>NC_141668.1:169875571-171363616 GCF_028749965.1 Puma concolor
GTGTCATCAGCTCGTGAGCGCTTGGCCTGGGGCTGGGGCACGGCCCAGAAGCACAGACTCTCTGGGTCCTGGCTTGCCCTTCTCTGATGACTTCTAGAAGGAGCAGTGCCCCAGCTCCACCCTCTCCGGGAGGGGCAGCCCCAGGTGCCCCCAGGGGAGGGTCTGACACTGCATTTGTCTGCCCCGGAGAAGAAAGCAGCAAGGAGAATTTGGGTGCCCTATAGGAAGGGCTTCTAGAAGGCAGGACGGGGGCTGATGGATGCCGCCGGCTCTCGGGTTCGTGCCAGGCTGAAGTGGGGGCTGTGTGTTGCCTTCCCCTACGGACGCAGTCCATTCGTTCGGTCGCCGAAAAGTACCACCCCGACTCCGTCACTGTAGGCTCACGGTGGCGCCCCAGCTCCGCAGCCAGGTGGCCCGGGTTCGAATCGCAGTGCCGCCTCTCCCCAGCTCTGTGGACAAGTCCCTTCACAGCGCCGTGCCTCAGTTTCCCCGTCTCTGAAGGGAGGGGCACCGCGGGTCCCGACCGTCGACACCGCCAGCGCCCAGCGATGCTGGGGCCCGCCCCCCACCCTGGTCCTGCCTTTTGTGTCTCCCCGACTCTCTTCTCCGGGGCTCCCCGCCCTTTCCCTCCCCGCCGCCGACATTCCCGGCCCGGGCGCTCCGGGAAACATTCCGTGGTTTGCAGCAGACTGTCCGGCTCCTCGGAGCCTCAGATGTGGGCAGAGTGGGCGGCGGCTGGGCGGGCGCAGGCTGGGGGCTGGGGAGACCGTGCACCCCCCGACCCCCCACCCCAGCGCCGGGCGCACGGCGGGGGAGGTGGCGGGCAGCACTCACGGATGGGCAGATGGGGGAGGCCCTCCCCTGCTTAAAGCCCTCCCAGGGCTCCCTAGTGCCCTCTGAATAAAGCCCAGGTCCTCCCCGAGGCCCACAAGGCCTGCAGGACCTACCGTGACCCCTCCGTGACCCCTCCTTGCCCCTCGCTCTTCACTCTGGTCCAGCCACACTGGCCTGCTCGCTGTTCTCCTCTACATGCCTGACCCGGTGGTGCCCCAGGGCCTTTGCACGTGCTGTGCTCTCTGCCCACCCCCCACCCCCAGACCTTTGGCCCATTGAGATCACTCAGGCTGCCATGTCACCTCCTCAGAGAGTCCTTCCTGGCTCACCCAGTTTCTAACACCCTCTTCCAAAGTCCTCCCAGCCCTCCTCCCACTTTGAAATAATCTCATGCGTTTATTCATTTCCTCTCTTACTGTTTCCTGTGCCCCGGCCCAGGAAGGGCGGGGCTGGGTGGTCCTGGTGCACTCACTGAATGGGCCGCACGACCTGGGAAGCCTTCCTGGAGTCTAACCATGGTCTGTCCTGCCGTCGCTGCGACCCGGGCACGGCCCTCGACAGTTTGCAAGACACGTCCCCGGGGTCAGCAGCTGACCGGATTTCCTGCACCGCTCGGCGGGGAGGAGGCCGTTACTCACGCCCCGCCCCGCTTTGCCTGCTCTTTGACCAAACGAACAGAGACTGAATGAACTTGGCGGCTTGATGACGTTTGAGGGTCTGACACACTCCTGACTCCTCGACGGACATGACATGATTCACGTATCGAGGCTGCATTCATTGCTAGGGACACATCGTGGCCATGTTCACGGTTTCCTTCTGATTGGACGAGGAGTGAAAATTAGACCACTTCCTGGGTCCCTGAGCGTCTCTGGGCCACGGGCGCCGCCACTTCCCCTGACTTCGGAGACACCGAGCCTCGCTGAGGCTGGGATCTCGCTCCCATCCGGGCCCCCATTCTGAACGCCCGCCTGCGCCCCTCAGCCATCTTGGGGGCTTTGATGTTCTGAGCATAAAGGGACCTCTTGAGAATCATCCAGACACTCTGCTTCAGAGCGGGGGGGGGGGATCCCCACCAGCTGGGGCTTGTTTGCCTCCTGTCTCAGGTGCCTCACTACCTTTCACCCACTTAGGAGAAAGTCTTTACCCTAGTGGAGCTGAGCCCGACAGACGCCAAGCTCTGCCCTCTGGGTTGTGCGGACCCTCCCGCCGGCCCTGCTCGGCTTCCTGCGCCCAAGGGCGGTCGGCTCTTGTGTTTGGGGGCTCCTCGCGGGTGGGGCTGGGGCTGGCCTTGTTTGGGGTTCCCGGGTGACCCAGCTTGGGGCTGAGCCCGGAGGCAGGTTGAGGAGAACGTGGCGAATTTGACAGAATTTGCCCGGCTGGCTTGTGTTCTGGGCGGAGGCCCTGACTCTCAGTCTTTCCCTGCAGGCCGGTGAACCCCGGCCTCTTTCCTCTTCAGGATATGTCCCGGGGTGACACCTGCCCTGGCTCCAAATCCCCCCTGCCTCGGCCCTCCTACCTCTGTTGATAACACCGCAAGTTTGTACAAGAACGTTCTCAGTCTCACAAGGCCAGTGCAGCGTGACTTTCCGGGGACCCGGGAGCTTGGCGATGGGGACTCGGGACTCGCTGCCCTCACCTCTGATCTGGGGCCGCAGGCCTCTTCTCCCGTTCCCAGCTCTGCCCTTCACTTGCAGGGGGGACTTTGAACACGTCACCCCGTTATCTGCGTTTTCGAGTTCATTGTGAAGTTCCCGCCATTCTTTCCGCCACCCCCGGGTCCCCATCGTCACTGGCCTGACGCTGTCCTAACCTCCCCCCTGGTCTCTGGCTGCCACGTCAGCCCTGGACGACTTCTCCCCCACAGAAGCCCAAGGGAGCTTTTAAAAATGTGAAACAGGCCTCCTCTGCCCACAGCCCTCCAGGGCTCCCACCTCCCTGGGGTGGAAGCCCAAGTCCTCCCTGGGCCCCCAGGGCCCTGCACAACCTGGCCTGCTCCCTCCCTGCCCTTCCCTCCTCCCTCTCTCCCCCTCGATAGCTCTGTTCCAGCCACACGGGCTTCCTTGCTGTTCCTTCGACAGGCCAGGCCCAGGCCTGCCCCACGGCCTTTGCATGGGCTGTTCCCACTGCCTAGAATGATGGTCCTCCTTCTCGTCTAATGAATTCTGTCTCATTCGGGTCTCATCAGGTCTCAGAGCAGAGGTCACTTCTTCCGTGAAGCCCTCCTGGATTGCCCAGTCTTATCGAACGCCTCCGGATCCTTATAACCCTTTCTACATTCGTGGTTGTCTTACTTTGCACTGCCCCAAGGGGACAGGGATCTTTGTCTGGGTCACTGCTGTGCCCCCAGCACGGTAAGGCGGTAGGTGTTTAATAAATGTTGGCTGAATGGGGAATGACACATAAAACCAACGTGTGCCGCTCCCCAGAAGTGTGGGGAAATCTGCCCTCGTGGATCCCAAGATAGCGACACCCTGACCTTGAGGAAGGCGCCCCCACTGCCCCCAACCCCGCCCAGGTCAGATGGACCTGAGAGGCAGCGGCTCGGAGGGGTCGCGGAGGTCACCAGGCGCTGTCCCCCCCCCCCCTCCCGCAAGGCTCTACTCTCCCCAGGGAGCGGCAGGGCCCTGGCAGAGAAGCCTGAGACATCCAGGCCCCAAACCGTTTTCCCAGTGGTGGAGCCTGAGAACCAGAGAGGGGAAGCCGCTGACCCGAGGTCACAGAGAACGTCCAGTTCAAACCCAGGGCCGTATGGCTGACGGAAGCTTTCAGAGTCTGGCTGTGGGTGATGGGCCAGCTCCTGGGGGGACGCGGAGCGGGACGGTGGAGCGGACAGCAGTGTGTTGGGTTAGTGGCCTCGGCCGTCCCCCCCCTCCCCCCCCCCCCAGCTGGATCTCGTCTCCGGGTCCTGGTCACACTGCCTGGAAGCTTCTGGAAGGGTGCTCGGTCTTAGGGGTGGACGCTGCAAGGCATCCACTCCCTCCCCGGGGTCAGGGGGGCCCAGAAGCGAGGCCAGGGTCGCCTTCGGTTCACCCACCTGGGGGCCCCCCTCGTCCCCCCGGCCCCCAGCCCTCTCTGCGCTCAGAACTTCGTGCCACAGGCCCCCGGGGCGACAGGAGTCACGGCCGCGCCAACACCAGCTCTGCACCCTGGCTGGCTCCCCGCCGCCCGCCGTGCCCTCCGCGGCCACCAAACGGGCGCCTTCCGGGCAGCCTCGGCCACGCTTCCAGGTGGCCGACTCCGGCAGGGTGCTCCCTCCGTGGTCCGGCCTCGGTTTCCCCGCTCTGACCACCTCGCCCCCTTCTGCGGACGCCCGGGGCGGGACGGCCCGGCCGCAGCCCCGCCGGACCGCCGGGCCCCCCGAGTCTCGGGTCTCGGGGAGGCCCTCGCCGCCCCCGCCCCGCGCCCCACTCACCATCCACCACATCTTGGCCGTCACGTCGTAGCACAGCTGCCACTTGACCGAGGTCTCTCCCGGCTTGCTGGACACGGGGGGCCCGGGCACCTCCATGCTCGGCCGGGGGCGAGGGCGGCCGGCGCGCGTCACTCGGAGCGCGGCGCGGGCTGGGCCGGCCGCCGGGGCTGGGGGTCAGGGGAGCCGGCTCCCATCGGGGCGTCGGAAGAGGCTGCGGCGGCCCCGGGGAGGGGGGTGGGGGGGCGGTTCCGGGGACGAGGATGCGCTAATCCGAGACCCGCCGGGCCATCCCCGCCGAGGGGCCACCCGCAGCCGGAGGAGGCCGCGCGCGCGCGTGTGTGCGCGCGTGTGTGCGCGCGCGTGTGGCGGCGACCCGCCCGAGCGTGGATTTGTGAATGAGGCTCCGACTGGGCATATGCCCCCCCCCAACCCCCCGCCCGCCCCCGGAAGGCGTGTGTGGCTTGTCCGGGCTGCCCCCCCGCCCCTCTGCCTCCCCCCGTCGCCTCCGTCAGGGCAGAGCGCCCGGGGCCACGGGGAGCCCCCTCCCACCCGCCCACCGCCCCATCCCGGCCGCCCCGGGAACAGGCCCGAGGCCTGAGGCGGTGGGACGGCGGAGGGTACGTCTTGAGGGGCTGGAGGCGCCGAGGGGGAGGAGGGTGCGCCCTGGGTTTGGGGGGCGGCGAGGGCTGTTCAGCTCCGGCTGCGCGGATCTCTGATCTCTCTCGGCCCAGTCGCTGTCCCTCTCTGGGCTCCCCGTCTGGAAGCGTCTGGAAGCGGGCAGAGAATCGCCGAGGTTGGGGGGGGGGGTGCAGAGAAGGGGCTGCTGTTCTCACGATTTCGGCTTTTCCTTCCTTGTCCCAGCCCCTGAGAAGAGGCGCGCCTGGGAGGTTCCTCCCGTTCCACAGCCTGATCGTGGCCGTGCATTTATGGAGCTCCGAGTGTGTGCCCCGTCTCCACGAGACCGTCAATGTTCTGTGTAAGTCCGTTGTCCCGGCCCCACACTGGGAGTGGGGGGGGGGAGGGCTGAAGGCAGACGGCAGGAAGGACTTCCCAGTGAGGGCTGCCCAGGCGCTCCGATGTGGCAGGGACAGGGGCTGGCTGGAAAGCGTTGGCTTTGGGTTTCCGGGTGGCCTGGCGGTGTGCCGGTCAGGACCCCGCGCAGGAAGCAGGCGGGGTTCAGCAGGTGCTGCACGTACATGGGGACCAAGGCTGAGCCAAGCAGCACGGCACACGGGGAACGTGGCTGCCCAGGCTCACCCTCTCTGCTCTGTCCCCCAACGACCTGGACCATTCTTCCTCACACGGGGCTCTGACTGGCCCTCTCATCTGCCTGCAACCCTCCATGGTTCCCAGTGTCCCCCAGTTCAGTCCCCAGGCCTGGCTTCCCTGCGTCCCCTCTGCCTGGTACACCCTTTGTTCTTTTATCACCTAGGGACTCCTATGCATCCTTCAAAACCCAGCCCGACATTCCCCACCTCCCCCTGAGGGTGAAAGTTAGAGACAAAGAGAAACAGAGATACAGAGACAAAGGGAGAGACAGAGATGGGGAGACAGAGATACACTCATGAGAGAGTTAGAGAGAGAGAGAGAGAGACCCAGCCCCGCCCCGCCCACCGTCTGGGTCACACACTCTTAACTCGCACCCTGAGAGGCCTGGGTTCTCAGCCATATTTTCCTTCGCAAGAAGATGCCCATTGTGACCCACTCCCTCCCGTCCCCGGGCCCCACCCCGGGCACACAGGATTGAGAATATCTGCGCCAGCTTGGGGGCCCGTGGAGGACAGGACGGGGAGCTGAGTCCTCGCCGGGACTCTGGCATCACCCAGGCGGGGGGGCTGTGCGTGCAGTGGGCTGGAGCTGCTTCCAGAGACCCAATTATTGGGACCCTCGTCATTCGCAGCAGCCATTTCTTAACCACTGGCTCTGCTCCAGGCCGACGATCACAGCCTCCCAAGGGCCGTGTGAGGCCAGGACTTTGGGTGTCCCTATTTCACAGACAGGGAAACTGAGGCTCAGAGAAGTCTGGTCAGGAGCCTAGGGACACACGGCAAGTGGTCACCCCCGAGGTGTGGGAGGGCGGCACCTCCACCCAGCAACTCCCCTCCCCTCCTGTGGGCCTCAGCTCAGACGTCACCTCCAAAGGGAGGTGACCCCCCCAACCCCGTTTAAAATCGCGCCCCCTCCCAGCTTCGCTGTTCTTTGTCGCGATTATTTCTTCTCTGTGTCCCCCAGTGGCGTGTCAGCTCCGGGAGGGCGAGGGCCTTCGCCCCTCTTATTCCCCGGTTTGGCCTCAGTGTCGGGAACAGCACCTGGCACAGAGTCGACGCTCAGTAATATATTTGTTGAATGGATGAATGAGGGAATAAATAAGGGGTCAGGCCTTTGCCAACAATGGCGTTTCCTGCTGACTGTTACAAAAGGCATTTTCATGTTGCCACAGAAGATGCAGGTCTGGCAAGAGGGGTGGGGAGGGGCCGGGGGCCGGGCGAGGCCACGCCCCAGCCGTCTCACCCAGCAGAGGCCAGCGCAGCCCCGCCCAGCGGACGCTGCTCGCCCACATGCGGGCCCCCGCCCGTAACTATAATTTGCCTCAGTACCTTGTGGTCGCAGGAGACAATTACCCCACAGATGTGCGGTCGGAGTAAGGCATTCAGACGGCGGGTCAGAGCCCGGGCCTTGGCGGAAGGCAGATGTGGAAAGCCGGCTTCAAACAAGGAGGGGGGAGAGAGTGCGCGCGAGAGAAGCAGAGAGAGAGAGAGAGAGAGAGAGAGTGGGGGAGAGAGACACAGAAGGTGAAGAACAGAGACACGCACACGGGGGAACGGAGGAGGAGAGGGGGCAGTGAGAGAGAGACACACAGGGAGAGGCAGAGACGAGCAGAGACAGAGAGACAACATGAAACAGAGAGAAAGACCGAAACACAGAAAGAACCAGGAAGGCCAGGAGACAGGCACACCCCGGCCACGGCGGCAGGCTGGGGGGCTGCTGGGTCACATACCATCCGCTCCCAGCCCCACGGGCCTGGATTCTCAGCTACAGTTTCTGCTCAAGGAAATTGAGACCCCTGAGGACCGGCCCAGACCCTCAGCAGCACCTGAGCTGGGCCAGGGCCTGGGCCTCTGTGAGCTCCCCTGCCCTGACGACCTGTCCCCCCATACCAAGGACAGAGGGCCCAGGTCCACAAGCCTTTGCCCACTCCGTGCCTCAGTTTCCCCAGCTGCCAAATGAGCAGGCTAGTTTAGGGAAGCCCTGCTTTCTTCTGTCATCCACAGACTACTCTCCCCATGTTGTCCACGTATTACTGAACATTTTTTTTTAAGTTTATGTATTTATTTTTGAAAGAGAGAGAGAGAGAAAGGGAGGGACAAAGGGAGAGAAAGGATCCCAAGCAGGCTCTGGGCTGTCAGCACAGAGCCCAATGTAGGGCTCGATCTTAGAAACTGTGAGATCATGACCTGAGCCAAAATCAAGAGCTGGGTGCTAACCGACTGAGCCACCCAGGCGCCACTGAACATTTTTCTTTCTTGTTTTTTAAGTTTATTTATTTATTTTTGAGGGAGAGAGAGAGAGAGAGAGAGAGCGAGCATCCCAAGCAGGCTCCATGCTGTCAGTGCAGAACCTGATGCAGGGCTCGAACTCACAAACCATGAGATCATGACCTGAGCTGAACTCAAGAGTCAGACGTTTAACCCACTGAGCCACCCAGGCACCCCAAACACTTTTCTTTTGATCAAGCTATTTATATTTAAAAAAAAGATGTAGATCTATTTTTCCTTCCCTTTTTGTTTTCATTTTAGAGAGAGGGAGAGCAAGCAGGGGAGAGGGACAGAGGGAGAGAGAGAATCACAAGCAAGATTCACACTCAGCATGGAGCCTGACTGGGGGTTTGATCCCACAACCCTGGGATCACAAACTGAGCTGAAATCAAGAATCGTACACTCAAACTGACTGAGCCACCCAGGCACCTCGAGACTTAGATGTATTTAAAGAAAAAAGGATAACTCATCACTCAGGCTGCCATTGAGTCAAGGTCAGCTGTAAAGGTAAATGTAACAAACACCTCAATCTTATCCAACTCTGACCTGAGAGCAAGCCTAAAGCCTGCTCTGTCTTCGTTAAGAAGATAACCAAACATTGGAGAGGTGTTACAGACAGGTCAAGAGCATCCAGGGGCTGTGGGACAGGAGCAAGTGATCTAACACATGTGTAATCACAATCCCAGAAGGAAAAAAAAAAAAAAAAAAAGAATCCCAGAAGAAGACAAGAGGCTGAAGAATATTTTAAGAGAGAATGGCCAATAACTTTAAAAAATCAAAGACATTAAACCACAGATCCCATAGCTCAGAAAATACCAACAGAATAAATACCCACCCAAGCACATACTCAGGTGTCATATTCGAAAAGCATAAAATTAAAGATACAGAGAAAAATTTTGAAGGCGGCCGAGGACAAAAAGACACATTACATACAGAGGACCATCAATAAGAATCACCACAGATTTCTCATCTGAAACTGCACAGGCGAGAAGACAATGGACTGGTATCTTGTGGATGGGAAAAGACTGTCAACCCAGAATTTTATACCCAACGAAAGTATCATTTGAAAATGAAGGAGAAAGGAAGGCTTTCTCAGCAAACAAAACAACTGGAAAAATTCGTGATTAGCAAGACACTCACTTTAAATATAAAGACAGATAAAGTGAAATGACGGGGGAAATGTATGAGAGAACACGAATTTAAAATATACTGGAGTGGATACATTAAAGCCAGACAAAGCAGACACGGTAGCAAGGTACATACACTGATGATGGGGTCAATCTGCCAATCCTGAAAGTGTGTGTTTTTACACACATACAATCAGCAAACGATCTCACCAAGGACAATTACAATACAGGAAATGAAAATGAATAGAGCTTAATGGAGAGTTTGGCGAACCTACAATTATACTTGGAGGCCTCCACACTATTCCCTCGACAATTGATGGGGAAAATGGACAGGAGGTCGGCAAGGCTGTGGAGGACCCAGACAATGCTGTCAACCAGCTTGAAATGACATGGACAGAACATTCTATCCAACAACAGGACAGTGTGCATCCTTTCCAAGTTCATCTGGACCATTCCCCAAGAGAGACCCTATTCTTTCATTGTATTCACCAAAATAGGGCATGAAAAGAACCTTAATAAATTTAAGAGAATTCAAGGCCATAACAAAACTATGTATCAATAACACGAAGACATGTGGGGAAGAAAAAAAAAAAAAAAAAACAAAAAAAACCTCTCCAAACAACCAACTTCTTAATAACCCAGATCAAAGAGGAAAGCATAAAACATGAGAAAATACTTTCAAATACAATTATTTATTTATTTTTGAGAGAGAGAGAGAGAGAATGAGTTGGGGAGGGGCAGAGAAAAAGGGAGAGAGAGAATCCCAAGCAGACTCTGCACTGTCAATGCAGAGCCCTATGCGGAGCTCGAACTCATGAACTGTGAGATCATGCCCTGAGCTGAAAACAAGAGCCAGATGTGTAAGACTGCACCACCCCAGGTGCCCCGAGAAACTACTTTTAATTCAATGAAAATACAACATACCAACATGTATGGGATGCAGCCAAAGCAGGACTTCGGTGAAAAATTATAGCAGTAAATGTTTATATCATAGATTGCGTGAATGTGCTTAATGCCATTAAGCTGTATGCCTAAAAATGGTTCAAATGGTAAATTTTATGTCACACTTGCTTTACCACAATTGAAGGAAAAACACAAGAGGGAGAAAGTAACCTGGCCATGAGAAGGAAACCATCACCCTTGCCATATTCTCTTGGTTGGAGCAAGAGGCAGGTCCTGCCCTTGCCCAAGGGATGGCATGATCCAAGGGCAGGTCTCAGGGGATCAGATGCGCATAGCGCTCTTCTCCGCATGGGACAGACTTACCAGCTCAGGAACTTTCCCCCTGACCCTCGAACCCCACATGACCTTCCCGTTGGGTGGCCAGCTGGATTTCATCCTTTGCAATCACATGACTCAACGCTTGCTCGTGCCTTCCTGTAGCCCTTGTGCTGGCCCTTGACCCCTTACCCTCACCCTTCCAGACCCCCCTGAAATGCCACCTCCCATGGATTAGGACCTTCCATGACCACCAGAGGGCTCTTTTGTGTCTGCCTGGCTTTGTTCAGGCAAACTTCTTCCCTTCTCTGAGTCTCAATTTCCCCACCTGTAAAATGGGTCCGATGATGTTTTCTTTGCAGCTTTGTTGTGAGATTCAATGCGATGTCAGATGCCTCCTAACCAGGGTTCTGAGCATGAGACATTCATTTATTCATTCATCAGACTTTTATTGAGCACCTTCTGTATGCTAGGTCCTGTACTGAGCCCCGGGGAACACCGCAAGACTGAGGCAGACCCCAAGCCTGCCTTCAGGGAGCTCACAGTATGTTGGGGGAGATGGACATTAGATAATTGTATATTGTCATATTTAAATGATAAAGGTGACAAATCCTGACAGGGGGGCTTCTGGGGAGCTCTGGCCTCATCTAAGCCACACCACTGTTTGCCTGGAAGCCAACATAAGCCTCCTCTTTTTACTCAGCTTCCCCTGCACTATTTTCTCCATCAGTCTCGTCCTGAGGAACATCCGCCTGGAGATGTTGGGCAGATTCTTGGATCAAGAGCTGGGCTCATTTGAGGCTTTGATGGAGGGCAGACAGGCAGAGAAAGAATAGGCCCTTGTTCCTGTTGGGCTGGCTGAGGACCTGGGGTTCTTTCTGGATCCTGTCCCCAGAACCTCGCCACACAATCCACCCACCCACACAGGACCCTCTGGCCAGGCCCTGGATCTGTCCACGACCCCCGGTGCTGAAGCTCCGGCTGCAGGCAGCGAACCCGGTGCTGGAGTGAAGTGCTTGGCAGGGAGTGAGCGCTCGAAACCTATCCCAGGGCTTCACCCAGGTGCCATTGGTCTCTATGCTCGGCACACCCCAACTTGCATTGTATAGACCTCCAGAGAGAGGCAGGCTCCTTTCTCTACAGGCGGTTACTGTACCTTTAAGGATCACTCACTGCGTCACTCTTTTTTTTTTTTTTTTTTTGGAAATTAATGTGTTTTTTTTTTAATTTTTCTAACGTTTATTTATTTTTGACACAGAGAGAGACAGAGCATGAACGGGGGAGGGTCAGAGAGAGGGAGACACAGAATCTGAAACAGGCTCCAGGCTCTGAGCTGTCAGCACAGAGCCTGACGTGGGGCTCGAACTCACGGACCGTGAGATCATGACCTGAGCCGAAGTCGGACGCTCAACCGACTGAGCCACCCAGGCGCCCCAATGTTCTTTTTTTATTTTTTTATTTTTAAAAATTTTTTTCAATATATGAAATTTATTGTCAAATTGGTTTCCATACAACACCCAGTGCTCATCCCAAAAGGTGCCCTCCTCAATACCCATCACCCACCCTCCCCTCCCTCCCACCCCCCATCAACCCTCAGTTTGTTCTCAGTTTTTAAGAGTCTCTTATGCTTTGGCTCTCTCCCACTCTAACCTCTTTTTTTTTTGTTTGTTTTTTTCCTTCCCCTCCTCCATGGGTTTCTGTTAAGTTTCTCAGGATCCACATAAGAGTGAAAACATATGGTATCTGTCTTTCTCTGTATGGCTTATTTCACTTAGCATCACACTCTCCAGTTCCATCCACGTTGCTACAAAGGGCCATATTTCGTTCTTTCTCATTGCCACGTAGTACTCCATTGTGTATATAAACCACAATTTCTTTATCCATTCATCAGTTGATGGACATTTAGGCTCTTTCCATAATTTGGCTATTGTTGAGAGTGCTGCTATAAACATTGGGGTACAAGTGCCCCTATGCATCAGTACTCTTGTATCCCTTGGGTAAATTCCTAGCAGTGCTACTGCTGGGTCATAGGGTAGGTCTATTTTTAATTTTCTGAGGAACCTCCACACTGCTTTCCAGAGTGGCTGCACCAATTTGCATTCCCACCAACAGTGCAAGAGGGTTCCCGTTTCTCCACATCCTCACCAGTATCTATAGTCTCCTGATTTGTTCATTTTGGCCACTCTGACTGGTGTGAGGTGATATCTGAGTGTGGCTTTGATTTGTATTTCCCTGATAAGCTTCTGCACAGCAAAGGAAACAACCAACAAAACTAAAAGGCAACCAACGGAATGGGAAAAGATATTTGCAAATGACATATCGGACAAAGGGCTAGTATCCAAAATCTATAAAGAGCTCACCAAACTCCACACCCGAAAAGCAAATAACCCAGTGAAGAAATGGGCAGAAAACATGAATAGACACTTCTCTAAAGAAGACATCCGGATGGCCAACAGGCACATGAAAAGATTCTCAACGTGGCTCCTTATCACTGCATCACTCTTGACGTCACAATTACCCAGGGTCGATAGACTGGCCGGAGTTCCGGCTGCGGATTGGCTGATGGATCATGAATATATAGATCACCTCCACCTCCACCTCACTCTGGTAGGCTCGGGGAAAGAGAGGGGGCGGGGTGAAGGCGGGGCTGGGGCGGGGCGAGATGCCTAGATGCCAATTGGGAATTCTGTGCATTTTGTTTCCTGTTGGACCGCCAGGACCTACACCGCGTGTAGCATACAGCAGGCGCTCAATAAATGCTGGCAATCCAGCAGGACTGATGTCTGGGAGTTCGCTTTCCTGATTTGGAAGGAGGTTCTGTTTTGTCTTGTCACCTTACATTAAGTTGACAACGGCTGTTATTTATGTGCCTTAATTAATCTCCCTGATGGTCTCCACAGTCCTGGATGGGGCGCACTATCGTGAGTCCCATTTTGCAGATGAGGAAACTGAGGTTTGGAGAGAGAAAGAGGTTGCTCGAGGGCAGGCAGGCCCCGACTTGCACGTACTGAGAACCCAGAGGTGAGCGTCCCAGTCCGTGTCCTGGGGGTGGGGGTGGGGGGCCGCAAGCCCCGTTTGACCACCATGCACCCTGCTTGCGTCCTCTCTGCAGTCCTGAGGCCAGCCAGGCCAAGGGCCCCCTGTTCCGTCACTAGGACCTGGGAAATCCCTACCTGTCCACCTTAGCCACGGGTGTTCTCTGTGCTCAAGAGACTATGTGTGCCTCCATCCCAACCCGGCATCTCAGAAGCCAGGGCGGGGAGGAGAGAGAAGGGCTGGCAGCTGGACCACTGTCAACGTGGGGAGGAGCATGGGTAAGCGGGAGGTGGGGCTGATCCCGTTGACTTTAAGGGATAGGGTAGCCCTTGTACCCAGCAGAGAGTCCAGGGGTCCCCTCACCACCCCCTGCAGCCCGCGGAGCACTGCGTGGCACACAGTGGGTGCTCAATAAATGCTTGGTGGCATTTCAAAGTGGTGACGCCAATCCTGCACGAAGGTGTGGGTCTCTGCTGCCCCCTGCTGGTGTCCTGGGAAGAAGCCTTCGGAAAGGAAACTTCAAAGGGATTGATTTGACACCTCATAGCGCTTGCTCCAGGCTTCCTTAACATCAACTCATTCGTTCCCACAACAACCCTCAAAAGGTGGTGTCCGATTAGCCTCATTTTGCAGAGGGGGGACACAGAGATCTGAGCTGAGGGATTGGCCACTGGTCTGACAAGTGTCATAGTTGGGATCCAAACCCTGGGCAGAAGGCCTCCAGACTTAACCACTCTGCTTTTAGGACGTGTAGTTTTTACATTTTTATTTAAAAAAAATTTTTTAATGTTTATATTTTGGAGAAAGAGAGACAGAGCGCAAGCAGGGGAGGGCCAGAGAGAGAGGGAGACACAGGATCCGAAGCAGGCTCCAGGCTCTGAGCCGTCAGCACAGAGCCCGATGTGGGGCTCGAACCCGTGAACTGCGAGATCATGACCTGAGTCGAAGTCGGACGCTTAACTAACTGAGCCACCCAGGTGCCCCTCGTTTATGTCTTTCAATAAAATATTATCATTTTCTCTCCAGATTCTTCTGAGGCTCATCCTGGGCATTTTGAAGCTTTTGCTGTGCTTGATGAGGTTTTGTTGATGTGTTAGCTATCATAGCTGCATAGTGACTTCTCTTAACCTTAGTGGCTTAAGCCACTGATGATCCAAGTTTCTGTGGGTCAGGAATCTGGGGGTGCTCAGCAGAATTCTGGTTCAGGCCTCTCATGGGCTGCAGTCAATGGGGTGGCCGGGGCTGGGTCTCATCTGAAGGCTCCACGGTGGAAAGGCCCACATCCAACCGTGTGTAGTCATTGGCAGGACTCAGTTCCTCATGGGCAGCTAGCCTTGGCCACGTGGGCGTCCCCGTAGGGCAGTGGAGCAGGTATGTGAAACATAGATACTTTCCCCAAAATGCCTCCCATACCTGCCTCTTCCATTCTTTACAAAATGTATTTAAAATGAGGGGCGCCTGGGAGGCTCAGTCGGTTGAGTGTCCCGCTTCAGCTCAGGTCATGATCTCACAGTTTCTGAGTTTGAGCCCCACATCGGGCTCTGTGCTGACAGCTCAGAGCCTGGAGCCTCCTTCGGATTCTGTGCCTCCCTCTCTCTCTGCCCCTCCCCCACTCTTCCTCTGGGTCACAGGGAAGCCAGCTGCCAGGTCACGAGCAGCCCCACAGAGAGGCCCACGTGGTGAGGAGCTGAGGCCTCCCACAAGCAGCCCCGAGAGGGCATCAGCAAGAACGGCTCTTCCGGCCCCGGTCCAGCCTTCAGATAAGGCAGCCCCGGCACGTCTGTGTTGACCACAACCTCGTGGGAGACCCTGAGCCACCCAGCGAAGTTACTCCTGGGCTCCTGACCCACAGAAACTGTGACCTAATAAATGTGTATTGCTAAATTGGGGGTGGGGAGAGATTTGTTTTGAGTGACAGCGAACCAATACACCCTGGGTGTCACTTTGCCTATGCCCCTGGATGAACAGTGACATCACAGCAGGGCTGGGCCGCCCCAAGCATCCCCCTGTTCGCTCCATGGAGACACCCAGCCGGAACGGCCGTATTGTATGGCTGCAGGTTCCAAAACGTTCAACAACTCTGAGTTACACTTCAAAGCTTAAATTGGAGTGTTATAATGACTTGTATTACAATCTCATACATTTGAATTTTAGCCACTACACACGGAAGTGAGATAGCCCAGTGGTTAAGAGACCAGCCAGAGAGCCAGGATTCGATTCCTGCTGTGCTGCCTCAGGCAGGTGCTTAATCTCTCTGGGCCTCAGTTTAGTAGCTCATAGAATGAGGCTATCATCGGGACATACCTCCCAAGGTGGTGGCAGGTGAAGTGAGTTCAGTCACATAAAACACAGCCCAGTGCTGTCCGGAAAGACATGGAGCGATTGAGACCTTGAAATGTGGCTTAACTTGGCTGAAGAAGTGAATCTATGATTCGGTAAACCAATTTAATTTTTTAAAATTTATTTATTTATTTTGAAAGAGAGAGAGAGAGAGAGAGCGCCCATGCAAGCGGGGAAGGGGCAGAGAGAGGGAGAGACAGAATCCCAGGGAGGCTCCACGCTGTGGGTACAGAACCCAATGCGGGGCTTGAACTCATGAACACTGAGATCATGACCAGAGATGAGATCAAGAGTCCGATGCTTAACCAACTGCGCCATCCAGGTGCCCCTTGATTTAAATTTAAATAGCCAAGGGGTACCTGGGTGGCTTGGTCAGTTGAGTGTCCGACTTCAGCTCAGGTCATGATCTTAGGGTTCCAGAGTTCGAGCCCCGTGTTGGGCTCGCTGCGGTCAGCACAGAGCCCGCTTCGGATCTTCTGTCCCCATCACTCTCTGCCCCTCCCCCGTTTGTGCTCTCTCTCTCTCTCTCTCAAAGATAACTAAATCTTAAATAAATTTAAATACCCACATGTGGCTAGCGGCTACTGTAGCGTATGGCTCAGGCTTGACACAATGCTTGGCAAATAGTAAGCGCTTAATAAATGCTGGGTAGGAATGTTATCCTGCCAAGTTATCTGCCAGGGTGCCGATTTCCATCCCATAGCAGCATGGAGGTCACCCAGGTGTCCTCATACCTGACTCTGATCAAGAGCCTCTCCCCTGCTCAAAGCCCTTTTGTGGCTCCTCACCGCCCTCAAGATGATGGCCCAGCTTTGCTAACCTCACCGTGGTTATGACTTTTGGCACACGCTGCAAGTACTTTTTCCTGCAGGGGTGGGCACTTCTGATTTTTGCCCACCTTTCTCCTCGACCAGGGGCTTGGGAGGATGGGGACAAGGCCTGGCACTGGGTAGATGCTTACTCACCAGAGGCTGTCTGGAACTGAGTCTCTATCGCCTCTGCGTCCACCTCTCCACCCAGTGCCGCAGTCAAGTCTTAGCCCACCGTCCAACCGCCACAACATCTCGGCCTCTGAGCCTTTGCCTAGGCTGTTCCTTCCACCCAGAAAACCCTTCCAGGCGGACTCAGACTCCTCTTTCCAGCTCCCACCCCGACTGGGCCTCGTTCTTTCTGCAGTGGTCCCTGTTTCTGAATTTCCTCAACTCCAAAATGGGGTGCGTTATCGATAAGGTTGAAAGACAAGGCTACTTCCAGGTGCCTGGTAGGGTCTTAAGTGCCTCATTGGTGGGGGCATCAGCTGGGGGGTGGCCGTCTCCACTATTCACGCCCCCGCCCAGCCAGACCCTGTCCCGGAGCCTGGCGTCCCCCAGCGAGGCCTCCCCAGGAGCGCGGCAGGCCCCTCCTTCAGGCCTCACCTCCGGAACACCACTGGGTCCTCAGCTGCTTCGGTCCAATTGCGGGATTTGTCTCTACCGCGCAACTGGCGTGGGCAACGGTGCAGAGAAGGCGGAGCCCCGGGCCAGGCTGGCGGGGCCGCCTCGGAGACTGGCCTGGTGGCGCCTCAGAGACCTCGACACCCAGTGAGCGACCCAGCAGGTCCCCGCGCTGTACCCAAGGGGACTCAAGCAGGAGCTTCCCCGCACACGCGCGGGTATTCATAGCGGCACGATTCACGATGGCCAAGAGGTGGCAACACCCCAAGCCTCCAGCAGACGAATGGCTACGCGCGTCCACCGCGCACGCGCGCGTCCACAGATGAGCGTGTCCACTGCGCACGCGCGCGCCACTCAGCTGTGTCCACTGCGCACGCGCACGTCCTTCGGCCGCGAGCAGGGGCGAGGTGTCCACACCCGCTGCCCGGTGTAAGGATCTCTGAACACACGACGCTCAGGGAGAGAACCGGCCACGAGAGGCCACACGGGGTGTGAGTCCACATTTGTGAAATGTCCACAACAGGCTCATCCACGGACGGGAAGGGGGCTCGTGGGAACCAGGGGCTTGCGGGGGGCGGTGACTGTTCATGGGGTTGCTTCCGCAGGTCAGAATGCCTTGGTATTAGAGGTCATGGCCGCACAACCTTGTGAATGTACTTAATGCCGGGTTGTAAACTTACTTTAAAGTAGGAAAAATGGTGGATTTTATGTTCCATACATTCTACTTCAATTTATTTTATTTTTTAAGCTTATTTAGTTATTTTGAACGAGAGTGAGAAGGGGAGGGGCAGAGAGAGAGAGAGAATTCCAAGCAGTCTCGATGCTGCCAGTGCAGAGCCTGACGCGGGGCTTGATGAGATCACGACCTGGGTTGAAACCAAGAGTCGGACGCTCAACCGACTGAGCCACCCAGGTGCCCCGATTTTACTTCCGTGTAAAGAAAATGCATATTGTGTAGCGTCTCTCTCCTCCGATGGGCCACCTCCACAAGGGCAGAAACCAGAGCCACCGGGTCTCCGGTCTGCTACTGCGGCAGCCCTGGTGGCCAGGACACGGACGGGCACACAGTAGGTGCTCAGTGTTTGCAGAATGAATGAACGCGGGAACCCACGAACACAGGCACCTGATCTCCTGGAGGAGGAAAGGTTCCATTTCCTCAACTTCTGGAAGAATCAGATGGATTCTTCAGACCTCCCTTCTCGGAGTATCTCCTCCCGCATCCCCTCACTTGAAACCTGGGTTTTTCTCTGGCCCCGGGGAAACTCTCTGGGGCCGGACGCACGCGGGCTTTTGCGGACGAGAGAGGGAAAATCAGGGAGGACCGGTCCTTTAGCAAGTAAAACTTTTATTAAATAAACTTTCAGTTTCTCCAGACCAAAGAGAGGCGTTTGGACATTAAGATGATGGTTGCAGCTTCTCACCTGAAACACACCACAGTGCCAAGGACCTCTCCAGCCAGAAATGCAAACCCAGTCCACCCAAAGTTCCCTGTAAGTTCCTTTCTTGTCTTCCTTTTCTGTGTGTGTGTGTGTGTGTGTGTGTGTGTGTGTGTGGCGATTTGTCTCCAAAAGTCGGTTTGCAAGTTGAAACTTCATGAAATTACTCGTAGCAGAAATAAAGTACATCGTACAAATCACGTAGGTCTTCGATGTGGAGTATAAAAATGGTATTTACAGCCAGTAAACATGGACCAGAAGGACACAACGCCACTGCACGCCAGCACGCTCTCCCAAGCAGGCCTGGCCGGGGCTGGGCAGGTGCCGGGGACGCGGACGAGGCCCCCTCGTGGCCCCTGAGCACACGCTTGCACACGCAGACGCACAGGACACAGGCACGCTAGAGTGTCTCGGAACAATTATCAAACTCTGGAATATCGAAACAAGTTGGTCATAAGATTTTTTTTTTCTTTTCCTTTTTTTTTTTTTTTTTTTTTTGCTATGTGGTTTTTTTTTTTTTTCTTCTGGGTCAGTCAACACATTTTGGTAGAAACAAAAGGGAAGGCTGTTTTTTCTTTACAAATTTTTTTTTTTCTTGAGCTTATGAAGTTCTCTGGTGCCTCATTTGGCAAGAGGCCCCACTGGACGTCCAACGAACTTGACTCTGTGCTTCAAGATGGGTTTTCGCGGTTTGAGTAGCTATACAGAGGCGCCCCACAAGACCTCCCTCCCCGCCCCAACTAGGAAACAAAAATCCGCTGTTGTCTGATTTTTTTCCCCATTTTTTTTCTCTTTTCTTCTTTGTATCTTCTCAGAAAGACCAAAATTCAAAAAAAAAAAAATTATTTGTAGAGGTATCTCTGGTAAAGGGGTGCTGGGCCAGAGCGGGTTGGGTTTGTCCAACGCGCGTGGCGATCTTGGTCATGAGATCGTGAACTCCAGGCTGGTGATCCGAAGGCAGGGAGGGCGGCTGCCTGCCCTTGGGAGGGGGCGCGAGGGGCAGGGGGGCTCCCCCGACCCTGTCTGCCCCTGACGGAAAGCTAAGGGCTATTGGTCACATGAGTAAGGCTATGACGGGGGTGGGGGTGGGAGGCCAGGGGGGGTCTCTTCTTTGCCTACGTCGGGGAAGGCAGGGCCCTGGGGTGAGGGAGGGGGTAGGGGTTCCAGAAGCTGCAGCTAAGACCAGGGACACTCGAGCTGGCCGAGCCCAAGGGCCTGCGAGAACGTCGGTGGCAGGGGCCCAATGTCCTGGAGGTATATCGCGTTGGCTGATGATTCCCAGTGCTTCTCCGTGCCCTGGTCTGACATGACAGCGGGAGGTGGGGACACACTGGGCTGCCCGGTCATCCTCAGCCCTTCTTATGTCCCTGCTGAGTGACCGGGCCAGGGTCACCTTCTCTTGGATGGAAGGAAGTCGGAAAAGTTTGGTCCCATGATCTATACTCAAAAAATATATATACTGTCTATAGCTCTATATATATATGCATATATATATATATAGGAAAAGTTGTGATTTAATTTGGGGAAGCCACCAAGGGCGGGGGCAGTGAAGCCCTCGGCCCCCAACTCAGGAGCCCCCCTCCCCAGCTGGGGCGGATCACGAAGCCCCCTTCCCACTCCGTGTGGCCCGCAGTAGTGTTTCACATTAGGGGGCGGGCGGAGGGCAAGGGGAGACGGGAGGGGGTGGGGCTGGTGTCCAAACTCGGTTGTAATTTACGGAAAAGTCCGGGGTCGGTTGGAAGCGGGAGGCCCTCCTGGGGTGGGAAGGCCCCTCACCTGGCGGAGAAGGGAGGGGTGTTAGGGTGCGGTGATGGGGGGCATGCAGGCCGACGACATCGCCCCCCGCCCGCCCCCTTGCCCTGGCCAGGCTGGGTTCCAGGAACCCAGGGGCCCCTGTCTGCTCAGAGAGAGTCCATTTCCAGGTTCAGAGGCCAGCGGTCCACCTTGGAAAAGGACTGGCCACCGAGGCTGTTTCCTCATCTGGCAACCCCCGGGGGCAAACAGTTGTGTTTATTCTTGTCTCATCTTGTCTCCCCTGCTCCCTGCCACGAAGGCAGTTCTCCCCCAACCCCCGCCCCGTTTCTGGTCATTCACAGCTGTGTCCCCGAGCGCTGTCCCCAAACAGTGCCTAGCGCATAGTAGGTGCTCAGAAAGGATTTGCTGTCCCAGGGTGTTAAAGTGCATGGGTCGCCTGTTAGTTGCCTGATCCCGTGACCTTCGACTCTGCGGGTGCTGATTTGGCAGGGTCTGAAAAGCATGCGCAGCCCCTAACTGAGCATCTACTTCGCGCCAGACCCCAGGCGCGGCGCTTTGATGACGACGGCGCTCATGATTAAAAACAAAACAAAAACAAAATGAAAACAAATGATCAAGAGCTTTCCAGGTGGCGGGTCCTGGGCTCAGCTGGGAAAACACCGCGTCCCCGAGCGGATCCTCCCTGCTGCTTCTGGGGAGGCGACTTTCGTGAACCCATTTCACAGATGAGGCTCATCAAGGCTGTGGTCAGTTATGTTTCCCTACTGGCCCCTTAGGCTCACTGTTCATTCCCCCAAAGAAGGTGCTTAGTTGTTGATAAAGTTGTTCTCTCTGGTGGCAAAATACGCTCTTGGGGATTTGTTGGGGGGGGGGTCTCTTTGGGGGGGGGCATGCTGGTGAGCGGGGCAGACATTCCACTTTTTCGCCAGTTCACTGAACGCGGGTGACACCAAATGAGGAACTTGGACAGGGGCCCAGCTGGGAGAGTCACAGGACAGGACAGAAGCCCCTCCCTCGCAGCATGCCCCACCCCAGACCAAACCTGGCCTCTCAAGTGAACTTCTATTCATCCTTCAAAACCTTCTGGAAGGATTCCCCAACCCCCTTCTACTCTGGTTCCACCCTCTGTCCCAGCCCTGATCAAAGGGGGGATTGGAGGGTGACTCTCTAGCTCTGTCCCCACCATCCCAACCTGGGGGCTCCTTGTGGTCTCCAGCGGCATCCCCCCTGGGGGGTGGGGAGGGCATGGAGAACGAGGGGGTGTTTGGCCAAGACGGGGGGTGGGGTGGGGGGCAGGGGTGGGGGCGGGTGGGGCCGCCTGGCGGCTCACCTGGGCCAGGCCCGCAGCCTCCGGGCGGCTGTGGGCGCGGTCAGTAGGGGTGTCCCGGGTCTTTGGGCCGCTTCAGCTGCACTTTGAGTCTCTTCATGCCGATCTGAAAGCCGTTCATGGCCTGGATGGCGGTCTGCGCGCTGGCCGGGTTGTCAAAGCTCACGAAGCCTGTGGAGACCGGGGCGGAGCCGCGATGGTGGGCCACGTGGGCGTCCTCTGCTGGCTCCAGGGCGGCAGCCCAGGCTTCCCTGGGGTCCTGGGGGCGGGGCGGGGGGTGCGCTGGCAGGGGCAGATGGGGCGGCGGGGAGGGGTGGGGGGGGGGGGAGGGCTGGCCAGACACACACAGCAGCCCGGGCCTGGTCCTGTCCCCCTCTGCACTTGCTTCTGGGGATGGGACGCTTGCTCCTTACCTGGGGTCTGCTGTGCTGAGACTTCCCGACCAGCGACCAGCGGTGGGGGACAGGTGAGGCCGCATCCTCCCTCCCTCCCTGTCCTGAATGGTTGCCTCCATCTAGACCCCGGATGCTAACCGTGTGGCCCCTCCAAGACCACTATCCCTCTGGGGTCCTGACGGCGCATGGGACTCTCTCTCTCTCTCTGCAAATGTCCTGGGTCTCTCCTCTCTGTCCTTCTTTTCTCCCTCCCTCTGCCTTTTATCCCTCTTTCTCTATCTCTGTCTTTGTCTCTGGCAGTCTCTCTACCCCTGTCTCCCCTGAGGCCATGAGAAACATTCCAGCCTGGGGTTCCTCAAACTTCCACCCCCCCAGACCACCCTGCCCTACTCCTGGCCCCTCACCTCTTGGTCCTCGATGGTGTGGAGGCCACAGGGGCTGGGGGGCCCTCTGGGGCGAGTCTGCATGCACAAGCATTTGGAGGTGGGGGTCCCTGAGCTCCGTGTAGGAGGCCGGGTGGGAGGTCAGGCGGAGCTGGGGGCAGGGCTGAGCAGTCTTGCTGAGGCCCATGGGGAGCCATGGGGGAATGAGGAATTGGGGAGGGGTGACATCTTATCTATCATCTCCCCTAACACCTGTCCCCCATCATATGGATGAGGAAACTAAGGCTCAGAGAAGGCATAGGACCCCTCACTGTGGAAAGGGACTGAGTGCCCCCCCCCCCATTTCCGTCTTCCTCCTGGAAGCAGGATGCAGAGGAGGGACCTAGGCACTGGCGGAGGGTCCTTCCTGGTGCGGCTGCTGGGCCACTCTGTGCCTCTCTTTCCTCCAAGGATATTGGGGCAAAGCTTCTTTTTTCTTTTTTGGAGATTTTTTATTTTTACGTAATCTCTCCACCCGACGTGGGGCTTGAACTCACAACCCCGAGATCAAGAGTCACAGGCTGCAGCTCCTCTGAGCCAGCCAGGCACCTCTGGGGGCAAGTCTTCTATTTTACGGTTGGACACGGAGTATATACAGGAAGTGCTTAATAGGCAACAGTTAGCCTTTTGAATAACACAGGGTGGGATTAAGAGTCCCGAGTTTGGGGTCAAACAGACTGGTTCTAATTTAGGTTCTGTCTCTTTGCTGCTGTGTGAACTTGGCCAAGTTGCAGTGCCTCTCTGAGCCTTAATTTCCTGTGTCCGGGGACAAGGAAGTCCTCCCAAGGCCTTGCACGACGTCCCCTCCCTGCCCTCCCCTCCTCCCTCTCTTCCCCTTGCTCACTATGCTCCAGCCACATGGGTCTCCCCATCGCTGTTGCTCCAACATGCCAGACAGGTCCTGCCCCAGGGCCTTTGCATGTGCTGTTCCCTGGAACCCTCTACCCCACATATCCCTTGGCTGGAAAATCTCCTCATTTGGGTCTCAGTTGAAACATCACCCCCTGCAGATCAGTTTCTATTTCCTTACTGATGGCGTTCTGCATTCCATCTATAGCCCCCTGGCCTATGTCCCGCTTTATTTCCAGCTCCTACCCAGAAACCTGTGCTTTTCAACGCCCTCATCGCTGACCACAGGCGGTTATTTAAATTTAGATTTAATTAAACATTCCGTTCTTTGGTTGAACTGCCACACTTAAGGTGGCTGGTAGCCATGTGTGGCTGAGGCTCGGGTGGCAGAGACGCGCAACATTCCCGCCGGTGGAGAATATTCTGTTGGACGGCGCAGCAGGACTGCGAGCTTTCGAGGGCAGGAGCTTTGTTGGTTTCCCTCACTGCCGTGTATCCGCACCCAGCACGGGGCCTGGCACACCGTAGGTGCTTCATAAGTGCTCACTCTAATTCACAAATGTGATCCCTTTGGACCACACTTGTCTCCTGCCTGACTACGCCCTCCCTGGCCCCTGTTCCTTGGCAAGCGGAGTGGGGGACGGGGCGGGCGGGGGCGGGGGCGGGGGGGGGGGTGGTGCCTGCAACAGGGACTCACCAAAACATTTGCTCTGGTTGGTGGCCCGATCCATAAACACCTTGGAGGAGATGATATTGCCGAAGGGCAGGAACATCTGCGTCAGCTCCGTGTCTCCAAACTCCTGGGGGAGGTGGTAGATAAACAGGTTACAGCCTTCGGGACCTGCAGGTGGGGGAGAGAAAGACATAAAGCCCCCAAGGAGAGGAGGCGGACCCCCCCGGGGGAGGGGCGCGGGACCGGAGCCCACATCCGGCATCTCCAGCTGTTGGCGGACGGCGCCGTGACGTCAGGAGGGAGGGCGTGGCGATGGCGGGGAGGGGCGCGGCGTGTGCCTACGTTTGCCTGTCTCATCCCACGCTTGGGGCCTGCGAACCTCCGGTGGCCCTCAGGCCCCGGATAATTTACAAAATTGAGCCGGTCCCTCCCCCCAAACCTGAGACAAATCCCTCAGTGCCAGACCCTGGATAATCCCCAAATCCCAGACAACCTGAACCCCCTGAAAACCCCCTGAAACTCCAGACCGTTTACAACATGAGATGAATTGGGGGGGGGGGGGGGGGTATACGGACACCCTGTACTAGCTTTGCACTAATTCTGTAAATCTAAAACTGGTTTTAAAATAAAATGTTCATTTATTTTTCCCCCTACAAGTCCGATGATCACAGAATACAGTACGACAACCAATTCCTGGTCCCAAACCCCAAATATCTAGATGTTTTTCAAAACTTTGGCTAATCCTCCAAACCTTGAATCATCTTCGAAACTCAGACGACACAAAAGTAAAATCAAGTAAAAGAAAAAAAAGAAAATTCTCTAGTCCCCAGACCCACATATCCCGAGACCGCCAGGTCATTTTAAAAATGATACACGACACCACCCGGAAAGAATTTTTTAACGGCACAGCCACGTCTCCAAACCATCCCCTCTGCAAATAATCCCCAACGCATGACTCATGTAGAATCTGTAAATAATAATCCAATTAAAAAACCTTCATTGTCTGGAGTCACGAACATTCTCCAAACCTGCCCCTCATCCCAAACCAACAGATGCCCTTCCCCCCGGATATGAGCACTCCCCGCCCTGGCCAATGTTAAATCCCAGATGACACGTTCACATCCAACCCTTCCTTCCTGATTAGGACCCGAGTTCTAATCATGCTTGTTTTCAAAATACAAGCGTGTTCCAACGTGATCATCGCGACTGACGCGGGTGGCACGGTTTTGACCGTAACACAAATTTCACGTTTGCTTGTGTGCTATCTCATGTCCACGACGCGGGAGGTGAATGCAGAAGCCGCACCCAGCTGAGTGGGACCTCGTGGGAAAACAGTGTGCGCACCCCCCCCCCCCCCCCACACACACACACACAGGTGGCTCCAACACCTACCACTTTCTCGGGCCCCGGAGCATGTTGCGAGCCACACGCATCCCCCTCTGGGGATCCGACTCCCCTTCTGACTTCAGACAAGCCTCTTTCTGTCACTTAACAGCACCTCACAGCTGCAGCCCTTCCTGTGTCCACGTCCACGCGTGAACGAACGTGAGGTCTTTTCCAAGAGAAAGTGCCACCTCTATTGTATTTTTTTTAAGGCCGCTAACACGCATACCGCTGTGCTATCATTTCTCTTAGGGTTCTGTCTTTTGTTTTGTTGTGTCACGGACACAGCTTTTCAACGGTGCATCCTGGCCCCATTCAAGCAGGAACCTTGTAGATTGTGTTGCGAGGGTCTGCATGCTGGGCAGACTCTCCAGAACCCGCGGCTTGACTGCATCTGAACTAACGTTTACCTCCTCGGCCCAGGGTTGAGGGAAGTTGGAGAAGGGAGACACCCAGGTCCGAGCCATCAGACCTGAGACACCTGGGCCCTCTCTGAAGCTCCCACCGGCCCTCCCTGGGGGGGGGGGGGAGTGTTGGGGGGGGAGGTTATTGAAAGTCATAGCGGAGGTGCAGGCACTGCCAGATCCTCCTGTCTGCTGTCTGTGACTTTGACCACAGAGCCCCCTGGAGGTAGAAAATCTGGGAACCGGTAGCAGCTGCTGGGCAGAGCTGGGGACCCCTCAGCCTAGGCCTCACCTCCAAAGCTCAGCGCCTGGACCCTGGCAATGCCTCCCGGCCTTTCACAGGCCAAGGGCAAGGGAGAAATGGGGCAGGGCCTCAAAGAACTCAGTCTGCGGGACTCCCCTGGCCATGGGAGTGTCTGGGGGCTTTTCTAGCTGGTCACCTCTTCCCCACCCTCACTAGCTGCATGACAAGAGAAAGGGCCTTGGGGGTGCTGAGCCACACACTCTGTGTCAGGACGGGCCCCGTCTACTTCCCAGTAGCGCCTCTTGACGCGGATGGCTGCTCCCGCTGCAAGTGAGGAAACTGAGGCACAGGGCAGCGAGGCGCTTTCCTTATGATGTCACAGTCAGAACTGGGTGCGTCTTAACCCCGGTTGTCTGACTCCAGAATCCACCTCCTCCCTCCTTCCACTTTGCTGGGGAGGCCTCAGCTCACCCCAGAGACGTCATCACCACCGCCCCCCACCACCTCGAAACGAGTGTCCTTTCCAGAAATTCAGGGAACCATCCATCCCGTCTTGCAGAGGAAGGCTGGTGGGGGTGGGGTGGGAGGAGGGTCACCGCTAGTCCTAGGGGGTCGAAGCTAGCACGGTTCCCACATTCCAGAAGAGGAACCCGGGTCTGTCTGGCCCGCGGGCCGCACTCTTAGAGAGCCGCGGTTCCCTGAGGTCTCGGGGTCCTGGAGGTGGAGGGGGCGGTCAGAGGGCTGGGCTGGCGCCCGGGGGAGGTCGCGGCCCCCTCACCTTCTCGCTGCTGCTGCTGCAGGAGGGGCGGCGGCTGGGGGACGCTGTGCGCGATGGGCGTGATGGCCGCGGTGGGGTACATGGCTGCGGAGACCGGGAGCGAGACACAGGGCGGAGGCAGGTGTAAGGCCGGTGGGCGGGGCGGCTCAAGGCGGGCGGGGGCGGGGCCACGATGGGGTGGGGCCACAGTTGCCTTGGGAGCGGAGAGGGGCGTGCCCACGACGGGGGGGGGGCGGGCCCAGGGAGGGGCCAGGGCACGGGGAAGAATGGGGCGGAGCCATGATTCGACGGCGTGGGGGCAAGGCCTCCTAGCGGGAGGGGGCGTGGCCACAGCCGAGGCCGGGCCTGAAGGAGGGGCCAAGGCCACCGAAGATCCGAGTGGGTGGGGCCAGAGCTTGACCAGCAGGGCCACGGCCGAGGGCGGGGCCCTGGCAGGACCCAAGAGGCGGGACCAGAAGCTGCAGGGGGCGGGGCCAAGACCTGGGATTGGGCCGGGGCCAGAAGTAGGAGGCGTGGCTAGGTGCAGGCGGGAAGGCCGAATGAGAGGGCGACCGCCGAGGGGCGGGGCCAGAGGCGGGGTGTGGCTAGGGGCGTGGCTAGGCCAGGGGGGAAAGCCGGGGCCCAGGGGCGGGGCCACGCCCGGACCGGGCTGGACTGCCCTCCGTACCTGTGTACTGCTGGACTCCGGAGAAGGCAGGATGGAGGGTCTCGGCCACGGTCGGGCTCTGAGCTGCGGGGCAAACGGAGGGACTGAGTGGGACGGGGGCAGCAGAAGTCTTCCAATTACCCCCGAAACTTCGGAGCCAAAAGGAGAGCAACATCCGCCCCAGCTTCACCTCCGCATTAACCTTTTACAGGTGTGGCCCCCATTTTACAGGTGGGAAAACTGAGGTTCAGAGAGGTGAAGCAACTGGCACGGGGCCACTCAGATAGATAATGGCGAAGTCGAACAGGACTCCAGAGAGGTTAACCATCACCCCCATCTCTCTGTCCCCATCTGGACCCTTTCCCTCTTCCCTTTTATTCTCTGGATTCTCCAGGACTTCAGGCCTCTGCTCCCCATCACCCCCCACCCCTATCCCTTTCCCTCTCTCGCACCCCCACATGTCACTCATCAGACACCCTTTGGATCCCTCATGTGGCTGTGACCACCCACCACCCAACTGCCCCAGGGCGGTGCGGGGGGGGGCGATGGTGGAGGTAAGGGGAGGGGAGAAGTTGTCCAGACCACTAGAGCTGGTGCCTCCGGGGGGAAATTCAGCTAAAAGATTCTGCTCGAATGGAGAGAGGCTCCTAGAGGACGGGGTGGTGGTGGGGTGTGCCCCTAAAGGGGTCACACGCACCAATCCCTCTGTATTGATGGAGAAGTTTTGTATCTTGATTGTGGTGGTGGTTACCCAAATCTATACCTGTGATAAAATGGCACAGAATGCCCCCCCCAACACACATACAACAAGCGAGTGCACGTACAAAGTGGCACCCTCTGAGTAAGATCTCCAACTCCTGTTGAGTTCATCGTACCCCACCAACGTCAGTTTCCTGGTTTCAACAATGTGCGGCGGTTATGTAAGATGTTAGCATGGTGGGCGGGGGTGGGGGGGTGGGGGACTGGGTTGGAGGTTCCGGGACCTCTCTGTACTATTTTTGAAACTCCCTGTGAGCTCCAATCATTTCAAAGTAAAAATAAGTTCTCCTCAATGGTGGAAACACAGAGACTGCCAGATACTGGCAGATGCTTGCCTGGGGATTGTGGTCTAAGAAAGGGAAAGATGGGGCCCCTGCTTCAAGGCAGGGCCGAGCCTAGCTCAGGGCATGGTTAGTACTGAACGAATGAATGAATGAATGAATGAATGAATGAGGCTACTGACGTCTTCCTAAACAGCAATGATTAATAACTAAGATTGGTGGTGCTGCTGTTGTCAGTACAGGTGACACGTTCAGCATTTGATACACTGATTCCACTGTCCGTGCAACCTCATGAGATGTCTGATGTTATCTGCCCCATCTCCCGGGTGAGCAAACTGAGGCCCAGAGACTCACAGAAACCATTTAGGGCCGCCAAACTGGAATCTGCACCCATAAATGCCTGGGCATAACGTTCCCATGTTTACGCACCCGGCTACAGCCCCCTTCTCTGTGCCCACCGCTCACATGCGTCCAGCTGAGACCGCCTCTGTTTCCCAGGCACCAGGGGGCACAGGAACTCCGCTAGTCCCGGAGATGCCTTCCCGGCCCCACCCCCTCTCCTCGGCCCCTGGGGGAACCACTCACGTTACCTGGGTAGGGCACGAGGCCATTGGCATACACGGTCTCTAGGGCAGGGTGCCCCCCAGGGAAGGGCACGACACCTGCGAAGCCATTGGTGATGGGAGCCACGAGCCCGGGCACGGCAGTGGAACCAAGCAGCGGGGGCGAGTGCAGTCCTGTGGGGCAGAGGAGCGCGATGGGGAGCCTGAGCCTGGCCCTGGCCCCGCCCCGCCCTGCCCCGCCCACCATCCGCAGGCCCCTGGCGGACTCTCACCAGAGGCAGGGGCGATGGGTGTGGCAGGCAGCCCGTTAAGGCTGACGGCGCCGATCTGCTGGATGTGGCAGGGTGAGAAGGCCACGCCAGGGCTCAGGTAGCTGCCCGACGTGGACAGGACCGTTGTCTGCTGCTGCATGAGCTGGGGGTGGAGAGGGAGTCAGCGTGCACAGTCGGGGTGGCACCTGCCCTGAGGTCATGACGCCCTGGGGGAGGCCTGGCCCTCTGGTAACTGGCGGGGGTGGGGGAGCGGTCAGCCTGGCTATCGTGGCTCAGGCCTCAGTTAGGAATTGTGGGGCTCAGCCTGGGATCGAGGGTCAGTCTAGGATCAGGGTTCAGTCTTCAGGTCAGGGCTGAGTCAGGAATTTGGGCTTGGTCCGGGATCCGGGATCAGCCAACACTGAAGTCAGCCAGGGTCGGGTCTCAGTTGGGAGTCAGCCTGGATTTAGAGGCTCCTCTTGGAGCTAAGCATGGGCTTGTGTCAGTCCAGAGTTGGGGTTCAGCTTGGGCCTGGGGCTCGGTTCGTGGCTGGAGGGCTCGGCTGGGGCTGGGGCTCAGGAATCAGCCTGGATCTGGGGACTCGGCCGTGGCCGGGATAGGACCCCGAGTCAGACAGATTGGGCAAGAGACAGGAAGAGGAGCAGAGAGGCAGTGGCCCTCGACAGAAGGCAGAGAGAGAGAGACTGAGCTGAGCCCCCAGAGTGGCCTTGGGAGACAGAGTGCGTCTGCCGGGGTCACTCACGGCCTGGGCGTAGGCACTGTAGGGGCTGAAGGGCAGGGTGAGGGATGGCGTCAGGATGCCCAGCTGGCCCACCATCTGCTGCATGCGCCGGAGCGTCCGCTCCTTGTCCGTGTCGGCAAACTTGACCACCAGGCTGGAGGAGGCACCCTGCAGGGGCGGTGGCGGGCAGGGAGGGAAAGAAGGAGGGAGGTAGCCAGGACTCTGGGTTCCCGGAACCACGCCGGCTCAGGGCCTTGGCCGCGCGCGGTGTAGATGCCGGGCGCTCTCGATCCCGCCCACGGGCCCGCCGCCGCGGGACACGCAGGTCGCGGCGAGAACAGCTCAGAGCTCGGCGTCCCGGGTCTCGCACTTGACCGTGCGGCCGCCTGTGCGCACAGGTGGGGCCTCTGGGCCCCGGGGGGTGGTGTCCGGGGCCCAGGAGAGGACCCGGACTAACAGCCACGCTCTCAAAAGTGGAGAAGCCAACTGCTGGAGAGGAACGACGGGGACCTATAACTGACTCACACCTGAGAACAGGTGAGACACCGACCATCAGAGAGGTTGCCCCCTTTGATGGTGAGCTCACTCCCTGAGACACCTCCTCACTGGTCAGCTCCCTGCAGGAGAAAGCCTGAATGAATCCTGCCACTCTAGGGACTAAAACTGATGCTCAAGTACCCAGAGGGCAAGGGACCGGAAGCTCTGACACTGTCCTGCCCTTCACACCTAGTTTTTTGGGGTTTACTTATTTATTTTGAGAGAGAGAGAGAGAGAGAGAGAGAGAGACAGGGAGACTGAGTGGGGGAAGGGCAGAGAGAGGGGGACAGAGAATCCCAAGCAGCTCTGTGCTGACAGCACACACATGGGGCTTGAACTCACGAACGCTGGGGTCACGACCTGAGCCGAAATCAAGAGTCGGATGCTTAACCGACTGAGCCCCCCAGGCGCCCCCCCGCACACCCATTTTGAGACCAGCTGAGAGCAGAGTTGGTTCCGGAAGGCCTGTCGTCCCCTGGCAGCTTTGGACATTCACGTACAGTGATGGTGGCCCCCGGCGCCTGCTTCCTAGGGGGCAGGGCCACTCCCAGAGCCCGGCTGGTCCTCCCCGGCCTCTCCCTGCGCCAGTCCTGCCCCCTGCCCATCCCCACCCTGGACCAGGGGACGTGTCCAGACGGCCTTCCCTCCCCTGTCAAAACTTTCCGTGGCCTAAGAAGCCGTGCTCCTCAGCTTTGGACCGCAGCCCCTCCAGCCGCCCCCCTGCTCCTCCGCTGCCCCCCCATCCGTCTCGTCATCCCCCACGCCCCACACGTGCCCCTGCTGGCCTCGACAAAGCCAAACCACCTCTCGGGATCTCGCCCCTCCAGGACACCCTCTTGTACACCCACATGCGTACACATGCTCACACACACACGCACGCGCGCATACTCACACGCATACCCACACACGTGCACACAAATGCCACCCATGCAGACTTACACGCTCACACACACGCATACACTTGCCCTCACAGATTCCTGCAGATGCACACATACGCCCCTGCCCCCGCGCCCCCCAGGCACACTCACACATACACACGCATGCACTCAACACACACACGTGCCCCCACCCACGGACGTACTGCACCGTCGACTCGCACAAAAACACCCACTCGACACACTTACACGTGTGCCAGCACACACACTTATCCGCACGTCTTCTCACACGCACACAGCTCACGTGCACGTTAACAATCACCCACTGCCAGGCACACACACACGCACTCACACCCACGTATTCTCTCCCTCGCACACACGTGAACAGGCACACACGCGCTAGTCCACGCGCAGCCCCACACTCACTCGCACGCTCGCGTCCTCGTACGCCCCGCGCGTGCGCAGTCACCCTCGTGTGCGTGCACCCGCCCACGGCGCCATCAGAGACGCGCTCCTCCTCCGCCTGTGCCTCGCTGACGACCAGCCAGAGGCCGAGGACGGCTGGGAGGGTCGCGAGCGCTGGGACGGTCGCGAGCGTTTCCGTCCCTGTCCCCTCCCCCCTCCCCCCTGCCCGCCCCAGGGCCCGGGACAGTCCTACTCACCGGCATGGTTTGGCTGCCGTGCAGCGCGTGGATGGCCGCCTGGGCCTCGGTGTGGGAGGAGAACTTCACAAAGGCACAGCCTGCCCCAAGAGAAGGAAGGAGAGTGCGTGAGGGCAACGGGGTCTTTCCGGGGGGGGGAGGGGGGCAGGGGCCGCAGGAGAGGGGACCGGGAGCCCTGGACGGCCAGTGTCAGACAGGCAGCCGGAAGGCCAGATAGTCAGAACAGAGAGACAAGCAGTCATGTGTCCAGACAGACAGCTGGACAATAAAGGATCAGGCAACGAGACGAACACACAGCCAGCCACAGAGGTCGACATCAGCCAGTTGGCCGTCCATTCACTCAGAAAGCCAGGCAGCCACACAGCTATTTGTCACACGCACAGTCAGACGGATGTCGCGAAGGGGTGCACAGTCGGGGAGGCAGGCCCTGCCCGCTGGAACAAGGCAAGGGCACAGGCTTCGAGAACACCCGCCAGCCCCTGGCACCATGAGACCCAGAGCTGAAATCAGAGAAGCAGAGGGATGGTGACAAACCTTCAGACACAGGCACAGAGATACAGTCCTGTGGGTACAGTCAGGCACAGATACATTCAGACCCAGACAGATATGCCCATGTCACCAGAGTTAGAGAGATGGGGACCAGAAAGAAAGAAAGAAAGAAAGAGAAAGAGAGAAAGAAAGAAAAGAAAGAAAGAAAGAAAAAGAAAGAGAGAAAGAAAGAAAGAAAAAGAAAGAGAAAGAAAAAGAGAGAAAGAAAGAAAGAAAGAAAGAGAAAGAAAGAAAGAAAGAAAAGAAAGAAAGAAAAAGAGAGAAAGAAAGAAAGAAAAAGAAAGAGAAAGAAAGAAAGAAGAAAGAAAGAAAGAAAGAAAGAAAGAAAGAAAGAAAGAAAGAAAGAAAGAAAAGGAAGGAAGGAAGAAGGAAAGAAACCAGACACGGCAGACCCAGCTGGCTAGTCACACAGGACCAAATCAGAAATCGGGCAGACAGATAGCCAGGGACCACCAGACATAGGTAAATTCAGACACACAGTCATAGGGAGAGACCACTAGACATAATTCCAGAGAGAGTACTATGGAAGAGCCAGGCAGGTGGGGTGAGACAATGGAATGTTCTGGAATTAGAGAGTGGCAATGGTTGCACAATTTTTTGAATATACTGAAAAGCACTTCACTGTACGTTTTAAAAACGAGTTTTTACAATATATGGATATCAATTTTTTAAAAAAGAGAGAGAGCCAAGCAAATAGGGACCATGGGATACATTCAGTCCTAGAAGAGTAAAAGTTGCAAGAGCCAGAGACAGGCAGGCTGAGAGTTGGTGCCAGACAGATGGACCAAACGGGTAGAATCAGGTAGACAGACAAAAACTACCAGACTCATGAAAACCCAGACAGCAATAGTCATTTAGACACTCAGGCATAACGAGTCAGAGACTAAGAGAGGCAGGCGTCCATAGTCACATACAGCCACATGGGCAGACAGGGAAACATTGGAGACCATTAAAGTCTTTCCTGGATGGTACAGCCAGGATCAGGCCGACAGTCCACAGGAAACTGTCCCACAGAGCCAGGTGGACACAGGCAGCGTATCGAGACATGGCACACAGTTAGGACCCCGTGGGACGTGACAGTCCCGGCCACCCAGTCCGCGCCCCCAGCCGCCCTGCCCCACTGCCTTCAGGAGTCAGTCCCGGCCCATCAAGTACCTGTAGGCCCCACCCCCAGGAGCCAACCCCGCCCTCCCACGTGCCTGGCCCCGCCCCCAGGAGCCAGTCCCGCGTTCTCAAGTGTCCAGCTCGACCCCCGGGAACCTACCCCGCCCTCTCACGTGCTCTCCTCCCCCCCCCCCCCCCCCGCCCCCAGGAGCCAGTCCCGCCCCTCCATGTGCCCGGCCCCGCCCCCGGAGCCGGTCCCGCCCCCTCAAGTGCCCAGCCCCACCTCCTCAAGTGCCCTGCCCCGCCCCCAGGAGCCAGTCCCGCCTGCCCACGTGCCAGGCCCCGCCCCCGGAGCCAGTCCCGCCCCCTCAAGGGCCCCGCCCCCAGGAGCCAGTCCCGCCCTCTCACGTGCCCGGCCCCGCCCCAGGAGCCAACTCCGCCCTCCCACGTGCCCGGCCCCGCCCCCGGAGCCAGTCCCGCCCCCTCAAGTGCCCCGCCCCGCCCCCAGGAGCCAGTCCCGCCCCCTCAAGTGCCCAGCTCCGCCCCCAGGTGCTAGTCCCATCCCCACCTACACGCCCAGCCTCGCCCCAGGGCCAGTCCCGGCTCGCCGGTCACCTTTGCTGCTGCCGTCAGGCCCGCGGAGCACGGTGCATTCGTCGATGACCCCAAAGGGCTGGAACAGCCGCAGCACGTCCTCTTCCGACTGCTGCTTGTTCAGCATCCCCACAAACAGCTTCCGGTCCCCTGTGGGCGGAGACACCCCCTCAGCCGAGTCCTGGCCTCCGGGAATTTCTCGGTCCCGCCAACCGAACGGAGGCAGCAGGGCCCGGGGGGAGCACTGCCGGCCCCTGCTCTGCCTGTGAGCGGGAGGACACAGCCACGAGCTTCCCCGCCCCGGGTCTGTCCCCCCTCCCACGTGCGCTGCTCGGGCGCATCTTGGAGCCTTCGCTCACGCAGTGCGCCCCTCCTGGAACGGCCTCCCTTCAGTCCTCAGGGCCACCGCTCACTGCTCCCCACCCTCGGGCAAAGATGCTCTCTCCCTCCTTGCCTTCAGAGCACCCACACACAGTGCTGGCGTGACAACTGCCTGGCCTGGGCCCCTGTCTGTCTGTCTGCCACCTAGATTTCCCCGTCGGGGGTGAGCGCCGCTGGCTCCTGCATCCCCAAAAGGAGCCGGGCAGGTGCCTCCCGAATGAGTGAGGGCATGTGTGCGCCCAGGACCGGGGGCCTGGAAGCCTGGAGCCCCCGTCTGGTGGGGTTGGGGTGGGTGCCTGGCTGCAGGCCTGGCTGGGCCGGCGTCTCCCGTATGAGGCACCAGAGTCCTGCTCCCTCCGGTAACTGCGCTGCCCCCCTGTAATCAGGAACGTGGCAGCTCCGTCTCCCAGGGATGCCGAGCCGGGTTACTATGGAAACCTGTTCTCTGGCAGCTGTCACTCATGAGGGTGGGAGGGAAGGAGGGACAGACGCGGAGAGACTGAGAGTCAGGGAAAGAAACAGGTGAGAGAGAGAGAGAGAGAGACTGAGAGAGACAGTAAGAGACAAAGCGAGACACAGAGAGAGGAGTACGGAGAGAACCAGAGAGACAGAAGGAGAGAAAAAGATAAGGAGAGAGAAAGAGGTATGGAGAGGGAGAGAGGGTGAAACAGAGAGAGGAAGGAGGAGGAGAAGAAGAAGGGAGAGGAAGGGGAGGGGGGAAGGGGAGGAGGAGAAGGAGGTAGGGAAGGAGGAGGAAAGGGAGGAGGAGGAGGGGAGGAGGGGGAGGGGAGGAAGAGGAGGAGGGGGAGGAGAGGAGGGGGAGGAGGGGAAGGAAGAAGTGAAAGAGGAGGGGGGAAGAGGAGGGGGTAGGGAAAAGGGGAGGAGGGGAAGGAGGAGAAGGAGGTAGAGAAGGAGGAGGAAAGGGAGGAGGAGGAGAGGAGAAGGATGGGGAGGGGAGGAGGGGGAGGAGGAGGAAGAGGAGGAGGAGGGGGAGGAGGGGGAGGAGGGGAGGAGGAGGAAGAGGAGGAGGAAGGAGGAGGAAGGAGGAGGGAGGAGGGGGAGGGGGGAGGAGGGGGAGGGGAGGAAGAGGAGGAGAGGGAGGAGAGGAGGGGGAGGAGGAGGAGGAGGGGGGAAGAATTACTAAAAGAGTGAGAGAGAAGGGGAGAGATGGAGAAACACAGACCCCCTCTCCAACCCCTGCCCTACACTCGCAGCCAGCTTGGAGAGTGTGAAAACAGGCCCCAACCCAGGTGGGCTGTCCCAGGCTCCTACACACACACAGGAGTCCTAACAGCCCTGCCCCGCACGCCACCCAGTCCACCTGAGATGGGGGGGGCGGGGAGGAAACTCTCCAAGAATGACTAGCCCCGATGCCACTGGGGACAGCCGAGCACGCCCCCGTGGGCAGGTCCCCAGCAGGGTCCAGACCTGCAGCCGGAGAACCCGCTCGCCCAGCCTCGAAGGTCAAGCACACACGCTCGAACACGCACGCCCACGCACAGGCGTGCGCACCGGCAGGCAGGCACCCCCACCACAGGAGCCGCAGAAACGCGCGTTGCACATGTGCGCGTGCTCACGCACATCTGTACACAGGCGTGCCAAGGCATGCGTGCTCCCACGCACACGCACAGAAAAAGCGATTCCCCTCAGGGACCCCTGCAGGGATCCCATCCCCTCTGCGTCAGAAGACCCCCAGTTTTGCACCCTAGGGGAGGGGTGTGTTTCAAGCTCTAGGGGCCAGCGGCGGGACCCAGCCAGACCCCCTACTCCTGACTCCTGGGCTTGGAAGAGAGGACAGAGCCCCCCTGCTCTCCTGCCCCTACCCTAGCTAGGGGACTCTGCCTCTCCCACCACCACTAGGCGTGTGAGCGGAGAGGTGACGGCTACATCCTCCTGATCAGAGATTCCCCTCCTTCCCCGGCTCCTCCGCCGACCCCCAGCCTGGTGGCCACGGACAGATGACAACTACCTCCGCGGCTTTCACTGTCCGCAGGCTTCACCTGGATCGGCCGCGCCATCTGTGGAGAGAGAGGGGAGGAGGAGGTCAAGGCTGGCAGCGGGGCGTGGCGGGGGGGGGGGGAGGCTACGTCCGAGCCCCGCCGGGCACCCCGTCCCCCTCCCCGGGCTCAGCACCCCACCAGCTTCCAGCAGCAAACCAGCCAAACTAAACGGACACACGGTCCCCGGTACAGGGCTTCGCTCATGTTGCCTGGAAAGCTCCTACTTTACCTTCAAAACCCAGTAACAATATTTCTTGCTGCAGGAAGCCTCCTTGCCTTCCCAAGTGCTGTATGCTCCTTGGAAAGATGCCCAACTCCTCTGGTCCCGTGTGTGATGTGACCTTGCAGTTTCTCTCATCAAAGACCGCAGTCTATTTCCCCACCCTCTGCATCTGGACTCGGCCTTGTGACTTGCTCTGGCGAGTGGAGTGTGGTGGCAGGGAAGCGGGGGGAGTTCCGAGCCCCGGCCTCGAGAGACTTTGCAGCTTCCTCTTTTGGGACCCGCGCACTGCCAGCTGGACAGGCCGAGGCAGGAGAGGAGGACGGGGGACCTCAAGCACTGAGAGGCCCAACGACAGGCTGCCTGTGGGAGGAAGGCCGTCCTCTCCCGGCCCGTCCCGCAAGCCCTGACTGACTGCCACGGCGCGAGTGACCCCGGAGCGACCAGCAGAAGAACCGCCCAGCTGAGCCCCGTCTGTGCTCGCCGACCCGTGGAATCATGACCAAGTAAGGGGGTTGGGTTGGTTTGTTACTGAGCACCAGCTGACTGACACCAAGGCAAATCCTTTCAGCCAGCTCTCTGAGCCTTGGGTGGGAGGACTGTCGTACCTGAGTGGGCCAGCTTTCAATGTGGACTCGGTGTTCTGGACCCTCCTGTCCTCCACCTCCAGCACCGAAAACGATGCTCGATGGAAGAAGTCCTCCTGTAATCCCCACCCCCAAACTCACCCAGCCGTGGGGAGGAGCTAACGTGGATGTCTGAGAACCAACTCAAGGGATGTGGGACGTGGGTGACATTTGCTTCTCCACTGCTCTGAGCATGGGATCCTCCTCCAAGCCCAGTGCTTCTGGCGAACTCTAACTCGTCCTTCAAAACCCCGCTCAAAAGCCCCACGCTGGCAACCCTTCCTCCCTCTGCTTCGGGGCAGCGAGCGCCTGGGTCTTGCGTTCAGAGCAAGCTTGCCGAACTGAATGGACCAGGGGGAGGCGGCCAACACACAACAGCATAGAAGGAAGGGCACCAGGCCTGGGGTTGGAACACGTGCCCGTCCCAGACCCCCTCCAAGGTCAGACAGTCCCCGTGGCCATTCGGAGAAGGTGCTTGGGGGACGTCAGCCCTCTGGTCACTGTGCAGCTGCCCAGAGAGCTGCAGCTTTCCCCCCAGGTTTTACACATGTCAAAACCGAGGCCGGGAGAGCGTGTGTGTCCAAGGTCATGGTGGGTGAGTGAAGGCACTAAGCCTCCCTAGACTTCAGCTCTAAGGATCTTCCTACCCAGGCCCGTGAGTAGAGACCGCTCTCCAACTGGGAACCCCCAGATCTCCTTCCCCTTCCCTTAGACCCCGAACTGCCCCACACCCCCGGTCTGAGTCCCCTCCCTCACCCTGCACCCTCTTTCCCTGCGCCCCCTCCCCCTCTCCAGCTTCCCTGCCCTCTCTGAGCCCCTCCCCATTCTGCGCGCCTATGGGCGGCCTCGATTTGAGCTCAGCCTTGGGAGCCCCAGAAGCAGAGAGGCCTTCCAGTGTCCCCAGTTCCTGCCACCCACGCAGCCACATCCTCAGAGGGACCCTGACCACCTGGGGAAGGCTCTCCCTTCCCCCACCACGTCCACACACACACACACACACACACACACACCCCGGGCCCTCTCCACCTGGGTACCACACCCAGCTAGCTGGAGGCGGGAGGGGAGATTTTGTTCAACCAGATGGGGCCAGGTTCTGGGCTGCGGGCAGACTGAGTTTGTGAAGGGAGGTGGGGAGACAGGGGGCACCTGAGCTCCAGCCTCCTGTTCGCCCCCACCCCTCCCACCCCGCCTCCGCTGGCCCTCACCTTCCCACCGCCCCCCCTGCCGCCCAGCACCTTGGGCAGATGAGGATGGGGTTGCCATGGCAACGCTGATTCACCACACGGAAGCTGGCAATTGTTGTTGCCATGGAAACCGCCTCTTAGGGGCGAGCCCAGCTCCTGCCTTGCACAAAAGAGATATTTAAATATAATCTTCTGGAGATGGATGCGCTGAGGGAGGGAGCGAGGTGGGGGGGCCACGGGGAGGGAACCTGTGCCCACTCTGGTGGCCTGGATACCTGCGCCCCATCTCCCCCCCCCCCCCAGCCCGGTTGCGGAGCCTGGGACCTTCCGCCTCCTGGGAGGCCCCTTCCCCCTCCTGGGTCAGCTCGGCGCGGGGCAGCCGCGGGGGTCTGGGTCTGGTCCCGAGAAGCCAGGCGGGCAGTCGGTCCCCTCCTCCCCGGTCCCCCACTCGAAAGCCGAGGCTCCGAGGCCTGGCCGTCCGCACCCCGCGGCCCGCCTTACCCACCGGCCTGGAGACGCGCGCCAGGCTGGCCTCGTGCCGCCGCCCGCCCGGCCCCGGGGCGCACAGGCGCGCACACGCCGCACGCACGCACCGGCCCCGCGCCTCGCTCCCCGCGCCCGACGCCCGGCGGGCGCTGACGATCCGCCAGAGCCAGAGGCCGGGCCCTGCCGGCGTTGCCCGCCCGAGCCGAGCCGGGAGGAGGCGTGCGGGGGGGAGGGGGGGTTGGGGGGGGGAGCTGGGTCTCCCCACACCCCTCCTGTCGCCCCTGCCCGCCCATCTGGCTCTGCCCACCTCCTTCCGGCTCCCTCTCTCCATCTGTCCCACCGAGGTCTCTGCCTAGTGCCCTCCCTCCCTCCTCCACCTTCTCTGGCTCCCCATGGCTGCGTCCCTTCCCTCCCGCCTCTCGTCCCCCTTTCATTTATTCCACAACATTCCCAGCGTGCCCCATGCCGAGTCAGTCTGCGACCCCAGGGAGGACCCCAGGAATCTGGCCCAAGGGGGGACACAGGCAGACGCGGGCACTCCCAGACCTGAGAGGTCAGGATTGAGCCAGAGCTAGGGATCAACGGCTCCTGGAGACCCCAGAGCTCAGAGCAGTGAAGAGCCCAAGGCTACCGGGGCCACACTGGAGCTGGAATGGTGCAGTGGGTTTTGAAGTATGAGTAAGAGTTTTTGGGGGGGAGACAGTTTCTCATGCTGGAGGAATACCTACACCCCCTGACTCATTCAATCTCCAAACAACTTTATGAGACGGAAACATTCGCGTTTTACAGATGGGCAAATCAGAGAGGGAGAGGAGAACGTCAGAAGCAGAGTCCGGGTCTCCTGATGGTTTCCTCAGGGTCCCCTTAGGATCCAGCCAACCCTTCAGCCAAGGGTCCTGTGGGCCGGGGCTCTGGGGGGCGTCTGTGTCTCTGGGGGCGGGGGGGGGCATACATGACGTAGCTGAGGTCCATTCCTTGCTCTGCCCCCAGATTTTGCTGGGTGACTTCAACCAAGTCATACGTCGTTGAGAAACCGGGGTCCCTGTGTCTGACCTGTGTGTGTTACAGATGGGGAAACCGAGTCCACTGGGGAAGGGACTGCAGGAGGCGCCTCTGGTAGTCGGGCTGGGGCCCGGAAGACGGTCCTTTAGAAGACGTGGGGGCCCGGGAGAGGCCCCAACCGGGTTGTTTCTGGGTAGTATGGAGGAGAAGAAAGCAAGGTGGGGCCCAAGCCACCATTACAGCCTCCCCTTCTCCCACGGGGGCCCCCGCCAGCCTCTGTCAAACACCCAGAGCAAGCCTCTCTCCTGCTCTAGGCGCTGCTGTGGCTCCCTACTGTCCCGGGAGTCGCATCCTGGCATTCCTCCTCTGCCTTCCTCCCATGCCGCCGGGACATCACTGCAACTCACCCCCCCCACACACACACACACCCCATCCTCACTGCGAACAGGCCCCTCCGAGGCCACCTCTCCCTGAAGGCCACCTCTCCAAGTGCATCTGCTTCAATGCTTTGTCCAGGCATCACCTTGATTGTGGCACATGCCCCAACACACACACACATTGTCCCTCTTGGGTGACTTCCTAGGGGCAGGGGCCGAGGGGCTGTGCGCCCCTTCCCCACCAGAGGCCCGGCCCGGGGTCCCCAAATGGCAAGTGAAATGAAATGAGACAAAACCTATGGCTTCCAGACTCCGCAGAAAGTGAAACCCAGTCCCTGTCCCCGTGGGCAAAGAGCAAGCTGGACCCGTGCTGGGCCCAGCACCCCGTGTGGGGAGTAAGTCAAGAGCTTGGGCCCAGCTGTGTCTACGCTTCAGGGGGAGAAGCGGGGCTTGGGAAGACGAGACTGGCCCAGAGTCCTGCAGGCTTGACTTGCCTGTGACAGTTCATTCATTCGTTCGTTCGTTCGTTCATTCATTCATCGCGGATGTGCCAGGCTCCTGTTGCCAGGCTCAGCAGCTGGCAGGTGTCACGCCCAGGGCCCTCAGAACACTTCTGCAATCCCATCCACAAATGAGGAAACTGAGGCCTGGGAAGGTCAAGCCACCGTGGGGCCCCTTGCGCCTTCTCAGGTTCGGCTTGGCTCTGACCCAAGTCGTGGGATGTGGGAGGGGGTCTTGCGGGGGGGGGGGTCACCTCAGAAACCCCTGTGTGCATAGAAGGGGTGGCAGGAGGGGTCCGTCGGGGGGATACGCAGCCAGACGGACAAACCTATCCCTTTCCAGGGTGCACACAAGAACAGGGGGGCAGCCGGCAGAACTGGGGTGTCCTCCACCCCTCGAGACCTTCATGAAGAAAGGACGGATGGTGTCGTCTTTGATGGCACGGCCCCCGAGAGACCCAGCTGGACCCGCTGTCTCCACGGCCCCCCATTCCAGGTCCAGGAACCCCATCCTGGGGTCGGACGGCCCAGCGGAGAACATCAGCTCGATCCGCGGCATCTGCCCAGCGTGGACTCCCGGGTCCTGCGGTCCGTTCCGGGTCCTATTCTGGGCTTCTGTGATTAATTTAGGATCCTACTCCAGAATGCTGAGATTTGATTAAACCGCATCCCCCACGGACACCGCTGTCACACGCGACACGGGAACCTGTCTGCTGCAGAAGCGGCAGCGTGGCGGGGGGGGGGGAGCACAGAGCCAGCGCTGGACCCGGCGCCCCCCCCACCCTCCCCGTCACTCTTCCTGCAACGCGCGGACGAGGCGTCAGCTCTGGCTCTGAAAGGCTGCCGGTACCGCTGCCCTGGGGGGAGGAGGTTCGCCCGCGAGTCAACCCCCTTCGTGGCTTGGCGGGGGGGTGTCGGCCACGGAGGCCGCAGGCCTAGGTCCTCGGGGGTCCGAACTCCCGAGTCGGCGCCCAAAGGAGACGCGGCACATGTCCATCAGAGACAAAGCACGGCAGGATCTCTCTCGAAGGTAGAGATCTCTCCTGTCGGTAACGGCCCACCCACAGGACAGTGGCAAGTTGTGTGGGCCCGCTGTGGAATACTACACGGCCACGAAAAAGCACCAGCCACTGAGAGACCTGGTGCCGACGGGGGACACTGGGTCTCAGCAGCAGCACAGTCAGTGACAGAAAAAAATGCAGGCGGTAAAGACTACATATGATATGATTCCAGTCGCTTTAGGTAAAAAGCAAAACGGGAAAAGGTTACCCGGTCTTCTAGAGATAAATTTATAAGCACGAAGGACGTGAGGAAAAACAGGGGTCGGTTACCGTGAAAGTCAGGATGGTGACTCCTCCAACAGGAAGATGGGGGCTCAGGCGTGGGGACATGACAGGCATGGTTTCTGGGGACTTCTAGAGATCTTCCCTCCCCCCCCAACCACGAGCCCGTATCAAAAAGAGACCCCCAGACTCCACAATCTAGACATATGATGACATTGCATCATGTTCCTGGGTCTAGAACATTCTAGGTCTAGAATGCCCTGTCTAACGTGGTAGCTGATCCCTGGTCTAGAACATTCTACATCTGTGCTATCCAAAACAGTGGCTGACTCCTAATCTAGGATATTCTAAGTCTGAACGCTCCAATACAGGAGGTGACCCCCAGTCTAGAACATTCTACATCTGCTGCCTAACACAGTAGTTATCCCCTGACCTAGAACATTCTAGGGGCACCTGGGCGGCTCAGTTGGTTGAGCATCCAATCATGATCAGCTCGGGTCATGATCTCACAGTTTGTGGGTCCGAGCCCCGCGTCGGGCTCTGTGCTGACAGCTGAGAGCCTGGAGCCTGCTTCGGATTCTGTGTCTCCTTGTCTCTCTGCCCCTCCCCTGCTTGTGCTCTGCCTCTCTCTCTCTCTGTCTCAAAAATAAACATTAAAACATTAAAAAATATATATTCATTGTTTTAGTAACAAAGAATGCCATTTAAAAAACACCTTTTTTTTTTTAGTTTATTTATTTTTGAGAGAGAGAGAGAGACAGAGAGACAGAGAGACAGAGCGCGAGCAGGGGAGGGGCAGAGAGAGAGGGAGACGTAGAATCCGAAGCAGGTTCCAGGCTCCGAGCTGTCAGCACAGAGCCTGACACGGGGCTCGAACCCATGAACCGTGAGATCACGACCTGAGCTGAAGTCGGACGCTTAACTGACTGAGCCACCCAGGCGCCCCCCAAGTTTATTTATTTTTAAATTGGGGGGGGAGAGGGTCAGAGAGGGAGAGAAAGAATCCCAAGCAGACCCCATGCTCAGTGGGGAGCCCAGTGAGGGGCTTGAACCCACGAACTGTGAGATCATGACCTGAGCCCAAATCAAGAGTCAGACACTGAACTGACTGAGCCACCCAGACGCCCCCTCCTGGAAACATTTAAATGTTAAATGTGGCTCGCGTTCTAGATCAATGGGCACTGCTCTGGAACCTTCCCTGCTCCTTATTCTCCTGATCAATGGATGCCAGCAGCATCTCCCAGTCATGACAATCACAAGTGTCCCCAGACGTCACTCAGGGTCCCGCGGGGGCAGAATCACCCCCGGGGCTGAGACCCCTCCTCTGACCTAACGTAAACTCCTCCACGAGACAGCGGAGGCCCCGCTGTGTCTCCCGCACTCAGCAGCTCGCCTGGCACATTCCCACCTCCCGGCTCGGCACACGCCGTCCCCACGCCACCCCTGTCTCCATCTGCCACAATCTTCCCCATCTCTCGAGACACGACATGGCTCAAATGCCCTCTCCTCCGAGAAGCCGCCTTGTTTGCCGCACGAAGTCACCAGTGCGGGGGGCCCCGGCTCCCCCCACCTAGAGCCACCGCGATGCTGTCCCGGCCGCCACACATTCGCTGCTCATTTTGTGCTCGCCCGTCATAGTGGGTTGAACGGGGACTTCCCTGAAATATGTCCAAGTCCTAACCCCCAAAACCTGTTGAATCTGGAAAAGGTGTCCTTACAGATGTGAGTAAGTCACGGATCTCGAGATGAGGTTTAGGGTGAGCCCTAGACCCATCGACAGGTGTCCTTATAAGAGAAAGGCAGAGGGGGAGGGGAGACGTATCGACACAGAGGGCGGCCACGTGGCCACAGAGGCAGGGATTGGGGCGATGCGTCCACAAGCTGGAGAGCCACCGGGAGCTGGAGAGACGTGGAACAGAGTTCCCCACAGCGTGGCCCTCCTGCCACGTCGCTTTCAGACTTCTGGCTCCCGGAAGTGTGACAGCATAAATTTCTGTCGCTTTCAGCTCCCCAGTGCATGGCGCTTTGTTACAGTGGCCCCGGGTCACTAACCCGCCCCCCCACCCATTGACTCCGACCCGGAAAGCTTTGCTCCAAAAGCATCCCGAACCCCTCATCTCTACCTGCGCTGTCCCTGCCCGAGCCGCTTGCCCGAACAACCACAGCTCCCTGCGGTCCCTCTGGCCCCTGATGCTCAGAGAAGGTCCCTGAGCTCCCTGTCGAAACAGAACCCGCATCCTGAGTCTGAAAATCGCTCTGAAAGTCCCCCCGCCCGCCCCCGTCGCCTCTGGGCTCCGTGGTGTCCTCACCACCGGAAGTCCTTTCATTGGGTTGTTCGTTCAGGTGCTCAGTAAATGTCTGTTGAGTGAACCCATGGGTGTTGAGGACTCGAGGGGCCCCCACTCTAGGGAGAGACCCCCCCCGCCTTCTGGCTTCCCTCCTGGCTGCTGATGGAACCCAGAGCCCAGCTTTGGCCCCCAACACAGAGGGCGCTGCTTCCCAGGCCCCCAGGGCCTCAGGCAGTGGAGACGGAGGCTGGCTTTGGCTCTCAGTGATTCCATCAGTAAAATGGGAGCAGAAGGGAGCTAAGAAGGACTGAGCTGGGGGCACTGCTAGAAATCTTAGCAGATCTCCAGGTGGGTACGGATTTCTCCGGACAGATGGTTCAGAGCCCCCAGCCGGAACCTGGTGCCACGTGCCAAAAAACGGTCCACAGACACGGAAGGGCTGGGCGCCCACACAGGGTCGGCCGTCAAGTCCCCATTCTGCCGTTTGCTGGCTGCTCGATCTTGGACACATCCACTACGAAACCGGTTTCTTCCTCTAGGTGCCCAGTGCCCCCAGAGGTTCCTGCCAAAGGGAGTGTGGCAGACAGCGTGTCGCTCCAAGACGAGGCGCGAGGTGGTGCCTTCCTTGCGCCCTGGGGGAAGCCGGCCGCCATGCTGGGAGGCTGCTCAAGTTGTCCCCCTTGAGAGGAACTGAGGCCTCTTGTCCACGGCTGCCCCAGGGGCCAGCACGGAGGCGGATCCCTGAGTCACAGTCAGGAGAGACTCTGAGCCACGACCGTGCGGCCGACTCATTCCCTAATTCTGGCCCCCCAGCCACTGGGATCACTAATGCTGGCTGTTTGAAGCCACCAGGTTGTGGAACAATTATTAGGCCACAAGAGATAACTAATGGGGTCCACAGAAACTCCACTGTGCCCCCCGCGGCCAGCCTGCACGGATGCACCTGCCCTCCAGTCCCCAGTTGGTTCGGGGAGGTGATGGCAGAAGGTCCAATGGAGGGAGAACTGTGAATCCTTTCTCGGATGTCACCTCCTCCGTGAAGCCTTCCGCGACCCCCTTCTCTACAGTTTCCTCCCTCCACCCCACCCCGTTATACTCTTCCAATGCTGAAGATCAGAGAGGTTGAGGCACTGGCTCACTGCTGCTCAGCAAGGACTGCTTGCTGCCACATCACCTCCACCCCTCTTGTCTTCACCCAAAAACGGGCACTTTGTTCCTGACTATGAGGTTGAGGCCAGCCCCTGGGCCATTTCTGGTGCTCGTTCAGACCCAAGTCAACCCTTGCCATGATGGCATGTTCCCGGCAGGGGCACCCAGTCAGCCCTGTTGCACCCCAATTCCCAGCACTTGTGTCTGCAGATGTCACCCAAGCAGCCCCCAAATGTCTCTGATGCTGAAGAGTCCACGAGAGTCCCAGAAGGAAGGGTGAACACCCCAGAGCCCATGGGATGCCATGGGTCTCACTGTGCTTCCTTTGATCTCCGTGAACAGACGCTGCCTGGGGACCGGGCTCAGCTGGCTCAGGCAGACCACCCTGCCTGCACTGGGGACAGGGGCTTCCTGCCCACCCCCAGAAGGCAGGGCTGACAAGGGAGAGCCAGCGAGACGGAGCCTGGGCCAGCCTCCCCTGGGGGTGGAAAAGCTGCCCAAATGCCCCCTTCATCAAGGGTCCGTAGCTCTATTTGCTTGTAAGGATGAGGGATAAGAAAATCCCTTTCCTTTTCATATGGAGAAGCAGGCAGCGTCTAAGCTCCTCCTGGAGGCCCTTAAGGCCCTTGGGACTTGCCCCGTCCCCTCGCTGCCCTCCCCTCCTCCCCCTGGCTCCCTCGCTCACTCTGCTCCAGCCGCACAGGCCCCCTTGCTGTTCCTCCAACGTGCCAGGCACGATCCTGCCTCAAGGCTTCTGCACATGCTGTTCCCTTTCTCCGCTAATGCCTCCTCGTCCTTCAGGTCTCGGCACAATGACACTTGCACGCTGGGCCAGGCCTTTGTGCCGTGTGCAACCTGCACAACCACACACAACCGCTCTGGTGTGAAGCAGGGAACATGGCGGGCAGTAGGCACTCAATAAATGCTCTCCCTGGTCACTTCTGCCCCTCTGCACCTTATCCCTCTTTCTGAGTCCGGAGGCCCGCGGGCCTCACCGCTGACCCCAGGCAGGGCCTCGGCCTTCCCCAGGGTGAGAGCGTCCCCTCCGTCCCCACACCCCAGACAGCACCCAGGACTCACCCCGGGCAAGGTCTTCTGTTCGTGCAGGGCAGTCTGAGCTTTGATGGCGGAGTCCCTGGCACAGTAGGTGAGAAAGGCACAGCCTGGAAGGGAGACAAATCGGGGCGTTAAGAGAAAAGGAGATCGCAGACCCAAGTCCACAGCAGCATTAATCCCAACGTCCAAAAGGGGAAGGGATAAATGAACACAGTGTGGTCCGTCCACACCCTGGAATATCATTCCGCTTGGAAAAGGAAGGACGTCCTGCCGCCTGGCACCACGTGGACGGACCCCGAGGACACTGTGCGGTGACAGGAGCCGGACACAGAAGGACACGTCCCGCGTGACCCCACGCACAGGGGCTCCCCAGAGGAGTCCCGTCCACAGGGACAGAGAGTGGATGGTGGGAGCCAGGGGTGGGGAGTCCGTGCTTCGTGGGGACAGAGCCTCAGTCTGGGGAGATGGAAAGTTCTGGAGACGGGTGGTGGGGGCGGCTGCACGACAGTGTGAGTGTGCCTGATGCCGCTGAGCTGTGCGCTTGGAAAGGGTGAGGAGGGTGAATTTAATTGTATTTAACCACATTTTTAAAAAAATGGAAAAGAAGGAAAAATCGAGGTAGATTTTATGTTCTTTTTTATTACAAGCCAAAAATAAACAGGACACTGGAGCCAACGGTATGGGGGGGGGGTGGGCAATAGCCGTGGTCCAGCCGCCCCTCCCCCTCGGTGAGCTAGGGAAGGGGAGAGCAGAGTAGCTGTTAATTAAACCCGCGTCCGACGCCAGATGAAGAGAGAGGCAGAGCGCGGGGTGAGGGCCGGTGGGGCAGTGAGGCCGCGGCTGCCCGGGGAGGACGGTGGGGAGTGCACCTGCAGCCCCAAGGATGCAGAAGGTGCTCCAGCACTGGGAGGAGGAGCACGTCGGCTCTGCCACGCACCTGCTTCGTGGCCTTGGGCCGGGCGCCGCCCCTCTCCGGGCCTCAGTTTCCCCGCTCCGAGAGGATGCTCCCAGAGCGTTGAAGGATGGGGCGGGGCGGGGGCGGGGCTAGAGGGGGCGTGGCGCATCGGAGCCAATCAGGAGAGGACAGGGGGCGGGCCAGCCCAGAAGTGGTCCGGAGCGAGGGTGTGATTGGTTGGACGCCGTCCTGGGCCGGGTGGGGGCCGGGGAGGGGTGCGAAGCGTGAGAACCGCAGAGACCAGAGACACAGAGAGAGACGGAGGGGGGCCCCCAGAGAAAGACCGATGAGATAGACCAATGGTGTTTTGAAAGATGTCTGCCTGAGGCGGGGTGTGGGATGCAGGCAGGTGTCAGGTCCCCTGAGATGGACCCAGGGGGCCGGGCCTCAGCCCTGGACTCTGCCTCTAACCTCTGTGGACCTCACGTTCACTGCGTGTGAAACGAGACCCTCGTCGTCTGCTCTGGCGCCGTGGACCCTGTGCCCACCACCCCCAGCTCCCCCCTGGAGCCTCTCTGCCTCCTCCGACCCCTAGGGCCCCCTGTGCAGAGAGAGCCCCTGGGAACAGCCCCGTGGTGCCCAGTTTTGCTCCGGGCAGGAGCTAATTAAAGCCGCGCGTCCTTCCTTCTGGGATGTGGTCACCACGCTGCCATTCCCACCGGCTGGGCCGGCTGCGGGGGAGGGGTCTGCCTCAGGCCCGAGGGGTCCTCTGGTGCCCTGGGGAGCAGGGCTTTCTAGCGTACAAAAAACATTCGCGGTGAGCACGTAAAACGGTGCAGCCCCCGTGGAAAACGGTTTGGCGTTCCTCAGAAAAGTGAAACATAGAATTATCGTAGGACCCAGCAACTGCACGTCTGGGTCTCTACCCAAAAGAATTGAAAGCAGGGACTGGACAGATATTTCAAACAGATATTACGCGTGTTCACAGCAGCATTATTCACAACGGCCAAAAGGCGGCACCACCCAAGCGTCCGTCAACAGGTGAACGGGAAACACAATGGGGTCCATCCATACGCTGGAATATTATTCTGCCTTAAACAGCGAGGAATTCTGACCCCCGCTGCAACGCGGATGAACCTTGAAGGATGTTATTATGCTCAGCGTAATAGGCCAGGCACAGAAGGACACGTCCCGCGTGACCCCACTCACAGGGGGTCCCTACAGGAGTCCCGTCCCCAGAGACAGAGAGTAGACGGTGGGAGCCAGGGGTGGGGCAGGGGGCGGAGAGCCCGTGCTTCAGGGAGCCAGTTTCCATTTGGGAAAATGAGAAATTCCAGAGACGGATGGCGGGGATGGTTACACAACAATGTGAGCATGCCTGATGCCACTGAGCTGTGCACTTCGACGCGGTTAAGACGGCGAATTAAAAAAAAATTTTTTTTCAACGTTTATTTATTTTTGGGACAGAGAGAGACAGAGCATGAACGGGGGAGGGGCAGAGAGAGAGGGAGACACAGAATCGGAAACAGGCTCCAGGCTCTGAGCCATCAGCCCAGAGCCCGACGCGGGGCTCGAACCCACGGACCGCGAGATCGTGACCTGGCTGAAGTCGGACGCTTAACCGACTGCGCCACCCAGGCGCCCCAAGACGGCGAATTTAATCTTATGTGTGTTTTACCCACAATAAAAAAAATTGTAATGGAGATATATTAAAAACAACCCCCCTCCCGTGGGGCGCCTGGGTGGCTCAGTCGGTTGAGCTCCTGACTTCGGCTCAGGTCATGATCTCGCGGTCCGTGAGTTCAAGCCCCACGTCTGGGTCTGTGCTGACGGCTCGGAGCCTGGAGCCTGTTTCGGATTCTGTGTCTCCCTCTCTCTCTGCCCCTCCCCCACTTGTGCGCTCTCTCTCTCTCTCTCTCTCAAAAACAAATACTAAAAAAAATCATATATATATATATATATATATATATATATATATATATATGCCAAAAAAGTGCAGAACTTAGAAGTGTGCAGTGTAACAAACAATTATAAAATCACGTAACCATTTTCCACGTCGAGGAATAGAACATAGATGCTCCCAGAAGCCCGGGTGCTCCCATCCCATGACAATCTCCCCCAGAAGTCACTGCTACCTAGCTCTTGTGATAATCACGTCACTGTTCTTCATTATGGTTCCCTGATGGGGCCGGGTGGGGGGGGGGGGTCACTAATCAGTGTAGCTGAGTGCTTCCTGCCTTTGAACTTATATAAATGGAATCATAGCATATGTACACTTTGTATCTAGCTTCTGCCACTCAACAACAGGTGGTTGTGTGTATCAGGGGGTTAATTCCTTTTCCTGGCTTGTAGTGTTTTGCCCTGTGAATATACAGCAAGGCTATCCATTCTCTTGTGGATGGGCGTTGGGGTTGTCCGCTGTTAAAGGCTATCATGAATAAACGTGCTGTGGAGCGTTCTTGCACAGGTACTCTGGTGTGCAAAGGCATATCCGGAAATGGAATTGCTGGTTACAAGGTAGGCTTATGTTTAGCTTTAATCGATTCTTTCAAACAGTTTGCCAAAGTGGGTTGTGCCAGAGCATTCTCCAACCAACGGGTCTGACAGTATTTATGCTTCGTTTTCCCCAATCCTTGGTTTTGCCAGCCTTTTAGATGTTAGTCATTATGGTGGGTGTATCATTGTATTTCATTGAGATTGGCACATACATTGCTATAGTTATTAATAAAGTTGGGCACCTTGTGGCTTTGCAGGAGTTCTTTATGTGGTGTGTAAATAAAGAATACTTTGTATTCTTTTATGGTTACATCTGATGCACACATCTTCTCCCAGCCCATGGCTGGTCTTTCTACTCCTTTTTTGGTGTTTCTATTTTCTGAATTTAATCCCCCAAGGTCTTCCGGAAAAGGAGAGGCGCTAAGACAAGTAGCCTAGGGCCTGAGAGAAATTAGGCACAGCCAGAAAGAAATTGGACTGCAGGGAGATGTAAAATAGAGGCAAAACCCTTCCTCCTTGGGTCCTCTCTTGCCCGTGGGGCCTCATTTGCAGAACATGGAGTGTGCTGGTCCTGGGAGGGGAGGGTGGGACCCCCGAGCAACCTTCAAGGCCATGAGCCTGTGGGTCTGGAAGGTTTGCAGCCAGAGGGACGCAAACCAGATTGCGTGCCGCTGTCCTCGGTGCTGAAACGCTTCCCTGTTCTTTTGACCCGCTCTCTTCCTGGCCTCTTTCTCTGTTCTGGTTGGTGAAAATGTGTGATGTTTACCCCTTTCTGGCTAAATACAGCCTCGATTTCCAGTTCTTATTAGGGCTGAATTGTGTTCCCCTCCCCAAAACTCATATGTTGCTGTCCTAAATGCCCCAGGACCTCAGAATAAGACCCATTTTGGAAATTGAGTCATTGCAGATGAAATTAGTTAACCTGGACCAGATTCTCCTTTAGTCTCAGAAGGAACCAACTCAACCAACACCTTGATCGCAGACTTCTGGCCTCCGGGGAGGTGAGCAAACACGTTTCTGTTTTTGAAGCCCCCTGGTTTGTGCTAGGTTGTTTCTGCAGCGCTCGCAAACTAATACAATCCCCAGTCAGCACAGACTTGGTAGTGATGTTAATAAAGCTCACTGACTTCTAATCCGAAGAAGCTTGTACTCCATAGCGACTACTTAGTCCTTACAACAAACCCACAAAGTAGCTGCTAGTGTTGCCCTATTCTGCAGATGAGGGGCCAGGGCACAGAGTGGGGGTGTGACTTGCCCAAGGTCACACAGATGGGGAATGGAATATCCAGGCCCCATGGGCTGTGCTAACCACTGGGGTACACTGCCTCGAGCTCGCATCTTTTCTAACATTTTCCCCAAGGCCTAGGGGAGGGTCATAGGCACCTGAGCTGCCTCTTCATGAAAGGAACTTTCAGATAGTGCCAGGATCCAATGCTGGATCAAATGCCATGAGCCCCATTTCAACTGTTACATCCTAGTCCCAGAGGGACCTTCTGACAGAAGTCACAGCCCATGCAAAGCCTACGCTGGATGAACCTCTCAATTCCAGCCCTGGCCCCCCCTCCTCTCCCCACCCCCCACCGGCCTCATCGATGACAAGGGGGCCAGGTCTTGTGTCCAGCAGCTCCCTCCCATGCTGGCCAAGCCCTGCATTCTTCCCAGAATGCTTGGCTCTTGACCATCCCTTCACACCCACATGCATTTTCAAAGCCTGGACCAGGGTTGATCTGGGGGGTGGGGGGGGGGGTCAAGGCCTGCAGATCTCTCTGGGCCCAAGGGCAGAGCAGAGGCCAAAACGAGGGAATCACCATCTATATGAAAGTTTCCTAATAACTAGATCTTTCTCATCACGGCTCCTTTGGGAAAGGAGGGAGTTCCCCATCTCTGGAGGTAAGCACCAGTGGCTCCCCAGACAGGAAACCTCCTTGCCAGAGACTACCGAGAATCCCTGCTCATGCTGAGATCCCCTGCTCTCTGCTCTCAGTTCTGAGCCTTTGGGGATCTCATGGCTCAAACCTGTAATAATGATAAGAGTCGATGTCCCCCGGAGCACCAGGAATCTTGCAGGGGCTCCCCACCCATTGCAACCCTTTGAATCCTCAGACTAGCCCAAGAGAATGGCATGATTGTATTCGTTATTATCCCCGTTTCACAGATAGGGAAACTGAGACAGCACCTCGTGAGGAGTGCGCCTGAGGTTACATCGCATCGGGGCCAGAGGCGGGATTTGAACCCCGGAGGACTAACTCCAGTCTGTGCCTCCTCTGCCAATATTGTCCCTCTTATAAAGGTAACAGTAGCAGCCATCACAGCTGATTCACAGGGCACTTCAACAGGGTGGCCATTATCCTGGGAACTTGGCTCTAGGACCCCTCCTCTCTGCAGGAGCCCTACCAGGCGGGTATTATGCAGAGTATGCAGGAAGCAGCGGGTAAGAGTTGAGCTGGAATTTGAACCCGGGAGGGGGGGGGGGCTGGAATATGACATCATGGGCCTCCCTGCCATCCACCGTGCTTGGAGGCTTTGATCCCCAGGGTGTGGAGCCACAGCGGCACCCGATCCTGCCATCTTCCCTGAAAGTCGAAGCCTTTAATATTTTAAGACAAAGGTGGCCTTAAGAGCATCTACGAAAAGACAATCATACTCCACCTACAATCTAGTGTAGACACCGACTGTTTGTATCCAGATAGACTGAATCAGTAGGGGGCTACTTAAAGATACAGGCCTCCCAAACATGGGGCCCTGGGGTAACTCCACAGAGCCTTCGAGAATAGTGCCCAACTTACAGACGAAAAGTCTGAGGGTCACAGTGGCCCAGGTCACCCACAGGTAGCGACAGAGCTAGGACTTGAGCCCATACCTGCATGACCCCCTTGCACAGGGCTCTTTCCCCAGCCCACGAGAACACTCCTGTCTCCGGCCTTGGAAATGCCGTCTCTGAGGAAAGGAGCAAAGGTGCCTGTATGGTCCCTCCATTGCAACCTGTCTCTGCTCATTCTGCGCTCTGGGGACAATGCCCTGACTAATGGGTGACGCTGACAGCTCCCAGGCTGGGAAGAGGCGCATCGACGCACCCCCATGTGTGGTCAGCATAGAGGGAGGACTAGAGCACAGGACAGAAGTCAAGGTGGGGGGCAGAGCCGAGGGCAACATGGGGCAGGGCAAAGACTGAGCCCGGGCCAGGCGGGGCAGAGAGGAAAGACGGATGGGACACTCCAGGCAGGGCTCGGACGCCCTGGCCGTCCCTGGGAGGGGGTCGTGGATTGTCTTGTCCCCCGGAAAAGTCGTGTGTGCATTCCACACCCTGTGCGTGGGACCCAACTTGGAAAAAGGGACTGTGCAGATGTAATTAAGGATCTGGAGATGAGATGAAGAGGTGGGTCCCAGATCCACCTGGAGGTCTGGGGGGCATCAGGGGAAGGACCCCCCCCCGGGACTGACTAAAAATCCCCCAAAAGGCCCCGCAAGGAAGTGCCACCAGCACACAGAGCCAAGTCCTGGGTCAGACCTCCCCCCGCCCCTTAGCTGGAATCCTCACTCCCCCTGGCAGTTATTTTTATCCCGTGTTACAGATGCGTGAACCCAGGCTCAGAGAGGCTTAGTGCTTTCCTGAGGTCACACAGCAAATCAGAAACGAGCCCTTCAGCTGAACCCAGACTCAGGGTTTGCGGCTGGGGGGGAGGGGGAGGTGGGAAAGAGCTTTTGAGTTTCAGAAAATCCCAGAGTGCAGGAAAGAGGCCTTAAGGGGCCTAAAGAAAAATTTGTTTGAAAATGAAATAGGGGGCGCCTGGGTGGCGCAGTCGGTTAAGCGTCCGACTTCAGCCAGGTCACGATCTCGCGGTCCGTGAGTTCGAGCCCCGCGTCGGGCTCTGGGCTGATGGCTCGGAGCCTGGAGCCTGTTTCTGATTCTGTGTCTCCCTCTCTCTCTGCCCCTCCCCCGTTCATGCTCTGTCTCTCTCTGTCCCAAAAATAAATAAACGTTTGAAAAAAAAATTAAAAAAGAAAATGAAATAGAACAACAGAAATTGTTGTTGTTTTTTTCCTTCTTGCTGTTCATGGTCGTCACTTACGTGGATAAATCTGGGATTTCTGTCGCTTGCGCGAGCTGGGCAGGTCTGGGCACCGGCCATGGCCACGTGCCTGGCTGCACCCTGTCCCCCTCCCCTGCACCCCACGCTCGGCATCTCCCCTCCCCCACCCCCGCCCCGCACGCGGCGGCTCTACCGCTCTTCCCGAGCCTGTGCGGGGCGCTCACCGCCTATCCTGTCGGGAGTCATTCATTCTCCCCACGGGACAGGGAGCTCCCTGCGGGTGGGAACCAAGCGTGCAGGCCACCGACGTGTCCCCAGAGCCCAGCACTGCGCCCAGCGCGCTGTGTGCGCAGCAAGCACTTGGGGGCAGCTCACGGCCTCCAGGCTGGTCCAGTGCCCATCCACGCCCTCCTGGAGCTGCGGTCCCCTCCGCCCCCGGGTCCCCCCTTGCTGCCGCCACCGTCTTCGCCACCCCCCCACCCGCCACGCCCCCCACAAGAGGGCGCCCGTGAGCATTCCTCTGCCCCCAGCCTTCAGGGGCTCCCACCTCCCTGGGGGTAAAAGCCTCAGTCCTCTCCGTGGCCCCCAAGCAGGACCTGCCCTCCCCTACTCCTCTCTCCCCCTCGTTCACTCTTTCCCAGCCACACATGCCTCCTCTGTTCCTCCAACACTCCAGGCCCAGTCCTGCCCCAGGACCTTTGCATGGGCTGCTCCAGAATGCGCTCTGCCAGATCTCTGCACGGTTCACTCCCTTCCTTCAAATCTTGGCTCAGATGTCACCTCCTTAGTGAAGGCTCCTTAAGCACCCTGTTTAAAGTGACGGCCCTCAACCATCCGCTCACCCTGCTCTGTTTTTCCAGGGCCCTTACAGGCCGCATACAGGTTTCCCTCGCTATCCGAAAGCAGAGCGTTCCTGTGAAACTTTCCCGTAACTTTCCGTAAAGAAGCAATTGCCACTGGTCTACGTGGAAAACTTTTGAACATTCCCAGACCCCCGAATTGGCCTCTCTTAGGCCTTTCTGATAGGTTAGGACACATCTTGCTAACGGAGGCACAGAATCAAACGAGACAAGGCCCAGATGCTTGCAGACACAGTTCAGAGCTCCGGCTGCAGGCCTGCCCGAGTGTGGTCCCGGGGAAGGCGCTCCGTGGGGCTGCCCTCGCTGCTGGGGGCTCGCACTGCCTCTATAAGCCTTCCCCGAGTGCAAAGCCAGAGCTGAGTGCTGTTTTCGCGTTTTGCCTTTTTTCATAAAAGCACAAATCTCCTTCGGATTTCTTTCGGTTACCAAAAAAGGTACTCATGTAGGCCCTTCATGAAAGCTCAGGGAATAGCATAATACGGACTTTCCAGGAGCAGAGGGTACCTGTATTATATTTACTTCTGTCTCCCCGCCTCCCCCAGCCCACTGAAATGTCCTGTCCACAAGGACAGTCAGTTTTTCATGGTTTGTTTTTTTTTTTCCCCCCAGGGTTCCCAGGACCTAAATAGTGCCAGGTACACAGCAGGCGCTCAATGAATACTTGCGGACTGAACGGATGTGTTTTCAAACCGACCTGCTCACATGGAGACAATCTCTCTGAGGGGCAGCGACATTCGATCCCTTTTTATCCGTCCCCTTTCCTCCCCCACGCCCAGCACGGGGCCATTCGAGATTTCCTGAACACCTATTATGTGCCAGCTGTACTGTGGAAACAGACGCAGGAAAGACACCCTTGTTCGTCTCTGATCGCCAACAAGGACCGCACCACAACAGGTCGAATCCCTTTGTTCCCAAGCCCGCTGCATGCCAGGCGGCCCACCTTCTTGGCCGTTAACCTTGGCTCTGGGATCTAGCGGCTAAAGATGGGCTCAAAGCCTGCCCGATGCCCCTCTCTGCTGTGTGACCTCGGGTCACGTAACCTCTCTGAGCCTCCACTACGGACTACGGAAGACATCTGCTTGTGCTGTGGGGCCGCTCTTCACCGCCACCTGCCCCCCGCACCTTCTCTCCTCCCCCCATCCTCTTAGCCCCAGACTGTCCCCACTTTGCTAAGAACAGTGGGGCGGACGGCCTCTCCTGTATTCATCGCCCCTCCCCTCCCCTGCAAACCCGCTGGCTCCTGTGCAGAGGGCATGACTTCATGCGCATGGCTCACACCCCTGGACCCCTCACCCCAGTGCATCGTCTCTGGGGTGACCTTCTGCCTCCCTGGCCGGGCTCCTTAGCCTCCACCGCTGACACCTCCTCTGCCCCAGACTTACACATCGGGGCTTCTCAGGCCTCGTCTGGACACACCCTCAGTCTCCTGCCCCCAGCCGTCTTGACTCCTCCCACAGACTCTCACCATTGCCGCACCACGGTTCCATCCACAAACCACCCACCCATCCGCCTGTCCATCCCGTCATCTGTTTTCCATTCATTTATCTACCCGCCTGTCCATCCATCCATCCACCCACCCACCCGTTCACCCACTCACTTGTCCATCCATCTGTTCACCCACCCACCTGCTGTGTCCCAGGCACTGTTCTAGGCCCTGGGGACACAGCGGTGGACACAGAAGGCAAAAAGCCTCCACCCGAATGCTGTATTCACTCTAAGGGTGGGGGGAGGGAAAAACAAATAGCATAAACACAAAACCTATGATCTATGGTGTGGCAGGAGTCTTCATTTTCCCAGGAAAAAAAGGAAAGAGGGGTCTGGAGTGCTGGAGGGTGGCTGTGATGATAAATCATTTCTGCAGGGAGGCGGCACTGAGAAGGTGAAGGTTGAAAGGCAGGAGGAAGGAGGCATGTGAGTATCTGGGGGAAGAGGAACATTCACCAAGTAGGTGACATCTGAGCCAAGACCTGAAGGAAGTGAGAGAGTGAACGCTGCAGAGATTTGGGGGAACAGCATTCCAGGTAGCAGAGACAGCTCATGCAAAGGCCCTGGGGAAGGACCGACCTGAGGAACAGCCAGGAGGCCCGTGTGGCTGCAGCAGAGTGAGCAAGGGGGCGAGAGGGAGGAGGGGCGGCCAGGGCGGGGATGGGGCTGCGTCCCCAAATTGCGGTAGAATATACATCACGTAAAATGTGCCACCTTAGCCGTCTCTCAGTGCACTGGCATCAGGCACACTCACGCTGTCGTGCAGCCGCCCCCACCACCCGTCTCCAGAACTTTCCATCTCCCCAGACTGAGACTGCGTCCCCATGAAGCACGGACTCCCCGCCCCCTGCCCCACCCCTGGCTCCCACCGCCTGCTCTCTGCCTCTGTGGACGGGACGCCTCTCGGAGTGGGGTCACGCGGGACGTGTCCTTCTGTGTCTGGCTCCTGTCACCGCGCACCGTGACCTCCGGGTCCGTCCACGCGGTGGCAGGTGGCAGGACGTCCTCCCTCCCTGGGGCTGAGTCACATTCCGGCATGTGGATGGACCACACTGTGTGTACTGACTTATCCACCAGGGGACACTTGGGGCGTTCCCACTTTGGTGCTGCTGTGAACACGGGCGTGCAAACAGCTCTCGGAGACTTTCAATTCTTCGGCTCTGTCCTCAGAAGTGGAACGTTCGGGTCACACGGTAACTCCGCGTGAAGGTCCCTGAGGAACCGCCAGACGTCTCCCTCAGCACTGCCCCTTCCCACTCCCCCCCCGCCCCCCCGCCACTCATCACCTCCGTCCGTCTGTCCGTCCAGGCCAGCGCAGACATCCTGCCCACCGCTCAGAGCACTGGACTCCCTACGGACACACGCCAGGTTTCGATCCTGAATGTAGCAGGACTCAGGAAATAGTGGAGAGAGGGGGCGAGTAGGTGGGTGAAGAAATGAGCCCCAGCCCCAGCCATCCGCCTCGGGTCGCTCTAGATGATGCCAGGTCCCTTCTGGCACGTGACGAATTTGCCGTGTGTCCTGGGGGAGGTCTTCCCCCCTCTCTGAGCCTCTGTCTCTCACTGTGCATGAGGTTGCTCTAGGGCCCCCAGCCACGGGGCGGGGGGGGGGGGCGTCATCTGCAGAGGGTCAGGGACAAGGAGTCTCTCCCCTAGCGCTGGCCACGCCTCCAGGCAGTTTGCCGTCCTCAGGAGCCCCTCAGAGGGACCGGGTGCAGCCATGATGGAAGGAAGCTCCGTCCCACACTCTGGGACGCTCTGTGCCTTAGCTTCCCCATCTAGAAAACGGAGAACCCAGAGTCCATGGTCTCCAGATTCTGGGCTCCGTATGGGATGCTGTCCTTTCCCTGCCCACTGCCTTCCAGGGCTCTCACCTCACTCGGAGTAAGACCCACGATCCTCTCCAAGACGCACGAGACCCTGAGCGACCTACCCTGTGTCCTCCCTGCCCTCCCTCCTTCCTCTCTCCCCTTGCCCTCTGTGCTGCAGCCACACACGCCTCCTCACTGTTCCTCTCACAGGCCAAACTCATTCCGACCTCAGGGCCTTTGCATGTGCTGTTTCCTCTCCCGGAATGCCTTTCCCTTGGCTTCAGAATCACAGCTTTCTCATCTGTCATTCAGGCCACCTGCTCAGAGAGGCCATCTTTGGCCACCCAAGCTGTCACCTCCCAACACACACCTTACTTTTATTTTCTTCATGGCGACTCAATCCAATCTAAATCTTACTTGTTCGTTACCCAGTTTATTATCAGCTCCCCTCTCCCCTGGAAGGGTTTGTGTCCCTAGACCCCAGTTCAGCGCCTGGCACCTCACAGAGATATGGAAAACAATTGCTGACTATCTGACTACCTGACCACGTACTGAGGACACCTGCAACATGAAGGACATCGCTCAGAGTATGTGCATTAGTCACATTATGTAAGTGAACTCCAATTTCTGCAACCACTCCGGAAGACAGCTTTCAATGTTCCTTCTCTTTTACAAATGAGAAGCCAAGACTCAGAAAAGATGAGGTGGCTTGTTCAAGATCACAGAGAAGAAACACACACACACACACACACACACACACACACACACACAACCAGGAACAGAAACCAAGCCTGTGAGACCACAGACCTGACGGGTCATTCCCTTTTGTCACGTGTGGAGGAAGGTGGCCAATGCTGGGAACGTATCCCTCCACCCATCCATCCCTCCGTCTTTCATCCATCCATCTGTCCATCTGTCCATCCCTCCACCCACCCAGCCCTCCAGCCCTCCATCCAGCCATCCTTGCATCCATCTACTCACTTATCCATCTATCTGTCCGTATCGTAACCAGCCCACCCTCCCATATCCGACCATTCCCCATCCCCACCCCCCAACCTCTCATGCCCTCATCCATCCACATGTTCCACTTCCAAATGACAAACAAGACACAGTCCCTGCCCCCACAGAGCTTACGTATCAGTGAAATCCCCATGACCCCAGGCCAACAGCAGCCCCTTCCTCTGGCACTGGTCGCCTTCAGTCCAAGGACAGCCAGTCTCCCTTGATGGCCCTCACCCTGAATCTTCACCTCCACAATCACATCTCTTTCTTTGCCTCCTCTACTCCTCTTCCAAAGTGGGTCAAGACTCAGTCTGGGAGGTGGAACGCCTAGCTCTATTGCTGTGTGACTTGGGGCTGAGTGCTACGCCTCTCTGAGCCCCAACTCATCCTGTGATCCATGTGAGGGAGGGGAACTTGGTCCCCTGAGAACACAGGTCTGCTTCTTTGCATTTCTAGTTTCCCCACAGTGCGGGCTCACCCCAGGGGGAAGCTTCCTCTTTCTCCATCCTTCTGCGTAAGAAGCAGGCATATCCTGAATGAGGCTGGGAGGCTGGAAAGGGGCTGGCAATGGCAGGTGAACAGACATGAAGCGCCCTTTCCACCCAAGTCTGAATTCCTCCCCTGCTCTAAATTCTTCCATGGCTCCCCAGCGCCCTCAGTTTAGGATCACAGGCCCTCCGGGGTTCAGCCCATGCTGACCCTCCGGCTTCACCTCCCAGGTCCCACCTAATTCCTTCCCTCCTCCAGGTGTGCCCTCCACACCTCCAGGCCTCTGTAAACCCAGCTCCCTCTGCCCACATGCCTGACGACGTCTGCCTAGCTGACTCGCAGCCATGCGCATCCCAGGGCCAGGAACACAGTCCTTGTTTCGGCGAATAAACAAACGAAGCGCTTCCTTCACCGGGCAGCCTCCTATCTTCCTTTCAAAGCCCCTGTTCCGCAGCCCCTCGTCCACACCGCCGGAGCTCCCAGGCAGAGCCCCAGATTGCTGTCCGGTTCCCTCAACCCTGCCTCCCTCCCTCCGACCCAGCCCTGACCATCACTCTGAGTCCAGTGCCTAGCTCTGCCTTGCCATCAGAGACCTTCGCGTTTCTCGTGCCCAGTAGCGGCCCCAAAAGGCTTTCAGGAAGCGTTGGCCGAACGAACGAATGGGCGTGTAGGCATGGCCCTGCCTAGTGGCCAGGCTCTCATCTGCCAATGTCAGGGGTGAAAGAGAGAGACAGGAGCCTGTGTCAGACACCCCAAGTGCCAGAGCCTCTCAGAAGAGCCCCCCGGGCTCTTCTGAGTCCCACAACAGAAGGGGCCGCTGGGGCTCCCAAGACCCTTTGTTCCTTTCTCACCAGGGCAAACCCCCCACCCCCCTCGCCAGAAGTTTCCAGAGGTAGCACTGCTCTGGGCCTTTGCACATGCTTTTCTCTGTGCCAGGAACACCTGTCCCCACCAACGGATCCTTCTCACCCTGTAGGCGTCAGCCCAGTCCCACGATAAGCCCAGCTCCTCCTGACCAAGCACGTATTCTGTGCCCGGCTCGCGGTCCTCCCCTTCCCCACTGCTCTGAGAGTGAAAGCCCCGCTGTCTCCCGACCCTGTGGGCGAGAGCACGGTCTGCCAGCAAGATTAGAGAAACCAGATCATCTCAATGCCAAGCTCAGAACTGCTCTTTTATACTGACCACCTCCTCCAGGAAGCCCTCCTGGTCCCCACACCTGCAGGGGCTCCTCTGGGCTGTGTTCCCACCATCGCAGCCTGAACATCAATGCCTTTAACCTCCTCCTTCCTCACTGAGTCCCTCCTACCAGACTGGGTTTTGAAGGCAGGTCAGGTCTTGGCAGGGGAGGGTAATCTGTGATGCCCAACATCATATCCTGGGTCTGGAACGGCGCCTGGCACACAGCAAGTGCTCAATAAATGCTGGTTATATGGGGAGATGGATTCGTGTCTTGTTCAACCCATCGTGAATCCACAGGGATGCCTGGTTGCACGGATTCCCATCTCCCCACGAACGCTGCACACAGTAGGTGCTTACTCAACACTCTCTGCCCGAAGGAGGGCAGACATGATGTCACAGTACGGCCTGTAAGGCCCCGGTTAAATCGGGGAAGAACGGGCAGCTGGGGAAACTGAGGCACGGGGAGGGGCACGCCCAGCTCAGAGTCAGGCAGCCGGCCCTGGCGGCCGGCCCCCAGCACCCCCCCCCCCCACGCGCCGTGCTCACAACTCCTCCCTCGGTGCCCCCGCCAGGCAGCCCTCCGTCTCCCTGGGGCTGGCGCGTCACCCTCGGAATCTCACGCCTCAGAGCTCAGCGTGCTCCAGCCTCCCCTCCTGCCGCGGAGTGAGCAGCTGGGGCTCCCATGGAAACCACAGGCCTCCACCCGGCCCCCCCACCTGCACCGGCCCCCCTCACAACCTCCGCTTTAAGACAAATATTGTCATTAACATGCAAATGCATATGTGATTACCATAAATGGGGGGCCTCTGGCGGTGGCTGCCGAGCCCTAGAGCCCTATCGTGGGAGCCTGCCCCGGGCGGGGTGGGCATCGACCCTCCTTTGGCCCCCATTGGGAGAGAGAGGGACAGCCCGGCCACGCCAGGCACCCCCGTGGGCCCCCTCTGCGGGAGATGTCCCCTGGCCGGAGCCAGGTGGGGGGACATGGGGACACCGGCTGGTGGGAGCCCCCCAGTTCGGCCCGAGCTCCTGGCTGGGCTCCCTTTCTGGTCTGAGTGAGGAAGCGGCCTTGCAGCCTCCCTGCTCCCCCTTCTCCGTGGCTCTCCCTGACTCCCCCTCCCTGCCTCTCCCTGGGTGTGTGTGGTGGTGGGGGGGGGCTCTACTTGCCTCGGTTTCTCTCTCTGTCTGTGTGTCTGTCTCCTTTCCTGCTCTTGCTGTGTCTCTCCTGGTCTCTCCTTGTGTCTCTAAATCATTCCTCTGTCTCCATCCCTTATCTTAAAAACAAAACAAGCCAGCGCCCAAGGGCCTGCCCTCTTGCTGAGGACCCTGTCTTTCCCATCCTGCCCCCTACCCCGACACTCGGGTCCCAGAGCCCCCCCTCTCCCCCGGCACGGCTGGACCTCCCACCTGTCACTCGGTCTCACGGGGGCCCCACAGGCCATCAGGCATCGGGGTGCCTCATGCCACAGCCCCTTCCTCCCCAACACCATCTTTGAGGGGGGCCCGACTCTTGGCTGGGGGGGGGGAACCTGTCACCCCTCCATCACACAGATGTACTTTTGTATTCCCCGGGTTGGAGGGGACACGGGTGGGAGACAGTGAGGGCCCAGGCTCTGGTGGGTGTTCGGGAGCCAGTACTGACCCCTCCCGGCCTCAGTTTCCCTCCCACGTGAAATGCGCTGATGCTCGCAAGCCCACCCCAGTGGCTATCCCTTCGGTGGGGGCCTGAACAGGCCCCAGGTATGACAGTTAAGGATGAGATGATGGTCAGGACAGGGATGATGATGACCCATGCTGCTGTCCCTTTTGGCACCCCTGGTGTCCGTCGTCATGGGATCCCCTGGTGTTCGGGAGCCCAGAAGGCTCTGGGGCTGGGGGGGGGAATCTCTCCCCCCACCCTCACCCCCGCCGGGGCCACACCCCCAGCCCTCGCTGCTCTCAGCCAGCGCCAACAGCAGGCATCCTGTGCCCATCGGCTCCCCAGAAATGAAACCAGGGAAGTGTTGGCAGGAGGCGCCTGAACACCCCCTGTACTTCCCATTCATGACTGCACCTCCCTTTGGCTGAGACCCAGAGAGGGGCAGCCACTGGCCGAAGGTCACACAGTGGAGCCATCATCCTAGCTGCTGGCCCTTGAGACCCCCTCACCTCCAGCTCCCTCCCACGGGTGAGGCCCAGCCAGGCCCAGCACAGGGGGTGTCAGGAGAGAGATCCGGTGTTGGAGGATGGGCGGGAGGAGACGTCCCCCTCCCCACCCCCTGCAGCCGGGGGGGCCCCCTGGGAAGTGGGGGGTGGGAGCTGGGTGTCACGGACACCCGGCTGCCTAATTGTCACCCTTCTGGGAAAGACCCCGAGACGCCCCTAAGCCTAACAATCCCCAGCCAGAAAAAAAATAACCCGACATTCAAGAGGCCCTGCTTTGCCGACAGTGGGGGAAACTGAGGCTCCAGCCCAGGCGGAAACCCAGCCACAGTCCGTCCCTTCCCCTGGTGGGGGTGGGGGGTGTCCAGGGGAGATTTAAAAATGAGCAAAGGGAGGAGGGCCACCCAGTGTGTGCACCCCCTGCACCCCATCAGCTTCCCTCACTCAGAGCCCACCAACAGCCTATCAGTTCAACATTTGGGGGGGCACGTGGACACCCCCTCCAGCCCCCATCAGAATCTTTCTAGAAATGGGCCCTTCGGCCGTACCGGGGGCGGGGGGCTTGTGCAAAGTGCCCTCCATATGCAGCCATGGACCCCTGAGCTTGACTCATGGGCAAATGGGAGCCCTCTGCCCTCCTAGTTCACATAGAGGAATTCGATTTTCCAAGCTTCCCCCCCCCTTTTTTTTTTTTTGGTGATGGTTGGATTTGAAAAGAGGTGGGGGATGGGAGGGGTTTCTTTCCTCCCCCTAGGATACCAGCTGGAGGGTCTAGCTACAGTGACAGGCCCTGGGTCCATCCCAACAGACTCTCCCTATGGCCTGCCCGGGTCCATCATCCACCCATTCATTCATTCACTCATTCATTCATCCATCCATCCATCCATCCATCCATCCAACAAGCATGTATTCATGCTTCCCATGGCAGCCACAGAGAAGAAGGGGGACAACGGGGTCTGAAATAGGTCATGAGCCCCGCTCCATCCCCAAGGAGCCTCCAGGGTCCTGCCAGGGGTGTCCAGCACAAAGCCTTCACTGTCCCCACCCTCGGTCACCGACACCTGATGGGAGAGCCGTCAAAGCCACCATCATTCAGACACTGGGCCCATGATCTGAGCCCAGGGCTGGGGCCACAGTCCCTGGGCGCCTCCTCCCAGCATCCCATCTGAGGGAGAATCAGGTGGGAGGGAGGTGGGCAGGCCTCCCCACCCCTCCTGCCTCCCCCACTGTGCTCCCGGGTCGCCCACGCCTCCCCGTCCACCTCAGGATCTGGGCTCTGCCAGATGGACGGTCCAGGCTCATCGTCTTTGGCCTCAGACCTCAACACATTGCTAACAGGCTAGGCCAGTTTTAACTTGAGCCAAAGGTGGGAGCAGGGAGGGGGAGGGCAGAGAAATGGAGGGGGGATGCTGATCCAAACAGAGAGGATGGGCGGCGGGGGTGGGGGGGGAGGGCAAACCATAGCATTTTAACCACCCAGGGCTGGGGAGGCTGGCGCCCACCCCCCCACTAGCCTGGCTCAGCTCCCTGATACCCCCACCCCGCTTTCTTTGTAGTTACCGATTAGCCCGGGGTCCTGGGCATCCGTGTCCCCTGCGGCTGGCCGGACCTGCCCCGCTGGCCTGGCTTTGTGAAAATGACCAAAGCAATGGAGTCCAGAGGTGCAAACTTCCCCGACGGGGCCTGGGGAGGCCGGATGAATGAGGGGGTGGGCAGGGAGGGGTGGCGAGGTCCGGGCAGCTCCTCCAGCAAAGGGGCAGGAAAGAGTGGGTGAGGGAGGGAGGAAGGGGTGGGGGTCCAGGGGGAATGGGAGGGAGAGGCAGAGAGAGAGAGAGAGAGAGAGAGAGAGAGAGAGAGAGAAGGATGCTGGGGGGGGGAGAGGATGGGAGGTAGAGGGAGATGGGAGAGGAGAGAAAAGGAAAGAGAGAGAGAGAGAGAGAGAGGATGCCGGAAGGTGGGGAGGGAGGGAGAGGGGGCGGAGGAGGGGAGGGGGCCAGCTCGAATCTGTCAGCTGCACCCCCAGAGGGGGGAGGAGGGGTAGGTGGAAAAGGGGGAGAGCAATGATGCTGTGGCGGCGGCGAGCGGAGGGAGGAGGTGAGGAGGGGAGGGCTGGGGGAGAGAAGATGCCGGAAGGTGGGGTGGGGAGGCCGAGGGAGGAGAGGGGAGGGCGGGGAGGGGGCCGGGGCGCCCACCTTTGTGCATGCCCGTGTAGGGGTCTTTGAGCACCGTGAGCTCGTAGATGCGGCCGAACTGCTCGAAGAGCGGCTTGAGGTCCTTCTCGTCCAGGTTGCGCGGGATCTGGCCCACGAAGAGCTTGATGGCGTCCAGGTCCTTCATGCCGTCGGGCTGCCCCCCGGGGGGCTCGGGCCCGCTGCTGCCCACGGGCGAGGGCCGCGTCTGCAGGAGCTGCTGCTGCTGCCGGCGCGCCTCGCTCTCCGTCAGGCGGGCCATGGCGGGCGGCGGGCGCGGGACCGAGCCGGCGGCGGCGGCGGCGGCGGCGGCGGCGGCGGCGGGCGGCGGGCGGCGGGCGGCGGGCGGACTCGCAGCTGGAGCGACGGACGCCGCCTCCCGCCTCCCTCCCGCCCCGTCCCCGCGCCCTCCTCCCTCCTCCTCCGCGCGCCCGCTCGCTCCAGCATCAGGACCACAAAAGGGCGGCTCCGCAGCGGCCCCTGGCGGCCGGAGCGCGCGTCGACGCGGCGGCGCCTCCCGCGCCCCGAGCGGGCGGGGGGGGGGGGGGGGGGACCGAGGCCGAGAGGGTGGGGTGGGGGGGTGGGGGGGGTGCCCGGCCGGCGCCCAGGGGCACCCGCGGCCCCCACCGCCACCAACAGGAAGAACGCTAAGGGTGGCGCGCGGTCCTGGGGGGGTGCCTCCTGGGCGTTTACCCCGTCCTTGGCGCTGGTAAGCGCGTAACTCGGTAACGGTGGTGATAGTTAAGAGTATCATGATAATAATAGTAATGAAAGTAGTAATACCCGCAGCAAAACATAAAGGAACACTTTATATATATATATATATATATATATATATATATATATATATACACACACACATACATGCATATATATGTATATATACATCTATGGATACAGGGATAGATGCATCTATGTATCTATACATATACGTATATACACACATATATGAGTTTAAAAAAATTTTATATATATAAAATTTTTATATATATTTATATTTATATATATGTATACAATTATTGTCAAGTTAGCTAACATACCACATATACAGTGTGCTCTAGGCTTTGGGAGTAGATTCCCATGAGTCATCACTTACATCCAGCACCCGCTGCTCATCCCAAGCAGGGTCCTCCTCGATGCCCATCACCCACTTCCCCCTCTCCCCCACCAATCCTCAGTTTGTTCTCCGTATTTCAGAGCCTCTTATGGTTTGACTCCCTCTCAGTTCGTATCTGGTTTTTTTTTTTTCCTTCCCCTCCCGCATGGTCTCCTGCTAAGTTTCTCAAGTTCCACACATAAGTGCAAACGTCTATCTGTCTTTCTCGTACTGACTTATCGCGCTTAGCAGAATACCCTCCGGTTCCATCCATGTTGCGCAAATGGCAAGATCTCATTCTTTTTCTTTGCTGAGTAATATTCCCTTGTAGAATATACACCACATCCTCTTTAGCCATTCATCTGTTGATGGACATTCGGGCTCCTTCCATACTGTGGCTCTTGTCGATAGTGCTGCTATAAACACGGGGGTGCATGTGCCCCCGTGAATGAGCACCCCTGTATCCTCTGGGTGTATTTGCAAATGACATATCTCAGATAAAGAGTATCCAAATTCTATAAAGAACTTACCAAGCTCAACACCCAAGAAACAAATAACCCAGGGAAGAAATGGGCAGAAGACATGCATAGACACTTTTCCAAAGAAGACATCCGGATGGCCAGCAGGCACATGAAAAGATGCTCAACGCCACTCCTCATCAGGGAAACACAAATCAAAACCACATTGAGATGCCACCTCACGCGGGTCAGAGTGGCTAAAATTAACAGCTCAGGCAACAACAGATGCTGGCGAGGACGCGGAGAAAGGGGATCTCTTCTGCACTCCTGGTGGGAATGCAAAGTGGTGCGGCCACTCTGGAAAACGGTGAGGAGGTTCCTCAAAAGACTAAAAATAGAGCTACCCTATGACCCAGCAACAGCACTACGAGGAATTTATCCAAAAAGGAACACTTCGATGCTACCATGGGCAAGGCACTGTGTTCAGGACTTTTAAGTCTATAGCTAACTGAGTAGAAATAGCAATCGTCCTCCGGGGATTTGGCAGCAAAAACCTCCCAAAAACCAAAAAACAAAACAAAACAAAAAACCCCCGAAGAACAAAGATTTTTTTTTAAAAAAAGAAGAAGAAATAGCAACCGTTGTGTTTTTATCAACGGTAACCAGAAATAACATTTTTTTCCCTCACACTTGCTGTGTGTGCACATACTATTCAAAATATTTCAAAGGATAGTGACACAAATTTGGACCGAGTGCTCTATGGGCATCATGACACCCTGCCTTAAAACTCTTCAAAGATGTCCCCAAATGAAAGCCAGAGTCATCTCCACAGCCCACAAGGCCCTGCAGGACCTGCCCCGTCCCCTCCCTGCCTTTCCCTCCTCCCTCTCTCCCCCTTGCCCATTTTGCTCCAGCCACGTGGGCCTCCTGGCTGTTCCTCCCACACGCCAGGCCCAGTGCTGCCCCAGGGCCTTTGCACAGGCTGTGCCCTCTGTCTGGCGTGCCCTCTCCCAGATCGTGCATGGCTCACTCTTTCATTCCTCATCACCTTCTCTCTCCACCTTATCTAAAGTCATTCGGCCCCCATCACACGCTTCCTCAGGCTTGCTTTTTCCTCCATAGCATTTACACCCATTTTAACTTAATTCTAATATGCTATATATTTAATTGTTTATTAATAAACCACATAGCTCTCTCCAGGTGCCAGGCTCTGTGCTAGGTGTTCGACATGTACAAACTCATTTAATCCACACAACAACCCCTTGGGTGGGTACACATAAACAGATTCTCACAGACTGTAGTCAGAGTCAGTAGACGACGTGACTCTTGACCTCGGGGTTGTGAGTTCGAGCCCCACGTCGGGTGCAGAGATGACTTCAAAATGAATTAGATAAATAAACTTAAAAAAAAAACACTTAGTGTAATGTTTAAAAGATCAAAATGCAAAAAGTACAAGGGACACGATATCAAAAATTTAAATAAAGGCGGAATTAGTATTCCTGAGTTTTCCCGTTGACTCAGCATGGCAGTGTTACTGATCCCTGATTTTAATTTTTAATTTATTGTATTTTTATTCATTTTAAATTTAAAATGTTATTTCAAAACCAAGACGGTATCAGTCACAATGTCACGCTGAGCCAAAGGAAAAAATCAGCAATACTGATTCTATTTAAAATGTCGACATTCGGGGCACCTGGATGGTTCAGTCGGTTAAGCGTCTGACTCTTGATTTCAGCTCAGGTCAAAGTCTTGAGGTTTGTGGGATCGAGCCCCGTATCGGGCTCTGTGCTGACAGCACGGAGCCTGCTTGGGATTCTCTCTCTCTCTCTCTCTCTCTCTCTCTCTCTCTCCCTTCCTCTCTGCCCCTCCCGTGCACGCTCTCTCTCTCAAAATAAATCATTAAAAAATAAAATAAAATGTTGACATTCTGTTCGTTATGGATTTGTTGTTCATCGGCGTTGATTTTTAAAATTGCATGAAAAGAATCCCTATCTTGATGACTGAGTTTCCTGCACCCCCTTAAACTGCTCCGTAGGTGAGCTCACCCCGGTCCCTCCCTGCACAACCAACCCTCAGAGCAGCCGTAAGAGGGAAGTAATGTTTCTAAACTCACTTGGCACAGGGGAAACTGAGGCTCAGGGAGGTCGAGTCGCTGGTGCAAGGCCACGCACAAAGAGCGCCGGGATTTGAACCCAGCCGGCCGACCCTGGAGCCCGCAACTTCCCACGACCCCGCACCGTCTTCCTCCAGCTACAGGTGGCTAAGCCTCCAGTTCCTTATTTGCCAAGTGACACCCCAGAGCGAACGGGGTGAAGTCCCTGGCGTGGATTCAGCGAGCTCATGGGTGAGGCTCTGTACAGCGCCTGGGACATTCTCAGCCCCCCCCCCCCCCCCCAATAAACGGCTGTTGTCAGGACTATTACTGGCAGGGACCTGCCCGCCCCCAGACTGGAGCAGGACATCAGGCTTGGCTAGGAAGCGGGGATGGGAGGGGTCACGGGTCCTCTTACAGCCTCCAGCCCTTGGTCCTGCCCAGCACCCCCCCCCCCCGCCCCATTCCCGCTCAGCCCCAGGATGGGCTCGTGGAGCCGAGCTGGAGGCAGGCACCGTCTCCATGGAGATCTGAGCCTGATGCCCGGAGCCCTGTGGGCCTCTGATGTGTCAGGAGAGTGGGGAAAGGACAGAAATTAAACCCAGCAGACCCCCCCGGGAGCCAGAGATGCCTTTTCCTCACTCTCTTACTTCTACCCCAAACAAAGGGGTGGGGAAGGCGCTAGAGAGAGCCCAGCCCCGCTCCAGACTGACCCTGGGGACGTTAAACCCAGCATCCCACCGTCTGAACGATACCCGTCCCTGGAGCTCATTCCCTGACCCGGGTGGGGTCAGAAAGCAGCCGGTGCACCTGGAAACATCTGGAGCCCACACGGCCGATGCTCCAATTTGGGAGACCCGGTCACAATCAGCATCCTACCAGTTGGGACGGTACTGAAGAAGCGGGGGTGGGGCGGGCGGTGGGAGCAGAGCCCGGGGTGGGGGGGGGAGTTGGGGGTTGGGGGGAGGCTTCCAGCAAGTCCCTTGGCTCCCCGGTCTTGGGGGCCCGTGCCTGCCAAGACAGGTGTCAGAATGTCCTCATCATGGCACCGTGTGGACCGACATGCCGTGGACACCTGGGTGGCCTCCACCTCCCGGCCATTGTGAATCCTCTGCTGGGAACAGGGGTGTGCAAAGCATCCGTTCACAGCCCAGCAATCGGCTCTTTGGGGTATAAACCCGGAAGCTGAATCGAGGGGTCAGATGGCGACTCTATCTTTAACGTTGTGAGGACCCGCCAGACTTTTCCACCGCGGCTGCCTCGTCTCACATTCCCCCAGCCGGGAGCGAGGGCTCCGATCTCCCCACATCCTCGCTGACACCTGTTATTCTCTTATTTCCTCTCTTTTTTTTTTTTTAAGTAGTCGCCACCCTGGTGGGTGTGAGATGCACAAACACTATTTACGTGACATTTTCCTTGTTATCAGTCACCTCTTGAAAAAAAAAAAAAACCTTAAATAAATTTACCTTAAAGGCAAATTTACATTGTTGCCTTTGAAAGGAACGAGGTTCAGGGGCGCCTGGGGGGGCTCAGTCGGTTAAGCGTCTGACTTCAGCTCAGGTCATGATTTCACAGCTCGTGGGTTCGAGCCCCGCGTCGGGCTCTGTGCTGACAGCTCAGGGCCTGGAGCCTGCTTCGGATTCTGAGTCGCCCTCTCCCCCCCACCCGCCCCCACTTCGCTCACGCTGTCTCTCTCTCTCTCTCTCAAAAATAAACATTAAACATTTTTTAAATAAAAATAAAATAAAAATTAAAAAATAAAAGAAATACGGTTTATTAGATATGCGGGTAGAAGATTTCAACTGAACACTGACGCTTTCACTCTGCGTGAGAAGCGTTACAGACCCGTTAGCCCTGGAGAAACTTCCTCTGACTTAAATGGAACAGCAAGTGGGCTTGGAAAAGGTGGGCCTTTCTCACGCTACGGTTTTTCCATCCATCTCTGAAAATCCCAGTGGGGTTTCCCCACATTTTGGGAAACCCTGCTTTAGGGGACAGGGCTCTAACCCTAATAAAAAGCGGTTTGGGCTGTGTGGCCTTGGGTGAGTCACCTCAACTCTCTGGGCCCCAGCTCCATCATCAATAAATCGTGGGGAGGGGCAGTGACAGTTCTGTGAAGGGAATCTGTGAGGCTCAAGTGATACCACGGATAGGGGGTGGGGTGAGCCCCCCAGTCCCGAAATAACGGTGCCCAAGAAACACTGAGTTTCTACACTCCCTGCAAATTTACTTAAATCCTGATTCTCGCCATCCTTCCCCTGGCTGGTGGGAAGCCCCTGGGACTGACTTTCCTGTGTCAAAACCCCTTCCTCCCCGAGCATGGAGGAGGCGGCCCTGGGCACCCCCTCCGGGCCGTGTGTGCCCTGAGAACTGCCCCCCGCCTCTGCTTAGGATCCTTCCCGAGAGCAACTGGAAGGAGGCACTTTGTAAACTGTAAGGAGACGTCAAGAAAGACTTCGGAGGCACAGCAGGAACGTTCTGGGGGCAGGAAAGCCAAGCCCAGGGAATAATGCCGAGGCCAAGAGTGGGATCGACACCAGCGACCATTGTATCAGCTAGCTACAGCTGTGTAACAACTTACAACCACCTCACTGGCCCGGAACACGTGTCTCCTGCTCGTGGCTTCCCTGGGCCAGTAACTGGAGCACAGTGAGCGACTGGGTTCGCTCCCCAGTCCCACGAAGCTGCAATCGAGGGCTCAGCCTGGCGGCATCCGGAGCACAAGGTCTCTCCATGCTCGGGACTTTGCCGTCCACGCTTTCTTGCTCGGCCCCAGGTGCCACCCGCATTCCTCACCGCACAGCCCCCCTCCAGGGCCGTGTGTCTCGGGGCCCGCAGGACAATCTGCTCCTGTCGGCTAAGGCGGAGTCTTTCCTGGAAAGGGCGTGTGCCCACCTGGGCATCCTGCCCAGAATGTGGGTTCTGACCCTGCCCGTGGAGGGAAATGGCGGGTCAGCGGGCACGGGCAGCGTGGGGCCTCTGCCCTTTGGTGGTCTCCGAACGGCCAGCCTGAGTGCCTCCCTGGGTGACGGTCAGCTTGGACGTGTCCCTTTGGACCCTGATGCCTCTTGGCCCTGCTCTGCCCCCCACGCCCTCCAGCCCCTCACCGCTTAGGCTGCCCACCGCTCTTCTAGCACATTCCAGAGGATCTAGGGGCTGGTGATGTGTCCGCTGGGCACATATGTCGCATCTCTACTCATCCCAGATGCCACCTGCCTCCTCACATCCACACAGAGTAGAGGTCTCTGGTCCTCACCGACCCGCCTCAACTGTCCTCCCTCGTGCTGGGAAGGAGCTACGCCTTCCCTCCTGCGGGAACCCCGATCTCCGCTGGGGTGCTCCCAAGTCCCTGATCCCTGCCCTGTGGCCCCTGGGATGGAAAATGATTCCTCCTTGGGTCAACCTCTCGATGCCCCCTCTCAACAAACTCTGCTCGGCCCAGTGAGCCTGGGAGGAGGGGGCATGGCCTCCCTCCGCCTCCCCGGGTGGGGCTCTGCCCTCCGGCCACCGCGCATGTGGCCGGGCATGGACACCTGCCCCGGAGGGTCAGTGAATTCTTCCTGTGGGAATTTGAGGCTGAGAGCGAGGGGAGCCCTCCATGGGACTGAGTGCCTGTCAGAACGGGTTGGGGTCGTCTCCTGTAGGATTCCGTGCGTGTGAAATGTTCGGAACAGCAAATCCAGAGACAGACAGCGGACCGTGGCTACCAGAGGCTGGCGGAGGGACTGTCGATGGGGACCAGTGTCTTTTAGGGTGATGGAATATTCTGGAATTAGGCGTGATGGATGCACAACTCTGTGCATGTACTACAAACCACGGCCAAGGACGCTTTAAAAGGGTGAGTTTTGTGGTAAGCCATCAAAATCTGGGGAGAAAGCAGGCAAAAAACCTCTTTGACCTCGGCCACAGCAACTTCTTACTCAACACGTGTCCGGAGGCAAGGGAAACCAAAGCAGAAATGAACTACTGGGACCTCATCAAAATAAAAAGCTTCTGCGCAGCGAAGGAAACAATCGGCAAAACTAAAAGGCAACCGACAGAATGGGAGAAGATATTTGCAAATGACACATCAGATAAAGGGCTGGTATCCAAAATCTATAAAGAACTTATCAAACTCAACACCCAAAAAAACCAAATAATCCAGTGAAGAAATGGGCGAAAGACATGAATAGACACTTCTCCAAAGAAGACATCCAGATGGCTGACCGACACATGACAAAACGCTCAATATCACTCCTCATCAGGGAAATACAAATCAAAACCACCATGAGATACCCCCTCACACCTGTCAGAGTGGCCAACAGTAACAACTCAGGCAACAACAGATGTTGGCGAGGATGCGGAGAGAGAGGATCTCTTTTTCACTGCTGGTGGGAATGCAAGCTGGTGCAGCCACTCTGGAAAACAGTGTGGAGGTTCCTCAAATAATTAAAAATGGAACTACCCTACGACCCAGCCATTGCACTACGAGGCATTTACCCAAGGGATACAGGTGTGCTGTTTCGAAGGGACACATGCACCCCCGTGTTTATAGCAGCACTATCGACAAGAGCCAAAGTCTGGAAAGAGCCCAAATGGCCATCGATGGATGAATGGAGAAAGAAGATGTGGTCTATATATACAATGGAGTGTTACTCGGCAATCAAAAGAATGAAATCTTGCCATTTGCAACTACGTGGATGGAACTGGAGGGGATTATGTTGAGTGAAATTAGTCAGAGAAAGACAAATATCATAGGACTTCACTCATATAAGGACTTTAAGAGACAAAACAGGTGAACATAAGGGAAGGGAAACAAAAATAACATAAAAACAAGAAAGGGACAAAACAGAAGAGACTCATAAATACGGAGAACAAACTGAGGGTTATTGGAGGGGTGGTGGGTGGGGGGATGGGCTAAATGGGGAAGGGGGATTAAGGAATCTACTCCTGAAATCATTGTTGCACTAGATGCTAACTAACTTGGATGTAAATTAAAACAATAAATTTTTTAAAGGTTTACTTAAAAAATACAAAGCAAAAAAAAAAAAAAAATGTAGGAGGGATGGGGTGAGGGGCACCCGCCCTCCGTGGCCATCAGAGTGTCACCCAGACCGGAGGGTGGCCTTTGAGGAGCACCGGGGTCCGCACACAGAACCTCCCCACAACTTAGGGGTCACCAAGGGAAGAAACCCCAGATGCCACATTAGCCACGCCACCAGGGTTCACGCCCCGGGCGGGACATGGCACCCGGGTTTCACTTCTGTCTGTGGTATCCCCGTGCCCTCCCCCAACACAGAAGCTGAACCCCATCCTGTGGACACACCAGAAAGCCAGGACTGTGGGGGCTGTTCCACAGAAGAGTGGCCAGGCCCCCTAAAAGTGTCAAGATCCTAAGACACAAAGGTGGAGAATGCTCCAGGGGTAAAGGAGGCTAGAGAGACAGAATCCCGGAAGGCGGGCGTGATCTGGAACGTTCTTTACCACGGAGGATGCTGTTGGGGACAATGACCAGTGCTGGAGTCAGTCTGTCATCTGTATTGGTGTCCGCTTCCCGAGCTAGGCGGGTGCTCTGTGAGGAGGGCACTTTAGGAAACGCATTTGGGTTTAGGAGCGGGGTGAGGGGACAGACAGGGAGAGGGAGAAACGCAGGAAGCAGATGTGAAATGTCAGCGTTTGCAGACTGCACGGAGGCTTTGAAAACTTCCGGGTGTTTCTAGAACGTTTCCGTAAATCTGAAATGATGTCCAGATAAAAAGTTAGGAAACAGGGGTGCCTGGGTGGCTCGGTCAGTTGAGCGTCCGACTTCGGCTCAGGTCATGATCTCACAGTTCGTGAGTTCGAGCCCCACGTCGGGCTCTGTGCTGACGGCTCAGAGCCTGGAGCCTGCTTCGGATTCTGTGTCTCCCTCTCTCTGCCCCTCCCCTGCTCACAGGCTGTCTCCCTCAAAAATAAATAAACATTAAAAAAAAATTTTTTTTTTAAATTTTTTTTTTCAATGTTTATTTATTTTTGGGACAGAGAGAGACAGAGCATGAACGGGGGAGGGGCAGAGAGAGAGGGAGACACAGAATCGGAAACAGGCTCCAGGCTCCGAGCCATCAGCCCAGAGCCCGACGCGGGGCTCGAACTCACGGACCGCGAGATCGTGACCTGGCTGAAGTCGGACGCTTAACCGACTGCGCCACCCAGGCGCCCCCCAAAAAAATTTTTTTTTAAAGTTAGGAAACAGAAAGCAAATGTTTGGGAAGCACGGGGTTAGCACCCCCATCTGTCCCTTTAGAGCCATGCCCGCCATAAGCCTCTCTCTCTGTCTCTGTCTCTCTCTCGTGCCTTCTTCTCAGAGATCTCTCTGGTCCTTGGGCCGGCCCCTGGAGTCCTGGGCCACGACGGGTGGAGACATTTCTGCAGCCCCTTGGAACCATGTGTCCTCAGCAGCTGGCTCAGCCCTCCCCGGGCCTCCGGACAGATCAGAAGCAGGAGCGTCTCTCAGAGGCCGCGAGTGTGTGCTCAGTGCCAAACCACCATGGCTCCACCTTGCTCTCTGGACAGTCTCTCCACTAAGAGAGGAAAACCAGAGTGGAGGTGGGGGATCGCAGGCTCTTCCTGGAGAGGGCTGGGGGGCAAGCATCTTGGGCTTGGGGGGGGGCACAGGGTCCCCCCCACTCCCCGCTCAGTTCCGCCCTTGGGAGTGCCCCTGATACGTAGTGAGCTGAGCGTGGCCACGTGCAAGTGAAACTTTATTTACAATCACGGGTAGCCGGACTAGGCCACGGGCCCCAGCGTGCTGACCTCCGGGTGCACGTGCTCCCCCCAGGGCTCCGAAAGGCACCCGGGAAGGTTTGTGATGGCCGAAGGTTGGGGAAAGCTATGCGTCCGTCAGCAGGAACGTGGGTCACTCCAGGCACCTTCCCGGGACGGAATATTAGATGGCGACAAAAAAGGGACGTGCGCGGGGCGCAGTCGGTTAAGCGTCTGACTTCAGCCGGGTCACGATCTCGCGGTCCGGGAGTTCGAGCCCCGCGTCAGGCTCTGGGCTGATGGCTCAGAGCCTGGAGCCTGTTTCCGGTTCTGTGTCTCCCTCTCTCTCTGCCCCTTCCCCGTTCATGCTCTGTCTCTCTCTGTCCCAAAAATAAATAAACGTTGAAAAAAAAATTAAAAAAAAAAAAAAGGGACGTGCGTGTGTAAGAGGACACCAGACCAGGACCCTTTGATGCTGTTGGTGTAAAATGTTGAAGCCGCACACACAACACTGCTGAAAAGTGTCCGGGTTTGTAAGGATGCATGTAAGAATGCTTTCTAAAGAACAAAAAGGATACAGGCTGGAGACGGTGACTCCAGGGAGACCGAGGTGGCTTGGAAGGAGGTTCACTTGTGTTTTACTGCCTCAAAACAAAGGCCCCTGGGGTAGAGGTCAAAGCCATGTGTGACCCCCGTGGGGTCCTCATGGAGGCTGCAGGATGCTTGTTGGATTTCACCTTCACCCAAATCATTTGCTGCCGCTGCCCAGGGCTAATGACACTTCACTTATCCACACCGAGGAGGCCCACAGAACAAAGTCACCTTCCCGACCATCCTCCGGGAGCCAGTGACCTCTCCAAATGCAAGCTGGGCCCCATCCCTCCTCTCCTCGGCCCACCTCCTCCCCACATTCCCCATCACGTTGGGAGTAAGAGGCAGAGGACCTGCTGATTCCCTGGAGGCCCCGCAGGACCCTCCCCGCCTCCCTCTCTCCCCATGGCTCACACTGCTCCTCCCACACACCAGGCACCATCCTGCCCCGGGGCCTTTGCACAGGCTGTGCCCGATGCCTGGACCACTGTCCCTAATTTCCACACGGCTTAATCCTTGTCATTCCGACTTTACTCAAGGGCCTAGTTTAGGGCCTCTCACCATCCAGTCCCCATCTATTCTTTCCTTAGTCACCCGTCTTCCCAGCAGACAGCGAGCCTCAGGGTGGCTGGGAGAGTGTCTCCCCTCCGTGTCTCCCCCAGCCCAGCGTGGCACCTGACACATGGCAGGTGGGCAGGTACTGGTTGACTCCACAGCCTAATGACACTAGTCCGCAGTGACGTGATCGGCAGTCACCTGGGGACGAAGAGGGCACTGAGAGGGGTGGCGACGGAGAGTGAGGGATCATTCCAGAGCACTCGTACGTTCACACGTGAGGGGGTGTCGACACCGCGTCTTCGTACCTCACACCACACACTTGACACCCAGCGCCTACAGAGCTGTCTAAAGAGAAACAAGGCTGAGCCTTGAACAACACGGTTTGAACCAAGTGGGTCCCCTTGCACGTGCACATTTTACAGCACAGCGCTGGGATCTGCTTCCTCTTCCTCGTGATCGTGATTAGAGTTAACTTTCTTTCCCCAGCTTACTTTGAGAATACAGCACATAAAACACATAACATACAGAGATCAGAGCAGGTAACACGAATAACACACAGAGACCAGAGCAGGTAACACGCAAAACATACAGAGATCACAGCAGGTAACATGCAAAACATACAGACATCACAGCAGGGAACACACATAACATACAGAGGTCAGAGCAGGTAACACGCAAAACATACAAAGATCACAGCACGTAACACGCATAACATACAGAGCTCAGAGCAGGGAACACATAACATACAGAGATCACAGCAGGGAACACGAATAACACACAGAGATCAGAGCAGGTAACACGAATAACACACAGAGATCAGATCAGGTAACACGAAAACATACAGAGATCACAGCAGGTAACACATAACTTACAGAGATCGCAGCAGGGAACACGGCTAACACATACACATCACAGCAGGGAACGCACGTAACACACACATCACAGCCGGGAACTCGTAACACACTAACTTGTGTTCATCGGCTGCTGGCATCATTGCTCAGGCTTCTGGTCGACTGGAGGCTATCAGTGGTCAAGCTCTGGGAAGTCAAAAGTTGTATGCAGAGTTTCGACAGTGTCCCTAACACCCATGTCAAGGGTCAACCGTATTTAAAACTTACGCGATTTTCAAAATGGGATTTCGTGTACACCACACACTCTAGGAAACAGGATGGAAAAAAGTCCAGCTACAGTGATTGGCGGCTTGTTTTCCTGGTTTCTTTTTTTAAAATTAATTATTCATTTATGTTGATTTTTTTTTTCAACGTTTATTTATTTTTGGGACAGAAAGAGACAGAGCATGAACGGGGGAGGGGCAGAGAGAGAGGGAGACACAGAATCGGAAACAGGCTCCAGGCTCTGAGCCATCAGCCCAGAGCCCGACGCGGGGCTCGAACTCACGGACCGCGAGATCGTGACCCGGCTGAAGTCGGACGCCTAACCGACTGCGCCACCCAGGCGCCCCATTTATGTTGATTTTTGAGAGAGACCGAGCACAAGCAGGGGAGGGGCAGGGAGGGAGCGGGACACAGATCTGAAGCTGAGCTGTCAGCACAGAGCCCGACGCGGGGCTCGAACCCACGGACCGTGCGATCATGACCTGAGCTCAAGTCGGACGCTCGACCGACTGCGCCCCCACCCGGGCGCCCCCGTTTTCCCGTTTTCAGGCCATGGAACTTTGTGTGTAAAAAGGAAAAGGAAAAATCCGTGTACGTTAACACGAGTAGATGACCGTCTGGCTTCTCCCTCTGAACCGTGTGCAGTTTTACCTGGGCCCGTGGGGGGGGGGGGCGGGGGGGGCGGGCCGAAGGGAAGGGAGATGGTCCCGACGCTGGGGCTGGGGGTCCCTGGGGAAACCCGGCCAGTCCCCGCTCCAGGCCCAGCCCACCACGGCGGTGGCCCCTCCCCTCGGGCGCCGGTATCCCCTCCCCCTCCCCCGCCCCGTCCAGCCCATCCTTCAGCCTGGACCTGCGCGGCCCTCGGGTCCTGGACGCCTCCCGCCCTCGTCCTCCCCTCAGCGGCCACGCAAGGGCGCCCGCGAGCACGCCACCAGGCGAAGGATCCCCTCCGGGACTCCCCGCAGCCCGTCTACACCACCTGCCGGCGGCTCGGAGCTCTGAGACCGCGCGCAGGCTGTCCTCTCCCACATCCAGAACACCAGCCCGAGAACACCTTGTTTGTTCTCACTGACCTCCACAGAGGACACACGGACGCCGTTAACCGGCCGACGGATCTGGGTGGAGCCGAGCAGGGTAAGCCTGGGGGGCAGGCACCTGGCGGGAGCTCCCAGGCCTGGAGCAGAGACCTGGGCCCTGTAAACCCAAAGTGGAGCGTTGCACCCGAGCGCCGCAGTGGCTGTGCTCCCGCCCGGACCGCCCTGGAGACTGGTTCGGGACTGGGGGTCAGGGGAGGCGGGATGATGGGGGCAGCCTGCATACAGCCCCCCCGCCCCCCCCACCCCGATTCACACCCACGGGAGCCTTAGCCCGTGACCTTCTCTGGAAAGAGGGTCTTTGCATATTTATCAGCAGAGAGGTTGTGGTGCTGCCCCGGGGGTGGGGGGCTGAGAGCGGGAGAGAAGCGGACGGAATGTGCAGGCACTCAGCTGGAGCCACACGCCCATGAGCCGAGGGACCCGAGAGAGCCAGGAAGAGACTGTTGGGGACCCAGGAGCCAGCCCTGCCCACGCCCTGCCCATGCCCTGCCCCTGACTTCTGGCCTCCAGAGCTGGGAGACCAGAAACTTGCTCAGGGTGCCCAGTAGGGGTACAGCTGCCCCAGGAATCAAACACACCCCGTGATCCCACTGGACAGCGAGTGGGTTTCCACCCTCGGCTGGCAGCTGGGGGGCAGGAAGGACCGACCCCGCTCACCTGGCCCCAGGCCCCTCAAGGAGCACAAAACACCTTAGAAGCGGCTCCCGGACAGGACACAAGAGGCGGATCATTCGATATGGCTTTATTTTCTGATCGTCCAAGTCCGTCCCCAACCAGCCTGAGCTCTGAACAGTTAGCAGTCCTGACGGCCGCCCCAGCAGGAGGGACACCCACTGGGCAGGCACACGTGGGGAAGACGGGCCAACACCGGTCCTCGAGTCCTGCCCCCAGAGGCGGCCGGGCTGGCTGGGCACTCGGTAAACAGTCTCTGGGGGAGACAGGCCACCCAGCAGGGCAAGGTGGGGGGGGAGGGGGGCAGAGGCAGGAGAGCCTGTACACCCCACACCTGCCCCTCCCTGGGCCTGGGGGGGTTGGGACAGGGACGGTCTGGCTTGGCGAAGGCAGGAGGCCCAAGGTGGACACGGAGACACAGCCCCTGGGAGCCCGTCCCTGCAGTGGGTGGTGAGCTGGCTTCTGGGGAGGGCTGGCTGGGGGGGGGGGCATGTGGGAGGGAGCGGTCCCCCTGCTCTCCAGACCCTCCGTTAAGGCCTCCCTGGGGGCCGAGGCAGGTGTCCAGAGCCTCCCTCATCCTGACTCTCCCCTCGGCACAGAACACCTCACTGATTCTATTGCTAATGAACCGGTTCGCCTGGGTCTCCCTGAGATCAATCTCAGCAGCACCGGAGGGCCCCTCCACACCCTTCCCTTACAAGGAGCCTGATTTGTGGGGTTCAGGCCCAGACCTTCCTCTCCAGGTCCCAGGTCCGGGAAGGGCAGCAGCCCCATGGGCCCCACAGCCACGTCTTCTCCAGCAAACGCTCCCCTCGATCCCCAGCCTGGATGCCGTCCTCAGACACGGGGGCACCGGCTGCCCCCAGAACACAGCCTCCACTCCACGGGTGAGGAGACCGAGGCCCAGAGAGCCCAAGGGAAGGGGCAGAGGGCTAGGGTGCCTCCTCTCTCCACGCCTGTCTCCCGCCCCAGGGGCGTCGGGGCAGCCGGGTCCCCAAGGGACGGGCTCAAGTGCCCCGGGCACGGCGGGAGGGCAGAGGCTGTGACAAGCCAGGGGCTCGGGGGACACGTGTTCCAAGGCCACACCCGAGGCGAGAGGCCAGGGCGGGGGGACCCAGTCTCTGAGGGATGGGCTGGTGCTGCCCGGCAGACAAGAGGCTGAGCACCCACATCACCAGGCGGATGGGGCGGCGTGAGGCCAGACAGGGCCAGAGAGGGGCGGCCCCCTGCCCCTCAGCCTACAGTCGCCGGTCAGCGTCGCGGGCAAGAGGAGGGACGTGCCGGGCGCCTTTCTGGTCATCCTGCAGCCCGTGAACCCTGAGGGCTGGGGGACCGCCTCTGGGGCGGGGGGCTCGTCCGCAGACTTGTCCCCAAGTCCAGGGCCTGGCCCCGGGGCCTCTACCAAATGCTCCTGCCATAGAGTTCACGGGACAGAAAAGAGAAAGAACCCCCCAAGTCCTCAAGAGCAACACGGAAAAGCTCTGTAATTCGGGGTGCCGGCCGGCTGTGGCGTGGGGAGGGGTGGCAGGCGGGGGCGTCACTGCGTCTTGGCCTTCACGAGCAGTCTCTGAACGGTTCTGTACAGGAGGTCGAAGTGCTATAGGGGCGGCGTGAGGGGCGTGAGTGAGAGCTGGGCCCAAGGGCTGCCTGGGGGTCACGTCCTGCTAGGCAGGGTGGGGGTGAGCACGCACCTGGCTGGGTGAGCCCCCTCCCGGCCCTCCCCAGGCTCACCTGGACCGCCGTGTAGGCCATCCCGAGGTAGGCGCCGATGCAGACGGCCAACAGCAGGTCGAAGATGGCTGGCTTGACCCTGAGGGAGACCGGGGCGTCGGCGGGGTCAGGGGAGGGTGCGGGCTGCCTCCGTGTCCCTGGACCGCACGCCACGGGCAGTGACCCAGGGCAGCTCACCTGTAGGCATTCATCACCTGCTTCAGCTGGTCATAGAAGACAAACTCGGGGTCCCTGAGGAGAGAGCACTTCCTCAGCGGGGTCACCCAGCAGCGGGGCCACGTTCTGTGTCCCCCAGAAACCAGACCGCCTGGAGGGCCCGTGGGCCCAGAACGGGGGAGGGAGTGCGTGCGTGCGTGTGTGTGTGTGTGTGTGCGTGCGTGCGTGCTTGGGCAAAGCTGCCACTCACCCTCCTGGGGAAGAACTATTCTTTGTCCTGAAGTAACCTCTTTCCTATTGCTTTTCTGGGCATCAGAACACTCTTTAAAAACAGAGTAGGGTGACTGCTAAGAATTTACTGGTCTGGAAAGCATTTCCATAGAGAGAGGGCAAGGTGGTCTGGGAATCAGAGGCCCTGGCTCCACAGCCGTGGGTCCACTCTGAGCCTTGGTTTTTTCTTCCGCCCAAGGGCGCTGACTCTCAGGCACACCATGAGTTGGGAGAAGGTAAAAACCCAGCAAAGGGCACCAAGCAGTGTGGGGAGATCTCCTGCAGGTTCCCTCCGGCCACAAGGCCCTGAGGTGCTAGCTTGGCCCACGTGGGGGGCTCTGAGCAGCAGAAAAAAAGACAAAACCCAGCTGGCCCGTGGTGGGGAGGAGCATCCTGAGGGCAGACCGGGGACCGGGGGTACCAGTCACTAGATACCAGAGCATGAAAGGACCGGGGCGGGCGGGGGGGGGGGGGGGGGGTGGTGGTATACAAGTCTGCCCAATTAAACACAGGACATCAGTTACCTTCGGATTTTAAATAAAGAAAAATCGGCCGTCAGTATAAGTGTATCCCACACACTACAGGAGACACACTTTCGCTAAACAAGAACAGGTAAATAAGCATTTGCATGGAATCACACTTAACGGGACAGCTGTACTTTGAGCTCCTTGTTCTACTTCCGTCCAGTTTCCATCTGCTCTGGAAGCCCCCGGGTGCCTGCTGAGCGGCTGTCGGGCGGGGGTGGGGGGGGGGGGGCGGGGCGGGCAGACGGCGCCTCACCGTTTGTCCGCCTTGATGTGGTGCTGCTTCACCTCCTTCAGGTAGCGGCTCAGGTAGTGCTCCAGGGTGCTGAGGAACGTGCCGTCCTTGTCCACCAGCTGGGCCGCGCGGGGCTGGTTGGTGAGCCAGTCCATCACGGAGTCCAGCTGTTCCTGCTGGATCTGCTGCGGGGCGCGGGCCGCGGTCACGGGACCCCGCCCCCGCCCCGCCCCCTCCTCCCCGCCCCGCCCCCCGGCCCCGCCCCCTTGTCCTCCCCCCGCCCCGCCCCCAGCCCGGCCCTTACCATCTGCTCCGTGAAGACCGGCATGTCTGGGGGGGTGCCCTGTGGAGACAGTGGGGGGTGGGGGGGGAGACACACGCACCTTGAGTCTGGCCGCCCGGCGGGGGCGGGCCGGGAGCTGGCGGGCGCGGTGGGGGGCTCACCTTCTCGGTCAGGTTGTAGATGACTCGGGTCAGGGCCTCCGCGATGAGCCTGGTGTTGCGGGTCAGGGTTTTAGAGTCGACCCGGGACCTTAGGGCAGGTGTGGAGAAAGCGCACGGATGTGTCTGGAATCAGCCTCAGTTAAAATCGCCAGAAAAACAGTGGTCGTATTTCCGATGATGATACAAACAAACAAAGCCACAGCCGCCGCCTCGGGCAGGGCGGGCGCCTCCCCAGCATCTGCCTGGAATGGTGAGCGGCTCTGGGCCTCAGTTTCCTCATCGGGAACGCGGGGGTGGTCAGGGGGGACCCGCCCCCGCGGTTGTGGCGGACATCACTGATGCGATGTCCTGGGCCGGGTGAACATGTCCCCACATTCACGCCCACCCAGAGCCTGGCGACAGGCCCTGCCTGAGAAGCGGGGCCTCCACGGACGTGACCAGTGAAGGCGAGGTCGCGCTGGAGGGGATGAGCCCTGGGTCCTTACACGAAGGGGGGAAATCGCACAGACACCCAGAGACACCCTCCTGAGGCCGCACAGGCAACACACAGACCCGGAAAAGGATCTCTGGCGCAAAACACCGCCCAGCCGAGTGTGTGCAGCGTGCCCCCCCCCCCCCCCGAAAGGCGGAGGGATTAGCCAGGGCCCAGCCAGCCCAGCCCCTTCCCTCCTGCTCTCTCCGCCCGGAACACCCTTCTCCGGGCGCCCCTCGACTGTACCACCGCCTCCTCCAGGAAGCCTCCCTGATGCCCCAGAACAGTCAACACCCTGCCCACACCTGCTCTCTCTCTAGGCCTCACCCACTGCCTGGCAGGGCCTCCTCGAGGACCAGCTTCTCACCCCCCAGCAGACATGTTCAGCAACAGGGCTGGGCCCAGCCCCAAGGCCACCATAAAACCCTGGCCCCACTGAGGGCCGACAGGCCACAGGGAGCCACGAACGAGAAGTGAAGTCATAAAATGGCAGAACCCAGAGGTGCACAGGGTCTTGGAGAGAGATGGTGAGGAAGAAAGGGGTGGGGAGGGCTCCCCAAGGAGACACGAGACAGGGCACCACTCGCCAGGCCTCAGCACGGCCGTGCAAAGGCCCAGGGGCAGATGCTGCAGCACGTGGGAAGCAGGGTAGACCGAGGTGCCCAGCGTCTGAAAGTCACGCGTGGGGTCTGGACATCACATGTGGGGGCCAGGGGACCCCAAACCACTCACGCAGCCTCCCCATCGCTAACGAGGGACTCAGTAATCCGACCCCAGGCCCCCCACTGTTCGTGGGGTCCTCAGCCAACGCTGGCCCCTTCCCGACCACCCACGTTTTGGGTTCACTCCCTCCATCCGGGCACCTGCACCTACACTGTCGCCCCTCCGAGATCGCTCACCACCGGGCATGGACGGAGGGGAGGCTTCACGGCCGCGCCCACACTCACCTCACATCCATGATGCTGCTGCGCTGGCCGTCGCGGTGGCTCTCCAGATGGGACAGGGTGAAGGCAGGCAGCCGGCGGATGGCAAAGCGCTCGTGCTCCCAGGCCAGGATGTCCTCCGCCAGGTTGATTTTCTTGTGCACCATCGAGAACCGCACCTCCGGGAACTGGTGGGCGGCCACCTGTGCGGGGGCGGGGCCCATCAGGGCGACACCCACGCCCCGATGCCGGCCGTCTCCGCCAGGGGGGGCCCGCGCCAGCTCAGACCACGGAGGTTCGCGCAGGGCCTCGGGGGCCAAGAGGGTTCCCGAGTCCCTAGTCCTCGGGCGCCAGCACGTACAAAGCGCCTGATGACCAGCCTGCTGGACGCGACCGCGAGGCAACGAGCGCGCGCGGGGCCAGAGATCCCGGGCGGCAGCGGGCACGCGCTCTGGCACCTACCGTCTCCAGCTCCCGCAGGAAGGCGTGCTGCAGCGTCCCCTCCCTGGGCGGCTTGGACACGTGCAGGTGCAGGCTGTCCCCGCGGCCCACGGTGTCCAGGCACAGGACGAAGGCCACGTTGTCCTGGAGCAGGCTGGAGTCTGCGTGGCAGCAAGAGCGGTTGGGGGGGGGAGGGGCGAGAAGGGAGGGGCCCCTCTGCGGCCCCGGCCCCAGCCCCAGCCCCCCGGGGCCGCTCACCCGTGTGGTCCAGGTTATCTTCCAGCCAGCGCTTGGTTCCCTGGTAGTTGAACTTGCCCCCTCCAGAAGCGAAGAACAGGAGGTTGTACCTGGCAGCACACGGGGAGAGCGGGTGTGGGCCGTGGAGGGGAGGCCGGGCCCCCGAGGAGGAGCTGGTCTCCCACAGGCACTGAGCCCTGACCCCCCAGAGCAGGGTGTCCCTGTCCCAGCACCGTGGACGCTCTGTGGGGGGACCCGGGCTCCGTGGGGGGCGAGCAGCATCCCCGGACCCACCCACTCAGTGCCAGACGGCCCCAGACGGGACCCGGTGTCCCTGGGGTGCAGGACCCAGGTGGGGCTCAGCTCCAGGCCCGGCACCCGGGGGACCTCGGTGCAGTTACTCCTGGGGGCGTGTGCCCCCCCCCCCCCCCCAGCTGTCACGTACGCGGCGTGGGTGCGCTTGTAGGTGTAGAGCCTGGAGAAGAGGCGGGCGAGCTCCAGCAGCACAGAGATGCCGCTCCCGTTCGAGTCCGCACCGTGTGACAGCCACTGCGGGCAGGAGGGACACGAGGCCGGAGGTCACTTCGCCACCCCTGCCCTGGCAGCCGGAGCCCGGCACCCTGCCTCTGGGCCACGCCTCGCTCCCCGGCTCCAGCCCTGCTCGCCAAGACTCTGCCCCACGGGGGCGGCCTGGTCGGAGCACCCGCCCCGGGAACGCAGCCCCCTTCCTGTCCCCCCACCTGTGCTACTGGGGGGCAGGAGGGCGGTGCAGGCGCCCCCCCCCCCAAGCTGTGAAAGCCCCCAACTCATCCGCATTCTGTAATCTGAAGGAACACTCCCAACAACATGGTAATCAGGTAAGAAAAAAAATTGGATTCTATAATAGGGCTCGGGGACCCCCCAGGTTACAGTCTGTAGCCAACATATCACATATCGATACGTTAAAATTCAGGGAAAAAGGTAACATGACGCTCAGGGAAGGAACCAGATACCAGAGGCCACACGGGGTGTGAGTCCACGTGTGTGAAACGTCTAGAACAGGCTCATCCACAGACAGGAAGGGGGCTCGTGGGATCTGGGGAGCGATGGGGAGTGACCGCTGATGGGGATGGGGCTACTTTTGGGGTGACAGAATGTTCTGGAAGTAGACGGTGATGGTTTCACAGCGATGAGTGTCCTACTCTGTACTAAAACATTTACTTTAAAAGAACAATTTTTAAATGAATTACATCTCACGGAAGACAGGCAGGCAGACTTCACGGCAGGGGGCGGGGGATTAAAAACAAAATAATCTAAAAGGCTGCAGATGAGGCGGGAGGACGAGGCTGAGCATCCTGAGGGGACAGCTCAGGCCTTGCCTCTGGGCCCCGGCGGGTCCAGGCATCCGGGGCCGCTGGCCTCCCAGGCGGGGTGGCCCTTGGAACGGCTGCTCACCATTGCCATGGTCACACGGCCAGGACCTCACGCCGGGCTGCCACTGGCAACCTCTTCGGTTTGGACAGTTTTTCTTTCAAAGCAAGACTTTCCTGATGAAGCCACAGGCACTGTTTACAAGCTGATGAGAGTGAGCAGTGACCGTGACCTCACTGTGCAGGGGGCTCAGACAGCTCGGCAGGGGGTGAGGGGGTGGAGGAGGCCTGCAGGGCAGCAGAACTCAGCAGGCCCGACACTTCCCTCCTCAGAGGACTGCTGGTGAGGCCGGCCCTCAGCGGCGTCTGAAACTGGACTCGGGGGCTCCCACCAGCCTCACCTGCCGGGGGCTCGTGTCCCGGAGCTGTCTGTGCAGACACGAGGTTTGCGCCGAGGACCCGCTCCCCTCCTGGGGTCTGGGGTCTCCGCCCGAGCCCGGCAGAGGGGTCTGCTGACCGACCCCCGGGGAGAACCTGGGCGCTGGGTCTCTATGCCCCCTGGAGACCACACCTCACGTGTGGTCACGTGTCGTTTTGGGGGGGGGGGATCAAGCTCGTCCTAGGGGATACCCTGGGAGACGATTCTGGAAGCTTAGCCCGGTGTCCCTGTGCCGTCCCCCACCCTGTGCCTATGCCCTGAGATTATCTGCTCCTCATCCTTTATAAAAACCACGGCCTTGGGGTCCTCCCAGCACACCCCCACCCCTGGGGATCGCTGCACACATCCCTGCTCCTGGCACGGGTCCTGAGGACCCTGGCACAGACACCCTGGGCTCGATTTCCGGCTACCCATCTCTGGCGGGACCCTGGCCGCAAGACCTGCCTCAGATTAGCCCGTGTCTGCTCCACGAGGCCACCCGTGCCAGGGACCCTCCTGGGCCTCAGAGGGCGGGTGCCGCTGCTGTGACCCCAGCCACGCCGCACAGAAACGCTCCACCTCTGAGCTAGGCTGGAGCAGGGCTGGGGGTGGGGATGCCCGGGCCCCTCCCCAAAGTGCCCGCATACGTACAGGGGCCACTCCGAAGGCATCGTAATGGGCCACGATGACGATGGTGGGAAGGTCTTCTCCACCCAGCCCGGTCAGCCGCCCCTGCAGAGAGAGAGACAGTCTGTGAAGGGCATGCTGGCGGGGGGGGGGGGGGGGCCCAACGGCCAGAAACAGTTCCGGCTGCCCTGTGGGGTGGGGCAGTCTCTCGAGCCCTGCCGGCTCCGTCACGGACAATATGCGAACCAATGGCTGTGGCCGGGTGCCAATAAAACTTTATTTACACAAGAAGTCACGAGGGCCGCAGCACGCCGACCACTGCTCTCTCTGTCGTGCTTCCCCAACTGGAGACCCGACCCATCTTTCGAAGGCTGAGCCCCGAGCCACCGTCAGGGCAGGAGCAGAGCTCTGCTGATGAGAGGCAGCCAGTTCAGAACGCGGCCACAGGAGCCCATCGGGGTCCGGGGTCCAGGTCCCGGCGCCCCAGCTGGAGACCCAGCACGTGTGGACTGACCCTTGCTGAAGTCACGGGGGTGACAAAGCAGAACCACCTCTTGTCAGCAAAGGGCTCAGCCTCCACTCCTCCCGTCCAAGGCTAGTTCCGGGGTGCAGAGAGGTCAGACGGGGTGGCCCAGGGTCTTTGCCAGCACACGGCTGAGGCCGTTTTTCTGATCCTGCCAGCTAGAGGGCGAGCTCTGCGAGGGCCTTAGCCACGTCAGATGGGAAGCGGCCACTGGTGAGCCCTCCTGGCTGCCGTCCACGGGGAGCCGGCCGAGACCCGGGACCACACTCGGGTGTGGGTCCCCACCCGAGACCACGGGCACACTGCCGACCGTACGGGCTCAGGCCTCTCGAGACAGGCTGATCCCAGCACCGGCTGCGTGAGCCAACGGGGGCCAGAGAGAGTAGGGGGGCAGCCGAGCGCCCCCGCTTCCTCCATGCCCCCTGCTTCGACCCAGATAACAGGCACTGCAGAGGTTTCTAGAACCACAGGCCAGGACGGCCAGGCTGGCAGGCTGAAAGAGACTCCTGAAAGGCAAGAACCCACCAGACCCCGGGCGGCCCCGCTGCTATTAACCCCCTGGTACCCGGACCGGCTGCTGCTCGGCCCCACCTCCGGGAGCCGGATGGCAAGGGCCGTGCCGCGATGCGTCACACGGTTTTGGCGCTATTCCTCTTCTAATTTCATCCACTGCTTCGACGGGGCAGCGCCGTCCCCACATCCTGCATCAGCCTGCCCAGCCCCACCGGCCACCCTGCCCAGGCCCCTGCACCCGGTCCCTGCGGGCGGCCCACCCCGCCCGGGGCCCCGACTCCCCTCGCCGCTATAGACCTGCCAGTCTGGCGTCCCCGAGGGTCCCTGCACGGACTGGGATGAGCCATTTTTTGCAGGCGTGACTGCCCCGGCAGAGCCCATCTCCCGCTGGGCCGAAGTGCCCGCTTGCCACCCTCGGACCTCCCCCGACTGCAGGGGAGTTCTTCCAGGAAGGAAGGGCATCCCGCCCGCTGCTGCCTCCCGCACACAGCAGGGCTCAGAGTGCTCACAGAGAAAGCTTAAACTCCCGAGGCGGACTCGCTTAGTTCTGGAGAGGGGAGGGCTAGCCGCACCCCAACTCGCACGGAGCCCGCACGCCGGCACCAGGGGCTGGCCGAGTAGCCTGGCGCCGTCTGGTGTGAGCCACTGGGGACTCAGGCCCGCCTGGCCCAAACAGAGGCCGGGGCGACCAGCACACTCAGCTCAAGTGCTCGCTGAGGGCCTGCTGTGCACAGGCACCTGGTCAGGCTCCCAGGACACCACACAGGCCGAGATGACACGGTCTCAGCTCCTCCGGCGCTGGGGCCGGTAGGAAAGAGAAGAGTGACACGCAGGCTCCGAGCGTGTCACATGGGACGATCCCTGGACACGAGGTAAAGCCAGGCCTGGGTCAGGCCTGCCACGGGACGACTCCGGCTCGAGGTTGAAACTGTATGTGGTTTCTCAGGCCGACAAGCTGCCATCGGGCACTCAGCCCTTGGCCATGCACTTGCCCCGTCTGTGCTCCTTGCCCTGTGCCTTTGTTTCCGGGGCCTCTGTGAGGGTCCCCCAGGCAGTCTCCAGGGAGACCTCCTCACTGGGGTGGGGGACACGACGGACACGATGACACCATGAAAAGAAGACAGTCCCCACTTTGTGCTTTTCCACTGCCAGCCCTCCCCCTCGCCACCTCCCCACCCTGGGTCCACACAACTGCCAGAGCTTTCCGTCCAGGCCCCCCACGGCTGCCGACAGAGCTGACCCTCGACACGGGGGAGAACAGAGCAGCCGAGTCAGGGTCTCCTCCGGCCTACACGCTTGCTTCCACCCCCACGGGAGGTGATGACAGGCTGAACTCTTTCATGTTTGGCCTGCCGCTTTAATTGCCTACTTCAACACCCAGAGCTCAGCTCTCTCCCAGCTCAGCTGAGCTGTGGACAACAGGGGGGGTGTGTCCCCAGAAAGTTCTGAGGATGCAGCCTTGGAGGTATCATGCTATGAAAAGAAGAGGCCACAGCGGGAAGGGGAGCTCTCTGCGAGGCAGGGACAGCCAGTGCAAAGGTCCTGAGGCAGGATGAAGAGACTTCATGTATGGCTGGGGCTGGCAATGGAAAGCAGGAGATGGGCTGGTGGGGAGATCTGACCCGATTTCCCTATCAGAGGCTCCCTCCGTGGGGAACAGGTGGGGCTGAGCTCAGAGAGCCAGGATACCCCCTCCCCAGGTCTTAGTGTGGCAGGCAGGGCCAGATACTCACCTCCACACTGGTGATGAGCCAGTCACTCACGGCCTTGCTCTGGACCCCGCTGGTGACCATCTGGAAGCCGTTGGCAGTGGCGGTGTGGAGCAGCACTGAGGACAGGTTGGGGAGCGTCAGCCCAAGCCCCTGGGGGGCTCCCGAACCAGAGGCGGCATCCTTGTCGCCCCAACACCCCAGATGGCAGGGGTTCGGTTTAAGGCCAGCTGGACACAGGACCGCCCCCGTGAACCGGGGCGCAGCGTGAGGACTGGGCAGGGCAAAGAGCCTGGCAGGGAAGACACTCGTGCCCTGGCACCGGTCACACCCACCACTCGCACGGGTGAGAAGGGAGTATCAGGCAGGTCCCTTCCCTGGCGTCTCTGACTGCTTCTGCTAGCTCTCTCTCGACGGCCACCTGCCCCGCTCCAAGCTCGTGGACGCCCCTGATCCACGGAACAGAGGACGGGTTTCCTCCCTCCCCAAGGACGCTGCCACCCCTTCCCGACAGACTCCAGCAGGATATGGTGGCACGGACAGAATCCTCGGCAGGTGGAACAGGTGTCTGTGTTTCCCAGAAGCCATCAGAGGCTGAACATGGGAAACGCCTCCCCGAGTCAGTGGTTCTCCGGCTTCTGTTTGCACAGGAACCAGGGGCGGGGCGGGGGCGGGGGGGGGGGGGGTGGAACGGCAGGGTCTTGGCCTCCAGCCCCAGGTCTGTGGCACAGCCGGTGCGTGCAGGGCCGTGCGCTCACTGTGAGACACGGCCCCTCAACAGGCCAGGACCCCACACGCCAGCCCCGTCCTGCAGCCCAGGCCTACCTTCGGCAGCGGAGGCGGAGCCCTGGGCAGCGGACGCGGCCTGCGTCTGCTCATAGATAGACAGCAGGGCCTCGTCCTCCACGGCAAAGTACACAGGGACCACGGTCTCCATGGCCAGCATCTCAGGCTCGGTCTCCATGAATTGCTGTGGAGGAGAGGCTTGTTTAGGGGGCTTCTGGCCTGCAGGGGGGGCGGGGGGCGGGGGCAGGGGGCAGTGGCCATCCCGGGAGCACAGGCAGCCTCCCATGAGGCTGGCTGATAAGGCGAGGATCACACCGGAGAGGACAGGATGGGATGGGGGGTGGGCGCAGACGGGACAAGGACGGAGGGCTAAGAGAGGGTGGCAACGCCATGGGGTGCCCAGGCGGTACCCGCCAGGGAGAAAGCAGGCTGGGAGGACAGAGAGGGAGCCGGCCAGGTCTGGGGTCAGATCTGGCGTCACTGTGGGCCGGCCCCAGCCCCAACGACCATCACATCCTCAGATGTCGGCACCCTAGGCTGACGGCAGGGACCCGCACACAGTGAGCACAAGGTGCCCGCACACGAGGCGCACCGGCCGTGCCACGGTCCTGGGGCCGGAGGCCGAGACTCTGCCGATCTGCAGCCCCCGCCCACCCCCGAGCTAGGCTTCGGTAAGGCTGAGCCCCCTCCACAGCCCCACCCCCGCATCTCATCCGCAAAAGCCTCTTCATCCGTGGAGTTTCACGGGGCCTGTGAGACCCCGTTAATTCAAAGCAGGTCGCCGCCTCGGCACTGTGGGGGTGGAAGCAGCATCCCCAGCCCACCCCCCGGATGCCAGGGTCTCCCCAATCACAGGTGTGTCCCCTTGAGTACAGGATCACCCTGGGGTGGCAGGGGCCACGACGAAGAGGCAAACAGGCGGCAGCCCACTCTCTGAAGGGCGGAGGGCACGGCAGGGGCAGGCACCTGGCCCAAGCTCACACAGCTCTCTCCGAACCCAGTGATCTTTTTCCTGCGGAAGTTTCTGGACCCAAGCCTGTGTGGAAGGCGAGGGGGGGCACTCACCCGGATGACGTCCTGGGGCACGGCGGCCATGGCTCGCGGCAGGATGATGACCACGGCGCCGGCCGACTGCCTCAGGGCCTTCTGGTACTGCTCGTAGGAGAAGTCCAGCAGCCGCATGAGCACGCAGCGGCGACTCAGCACGTCCGCGTCGATGGTGCGGGCCTCTGTGTTGAGCACTGCGTTCCGAGTGCCTGCAGGAGGGCGGGCAGGGCCTCCCTCAGTGGGGCACCGGGACCCCCACCTGGAAACCACGGACTCGAGGACCCCCACGGTCTCACCCCCTACGTGTCCCACAGCGGCCACAGGCACGGCAGACACGGGCAAGACCGCGTCCGCCAAGGCCGGCGCCTCACCGCCCACAGGCGCAGCACCCGCTCAAACTCCGGTGCGTCACAGGGCCCCTAAGGACCACTTAAGAGCTAAGACCCTCTCCTCCCTGGGTGCCGTGGGGGATGGAACAGCATTCCTGGACACACCCACTCAGTGCCAGGGACTCGGGTGTCCCCAGACACGGCCCAGAGTCCCCCCGGGGCCGGACTGCCCCAGATCGGAGCCTCCGCTCTACAGCCGAGGGCCATCTCTCACTCTCTTCTGAAAGCTGAAGAAAGTTCCAGAAAATCAGGGAGAGAGCTAGAGACAGAGCTTCCAGGCAACTGAATCCCCCCCCCCCCACCCTCCATCCAAGAAGAGGTGGGTTGGAACCAGGATGGTGGAGAGCTTTTCTGGGGTCAGCAGTGGTCTCCCCTAGACACAGGCACCTGAGCCCTGAGCCCTGAGAGGGCCGCGCTGGAGAAAACCGGCCAGAAGCCACACGGACGCTAAATGCCTGCACGTGGACAAGCGCTAACATCTACGTAACTTCCCACGGCGGCACTGTCCCCATGCGTGGTGCATGGCAGGCCCTCAGGGGCCGTTTGCCTCCCAAGCACGGTGGGAAAGGGGACTTAGGCAGCTCTCCAGAAAAAATCCCAATTTTTACATCAAATCACTCAAACAGCAAAGAGAAGCAACGATTGCAAAACGCCTCAAGAGGTGCAGACCAACCCGGGCTGCCCAAAACAAGCAACCATGTTACATGCGGGGCGGGGCGGGGGTGGGGGGAGGCTGGATGTGGCCCCGGGGCCTCCCATCCCAGACCCGGACAGTGGATGCTCAAAGTCATGACGGGGAGCCCGGCCTTGCCATCCGAAGGTCAGAGCTGCGGGGGCAGGTGTCCACACGGACGCTCGGCTACGAACGCCTCAAGCTCAGAGCCAGCCCCCCCGGCCCCCACCTCTGCTTTCCAGGAACGCGGCCTCCGGAGAAGGCAGGCAGACCAGGGAAGGGGCTGGTCAGGGGAAAGGGGACAGTGTCCCAGGTGGGAAAGGGAAGGCCATCTTGGGAGCAGGGGGCCTGTGACCACGGCACGAAGGTGACCCACGTCCCCAGGGCCGGGGGTGGGGTGCTCCCTCCAGGGGCCTTTTCCCTGACTCAGACTGGCCGTGGGAGCCCCAGGAGGGCCGGGCAGGGCGAGGGCAGCAAGACCTTCAGGTCGTCCTCGAAGCGCTGGGAGTCCGGGAAGGCCCCTCCCCCGTGCCCCACACTCGGCCTCCCGGAGTACTCCAAATCAGCTACAGGGGGAGGCGCGCAGGCCTCCCTGGCCTGGTGCTCCCTCACGGGGCGGGACTCCACCTTCCGGGGGGAGGATCCCAGAAGGGAAGCGGGGAGAGCAGAGACGGGTGGACACGGGCCCCCAACCGCCCCCCCGGACCCCGAGGGCCCCAGGGGCAGAGACCCTCTTTGCCGACGTAAAGCTGTGGCTGGTGCAGCCGCCCCCGCCACGGACCCCGGACAGGAAGAGGTCGGGCTCGGCGGGTGCCACGACCGGGCGGGACGGAAGCCGCCAGTTCTCTCGACAGGACCAGGCCCGAGCAGGGGTCGCAGACTGCTCCATCAAGGGCCAGGAGGCCAAGCCCCTCACCTTGCGGGCCACGCCAGCCCCGCCTCAAGTACTCAGTTCTGCACGCCCACCAGCGGCCACGGCTGTGTGCCAATAAAACTTTATTTGCCACGAGGGGCGGAGGGGCCTGACAGGGGTGCTCGCATCGCCACCTCTCCCAGGGCCTCGCCTCAGCCTAGGGGATCGAGTGAGGCACGTACGAGCAGGCCGCTAAGCGCAGCAAGGCGCACACACAAGGGCTGTTAAAGCAACCTGTCGCCTCGGGAGGGCCAGTCTTCCAGGAGGCGGTGGCGGGGTCACACCCATGGCCTCGTACCTGACGGAATTACCCTCAGCCCAGCTGGCACTTCGGCACAAAGAGCACACCCCTCGCCTTCCCAGCAGCCGGCCGGCCGGCGTTTCTCAAGAGGACAGAACAGGAAATGAGGAAAGAAGGCAGGCTCGAGCGAGGTTTGCACCAGGAGGCGGGGAGCCCGCAGGCACGGAGGGGGTGCTGAAGACACTGGGGAGACGGCAATCGGCGGTGACCTGCAGGCCGGCGCTCAGAGCCCACGCTGGCCGCCAGCGGGCCAGGGCTCCCTCCGGTCCCACCAGAACAACGGCACCGACAATCCCTCCAGCGTCTCCCCAGGTGGACACAGCCCGGTGTGAGGGGCACGGGCTCAAGAGGGTGTGCGACCCCCACACACCGGGCCCCTGCCTCCTTGGGCTGCACACCAGAAGCTCTCGGCTGAGACAGGGGGCACCCCCCCCCCCCCAGAGCCCAAGGTCTTTACGGACGCCACACGGGGGAAGATGTCAAGCCACGAAAAGGAATGGGAGGGAATCCCAGGAGGAGGAGGGGCAATGAACCCAGCGAAGGGAGGAAAGGGGAAAAGACAGCCGGACGGAGATCCACCCGGCATCCAGTTATCTCAGGTTCCAGGCTCTGCGCCTTCTGGAGCACAGGTTCCTCGGGCGGCCGCCAGCCACCCTTGGCTGATTCGGTTTATTACAACTGACACAACGCTACAAACTCCCGTCCTCCCTTGCCTGGACCACATCTCCAGTGCCCAGTGGCCACCTGTGGCTCGTGGCTCCCACGTTAAACAGCAAAGACACACAAGACAGAAAGTTCCACCAGACGCCGCTGGTAAAGGCCCTTCACCCACGTGAACGTGTAACATTCCACGAAAACATGCCCAGGGCATCAGGGGCTCCTGGCCTTCCGTCCCACCCCCCCAGAGCCTGGGGCCTCAGGTCAAGATCATCACTCCAACCCACTCAGGTCAGCCCCCTGGCACCGAAGACATGCAGGGCAGGGTCGTTCTCTGGGGGTGGGGGCGTGCGTTCCGGGCACTGAGGGGCGGTGAGCCGCATCCCTGGCCTCACCCACTGGATGCCAGGGGCACCCCCACTTGGGGCAACCACAAAGTCATCACCCAGCGTCCCCTGGGTTGACAGCCACTGTTCTAAACAGAAATGGCCTAACTTTGGGGTGAGGACGGATCTGAGAGGACGTCTGGACATGTCTGCAGGGCCCGGGGTTCCCCAAGGGCTTGGCTGGGGATCCATGGGGCTCAGGCTAGGACTGAGATGTTCTAACAGGAGGAGCCAGTCCAAGAGGAGACTGGGTCAGAGGTGAGGCCAATCAGAACGGGGGAAGAAGCTCTTCATGGAGAGATCAGACTTGCACTTGCGGGGGCCTAAGGCACCAAGCTGGAAGAAAAACCCAGAGGCCAGAAGGTTCTGGAACACCAGATACAGCTATAGTCCAGTAGAGATGAGGGAATTTAGAATCGAGGCTTAGGGGCTGGGATCAGGACCTGGAGAGGAAGAAGAAGGGGCAGGAGGGGGAAGGACCCAGTAGGGTCAGAGGCAATCCAGGATTCCTGGACAGAGGGAGCAAGTGGGGTACCAGGGTGAGGAGGCTGGACGAAGGGGGGGAGGTGTGTGCACCGAAGGAAGGGATAAGACACGGGGTCTAAGGGACCCCACAAGCCCACAGGCATGGGGACTGAAATGGGAAGGACTGGGGGCCGGGGGCCTTGGCTAAGGAATCTGGCTCATGAGCTGGGCCCTGAGAGGCTGGAGAGATGGGCCTGGACGTGAGGCCAGGTCTGGGTTAGAGATCAGAGCTCCTGAGACCCGAGGGGACAATACTGGCACTGAGCAGAAAACAGTGGGGGTACCTGGGCCGGGCAGGGTCAGGGCTGGTTGGAACTGCCCATCGAGGGGCTCCGCCTGGCAGAAACCAAGCCAGGAGGCTCACTTCCAAATCCGCCCCCAAAGCGGGAGCTCTGGGCACCGGGACACGGCCCAGTGAGGATGGGCACCCGGGTGGTGTCCCGGGAAGGGGGCCTCGGCAGTGCGACTCCGGCCCAGCTGGGAATCCGAGGGTCCAGGAGCAGAGGGAGCTTGGCCTGAGGGTCGGAGCCCCGGGTTCTGGGGCCCGCTGCCCTTGCCAGGGGCCAGGGGAGCCCGCGCTGAGGGCTCCGGGGGCACGGGACGGACAGAGCTGGGCGCCACGCAGGGGTCCGTACGCAGGCTCTGACTCGTCTGCGGCTCGGCTAAGGCTAAGGGTCGGGTGGCCTAAGCGAGGTCTGCGGGCTGCACTGCAGCTGGCCAGGCCGGCGCGGCGGGTGCCCGGGCTCCGGGGAGCCCGGCGAGGCCGGGGTGCACGCACCGTAGGGCTGCCCCTGCAGGTCGTACTGCTGCATGCGGTACACGGTGAACTCGTGCGCCGCGTCGGCGGCCGGCAGCGGCGGCGCCACGAGCAGCAGCACGGCGGGCAGGAAGACGATGAAGCCGAGCGGCAGGCACGACGCCTTCAGCATGTTCTCCAGCACCTCTCCCGCTTCTTCCAGCATCCTGGCCGGCGGCGGGGCCGCGCGGGGCGGCGGCGGGGACGGGACAGCGGCAGCGGCGGCGGCGGCGGCGGCAGCGGCGGCGGCGGCTCCCGCGGACTCACCTCAGCATGGGTAGCCGCCGGGGTCCTGCGGGCGCCGCGCCGGGCAGCCCGCGCCTGCTCCGGGGTCCTGCGGGCACCGCCACGGGCCGCCCCGCTCGCCGCGCTGCCTCCGGGGAGTTGTAGTCCTCCTGGCGCGCGCGGAGCCTCCTGGGAGTGGTAGGCCCACTCTGTTACTTCCCAACGGAGGACGCCGCGGTGGACCGTTGGGCTAGAACTGATGGCGTGTCACGTCAACTCCGAGTCCCGAAATACGGAGACTTTAAAACAACTATTTGCGGCCGAACTTTCTCCAACCCTGTCTCTTGTGGGGGGACGAGGGGGGCGGTGAGGGCCGCGGGGCAGGACGTGACCTTCCGACCCGGAAGGAAGTTGGAATAAGAGACGAGAGGGGCCAGCCCAGTGCGCGCAGTCTCCTGGGAACTGTAGTCCGGTTAAACAGGCGCAGGGCTCATGGGAGCTGTAGTCTTCCTGGCAGAAGTCAGAAAAATCCGTTAAAACAACCAAGACACGTAGATGTTAGACTCCGCGAGGTCAAAGACTTTTGTCCGCTTCGTGCGTTGATGTATCCCCAGAATTTAGTGCGAGGCCTGGCATACAGTGGGTTGGCTATACCGTTTGGGGATGAATGAATGAAACAAGAAGAAAGAAATCATGATAGAAGTTTCCTAAAGGGATGGTGCAGTGGGTTATGGGACTTGTAGTCTGGAGCCTGGAGTTTGTGCAGGGTCGGTGATAGGATGATTTCTATTTAGGCTTATTCGTATTGGGGGCATATTCATAGTAAAAAAAAAAAAAAAAAAAAAAAAAAATTCTTTTGAAGTTCGTTGTTCATATATTTAACTGGGTGTCCCGTATTTGCTTTTTTTTGAATCTGGCAACCTTAAGATCACACTGTCTGCCTGCGAGGGGTCTTAAGGAACATCCATAACTCATACCCCCTGTGTGAGGGTACAGATGGGAAGACTGAGGCCACAGGGTGGCGAACAAGAAGGCCCTGCCCCCCAGTGAGTTGACATCCAGGCTTCAATACGGCTCCTGAAGGACTTGGGGGGACCCCCCGTTCTGCCCCAGGTGCGAGGTGACGTGTGCTGACTGATAGAATTCTGGAATCAAGTCTCAGTGCCGACCCACCCTTCCCAGCTGTGTGACCTTGGGCAAATTGCTTCACCTCGCAGAACCTCAGTTTCCTCAGCCACCCGATATGATGACAAATAATCAGATGCCCTTTTCCCAGCCACCCCCCCCCCCCCCGCCCCGCCAGGGGTAAGAATTCAGTAAGATGGTCCCCAGGGGAACTGACTCAGAAAGAGCTCAGCACACATTAAGGGCTCAGTAAGCGCTGATGTGAGAATGCACCAGCTCGTGCAGCCTCCCGGCTGCTGCCTCTCCTATCCCTCCACCCCCCACCCTCCTGCAAGGCTAACACCTTCCTGCCTGGTGTTTGTCACCCCTAACCAGAGTGGGACCTTTGTGGGGGCAGGCACCAGGGTGTCTGTGGGCGGAACCCCAATGCCCAGAGTAGAGCCTGACACACTGGTTAAGTGAATGAATGAATGAATGAATGAGTGGAATGAATGGGAAGTGAGACCTCCAATGCCCCCCCCCCCACCCCGAAACTCATTCTGGCCCATGTGCCTTTCGTCCCTGCTTCTGCCATGTGCCCCCGTTCTTCCGGGTCAGGCTATGAACGCACAAGATACGCACACACTCACCCAGAGACAGCCGGAGAAAGGGGCCTGAACTTGGCTCGGGTGACGAGGCCCGGGCCCTAGAGCGGCTCACGCCGCCTCCTCCCCTGAGCCATAGTTTTCCCGCCTGGGAAATGGAGAGGTTCAAGTAATCCCTAACAAGCAGGGATCGAGACGCCAGCTGCCTGTCACCCCAGCTCTGCCCCTTCTGAGGCGTGTGGCCTTGGGTACATCCCCTAAGCTCTCTGGTCCTCAGTTTCTCCATCTGTAAAATGGGGCTGATGGTGGCGTTTGCCTCCTAGAGGGCTTCTGAGGGCCCAGCGAGTTGATGAATGAGGGAGGAGAGCAGTGTGTCAGGCACTGAGTAATATATATGAGGCTTTGTTCCTACTGCCGTTCATGTAAAAATACACACATGATCGTTTGAGGGCCTCTATAGGCCTCACCTTATCAGCATGTCCGGAGGCCAGGGGCCATCAATATCCTCGTTTTACAGGAGGAAGCCGAGGCCCGTGGTGTGTGGCAAAGCCGGAAAATGATAGCAGGTTACAGACGGCAGAAGTCAGGATTCTTGGGGACAGTACTGCTGTCTTGGGGACAGTCAGGGGGGGAGGCCTGGGGTGGGGAAGAGGGAGAGGAAGAGGTTTCTGAGGCTCCGAGGGAGGCGTGCTGTCGGGTCCAGTTCTCTCGGAGCTCTGGTCACACCAGTGACCCAGACACTGCCACCGTCTCCGCCCCCCCCCCCAGAGCTGACAGTCCAGGGGAGGAGACGGATGAGTGACCAGAAGCGGGCACAGTCGCCGTCCGTGTGGGACGCGCAAGCAGCTGTGGGAGCTGAGAGGCGACCTAGGCAGGAGGGGAAATCAGGGCAGACTCCCTGGAGGAGGCGGTCCTAAAGCTGAGACCCGAAGGGGCAGTGGGGCCGGCTCACGCGGGCCCAGAGCACGGGCTCGCAGGTTCAAGGTGGATGGCCCAGGCTCCACTCACCGCAGATTCCACCAAGACCCTGCCATCAGCCAGCCAGGTTGCTGCCATCACCCATAAACGTGACAATAAGAGTCAGAAAAACGTAAGAATATCCCAGTTTATTGTGCACCTGGACACATGCCTGGAGTTTCTGTGCAACAGAAATCTCTGTGATGATGGAAATGTCCTGCGTCTACACCACCCCGGACAGTGGTCACAAGCCACACGTCACTATGGAGTGCTTAAAACGTGCTTGGCGCTACCGGACGTTATGGGCTGAACTGTGTCCCCCTCAGAGCTCACGTCTGAGTCCTCAGAATGAGACTGTGTTTGGAGACAGCGTCTTTACAGAGGTGATCACGTTAAAAATGAGGTCGTTCGGTGTCCTTAGAGAAAGAAGGCATTTGGGCACGGACACCCAGGGAGAGCGCCATGTGGAGGCAGAGCTCGGGAGGACGCTTCCACGGGCCGGGGGACACGGAAGATTCCAGCAAACCACCAGAATCTAGGAGAGAGCATGGTACGGATTCCACCTCGGGGCCCCGGAGGCACCAGCCCCGCTGGCATCTCGGTCGCAGCTTTCCAGCCTCCAGAACCACGAGGGAATGTCAGGCTGTGCCACTGAGACGCGGCACCTCCAGCCGACCGAGGCACCGAGAAGGGGAATTTCAAACTTTCATTTCATTTTCGTTAACTGTAAACAGCCGCCCCTCGGCTAGCCGTGGCGCATGGGGCGGTGCGGCGACGTTTCCAGTCGCCTCACCCCTCCTCGTGCACAGGGGAAACCGAGGTCAGAGAAGAGCCGTCCCGTGCCCACGCGGCAGGCAGGTGCTGCCCCCAGGAACGTGGCAAGACAGAGGCAGGAAGATTTGCAGGCAGGGGCTTCCCTGGAAGGAGGGAGAGAGAGGGACCTTCCTGCCAGCTGAAAGTGGCCCGCGTTGAGGGCCGTAGCCCTGCGCTGTCCAATGTGCTGGCTGCGGTGTCACGGGCTGTTCAAACCCAAACTGAGTTCAGTTGCCCGTGGCGCTGACCACTTCCCAAGTGCTCAACAGCCACGGGGGCTCCCGGAATGGGCCGCGCCTTCCTACCACGTGCCCTGGCGAGCGCCTCCTCCCAGGGTCCCATCCGTGATGGGCCCATGTCACAGGAGGGAAGGACAAGGCAGTTAGTGCTAAAGGGAACCCCAGGGGCGCCCGCGTGGCTCGGTCGGTTGAACATCCGGCCCTTGATCTCAGCGCAGGTCTGGATCTCGGGGTCACGGGTTCGAGCCCCCCGTTAGGTTCCATGCTGGGCGTGGAGCCTACTTTAAAAAAAAAAAAAAGTGAGAAGATGGAAAAGAGAAAGCTACTAGGGCTGCATAACTATGAGAGAAGTAAACTTTAGAAACTAATAATAATAAATAACGGGAACTCTAGAGGAGGGGGCAATTCCCTGAGGTCGGGAGGGCCAGGTTAGCCCCCAGATGGGGCCCCCACAGGGGGCAGAGGCCAGAGGCGGGGAAGAGACTGGGGGGGCCCAAGATGAGGGATGGGGCAGGGAAAAGGGGAAGTGAGCGGGAGGGGCGGGGGCCCCACCTGGCAGCCCCAGAGGCTCTCATGCTTACACACGCGCGCGCGCGCGCACACACACACACACACACACACACACGGAGGGGTCTGTGCACGAGCAGACAGGCCAGCCCACACTGTCGGCACACCCCGGTCTGTGCCCGCCTCCCTCCCTCACACACACTCTCATCCACTCCCTGCCGCTCGCCCTCACAACCACACCCCAGATCCACACAGCCCCACGGCCCTCCCTGGCCACGGGCACACCTCCTCGCACGCCGCCGGCCGGTCCACAGCCCCGCGCCGTCGTCCCTCTGCCCACACGTGAATGAGAGGGAGGCCGGGACAAACCATCACTGAGCTTCCGTGTTGCCAGGACATCAGCCCCACAGCCGCCCCCTCGAAGCCCGGGAGCCCCCCCCGCCAAGGCCGGCGGTGGGGGGGAGGGCTGGGACTCCCCAGAATCACCCGGGAGCTGGGGGCATACACAGCAGAGACTCTCATGCCCTCTCCGGGACCCTCCCCGCCCCCGTGAGCAGTCACCTCCTCCAGGGAGGCCACGGGACACCTGCTCGGCATCAGCAGGCCCAGGCGCCGTGGGGAGGGCCATGGGGCCTCAGGACAGACCCCCGCTGGCCGCCCTGTTCCCGCTTCTCCGTCAGGACCCCCTGCTCCCTGCGCACTCCCGGCACCCCCCTCCCCCGCCCCCAGCCGGCCCACCCCTCCCGGGTGTCCCGCGGGCCCAGAGAAGCACCCCGCGGGCACCGGCTCAGATGCTCCGCACGCTGGAGATGCTGGACAGGGGCTCTCGCATCCGAAAGCTGAGCGACCGGGAGCCCCGAAAGCTGTCCCGCGGCCTCAGCGAGCTGTCCGTGGTGGAGGCCTCAGAGTGGGCCTCGGCGGCCTTGGCCAGGCAGTCCCCGGGCCCCCGCAGGCCCAGCCTGAGACACCCGCAGCAGAGAAAGCCCAGCACGGCCTGGCACACCTCGCGGCTGCGGAAGGAGTAAATGAGGGGGTTGACCGCGGAGTTGAGCACGGCCAGCGCCAGGATCCAGTCCATGCCCCGCAGGTACTCCTGCGCCCAGTCGTTGGAGCTGAAGACGTCGGCCAGCAGCAGGCCGAAGAGCGGGCCCCAGCACACCAGGAAGGCCGCCAGGATCATGAGCACCGTCTCGAGCAGCCGGCGGGCCTTGCGGCGGGCCAGCACCCGGGAGGCCTTCTGCCCGTTGGCCTGCACCACCCGGAAGATGGCCCCGTAGAGCACCATGATGGCGGCCAGGATGCAGGCGAAGACCGCCACGCAGAAGAGGATGTACTCCTTGGCGTAGAGCGGGAGCAGGCTGGAGCAGCGCCGGAAGGAGCACACGCAGTTCCAGCCGAGCAGCGGCAGCAGGCCCAGGAGGATGGCCAGCAGCCAGCACAGCCCGATGAAGCCGTAGACGCGGCCCGTCTTGCCGGCCCCGCTCTTGGCCACCGGCCGCACCATGGTGGCGAAGCGCTCGGCCGCCGTGAAGAGCAGGCTGAAGGTGGAGGCGGCCAGCGCCATGAACAGCAGGCCCTCGCGCAGGAACCACTCGGTGGGCGCCAGGAGGAAGGTGCGGGCCCCCGACAGCAGGACGTTGGCCAGGTAGGCCGCGCCGGTGAGCAGGTCGCTGAGTGTGATGTTCACCAGGCAGTAGTACACCCAGCGCCGGGACCGCATGCGGCTCACGATGGCCAGCAGCACCAGCAGGTTCTCCAGGACCACCAGGCAGCTCACGGCCACGAAGAGCCCCCGCAGGACCCCCAGGCCGCCCTCCTCGGGCCCGCCGCGCCCCGCCAGCCGGCCCGAGTGGTTGTAGTGCAGGGCGATGAGCCGGCTGTGCCCGCCGGCCGCCAGCTGCTGGCAGGACTCGGGGGCCTCGGCCGGGGACCCCGAGCCGTTCATGGCGGTCCCCTGGGACGGACTGAGGCCCCGGGGTGGCTCACCCCCGGGGCAGGGTGGAGCCACTCGCCGGGCCTCGGTTTCCTGTTATTTGAAATTTCCTGTTATGTTCGAGGTACCCCCCGCCCCGGGCCGCGGGTGAGGCCGGGGACAGGGAGGGGCATCCCAACGGTCGGCTCCCACCCCGGCTCCGGGAGGGTGCTGCGGTTGCCCCCTGCTGCGAGACCCTATCTGTGCCCCCCGGTGGTGCGCCCCCCCACCCCCCGAGAGCCCAGGGAGGGGCGAGGGCCCCAGAGGGGAGGGGAAATGGGCCCCTTTCCAGGGCTGGGCGGCTCCCCTGCCCCCCCCCGCCAAGCTACCCCCTCCAGGACCCCGTCATTCTCCTCAACCGCTCCAAGCCTGCCTGGCACACACTAGGTGCTGAATAAGTGTGTTAAGTGGCTGCGCACACAGGAGCGCCCCCAGATACCTCCTGGAAGGCATAGGCACATTTTGTTCCCGTGACAGAGCCAGGCCCGGCCTGTGGTACACTGTCCACAGAAGGGGAAAGTGAGGCCAGCCGTCCCCAGTCGCCCAGGAGAACACGCAGTGGGAGGTAAACACCCAGACAGGCGCACGCGTAGGTCTCGGCCAGGACCCTCGGGATTGCCTCTCCTGTGCCTGAGCTGGGGCTGCTCCCCTCACCCCTGGATGGGGAGGGGCGGGGCTCATAGGAAGAGTGGGAGCTCACCCCCTCATGTCTATCCTGACCCACTCAGGCCGACTCACCTGGAGATGCTGAGGACTGGGGCATGGGCACCAGGTGGGGGAGGGGCGTGGGGTGGGGCACGAGTCCAGCCGGTCCTGGGGAATCCGAGTCGGGGAGGCGTAGCTACAAGGGGCGCCAACATCCCCATAAGACTCGGCGGTCACGAGACTGGGGCCGAGGGCGGACCAGCCTGCACCCCTTCCCTTTGTTCAGTGTTCAGCCCTGGGAGCAGGGCAGGAACCGGGAGCCGCAGACAGAGGTGCTGCCTGGGGACTCAGGAGCATCTTCTCACTGGAGGTGACCAAGCAGAAACAGGTCTGAGGAGGAGGTTGTGGGAACAAGGGCTGCCCAGGCAGTGGGGGTGTGAGGCTGGGGCAGGGGGACATGCCAGGGAGCACCCCCGAAGAGCTGAGCACTGAGCCTCAGCCTCAACTTCACAAGGAACCACCGAACTCAGGCACATTCACAGAGAGACACGCTGTGTGTCTTGACGCTGAGCCTGGACCTTGAAATGGTCCCTGATCCTGCACTGAGCCCTGATCCTGCACTGAGCCCTGATCCTGGACTCAGCCCTGATCCTAGACTGAGCCCTGATCCAAGTCTCAGCCCTGATCCTGGACTGAGCCCTGATCTCAGGTTCAGCCCTAAAGCCAAATTGAGCCCTGACCCCAGGCTCAGCCATGATCCTGGGCTTAACCCTGACCTTGGGCCGAGCCCTGATCCCAGACTGAGCCCTGAGCCCAGGCTCAGCCCTAATCCTAGACTGATCCCTGATCCCTGGCTGAACCCTGACCTTGGCTGAGTGGGTGACCATAGACTGACCACAACCCTGACTCTGGCTGACACCTGGCCCAGAACTGAACTCTGATCTCAAGCTGAGCCCCAATGCTAGTTGAGCCGGGCCTCCGCCTAAGCCCCACTCCAGCTGCAACTCGGACCCCGGTCTCAGAGAGCGAATTCAGGACCAAAGTAAATGGTATGAGAGAGCAGAGTTTGACTCACAAGGCCGAGCTATCCAACAATGACCTTCTGCCACGAATTACCTGCCGCCTAGTGGAAGGCCCTATGCACACCATACCTTATTTAATCTCATGATTATCCCCACACTACAAAAGAGCCATCCCCCCTCTAGAAACCTGCCCAAAGTATGCATGCAAATGGTTATTCATTGTTGTTGGTAAATGCAAAATATTAGAAGCCGCCCCAACGTCTGCACCCAGGAGAGAGGCCGGTGAGCGACGCTGCACGTAGCCTGGAGTGCCACACGGCTGTGAACAGTGAGTGAGTGGATGGGCGTGGCCTCCAGGACGTATGGTTAAGGGGGTGGGGGCGGGGGCAGGGGATACAAAAGGCTATATGTAGGGTGCTACCTTCTGCAAAGCAAAGAAGGGGAAATAAGGCCCCGATCTGCTTGCTTTTGCAAAAGCCACGCGGGACAGATAAACCAGGAACCCGTGAAATTGGTTCCCTGCGGGGGGTGGGGGTGCGGGTAGAGTTGAAATAAATGGACAGCGGTGGGACTGACACCCTATGGACATCCCTCATAGTTTTCAAGCTCTGAGAATACTTGCCATAGTTTACAATGAAATTAAGTCAACAAGGGTGCGGGGGGGGGGGGGGGGGGGAGAAGCTCCAGGATGTGGATCGGAAGCAGAAAACAGGTGAAACGAACTGTGTTTCAGATGAAAACCATGACCGCCCAGAAATAGAGGAGAACCAGCCCGTGCAACCTTTGGGCACGACACTTTTTCTAAAGACAAAAGGAACTGACCAAAAAAAAAAAAAAAAAAAGATGTTGTTTAGTACATTTGTTTTCAGGACTGGCAAGGTGTAGTCATTCTGAAAGTCTCATGTGTATTATGGGACTGAGCAAAGTGGCGAGGGTACTGATGTTAGTAAGAAGCAGGTCTTGGGGCGCCCGGGTGGCTCAGTCGGTTGAGCGTCCGACTTCGGCTCAGGTCATGATCTCGCGGTCCGTGAGTTCGAGCCCCGCGTCGGGCTCTGTGCCGACGGCTCGGAGCCTGGAGTCTGTTTCACGTTCTGTGTCTCCCTCTCTCTCTGCCCCTGCCCTGTTCACGCTCTGTCTCTGTCTCAAGAATAAATAAACATTAAAAAAAAGAAGAGGAAGCAGGTGTTCACAGAGGAGCATATAAGACGTCAACATGGAGAGGACAGCACACGAAACAACCCCGGAGGGAAAGTGTCAGCGAGGACCGTGACGATTTACTTTATTTCATTTCTTTAAGTTTCTCTATCTTGAGCGAGACAGAGAGAGAGAATCCCACGCAGCCTCCACACCATCAGCACAGAGCCCAGTGTGGGGCTTGAACTCACGAACGGTGAGATCATGACCTGAGCCGAAACCAAGAGTCGGATGCTTAACCTACTGAGCCACCCTGGCGCCCCGGGCCCCGTGATGATTTAGACAAAAATCCATTTCATAACTCTGTCCACTGAGACCAGCCAATAACAACAGTTACATCTAGCCCCTAGATCCAATCTTGGCTTTTGAATATCGCCTGTAGGGCTCCTGGGAGAAATGGCTGATTCCGGGAGCGGGGCAGGGAGAGTGCCACGTGACCCTGGAGGTTCATGGTGTGCCAGGAAGTCAGGACGGGGACCTGTCAGAGACACAGGGGCCAGCCTGACAGGGCGGCTGCTGGCCAAGCCTGGAGCGATCTGGGCATCGGTACTGAGCGACCTTAAAATTGAGAGAGACTCAAAGTAGTGGTTGGGCACCAGGGGGGGCGGGGGGGGGACAGCCAGTGTTCGATGGGGACAGAGTTCAGTTTCACAAGAGAAGGACGGCTGCACAGCACTGGGGATGGTTTAACGCCACTGAACTGGGCATTGGAAGTGTTTAAGATGGTCAATTTTATGTTCGAGTGCGGTTGATCCCAATAAAACCAATTAGGGGAAAGAAAAAAAAAAAAAAGACCCTTTCCATATCCTGCAGCTCCACCGATAGACGTCCCCCCGAAAACGGAGTCAGAACAGGCATCTCTTTGTGACCTCTCCAGTAATAACTGGACCAGGCAAGAGTCGACACTGGGAGTTAAGTGACTGCGTGGGATCACTGGGAACAGGGCATTTGCATAATCTCAAAGTATCTTCCCACGGATCACTTTTTCTTCTTTTCTTTCTCTTTTTTCTTAACGTTTATTCATTTTTGAGACACGGAGACAGAGCATGAGCAGGGAAGGGGCAGAGAGAGAGAGAGAGAGAGAGGGAGACACAGAATCGGAAGCAGGCTCCAGGCTCCGAGCCATCGGCACAGAGCCCGACGCGGGGCTCGAACCCACAGACCGTGAGATCGTGACCTGAGCCGAAGTCGGACGCTTAACCGACCGAGCCACCCAGGCGTCACCCAGGTGACGGGGACCGGTCACTGCTCGGATATTCCCACCGGGGGTGTGTGCCAGCAGACAGACTCGCCCTGAGGCACATCCCACAGAATGACTGACCCGTACACTTTCCAAAGAGTCGCGGTCACGACAGGTTGTGAGACAAAGAGAAGCCTGCGCTGTTGTGGATGACAAGCGATCCAGGATTCGTGGAATTAAGGGCAGTGAGGGAGTCCCAGACCCGGGACGCCAGTGTGGGGGAAAGGTGCTGTGAAGGACAATCCGGGGACAACCAACGCGATCTTCACTCGGGCTGCCTATCAACTGACATCATTCTCTCACTGCCGCATTCCCCAAACTGGACCATTGCCCTCGGCTTAGACCACAAGAGGGGTCCGTTCATTGACAACGCGTGGCGTTTTGGAGGAAAGGTTCGTGATGTGTCCGACTCACTCTCAAACCAGTTGGGAAAATGGAGGAAAGATTTTCTATCGAACATATGTTCTTAGACAACGTGTATGGAGAGACCCCAAGCAAGAGGTTAACCACGGGCGGATCCAGCTCTGGGAGTTCGACTTTTTCTGCGAGGGGCCAAATAGTAACTATTTTCAGCTTTGTGGGCCAGTCTCTGTCACAATGACTCAACTCTGCGGGGGGCGCCGGGGGGGCGGGGGGGGGGGGGCTCCGTCGGCTGAGCGTCCGACTTCGGCGGCTCAGGTCATGATCTCGCGGTCCGTGAGTTCGAGCCCCGCGTCGGGCTCTGTGCTGACAGCTCGGAGCCTGGAGCCTGCTTCACGTTCTGTGTCTCCCCGTCTCTTGGCCCCTCCCTTGCTCGTGCTCTGTCTCTCTCTGTCTCTCAATTTAAAAAAAAAACAAAAAAAAACAAAAAAAAAACAAACCAATTACCCAACGCTGCCGTCGTAGCAGAAGTGGGCAGGGACAATATGTAAATGGCGTGGCCACGTGCCGGTACAACTCCCTTTGCCAAAACAGGCTCAGCACAGGTCGTTGGTGAGTCCCTGACCTATCGATAAAGGGTTCACGGGAGTTCACTGTCCTCGTTTCGCAACTTGTTGCCTCACTTTGTGGTCAGGTTGTGGTCCCGGAATATCACTTCCCATGAAAAAGCAGCAGCAGGGCTCCTCGGAGAAACGGCCGGGTGCAGGGCTGGGGCTGGGCGAGCGCGGGAGGAGCTAACGGCGGCTGTCTGTGCCCGGCTGAGAACTCTTCGGGGCGAGTGGGGACGTGTCCGAGGACCCAGGAGCCAACCTGCAGAGGCCTCTCCTGGCCGGAGCCACGGTGGGGGTGGCGGTGGCGTGAGGGACGGACGCGCATCGAGCAGTAACATCCAGGAGTCAGAGACACAGAGGAGAGCAGACTGTGGTTCACTTTCGTGGATAACGGGGATTTCGTGGACGGCGGGGTTAATCGTGATACTAATTGTGATACGAATCATAGCATAAAACGTATCGTCTTCACTGTCTCTAAGCGCACAGCTCGACGGCGTCAGGCGCGTTCACACGGTCGTGCGGCCGCCCTGCCATCCGCCTCCAGAACTTTCCATCTCCCCAGACCCGAGACCCTCTCCCCAGGAAGCACGGACTCCCCGCCCCCTGCCCCACCCCTGGCTCCCACCATCCGCTCTCTGTCTCTGTGGACGGGACTCCTCTGGGGACCCCCTGTGCGTGGGGTCACGCGGGACGCATCCTTCTGTGCCTGGCTCCTGTCACCGCGCACGGTGGCCTCCGGATCCGTCCACGTGGTGGCAGGTGGCAAGATATCCTAACTCTTTAAAAAAGCTTATGCATTTATTGAGAGAGAGACAGTGAGCAGGAGAGGGATAGAGAGGGGAGGAGAGAATCCCAAGGTCGAGCCCACGAACCACGAGATCGCGACCTGAGCTGAAATCAAGAGTCAGACGCTCAACCGCCTGAGCCACCCAGACGCCCCGGGACGTCTTAACTTTTTAAGGCTGGACGATACCGCAGCGTGTGCATGGACCGCATCGAGTTTCTCCGTCACCCATCACTGGACTCGCGGGCTGCTTCCGCGTCCCGGCTGCTGTGAATGACGCGGCTGGGAACACGGGTGTGCGAATATCGCCTCGAGACCCTTTCAGTTCTTCTGAGTGGTTTTTAAATAGAGTAATTCCAGGGGCGCCTGGGTGGCGCAGTCGGTTAAGCGTCCGACTTCAGCCAGGTCACGATCTCGCGGTCCGTGAGTTCGAGCCCCGCGTCAGGCTCTGGGCTGATGGCTCAGAGCCTGGAGCCTGTTTCCGATTCTGTGTCTCCCTCTCTCTCTGCCCCTCCCCCGTTCATGCTCTGTCTCTCTCTGTCCCAAAAATAAATAAATGTTGAAAAAAAAAATTAAAAAAAAAAATAGAGTAATTCCAGGCAATAAATGCAGAGAAAATGAAAGCATTAGGCTATCCCCCCGCTCTAGCCGTGGCCAATGCTGTGTCGAAGGAATGTTCTCCAATGGCCGCTACGACCGTTAGGAGAAAGGCTCATGGGGGAAATTCGTGATGGACGAATCGGACGGGTGCCCCCTCCGTCCAGGGATCAGCGTTAACACAAAAGAGAGACAGTGAACTTGACGTTCGGCTACGTGTCTCCTGGAGAGGGACGTGGACACGGGGACTGGCAGGACAGGAATCAAGCAAGCGTTCCGTGTCCTCGTCCTGAAAGTCCACTCACGTTTCCAGACAGATCAGCTTGAGGCGTCCCGGGGAATGCGGAGGGAGTACATTAGTCGACGCCTGGGAGGCCACTCGCCCAGTCGGGAGGCTGGGATACGGGACAAATGACCTGGTTTCTTCGACAGATCAGTGGCAGCGAGAAAAGGGTCGTTGGATGCTTACAGATGAAAAGAGTTTGTCCCCGAAGTGGCCAAACACCACGTGTGGGCTTTGTCTGTGAGAAAACGCCTGCGGGATCTGACCGTCCGCGAGCAGACGTGATGCCCCCGTGGGACCAGTCCGGCGACACGCTGAGCGGGCCCCAGCATCACTCCCGAGGGAGTCTTGCCAAAAATGCACGGGGTCAGTCAAATCAAGAGCAAATACCAGACAAACCCGAGTTTTGGGAACCGAGCAGAACCCTTCCCAGGGGCCGTGTGGGACAAAGACGAGCCACCCCGGAATGAGGGCACAGAGCCAACACAGCACGATCAGGGATCCTGGACCGGGAAAGGGGCGTCCACGGGAGGCTGGCCAATTTGGAACAAAGTCCACGGGCTAGCTAGACTTTGGAGGAGGGAGGCCTTCTGTCTCAGAAGGGGGCCCTCAAGTGCGTGATGATGAAATGGCGCGAGGTCAAGGATAATCAGAGTCACCACGAGGCAGGTGTGGTGGGGCCGGGAGGAGGGAGGGCCAGAAATGGGCCAGCCAGGAAGGGTCAATGCCAACTGACTGCATAGGGATGGGGGTTTTCGGTCAGCTTACGCTTTCTGCCCATGACACTTTCAGGGGCCTGTGCGAATCTCTTTCATTCCTTTTTGAAATTAGAAGAAGGAAACAAATACAACCATCATGAATAGGTAACAGTGAGCCCCCTCTGGATTTCCCTGGTCTTTCTACCAACACAGTTGTTAAGAAAACAACTTTTAAGGGGCACCTGATGGCTCAGTCGGTTAAGTATCTGACTTCGGCTCAGGTCATGATTTCACGGTTCGTGGGTTCGAGTGCCGCGTCGGGCTCTGTGCTGACAGCTCAGAGCCCGGAACCTGCTTCGGATTCTGAGTCTCCCTCTTTCTCTGCCCCTCCCCCACGCGCGCACGGTCTCTCTCTCTCTCTCTCTCCTTCTCAAAAATAGACATTAAAAAATTTTTTAACAAGAAAACAATTTTTAACAGTTGCTTCTGGACGAGGAGACCTATGAAAGCAATAACGCCTTGAGCCCACAGAAGTCCCAGCGCGGCCTTGCCTCGCCTCCCTGTTTTCATAGGTTTGGTATTTTCCACGATCAGAAAAAAAAAAAAAAAAAGGTTTTCAAAGGGTTCGGCGACCCCTCAGCCAGGGGCCTGACGCCCACAGCGGTGTCACTCCAGTCTTCCTGCTACGATGAGGGACAAGTGGCCCTTTGCCTCTGTGGTCCTGCCCCCTGAAGCCCGCCAGCTCAGCCTAATCTCGAGGAAAGCGCCAGGCAAACCTCCACCGAGGGACGACCCCCGAAATACCCGCAGGGAGATCTGGAGTCCTCGCCCCCGATAGCTGGGCACGTGACCTCATTGTGACCTCACGTGACCACACTTCCTCATCGGAAATAGGGTCTTTGCAGGTGTAATCAAGTTGAGGGGAGGTCATTAGGGTGGGCCCCCATTCAGTACGACCGCTGTCCCCTCTGAGGAGGGAAAACGTGGACACGCACGGGAGAAGGGGCCACATGAAGAGAGGCGGAGATACAGGAGGGACTGAGCCAAGGCCAAGGGGCGCCTGGAGCCCCCAGAAGCTGGAAGATGCGGGAAGGGAAGGGTCCAGCCCTGGGGTCTTTGGAGGGAGAGAGCCCTGCCACACCTTGACTTCTGCCCTCTAGCACTGAGAGTAAAAATCTGCCATGAAGTCACAAAGTGTGTGGCACTTTATTTTGTGGTCCCGGGAAACCAAGGCAATCCCTGCCCAGCATGCTTGAAACCTGCCAAGCTCATCAAAATCAAGCCAGGGGCTTCTATCTGTCTGCCAGATGCGATGCTCCCCGATTCACGAATCTCTGAATAAAACCAAGAAGTTCTTTAAAATTACCAAACAAACATGGGCAACTCAGTCGGTTGAGCGCCCGACCCTTGATTTCAGCTCAGCTCGGGATCTCACGGTTGTGAGATTGAGCCCCGCATCAGGCTCCAACGACAGTGTGGAGCCTGCGTAAGATTCTCTCTCCCTCTGCCCCTCTCCCCTCCCCCCTGTCTAAAATAAAATTAAAAATCAGAAAAATTTTAAAGTACCATCTTAACATAAGATGCGAACAGTAGGGGACACGGAGTGTGGTTTCGTAAGGCAACTCTGTACTCTCTTCACAATTTTTCTGTCAATGGGACTATCCCGAAACATGAAGTTTATATGTTTAAAAGGAAAAGAAAAAAAGTGTTGGATGCATCACTTTCTCGGCCCTGCCATCTCGCAGGCTGGAGCCTTCGTCAGATGATTCCGTGTCTCTGTGCCTCGGTTTCCTCATCGGAAAGCAGAGGTGGGCGGGCTTGTGACCCGCCGGGCCCTGAGGATGGCGGGAGACCGTGGTCCCGGGTAAGTGGAGCCCTCGACGTCTGAACCTTCACCTTCATCCGAGGTGGGTGGGGGGCCCCTGGAATTTTGGGGTGACAACACAGGGTGGGCTTACACGTCCCACACGTCCACACGATCGCTTCCCTCCTGCTCCGTGGTGCCACCCCGCCTGGGACAGGCGCCCCGAGAAGGGGCCGCGCAGTGATAAACAGGACGACCCTAAGAAACCACAGGTGTCCAGAATGTCGTTTCTTTAATGTCCTGCGAGGGGCGCAACAGAAGGGGAGGGAATAAATACAGAAGGGATGTTGCGGTGCGCCCGGCCCCCAGCCTGGGAAGCGGGGGGATGCCTGTGGGCCTCAGGTTCCCTCGTCTGTAAACAGGGCAGGACACCCTGTGAGCCTCAGATCGTGAAAGGGACAGCGTTTTCCGGGGCGCTTTTCCAGCCGGGAACAGGAAGTCCCCGCGCTACCCAGGCCTCAGCGGGTCGGTGCCGCTTCATGTCCGCCAGGGGGCGCCAGAGTCCGGTCCCTCGATGGAAGGCCCACTCCCCCGTCACCGGGCTGGGGCAGCCCCTCCGCGGAGGTCCCGGCCTCTGCCCAGGAGAGATCCTACATCCTCCGCTCGCCCCACTTTTCCCCCGACCCTGGCATCCCAAGTGGCCCTTGCCCTCCCTTTCCGAGGAGGTAAACTGAGTCAAGGGGGGGGGGCAAACCCAGGGGATGTCCTAGTGAGGGGCAGAGACAGGAGGGGGACGACGACCCGCCGCCGTCAACCTCTGACTCACTCACAGCCCTTCGGCCACCTGGACCTGGGGCCGAGCGACAAGCGGCATCTGGGCTCCCTGAGCACCGGTCCGCCCGCAGGTCCCGCCTGCCACGCGCGGGTCTGAGCCCGGGGGCAGCGGGGCCTGGCTCACAGCAGGTTGATCTCGTCCAGGTAGCGGGCCAGGACCGAGTCCCGCACGTCCTTGAAGACCTTGCGGATGTTCTGCGTGTCCGTGGCGCACGTGTAGTGGCTGAAGAGTCTCCTGGAGCGCGGACCCTTCCTGCTCCCGTCGGCGCTGTCCACGCAGCTGGAGTACATTCTAGTGTACATGTCCAGGATGAACTTCTTGGCTGCCTCCACGTCCTGCTTCGGGCCTGGGGGAGGGGAGGGGGGGATGGGCAGTCAGGGCACGGGCTCGTGGGGCAGGAGGGAGAGTCTCCTGGGTCAAGGAGGGGATCTGGAGACCCTGCTCCACGCGTGCACGTCAACGGGGCTGCAGGCGCCCCAGGAACCACGCGCCATGGTGCAGGCCGGCGCCATCTTTGGTTTTTCTAGAGGGTCACGTGACTATCAGGTCCAGCCAATGGGATCGTCGAGGATGGACTCAGGTGAGTCACATGACCTGGAATGGACCAATAAGACTTGGCCCTGGGACTTTAGGCAGAACTGTGTTTAAGAAGGAAACCCTCTCACTTGGCTGGGCTTGCAGCTAAGGGGATGGGAGCCTAGAGCTGCCGACAAAGACATTCCTGAGAGGTGCAGAGGGGTAAACCGAGGCCAAGAGAAGGGGAGGGGTGGCCACCCTGGTGAGGCACCTGCCATGCTCAGTCTCTCTCTCTCTCTCTCTCCCAAGCACAATGTGGGCAAGGGCTTCTAGAACCCAAGCCCTGGTTCTCCAACTTACTCGTTGGGTTGCCTTATATGTTAGTCCATGTTAGCACTGTGAGCCTCAGTTTCCCCGTTTGTAAAATGGGGATCCTAACAGCCCCAAGCCTCCCAGAGTTGTGAGGATTCAATGCAATCATGTGGAGGGCTCTGTGCTCCATAATCAAAATGTTCTTCTGATTCTTCCAGACAGGCAGGGTACCCAGTGGTTAAGGCTGGTGGCTCCGGATCCAGACAGCCTGGGTTCGAATCCTGCCTCTGCCACCCGCTGGCCGTGTGACTTTTGGCAAGTGGTCGCCCCTCTGTGTGCCTCAGTTTCCCCACCTCTATAGCGGTGAGGAGGAAGAGCTCCACTGCACAGGACTTTTTAACGAGGATCAAATGAGTCCATACGTGAGGGCGCCTCCGGCAGTGTTAGATACGTTAGCCGCTGTTATAATCACAAACGTTATTCAGTACACAACAGGCAAGGACTGACACCCGGAAGTCGGCAGAGTACTGCAGCCCCTTTGGCTGGGAGAAAAAAGTGAGTCGTGAGCGTTTCCTTTGACATGAAGGAAAACAGTCCCTCAAAACTACCCACTTTATCCCCCCCCCCGACTCTCCAGACCACGTTCCCATTCCCAAGGCCACCCAGCCGGGAAGGGAACAAGGGGCGTCCGCCATGCTGGGACAGGTTGCCATCTGTCTCTCGGGCCCCTAAGTCTCCTGGGGATGATTGGCTGAGATTGGCCTCGTGGGCTGCGAGACCTGACAAGGCCAAGCGTCACGCCCGTGGTGATGTCACCGGGCTTAAGACCTTCATCTGCCACGTTGCTTGCGTACTGGGGCGAACAGTGTTCCCCCAAATCCAACGTCCCCCGACAACCCCAGAATATGACCACGTCACCTCATTTGGAAATAAGGTCTTTTCAGATGTAATTGGTTAGCTTGAAATGGGGTCACACTGGATTGGGGGGGGGGCCCTACAGCCAATGACTGGCGTCTTTATAAGAAGAGGAACGACACAGAGAGAGAGAGAGGCCATGTGACAACAGAGGCAGATTGGAGGGATGTGTCCATATGTCCAGGGACACCGAGGATTGCAGGTAACGCCAGAAACTAAGAGACACCAGGGACAGATCCGACCTCAGAGCCTCCGGAAAAAACCCACCCCGGCTTCATTTCAGACTTCTGGTCGCCTTAACTGATGGGGATCCACGTCTGTTGTTTTCAGCCTCCTAGTTTGCGGTGCCAGGAGACGAAGCCAGCCCGTCCCCAGGACAGCTGCCATCGCTCCCCCCCCCCCTTTACATGTGTGCCATTCGGCCACCAAGACGAGAGTCTGTTTGTCCCCTTTTGAGTGGGAGCTGGCCTGACTGATTGGCTTGAGCCATAGAATGAGGCGGCTGTGACCATCCGGGACCTCTGAGGCCACCACGTCGGGAGCAGAGGCTCCCCCCCCCCCCCCCCCGGGCTGACGTCTGGCTACCCTGAGACAGCCATGCTGCGTCCTCGCAGTGGCCCTAGGCGGAAAGTGCTAGCCAATACACCCCTTCCCGGGACCCTCCGAAACCCCACCTCCCCTCTGCGGGATACACTGACCTGTGCCCGACTCCCCCGTAATCCTCTCTAGGCGGCCAGGCCCTCGCCCCTCCGTCTGCGCTGACGGCTCGCCCTCAAACCCACTCAGTGAGGTCGTCCTGTCCCGATTCACGCGCAATTGCCGAGACGCTGCACAAACCTGTTAGCTACAAGCACCGCAGGAAAGAGGGCTGCTGTGTCTGTGAAAACGTTGCGTCCTGGAAGGACTCGTTCAAAGGTCAGGCACCTATTTCCTTGGTGTTCTGCTAACCGAGGGGGCGCCTGTGTGGCTCAGTCGGTTGGGCGTCCGACTTCAACTCAGGTCATGATTTTGCAGCTCGTAAGTTCGAGCCCCACCTCGGGCCCCCCACTTTCAATGTGGAGCCCTCTTTGGATCCTCTGTCTCCCTCTCTCTCTGCCTCTCTCTGCTCTCTCTCTCTCTCTCTCTCTTAAAAGTAACAATTAAAATATTCTGCTATCTGGGGCGCCTGGGTGGCGCAGTCGGTTAAGCGTCCGACTTCAGCCAGGTCACGATCTTGCGGTCCGTGAGTTTGAGCCCCGTGTCGGGCTCTGGGCTGATGGCTCAGAGCCTGGAGCCTGTTTCCGATTCTGTGTCTCCCTCTCTCTCTGCCCCTCCCCCGTTCGTGCTCTGTCTCTCTCTGTCCCAAAAATAAATAAACGTTGAAAAAAAAATTAAAAAAAAAAAATAAATAAAAAAAAAAATATTCTGCTATCTGATTAGACATAGATGCAGTGACTATGAAAGACTCAAAAAAAGAAGTCTCGAAAACCCAGGCAGAGTCCGGAAAAGGTTGACACCTTCCAGGTGTGGCTCATGACGATGAACTCGACAGCAGACCATGCGCAGAGAATCTGTAACACCTGCGTCTTTAGAACCCCTGCTTGAAGCAGGTGCTTCGGGAATGATGGCTGCCATCCTCCCCCCCCCCCACAGAGGGGGAAACTGAGGCTCACAGCTTGGGTCTGGAACTCAGGTCTGTCTGATCCCGTTTGAACCTCCACTGACTCCAGCTGGGGCAGGGTCTGGACCAGCATCTCTCCTGGGAGCTGCCCGTTGGAGCTGAAGGGCTTAGAGAGTTCTAGAACCACTCACCCTGGAAACTGGGGAAGTAGGTAGCCAAGTGGGAGGTGGAGATCTTCTCTTCTAGGATGTCAGTTTTGTTGAGGAAGAGGATGACGGACGTGCTTTTGAACCAGGGCAGTTCCAGGATAGTGCCGAACAGGGCCAGGCTCTCCTTCATCCGGTTCTGTTCAGGGGGAACAGGCAGACCACGGCTCCAACACGACGGCCGCCTTGGTCCAGACACGAGCCCTCCCCCATGTGGAGAGGGGGCTGCCAGCCTACTGTCCGGGAGCTCAGGGCTCCCCGATTCCTGGCTGGGCCGGAGGGGGTGGCCCACGCTTTTGTGTGGCCTGTACCGCTCCGACTAGTGTCCCCAAGTTGACGCCCCTCTGGAACCGCAGAATGGGACCATATTTGGAAATAGGGTCTTTGAAGATGTAATTAGTTAAGAAGAGGTCCTTCTAGATTGTCACGTCTGGTGGCAGGTGTCCTTTTAAAGAGGGGACGTTTGGACCCAGATACGTGGGGAAAAGTCCATGGGACCACAGGAGGCGGAGATGGGCAACGGGTGCACAGAACAAGGGACACCAAGGATGGCCAGTGACCCCCAGAAGCGGAGAGCGCCTGGGACGGTCTCCCCCGCAGGCTCAGGAGGACCGAGCCTGGCCAACGTGCGGATCCGGGGTGTGTGGCCTCGGGCGCTGGGAGAAAAGTCTCCGTGGCTCCGGCCCCCCGGGTTGTGGTACTTTGTTAGGACAGCCCAGCAAACTAGGACACCTCGTGTGGCTGCCTTGGAGCAAACTCTGTGGCAGAACGACCTCAAATTCATTCTGTCTGATTCGGTCTGAAAGTCAGGACGACAGCATCTGACCCCTGGATCCCCAAACTGTCCGTGTGGAACCGTAACCGCTAAAAGCCCCGAGGTCGAAAATGGGCCGGGTCTTAATTAGGAGAAGAGCTCACAAAAGAGTGTTGTCCAGCCTTTCGGAATAAAAGCAGGACACTGCCCCTGAGGCAATGACCCATTCTCCCAGGCCAGCTGCCTTGCGCTTCCTGGGGGGGGGCTGCGTCCAGGGGCTCCGGCGTCCCTCTGTGTGTGTGTGTGTATCTGTGTCTCGGGGCGCAGCGCTCTGACCACGGAAGAGTGGGGGGCGGGATTCAGAGCCACGCCAGACACACCCGGACCCCATCAAGCGCGGCCATGGGCTGTCCTGCTCGGCTGCACGCCTGGAGGCCAGCAGGAGGCGGTGCCCCCGCACCCACGGTGGACCTCACCTCTTGGTTGTTCTCCTCCAGACACTGGTCATACTCGCTGAGCGAGGCCAGGTAGATGAGGGCGATCACGTTCTCAAAGCAGTGGATCCACTTCTTCCGTTCCGACCTCTGGCCCCCGACGTCCACGATCCTGCCAGGAGCCAGCCCGGGTCAGAACTCAGACCCAATCAGGGCCCCGTGACACGGCACCCCAGACAGCTGGGACACGTCAAGCCAGAATCGGTGCCAGCTCCTGGGCCAACGCCCCTTGTGTGTTAATTGCCTTTCACCCACCCCGCAAGGTGGGCGTTACTATTTTGCCCATTTACACACGAGGAAACTGAGGCACGGGAGGGGGACATTTTGCCGGGCTTCTGCCCTGGGCTGCCTGATTTCTGTCCCCGTGTTAGAGGGCAGAGGGTCAGACACATCCGGAGTCTGCCCTGGTTCTGGCTGGCTGGGGGGGGGGGGGGGGCTAGGGGGGGGCAAAGCGCAGAAGAGCTCCAGAACTCAGTTTCCCCATCTGTGAAATGCAGCCACACGGTCCGGGCTGGACAACGCCATCCCCTCAGTGTGTGGCCCGGGGCGAAAGCCCAGCCTCCACCCCCCCCCCCCCCACACCACAACAAAGCCTGAGCCCTCCCGCCTTCCTGTTCTCTAAGAAATGTGGGTCACTGATAACAAGCCCTGCATCATTTCCCCGGGGATGGGACTGTTACGCAGGCAGCCAACAGGAAATGCCAGAGGTCTCAGAGCAAGAAGGGACTTGCCCCTTTGCATGGACCGGAAGCCAAGGCTAGTGCCTGTGGCTCCTGATCCGGCAGACCAACCAACCCCTCTTGTGCCTCTTCAGACCCCCTCCAACCCCAGAGCGGGATAGGGGTGCAGTGGCTACAAGTGGGGCTTAGCGGACTGAGATATATGTGGGGTAGGTTACTTGCCAGCCTCCCATCTCCTAATCAGATCCCTCTGATCCTTTACCCCACTGATTAGCTCTCTCTTCACCTAGGAACACTCTAGGGTTCTCACTTAAAAGTCAGCACCTCAGCCCAGCCTTTCCTGTGACTTCCCCAACCTCTACCTTCATTCCTAAACTTTTACAATCTATCCACCCATCTATCCATCTGTCCGTCCGTCCACCCATCCAACCATTGAACCATCCATTCATCCATCCAACCACCCACATACTCTTCCGTCCATCCATCCATCCATCCATCCATCCAAACATTGAACCATCCATCCATCCAACCACCCACATATTCTTCCGTCCATCCATCCATCCAACCATTGAACCATCCATCCATCCAACCACCCATGTACTCTTCTGTCCATCCATCCATCCATCCATCCATCCATCCATCCATCTATCCATCCATCCAACTATTGAACCATCCATCCATCCAACCACCCACACACTCTTCCATCCGTCCGTCCATCCATCCATCCATCCATCTATCTATCCATCCATCCAACCATTGAACCATCTATCCATCCAACCACCCACATACTCTTCCGTCCATCCATCCATCCATCCATCTATCCATCCATCCATCTATCCATCCATCCAACCATTGAACCATCCATCCATCCAACCGCCCACATATCCTTCTGTCCATCCATCCATCCATCCATCCATCCATCCATCCAACCATTGAACCATCCATCCATCCATCCAACCACCCACATACAATTCCATCCATCCATCCATCCATCCATCCATCCATCCATCTATCCATCCATCCAGCCATTGAACCATCCATCCATCCAACCGCCCACATATTCTTCCGTCCATCCATCCATCCATCCAACCATTCAACCATCCATCCATCCATCCAACCACCCACATACTCTTCCATCCATCCATCCATCCATCCATCCATCCATCTATCCATCCACCCAACCATTGAACCAACCATCCATCCAACCACCCACATACTCTTCCGTCCATCCACCCACCTGTCCACCCACCCTCCACACACCTATACATACATACACTCACCCATCCATCCACTCATTTATCCTTCCATCTTTCCAACTCTCCTCCCACATTCACTAACTTCCACCCTGATCTTGAGCTGATCATCACTAGCAAAGCAGGGGAATCAAACTCAGCCCCTAGCTTTGTGGGGCTCTCCGTCAGGGGAGGAGACTGATGGCAAACAGATAAATTATGAGCCTTCCTGGTGAGGACTATTGCAAAGGCCAGAGGAGCACGTTTGGGGTATCAATTCAGGACAGTGTGAGACTCAGTATGGGTGAGGTGAGCACAACCCCTGTGTCCAGTCCTCACCCCACACCCTCCACAGCTCCCTGCCATCAGCCCACAGACACGGAGCTTGTTAAGGTCACTGATGACCCTCTAAACGCCAATCCCAGAAGTCGCTTTTCCCGGCGTGCTCTTCCCGACCTCACCTTTAGTCTTCGGACGCTGGCCGTCACTCTGCCTGGACCCCTTGCTGCGCTGGCCACTCACGCCTCTGCCTTCCAGCTCGGGCCTGTGCGTGTCTAGCCACCTCCCAGATGCCCCGGATCCCTCAGACTCAACGTGCCCCAAAGGACATCATTGTCTAGCCTAACACCCCCACGCTGCCACCACCACCGTGACCCGACATTTACCCCATCACCCAGATTCTCTGATCCTTGGGCTCATCTGGTCCTGCCCATTCTACGTCGGAAACAGTTTTTGCTCCATCCCTCACTTCCATCCCCGCGACCACTGCCCTGGCCCTTACCAGCGCTTCCTGCCTGGATCATGGCTCCCGCCCACTCCCGAGTCCCCTGACCTCCAGCCTCACCCCATCGGGGGGATCACCCTCCGAGCTTCCCCAGGCCCAAATCGATCCCTCTGGAAAACCGCTGACCACACAGTCTCTGTCTCCTCCTACCCAGCAGCCCTGCGAGTTATCCGACTGAACTCCTATTCAACCTTCAATGCCCCAATACCAATGTCCCCTCCTTCAGGAAGACCTGCCCCCCTGGACCTCTGGTGGCCTCATTCCGGGCTCTTCCAGGTCCCACACCTGACTGCATGGGGTCTCCAGGTGTCTAGATCCAGCTCAGCCTCCTTCAGCCTGGAAGCCGCTTGAGGACTGGTACTGGGAAACTCCTATTCATCCTTCAGGGCCCCAGTTCCTTTGCCCCCTCCTACGGGAAGCTTTCCCCAGCTCCGGGCCGTGGGCTCACCGCAGGTTGGTCTTCTGCACGGAGAAGCAGTACTCATTGATGCCGGTGGTGGGCATGCGGCTCCGGAGCACGTCCTGTGCCGTGGGGATGTAGTCCTCCTCAGTGATGCGCTCCAGGTGGGACAGGTAGCTGTGGAGTGAGGAGCCCCGAGGCCTAGCCTCTCAGCCTCCCTTTGTTTCTCAGACCCCCCTCCAAAGCCCAGAGACGACCCTGTGGGGGGAGGGGAGCTGCCGGGGAGGGGCCGGACCTCTGGGTCTGCAGGTGGCCCGGGAGCATCACCCTGAGGCTGAGGGAGCACGGGGCGAAGCAGCCTCACCCTCAGAACAGCAGGACTTCAAGGACAGCGTGAACTCAAGAACAGTGTCACCAGGGGAGGGGTGTCACCCCCGGGAGTGGCACTGTCCCAAGAAAAGTGACGGCCTGGGAACAGGCTGCAGCTGTCAAATCACCCTCAATGCCCAGCATCGTGCCCAGGGGGTGTCACTGCGTGGTGATGAGCACTGTCCCCCCAGGAACGACGTCACCCCAGGAGCCGTGTCCCCCCAGGAACGACGTCACCCCAGGAGCCGTGTCCCCCCCAGGAACGACGTCACCCCAGGAGCCGTGTCCCCCCCAGGAACGACGTCACCCCAGGAGCCGTGTCCCCCCCAGGAACGACGTCACCCCAGGAGCCGTGTCCCCCCAGGAACGACGTCACCCCAGGAGCCGTGTCCCCCCCAGGAACGACGTCACCCCAGGAGCCGTGTCCCCCCCAGGAACGACGTCACCCCAGGAGCCGTGTCCCCCCAGGAACGACGTCACCCCAGGAGCCGTGTCCCCCCCAGGAACGACGTCACCCCAGGAGCCGTGTCCCCCCAGGAACGACGTCACCCCAGGAGCCGTGTCCCCCCAGGAACGACGTCACCCCAGGAGCCGTGTCCCCCCCAGGAACGACGTCACCCCAGGAGCCGTGTCCCCCCCAGGAACGACGTCACCCCAGGAGCCGTGTCCCCCCCAGGAACGACGTCACCCCAGGAGCCGTGTCCCCCCCAGGAACGACGTCACCCCAGGAGCCGTGTCCCCCCCAGGAACGACGTCACCCCAGGAGCCGTGTCCCCCCAGGAACGACGTCACCCCAGGAGCCGTGTCCCCCCAGGAACGACGTCACCCCAGGAGCCGTGTCCCCCCAGGAACGACGTCACCCCAGGAGCTGTGTCCCCCCAGGAACGACGTCACCCGGGAGCAAGACCATCCACAGCACCTCCCGCAGTGGGAACCAACCAGCCTGGGCCCCTTCTGTCCCGGGACGAGTTCGCCACCGGCTTCATCTGGGCCCCACACCTGCCGCCCCCGAGCCTCGCACTCACTACACGGCCGAATCCAGCAGGTGAAACTCCCGGCGACGCTCATAACAGGCCCGGATGCCGGCGTCCCTCCACAGCCACTGCATGGCCACGGCGCAGCGCTTCTCGAAAGTGGTCACTTTGTAGGGGTCCTGGCTCATGACCAGACTGGCGTGGTGCTGGGGAGGGAGGGACGGGGCGAGTCAGACATCCCCGCGAGCCACTGTGCCCCTCTGCGACGGAACCCCGCCCCCACACCGCAGTTCCTAGCCCCCCCCCCCCCCCCGCCTCGCCTCCGCTCCTTCCTTCGCGCCCGCCTTTGTCCCCAGATGGAGGGCAGAGGGGCAGCAGAGAAGGCACGCGCAGGGACATCAGTTCTGCATCTTTGACGCTCATGAGGCAAGTCGCTGCAGGTGCCCTCACGACAGACAGGTAGCGTGATGAAACAATGCGTGCAGGTCCCGCGGGGAGGTCGAGGCACACGCAGCCGGAGCCGTGCGCCCGCCGGCCCCCCGTGCTGCCCCTCCCCTGCTTCCACCCGTCCTCCTTGCAGCGGGGACGGCGGCTCAGACTTCCGCGTTGGCCTGTGCACGTGCGTGCGTGTGTCCGTGTGGGCACGTGCGTGTATGCTCGTGGGGGGGTGTGTGTGCCTCTGTGCCTGGGAGTGTGACGACGAGGGCCACCACTTCTACTGAGGTCCTCGCCAGGGCCACCCAAGAGGGCAAGGAAACGAAAGGCGTCAGGTTTGGAAAGGGGTGTGTCACACGGTGGTTACTCGCCGAGAGCATGACCGCACGTAGAAAGTCCAACACAGTCTAGCGATGAGCTGTCAGAATAAACTAGTTACCTTGGCGAGATCAACAGACACACATCCGATGTGTGGCCATGTATTAACCACCAACTGGTGGACGTTTTCAAGAATTTAAATCCCATTTACAGTAGCAAAAAAAAAAAAAAAAAAAAAGATATCAAATACCTAGGAATAAATCTAACAACACACGTGAAATCTCTCCACGCTGAAATATACAAACATCACGAAGAAAAAATTTGTTTACTAAATGTTTATTTGTGCGAGCGGGTGCACGCCTGCGAGCGGAGGAGGGGTGGGGGGGGGGAGAGATGATCCAAAGTAGGCTCTGCGGGGCACCTGGGTGGCTCAGTCAGTTAAGCGCCCGGCTCTTGATTTCACCTCAGGTCATGATCTCACGGTCTGTGAGTTCGATACCCGCATCGGGCTCTGTGCTGGCAGCATGGAGCCTGCTTGGGATTCTCTCTCTCCCTCTCTCTCTCTCTCTCTGCCCCTCCCCTGCTCACGCTCTCTAAATAAAGAAAGAAAAAAAGAAAACATTAAAAAACAACAACAACAAAGGGGGCTCTGCACTGTCAACACAGAGCCCGACGCGGGGCTCGAACCTTGAGATCGTGACCTGAGTCAAAGTCGGACGTTTAACTGACTGAGCCACCCAGACGTCCCGCTAAGGAAAAAATGTAAAGGATCTAAATAATTGGAAGGCTATGCTGTGTCCGTGGATTGAAAGACTCAGCATTTTTAAGCTGCCAGTACTCTCCCCAAATTAATCTACAGATTCCATGCAATTCTACCAAAATCCCAGAAAGGCGTGTGTGCACGTAAACACTGACAAGATAATTCTAAACTTAATGTAGAAATGCAAAAGGGCCCGGAGCAGCCGACGCCATTCTGGAGGACAAAGTGGAAGGATTTCCACCCGCAGGCTCCGAGACTACGTATTAGGAAGCTACAATCACTAACATGAAATGATGTTCGCTCAAAGGCAGAGAAATTGACCAACAGAACAGAACAGCGAGCGTTAACAGATCCAGGCACATCTGAACACCCGATTGATCACAAAGACGAGACTGTGGTATGGTGGGGAAAATGTTAAGGGGCACTGCCACCATTGAATATCTGCACCAGGAGGATAAAAAAGGAAAGAAACGTGATCACACCCTACACAGAAATCAATTCCAGGTACAAGGTAAATCTAAATCTGAAACAATAAAGCTCCACTTAAAAGACAGCAATAGAGGGGCACCTGGGGGGCTCAGTCGGTTGAGCATCCTACTCTTGGTTTCAGCTCAGGTCATGATCTCCCGGTTCGTGGGTTCGAGCCCCGCGTCCAGCTCCATGCTGACAGCACAGAGCCTGCTTGGGATTCTCTCTCTCTCTCCCTCTCTCTCTGCCCCTCCCCTGCTCCCATGAGCATGCTTTCTTTCTCCCGCTTTCTCAAGACTAAATAAATAAAGCTTTAAAAAACAAGTAAGTAAAAAAAGTTAAAGATAGCGATAGAGAATTTCATCATGACCTTGAGGGGGAAAAACATCTCTTAAGCTGGCTACCAAAAACAAACAAACAAACAAACAAACAAACACAAAAAGCAAAAATCCAACAACACACCAGTAAGCAGAAGACTGACATACTGCACTTCATTAAAATTAAGAGCTATTCATTCGGACACCGTGAAAACAATGAAGATGCAAGGTATGGATGGGGAGAAAATATTTACAAAATACACAACAAAGTGCTCTCCTCCAGAACATACAAAGAATCTGCTATAAATCAGTAAGAAAAAAAAAAGGCAAAAACAAAGCCAAAAACAAAAATGGGCGAAAGATTTGAACAGTTGTTTCACAAAATGGAATATCCAAATGTCCGACAAACCTGTGAAGAGGTGTGCAGCCTCCTTCTTAATCAGGGAAATGCAAATCAGAACCACAATGAAATATTTCCAAGAACCCATCAGAATGGCTAAAACGAGCCGACGGCATCTAGTGTTGGCAAGGATGAGTGGCAACTGAACTCTTCATGTACTGCTGGCAGGAGTGTGAAATAGTCAAGTGCTTGGAGACGGTCTGGTGTCTCCTCCTAATCTAATCTACTTTATGATCCAAATCTACTTCTACATAGATAGCCAACAGAGACGTGTAGGTCTTCATGAAACACATATGATAGAAATGAACAAACCACAACTATGCCCCCAAAGATGGAAGAAGTACAGATATACTGAGCAGTGTCAGAAGCCAGACATGCGAGAACGTTCTGTATAATTCCATGCATGAGAAGTTCAAAACTAGGCAACCCCAATATAGCTGCTGGTTACTCCTGGGGGGTAGTGATTTGGGGAAGGAGCCTCTGGGGACACGTTCTGCTTCTCGTCCTGGGCAGCGATTACACACGTGCACTTACGTTGTGATGGCTTCACTGAGCTTGTGAACTGGCTTCTTCAGCACGTGGGTTATATCTCAGTTAGAACCGCTATTCTAGGGGCACCTGGGTGGCTCAGTCAGTTAAGCATCCGACTTTGGCTCAGGTCATGATCTCACGGTTTGTGAGTTCGAGCCCCGCGTCAGGCTCTGTGCTGATGGTTCAGATTCTGTGTCTCCCGCTATCTGCTCCTCCCCTGCTTGTGCTCTGTCTGTCTGTCTCTCTCAAAAGAAAAGATACTAACATCCCGTGTTCACTGCAGCACGAGTCACAATAGCCAAGGCGCAGAAACAACCTAAATGTCCATCAAGAGAATGTGGTGCATGTGCGCGCGCACACACACACACACACACACACACACACACACACGGCTATTGATGAGCCTTAAAAAAAGGAAGGGGAATCCACAATAGGTAACGACACGAATGAATCTGGGGGACATCACGTTAAGTGAAATAAGCCAGGCACAGAAGGACGAATACCACATGACCCCACTTGCGTGAGGCTTCCAGAAGAAGCAAACTCATGGACACGGACAGCGGCATGGGGCTGGGGCAGGGAGATCTGGGGATCTGCCACTCGAGGCCATGACCTTCTAGCTCCTCAGGAGGACCACGTGCGAGAGGCCTGCTGGGAACCGTACTGCACTGTGCTCCCCACCATTTGTGACAAGGGTGGAGAGCGTGGGAAGTGTTCCTGTGACACGTGCACACGGAGCTGCCCGCCCCGAAGCCGGACTCAGTCGCCGGTCGATGCTACAGCAAAGCGGGTGCTGGTTCGGGACCCCCCCACCCAGGCCACCCCTGTCATCACAGGGCCCACAGGACAGCACGAGAGGGGAGCTGATGCCAAGTTGCCTGGAATGCACGGAAACTCCTGGGGTAGAGTTAACAAGACCTGGGGACCCAAGAAACACGGCCCTGTCCCAGGTGTCCAAAGGGACATGGCCCAGAACGGAGGGTTCTATGAGACACGGCCCAGACCTGTGGTTCTGAGGGGACATAGTCTCGATCTGGAGGGCCCAAGGGGACATGGTCCCACCAGGGTGGGGGTGTCTGAGGGGACGCGGCCCTGACAGGGTGGCAGTTTCTGAGGGGACTCGGCCTGAGAGGGTGGGGGAGTCTGAGGGGACGCGGTCCTGCCCCGGAAGTTGTGAGGGGAAGATGTGTTGGGCTTTGGGGTCAGAGGGCACGCATCCTGCCCCGGGGGTCCTAGTGGACACAGCCTGGGCCCGGGGGTCGGAAGGGACGGGTCCCACCCCCAGTGCCACAGGCCCCCCAGCACGCGGCCCCGGCCCGAGCCCCCCGCTTGCTCACCCTGCTCTCGGGCCTGCTGAACGGAATCTGCAGCCAGTCCATGGCCTCGATCATGGCCTGCATGGACACGAAGATGTTCTGGTAGATGAGGGGCCGGAAGCCCTTGCGCTCCTCCTCCGAGTAGCCCGCCCCGTGGATGATGCGCATCTGCTTGATGAACGTGCTCTTCCCGCTCTCGCCAGGGCCTGGGGGGGGGAGGGGACACCAGCAGCTCAGTCCCCGGGGCTCCCGCCACCCACCACCCCGGCCTCCGGGGCTCCAACCCCACTCCGGAACCCTGGGCGAGCGCCTTCCCCTTGCGTGCCTCAGTTTCCCCTGCTGTCAGAGCCTGCCTGCGAGGGTAAACGAGTGCCCCGTAAGAGGCCCCTGGTGGGGGGGGGGAGGGAGTCAGCCAACCAGGGCGCAAGGGTCCAGCCGGCCGGCAGCCTGTGTCCGCGTGCCCAGCAGGTTTTCAGTTTGTACGACAGCTTCCACGGCTCAAATAATTTCTGTCCTTGTGGTTTTGACATTTTTAAACGATTGAAAGGAATTTAAAAAAAAAAACACGAGTAGTTCATCACATGTGGAGCTGGTATGGAATTCCTGTTTCGGCGTCCCTAAGTAAAGTTTTATTGGCACGCAGTCACGGCCATTTGTGTCCCCACGGCCTCTGGCTGTTTGCTCGCTCGGGCAGCAGAAGCGGGCAGTCCGAGAGGGTCTGGCCCGCGGGGCTGAAAATACTGAGGAACAGCAAAAAGTCTGTTTGGCTGGAGCAGAGTGGGTGGGGGGGGGGAGGCCAGGTGGTGCGGGGGGGCTGGGGGACACGCGGAGGACTCGGGCTTTCACCCCAGGGAGGTGGGAGCCCTGGAGGGCTATGGGGAGTGGGGCACCCGACCCAGGTCCTCGAAGGTGTTCTGCGGTGGCCGTTGCAGGGAGGACAGACTGCGGGGGCGAAGGCAGGGGCAGGGCGTCCGGGGTGGAGGTCTAGGTGAGTGACGACGGGGGCTGGACCCGGTGGAAAGAAGACATTCGAGAGATATTTGGGAGACGGACTGAGAAGGCTTCGCTGATGGACCAGAGCGGGGAGAGGGGTCCTTGCAGGGCCATCTACACGATTCACGGGGCCAAGTGGACGCCGGGGCCCTTCTGAGCCCAGGGCACTGCGGGACTGCCCGGGTCCCACGCCCAGAAAAGCCAGCCCTGGGCTTGCGACGATAACACTTAGATCTTCGGTAGTCCCGGTCTGGAAGCTCAGAGAGGAAGGCTCGACTCCCTGATGCCTGAGTCCTGGCGTGTGTGTGTGTGTGTGTGTGTGTGTATGTGTGTGCGCCTCCGTTTTCCCATCTGTAAAATGGTGTGATAGCCAGGCAGGAGGGGTGGGACCGGGAGGCTCCTCCCACAGCTCCCTGCCCCACCCAGCTCCTGGGGGACCCTGGCATGGGGTCCTTCCCGGCACAGGAGGGGGGACTGGAAGGAGGAACAGGAAGCAGCAGGAAAGGAAGGGGTGGAGCCCAGAAAGAGGAAACAGTCGGAGGGAGCAGAGTGGGGGTGGAGGAGGCGAGAGAAGAGAGGGTGCCCCCCCAGGAGCTCGGTGTCCCCACATATCTGTGGGCAACAAAGGGCAGGCCTGGGGTGACACCAGGTGTGGTTAAGTCCACTGGACTCGAGGCCCAAGAACATGAGTTGCTCTGGGGCACCTGGTGGCTCAGTCGGTTAAGCGTCCGAGTCTCGGTTTCAGCTCAGGTCACGATCTCGTGGTTCGTGGGTTCGAGCCCCGCGTCAGGCTCTGCGCTGACATCGCGGAGCCTGCATGGGACTCTCTCCCTTCCCCGCCCCCTCTCTGCCCCTCCCCTGCTCCCACACTCTCTCTCTCAAAATCAATAAGTCAACTTACAAAAAAAAAAAAGGAGCGAGAGGGAGGGAGATGGAGAAGAGAGGAAATATGGTAAAACACCAATGTTTGCAGAAGAACCGGGCCCAACTTTTCAGTGGGTCTGAAAGCATTTCAAACTGAAAAGTTAACCGAGGGGAAGAGCCTGACATGTGATGCGAGATGCTGAATGGGAAACTGGAACAGAAAAAGGGCCCCCCGCAGAGAACCGGCCACATCCCAGGCCCGGAGCGCCGCTCACGGAACGCAGTCGTGAGGTTCCGAGGTAGCTCTCCCACGGTGACAGGTGCACCGGGGTCATACGAGATGTTAACACAGGGGAGGCCGTTTAGTAGACGGGAACTGTCTGTTCTGTCTTTGCCACTTTTACAGACATCTAAAATTATTCCGAAATAAAAAGTTTCCCCCCAAAAAACACCCAAAACACCCCCACGCCCCGGGTCCACAGCCTGAAAGTCTCCAACACGGAGCCGTATGTGTCTGAGATAGCCTGACAGAAGGACGGCTCTTGGCCCACTCTTCATATGGAGAAACTGAGTCCCAGATCGGCTGATGGGCTTGCCTTGGGCCAACGCGGCCGGTTAAGGGGCCAAGCTGGGACTCACACCTCGTTCTGTCCAAGTGCAGAGCTCATGGGTTAGCGGTATTAAACCAGAAAGTTCCCCATATCCATAGTCACCATGAGCTTGATTTAACTCTTGGTGTCTGGGCCAAAATACCCCGTACCTGTCCTCAGCCAACACCCCCCCCCCAAAGAGTCCCACCGGTTTGCTATTTGCAAAAGACACCTGGGAATCAGAGAGGTGGGGTGATTTTCCCGGGGTCCCACAGCGAGCAGAGAAGCAGGGGAGTAAACTCAAGCCCTGGTGGGTCCTTCACTGACAAAATGGGCTCCGGCCAGCCTGCCGGGTCAGGCGCCATCAGAGTATCGGACAATGAACGTCATGTCAACGTCACACGTCCACAGACACTCGGGAGCCGGACAGGTCCTGCGGGGGCTGCGGGAAGGGGGACTGAGACAAGCGCAGGGGACCACACCCTCTGACCTCCTTCCCGGTAGCCTTTCAACTCTCAGACCTCGGGTCTCCCCCAGACATGTGGGGACCCATCAAAGGTCACACAGAGCAACGGCTGACTTGCGAGGCACTGATTTTCTTCTCCCCTGTGTCGTTAAAGGAAAAACAAAAAAATCCTGGTCGCCACCCACAGCATGGATTTTGTGACTCATGACTGGGTCACAACCTAAAGTCTGAAAACTCCACTGGGTGGAACCCTCTCTTTGCAGCCCGTGACTGTCCTGAAGCCACGGAGGATTCTGGAACCTCTCCAGCCCCAGGTTCCTGGTCTGCTGCGGGAAAGTCCGCAAATGGGGCTGGGGGCTGCAGGGACAGCTCTTCCCACCTGGTGGGCCAGAGGGGTAGGGCCTGCTTCCTCCTGGGGGCGGAGAGGAAGGGGAACCTGGCGGCTGCTTCCACGGCGGAAGGCCGCCCCAGACCTCTGATGCTCCAGGAGACGGGGCCACGGGGACATGCCGGAGGGCAAGAAGCTCAGCTTCTAGGTCCAGCTCTGGCTCAGACTGGCTGCCGACCCCAGACCAATCCCATCACCTCCCTGGGCCTCAGTTTCCCCATCTGTCACGGGGGTGCTGTGGCTTTTCTCTCCAGAGGCACATTCACAGGGAGGTCAAATGCATGGGCTCCGGAACCAGAATTCTAGGTTCCGATCCTGGCTGTGTGACCTTGGGCAAATCGCTTCGCCTCTCTGGGCCTCAGTTTCCCACCTGGGGACAGGAGCGGTATCCACCTCAAGCTCTGTGGACAGAGCTGGCTCCTTTAATGGCTTCATTCTGACTCCCCCCCCACCCCCACCATTCTCCAACACGCCAATCGCTTCCTGTCAGGGACAGACTCCCGGCCCCTCAGCCTGCTTCCTCAAAAAGACCAGCCACCTCCAGGAAAAAATAACTTTTGGTTTCAATTCCTGTTTTCAAGAAGGGAGAGAGGTGTGGAAGCAGCCCTTGGGGCTGGGGGGTAGGGGGGGCGGTCAAAACCACAGTCCACAGCGCGGTCCACAGGGCCACCATCAGCGCTTGGGAACATGAACAACCTCCCTGCCCCCACCGCACGCCAGCAGAAGGGGCTTCCTGGTGTGGGGAGGGCTGGGCAGTGGTCAGCGTGGCGTGGCACCGGGGACCTTCCCAGCTCTGGAAGATGCGGTGCAGCTCCAGGGGAAGTCGCCCCAGAGACAGGATTCCTTCATTCGCTTATTCATTCATAAAGTATGCTCTGGGCATCTGTTCTCTGTCAGGTTCACTATGCTCCCTGGGCCGGATGCTGGGGACAGAGGCACGAACAAGAAAGACACGGTCCCCACCTCCGTGTAACTGGAGAGACAGACAGGAAAGAACAAGTTAAACAAATCTACAGAAGGTCAGTACGTGCCCTGAAGAAAGGAGGAAGGAGAAGGATGGGCCGCCTTTGTGGTCAGGGAATCCAGGAAGACTTCTCTGCGGAGGTGACACACGAGTTGTGTTGCCTTGAGTGACAGCACCGGCCGCACGGAGGCGTGGGTGATGCCGAGAGCCACAGGCAGAGAGAACAGCAAGTGGAAAGGCCCTGAGGTTCGGGTACACAAACTCGAGGTGTGCAAGGAAAGGTCGCCAGCATCGGTAAACCTCCGTGCCGGGTGGATCAAGAGGAAGCGAGCAGACAAACAGAATGGAAGATGGACGCTTCACGTGTCCGTTGGGACGAGGGAGTGGGGCACACGATTGATTCCCATACCTTCGACAGCTTCGAAGAAAGGGACAAGTTCTTTGACAGACATCGATAACCAAAACTGACGCAAGAAAAAACAGATAGCCTAAGTAGCCCTAATAATAATATTATTAAAAGGGGATCAATACCACATCATATATCATACACCCTCTTCCTGTAATAGCCTACCTAGTCTGAAGATGTCAAATAGAGATAGCAATTACAGTAATTAAATTCTTTAATTAAAAAAAATATATTTTATTTATTTTTGAGAGACAGCATGCAAGCAGGGGAGGGGCAGAGAGAGAGGGGGACAGAGGATCCAAAGCAGGCTCTACACTGACAGCCGAGAGCCCGATGTGGGGCTTGAACTCATGAACCACGAGATCGTGACCTGAGCTGAAGTCAGACGCTCAACTGACTGAGCCACCCAGGCGCCCCAAGTAATTTAATTCTTTTTTTTTTTTAATTTTTTAATGTTTACCTATTTTTTTTAAATTTTTTTTTCAACGTTTTTTATTTATTTTGGGGACAGAGAGAGACAGAGCATGAACGGGGGAGGGGCAGAGAGAGAGGGAGGCACAGAATCCGAAGCAGGCTCCGGGCTCCGAGCGGTCAGCACGGGGCCTGACGCCGAAGCTGGACGCTTAACTGACTGAGCCACCCAGGCGTCCCAAGTAATTAAATTTTTAATTAAAACCTTCCAGGCTCAGATAGCCTCACTGACGATTTTACCGAAGCTTCAGGAAAATGAAATAATTGAAAAAAGCAAAGAAGGCAAGGGCCTGTGCCAAAGGATCGCAGGAGGAAGTTGCAGGAGTTGGGGTCTGAGGGGCCAGCCACGGGGCCATCGGCTGGACTTGAGACCGTCCCCATGCCAGGTTCCTTGGAAAACTAAATGGGGGGGGGGGTGTCTTTTCCATAAAAGACTAGAGTCAGGAGGGCCCTAATTAAGGTGCAATCTTGGGGGCCCCAGGCTTCTACACCCTCCTCTCCACTCCCCAGGGCCCCCCTACCTCGGACCCAGGGAAGAGTGAGGCCGCCATGCGGATGGCCGGCCTCCTGGCCCAGGGCAGGCAGATGTGACTTCCGGACACCTGAGACCTTCCCTGGTGTCCCCCCCCCCCCCCCCAGGGTTCAGGATGTCCCGGGAGCCCCTCTGAGGCTGGCCTCCGGAGGGGAGGCCCGCAGGACCCCAGGGGTGGAGGGAGAGGACACGCGTTGGGGACAAGACTCTGCGCTTTGGGAGGCCACAATCTTGGAGCCTTACAACCTGCCGCCCCTGTCACTCTTCCCTTCCACCCTGGTTTATTTTCCTCCTCACTCTTCTTGCCGCCGGAAATTCTCTCTCTGCTTATTGGCTTCTGGGCCGTCTGTCTCCCTGTCGGCAAGATGAGGTCCCCGGAGGCAGGGACATCGCCCATCTCCCTGGCTGCGGCGCCCGCCCGGAGAGTTACTGGATACTTCTCGAATGAATGAATCCGTGAGCCAGTGGGTCACAGCCCGCGGGCAACGCCGGGGCCCAGGGACTCCGTGGCGAGCCCGCCAGAGCAGGCGGGGGCCAGGCCCTCCCCGGCCGGCGTGGGGCAGACAGACAGGGGGCAGGGCGCTCGGCGGACGACGGGGAGGCCCCGGGGCGGGCTGCACGCCTGGGCTCATCGCCCCCTTCCCCTGACGCCAGGGCAGAGGCCGGCAGGGCACGCGGGGCCTGCCCCCCCCACCCCCCCCTGCACAAGCCCCTCCCGGCCGCCCGCTGCCCACACCTCGGGGCGAGGACCTGGTCTCTCTGGGCCTTAGACTTCTCGCCCCCAAGTGGGTCAGGCTCTCCCGGCCCCGTGGGGCCCCCGGCGGCGTCCCGTGCGCACCCCACCCGCCCGCTCACCCAGAAGCAGCAGCTTCAGCTCCCCGCGGTCCCTCTTCTTCTGCTCCAGCAGGATCCTGTTGATGTCCTGGTCGATCCGGGCCGCCGCCTTCTCATCCTCGGTCAGGCAGCAGGGGCAGCAGCACCAGGTCAGCGAGCGGGCCATGGTGGGGGCCTCAGCGGGCACCAGGCGGCATGGCCCCGCCCCGGGGAGGGCTCCCCGCCCGGACGGCCGTCGGGCGGGCTACCGGGGCCGCGCACCCTTCTTGGGGGGTCTCCCCCGGGGACGCCGACTCCCGGGCCTCGAGCGCCCGGCGTCCGGCTCGGCGAGGCCTGGGTGTCCGGCGGGCGGCTGGGGGCGGGAGGAGGCGCCCAGGAAGGCGCGGAGGCTCAGGGCTCCCCGCCCATCTCCAGACCAGGCCTGCCCTGCCAAACTGGTTGAGGGCGGGTGCCCCCCGGGGAGGGCGGGGTGCCGGGAGGAAAGGCCCAACCACAGGGTGCAGTGAGCGTCCCCGCAGCGCCCCACAGGGCCCTCCTTCCTCATTCTGGAGAACGGGCGGACTCCATCCTCCCGGGGCCTCTGACGCCGCCTCCAGGCGGGCCCCAGGCGCACCCCTTCTTCCCCTCCGCGGAGCCGGTGAGGGGAGGTCGAGAGGTCGTCGCAAGGCCAATAAGGATCTTTTCCAAAAACGGGCGGAAGCCAGGGGGCTCCCGTGGAGGGGCCGTCTCAGGTGCACGTCGCCCCGACTTCCCGTGATCCCCAATGGGCAGATGCAAAACTGAGGCACAGGGCCAGGAAGTGAGTTGCCCGGGCGCCGGGCGGAAGAACAAGACAGGGCCCGGAGTCTGCTGTCGCCCACAGGGCCCCAGGCTCTCAACGCTGACCAGGCGGCTTCCTTCTTCCTGCGGACGAGGACTGAGTGCCCACTGTGTGCCAGGGACAGTGCCGAGCACAGCAGGGCGCAAAGTGACAACACTAAGCCTAACATTCTAGATGGAGACGCAGATAAGGAAATACCTGTTTAACATTCAAGGCTGTCGGATGATGGTACATTCCGAGCAAAAAAAGGGAGCAGAGAAGGGGGTAGGGCATGCTGGGTGCTTGGGTTGGGGCTTTAAATAGGGGTCAAGGAAGGTCACCAGGAGGGGGAGTCGGACAGGCAGCCTAGCCACAGGGGGACCTTGAGGGTCGAACGTGCCGTTCAGGGACTTTCCTGACAAGGCCATGGGGCCACCTGCCCCTGCCCCCTGGGCCCCCGGGACCCTAGAAATAGGACGGTGACACATGGCTGCTTTCTGGATGGGCACTCACAGCCAAAGGGGACGTCTTGGGTTGTCTCCAATCCGGCAGATCTTTGCCCTGTTTGACGGTAGAAACCCCGCTTTGAGAGGTTCTAGAAGGCTCTAGAAAGTTCTGGAAAACCCCTCCCGCTGGAGATACACATAATTCGGGACACCTCTCGGATGGCACCAGCAAGGCTCAGAGAGGGTGAGTGATGTGCCTGGGGTCACACAGCAGCAACCGTCAGCCCTCCCCCATGGCAAGACCGGCAAGACCCGCAAGACACGTGTGGTTTTCTTTGCTGTTGATTCATAACGAACAGCAGATGGGAAGTTGGATAAGGGCCCCCGTTGGGTCACTGGGGCTGGCAGGCGCTGCCCTGCTCACCACCCCACCCCCACCCACAACCGGATGGCTGTGAGGAGAGGTGCTCCCCAAAGCCGGAGGCCTAAGTGACTGTCCACCCTCCGGGCAGATGAAAAGCAGAAATAGGTCTGAGCCACGCAGAGCCAGGGAACAGCAGAACAGAAATAACCAGCTTGGCAAAAACCCGGAGGCCAGGCTGAGTCACAGACCCGGGTCCAGATGCGGGCACCAGGCCCAGGACCCTGAGGGTCACCAGGCCCCCAGCACGCCACGACGGGACCCAGGTGTCATGGGGTCTAGCTTAACGTCTTCTGTGGCTCCCGCTCATTGGCCTCGGAACAAACGGCCGGGGTCCTCGATCCCCCCCCAGTGGCCCGGCCTCCGTGAGTTTCTCTGGCTTCAAAATAAATCTCCTTTTCAGTTCCCTTAACTTCTCCCCTCCCCCCACCCCGTGCCAGGCGCCAGCGGGAATCTGTCACGTTTTAGTTCATTCGGGAATAGCAGGGCGAGCTCTTGCATATTTTTAAGACACACACACACACACACACACACACACACACACCGCGTAAAGCATGAATATATAACCCAATAAATTCTTGTGAAACTTGCATCCACTTGGTCTGAACCCAGGTGAAGACTGAAGATGTCACCAGCCCCAGGAGGTGCCCAACGGTCCCCAATGCTCTCACTCCTACGGTGTCTCTATGTTTGGGGAGTAATTTTTGGTAATAAGATTTATCTTTTCTTTCTTTCTTTCTTTCTTTCTTTCTTTCTTTCTTTCTTTCTCTCTCTCTTTTGAAGAGAGAAAGGGCACAAGTGAGCGAGGGGCAGAGAGAGAGAGGGAGAGAGAGAGAGAAAATTCCACACAGGCTCTGCATTGTCAATGCAGAGCCCAAAGCGGGGCTCGAACTCCTGATCAGTGAGATCATGACCTGAGCCAAAGTCGGATGCTTAACTGCACTGAGCCACCCAGGCGCCCCCAGACTTATCTTGGTTTTCATTCTGAAATGTACCTGGCGTCGTGTTCACTTTCTTTGGTGTGCGGTTCTGGGATTTTGACAAAGGCACACAGCCATGTAAATTATCACCCGAACAGAGGACGGAATGTGCTCCCACCACCTAGAAATACTCCCTCCAGGGACTCCTTCGTCGTCAGACCCTCGCCTCGTCCCCAGTCCCCGGAAACCACTGATCTTTGTTGTTATGATTTCTAAAGTACTTTTCTGGAGGTCGCACAAATGAATGCTGTATTAGGTAGCTTTTCAGACTGGCTTCTTTCACGGAGCATTTGAGATCTGTCCTCTGCAAGCTGGGGGTGCACCGGGGATCTGTTCCTTCCGGCTGCTGAGCGGTTGTGGGGCCCCACACGGCAGTGCTCACCCACAGAACACACGGGGGTTGTTTCTAGGGTGCAGTGATCACGAACAGTGCTGCCACACACGCACGTGTTCGGGGTTCGGACGAACATCCGTGTTCATTTCTCGGGGAGAAATTTCTAGCAGGGGGATCTCCGGGCCAGGGTAACTGTTTGGCTTCGTGAGGAACTGCGATCGGTTTCCCAAGTGGCCACCCCAGTCTGCATCCCCCCCCATGCCACCCCCCCCCCCCGCAGCGATGAATGAGGTCCAATTGCTCCGTATCGTCTCCAGCACTTAGCATTGTCTGTATTTTTAGTATTAGCCATTTTCAGACGTGTGTGTCTCCTTATGGATTTCATCTGTGTCTCCCTGAGGGACCAGTGGCATTGAACACTCTCGTGTGTGTGCACGCGACATCCGTGCGTGCTTCTTGGTGAAGCGGCCGTCCTTTCAGTGCCTTGTTTTCTTATGACCGTGTTTTGAAAATTCGTTGGGCAGGCTGGGCGCAAGTCCTTTATTGCGCGGGTGGTTTGCAAATGCTTTTCCCCCAGCCCGTAGGTCGGGTTTCCGTCCCCTTAATTGTGTCTTCCCTGGAGCAGAAGTTTTAAATTTCGATGATGGTTCAATGAATCAAATTTTTTTTTAACTTTATGGATTATGTCTTCGGTGTTTTATCTGAGAACTGTTTGGCAAACCCGAGGAGGTGGAGATGTTCTCCGATCTTCTCTTCTGGGAGTTTTATTGTTTTACATGTTACATTTAGAGCTACGACCACGCGGAGTTCTTTCTTGTATGAAAGTAGAGGTTCTTCCCCTCCTCCCCCCCTCCTCCTTCTCCTCCCCCTCCTTCTTCCCCCTCCCTCTCTTTCTCCCTCCTTCCCTTCCCCTCCTCCTCTCTCTCCTCTTCCCCTCCCCCTCCTGCTTTTCCTCCTCCTTCTCCTTCTTCCTCTATATGTGAATGTCCAGTTGTCCCAGCATCATTTGTTAAAAAGACTGTCATCTCTCGGGGAGCCTGGGTGGCTGAGTCGGTTAAGCGTCCGACTCTTGATGTCGGCTCAGGTCGTGATCTCAAGGTCCATGAGTTCGAGCCCCATGCCAGGCCCTGTGCTGATAGCTCGGAGCCTGGAGCCTGCTTCGGATTCTGTGTCTCCCTCTCTCTCTGTCCCTCCCTCACTCATGCTCTGTCTCTCTCACCCTCAAAAATGAATAAATGTTAAAAAAAAACTTTTTTTAAGAAAAACAAAAGAACGGATGTGCGATATTCACCCAAAGGAATGCTGCGGCCACAGCTGGCGGTGAGGATTGACGACCCACAAGGACACGCAGCACTCTGTGTCCCACAGATGTGACACTGAGTGATAGATAGAAATGACTCACCACAGTTCATCTTGCACAGCTCTCCTCAGATAAAGTTCACAAATGGAGAAAAGGAAACACAAATTTTAGGGTAGCTTAATTGAGCTGTACATTTGTAAAGAAAAGCAAGGAAGCTGAATTTAAATAAGTAAATTTAAAAAAACTAACTTGAATTTAAAGACATAAATTTAAAAAAACTAACTTGAATTTAAATAAACAAATTTTTAAAAACTAACTTGAATTTAAATAAATTTAAAAAACTGACTTGAATTTAAAGACATAACTTTAGGGGCGGCTGGGTGGCTCAATGGGTTAAGCATTGACTTCAGCTCAGGTCACGATCTCATGGTTGGGGGGTTTGAGCCCCACATCGATGTCTCTGCTGTCAGCACAGAGCCTGGGGTCCCCCTCTCTCTGCCCCTCCCCTGCTCACTCGCTCTCTCTCTCAAAGATAAACATGAAAAAATTAAAGTGTTAGTTTCTTTAAAAAAAATAAATACATTTTTAGAAACTGTTATGTAAATAAGTAAATTTTAAAAACCTAGCTTAAATTTAAATATAATAAAAAAAAAAAAAGCAAGGAAGCAAAGAGGGACATTACATAAGAGAATCAATTCACAGAGGACATGGCCACCGGAGCGTGTATGCACGAGGCACAGAAAAGCAAAATATGAAAGGCCTGAAAGGAGAAATCCACAGATCCACAAATCTGCTCCCAAACGTTGACACCCCTCTCTCCGTAATCAGTAGAATAAGCGGGCAGAGTCTTAGCAAGAATATAGAAGATCTAAACACCACCACCGACCGCATAGACTCGGATCAATATGGTGATGTGATTTCTGGTAAATACAATGACAATTCAGTCGAGAGATGGCAGTCTTTTCATTTATTTATTTTATTTTATATATATATATATATATATATATATATATTTTTTTTTTTTTTGAGAGAGAGAGAGAGAGAGAGAGAGAGAGAGAGAGATCACGAGCGGGGGGATGGGCAGAAGGGAGAGGCGACACCCGGATCATGACCTGAGCAGAGATCAAGAGTCAGCCGTTCAACGGACTGAGCCACCCAGGCGCCCCAACGCTTATCTAGTTTAAGCAGGCATATAATTTTGCGTTCGTTTCAGATGTACAACGTGACGATCGGATATTTGTGCCCATCGTGAAACCATCACACGAGGGGTCTCGTTAGGGGACATTTTGTTTTCCCGGGATGAAGGCTTCTAAGATCCCCTCTCATCCACGTTCACCTGTGCGGTACAGTGTCACTAACCACGGTCCCCAGGCCGCGCTAGCCACCCTGGACCGCTGACGGGCGCCCGGTTAAATTTCAGCCTGGGGCTGCAGCGAGCGGGGCAGCGGGTGGACATGTGGCCCAGGCCGCTGGTGACCGTAGGGGCGACCTTGCGCGGAGAGAAACCTAACTGGGGAACGGTGGCTTAGAAGGGGTTTCCCAGGGACTGGCTTTGGCCACGGCGCATGCGCCACGGAGCTGCGTCCGTTCCTTCCCGTCTCCTATTTCCTGAACGGCGCGCGCCTCGACGCGTCTCTGGTTTTACAAGCGTCCTTTGTGCCTAACAAGAATACGATCTGTACATCGTTCCCAAGTACCTCCCAGTCCTCGGCTGCCGGGAGTACTGGCCGCTGAGGGCCACGGCTGTCCCCGCTGGCCCTTGGCCACACCTCAGGTCCTGCCCAGCCCCCGGCAAAGGCCCGAAGTCAGTGCTGGGATAACCAAGTTTTTAACTGATCATTTCTTTGGAGAAGACGAGAAAGTCTTCCTGCCGCGGTTTCACTGCTAGTTTTATATCCAGGCGAATGGCAAGCACGATCCAGGCACTTGCGTACCTGTGTTCACAGCGGCATCATTCACAGCCCCAGGTTGCCGTCGACAGGTCAGTGGGGCAGGCTTCGTGGGCGTAGCAACCCCGTTCTGCAGGTTTTCCGTCTTGAAATCCCCCCCCCCCTTTTTTTTTTTTTTAAACAAAGATCATGTGTTTTCATTTAGTTCGTGTCCGCGCCTCGCTGGACCGGCCGCGGCTGGCGCCCATGGCTGGCGAGCGCTGGCCTACCGTCAGGGCAAGGAACTGGCCACTCCGTGCCTTGGTTTCCCCATGAGAGGAGGAGGAGAGGCCCTCGCGCGGAAAAACGCGCGTCGGAGCCTGCCGGTGTGCGGGAAGGCCGGAGAGCTCGAGAGCGGCACCTGCTGGACGCGGCGGGCATGACGTCCAGGTGCGCCGGCTGCGTCGCGGGGCCTTCTCCTCCCCGCCTCACTTCCTGGATCCTGCCCCCTCCTCTGCCCCCACCTGGTGCAGCCCCCATCACGCCCGCGGGGACCAGAGCAGTCCCCTCCGCCGTGGATCCCCGGCTCGGGCCTTCATCCCTCCAAGTCCGTCCTCCCCATGGCGGCCATCGGAGGGCGCCCGTGAGCACCCGAGTCAGGTCTGGCCCTCCTCAGCCCGCAGCCCTCCGGGAGGCCCACCTCTCTGGGGGGAAAGCCCTAGTCCTCCTGAGGCTCTCAAGGCCCTGCAGACTTGCCCCTGCCCCTTCCTGCCCTCCCCTCCTCCTCCCTCTCTCCCCCTCACCCACTCTGCTGCAGCCACGCGGGCCTTCTCACTGTTCCTCCGACATGTGAGCCCAGTGCTGCCCCAGGACGTTTGCACGGGCTGTGCCCCGTGCCTGGGGTGCCCTCCTCTCACGTCATCATTGTTCCCCATCCGGCTTCCCTGCTGTGTCTGGTGCCACAGCCTCCAAGGCCTATCCCACTGATGAGCAAGTGCGGAAAGCTGGAGGAGGCCGTGCACAGACTGAACACCTTGGACGCGGCCGGTGGGAGTGTGAAACGGGGCGGCCGCTGTGGAAACGGGTTGGTGGTTCTGCAAAAAGCTAAATGTAGAACTACCGTGATCTGGCGATTGCTGGTGCGGTCTGTAGTCACTAGAACGGAAAGCAGGCTCTCAGCCTGATGTTTGCACACACAGGTCCCCTTCAGCATGATTCCCAGTCACTGAGACGTGGAAATAACCCGAGTGTCCACCGAAGAAAGTGGCTCATCCATAAAATGATCGTCCAGCCTCAGCGAGGAAGGACGTCCTGCCGCCTGCCACCACGTGGATGGACCCGGAGGACACTGCACAGTGACAGGAGCCAGACACAGAAGGACACGTCCTGCGTGATCCCACTCACAGGGCGTCCCCATAAGAGTCCCGTCCACAGAGGCAGAGAGTGGATGGTGGGAGCCAGGGGTGGGGAGTCTGTGCTTCATGGGGACAGGGTCTCAGTCTGGGGAGATGGAAAGTTCTGGAGACGGATGGAGGGTGGGTGCACGACAGTGTGTGTTTGATGCCACTGGACAGCTCAGCGGTTAAGCGTCCAACTTCGGCTCAGATCATGATCTTGCGGTCCGTGAGCTCGAGCCCCAAGTCTGGCTCTGTGCGGACAGCTCAGAGCCTGGAGCCTGCTTCGGATTCTGTGTCGCACTCTCTGCCCCTCCCCACTCATGCTCTCTCAAAAAATGAATAAACATCAAAAAAAAAAAAATTTTTTTTTAAATAGTACGTTTAAGTAGGCTCTATGCCCAGTGCAGAGCCCAGTGCCGGGCTTGAACTCATGAGCCGCAGACCCAGACCTGAGCTGAGATCAAGAGTCAGATGCTTAACTGACTGAGCCAGCCAGGTGCCCACAAATGGTACATTTATGTGCACTTACCACTTTTTAAAAAGGAAAAAATTCAAAGAGTGGTTGCGGAGACTGGCCTAATACAGGTGGGCGAGGAGAACGTGTTCCACAAGAGCATCCCCCACGGCCCCCACGGCCCCCACGGCCCCCACGGCGAGTAGCAAGCCCGGCCCAGAACCGGGCTCCCCGGTCCCCTGCCCCCAGTGAGGAGGCGCTACTCTTGCACGATGCTCTAGTCCCGCAGCACAAATGGACTTGAAGCCAGGGTCCAGAAAGAGGCCCTCAGAGCAGGGGCCCCGATGCCACAGTCGCTGCCCGGGGCCGGAGGCACAGCCATATCCCGGGGCAGCTGTGGCCACGGGTCCCAGGAGCTCAGACACCTGGCCAAAGGTGCTGGGGTCCCAGCCAGATGCACAGACACCAGGCAGCCCCCTGCAGACCCTCGGCACCAACGCACTGCCCAGCACCCACCACGGCCAGCGACAGGAAATAAGCCAGAGGGGGCCACGGCATTTAGGAACAGAATTTATTCCAATTTAAAACAGAATTCATTTCAGGAGAAAGATATGAAAAGTCAATTTCCATCAGGTATCTCTGGATTAAGGGGTCAGGGCCCCGACACGATGAGCAAAGCCTGCCGTCCAGCCCGCCCGACCTCGGCAGCCTTGGCCCCAGGACGTTGGCATTGAGCTAACGTGCCCATCCCCCAGCGCTCACAATACATGCATTTCAAATGACAAAAGGTTTAAAAACAGTATTTTTATATAATATTCTTCTTTAAAATAGGTTAAGGTTTAAATCGTCTGAAATCAGGCCTGTGTAATATACAAGTATAACCGGAGAACGTCTGCCGGCGGCCTGCCGGAGCATCCCCGCACGATCCCCGCACGGCCGCGGGGGGGGGGGGGGGGGGGTCGTTGGCACTGGGAGCAGGCGCGGCTTCCCCTCTGCTGGGGATCTGACGACGACGCGGCGGGAGGGGCGGGAGGCCCGCACTCTCGAGAAAGCCCACCAGGGTGTAAAACAACACAAACAAACCTCACAAGATGGGCGAGGGAGGGGCCCAGACCACGTGGTCCCCCCGCTGACATTGGCACAGAACTGGTCTCGCACCCCCCGCGGCGCACAGCACCCGCCCCCCCCCCCCAGGGTTCCGGGAGCACCAGGCTCTGGCTTTGGGGTGCTTGGCATACTGCTCCCTCTGGGAAAAGTGAATACTTTGGGTGCCTCAGGCCCGCGGCGCACGTCACCCTGAGAGCCCAATCCGGTTCCCTGGCGATCCGGGCCCCAGAGAGGCGCTAAGACATGGAGGTGCCCACCCAGCCAGGACCCTGCGTTCCCCGCTGCTGGCCCACAGCACACACCTCGCATACACACACGGCACAAGGGCCCTTTCGGTAGAGGCACCGAGGGACGACTGGCACAGAAAGCGGGGGCCCTGCCCCCCCTGCCAATTCTGCCCCCAGAGAGGGCCGATCACCAGGAACGCAGCCACCCCGCCCTCAAGGGACTCTGTGCGGGAGCCACAAGACTCGTCCTTCCTCCTCCGGAGCACAGAGGAAGCGGGCCAGGCACACAGGACCGGCGTCTGGGCTGGTGGTTGAGCTGTTTCCACCGTGTTCGAAGACGGCCCCAATAAGCAGCAGCCACACAGACCGCTAACGCGCCGCGGCCAGATGTCCTGGGCGGGCCCAAGGCATCACCGGCGGTTCATCCCTGTTACTTTGTGCAAATCAAAACAACCAACCCACAGAAAAACACTGTAGTGCTTGCTCAGTCTACATCAGATGAAACAGCCACCTCATCCCACCCCACCCCCCCAAAACAGCCCCCTGCTTGTTCCCAACCTCTGAGCCCCTCGGAAGAAGGGGGCTCAGGCAAGGCGGCCCCGGCTCTGGCTCAGTGCGTGGCCGTGGCCGTGGCCAGGCCTGGAAACCACCAGGGGGCCGAGGCGCCAGCTACCGGCCTCCACACGGCCTGGCCACCGCGGGCCCTCGATGGCTCTGGGCAAAGTGCGTGTGCTGCGTGCTCGCTTCCCGGGGTGGGGCTCGGGGCGGACCTGCAAGACGTGGGGGCAAGTGCTTGCTGCCGGAAGCCTCCGAGAACCCCGCCAGGGGCGACTCCTCCGCTCCTGCCTCCAGGGGACAGACCTGAGAAGATTCTGAAAAAGTCCCCACCCCACTCGCACTGTTTCCAAACTGCTTTCAAAACAGAACACATCAAAAGTGACTCCCAGTCCAAAGGGGCCTCCTTCTGGCCTCCTGGATGCAGCGGGGTGCCCTCGGCCAGGGCCGGAGGGTACGCGACCCTCGGGGGTGTGCGGATGGCAGCCTGCAGGGCCCTGGGAGGGCCCCCAGAGGTCTGCGGGGGCGGGGAGGGCTGAGAGCCAGGCCGACTCCCTGACCAAAGAGTGGGCACACTGCGTTTTCCTTCCTCACCAAAAAAAAAAAAAAAAAAGGTTAGGCACTTCCCAGGGCGGGCAGCGGGGGGCGCCACCCACCCCCACTTCTTGGAGTCCAGGGTGTCAATAACTTAGGAAGAGAAAGAGAGAGAAGTCACAGTCCCCAGGCCTCCGCCGCCGCGCCTGTGAGGGAAACGACCAAGAAACGAGGGGAGGGCAAGCCGGGGAGTCCGAGGCCGGCGGCTGGCTCTGTCCCCGCGTGACCGCCGGGAGGCCGCCGGCCCGGGGCCGCTCGTCTCCACTTGTCTCCATCCGTTCTTCTGCTTCCTTTTTTTTTCTTTTTTTCTTGTTTAATTTTTTTAGAAAAAAGCGAGCCCCGAGTCAAGGCCAAGAAAAGGCGGCCTTGCCGCTGACACAGGTGAGAAGGTGCACGAGGTGTAAGAAAGAAAGACGTACGTCCCCTGATAACTGTGAAATAAAAACCATTTGTTAAAAATATGAAAACGAAATCAACCGGTCTGCGGGCGGAGCCGGGACAGCCGGCCGGGCGCGGCGCCCCAAGGAGGGGCCCGCCTGGGGCTCCCCCTCTTCCCTCGGGCGGCCGCGGCGAGGTCACACGAGGTTGTACTCCTTCAGGTTGAGCTGCAGGATGGTGTCCTTGACGGCCGCGAACACGAAGCGGATGTTCTCCGTGTCGGTGGCGCATGTGAAATGGGAGTAGATGATCTTGTCGCTGTCGGGGTTCAGGTCCACGAACATCTTCAGGATGAACTCCCTGGCGGCCTGGGCGTCCCGCTGTGGCCCTGGGGGAGGTGGAGGCGGGTGAGGCCCCGCCCCCGCCGCGCACGCGCACGCGCAGAGGCACCGCCTCCTCCCTGCTCCCATGAGGGCCCCGCGTGGAGGCCACAGGCCCCGAGCTGCGGTCTCCCGAGGCGGCAGCTCCACCAGCGCCTACCGGCCTCCACGCAGGTCACCGCCCCCCCTCCCCCACGCCTCTCGGTCGGCTGTTACGTCGGACAGCCCACCACCTCCAAACCGCACGCACCTTCCTCCCCACCGCGTCCCCGACACACCCCCGTCCCAACACGGACGGGCACGTGGCCACACGCATGCACACACGGCCCCATGCGCCCCTGCACACGCGTGCACACTTGCACAGCCCCGTCCCAGCTGTCGGCCCACAGCCACGCGACAACAGTCCACCAGCCGGACAAGGCCAATGGGGAGGGAGCGGCCAGACCCCGACCGCCCCGGCCTGTGTCATCTCCCTGTCCTGTGTCCTGGGAGGCAGCTGCGGGGATGCCGAAGGGCAAGGTGGGGGCCGTCTCTGCTCACTTTTGCCTTCTGCTGGACCCTGGGCACTCTGTGGGCCACCCCTTCGCTGCCACTGCCTCGCTCCCTCCCACTGCAGGGGTGGGAGGCGGGGCGTACTGCCGGCTGGGTGGCGGCCTGGGAGCACAGCGTCCGGGTGGGTCCCTCTGCCACCCGCCCCTCCGCCGCTGTGCACCAGCCGGGTCCCTCCGCCGCTGTGCACCAGCCGGGTCCCTCCGCCGCTGTGCACCAGCCGGGTCCCTCCGCCGCTGTGCACCAGCCGGGTCCCTCCGCCGCTGTGCACCAGCCGGGTCCCTCTGCCGCTGTGCACCAGGCGCAGCGCACGCCCTCCCCAAGAGGACGCCCCCGCTGGGGACACAGAGGCTCGGGAAGGAGCACCGAGGCAGGGGGCCCGTGAAGCCACCAGGGCTCCCGGAAGCTCCCGGGCTCGCACTAACTGAGCCACCAGCCTCTGCCAGGGCCCGCGCGAAACACCGTCCTCACCCGCGTCCCCGCATCGCAGGCACTGAGGCCCCGAGAGCACGCGGGACGAGCGCCCGGCGGCAGAGGGGCGGAGGAGGCCGGCTCACCGTCGAACTCCGGGAAGTAGTCCACCAGGTGGGAGTGCAGGATCTTGTCCTCCAGCAGGTCCTTCTTGTTGAGGAACAGGATGACCGAGGAGTTCTGGAACCAGGGGTAGGTGATGATGGTCCGGAACAGGGCTTTGCTCTCCTCCATGCGGTTCTGCGGGAAGGAGGGGGTGAGCGTGGGCGGGGCCGCGGCCGCAGGGAGGGGAGGAAGCGGAGGAAGGTGCCTCACCTCGTTGTCCGACTCCACCAGCACTTGGTCGTACTCACTCAGGGCCACGAGGAACATGATGGACGTCACGTTCTCAAAGCAGTGGATCCACTTCCTCCGCTCCGACCGCTGCCCCCCCACGTCCACCATCCTGCGGGGGACAGGAGCCCGGCGGGGCTCAGCACCCACGCCCGCAGACAGACATCTGCGAGGCCTCGGGGGGGCCGCCCCCCCCGCCCCCCCCCCCCCCCCCGCACCTGTCAGGGTCGGCAGGGCCCCTGCGGGACACGCTGCCCTGGCCGGGGGCACTGCATTCAGGCACCCGCCCCTGAAGGAGTCCCAGGACTGGGGAGCCCGGGCGCCCAGGCGCTCGGGGAGGGGGGGGGGGCAACCCCTGGAGACCCATCCCCTCGTCTGCGCATCGTGCACAGATGTCTGTGACACACGGGGAACGGTCTCGATCTCCACAGGAGGACGGAGATAAACCGTCGCGCGATGAGCCTCCGCATCACAAGGGGGCGGCCCGGAGAGCAGGACCAACACGCGGAAAGTAACAGTACTAACAACACGCTCACAAGCAGAAGGAGCAGCAGGGGGAGGCCACACCAGGGACACCCCATCACGCAGGCCTGCCTGCAGGGATTGGCCGCTGGCTACCTACCCGGGAGTTGCCTGGCCCCAGCCCCGGCCCCGAGAAGGCAGGGGTCCCCGCGAAGGCAGGGGTTCCGGCCGCGGCTGCCGCGGGGGCTGCAGGGAGGGGCTGACACTCGGGGCTGTCGCCGGCCCGGCCCACGGGAGCGGGGCTTCCTGGCAGAGCGCTCCCCCCCGGGAGACTCCAGAGAGCACAGGTGGATGGCGGATGTGCCAGGGTGACGCTGAACGGACGGGACAGTGGTGACAGGAGGGTGGGGACTGGCCGGGGGCCCCGTGCGAGGGCCAGTCCGGGGAGTGCCATCAGGGCTGACGGCATCTGGGGCCACGGCCTTACTGGAAAGCGAGGCCTCCCCGGTGTGCAGCAGGGTCTCCACGCAAGGCCCCTGTTTGGGACCAGGCCCATCTCCTCACACGCCGGGGCCGTCAGGCCATTACTCGGTGCCGCCCCAACTCCGCTGAGGGCCCGGACCCAAGCTCAGTGCCAGGGCCCGGAGGCCGTCTCCACGAGTGCGCGGCTGGAGCGGAAGAATGCAGCTAACGAAGGGTGGGGAACAGCAGTGGCAGAGGGTGGGGGCCCACGACAGAGCTCGGGCACCGCACAGAGAGGGGGCGACAGGGAAATGGTGCGAAGAAGAGGGGACACACCCAGCTCAGGCTCGGGCAGGGGAGGGGGAGGACACAGCAGGCACAGGACACGCAGAGGTCAGGGTGAGGCCGCGAGGAGTCCCTGAAATGGGGGCTCGGGGGAACCCTCGTCAAGCCGCAGCCTGTGCTCTGGAGACCTCAGGTATGAACTCTGAGGTCACAACCCCGCCGAGGATCTAATTAAAACAGAAAGCTGTCACCAGGAAACCGGGCTGTCGGACACACACAGGGCGGGTGCCCACAGCTTCTGAAGGTTCCGGGGACCCCAGAGGGCTTCCGACAGAGGCCCGGCAGGTAAGAGAGGGTGCGGACGACGGGGAGGGGTGAAGGCCAAAGGGCCCCTTGGAACACAGCCAACAGAGCTGGCGCTTTGAGGCCACGGAGCGGGGCGCCGTGGCCGGGGACAGGGGCCACGGCTGACCGCCTCTTTGGGACCCCCGCCCAGGAGGCACCGGCCCCTTCCCCAGGGTGAGCCTGCACACAAGGAGCAGAGGGCGCCGTGCCGGGGGCGCTGGGCTGAACGTCCTCCAAACCAGCGCACCCAGAACCGGGCACGGGACCCGCCGTGGGAGCAGAGCCACTGCAGAGGTCACTGGTTAGGAGGAGATCACACTAGACAGGGTGGCCCTACTGCGATCACCACTGTCTTGTCTTTACAGGAAGGGGGACAGCTGGCCGTAGACACATGGGGAGAGGCTGCGTGGCCACAGAGGCAGAGACGGGGTGGTGCGCCTACAAGCCAGGGGGTGCCAAGGATGGCCGGCGACCCCTGGGAGCCGGGAGACGCAAGGAACAGACCGTTCCGGCCTCGGAAGGAACCAGCTGTGCCCTCGCCTCAACCAGCTCTGCCTCCGGAGCCAGGACAGAAACGACCGCCCACCTGTGCTCCTTTGTTACGGTGGCCCAGCAGACACGCGCCTGCCCTCTGCCACTTAGCGACTCTCCACCAGCTGGGACCCCACTGAGAGGCCGGCCCAGGTCCTCAAGGACCTCAAGGCACCAAGTCTACTCTGGCCACACGACTCTGGCCCCAAGCGAGAACCGCCGCACCCCTTCTGCCAACGTGCCACGAGCCACAGTGGGCCCGAGAGCCAGAGTCCAGGACCCTCCTGTCACCCAGCTCTGTGTGGGTCCCCAGGGCCGTCAGGAAGCCCGCACTGCCCTGAAGCGTATCCAGGTCTGGCGGGAACTCCAGATCACCCTCCCTCGTCTGCGGCCCCGTCACAGAGGGCCCCCCGGAAGACCCTCCCCTCCAGGCCGCCTCTGGCCAGCTCCGCCACGACCCGCGCCACTACTGGGACACGGCTCACGTGGAAACTCGGTGGCAGCTGTATGAGCCTTCTCTCCCATCGGGGCAGGACGCTCCCTGGGAGCAGAGGCCGGGACCCAGTGAGTCGCACTGTCTCCACAGCAGGTGCTTGGGCCCCTCCCTCCTGCAGTTCACAGAGCCCCAGGCAGCCCCAAGGCCACCACCCCCAGGGAACCAGGGCGCAGGTACCTGAAGATGATGTTCTCCAGGTCGAAAGGGTACTCGATGATGCCGGTGGTGGGCACTCGGACCCGCAGCACGTCCTGCTGGGTGGGCAGGTAGCCCGAGGTGGCAATGCGGTCCACGTCGGCCAGGTAGCTGTAACACGGCAGGGACGAGGCTGTTCGGGCCAGCGCGTGTGGGGTGGGGGGACGGCCCGGCCACCACGGTCCCCCCAGCAGCCCTCACTAGCAGGGGTGAAGCAGCCCCGCCCTGGGTCCCGTGGCCAGGGGAGCCGCACGACTCGAGCCGGCTCTGAGGGACTCTCTCCCAGGGGACTTTCCAAAACGAACCTTCTCGTTCTAGCACAGTAGCAGAGGCTCACAGAAAAGTGGCCACAGCAGACGCTCGGGCACAGCCAGGCTGCCTACAGTGACCACGTCTCGCCAGCGTGGCCCACGTGTCACGAGCAGCAGGCGCCCGACAACCCCGTCGTGGCCCTGGCTGGGACCCGCGGGGCGGGCGCCCTACTCACTACTTGGCGGAGTCCGAGAGCTGATACTCGCGCCTCCGGTCGTAGCACTCCTGGATGCCAGGGTCGTCCCACAGGGTCTTGATGGCGTGGACATACCGGTGCTCGAACGTCGTCACCTTCTCCACATCGACCTCACGGATCAGGAGCGCGTTGGCCTGCGAGCGTGGGCAGGGAGAGCCGTGGGCTCGCCGGGGCCCGGCCACACGGGGCGCCCGACCAAGGCGGGCCGTCACCCGGTCAGGCGGGGGCAAGGGTGGGTGGCAGCGGCTGTGCCCCTGTGAGCAGGGCCCGGGAACGAGGCGGTGCCCACGGGGGGTGCCCGGCTGGGTCAGGGCCCTGCTCCGCGGGGCAGCAGGCGGGACCGGAGGAGACCGCGCACACGCACAAGCAGATCCTGTAAAAGGCACCGAGGGCAAACGGGACGACGGGACGAACACCACCGCCAGCCAGAGCAGGAACCGAGTCGGGGAGCCGCTGTCTGGCCCGCACCCCCCCCCCCCCCCCCCCCCGCCCCCGCCTGGCACACAGGAGGCTGGGGGTGGAGCTTGGGCCGAGGAACCTGCCAGCGGAGGGGGAGGGGCTGGAGCTGAGCTAATCACCGCGGCCAGTGGCTTCTTCACTCACAACTACGACAGGAACCCGCACAGCGCCCCCGAACCTCCAGGGCGAGGGGAGCCGCTCCTGGGGAACCAGGCCCCGAGGGATGCCCCAGACACGCACGCACACACACGCACACACGTATACACACGTGTGCACACACACAACAGCGAGGCAGGTGGCTCAGGAGACTCTCCATTCCTCCTCCAGCCCGCTCCACGTGCCTGTCCTCAGGGTGGTCAGGCCCACACAACCGGCCGCCAGCTGAGGGACCAGGGAGGACACACCCGGACAGAACTCAAAATGGGGAACGAGGGAGCCCTAGCCAGGGCGCCGAAGGCCAGCAGGCTCCTCCTGGACTTGAGGGCTGCCCCCACTTGTCCCCCCTCCAAATGATGCTCTCCGGTCCCCCGGCCGTGGCCTCCAGCCCTCACCTGCCTCTCGGTCAGGGGCCTGGAGAAGCAGGCACCACCCCCGAAAACCCACTGACTGTGCACACGTGGAGATCGGGGACGGTGATCTGCTTCTGTAAGAGCCCAGAGAGGAGTGTTGTCAGCTTTGTGGCCACACTGTGTCTGCCAATGCAGCGAAAGCCACTGGGGACTCTACGTAAACGAGTAAGCGTGGTGAGAACGAATAAAACTGTTTACAGAAACAGGCCACAGCCGGTGGCCCCTGTTCTGGACGCTGACGGACACCTACGGTCCAAACACGGGACCCGCGGGACACACGGTCGGGACGCTGGAGGGGGCCTCGGCGATGCAGGTCACACTGACCCAGACCCAGAGGACAAGAGATTCCAGCAGGCCCCGTACGCGCGGCTCACGGCCAGGACGGCAGGGACCCCCCAACAAGCCCAACATCGGGCCCTGCTGAGGGGTCCCCGATCATCTGTGAACCAGGCGTAAAGGGAGGAAGGTGCCAATCGGAGATACATCAGCAATCCAGTTGATTGACCTTCTTAAGCCTCGAAGCAAACGGATTAATTTAAACCACCTCATGTTAGCCCAGGGCAGACTTCTGGGGCTGAACGAAACACTCCAAAAACAGATCTACAAAAGCAAAGCCGAGGGAGGCCAGCAGCGCGAGCCCACTGGTGCGGGGCCGACGGGGACGCTGCGGCGAGAGCGGGCTGGTAGCTCCGCCCAAGGGCAGACGCCGAGCTGCCCTGGGACCGCCCCCCGGTCTCCACTCCTGACAACAGGCCCCCGAGAGCGGAGAACAGGTGTGCCAACGAAAACCTGCACGTGAGCGTCTCAACAGCAGGATTCACAAGAGCCAAAACGTGGAAACGACCCAAGAGTGCATCAGGCGGTGAGTGGATTCACACAGCGTGTCCTCCACGCACGGGCACGCCCACAGATGAACGTGTCCACCGCGCACGCGCACGTCCCTCGGCCGCGAGCAGGAGCGAGGCGCCCGCCCCCACCGCCCCGCGGACGGACCCCGAACACGCGACGCTCAGGGAGGGAACCGGTCACGAGAGGCCACGCGGCGTGTGAGTCCGCGTGTGCGAAACGTCCGGAACAGGCTCATCCGCGGACAGGAAGGGGGCTCGTGGGGGCCGGGGGAGGAAGGGGTAGGGGAGGTCACGGCTGAGGGGGACAGGGCTTCTTTCTGGGGGGAGGGAGTGTTCCCCCATGGCTGTGGTAGTGGCTTCACAGCTCTGTGCGTCAGAAACCCGTGCACTGCACACTTAAGTGGAGGCCTGCACGGTGGCTGAATTCTGTCCCAACAGCTGTTAGTGGAAAAGAAAGGAACGGGGGTGGGCGGCACCTGGGTGGCACCTGGGTGGCTCCGTCAGTTAAGCGTCTGACTTCCGGCTCAGGTCATGATCTCCAGGTTCATGAGCTCAAGCCCCGCCTCTGGCTCGGCGCTGACAGCTCGGGGACTGGAGCCTGCTTCGGATTCTGTGTCTCCCTCTCTCTCTGCCCCCCCCCCATCACGCATTCTCTCTCTCTCTCTCTCTCTCTCTCTCTCTCCAAATAAATAAACATTAAAAAAAAAAAGAAAAGAAGAAGGAAGGAAAGGCGTCTGGGTGGCTGTCGTTAGGCGTCCAACTCTTGATTTCGGCTCAGGTCATGATCTCACGGTTTGTGGGACAGAACCCCACGTCGGGCTCCGTGCTGACAGCGTGGAGCCTGCTTGAGATTCTCTCCCTCCCTCTCTGCCCGTCCCCCCACTCACAGGTGCGCTCCCTCGCTCGCTCTCCCTTTTAAAATAAATAAACTTAAAAAAAAAAGGAAGGGAAATGCCCCCTCCCTTGGGATCACCCAGAGCATCACACAGGGTGCTGAGGGGCCCGTCCCCCGGCCGGCTTCCCTGCCGTAGGACGGGAGCGCTAAGGCCCGGCCAGGACGGGCCCGCACAGGCGCTGCGAGCAGGCAGGCCCCGGCAGGGACCGGGGACGGGGGCCGGGGGCCGGGCCCCACGCCGCGTCCAGCCCGCCCGCTCCCGCCCGAGAGCCTCACCTTGTTCTGCTCGTATTTGTACAGGATCTTCAGGGTCTCCATGGCGCGGATCATGGCCTGCATGGCGGTGAAGATGTTCTGATACACGAGCTTGGTGAAGCCCCGCTTGTCCTCCTCCGAGTAGCCCGCCCCGTGGATGATGCGCATCTGCTTGATGAACGTGCTCTTCCCGCTCTCGCCCGTGCCTGCAGAGCAGGGTGCGTGAGGACAGGCCGGAGCCAAGGCCGGGGGCCCACCCGGCAGAGGAGGGCCCACGGGGGAGTCAGAGCCCAAGAGCCCAAGGGCCCAAGGGCCCAAGAGCTCGGCGCTCGGGGCGGGCGTGGGATACGCGTGGCTGGCACACAGCTGATCTGGGAGGCGCGTCCCCCGTCTTACCTCCCTCGTGTCCCCAAGCATACGACCCTGCCACACGATGGGAAACTGGGGCTGGGGGGCTGGCGCCTGCGATGCGTCCGGCACCGAGGTACGACACGGGCAGGTACCCCAAGCGTCCGGCCCAGCCACCTGGCAGGGGTGACTGGCCTCCGTGAGCGCTTGCCGGGTACGCTGGGTCTGGTGCCCCAGGGAGGCACGGGGCCATGTCTCCGCCACATGCCACCGCCCCTGGACTCTCAGGTGACAAGCCACTCGTCCTCCAGGGCCCCCACGGCCGGCCGGCCCCCCAGACCTTCCCACGCCCGCCGTGGACACCAAGCGTCACGTGGCGACATCTCCGCGGGCCCCCGACCAGGGGCCCCACCGAAGCCGGCCTTCCTTTGGGTCAAGAGTCGGGTATCCGCACAGAAGTCTGGACGCTCTAAGGACCGAATATGTCCCCACAAAGGTCCCCGAAAGCTCCTTCCCCCTTAGCCCTGAAATCACAAACCCACCCAGCGTCACGCCGCCTGCTGAGCGCTCCACGCTCACCCGGAGCAACCGCAGCACCAGGAGTCCAAGCCCCGTGTCCCACGCCCACCCAGAAGCCACGCCAAACCCGGCGTCCGCTCCCTTCTCCGGCCCGCTGAGCTGGCACGCACAACATCAGCCCCGGGGTCTCCCTTCTCCCCCGTAAGCACAAGCGGCCGCGGGGCTCACCGGGCTGCTCCAGGGCAGCACGCTGGCCCCCGCCTCAGCCTCCAGGATCAAAAGGATCGGAGGAGAGCCAGCTGGAAAGGGGCTACGTGGCCACCGCACCCTCATCCCGGCCCCACAGAGCCCCGGACCGGCACGCTCTGATCTCGCCGCGGCACAACGCAGCCGGGGCTCCCCTCCTGCGTCGGCCTCGCACCCCCAGGTGGAGGGGGCACCCCACACTCAGGGCCAGCCACTGCAGAGGCTGTTAATGCCCACGGACCTCCATGACGCCCCCTTCCCGAGGGGGAGACCGAGGCCCCGGCAGCGAGCGCAGGCCGGACTCCGTGACTCACTTGCAGCCGACAGAGGACAGATGACGGCGCGTCACTTCCGAGACTAGGTCCGCACCGCCCGGCACCACTGGCCGAGGGGAAGGGGGGGCACCACACCGAGCACGCTCGAGCGGCGCTGGGCGGAGAGGCCACGGGGGGGGGGACCGCAGCCGGACGTGGCCGACACGTGCTCTGCAACCCATGAGGGACCCCAAACCAGGGCCACCCAGACCCCGGACCCCCAGAGACTAAGTCCCGGAGTGACGTGATCACACAGCAGAGACAACCTGTAACTCCTGAGAGCGCGACGCCTGAAACTGCTGTCTGACGACCCTCCACGGGACCCACTCGCAGACCGAGGCCCCAGACCCGCCCCACCCACTGCTCAGGCTTATTTTCACCGCTCTGGGTCGGTCCACGCACCTGCCGCGCCGTGGCCCGTGAGGCGATCCGCGCTCCACAAAGCCCCGTGCCCTGGGGGTGGACAGCCCTCCCTGCACGCAGAGCCGTGGCCGCTGCCCGAGTCGGGGGCTCTCTCTGCAGGTGTCTGCGGCCGGCACCCTCCGCAGCCCAGGAGCTTCCGCAGACCAGTCCTGCGGGCCCCGCATGTCCACACTGTCCTGCGGCCGGGAGGCCCTGAGCCACTATCTGAGTGACTGACCCCACTCGGGAGACCCGAGCCCCTAATGAGACAGCACGAAGCGAGGCCTTGGCTGCCTCTCTGGTTCCTTCATCAACTGCCTCGGATCTGCCGCGGGGTAAGTGAAACGACCTCGGGTCCCCTTGGGTCCGTCATCAGGTAACGTGGTTACCCGCCCGCCCTCCTCCGTCCACCCCCCTTCAAACAATTCGCCTCTGCTGTGAAAGTGACAGGAGGCCACCTGCGTGCCCTGACCGGCCCCCCGCCCCTCGGCGAGGGTCCCACACTGCTCCCCCTCACCACACACCGCGGGGAGGGGTGTGCGTGCTAGGAACGCAGTTTCTCCCGTGCCTTCCTCCTGGCCAGCGCCTGTCCCCTGGGCGCTGCTGACCCCAGGCCGACTCACTCTCTGGGGGGCGACCCGGGCACTGTGGGGGTCGCTGTGGGGGTCGGGCAGCATCCCCGGCCGCACCCGCTCGATGGCAGGAGCCCCCCAGTGTGACAACCACAGATCCCCAGACACAGCCCAGTGACCTCCAGGGGGCAGGACTGCCCCGAGAAGCCCTACTTTTGACAAAAACGCTGCTGCAGGAAAACTGCCCGGCTGGTCTGCTCTGGTCTGTTCGGGAGGCTCGCTCCCAGGAAACAGCTAACCAGGTACCCGCGTTACAGCCGCAGCCCCTGACGCAGCCCCGCAGGTCAGCCCGACGTGCAGACACGGCAGGTCGCACGCCGAGGCCACAAGGCACCGCCCCGAGGGCAGCACACGCGGGAACCTCGGGACGGGAGAGGCCAAGGCCACGGCTCCCACAAGAGGCGGGGGGGGATGGGGGGGACCACGGGAGGGGCCTGTAGACCGCACCGTGTGCAGCCGAGGACCGACCTCACACCGGCTCCTTAAAAATGAAGGCAAGGGGTGCCTGGGGGCCCCGTCGGTTAAGCTTCCAAGCCTTCATTTCGGTTCAGGTCATAACCCCACAGTTCGTGAGCTCAGGCCGCAAGCTGGGCTCCACGATGCTGACAGTGGGGGCCCTGCTGGGGATTCTCTCTCTCCCCCTCTCTCTCTCTGACCCTCCCCCACCTGTGCGGGCGCTTACACACATGCACACGTGCTCTCTCGCTCTCAAAATATATAAATAAGCTTATTTAAAACATTAAAAAATTGGGGGACGCCTGGGTGGCTCAACTGGTTAAGCGTCCGACTCTTGATTTCGGCTCAGGTCATGATCTCATGGCCGGGAGTTCAAGCCCCACATCAGGCTCTGCATTGACAACACGGAGTCCGCTTAGGAGTCTCTCTCTAACACTCTCTCTGCCCCTACACTGCTTGGGCGCTCTCTCAAAATAAGTAAACTCGGAAAAAAAAATAAATTAAAAACAAAATGTGTAAAAAAAAAAAAATCAAAAAATTTTGTAATTAAAATTACAGAACAAAAATAAAAATGAAGGCAAAAGAGGGAAGCAGCCCCCCATGGAGGCTCCGGGGGCCGTACACACACGTCCACACACACGTGTGCACACCCGCACATGTACACAAGGGCACACGAGTGCGCACACCCACACCCACGCCCACGTCAATCAGCACAACATACTGCTGTGAGCCCCGGGCGGGGGGGGGGGGGGGACGGGGGACAGGAGGTGAGGCAGGTGTGCCCGTGAAGGGGCCCTCGATACCGAGCCAGAGCAGCCTCACATGTGGTACGGAGCCGGGCTGAGGGAGGACAGGGGGTGGCAGGGACACTCTCCGTAAAACCGAGATATAAGCAGGACGTCAGGGAAGCCTGAAACACACAGTCAGCTCCCGGAGAGGTCGGGGGCACCGGACAAGCTGCGTGGCCGAGGTCACACGGTCCCCACCTAGCCCTGCTGTCTAGTCTGGGAACGCCCCCCCACACGGCGGAGCAGCCACAGCAAAGACCGAGGCTGTGGTCAAACTCCAGCAGAAGCGAAGTGCACAGAGACAACGTGAGACGATGTGCCAACTACCCTGATGTGAGATAACGCGTTAACTGACCCGATTGCAGCAATCATTCTGTGGTACGTGAGCGCATCGAATCATCAAGCTACACACCTTAAACCTGCTCAGCATCGACATCGCTCACGTGTCAATAAAGCCGAGGGGAAGAAAGACGCAAAAGGGTCCAGCATGGCCGACAGTCCCCATCTGCCTGGGACACGGGGTAATCAGTGACCCTGCCCACGGCAGCCACGGAGAAAGGAGGGAACGGAGAGAAAGGCAGGTGTGGACAGGTGAGGACCTCAGAGAAAAATGCCACGTATCGCGTGTGGCGTACACTCTGGGCCTACGTCAACGGAGCAGGAAGCCTCCCAGGCCCGGTGCCGCAGCACAGCAGACGGGAGCCAGCAGGGCCCTCTGCCCTGGCACAGGCCAGGCCCACTGCCCAGGAGGCGCTGGGCCACCGCAGCGTCCGGGAGGGAGGGGAGGGAGGGCTGGACGCAGGGGACCAGGCTCCGTGCAAGACTGAGCGGGCCGAAGCAACCCAGGCTCGTTTTGCACATGCCCCGTTTCCGGGGCCAACTGAGCCCCTGCCGTATCTGTCGTCACGTAGCGCCTGGAAGCTGGGACTGGGGCCTGCGACAGAATCCCTGGCCCCGGGAACTGCCACACACCTGACCCGATGTGCACCTGCCCACAAGCGTCTCGGAGGCCAGGCCTGCCTGGACCTCACGGCTGAGCCCGTCTGGAACCAGCCGCTCACCCAGCCCCGCGCCATGGTCGACGCCCCGGGTTCCACTCAGCCCTGCCCCCCTCACCTCCCACGGGGCTCTCTCCTGCCCGACCCGCCGCCCCGCTCAGTCTCCAGCCTCCGGTGCAACCTGGCTGGCCCACGCTCACACCCGCCCTGAAAGACATCTGGTTGCACGTGCCCTCCTGGCTCAAAACCTTCTGGCTGCCCACCAGGGAGGGAAGGCCCCACCTCGTGCCCAAGCGTGTGACACACCCAAGACCGGGCCCCACTCCCCCACGCAGACTCGCCTACCGCGCCCCTCCTCGCCCCCAGCCACGCAGGCACAGCTGCCCCGGACCCAGGAGCTCCAAAGTCGCTCGCTCCGACAAAGACCGGTGTCTTCACTCCAGCACCCACGTGTGACCTCCTGGAACTTTCCTACAGCCGCCGAGAAACGGCATCGGCCCGGAGGCCCCCCACGGCCCCCACGGCCCCCACGTCCAGGCAGGTGGTTACAGCGGCCCAGCCGTGCTGCGGAGCGCACTCAGAGCCTAGTGGGAACCCCCGTGGACGCAGGGTGAGATCAGTGGCGGGGGTCCCTGCGGTGGGGCGCCCTGGGCCGAGTGATGAAATCACACCGCCTCCCTGGAAGGAACCGTGCCGGCGCCAGGTCCTAGCTGGGGGCAGACCCCAAGTCCACGACCGTGGGCCCCTGGCCTGCCTGCTGCTCATTATTTCAAGGAGATGTCCGTGGGCACTTGTGCCCCCAGGGGACATAAGCCGTCCCCAGTGCGACTGGAGCCTCCTTCGCAGAAACGCAACCTCAGGTCTTCCTAGAAGTGCCCTCGGCCCCCTGACACTCCACCCCTTCTCGCTCCAGACGATGCCACCCCAGTTATTCATGCGGCGGGGGGGGGGGGGTCTGCCCAAAGCCGCCTGCCTCCAGCCCCCGCCCCCCAGGCCAGCTCACGGAAGATGCTGCACAAGCTTTTTGTGAATGAACAGAACGAACTTGGCCCCCATCCAACGGGCTGGCTCCGCCAAGCATCCCCCGCGGGTCCTCCTCATCCCGGTGCCGGGCGGGGGACTCGACTAGTTGTTAACTCAGGGACAGGGAGCCCCTGGGGGGCAGCCCAGCCTGGCGCCTGCCCCACAGGATCAGATGGGACGCAGCAGGACCGGGAGCCCGTGGACACCCCCCGGGTGCGCTCTGACGCATCCCTGGCAGGAGGGCCGCATCTGACCCACGCCCAGCTGAGACAAGTTAAAGAAGAGGGAAGAAAGTGGAAGCCAGATTTGGAGGAGATGCCGCTGTCCACCCTCACTAGGGACCGAGCTCTGGGGGATGGGCAGGGGGTGGGGGGCGAGGAGGAAGGAAGTGTGAGCCCTAGCCCCAGACGGGCGGGAAAGGGACCCAACGCCGTCGGGGCCAAGGCCTAACAGGCAGGAAGCATGGGACCGCTGAACCCTGGACCCCGGGGGCAGGCCGCCACGGTTCCGGCTTGTGGGCAGTGAAGCCGGGAGCTCCTGGGACTGCGGGGAGACCACGCGAGAGCACCCCTGCGACCTGGGACTCCCGGATACCCCTGGGACCTCAAGCTGTGCCAGCAAGTCTGATATCAGAGACGGGACGCTGACCTTACCCGGGAGGACAGAGACACTGTAAAGCCCTCGAGCAGCTGAGGATGGCAAGTCAAGCCCACTCATTCCTTCGGTGACACCACTGTCCCCACATCCCCTCTGGCGAGGCGCAGAGGGATACACTCTGGAGGGTCACACAGCCAGGGACCGTCGGACCTCCACAGCCTGGGGCCATCTGACCTCGGCGTTGGGGCGGAGCGCTCGTCGCTCGGGTGTGGGGCCCAGAGAGCGAGAAGACACCAGTGTGCACCTCGATGACGAGGGAGAGGGGGGAGGACACCCCGGGGCTGGGGCCGCGGGGCGCAGACGCCGGGCCGTGACGTCGGTTGTTCCTCCCAGCCCAACGGTGGGACAGCTGTCCCTGCCGATGTTGGTGGGCGTCCTTCACCCCACACGTGTCACTGCGCCCCCGCTTTTGCCCCCGTGTGCCAAGTCCTACTGTAGCCCTTCCTGGGGCACCGAGGTACCCAGGACCCTGTGAGCCCCCAGTCCTGCCCAGCCCCCCATCCAGCCCAGCTGGGGAAGAGGGACGGGGCCCGCACAGCTCACCGACACCTCCACAGAGGCTCGGAGGACAGGCCAGCTGGGCAGAGATGGCGAGAGCCTCCCGTTTACGCTCCTGCCCCAAGGGACTCTGGGAGTGTTCTAACCTGACACCTCCTGTCCCTCTCAACATGATGCCCCGGGGCCAACACGAGGCCAGTTCCCAGGGGACCGGCCGGAGCTGCCCCTTCAGAGGAGTCTGCGAGTGCCCGGGGCACAGAGCGTCATCCAGCTGCCAGGGCTCAGGAAAGGTAAGGAGGAAAGGCAGTGAGACGGTGAGTCCCCGTGCTGCAGGACAGGGTGGCCCTGCTCAGGGGCGGAGGGAACTGCCAGCCAGGTGGACGGTGTGGTCGAACAGACATGAGATGGCGGCCCCCGTCTGTCCCTCCCCGCCACCCTTACTTCCGATTTCCAGAAGACAACGCCGAGACCGGGAGTCACGCAGAACAGAAACCCCACCCCACACCTGCCGGCCGGGTGCTCAGGGGTGGGGACAGGTGCCTCCCAGGGCCGTCGCAGCTGCTTTCATAGGGGACATGGTGCAAAGTGCCCAGGAGGACGGGCAGCGACAGGATCAAAGGGCTCCCTCTGCCTGCCGAGCACCTGCTGTGTGCCAGGGGCCTCAGTGGCACCATCACACTTAATCCTGGGACAGTCATTCCCATCAGACAGAGGAGGAAACCGAGGGCGGGAGCCGTGGTCCCGCCCCAGAGCCAGCGCCCCCCGACTGCTCCGAGCCGGCTACACAGGGAGCCCTCAAAGCAAGCCCCCCACACCCACCAGCAGGAGCCCCCGAGGAGGGTAACCATGAGCTGTCCGCTGGGGTCCCCATCCGTTCACATCGGAGCAGAGGGCCACAGGTGAGATGGCATCGGGCCCACCTGAGCAGGGAGGCTCGGGTCCCCAAGGGCTGTGGTGGCAGCACCAAGTCACTCCCGTCCCTCTTCCCTGGGGGATGTGAATTCCGTTAGCAAATGGAAGTCACCGGCCACCGTTCCTGAGACTGCAGGCTCTGCACCGGGGGCCGGGGTGGCGGAGACCCGAAGGTGGGGAGCAGCAGCGGGAGCAAGGACGACACCGCACGGCGACTGAGTGGCCGTGAGATGGGACCCAGACGCGGGCCGGATGCCCCACAGGGGACAGATACGGTGGCTGCCCCGGAAGACAGGCACCGGGACCGTGGGCACAGGAGCTACAAACACCTGCGAGAGGCTGCACACCTGAGGGCTGGGATGGCGGTTCTGTGAGCAGCCCGAGCCCACGGACCCCAGAGGCTGGCTGTCCTAGGCTCCCGGGCCGCCCTGCCCGCCGGGACAGCCGTACCCGCAGATGGGGCCCCTCCTCCCGAGGGCAGTGGGTCCGGCTCAGTCCACCCACTCAGTCCACCCGGCGTGGCCCGGAGCCCCAGACCGGACCCGCCCGCCCCGGCTGAACTTTGCACCGGGCACCATCTGGGACCGAGGGGGACAAACACACCTCCCCTCCCCCTCCCCGGAGTTCTGTAAGCGCCAAACGCCAGGCACCACGAGCGGCGATGCCCGTGGCCGCGCTCCTGGGGCTGCACCGGGGAGGGCTCCACCACAAAAACATGAAAGTGAAACCTCTTGCGGTTAAATATCTGAGGCAGAACACTTCCTCATGTCCCACCGCAGCCCGGCTGGGCACGGCGCACGCGGGGAAGGAGCAGAGCCTGGAAAGGCCTCGATCTTCCATCAGTGCATCTGTGCAACGGGAGCTCAGCGCCCGGGGCACACCTGGCGGCCCCGCGGGAAGGAGAGAGAGCCGCGTCCAGGCGCTGGCGTCCTCCCGCACGTGCAGGGAAACTGAGGGAGGGGGAGCTCTGAGGGCAGCGCGGGGCTCCCGCAGCACTAACGCGGACTGCGCCCCAAGAAAGCACACCCTCTGGGCAGGAGAAACGAAATCTGAATTTAAGGGGCGTCAGGCACATCCTGGGGTGGGTCACGGGCCCGCCGCAGCCCAGGGGCTCCCCGAGGTGCCTCCCGCTCTCCGGGGTCGCAGGGCGCGCAGCATGACCGCCCTGCCAGGAGCCGGCGGCCACGCTCCACACGCTCCACGCTCGGCGCCTCGAAGCCCCAGGAGGCGCGCCCTTCCCACCAGGGCCACCACACCCCATGCCAGATTCCGGGCCTTTCCACTGCCCTTTGGGGGCCGGCGCAGCCGACAGGAAGCCTGTGGAACTGACCGCCCTGCTTTATTTAGAAGTCCCAGAGCCGCGGAGGCTCAGCCGGGCCGTTCGCTGCCACCTCCAGTGACCGGGGTTCCCGTGAAGATCTCGATTTTCAAATAAACCCGCCCTAAGGAACAGACGAGGGGCACCCCCAAGTGACAGAAACACAACAGCAAAGGACCTGGCCAGAAGAGGTCACGGGAGGCAGAAGCCAGCCAGGCCTGCCCGGGACCCCTGTCCCTAGAGCTCCTAACGGGGTTTCAGCCCGCAGGCCACGGGGTCTTCCCGCGCACAATTCTGAGTCCTCAGGACCCAGATCCCGGGAGCTGGCCCCGCTCAGCCGTGCCCTCTACTCCCGCTCCGGACAGGACAAAACGGTAACCAGGGCACGGCCTGACCAGCAGCACCCAGAGAGCTGAATGCGCGCATCGCACACGTTCACACACACATGGCCTACCAAACACGCACGTGTGTATGCAGCTTTCTGGTGGACAAATGGAGAACTCGCTTCGAAAGCCCTCCCCAAACACCTGACGAGCCTACACCCCAGCTCCAGAGCCCGCACTGGACCCCATGTGCTGGCACGGAGCATGGCCTGGGGCGGGGGGGGGGGAGGGGTTCCCAACGGGGGCGACCCTGCCTCCAGGGCACCCCGGGCATTTGCTGCTGTGCTCTATGCCACAGACCTTCACCTTGGACCCGCAGGCCCACCCCTTCGTTTTCCCATCTGCCCCCCATGCCTAGCACGTCACGGCCTCGGGGACGGGTGCATGACCCCCCACGGTGCAGGCTGGCAGGGGGACGGCTGGGTGCCTCTCCAGGGTCACGGGGCGGCAGAGGTGTGGGGCTGTAAACAGGCACCACCCCCGCCCACAGGCAGGCACCAACACTTTCAGCAGGTGGCCCCGCTGGGTCCCCCAATCCAGGGACACTGGAGACGCACACCAAGGCTGCAGAAGCGTGAGCTGCTGACCTGCCCCCTCGAACCCCACTCAGCCCAAAGCCTGCGTGCTCAGGACAGGTGGCGGGAGCACCTGGAGGCTCACACAGCCCCCAGGCAAAGGCCAACTGGTGGTACCCTTACGAGGCCGAGAACTTCCGAAGCCCCCTCCCATGATAAAGTCTGTGTCACACTGGGAAAGCCAGCCAGAGCCATGCTGTCCCCCTAAAGACCCCTCGGCCCCACTGCAAGTCTCCCCCAAACGTGAAGATTACTCTCTGCCTGTCTTTTCTGCAAGGATGGCCTATTTTGCAGTCTTCGAGTAAATCGGGACGTATGTTTGGAAAAAAAACAACAGGAAAGGTACTTCATCAAATGGGGGGCCCACGTGGGTTACCACAAGCAAGAAACGCAATGCACCCCCCTCAAGACCTGCCACCTCCCAAAGGGCCACCCACCACTCATTCACCTGCAGGCTCGGCTCCTCTAAACCCCCCGCCACTCTCTGGGCTCACCCGCCTGGGCCAGCCGCCCGCTCCCACTCTGGGCCCGTCCAGGCTACCCCTGAGGGCGAGTGAGCATTTCCAGCCTTCCCCGTGGTGCAGGGCGCAGGGCTGGGGAGAGCAGGGCAGGGCCAGGGTTTCTGTTTTGTAAACGACCTTCCTGCCTTTGGCGGTGGTGCCCTGCGACAGCCCTCGCTAGGGTGACAGCACTTTGCCAACAGCCGGGCCCACTCGTCCCTACAACAGGTGTGCCTTGGGGCGATGGGACAGGAATCTTCTGCAGGAGGAGGCCGACCTGGGAGAGCCCGCTCTCACCAAGACAGAAGGAAGGGGTTTGCGGAAGGGTGGTGAGCTGGCCGCTTCTAAGAATCTGGGATAGTTCCTGCAGTGCCCGCACCCTGGCCTCAGCCCGAAACAGAAACCCCGAGGGAACGGAAGGCTGTCTTCTCCCGGAAGGGATGTAAAACCGTTCAAGGAGGTTCTCCCCGCAGCGGGAATGGGGTGCTAGACGGGGGACAGACCCCCCGCACACAGGAACAGGGCTCCACCTGCTGGGAAGAACCGAGACAAGATCCCGGGAGGTGAGGGTGACAGCCCAGAGGTCCGCTGCTGAGCAGACGCTGGGGCAGCGACCGGCTAGACTCGGTAAAGCAGGGACAGACGGCCAGCCCTGCGTGGTGAGAAGTGGCACAGGGCTGACCCTCGAGGGTTCTGGGTCCCTTCCCAGGCAGTAGAGGCAGGGGCTGACCCCACAAGGGCCCGGACATCTGATGTGGACGGCAGAAGTAGGGGAGGATTCCCGAGGCCCGACGCGGACAGCACAGGCACGGCTGACCCCACAGGGGCTGGGACTTGCCGTGGACAGCACCGGGCAGGGCCGGCCCCGGAGGAGGCTGGGGCCTGATCTGGACAGCACGGGCAAGGCTGACCGCGCAGGGGCTGGGACTTGCCGTGGACAGCACCGGCAAGGCCGGCCCCGGAGGAGGCTGGGCCGTGCTGCGGACAGCACGGGCAGGGACGGGGGCCCGCCGCGGACGGCACGGGCCGCGGGCAGCACGGCGGGGGCGGCCCCACCCGGCCGGCGCGGACGCCCGCTGGCCAGCGGGACCCCGGCAGGCCCGGCCCCACTCACCGAGCAGCAGCAGCTTGAGCTCGCGCCGGGCGTCGCGCTTGTCCCGCCGCAGCTGCTTCTCGATCTCGGCGTTGATCCGCTTGGACTCCTTCACCTCATCGCTCAGGCAACACGCCATCATGGACTCCAGAGTCATCGTCCCGGCCCCGGCCGCCCGCCGGCCGCCCCCGCCGCCGCCGCCGCCGCCGCCGCAGCCCCCCGGCCCGGCCCTGGCCCTGGCCCGGAGCCGCCCCGGCCGCGCCCGCCTGGCCCTAGGCGTTCGGCCCCCGGGGCCGGCCGGTCCGCCTCGGCCGCCTACGAGCGCCGGTCCCCGCTCGGCCGCGCACTCCCGCCCAGCTGCCCCGCGCCCGCGCCCGCGCCGCCGCCGCCGCCGCCGCCGCCAACCGCAGCCGCCGCGACCGAGCGACAAGCGGTGCACAACCTAACCCGCGCCTGGACAACGCCGACGGGCGGGCAGTGCGGCCAATGGGAGGGGGCGGTGACCCGCGCGCCCGCCGCGGGGGCGGGACTAGCGGCTGCGCTGGGCGGGGCGACGCGCGGGCGGGGCGGGGCGCGGCGCGGCGGGCGCGCCCGCGGGTTAGGTTGCGCCGACGTGGGAAGGGGGACGCGCAGCCGGGAGCCGGGCGGGGCCGCCCGGGATTGTGGGAATGTGGCGGACTCGGCCGGCCGGCTCGTCTGTGCTCGGCTCCGCGCGGCCCCGCTCGGGCGGGCCGCTGGGCCCCGGAGCGAGCGGCGTGGACCCCGTAGCTGCCGTCGCGGCACCTGGGGACCTCGGCCCGCCGCGAGACGCTGCGGTACCAGCGCTCACGGTCTCCCGGGAGGCGCCTTGGCATTGCCTGGCCGGAAACGAACCTTCCTCTCATCCGCTAAGCTTTAAAGGAACGCCTCCTGTATATGGGGCCCGAGCCCAGCACTAAAGCAGCGCCTGCTATATGCCCAGCAGGAAACAAGCATTAATGGTACACTGACTATAAACCAGGCACCGAAGCAGGCATTACTCCAGCGCCAACTGTATACCAGCCACTTACAAAGCGTTAACGCAGTGCCTGCTCTTTGCGGGGTATTATGTTCCATATGCATATGAAGCAAGCGTTAATGGAGAGCCTGCTGTAAACCAGGCAGGGACCAGGCATTCACGTAGCACCTGCTGTATACCAGATGTGGCCTATGCATTGGAGCAGCATCTGCTTTCCAATTAGGCATGGGCCGAGCACTAATGTTAATACCTGCTATGTACCGGACAGGGCAAAAGCGTTCTGGAGTGCCTACTGTAAACCAGGCACGGACCAGTGCAGCGCCTGCTGTGTTCAGGCAGGAGACAAGCATTAATGAGATGCCTATTGTATACCCAGCACGCTTTAAGCCCTTTGAACCAGCCCTACTGCCCAGTTGATTTATTGGAACGTAGCCAGGCCCTCTCACGTAAGTATGGACCTGGGCCTCTTTCACCCTGAACCCATGGAGTTGTATAGTTCCGACAGCCCTAAAATGCTTACCATCTGGCCTCTCCCCAAAAGAGACCTAGAACAAGGTTCCAACACAGAGAGGGTGCTCCATCAACGTGTTTTGAATGACAGAAAGAGAATAAAAGGGCCTGAAGTGTTCCTAGTGCAGGCAGACAAGGAAACGGAGGCTCCACGAGGCACGGGTCCCTGCAATGGCATCTCTCCCAGCCCTGACCCAGCAGGACGCCCACCTCCTCTCCCCGCCTGGCCATGCCCAGATCCACAGCAAGCCGCACCTTGACTTGCTGTTCTAGCCTATCTTGAGATATGAGGTGAGGGGAGGGTCAAAGGCTCCATTTATTAGTTGACTGGGTGTGTGGGAAGATGGGCTCCTTGAAACTCTCCTCTCTGGGACTTCCATCCGCACCTGAGTGGGACACACAGCCAGGGCAAGGGGCCTGGGGCTCCCCCCCACGAATAGACAAAAGTTCCGGGTGTTGTTTGCCATCCACGGGTGACCACCAGACCGTGAGCTCCAGGAAGGCAATGACCACATGTGTCTTGGTCCCCGTGGGGTCGCCAAGTCCAGCAGCGTCTTGGGCTTCCTTCCTGCGCCAGCGACACTCCTGTGCGCCAGGTGCTGGCTGGACAGTGACGAGTGAAATCACTTACTCATGGTGTGAGCGCCACGTGTGCAGGGAACTTTGTCCGTCTCATTCCCTGTGGTGCCCCCAGCACGAAAACAGCACCGGCATACAGTGGGTGCTCGATAAATGTTTATGAAAACAGCAAAGGAGCCCAGCTCCCTTGCCTGCTTCTTCTCTGTCTCTGGAGAAAAAAGCAATCGCTATAATCTCTTGCCTCCTGTGTTCCTGTTTCTCGCTGCTGTCGGCCTCCTCCGTATGCAGGGCTTAAGCCTCAGGATGGAATCTTCCTTTGGCGGCTCACTCTTGGGTGGACTGTAGGTGGGCGACTTCACTTCTCTGGGCATGTTTCCCCATCCGTCAAGTGGGCATAATACTCCTTCTTTGTCAGAGAGCTGTTGTAAATAGCCAGGGAGATGATTCTCGAGAAGCACACAGTAGAAGCTTAACGTTTGCTTAAATGTTTAAATACTCATGGACGGTGGCAGATTACCCCTACAATGGCCCCCAGAGAGCCCTGCTTCCTGGTATTCACGGCCTTATGTAATTCACCCGCCAGCTAGGATGTGGCTCGAATTTAGCGATTGTGATTTACTTCTGATACACCGACTACGGAAGATGCGGGTTCCAGGATTTGGTGACACGGTGTTTCTGGATTCCATCTTGGGCTCCCTCTTGAGTTCGTAGTGTCTGCTGGAGAAGCTGGGTGGGGTGGGGTGGAGGCTCCCGCCAGCGCCCAGTGAGGCCCCAGTTGAAGGGGGCGGGGGGGGGACCCTCAGATGAAGCCACCCTGGCTGACAGTGTGACTGCCATTTCATGACAGATCCGAGCCACGACCATCCATCTAGGTGCTCTCCAAGCTCTGACCCTCAGCTGCCGTGTGAGGCGATGAATGTTTCTTGTTCTAAAGCATCAGGTTTCGGGGTGATTTGTTACACAGAAGTTGGTAACTAACGCGCGCACCCAAGAGAAATGAAAACAGAAAGCCTCGCTGGCCAAGACCTGCCCTCAGGGGCGCCTGGGCCGCTCAGTCCCTTGAGCATTCAGCTTTGGCTCAGGTCATGGTCACGTGGCTCGTGAGTTCGAGCCCCCCATCGGGCTATCTGCTCTCACACAGAGCCCCCTTCGGATCCTCTGTCCCCCCCTCTTTCTCTGCCCCTCCCCCGCTCATGCTCACTCTCTCAAAAATGAAAAACAAAATAACTTCAGAGCGGCTTTGCTCATAACACCCCTAAAGCGGGGGTGACCCAAAGGTCCACCAGCAGGTGAGTGGACAAAGTGTGGTCCACCCATACATTGAAATATCACTCAGCTATAAAAAGGGGAAAGACACACAACAGCCTGAGCGAACCTTCGCTGCCTTCTGCTGAACGCAAGAAGCCAGACACAAAAGAGGATGTGCTGTTCGGCTCCACTTATGTATAATTCTGGGAAATGCCAAGTTCAGAGATCTGGAGTGACTACAAGGAGGTTTCTGGTTGTCTGGGGGGGGGGGGGGGACAGGGCGGGGCACAGGGGGACTTTCTGGGGTGATGGGCGTGGGTTTTCGCCATTTTGATTATGCTGGTGGTTTCACGGAGGTAGACACGTGACAAAAGTCCTCTAATTGTCCACTTTAAACCTGACGTGCGGGGCTCCCGGGTGGCTGAGTCGGTTGAGCGTCCGACTCTTGGTTTTGGCTCAGGTCACGTTCTCAGGGCTGTGGGCTCAAGCCCCAGGTCAGGGTCCACGCTGAGCACAGAGGCCCCTCCTCCCACAGCTCTGCTGGGGAGGGGGGGAGGGGGGCCTGGGAGGAGGAAGTAGGGGGAGGTGCGGGGAGCAGATCCACAGGGGGCGCCTCCTCCTTCTCATCCATTCTCCCAGTGCCTGCTACGGGCAGGGAGCTGGGCGTATACCAGGAAGGGCCCCGGTGGGTAAATAGGGAAACTGAGGTCCACAGAGAGACAGTGAACTGGCTCCAAGGCCCAGGCAGTTGCTAAACGCTGACTTGGGTTTCCCCACCCAGAGAGACAAAGTCCGTGGCTGCCACACCTTGATGGCTGGGAGGCCCTGCCTTCCTGGCTCCTGATGGCCTCCTGGCCTCCGCTGTCCTTGGAAGTTGGCCTCCCGTGCCTTGAGGAGTTCAATTTTATGAGGGGTCCGGAGGCTGGGGGAGAGGCCGTTTCCTGGCACAGAGCAAAGGTGAGGGGGCCCAGGCTGGGGCAGGCAGGTCGGAGGGGCACCCAGGGTCAGAGCGCCAGCCCTGGAGTTGCGTGACAGATGTCTCGGCACTCAAGTCCCTGACCTTCTCCAGACCTCGGTGCTGATTTTCTAGAAAAGAGATCACTAGGGGCGCCTGGGTGGCTCAGTCAGTTGAGCGTCCCACTCTTGATGTTAGCTCAGGTCGTGATCTCACAGTTCATGAATTCGAGCCCCCCATCGGGCTCCACGTTGAACAGCGCGGAGCCTGCTTGGGATTCTCTCTCTCTCTCTCTCTCTCTCTCTCTCTCTGCCCCTCCCCCGCTTGCACTTCAAAAGAAAAACAAGAAAGAAAGAAGGAACTCACCAGCATCACGTGGACACTTAGCGCCCCAGGAGCCTGAGGGAGGCTTGAGTCTTTGTGTGTCCCCAGCGCTGTCCCCAACCCGCAATCGCAGAGGCTCTTGGCGTGCGCATTTTTTCGCTTTCTCAAAGCCGGCGCAGTCCAAGGCGACCGAGGGGCTCTGGGTCCGTGAGTGTTACGGTTTTGTTCCCAGCGCCCGACACCCGGCCTGGTGGGTACCAGGCACTCAGGCGTATGCCTATTGCACACCTCTGTACGTATTAGGTTTTGCTCTCTACCCAAAAAGACATACGGAGGGCCCACGAGCACTTAGGAAAAAGCAAATTAGCCAGAATGGCTAAGACAAAAGAGTCTGACCATACTAAGTGCTGGCAAGAACAGGGGCAACCGGAGCTCTCATCCACAGCGGGCGGGAACACAAAGTGGGGGCGCCCCTGGGGAAAACAGTGCGCTGGGGTCTAAAAAGTTTAAACCTGGGGCGCCTGAGTGGCTCAGTCGGTTGAGCATCTGACTTCGGCTCAGGTCACGATCTCACAGTTCGTGAGTTTGAGCCCCGTGTTAGGCTCTGTGCTGACAGCTCGGAGCCTGGAGCCTGCTTTGGATTCTGTGTCTCCATCTCTCTCTGCCCCTCCCCAGCTTGTGCTCTGTATCTCTGTCTCTCAAAAATGAATAAATGTTAAAAAAAATTTTTTTTTAAATAATAATAAAAAAATTAAAAGTTTAAACCTTTACCTACCACGGGATCACCTACCAAAAAGCACATGAAAAGAGGCTCCGAAAAATTCTGGTTTGCGTGATTGAAAAGAAAAAAAAAAAAGATCCCCAACATCATTAGTTACCAGGGAAATGCAGAGCTCAACTACGGAGAGATGCCACGCCACGAGGAGAAAGGACAGGCAATAGGACAGACAGTAGGACAAGCTGGCCAGGGTGTGGAGGAACCGCGAGCCTCGACCACCTGCTGGCGGGGATGGGACGTGGAAAAGGATTCGGTGGCTCTTCACAGAGGTGCCCCGTACGGTTCCACCAGCAGCTCCCCTCCTAGGTACCTACCCGCCAGCCCTGAAAACAGCCGTGCCCACAAAAATGTGCCCGTGAACGTCCACGGCACCATGATTCACAACAGCCCCAGACGTCCATCAAAGGATGGGTGTGTAAATACTAGGAGTCCACCGCGCACGCGCAGGTCCCCTGGCCGCGAGCAGGAGCGAGGCGCCCACCCCCGCCGCCCCGGGGACGGACCCCGAACACACGACGCTCAGAGAGGGAGCCGGACGCAAGAGGCCCCACGGGGTGTGAGTCCGAGTGTGTGAAACGTCCGGAACAGGCTCATCCACGGAGGGGAAGGGGGCTCTCGTGGGGGCTGGGGGAGGGGGGAGGGATGGGAGGTGACTCCTGATGGGGACGGGTTTCTTTTTTGGGTGATAGAATGTTCTGGAATTAGTGGTAATGGTTGCACACCATAGTAAACATACCAAAACCCACTGAATCATACTATTTAAAATGGTGAATTTTCGGGTGTGTAAACCACAGCTTTAGATAGATAGATAGATAGATAGATCAATGATTAAAATCTTCCTACATAGGCTTGAACGCAGAAAGCACTCAATAAATAGGATCATCATTACAATGGGCTGAATGAACATAATAGAGCCAGTTTCTTATCCCACAACCATTTATTGAGCACCTACTGTGATCTAGGCACAGTTCTGGGTGCTGGGGACGCAGCAATGAAGAAAAACAGATAAAAATCCCTGCCGCCAGGGAGCTCACATTGTAAGTGGAGGCACACAGACAATAAACAGATATGAGTAATTAAAATAAACTGGCCCCGGGCGCCTGGGGGACTCAGTCGATTAGGCATCCGGCTCTTGATTTCCACGCAGGTCAATGGTCTCTCGCTGCTTCGTCGGATGGAGCCCCGCGCTGCTTGGGATTCTCTCTCCCCTCGCTCGCGCTCCCTCCCTCTCTCTCTCAAGAAGAAATAAACTTAAAAAAAAAAATAACAATAAAATACAGCAGACCCTTGAACAACAACCCCTCTGAACTGCACGGGTCCACTTTCACACAACTTTGTTTGATAAATACAGCGCTATAAATGTATTTTCTATCCTCCTTATGATTTTCTTAATAACATTGTCTTTCGCTGACTTATTTGTAAGGATACAGTAAATAATACAGGTAACATACAAAATATGTGTCGGTCGGTTTATGTTATCGGTAAGGCTTTGGATCAACGGTAGGCTATTGATAGTTAAGTCTTGGGGGAGGCAGAAGTTATGCATACATTTTTGACCTTGTGGGGTGTCGCCACCCTTAACCCCCCAGTCGTTCAAGAGGCAACTGTATATTGACATTAGTAGTACACGCTAAAGAGAAAAACATAAGCAGAGTACGGGGCTTAGGAAGGGAGTGGATACATGGATGCAAGGATTAGGGCAGCATTCTCTGAGGAAGTGAGCAAGGCACAAGTCTATCTACAAGAAGAGCATTCCAGGTAGCAGAGAGAGCCAGTGCAAAGGTCCTGGGGCAGGACAGGGCCCGCAAAGTTGGAGGAACAGCCAGGGAACCCGTGTGGCTGGAGCAGAGTGAACGAGGGAGAGAGAGGGAGGAGGGGAAGGCAGGGAGGGGACAGGAGTAGGTCCTACAGGGCCTTGGGGGCCTCAGAGAGGACTTGGGCTTTTACCCCAGGGAGGCGGGAGCCCTGGAGGGCTGTGAGCCGAGGCGGAGAAGGAACGGACTCAGGTGCTCACGGGCGCCCTCTGGTGGCTTCTTTGGGGAGGACAGACACCGTGGGGGAGGGGGGCCGGGGGAGGGGGGGGGGGACTGTGCGGGTCCAGGCTGGTGATGATGATGGGGCGGCAGCAGCTGGAGGCTTGGGAATGGCGAGAAGCGGCCTGGTCGGTAGCGGCCCAGATTCTGCCCCTTCGGTTTCTAGGTTCACATCCCAGCTCCGAGACCTTGAGCCGTGACCTTGAGGCAGTGACTCAATCTTTCTCCATTTCCTTTTTATAAAGCAAATAGAACAGTCACCTATCTCAGAAGATTGAATGTACTCACAATGCTGAAAACAAGGCCTACTACCCAGTAAACGGTCTACGAGTGTCGTCTTCTGTCGCAATAATGATAGAACCACAACGACAACAATAATAGTAATAATTGCTACTGTGCATTATCCCAGTGGTACAACGGCCAACCCAGGATCCTTTTCATCCTGACCCCTCCTCCCTCGGTTTGCCTCCTGGGGAACCTTCAAGGCCCGCTCCCAGTGGATTCCTGGAGGCAAAGACCGGACTTTTGTCACCTTCCGGTCCCCAGTCTTCAGCTCCAGGCCAAGGTGTCAGGAAGGAGGCCCTGAAGGAATGAGTGAGTCTCCTGACCCTTCTGAGCAGAGCGCTGCCCCCCTCCCCTGCCTTGCTGGCTCCCCATCCGGGTCCCTTTCTCTGTCCGGGTTCCTTCCGTGCAAACTTCCTCCCTAGTTCAGGGGCTGCTGAAGGGTCAGGGCTAGCAAACACCTACTCATCCTTCAAATCCTCAGCTCAAATGTTTGGCAGAAATTTCATCTCCTCCCCGCAGACTCCCTAAGCCTCACATCCTCTCTCCACCTCAGCCCTGCACGACCAGGCTCCTGAGAACATTACTGTCCTAGAGTCCCCCAGAAACTCCCCGCCTAGACTCCGTCCTCTCGGTTAGGCTGAACTTGCCGCAGTCCTACAAACCCTCCAGGCAGGCTCACGCCTTGAGCTCTGCCTGCGCTGTAATCTGCCTGGAACATTCTTCTCTCCCTCTCTGCTTTGCCGATTTCCAAAGCTGCACCCCAATGTCTTCTCCTCCGTGCAGCCTTCCCTGCCTACTCCCTCCACACAGAACCCAATTTCCCACTCCTGAGGACCTCAGCCCCAAGTCCCACAGGGACTCCAGCCCCTGCCCCACACGGTTCGGAGCATCTGTGATTGACCCTGTCTCTCCCAGACTTGTGGCTTTTCAATAGCCGGGAGTGGTGAACTTCTACTTATCCTTTAAAGCCCCAGCTTAAATGCCCCCACCTCTGCACGATCTCTGTCAGCCTCCTTCTGACAAATGCTTCTTTCTTTCCCTGGGGTTTCCCCAGCCTCAGGTCCCCTCTTCTGCCCCTTGGAGCTAAAGGCATCTGTGTACAGTGCTGTCTTCTCCAAATTGGAGATTTTTCAATGGCCAGGTCTCAGGATCTGCCCACGATGCGGCTGCTCACACACGGGGCATCAAGGAAGATACTAAATAGGAAGGAAGGAAGGAAGGAAGGAAGGAAGGAAGGAAGGAAGGAAGGGGAGAATGCCTGATTAAGGTCTTTTTTTTTTTCTTTTTTTTTTTTAATTTTTTTTTAAACGTTTATTTATTTTTGAGACAGAGAGAGACAGAGTATGAACGGGGGAGAGGCAGAGAGAGGGGGAGACACAGAATCGGAAGCAGGCTCCAGGCTCTGAGCCATCGGCCCAGAGCCCGATGCGGGGCTCAAACTCACGGACTGTGAGATAGTGACCTGAGCTGAAGTCGGACGCTTAACCGACTGAGCCACCCAGGCGCCCTGATTAAGGTCTTATATTTTACTAATTTCAGCTTGTACCAAGACCTCAGGCAGATAACTGAGTCAAGATTTTCTTTAAAAAAAAAAAAAAATTATATGGGCGCCTGGGTAGCTCAGTCGGTTGAGCATCGGGCTCCTGATTTCAGCTCAGGTCACCATCTCGCAGTTCATGAGTTCGAGCCCCGCACTGGCCTCACTGCTGTCACCAGAGAGCCTGCTTCAGATCCTCTGTCCCTCTGCTCTCTCTGCCCATCTCCCATTCACACTCTGTCTCTCTCAAAAATAAATAAACATTAAAAAAAAAAAACTTGGGTTAAAAAAAGGTTATAAACCATTTCTTCCCGTGTGCAGGTTAAGTTTCTCATTCCCAAACTAGGGCAAAATGGTCTGCAGTCCCCCGGCTACACTGGTAACACGAGAGGTCTACGCAGCTTCTCTGGGCGGGCAGAAACTCCCAGAATGTGGTTCATGGTGGAGACGGCCCTCACGCCACTGGATTGGCTTCTGCACAAAGCCAGGCCCAGGAAGCCGCATTTAAACAAGCTCATTCTGAGCCCGGGGTAGGAGGTGGCTTCTGAGATGCCACCGTGCATGGCCAGGGACAGTCCCTGCTCCATTTCCAGGGGATAGAGATCAAGTGGAGAAGCCTCTTTCCTGTTGAATCTATCATTGAATTTAAATCAGGGGTTCCTGGGGAGCTCAGTCAGTTAAGAATCGGACTTTGACTCGGATCTTGCGGGTTCGTGAGTTTGAGCCCCGCATCAGGCTCTGTGCCGACCGCTCAGAGCCTGGAGCCTGTTTCAGATTCTGTGTCTCCTTCTCTCTCTGACCCTCCCCCACTCACACTCCATCACTGTCTCTCAAAAATAAACAAACTTTGAAAAAAAATTTTTTTTTAATTTTTTGATCTGATTAAGGTCCTGTCCCTCCTCTGTCCACAGTCCTCCAGGGCTCCCACCTCCTTGGGGTAAAAGCCCAAATCTTCCCTGGGGCCTGACACATGCCCTGCACAACGTGCTTCTGTCCTCTCCCTGCCCTCCCCTCCTCGTTCTCTCTGCCTCTCCCACTCTACTACAGCCACACGAGCTTCCTGTCTGTTCCTCCAACACACCAGGCCTGGTCCTGCCCCAGGACCTTTGCATGGGCTGTGCCCTCTGTCTGGGATGCTGTTTCTCCAGTGTGAGAACCCTCCTTCCTCAATCTGGCTCTTCCGTATCTCTCTGTTACCCTTCTTCCTTCCTTCCTTCCTTCCTCTCTCTTTCTTTCATAAACTCATGGATTGTCACTTTTTTAAAAAAATTGTTTAGGATTCACTATTGCCTTTATCTGTTTTGCTGCTCCAATGATCTCAGACTTGCCCAGTGAGGTCCCTTCAGGGTGGTTCCTATGTCCTATTGACAGGTCCTGGCTCTTCTGTGAATATTTCCCTACTTCCTGATATAAAAAGATGCTTCGAGCTTAGTCTCTATTTTCCATCCCCCAGCCCCAGAATTGGCCATTTCTCCCATGAGCCCTGGGCCTGTTTTAAAATGCACCCAGGAGAGGGGCACCCGGGTGGTTCAGTCGGTTAGGCGTCCGACTTCAGCTTGGGTCATGATCTCACGGTTCGTGGGTTCAAGCCCCACATCAGACTCTGTGCTGACAGCTCGGAGCCTGGAGCCTGTTGCGGATTCTGTGTCTCCCTCTGTCTCTGTCCATCCCCCACTCATGCTCTGACTCTCTCTCTCTCTCAAAAATAAACATTAAAAAAATTTTTTTTAATGCACCCAGGACTTATTTTCTTCAGTGTGGCAAGACATGCAGACACGGGAATGCCTGTCACGTAGGAAGAAACTTGTCCTCTGGGATCCCTGGAAACGGGAGGCAGGGCCACACGGGGAAGCACCAGGGTCAGTCAGGAGGTGGGTGGGGGCCAGGAAACATGGGCAAGAGCCTTTATTATGATCTCCAGGCGACGGCCGGGTGAGGCAGGGTAAGCAAGCTGGCAAATTTAGGATTGACTGCTGTGTATAATTGCAGAAGAGTCTAGGACACAAGGGACACCCCCCCCCCCCCAGCTACCTGGCACCAGGCTCTGGGGTGATGAGGATGGAGAGCAGTGGTCCTGAGCGTGAGAGCCCCCCAGGAGGCTCCAGTTGGGGTGTGGACTCTGGACTGGCTGGCTTGCGGGTAAAAGATACACTATGGGCAGTTTGTTTGCTATCTCTGGAACTCCCTAGCTTTGGTGTCTCCGAGGTCAGCAAGCCCCCAAGACATCAAAGCATCAGAAAATAAAGGGGGGAGAAAAAGACACGATTGATACGGGATCTTTCTACAGGAGGGTGGTATTTAGAAGCCAACGTGTGGGCCCTGAGTGCACTCATTATGCCCGGGGTGTCCGTCTCAAGCCCCCTTGGTGAACGGAGCCGGGGAATATAGAAACGGAAATAAATAAACGTATACACGGCCAACCCTCATGGTTCATACAGTCCGTGTTGGCAAACTCCCTGACTCGCGTTTATCTGCACCCCTGAAATCACCACTCGAGGCACTTTTCAGTCCTTTGCGGATGAGCACCGGGGGGCAAACCGCAGGAGCCGTCCCACGTGCCCATTCCCAGCTGAGGGCGAGAAAGGGGACACTCCGCCCTCTCGTCCCAGCTCCGGCGGTAAACCAGCGTCCCTTCCGTGGGCTGTCGAGTGCCACATTTCGTTTGCTTTTTTGCGCTTCTTGTGGGCGATTTTGCTGTTTGCGCTGTCCCCCCGAGCCTCCTGGGCTGGCTGGTGTTCCTAAGCTCCAGACGCTGTGACTTGTCTTATGGAGAAAGTACTGACTCACGTCGAGTTCCGTTCCTCCCATGCTGGTGAGCTGGGTTATGAAGCAACAACATACATTATAGAGGGTGTCTTTGGGGGGCGCCGTCGGTTAAGCATCCGACTCTCGATTTCCACTCGGGGGAGTGATCTCGCAGTTCGTGAGTTTGAGCCCGGAATCGGGCTGACAGTGCGGAGCCTGCTTGGGAGTCTCTCTTTCTCTCTCTCTCTCTGCCCCTCCCCTGCTCGCTTGCTCTCTTAAAATAAATAAACAAACTTACAATTTTTTTTAAAGAGGGTGTCTTTAAACAGAAACACATGGGGCGCCCGGGGGGCTCAGCAGGTTGAGCACCCGACTCTTGGTTTCAGCTCAGGTCACGATCTCACAGTTCGTGGATTCGAGCCCCACGTTTGGCTCTGTGCCGGCAGCTCGGAATCAGCTTGGGATATTGTCTCTCTCTCTCTTTCTCTCTCTGCCCCTCCCCTGCTCGCGCTGTCTCGGCCTCTCTCAAAAGAAAGGAATAAAACTTCAAAGAAAAACATTTTAAACAGAAACACATGACGCAAGGTTACCTATCGACGGGTTGACGAAAGCGTTGTGAACAGAGACTCACGGGACCCTCACCCCAGATTTCCTCTCGGAGCCCTTCTTGGGCTCCCACTCACTCCGCGTCCGCAGCGACTCGACTTTGTCGTGAGTCACAAGAACGGACTGTGCACACATCCGGCCTCACTCGACAGGACCCCCCCCCCCCAAAGAATCGTCAAAAAATCCCCCTGCCCCCTCCCCATGCACCTTAGAATCAACACCGCCCTTTGGGAACAACCATCACTCCTCACGGGGCAAGCAAGGCCACGTTGCACGCCTTTAGGAAATACTCCTCTCCCTCTGCCCCCGACTTCAGAGAGGGAAACTGAGGCCCCCCAGGGGTGGAGCTGGGTCTAGCCCAGCATCCTTCCCCAGCACTCCCCTCCCTCTGCACCGAGGCTCCTGAGGGTGTGCCTGTAAAAGCTTTCGGTTCTGAGCTTTCTCTGAAAACTCTTCGCTTACTTCTCCTTATCTGGGTCCAGCAATAAAAGTCCCCAAAGTTCACGGGGCGGGCGGGCAGATAAGAGCAGACGCGTGAGCAGCGGGACCGCCCCTCCCACCCCCTCCCCCGCCCTGGGACGCAGGCGCAGTCAGGGTCCTTGGGAGCCCCCTCCCTGCCAGCCTCCGTGCCCACAGCCACGTGGCCGGGCGCAGCGCCTCCTGCTGGCCACCGCGGGAAGCGGCCAGGCTCCCATTCTTGCCCGGGAACGAGGCCCCGGAGGGGGGCAGGCAGGGTGGGCACGGCTGGGCTTGGCAAATAAAGTCTCGTGGCGCCCAGTTAAGTGGCAAGTTCAGATAAACAACGAATGATGTTTCCGTGTAAGAGTGTCCCTTGCTCATTTAACCGTGGGGGGGGGGGGGGGGGGGGCCGGAGTCCGTCTGGAGGCCCTAGGCCCAGGCGAAGTCCCTGCTACTCCCACACCCCGCCCCGACCCCACCCGGGCAGGGGTCCTGCGATCCCAGCCCCCGGCCCTTCCCTCCAACCCAGCTCCCTGAGCCTTGCGCGGCTCTGTTTTCCCTACCCAAGCAGGTTTGGGTTTTTTGCTTGTATGTTTGTTTTCTTAATACTTTTTAGCCATAGCAGAAGTACATGACATCAAACTTGCCGCTTTAACCCTTTCTAAGTGCACAGCTCAGGGGCGTCAAGCACGTGCACCTCGCTGTGAATGTCGCGTGCCACCACCCCCCCCCCATCCGTCTCCAGAACTTTCCACCTCCCCAGACTGAGGCCCTGCCCCTAGGAAGCACGGACTCCCCGCCCCCTGCCCCACCCCTGGCTCCCGCCATCCACTCTCTGTCCCTGTGGACGGACGGGGACTCCTCTAGGGGCCCCCCTGTGAGTGGGGTCGCGCAGGACGTGTCCTTCTGTGTCCGGCTCCTGTCACCGCGCACGGTGACCTCCGGGTCCGTCCACGTGGTGGCAGGACGTCCTTTTTAAGGCTGGATCATATTCCGGTTGTGTGTATCCATTCACCTGCTGGCTGTTCCCATCTCTTGGCTGGTGTGAGTCACGCTGGCGTGAACACGGGTGAACAAGTACGTCTTCAAGTCCCTGATTCTGGTTCTTGTGGGCAGAAACCTAGGGTGACTCACTGGGCCTGACGGTCACTCTGTGTTTAATCTTTTGAGGAGCCGCCAGACCGTCTTGCACAGCGTTGCACGCTTTTCTGTCCCCACCAGCCGTGCACCAGGGCCCCGCTTTTGCTACATCCTCACCAACACGTCTGACTTTCCAGGGTTTTTTTTTTTTTTTTAATCATTCTTTATTATTATCATTATTATTACTCTAGCTGCCCCGGCGGGTAGGAAGTGGAAACTCACTGTGGTTTTGATCTGCATTTCCCTGACGACTGATGATGGTGAGCATCTTTTCGCGTGCTCCTTGGATCTTTGTAGGTCTCTCTGGAGAACGGCCGTCGGCCCGTGTTTTAAGTGGGGCAGTCTAGCTTGCTCTTGAACCGCATGGGGCTGCTGGCGTTCCTTGGTGTCTGCCTTCCCTCTGCTCCGCGTCACGCGTGCAAGACCCGTCACGCTGTGGCAGGAGCCGCTGAGCCGTCTCCATGCTGTGACCCCGTCACCGTGGCTTCTCTCCTAGTCGAAGGGGCCTCAGGGATCGGGTTCCCAGTTCGGATCCCAGCCAGTACGCTGAGCCATCGTTTCTGTCCATCTGTTCGTCAAGGAATCAATTTCATAAGTCATGGCCCAGAGGCCCCGGGTGGCTCAGTCGGTTAAGCGTCCAGCTTTGGTTCAGGTCATGATCTGACGGCTCGGGAGTTCGAGCCCCGCGTCGGGCCCTGTGCGGACAGCTCGGAGCCCGGAGCCTGCTTCGGATTCTGTGTCTCCCTCTCTCTCTGCCCCTCCCCTGCTCACGTTCTGTCTCCCAAAAATAAATCAACGTTAACGAAGAAGTTTTTAAGTTAGAAACTAGCACAGTGCACCATGCTTCGCAAAGGCAAGGGGCAGCTTGTATCACTTTCCCTGGGGTCATGTTCGCACTGAAATGCACGCCCCGAGCGAGCGAGTGTATGTATATGGGCGTGTGTACAGACTTTGAACTGGATGGAGATGTCACGGACGAAAAAGGTTTGAAGGCTCTCCTCTGCTTCCTGTTTTCATAATTTAATCCTTGTGCCTGTGATGAGTGGATTCACTGCAACGGCGACTCTCGGCTGAGCGTGATTTTGCCAGGAGACAGCAACGTTGGTGACATTTCTGGTTCTCACGACTCGGGGAGATCCTGCCCGCGGGGGACACTGGGCCGTGTCTGGGGACATCTGTGGTTGTCCCGACTGGGGTGCTCCTGGCATCGAGGGGGCGGGGGATGAGGCTCAGCCCACACAGTGCGACCCCAAAGAACGACCGGGCCCCGACATCCAAGTGCAGAGGGCAGGACCCTGGACCAGACTGCGCGGTGGCACAGAGCCCAGACCGTGTGACACGCTGCCCCCGTGTGGACGCCCCTGGAACACGCTGCACGCACTGCGTGACCTTGGGGAGGGTCTCCACAGGCCCCGCCCACCGTCTCTTTCTTCCAAGGTGACACTATTCTAGCTCCCGGCTGCCCGACAGGCTAGCTTCTCGTGGCCGTGGGGCCCTTGAGATGTGGCCGGGACAACTGAGGGAGTGAGTTTTCAATCTCCTGTCGTTGCAATTCATTTACCTTTAAATGCAAATAGCCCCATGTGCCCGCCGGGACCCAAGTGGAGAGCCTGGTTTGTACAGAAAGCACTCTTCCTGGGGCAGTAGGGGTGTGTGTGTGTGTGTGTGTGTGTGTGTGTGTGTGGCTGTTGTGTCTCCAGGTTGGGCGACGTGTGTATTTAGGACTACATTTTTGAATTATTGCATATATAGCACGTACGGGCACCAGACCCTGTTCTGAGCACTTCACCCCCCTTGTTCCAAGTCTCCACTCAAACAAGTACTGACAACACGTCCACTTTATAGAAGAAGAAACTGACGGTCAGAGAGGACAGCTGCCCAAATGCTCATACCTCTGTGCTAACCCCCAGCTAAGGGGCCCTCGTGCCCTATTTCATTCCATCCCACAATTTTCTGGGACTTGTATGACTCCCATGTTGCAGAGGAGAAAACTGAGGCCCAGTCACCCCCACAAGTAGAATGCCAGAGTGAGGGACGCCTGGCTGGTTCGGTCGGTGGAGCGTGCGACTCCTCATCTCGGGGCTGTGAGTTCAAGCCCCACGTTGGGTGTAGGAATCACTTGAAAATAAAATAGAAAAAAAAAAAAAAAAAAAAGAGGGAAGCCTGGGTGGTTGAGTCAGTCAAGCATCCGACTCTTGGTTTTGGCTCAGGTCACGATCTCATGGTTTGTGGGATCGAGCCCCCGCGTCAGGCTCTGTGCTGACAGAGCACAGCCTGCTTGGGATTCTCTCTCCCTTTCTCTTTCTCTCTCTGTCTGCCCCTCCCTTGCTTGCACAGTCTCTCTTTCTCAAAATAAATAAACATTAAAAAAAATAAAAATAAAAATCTCCTTTAAAAAAGGGGGGGGGATGGGGCGCCTGGGTGGCGCAGTCGGTTAGGCGTCCGACTTCGGCTCAGGTCACGATCTCGCGGTCCGTGAGTTTGAGCCCCGCGTCAGGCTCTGGGCTGACGGCTCGGAGCCTGGAGCCTGTTTCCGATTCTGTGTCTCCCTCTCACTCTGCCCCTCCCCCGTTCATGCTCTGTCTCTCTCTGTCCCAAAAATAAATAAACGTTGAAAAAAAAAATTTTTTTTAAATAAAAAAAATAAAAAAGGGGGGGGCACCTACTGTCAGCGCAAAGCCTGGTTTGGATCCTCTGTCCCCCTCTCTGTGCCCCTTCCCGACTTGCTCTCTCCCAAAAATAAATAAATATAAAAAAAAAAAAAAACTAAAAGAGAAAAGAATGCCAGAGTGAGGATTTCAACCCACATAAGTCTCTTAACCATGACACCAAACTGCCTCCCTGGAGTGGTCTGCGGGGTCATGGAGAAGGTTGGGGGAAACGGAAGGGATTGAGAACCGGTCACCCTGGTCTGAAGTTGGAACCTCGCCTCTGTCAATTCCCAGCTGTGTGACCTTACGGAGGCGTCTTGCCCTCTCTGAGCCTCGGGGTCTCCTCAACCGTCTTCCTGGGGCTTCTCTGGAGATTAAACGATATAACTTGTCTCAGTTTGCTTGGGCGGCTGTAACAAAATACCACAGGCTGGGTGGCTTAAACACCTGACATTTATTTCCTCGTGGTCCTGGAGATCAAGGTGCCAGGCGGGTCAATGTTTGGTGAGGGCTCTCTCCTGGGGCGGCAGTGGCCGCCTTCTGGGTGTGCGCTCACGTGGAGGGGACGGCACCTGAGCGCCTCATCCCCTTCCCAGGGAACCCATCCTGGCAAGGCCCCAGCCTCTGACCTCACCTAACCCTGACCCCCCACCCCAAAGGCCCACCTCCAAACACCGTCCCGCTGGGGGTCAGGGCTTCCACAGAAACCTGTGGTGGGGACACAGTTCACCGCAAACCACTCAAAACAGCGAGCACATTCAACAGGAAATACTGGCTAGGGGTGTCCGCATGGTGGTTGAGGTTCAAATCCCGCCTCTTCTGGCCACTGGCTGTGTGCTCCCGGGCCCGTGGCTCGAATTCTCTGGGCCTCTGGGTCTCAGTTTCCTCCGCCGCAGAATGGGAGAGATAACAGTGCCCACCTCAAGCACTTGGAACAACACTGGGGGCCTGAGTGCATTTGGGGACCTTGGCCACTTCCACTTATGACGAAGGGGGGGATTTATGTCGTCCGGGGGGCCGGCTGAGGGCGTCTGGGCACCAAGGAGCCGGGACGGGGGGAACTGGGTCCTGCGGCGATACAAAGTCTTCTCATCCACTAGAGAGAAGGACGCCCAGAGAGGGACGGACCCTTAGCCACACAGCCCACCGGTCACAAAGCCGTACCTGGCACTTGGCCCCTGGGGACCTCCGGAGGGCAGGGTGGGTGGGCAGCCATACCTCCTGCTCCCCACAGTCCCCAAGTGTCCCCAGATGTCCCCAGAGACACGCCCCCTGGCAGCAGCCTCCTAATCCCGGTCCCCAATTACCACACGGCCCCAGGGAAATACCGGCTACACCTTTTAAAGGCCTTAAACACCCCAACAAGCTCCCGGCCCTGCCAACGCCTGGCTCCCGAGGGTGCAGCCGGAAGCCCCCGGAGAAGGGAAAGGATAAAAACAAACGCATTGTCCAGCACAGCCTCGGCCGGTGGCATCAGCCCTGGAGGCCCGGGTCCCCCTCTCCCTGCCCCCAACCAGGCTGGGTGGCAAGCGGCCGGGCCCCACTGTCCCTAACTAAGCCTCGATCGCCCGCATTTGCAAGATGGAATGAATCCTAGTGAATGAATTAATACACGAAGAATACCGAGCGCGCAGCACGCAGGAGGCCCCTGCCACCCCCGGAGGTCAAGAGCGTTGTCCGTCTGTCTTTCTCAGGCCTCCCCGCTGCAGGCCAAGCTGGCGAGGGCCGAGAAGCAGGGGACGGCTCTGCAGCAGGCCGGACCACATGACACCGGAGCACTGCCCCGGGTTCCAAGACTGAGGGGCTGACGGTCCCTAGTGAGGTGGGGCTGGGGGAGGGGCAGCCGCCGTGGGAGACAGTCTGGCGGTTCTTCAAAAAGCGGCGCGAGGAGGGGGGCCCTGGGTGGCTCAGCTGGTTAAGCGGCTGACTTGCGCTCAGGTCATGAGCTCACAGTTCCTTGAGTTCCAGCCCCGCCTTGGGCTCTGTACTGATGTGATGGCTCAGAGCCTGGAGCCTGCTTCGGATTCCGTGTCTCCCTCGCTCTCTGCCCCTCCCCCGCTCGCAGTCTGTCTGTCTGTCTCTCAACAATAAGCATTTAAAAAAAAAAAAAATTAAGGGCCACCTGGGTGGCTCAGTCACTTAAGCGGCTGACTCTCAGTTTTGGCTCAGGTCCATGAGTTCGAGACCCACGTCAGGCTCTGTTCTAACAGCGAGGAGCCTGCTTGGGATTCTCTCTCTCCCTCTCTTTCTGCCCCTCCCCCACTCATTCTCTCTCTCTCTCTCTCTCTCTCTCTCTGTCTCAAATAAATAAACTTAAAAATAATTTTTAAAAATTAAAACAAAAAGTGCCACACGGAGTTTCCATCTGCCCCAGCGATTCCACTCCATGTTCCCCCAAGAGAAATGAAAACACGTGTCCACACAACAACCTGCACACGCGTGTGCACAGCAGCGGGATTCATAACAGCCCACAGCGGGTGCAATCCAAGGTCCATCCACCAAGGAGGGGACACACGCGACGTGTCCACCGCGCACGCGCACGCCCCTCAGGTGCATCCACCGCGCACGCGCACGTCCACAGATGAACGTGGCCACCGTGCACGCGCACGTCCCTGGGCCGCGAGCAGGAGCGAGGCGCGCCCCCCCCCCCCACCGCCCCGTGTACGACCCCGAACACACGATGCTCAGAGAGGGAACCAGACAGGAGAGGCCACACGGGGCGTGAAACGTCCAGAGCAGGCCCATCCAGGGACAGGAAGGGGGGGCTCCTGGGGGCTGGGGGAGGGGCTGAGGTGACAACTAATGGGGATGCCTTTGGGGGTGATGGAATGTTCTGGAATTAGATACTGGTGATGGTTGCACAACCCAGTGAATGTACTAGTCACCAAGGTGAATGAACCTGGAGGCCACTGTGCACGGTGACAGGAGCCAGGCACAGAAGGACACGTCCCGCGTGACCCCACGCACAGGGGTCCCCAGAGGAGTCCCATCCACAGAGACAGAGAGCGGATGGTGGGAGCCAGGGGTGGGGAGTCCGTGCTTCATGGGGACAGGGTCTCAGTCTGGGGAGATGGAAAGTTCTGGAGACGGGTGGCGGGGGCGGGTGCAGGACAGCGTGAGTGCCTGATGCCGCTGAGCTGGGCGCTTAGACGCGGTTAAGGGGCCCGTGGCTGGCTCAGCCAGGAGGGCCCCGCGACTCCTGATCTCGGGGTCGGGAGTTTGAGCCCCACACTGAGGGCAGAGATTACTTTGAAAAAATATCCGAAAGGGGCGCCCGGGGGGGGCTCAGGTCATGATCTCGCGGTCCATGAGTTCGAGCCCCGCGTCGGGCTCTGTGCTGACCGCTCAGAGCCTGGAGCCTGTTTCAGATTCTGTGTCTCCCTCTCTCTCCGCCCCTAACCCACTCGCATTCTGTCTCTGTCTCTCTCAAAAATAAATAAACATTAAAAAAAATTTTTTTTTGTCTTAAATGGCTAAAATAGGGGCACCTAGGTGGCTCAGTCGGCTAAGCGACCGTCTTCGGCTCAGGTCATGATCTCACGGTTCGTATGTTCGAGCCCCGCGTTGGGCACTGTGCGGACAGCTCAGAGCCTGGAGCCTGCTTCGGATTCTGTGTCTCCCTCTCTCTGCCCTTCCCCCATTCACACTCTGTCTCTCTCTCCTTCAAAAATAAATATTATTTAATAAACATTATAAATAAATATTATTATATTATATTTATATATTATTAATAATTATATTATACTATATTATAATAAAATAAATATTATTAAATAAACATTTAAAAACTTTTTTTAATAAAAAATGGTTGAAACGGTAAACTTTTGTTGATCCCGTCGTCTGCTCACAGATGTTTGTTTCTACTTGGGCTAGTATACAGACTTCTGCTATCAACGTGGGGGCGCTGGGGTCTGTGGGGGTCCCCGCTTTCAAATCTCTTGGGTCGGTACCCAGTGGTGGATGTGCCCGGTTAGCTGGTGACTCCGTGTGTAAGTCTTTAAGGACTGCCGGGGTGTTTTCCCCAGTGGCCGCCCCGATTCCTGCACATCCTCAGCCACGCTGGTGTTTTCCAGTTGTTCACGATAACCCGTCCCAGTGGGTGTGAAGGGGCGTCTCACCGAGGTTTCGATGTGCATTTCCCTGACGGCCAGGGGGGTGGGGCATCTTTTCATGCGCTTCTGGGCCATTTGCGGGTCACCTCTGGAGCCGGGTCCGTTCAAGTCCTTTGCCCGGTCTTGCTCGGGGTGCCTTATCTTGTGTTGTTGAATTGTGGGCGTTCTTTATATATGCTGGACAATGGAGTCTTCTCAGGATTTGCAGCGGTTTTCTCCCATTCTGTGAATTGTCTTTTTATTCTCTTATTGTCTTTTATTCTCTCGATGGCGCTTAATTTCCATGAGGTCCTGCGTGTCTAATTTTCCCCTCCTTGGCTAACTTTTGAGGGCGTTTCACTGAGTTCGCCAGCCGGATTTGCCCGTGCCCCCCGGCACCGTCTGCCAGGCCGGCTGGCTTCCAGGATGGCTGTGCCGTCCGTCCCTGCCGCCTCCCCCCCCAACCCACCCCGGTAGCCCGGTCAGTGGTGATCTGAATCTCCTTCAGACCCAGCCCCTTCCCTCCTCGCCAAGCCCCCACCCCGGTCCAGCGCCTCTCTGCTCTCCGGGTTGCTTTTCCTGCCTGGCCAGCATGTGCACTAAGCAGTGCCCAGGGCTGACGACAGTTTAGGGGCCTGTGAAAGTGTTTTCATTCCCTCTAGAATCAGAAGAAAACAGCGACTACAATAACCACGAATAGGTCATCGTATTTCCACCCTGGACTATATCAGTCTGTATACCAACGCCATCATAAAATATACTCTTTAATGTTGTTCGTGGAGGAAGGAACCCACAAAAGTCAGGAGGCCGCCCTGCATCCTGCTGACTGGAAGGAGCCAGAGGGAGGTCTCTGAAGCCAAATGGGACCGTGTTGCCCTCTTGTGATACCTGAAAACCTTCCGTGGCTCCCCAGCAGCCCCAGATGAAGGTGGAGTCCAAGCACCTGGGTGGTCTGTCCCCTCCCTCTCCCTGCCTCGTCCCCTCCCCTCCAGCTTCTCCCGCTGCCTCCGGGCCTTGGCACAAGCTGTCTTCTCCACCTGAGCACTTGTCACCTAGGTAACCCCCACCCCCTTCACTTTGGGGGAAGCCCTCTGACCTCCCAGCCCCCAGCCAAGGTCAGTTCCATTGTTAAAAGCTCTCCTGGAAAGAAACCCCCCACCCCTCTTCTCTCAATTTGCCATTTGGCTCTTATCAGAGACCGCAAAGCTCTCCCGCCCCAGCACGGCCGGCCGGCCGACATCCGGAGGTCACTGTCTGTGGGGCATCCCTGGCCCCCACCCATTCCAGACCGGGAGCAGTGTCCCGGTGTGACAGCCGCAGATGTCCCCTGATGTTGCCAAACGTCCCCTGGAGGCAGAATCGCCCTGGCTGGGAAGGGCCTCATTAGAGTGGTAATCAGATAAATGCCCGCCTCCTGCGCCGAGCTGTGGCTCTCAAGGCCGCTGTCTGCGCTTCCCGGGGCTCCAGGGCTCCGCACAGGCCACGTGCTCCAGGAACGAACAGGCCACGTGTTCCGGTAGAACTATACCGTGGGCCGAATCGTGTCCCCCCAGTTCCTGTGGGGCGGCCCTGACCCCAGTGTGGGTGCATCTGGAGGTGGGGCTTGGAGGAGGTAATCAGGTGAGTGAGGGCCCGATCTGAGAGCACTTGGTGGCCTTGTGATTAGGGGAGCTGCAGGCCTGGAGGAAAGCGCCCCCCACCCCCCGCCCCCATCCCCGGAGGACACAGCCGGCCAGCAGCTGTTTGCAAGCCGGGGAGAGAGCTCTCACCAGACCTCATCTGCCAGCACCTCGATCTTGGACTTCCCAGCCTCGGAACTGTGAGAAATAGTGGTTATGGTTCGTAAGCGGCCCAACCGTGTGCTGTCTGGTTATGGCAGCCCCGGGCTGACCAAGCTGCGTCCTGCTTTGCCTGGGCAGCTCAGTCCTGAGGAAAACGACCTTCACCTTCACAGCAAGTAGGATTTACTGAGCACCTACTGTGTGGCAAGCTCTGTGCAGGGAGTAAGAGCCTACATCCCGGCCTTGTGGAGCCGACTTTCTAGTGGAGACAATAAACACATAAAGGAAAATATAAAGGCAGAGGTGTTCCTATAAAGAAAAACGGGGAAAGGTGAGGGGATGGACATGGGGCTATTTTAGGGAGGCCCAAGGCCACCTGTGTGAGGGAGTGATTCCTGAGCTGAGACCTGCAGGAAGGGATGGGCCAGGAGAGTTCCAGAGGGAGAGCCTCCCAGGCAGGGGGCACGGCCTGTGCAAAGGCCCTGGGGCAGGACTGGGTCTGGCGTGTTGGAGGAACCGAGCTGGAGCAGACCAAATGAGGGGGAGAGAGGGAGGAGGGGAGGGCAGGGAGGGGACGGGGCAGGTCATGCTAGGCCTTGGGGGCCACGGGGAGGACTTTGGGTCTCACGGACACTACATTAGGGCACTCGCTTCCTCAGCATATACACTTAAGTTGGGACGGTGCAGAGAAGATTCGGCCCCTGTACAAGGACAACACACAAAGTCATGCAATGTTCCAGATTCTTACAAATTTAAGCCAAAAGTTATAGGTTTCTTTATTTTTCACTAAACAGGCAATTGAAATACATAGTACAATGAAAGGCACGGCATAAATATTCAATTTCGTTTTCCACCTATGGGAATCTCGCAATAAAATCCTAGTTATTTTGTACTAAGAAAAAAGAAGTAATAAGGGTATTAGGGAGGGGCGCCTGGGTGGCGCAGTTGGACTGGGCTGGGTCCAGGTCATGGACTTGGGCTTGGGCTCAGGTCATGATCTCGCGGTTTGTGGGTTCGAGCCCCGCGTCTGGCTCTGTGCTGACGATGAGCCTGCTTGAGATTCTGTCTCTCTGCCCTTTCTCTGCTCCTTCCCCATTCATGCTTTCACTCTCTCTCTCTCTCTCTCTTTTTAAGTTTAAATAAACTAAAAAAAAATATCTAAATGTGTTAGGAAGCCCAGGGAGGCTCTTTCCCAGGGAGGGACACCACCTCATCTCTGTCTTCAAAACTCTCCCCCTGAACCAGGCAAAAAAACAAAACAAAACAAAACTCTCCCCCTGAACCTGGTTCCCCTGCCGGAGAAGGAGATAAACTATGGGCAGAGGGAAGGAATAAATCCTGGGGTGCCGGAATGGGATCGGAGGGGTCAGGGGGACTCACAGTGCCCAAGAGAGACAGCTGAGAGGTAAGACAGACACACAGCCGAGAGACAGACGACCAATAGATCATAGATAACAAGAGAGACAGACAGCTGGATAGATGATGCAGAAACACACGGGTAGATAATACATGAGCTCAATGGATGTCAATCAATAGATTGACAGATTATAGATTTAGATGCACACACGTGAATATTAGTGTGTGTGTGTGTGTGTGTGTGTGTGTGTTTCGCTCACTGGAAGGGTCTGGGAACAGCAAATCCCAGAAGTCTGAACACATCCCGGCAGCCTGTTCTTGGATCCCAAATATCACTCCCGTTCCAAAGGAACCAGGCTCCCCGGAGAGACAGCTGAGACCAGGAGCGGGGCCTGGAGGACAGGTGGGCTTGGATGGTCTGGTGGGGCCAGACAGAAGGCTCAGAGAGGGGGACGGCCATTTCAAATGACACAGGGCCGCCTCAGGAGGCTCCTGAATGGGGGACAAATTCGGGGACCACTTGATTCTGGATACATTTGTGAATGTATCCTATCTGTGTTTGTCACGTAATTCGCGTCTCGCTCCCCTGCTGGACTGTGAGGTCAGGGTCTGAGTGGGTCACTGTAGCCCTAGGATGTAGACCAGGGTCAGACACACACAGGGGGCGCCTACTAAATGCTTGTGGAGTGGCTGAGCTCTGGGGATGAAGAAGGCAGATACGTAAGTAACAGAACCTGTCCTCGCCTTCCAGAGCCTCACCTGCAACATGGAGGAAATAATTACCACGCCATTCGTTCATTCCAGAAATACCTAAAATACTTTTTGCCGGACCCCGGGCCCCAGCTCTGTGCTGGGACGCCACGGAAAATAAGATAGGACGGGGCTGAAGGACAACACAGACGGCCATAGCTCAACGTGATCTTTCCAGCGCCATACGCGCCGCTTAAAACAATAATAAAGCAGGGTGATATAATACAGACTGATTTCAGCGTTGGTTTGTTTTTCCTGGTGGGAAAGAAGAGGCCAGAGAAGGCCTGCCAGCCAGCGCATGTCATGTGACCCAAGCCCGGCCAATGGGAGGATCCCAGCAGACCGAGCACCTTGAATCCAGGTGGCCTGTGCCAGCACCGGGTACAAAGTGCTTTTCCGGGTCTGTCTTGGGGGGATCCTTCCAACCCGTCCATCCATCCGTTGGTTGCTTTGTTCATTCATCCGTTCACCATTTGTCCAGCACTTAGGGCGAGGCAGGCACCGTTCTAGGCGCTGGGGATCCAGCAGTGAAGGAGACAGACAAAAACCCCTGCCTCCGGGAGCTGACATCCGGTGGTTACTTCTAGAGAGTCGACAAAAGCAACGCGTCACACGCTTCCTGTGTCCAACAGCGAGGAGTCCTCCAGCTGGGAGAAAAAGTTGAGCTGTTACCGGTTTGGGGAAGGGGGCCCGGGAGCAAGGGCACGCTGCCACAGGACTGGCAAGGGGCGGGGGGAACAGGTGCGGCGGGCAGCGCGTGCAGGACTGGATCCCGTTCTTACGAAAATTTCGAAATGTTGCCCGTCACGGAAAGTTTTTCATTAATTTCGGTTTGTTCAAATATTGCCTTATGCAAATCAAAACTGCATCGAGATACCGCTTTTCACCCACCAGAATGGTTATTGAGTTTTCTTTTTTCCAAAAGGGACAACAGCGAGTGTTGGCGGCGACGTGGAGAAATCGACAGCCTCGCGCACGGCTGGCGGGGAGGGACGCGGGGGGGACGTGACATGGGGCAGCGCCGCGGGGGAAACAGTTGAGCGGCTCCTCGGAAATGAAACGTAGAATTACCATGGTGACCCAGCAGTTCCACTTCTGGGGATCCATCCGAGAGAAAGGAAATTAGTCATCCGCGTGAAGACTCACGCACAAGCGTGCACAACAGCGGGACTGACAACAGCCAAAAAGTGGAATCTCCCGGAGTGTCCATCAATGGACACACGGATGCAAGCACGTGGTCTGTCCAGGCAGGGACACGGCCCTCGGCCACAAACAGGAGCGAGGCGCCCGCACCCGCCACCCCGAGGACGAACCCTGAACACAGGACGCCCAGGGAGGGAACCAGACACGAGAGGCCACACGGGGCGTGAGTCCACATGTGTGAAACGTCCAGAACAGTCTCATCCACGGCCAGGAAGGGGGTTCGTGGGGACAGGGGGCTGAGGCATGGGGATGGGGAGTGACTGCTGATGGGCACAGGGCTTCTTTTTTGAAGTGACAGAATGTTCCGGAACTAAAGGTGATCATTGTACAACGTGGCGAATGGATTAAATGTCTCCCGTGGTAAATTTTACGTATCTTTTACCACAATAAAAAAAAAAAAAAAAGTTGCATGAAAATAGTGTTTAGCGTGTAGACTGAGATTTTTGGACTGAGACTGAAATGTAGACTGAGATTTTTAGACTGAGACTGAAATGTTATGCCTGAAGAAAGTGCCTCACTCAAAAGTGCACTTGTCCTAGTCCCAGCCCTGCCAGAATTAAATAGGGAAGTCACAATGAGGCCTCATTGAGAAGGTGACCTTTAAGCCAAGGCTGGAAAGAAAGGAAAGAATGAGCCAAAGTGGCATTTGGGGATGAGCATCCCAGGCAGAGGAAGTTGCCCATGCAAAGGTCCGGGGGCAGGACCGGGCCGGGTGCGTTGGGGCCCGTGTGGCCGGAGCAGAGGGAGTGAGGGGGAGAGAGGGCGGAGGGCAGGGCAGGTCGGGGATGCTACGGTTCGAGCAGGGCCTTGGGGGCCGTGGGGAGGACTCGGCTTTTACCCCAGGGAGATGGGAGCTCTGGAGGGCTATGGGCAGAGGAAACACAAGGCTTGAGCCAAGTTTTTAAAGCCTATTAGCTCTGCAAGGGGAGGGAATTCCATCTCCCCCCCCCCCCCCCCGTCAGCGCCATAAACCTCCACTTAGAATCCCACCTGGCCCACAGTAGGTGCAGTAGATACTTACTGAGGGAGTGCATGAATACCAGCTCCATGTGGGGGGGGGGGGGGGTGAGGGTGCAAAGTAGGAAAGTCACACTGTCCCAAGTCACGTAGCCAGGTTAGGGCAGGCCAAGGGCTCAAACCCGGAGCTGGGCAGCAGAGGCCCCGGCTCCACCAGCCCTACCGGAGGGAGGTCCAGGGCCGAGCCCGTGGTGGCCACCTGTTTCCTCCCCCGCCTGTGATTAATGGCCCTGCAGCCCATCCATCATGCACCAGCCAGTGCCTGGCTCTGCCCCGGAGGCCGCGGGGCCCGGCGCTCATTTGTAAGCAGGCTGAGAGGCTGGTCTCAGACGGTCGGATCCACGAGACAGATAGATCCCTGCTCCGACCTGCCCCCCCCAGATGTGGCCCCCCCACCCTGGAGCAGAGGAAACACCAGGATGCCGGTGCAGAGGCGGGGACGGGTGGGACCGGAGGATGCCCCCCATTGTAAGATCCTCGGAAGCCCCAATCCCTCCAGATTAATTAGACAGTCAAGACTGTTCCGTCCTGAACACCCTCCCTGCCTTTCCCGCACCTGCTACTCCTCTGCGCAGGGCCCGGCCCAGCCTGTCCCCCCCCCCAGCCTTACTATGGGCACCCCACCTCGTCTCTCGGCCTCCCACCCTGTCCCCCACTCGGCCACCCAGCACACGGCCTTCCAGGGCTTCTCAGCTGGGGACGATCTGGCCCCTGGGGACATTCAGCGACTGCCCACACTTCTGCTTGTCAACACTGGGCAGATGGGGGTGCTCCTGGCACCACGCGGGGTGCCCAGGAGGGGCCCTCACAGACAACGATCCAGGCCGGCACGGCAAGGGTGCAGAGGCTGGCTGAGAAACCCTGCTGTAAAGCTTCCCATGGCTCCCTGGTGCCCTCTGGGTAAAAGGCCTACCCCTCAGTCCAGAATGTGGGGTTCTGCTTCCTCAAGCCTCCTGGGCCCCCTCCGGCCTATGCCACCGTGCCCCGCCTCCACGTCCCACCTGGAGAGGCAGTGACGCACAGTGGTTAAAGGCCCGGGTACTTGGCTTCACATCCTCGCCCTGCCATCGTCTCGCTGGGTGATTTTGACCAGGTGACCTTAACCTCTTGGTGCCTTCATTTCCCCATCTTTCCAATGTCATGATACCTAAGGTCAAAGTGCATTAAGCAGAGCCTGGTACATAGTGAAAAACATAGACAGGTGGATCGGTTGGTTTTTGTTCATGGTCTGGGACACAATTCTGGGCCTCTCCACCTGCTAGAAGGCCCAGTCCTGACCCCACCGGACTTGGGGTCTCTGCATCCAGCTCTGACCCTGCCAGCCACATCTGGGGTCTGCTAAAATGGGAGTGTTGGGTCCCCAAATGCCCGAGTATTGGGACGTGCCTGCACAGAGCAGGCTCAGCCCCAGGGGGCTTCCCAAGGGAAAGGGCGCCTGGCGTGTGGCTCATGTCGTCCCACGGGACCCGGCACTCGGCTTAACGCTCTGTTGTCAACATCCTGAAATGCCTAAATTCCTAATCATTTTTCGGCAAGAGGCCTGCATTTTCATCATGCTCCGCCTGAAAATTCTATAGGCCACCCCCATCGGGGACTCTGATTGCATTTGTGGAACCTGATAGGAATGTGGAAAAAGCTTTCCAAACATTTGTTCCTTTTTTCTCACAGCATTGGGACTAGGGGGACCCACGTCTTCCTAACTCATCTCTGGCCCCATCAGATGCTGTCTTTATTTAACGCACTGACATTCCGCTCATCGTGAATATTTTTGGCATTAATTTTTATTTTAAAAGATATCGTATTAAAGTATTGTTTATCTCGAAGGGCTTTGGGGGAGGGCAGGAAGAGGCCTTACGTTCTGCTTTTTCATCTCATACTGGTCTGGCCTTTTCATCTGCCCCGGAAAGGTGTCTGGGATCCTGACCCTCCATTTTACAGACTGGGAAAACCCAAGGCCCAAAAAAGTACCAAATAACCAGAGGCGAGCTGCAGAGTTGATGATGGTAGTGATGGTGGTGATTAAGAGCCTGTATTTAGCACTTGCCGGATTAGTTGGGCATTATTTCACTAGCTTCTTTGGGGCCTGTTCTCCACAGCAAGTGAGATCCTATCAAAATCTCAGTTAGGCCGGCCCCGATGGGGCCAGGGCTCCAGCCTCCCTGCCTCCCTTGGAGTAAAAGCCCAAGTCCTCCCAGCAGCCTCCAAGGCCCTGCACCATCTGGAATGCCCCTGGCACCAGCTACAGAATTTGCATGGCCCAGCTACAGAACAACATCGTGAGACCCCCTCGTTCGAAAACGATGAGGAATTTCCAGGCCACAACAGCAGGTCACGAACCCAAGCGCAGGCCCTTCTGAGTGCAGGGCCCCTGTGTGAATGCATGAAGTTGCCTGCCCTGCCTCCCTGCCCCGCTTCTCAGTACCAGGCTCGCTCGCTGCCTCAGGGCCTTTGCACTTGTTATTCCTGCCTCCTTGAGTAAGCTGCCAGCCTCCAACCCTGCCGGCTCCCCTCTCTCACCTTCAGGTCCTCTCTGTGGTTAAGGAGGCCTCTCGGACCTTCCCCTGTTTGCAAATCGCACCTTCCTGGCCCTCCCCGCTGCTGCTTCATTTGCTCCATAGCCCTTACCACCTACCGACGTGCCGGGGATTCTGGCTCGAGCGCTCGTCTGCCTCATGTCATCGCCACCAGGGCCGGGACTTCGCGCCCCGCCACCCCCACCCCCGGGTCTCGGAGCAGGGCCTGGCACACAGTAAGCGCTCAATAAACGTGCGCCGAAGGAATGGCTCCCATGAGGTCGGCGGGATCACCGCGGCCTTTCTACAGAAGAGGAAACCGAGGCTCGGAGAGAAAACAGTCAGTGAGCCAAGGTTACAGAGCACGTCCCTGGCACGCGTCCAGGTCGCGCCATGACAGAGCCGGCGGTTTAGATGGGGGCGGCCGGGCCCTTTCTCCGCCACATGGGGAAACCGAGGCCCGGCGGCGGCGGCCAGGGCCACCCCGCCGGGAGGGGCCGCGGCCCTGGGCGGGGCGCGCCGGGCCCAAGGTCACCGCGCCGGCCGGCCGGGGAGGCGGGCTGGGTGGGGATCCGCAGGCCTCCCCGGGCGCGCGCCCCCCTCGGCGGCGCGCACGGGGCCCGGGAAGCAGCAGCGGCGGCGGCGGCGGCGGCGGCAGCAGGTGGAGCCGGAGCCTCCGCGCAGCCGAGGCCGCGGCCACTGCCGGCGTCGCCGCCATTAGACAATAGGAGCGGCGGCCGGGCGTGCGGGGAGGCGGGCGGCGGGGAGGGGCGGGGAGGGGCGCCGGGCGCGCAGGAAGCGGGGCCCGGGGCGCGCCGGGGCCGGGCGCGCGGGGAGGGGGCGCAGGAAGCGGGCGAGGCCGGGCGCGGGAGGCGGCGGCGGCGGCCCCGGGAGCTGCCGATCGGCGCCGGGACAAAGGCGCGGCCGCCCGGCGCCCCGAGCCGCCCGAGCCGGGGCGCACAGCCGGGGCGCAGCCCGCGCCCCCCGCCGCGACTGACATGATGTTTCCACAAAGCAGGCATTCGGTAAGCGGGGCCCGCCGGCCCGGCGCCCCCCCCACCCCCGGGTCCGGCATCCCCCTAGGTCCGCGCCTGGAACCCCCAGTTCTCAGCCGGGCCATCCCCCCCCCCCCCCACTCCGGTCCGGGCCGCGCGCACCTCCCCCAGGTCGGCGCCTGGCACCCCAGTTCCCAGCCGGGCCGTCCCCCCCCACCCTCCGCTCCGGCTCGCGGCTCGGCGCCTCCCCCCCCTCCAACTCCTGGGCCGGGTCCCCAACAGCTCCCGGCCCAGCGCTACTCCCCCGCCCCCATCGCCGCCAGCCCCCGGGCTCCCCCCCATCCCCCGTAGGTCCCGGTCCCTCTCCCAGCTCCCAGCCCAGATTCCCCCCCCTCCACCCCCAGTTCCCAGGCCCGGTCCCCTCCAGCTCGCGGCCCGGATTCCCCCCTCCCCCAGCCCCTGAGGCATGCTTCCCACCCCCCCCCCCCCGCCAGGCAGGCAGGGCCTTGGGGCGGCCTTGGCCTCGGGCCTGGGGCTCCCCGGGAGCCCCACCGGGCACCTCTAACACCGGGGCTGCTTTTGGGGCCTAGGAGTGGGGGGAGATCCGAGGCGCACCCCTCCCGGAAGAGCGCAGCCCGGAGGAAGGGTGCTGGGAATCTGGGGTGGAGGGCCCCCCGCCGGGTGATTTCGGGCGCTGGGAGAGGCCCCTTCCCCAAGGGGACTTTGCGGGGAGGCCTTGCTCCCCCACCAACTTGGGGAGGGGCACTCCAGGACACGTTCTCCCCCCATCGCAGAGGCAGTTGGGGCTCTCTCGGATGTGCACCCCCCTCCGGCGCTGTGGAGGGGCGGTAGAGGGCGCACGCTGCCCCCCACCAAGGGCGGACCTTAAAACGCACCCCCACAGCCTGGGGGTGGCGGGGAACGAGGCGGCTCGGGCGCACCCACCCCCTCGCCTTCCCCCGGGAGAGGCGGGGGCAGGAAGCGAGGGCGGGGGCCGCGCCAGGGGCTGTAAACACGAGCCCGGGAAGTGGGGCGAGGGGGGGGGGCGCGCGCTGCAGCTGCGCCGCCGCCGCCGCCGGCCGGCCGCTGCCTCGGGGGTCGCCCCGCCCCGCCCGGCCCTGACCCGGGCCGCCCCCTCCCCACAGGGCTCCTCTCACCTACCCCAGCAACTCAAATTCACCACCTCGGACTCCTGCGACCGCATCAAGGATGAGTTTCAGCTGCTGCAGGCTCAGTATCACAGGTGAGCTGGGGGCCAGGGGCCCTGCAGGGGGGGATGGTGGGCACCCCTAGAGGGGAGGTTGCGGCCCCTACTGTATAGGTAGACTTGAAAAAATGTAGGTAGAGAGTGTCCTTTCATGTGGTAGGCGCTGTCGTGAACACTTTTCCAATATTAAACTCCCCTAGACTTCAAAACAGCCCATTTCGCAGGTAAGTAGACGGAGGCACAAAAAGTGAAATTATGTGCCCAGAGCCGCGGCAACCTGCGTGGCTTCAGAGCCTCTCTCCCCACCCCCACCCCCATTGGATAGAAGACCTCCCAAGAAGTTGGGGGATGGACCCTCCACCACCCCACCCCACAGGAGATCTCTGTGTCTTCGTTTTGGAGAAAGAGTTCCTGGGGTCCTGACGCTCCAAGGTGGTTCTTCCTCCAGAATTTAATCTTCTAACGTTGTGAAGGGCTTGCCAAGTGCGGGATCTAAGGGGAAGGAACTGGTACTACGTTCAGCCTTCCACTTAAACAGGTTTAAGCCCAGAGAAGTTCAGAGATTTTTCTGGGGATGCCCAGCAAGGAAGTGGCACAGAGACACTTGCACCCAGTCCCTGGGTAGAAGAATGCGGGCCCTCAAGGCTGTGCTCCCGAGTGTGGGGCTTTGCCTGGGAATCAGAAGGGGGTCCTTGGTCACGAATCCCAGTGGGGCCTTGGGCCCTCTCTGGACCTCTGTTTACCCACACAAAAGCGATCTAAGAAGCTTCCTGGGTTTTCTTCAAGGAGAAACGGAAATAGTGAGATAGAGATATGTACAAAAATCTCACCTTTTGAGGGTACTTTCCACGCTCCCCATGTGGTAAATACTCAACCTACATCCTCTTGTTTAATCTTCCCCCAGTGTCCTGTCGCTGGGCCTATTTTGCAGATGAGGAAACTGAGGCACAGGCAGTTGAACTTTGTTCCATCTCCTGATGTGGAGAGTTTAGGGGCTTGGCTTGGCAGGTCTGGCTTTTATGAGCCCCCCCCCCCCCAGGGGGTCCTTCCCTCCCTGCCTGGCCCGTGCCCAGGAGTACTGGGCCTGGTCCAGTCCCATAGACTGGAGGTCACAGTACGGTCACAATGCTGTGTGACCTCAGGTAATCCAGATGCCCTCTCTGAACTTTGGGATCTCCATCCACTGGACCCGGGTCTCTCTCTATACAACGAGGGGTCCTACCGTGTTGGGGGTACACACGGGATTTACCAGATCTCCAAGAAGGGCCAGAAATTCAGAGTTTGCGGTGGAAGTGCCTGATTTTTTTTTTTTTTTTTTTTTTTAATGTCAACAAATAGTGTTCTTAAAGAAAATGAGAGAAAAGAAACTCACGGGGCCCCTAGCGTCACAGACTGTGGCCTGTCTCTGAACCTGGATGTACAAGGCAGTCAGTTTGGTAGAGGGAGACGCTAGGCCCCACAAGACCAACATGCGTTTATTGGGTGCTTACTGTATAACAGGAGCTGTTCTAGAAGCTTTCCTTGTCTTAATCGGTTGCATTCTCCCCACCCCACCCTGGGAGGTTGGCACTTAATAGATGCAGAGACCAAGGCCCAGAGAGGTAGAGGGTCACACAGCGTCAAAGCAGCGGGGCCGAACTTTGAGGCCAGTGTGCCTGGCTCGAGTCGGCCGTCTGCTTTCTGCCTCTTTCTCTGCCCTCCTCGGTAGGGCTGGCGGCAAGTGGGCTTTGAGAAATGCTCTAAGCTCATCCTTGCCGGGAGAGCCTGCAAGAGGCCAGGGGCTCACCACCTCTGTTACCCAAAAGTGGAACTTGAATCCCCTAGTGAAATCAAGGCTTGTAAGAGGGGCCTGGCCGGTCCCCTTGGAGATTCCTCGGTGAGTCCAACCCAGCTCCCTGCCAGCCAGCCAGCCCTGCACCCTCTCTGCCCTTTTGTGGTTTCTATTCCTTCCTCCCTGGCTGGATCGTTTTCCCCAGCGGTTGGGACTGTGGCCTCTGTAGCCAGCTTTCTGGCTGTGTGACCTTGATCCACTTACTCGCCCTCTCTGGGCGTCCATTGCGTCATCCGTGGCACGAGGGTCGACGCTAATATCACGGATTTCATCGAGTTTCTGGACGGGGAGAAGTTTCTCTGAGTCCCTGGCGGACCTGGGGTCAGAGTGTTTGTAATCCGTGTGGTTATCCCCGACTTTCTCTGCAGCCGTGTTTTCAAGGCTGAGTTCTTGATCCTTGGTTTACAGCCTGGGAGCCCGAGGCAACCCACCCCCTGCCCCATCTCCACAGAGGGGCGCGTCGTTCTGCCCCCACCAAAGCTCTGGGCTCCCTTGCACGGTGGTAGGGGGGACCTCAGCCCGGCCCCTGGCCCTTCCCTCCTTGTTCTGTTTCAGCCTGAAGCTCGAATGTGACAAGCTGGCCAGTGAAAAATCAGAGATGCAGCGTCATTACGTGATGGTAAGCTGGCCCCGGGTGGGCGGGCGGGGGCTGGTGGGGGGACCCCAGACCCTCCTCCGCCCCTGGCAGCTGCCTGACCCTGGCCGCCTCCTGCGGGATGTAGGAGGATTCGGGGTCTGCTCTCCATTCAGCCGGCCCCCGGGGCCTGGCTGAGTCCGCCTTGCCGGCCTGGCCGCCGGCCCAGGCGGTGGCCGAGGTGCCAAACCACCGGGTTGCAGCCTGGGCCTGCCAGGTCCCCCGGCTGTCCTTGGCAGCAGAGGAGGCGGCTGCTGTGAAAGCCAAGGCCAGGAACTGACGTGGGGGAGCAGCCGGATCCCTCCCTGCCCCCACAGTTTGGGCATCCCAGCGTTTAACCCCTCCTGGCCCGGGCTTCGGAAGGAGGACTGGGGGGGGCAGGGGGGGGCAGGAAGCTGACATCCTTTGAGGTCCCAGGGAGGGAGGGGGTGACACTGCATTCTTTGCCTGACATCTGAGACCCTGCCTGTGCACGCTGCCAGAATCACTTGCCACCACACCCACACCCACCAGGTGGCAATTTCTACATCAAAAACCCCTGCGTTGGTCCAGCCCAGAGCCCAGCTCTCCCAGGCTACAGGGGAGGCAGAGGCAGATACTTACCCTCCTGGCCCCAGAGGGATGGGGCTGGGGCGGAGAGAGGGACCCAGGACGGGCGGGGGTGGGGGGGGGCAGGGGGGACGGTTCCAGAGAGGGGCACACTGCCTAAGGAAGGCTGCACGGAGAACGGGGCATTGCGGCTCGGGTCTTGAAGAATGAGTAGGAGCTTTCTGGGCAGAGGAGAAACTGCAATGTCCTGGGAATGAACTTGGCTTCCCCTGCCCCACCCCCAGGGATGATGGGGAGCCATGAGGGACTTGAGGGGAGGGGAGGGGGCAGGGTCAGATCTGGGACGTGAGGAGGGGGGCTCCTGACCCCAGAGCCAGACCCAGCAGGCTTTGTTTATCCTGATTATTTATACCCAGGAAGGCAGACTTCCCGGGAGTCTGGGGCCACCCGCCGACAAGACACATAAAGAGAAAAGATTAGGAGCCCTGGAATGTTTGTGTGCCGAGAGGGGCTGGATAATTATTCCAGAACCCAGGGGAGCCAGGCCAGGCTGGGGCCCTGAAGCCCCCTCCCAGCTCCCTCAAGTGCCCCCCCCTCCCCCAGGGGCCTGGGCCCCTGCTCCGGGTCTGGGTGCCTCCTGCATGCCTCTCCTCTCTCCTGCCTTCACACTCTCATCTGGCTGCCTCCTGCCTTGTCTCTCTGTCACTCCCCCATCTCTGTCTCTGGAGCCCCCCATCCTTTGCCCACCCCCCATTTCTCTCTCTCTCTCTCTCTCCCCCCCCAATAGTACTACGAGATGTCCTACGGCTTGAACATCGAGATGCACAAGCAGGTACGCCCCCCGCCCCCCTTGAGCACCCCCAGGCAGGTGGGCCCGGCCCCTTGGCTATGAACCAAGTCTGTCCTTCATACTGTTACATCAGAGCCCTCTGTCTGCTCTTTCCTGGGCCCCCCTGGGAGGTTTATCTCCCTGAGGGGGAGGGGCAGAAACTTTCCCCCAACCTACCAGCCCCCTGCCCCGTCGACCCCCCTTTACAACAGTGGGGGAGGGTAACATGCCAGCGCACCGTGGACCCCCAAACTGCCCCTCACCCTGCAGCCTTGCTTTGGCCATCCGTGCGCTGAGGAGGCCAGCTGAGGGGTGTCATAAAAACAATGATGCTGGCCACCCCTCCCCTACAAGCAGCCACTCCTTACCAGGCGCCGGCCATCATCTCAGGGCCACCCGGCCCCCCGAGCCCGGTCCTGCGTCTTCACTGTCAGCGGCAGGGCCGGGAGCCAGCCTCAGATCCCACCTCTACCGCTGGTTGGGTACCCATAGGCTTGAGGTGTTGATCTGACCCTGGGCCGAGCTGGCCTCTTAGCTAGAACCTCGCGGGCCTCCTGGGGCTGGTCTGCACCTGCCCCCCGCCGCCTGCCCTGGACTGAACCCTCCGTGCGTTCCAGGCTGAAATCGTCAAGAGGCTGAATGGGATTTGTGCCCAGGTCCTACCCTACCTTTCCCAAGAGGTGAGTGACCCTCCACCCCCCCAAGGGCTGCTGGGAGGAGGAGGTAGACAGACCGTGGACTTGCCCCAGGCCCTCCCCGCTGCAGCCCTCAGGCAGCGCGGAGCCGGCTGCCCCGACCACACACCTCCCCTCTCTGGACCTCCCAGACACCAGCCTGGCCTGTGCGGAAGAATCCCCAGGCTGGAGCAACCCCCCGGGGGTGCAGGGCAGTGGAGGGAGGGGCCTCCCCCTGCTGCAGCATTCCCAGCTGGAGTGAGTCACTTCACTGGTGAAAATGTCAGATATGCCCAAGAGTTGTTCCTGCCTGTCCTGCTTCTGCCTCGGACCTTCCTGAGGTTTGTCTGCCAGGCCCCGCGGGCCACCTCAGGCCACAACACCAGAAGCGTGTGTGTGTGTGTGTGTGTGTGTGTACGGGGAGGGCACTCAGCACACGTCTGCAGACGTGCACGCAGACGTGCACAGACGCGACACCCAGATACACGAGGCACACACATGCACGTGTGCACGCAGATGCACGTACGTGCAGCCACGCAGAGACCCACAGGTGGACACATGGACACACGCACGCGCCCTGGGGTACCGGGCTCTCACTTCTGCTTTTTGAGATTTTAAGACTCTTGGTGTGAGACCCGCTCCGCATTCCCCGCCCCTGCCAGGTTTTGCTGTCGATAATTCATTTCCTCTTTAAGCCCAGACGATCTTGGGGCCCTTGGGGAACCTGCGTGCCCAGGGACAGTTCCAGAAGGACACTGTGAAAACCCCAGAGAAAGGGGTTCTTGGGGCCTGGAAGACCTAGACTTGGGCTTTCCTTTCATGACGGGGGCTTCCTGGGAGGCAAGGCAGAAAGAGACATTGGCAGATTGTGGCGTCTGACGGCAGAAGAGACGGACGTTCAGGGAGTGCTGGGGTGTGGAGGGGGCAGATTGCTCTGGGGAGGGATTGCGCCGAACCGAGACTCCTACTCCGGCACTGCCAGAATCCTCCGGGCCTTCCTCAGCTATGGAAGGAGAGGAGCTTGGATTAGCAGGTGTTCGACCGCAATCTGCAAGATCTTAGGATCAAGACTTGCCTGTACAGTTGGCCGCGCTGTGCACTGTGCATCTATTTCTTTGTAGGTGGCAGATCCAGGGTGTCTCTCAGACTCACCCAGTGTCGTTTTCTTAAGTATGTTTGGCACTGGCTGAGGCTTGGTACACAGAAGGGGATGGAGAGGGGTTTTCTGGTGGGGTCGAGAGCCATGGGGGTTGGGGGGGGGGCGGTGCATGGCGCTAATAGCCTGGATGGGAGAGTGGCTTCTCTTGGGCTCTGTGCCCCAGAGCCCCAGCTGAGATCAGGGTGCAGCACCTGGCTCCTCTCTGCCCCCCATTCCCCTTTCCAGCACCAACAGCAGGTCTTGGGAGCCATCGAGAGAGCTAAGCAGGTCACGGCTCCTGAGCTGAACTCCATCATCCGAGTACGTCTGGGTCTCGGGTGGGCGGGCAGGTGGGAGGGCAGGTGGGCCCGGCAGCTAATGCTCCCCTCCTTCTGCCCTGCAGCAGCAGCTCCAAGCCCATCAGCTGTCCCAGCTGCAGGCCCTGGCCCTGCCTCTGACCCCGCTGCCCGTGGGGCTGCAGCCGCCTTCGCTGCCGGCCGTCAGCGCGGGCACCGGCCTCCTCTCGCTGTCCGCGCTGGGCTCCCAGGCCCACCTCTCCAAGGAAGACAAGAACGGGCACGATGGTGACACCCACCAGGAGGATGACGGCGAGAAGTCGGATTAGTGGGCGGCCGGGATGGGGAGGGTGGGGGGACAGAGGGGAGACAGACAACGGAAGAGAGAGGAACGTTTAGCGCCAGACACAGTAGGGCTCGGGATTGGCTGAACTCGGTAGTATTTATGGTAGCCGCCTGCTGGGGCCCTAGCCCTGCCTGTGTGCCGCCCCTAGCTTCGCTCACACCCCCGGCCTCCTCCCTCCTCCTCCTCCTCCTCCTCCCCCCCCACCCCTGCAGCCTGAGTGGGTGAATACCTCGCTCATGCTCACACCGGAGGCAAGCTGAGGCCTGGAGGCACAAACGGGAAGCCAGGTCAGAGGAGAGCAAAGCCTCCAGAAGCCCCGCACCCCTGCACTTCCCCGTCCGCACATGCGCGCGCCTGACGTCCGCCCGCAGGGCCCCTCAGGGCGCGCCCCCCAGCCTCTCACCCCGGCACTGCATGCAGACAACACGCTAGCTGCCCCTTCCTGCCCTGGGCACCCCCCTCCCCTCCCGTCCTCCCCCCTCCCTCACCTCCTCTGCCCGTTCCGGAGCCCACGCCCACCTGTCCTCGCCCCTCGCCCCTGCAGGAGAGGGGGCGGGGAGAGTGAGCTTAGCCAGGAGCAGGGGGAGGGGGGGGCGGGCGTCCCAGAATTCCCTTTCTCCCCTTCCCGAATAAAGATGAGGGTACTCAAGTTGTCTTGGTTTTTATTTTATTTTTTTCCTTTTTCCAGTATACTAGCTTGTCTTTTAAGAAAAGGGATATTACGGGGGAAAAAAAAAAAAAGACAGAAAAATGTTTAAAAAAAAAAAAACAAGCAACACCCACACCTGTGTCTGTATATAGCCTTTTAGACTGTCAGCTTTTGTTGTGCTCAGTCGTCTGATCGCTGCGGAGAAGTGACAATGCTGTGTCGAGGGTGGGCTTAGCTGTGCCTTTCAAATAAAGATGTGAGAAGGTTGGTCGCCTTGTTCCTGCCTCTGTGTTGCGGGCTGCCGCGGTGCCCCCCTTCCCAGGGGAGGAGGGGGTTCCCTCACGTCTGAGCTCCCTCCTTATGAGGGACGGGTTAGCGAGAGTCCCGGGTGAGTCCGGCTTGTCGGTGTAAGTCTGTCTGCAGAACTTGGTGCATAGACCAGAGAGGGTCAGCTGGAGGATCTAAGTCACACAGCCACGCCCCGGTGCCGGAGGCTTAATGGAGCTGGTTTCTGATCACCAGGCCACAGGGCTCCTAAGTGGCATTCTTTTCCATTAGAGAAAGATTTCCAGACTGCCGGGATCAACTGCCACTGCCCACACAAAGACCCTTTTTCCAGAGCTGAGAAGACAGACCCCCAGCTGAACGTGACAGTGCCAGGACCTCTTGAAGGTCCTGGAGCCACCCCCTGAGCGGGACCACCTGGGGGAGCCAGAAGGAAAGGAGGTTCCCAGAGTGCATCTGGCGCTTGGGCCAAGAGGCCCTCAGGCTGCCCACCCAGGATGTGGGGAGAAGCTAAGGGTGGGGCTGGGCGGGGCAGCCAAGGAGGGCTGGGGCGTAGAATTCCCACCCTCAGGGACCTGGGCACCCAGGGACTTTTCAAGTCCAAGAAATTCTCACCTGCCCCCCATCCAGTGGGTTCCCATGGGGGACCAAGGGCAGAGGGGAAGGCGGACTGCTCACCGCACAAGAAATGGCTCATGTCCCTGAGCAAAGAGGAGACAGAGGAGTGGGGACAGGGACCGAGCCACCCAGGCGCCCCTGCACCCACTGCAGTCAGAGCACCTCTAAAAACGCCAGTGTGATGGGGTCACTCCCTGCCTAACATTTATCCTCGGGTTAAAACCCCAAACTCCAAACTCGGGCACCTGGGTGGCTCAGTTGGTTAAGCCACTGACTCCTGGTTCCGCTCACGTCACGATCTCACGGTTCCTAAGATCGAGCCCTGCCTGGGACTCCACGGTGACATCGCGGAACCTGCTTGGAATTCTCTCCCTCTCTCTCTGACCCTCCCCTCCTTGTGTGTGCGCTCTCTCTCTCAACATAAATAAATAAGCATTAAAAAAAAAAAAAAAAAGGCATGAGTACTGAGTGATTCCATTTATATGAAGAACAAAATCCAGCCCAAGTGACCTGTACTGTCAGGTGTCATGGGGTTACCCTTGGCAGAGGGGGAGGGGCACAGGGGGCTTCTAATGGGGCCGGTCGTGTTTCACTTCTCAACTTGCCTGCTGATTACATGAGGGTGTTCACTTTGTAATAATTCGTGAATTTGTTCACTTCACAACCTGTGCACCCTTTTGTGTGTTACATTTCACAATTTTAAAAAAATCATAAAAAATAGATTTGTGGCCTCCGTGGCAGCTGGATCTGCTCCCCACCCCTCCAATCATCCCTCTTCCGCAGGCGGCAACCGGCTTGAAACATCTCGCCATTCCTTGCCTAGAGGCCTTTGCACATGTTGTTCCGTCTGTCTGGAACAGTGTTCTCTCTTTTTTTTTTTTTTAACGTTTATTCATTTTTTTTTTAATTTTTTTTAATGTTTTTTATTTATTTTTGAGACAGAGAGAGACAGAGCATGAACGGGGGAGGGGCAGAGAGAGAGGGAGACACAGAATCGGAAGCAGGCTCCAGGCTCTGAGCCATCAGCCCAGAGCCCGACGCGGGGCTCGAACTCACGGACCGTGAGATCGTGACCTGAGCCGAAGTCGGACGCTTAACCGACTGAGCCACCCAGGCGCCCCTAACGTTTATTCATTTTTGAGAGACGGAGAGAGACAAAGCGCAAGTCGAGCAGGGGAGGGGCAGAGAGAGAGGGAGACAGAATCCGAAGCAGGTTCCAGGCTCCGAGCTGTCAGCACGGAACCTGATGTGGGGCTCGAACCCACAAACCGTGAGATCATGACTTGAACCGAAGTCAGAGGCTTAACCGACTGAGCCACCCAGGTGTCCCCAGGTCCCTGGATGACATGTTTCTTAAGTCCTCTCAGGCCCCTCCACCCAGGTCCTGCAGGGAACAACAGGTGCCATTACTATGTCACATGGTGGTTCCAGGTATATGGTCTCTAGCCTCAATTTAAATCCTGGCTCTTCAGGGGTGCCTGGGTGGCTCAGTAGGTTGAGCACCCGACTTCGGCTCAGATCGTGATCTAGAGGTCCGTGGGTTCGAGCCCCGCGTCGGGCTCTGTGCTGACGGCTCAGGGCCTGGAGCCTGCTTCGGATTCTGTGTCTCCCTCTCTCTCTGCTCCTCCCCCACTCGTGCTCTGTCTCTCTCCTTCTCTGTCAAAAAATAAATAAACATTAAAAAAATAAAAATAAGTAAATCCCGGCTCTTCCTCTCATAGCTGGGCCATCTAGACAAGTGGCTTCTCCCCTCTGGACCTTGGTTTCCCTGTCTGTAAAATAGGTATAATCTCACTGCTACTCCTTGTTATGAAGGCCGTGCTATTTAATCCGTGGAAATGCTTACAGCACAGCCTGGCACGTTCCTTCATTCCTCCATTGAGACCTACTGTGAGCCCCAGGGACACAGAAGACATAAATTCCTGTCCTCTGGCTGGAACAGACAGATAACCAGGAAAACACAAAATGTGTCAGCACGTGTGTTGACGGAGAGCCAGGCAGAGAAGGGATGGGGAGCGTTGGCTGCGATTTTTTTTTTTTTTTTTCCTAATTTGCACATAGAAGCAGCTCAATAAACGTTAGCAGTTTGCTGAGGGCAGACCTGGGTTTGTAGCCATCTCAGACCCTAACTAGTGATTTGAGGCAAGTGAAGTCACTTGTCTGATCTCAGTTTCTGGGAAACTGTTCCCGAGAATTAGCAGGAAGCCTGCAAGGGCTCACAAGCTGTCAGCTGGTGTTATTATTACTGATGTTGCTGGCAGATGAAGGGCTCCGTGGGGGGGGGGGGGGGGTCACAAATCCGACACCCCCAAAACAGGGGTCTCCTCCGGAGAAGGGGGCGCCCTGCCCAGCCACGGAGGATCTGGGACCTCGGGGGCCTCCCTTTGGGCCTCGGAGCACCCCCGCCCAATCCCACCTGCGGGGCTTGGAGCTGGGAGCCCCTGGTGGAGCAGGCTGACAACAAGGTCGGAGGGGGGGGGGGTACGCGAGCGCGGCCGCGGAGCCTGGCGGGCGGAGGGGCCGCCTCCGGTGCCCCCTCCCCACCGCGGCCTCCCGCGCTTAACGACCGCGCCGCCGGCGACCTCGGCTAATTGATCCGCTAATGGGCCCCGCGCCGCGGCCGCGCCTAATGAGGCGGGAGGAGGGGGCGGAGGGGGCGGTGGGGAGAGTGCAGGGGAGGGGGACAGGGAAAGCAGTGAGGAGAGGAGGAGGAGGGGGCGGTGGGGAGAGTGCAGGGGAGGCGGAGAGGAGGGGTCTAGGGAGGGGGAAGGGAGGGGGAAGGAAGACAAGGGAGGGGTGGAGGGAGGGGGGTGGGGGAGAGAAGGGAGGGGTGGAGAAGGGAGGGGAGGACAGGAGGAGGGGGAGCGAATGGAGGGAAGAGCCGGGGAGGGGTTAGGGAGAGAGGAGGGGGAGTTGGAGGAGGATGGGGAGGAACACAGCAGGAAGGGGGAAGGCTGAGAGGGAGGGGCCCAGGGAGAGGAGGAGGGGGGGCAATGCCCCCAGCCCTTGGGCACAGGACTGGAGGAGAGGGGAGCCCTGCAGACAGGAGGAACGCAGCCATTTCTGGGCACCCAACCCCCTCTCAGACCCCATCCCTTGTGGGGGGGGTCCCTTCTTCTTAAAAGCCCCTCCCCTTCTATGATCATTCCCCTTTGGAAGGGGCTTTTTACCAGGGGGATGTGCGCATCAGGGGTGTGAGCCGCCCCCCTACTCTGTCCTGGAGTGTGCTAATGTCCTCAGTGTTGGACAATTCCCCCAGGCCCCTGTGGCCTGAGAGGAACCCAGCCCCTGTCCCCAAACACCCCTTCTGTACCTCCACTGACTCCTAGGCCTGAGAGCACCCCAGTGGCTCAGAAAGCCAGCCCTCTTCCTCCGGCTCCTGGTTTGAGCTGGAACTCCCCACGTGATCCACGAAATGGCCACAGTCCGGCCGGCCAGGCGCACCTGCAGCCTTCCTCCTTCCTGAGTCCTCTGGGCATCAGCAACTTGGACTCGGATGCAGTCTTGGGGGAGAAACAGTGCTGGTGGAGTCTGGGCCCCGGAAACGTCACGCTGCCCATTTCGCAGACAACAGAACTGGGGCCCAAAGACGGACAACAGATTGTCAAGGCCACAAAACAAGGCAGCGCCTCAGAAGGTCACCCGACCGCAGGTAAAGGAGCTCTTGGCCCCACTAGGAGCAACCAGAAATAATCAGGAAGCCAAAGCTGGTCATCAGGATAACAGAAATCACAAACAGCTATGATTTGAACATCTATTAAGGCCCCAGCCTTGGCTGAGGGTTTTGACTACATGTCTGTTAATTCCTTTTTTTTTTAATTTTTTTTTTAACGTTTATTTATTTTTGAGACAGAGAGAGACGGAGCATGAATGGGGGACGGTCAGAGAGAGAGGGAGACACAGAATCCGAAACAGGCTCCGGGGCTCCGAGCCGTCAGCACAGAGCCCGACGCGGGTCTCGAACTCACGGACCGCGAGATCATGACCTGAGCCGAAGTCGGACACTCAACTGACTGAGCCACCCAGGCACCCCTCTTTTTTTTTTTTTTTTTAGTTTATTAGTTATTTATTTATTTTTGTAATCTCTATGCCTAATGTGGGGCTCGAACCCACGACCCAGACAGCAGGAGTCACATGCCCTTCCCACAGAGCCAGCCAGGCGCCTGTCTCCCAGTTAATTCTTGAAAATACCTGTGAAGGAAGGACCATTAGACAGATAAAGAAACGGAGGCAGTGACTTGCCCAAGAGCACACACCCAGGAACCTGGGTTCTGATGCAGGAAGGTCCAAGCTACAGGGTCCAGGGTCTTAGCCATTTTGTTTAAGGGAAAGAGGAAGCTTCTGGAACCAGTGCTGGAGAGCAGGGCTTCCAGGGTGGCAGTGCCAGGCAGGGCAGGAGGCAAGGGTGAGAGGGAGTGGGCGGGAGGGGTGCTCCTTGAGGCAGTGCTCCCTGCTTTGTGCAGGCCTTCACCCTGGCCTCTTTCTGACACCACCTGAGGGCCTTTCCCTGGCCTGGAACACACTGTCCCCAGAGCCGGGGACTTCCATCAACACCCCCTCTTTGGCCGGCTTTATCAATCACAATGCACAACTTAAGGCAACAGATACTCCCTTGTTCTCCCTTCCCCCACCCCCGACCCCCACTCTGAGTCTGTGACAAAAGCATTCGGTCTGATGTGGTCACTACTGCCTCTCCAGGCTTAGCATTGTGTCTGGCTCGCGGTAGGTGTTCGGGGAAGATCGAGCGAGCGGGCGAGATGGCGGCGCGCGAGCCAGCCCCTCCGGACCCCGCCTGCCAGCCTGGGAGCCACGGCAGGTGTTAGAGCGGAGGAGGGGCCAGGCTGGAGGGGAGACAGAGGCTCGCGCCGCGTTTAGACGCGTTCTGACCTTAGACGCGGCGGGAGGGAGCCCAGGCACCCTAGGGCCCGGCCCGCCGAGGACTCCCCCCCGACGGTCTCTCGGGCTGTCGCGGTCTTGCCCTTCCGTGTGTCTCCGCCCTTGTCTCTGGGTGTCCCAGATCCTCGGTCTCTCCGGGTCTCTCTCCCTCACCCGCCCCGCCCCCCACCGTCCTTCAAGGTCTTTCTAGCTCTGCCTCCCCTCCCTGTCTGTCTCTCCTTCCTACTCTCCCCGCGTGTCCCCGCTCTGTGCCCCCTCCCCGCCACCCCCCGCCCCGCAGCCGCCCCGCCCTGGATGCCCACCCCCCCACCCACCTCCTCTCCTCTCCCACCCACTCCGGCCCCAGGGCCCCGACGCTGGGCGCCAGCCAGGCCTGGAAGCCCGCCCCTCCCCCGCCCCCTCCCACTCCCTCTCCCCTGCCCCCCCCCCCCCCCCCGCCCCCTTCACCCTTCCCCTCCTGCCCTCCGCCGCCTCCTCCCCGCGCCCCACTCCCCTCCTCCCTTTTCCTCCCCTCCCCGCTTCCCGATCCCGGCCCCGAGGAGGGGCGGGGCCCGCGCTCCCGGTGCCCTGCTGGGCCTGACCGGGCCTGTTGGGTAACGTGCAGGCCCGGCCCCGCGCGGTTAATGGTGGGTTTCCCGGCCTGGGCGGCGGGCTACCTGGCACAGGGTCTGGCCGACCTGGGACGCGGGGCGGGGATGGCCCCCGGGCCCCTGAACGGCAGCCGCTGAGCGCCCACCCTGAGTGAGCTGTGTGACCCCGCACAGGTCCCTAGGCGTCTCTGGGCCTGGCCGCTTCCACTCCACCCTGCCCTGCAGCCAGACCCACTGGTCACCGGCATTTACTGGACGCCTGCTGTGCAATAGACCCTGGGGTGGGTGCCCAGGGACCCAGGACAGAGCTGCTCTTGCCCGTGGTGGAGCCCACAGCGTCTAGGAAGACAGATAATAAACCAGCAAATAAGAAAATAAGATGATTTCACAGACCAAATGCCACAAAGAAAGCTCCAACAGGGGCTGGAGACGGAGAATGACAGAGGCCTCTCTCTGTGGAGGTGACATCTCGGCTGAGACTTGGATGGCAGGAGCCCGTGGGGGGAGGAGGGGAGGGAGATGGGGGGGGGAGGGGCTGCAGGCCTAGGGAAACAAGAGGGCAAAAGCCCAGAGGCAGGAGGGCTGCTATTCTGTTGCAGGTTCCCGCACAAAGTAAAGGGAATAATCCAGCTGGCCCTGCAGTAAGGACAGGAGATACCATTATCAAGGGCTGGCTCACCCCCTTTTCAAGATGAGCAAACTGAGGCCCGGGGAGACAGGGCTCCCAGCAAACCTGAAGCTGGGAGAGTAAGCTTCCGGTTGGGCCACACAGTATGTTCCTGCTGGGGACTGGGCGAATCTGGGGTCCAGCAGGAGCCCCCCAAGAGTAGGGATGGAGGCGGGGTTCGCGGAGATGCCGGGAGCGGGGGTGGGGGGTGTAGAGGGTGAGGCCCAGACTTGGGATGGAGGGCCCCTGCGTGTGATGTGAGGTCTGGGACCAGGAGAGCCCCAAATAGAGGTTGCCTTTTCGGGCTAGGTCCCGCCCTGCTTCCCCCCTGCCCACACTCACAGGACAGGCAAAGCCAGCCTCCCCATCCAGCTGTTTGATCCTATGACAACACAAGGAAGGTCCTATTGTTCCTCTCAGTTTACAGAATCACGGTGGCACAGCAGCAAAGTCACTTTTGAACCCAGGCCTCCAAGGGAGGCGTGACCTCAGGTGGCCACTGACCCCTGCAGGCTAGGTTAGCAATGGGCAGGAGGTCAGGGACTCTGGATCCCTGCCCCGAATATGAATACTGGGTGACCTGGAAGGGGTTCTGCCCCTCCCTAGGCTTGCCTCTTCATCCTCCCAGCAAATATAAGGGGCAGGCACTGTGTTGGGCCTGGGCCGACCGTAAAATAATCAGTGTCCAGAGAGGGATGAGACTTTACCGAAGGAAATAAAATGAGAGGGGCTGACCAAGTAGGGAGGTTGAGGGCTGTTGTAGCCAGGCTGGCTGGACCAGGCCTCACTAGGATGTGATGTTCCATCCAAGACTGGAAGGGACAGAAGGGTCAGCCGTGATCCAGGCAAAGGAAACAGTGCATGCAAAGGTCCTGGGGCAGGACCTTACCTGGTCTGTTAGAGGTAACAACCAAGAGGGCTGAGAAGCTGGAGGGAAGTGAGAGTGATGGGGAGAGAGGGAGGAGGCGAGGGCAGGAGAGGACAGGGGTCAGCCCATGCAGACACAGGTGGGAATTTGGATTTTATTCTGAGGGTGATGGGGAGCTCTGGAAGATTTTTAAGCAGAGGGAAGGATGGGATCTGATCACATTTTTTAAAAGCAAATCTCTACGCCCGAGACGGGGCTCGAACTCAGGACCCAGGGATCAAGAGTCGAAGGCTCTACCGGATGAGCCATTTTAACGCATCATCAAAAATGTAGGGGGAAGGGAGCGTGTGTGTTAGTGTATTAGAAGATTCCGTCACCCACCTCGGTTTCCAGGTGAGGAAACCCACTGAGCAGGGGCCATCCTGGACTGCCTGAGGCCCCTTCTTTTCTTTCTGGAGCTGCCCAGTTCTTTCAGAGGCAGCAGCTGGGGTTGGGAGCCTTCAGCCAATCCTAGTGCCTCCCGACACTGGCCACCCAGTCCCCGACTACACATGCACTGCTCAAACGGAGGCAACTCCTATGCATTCTGCAGAACCCCAGCTTACACACCCCCATCTGACATCCAGGAAGCCTTCCCAACTTCCCAAGCAGGGACCTCACTCCTGGCTCTGTCTCTGCCCCCACCCGCAGTCCCGTTTCTACCTCCATCTCAGCCCTGACGACAGGGGGCTGAGAGCGCTCTGCTCTGTGGGCCTCCCACACGCCCCATTTCCCAATCTCGGGAACCCCTCCTTGAGTCCCCATCCTGGCCCGGCCTGGCTGCTCACACACGGGACAGCAGAGAGCCAGCACACTGGTTTCGCGAGCAAGTCTTGCCCAACTATCTCACAATACAGGTGAGCAAACCGAGGCTCAGAGAGAGGCGCGCAAGTCTTAAGGTCACGGTGGGGGGGCGCTACAACAAGGGGGAGGCCTCCCCACGTTCCCAGGTGGAAGTTAACGTGTGTGATTCTTCCGAGGGGGGCTCACCGCCAACCTTGGCAGGAACAGAGGCTCCGAGGTCACCTGAGAGCCCTGGCCCTCAGGAGGGGACAGGCCTGGCTGGTGGCCCAGGAGCTCGGCTGGGGGCGGGGGCGGTAGGCAGAGGTTGGCGAAGTCGGAAGCCAAAGGCTTGGCCTCCCCGAGGGAGCCGCTTTCCCGGCCCGGGTCGGATCAATGGGCTGTAATTATACCGCGCCGGGCCCGGAGCCGGCGGGGAGGGAGCTGGAGCTGGCAGGAGAGAGGCGGCGGGCGGGGGAGCGCGGGCCGGGAGAGGGACCCACGTTACTTTGATTGACAGCCCGGGCGGGCGCCGCGCGGGAGCTTCTGGGGATCGTAGTCTTTCCGAGAACCCCGCTGCCGCCTCCTCTCCCGTTTGCGCTCAGGGAAACTGAGGCACGGAAACGCGCACGTCCCTCCCCTCCGCCTACACGTAGGCTTATCCTCCCCCCGCGGGGCCTGGAAACAAAAGCTGAGTCGTGCCAGGGGCCTCCAGTCCCGGCTGAGAGTCTCCGCTCTTCCCGGGGATTGGAGGTGGGAGGTGTCCAGCTTGAGCTGAAGTCTGCCTCGGTTTACCCATCTGTGAAATAGGGCGGAAGGCGCCTAGTGGGCCCCGCCAGCTGGCCGGGCTTTTTCAAGGCACTTTGTTGGACGAGGGGCTCCTGCTTTTAAGGAGAGACTCGCCAGGCCCAGGGGGTGGCTGGCGTCTCCGTATTTTCGGATACTAAACGGACCGGATCCCCCCCAACCCCCACTCCTGGTGCGCTCTGGTGTCCACGAGGCTCTCAGCGTCTCCAAGGGAGGGGGCGACCCGCACTCTCCATACCCCGCTGGCAGCCTTCCGATTGGCCCAGCCGATCCTAGAGCCTCCTGCCATTGGTCGCGGGTTTCTTGATTTCCATTGGCCAGTGCCCATTGTGATGTCATGGACCCATGTGGGAGCGCCGCGGGAGGATTGGCTGGCACACCCAGCCAACCACCGCGGAGAAAGGAATTTCCACAGTAGCTGAGGCGGCGAGGCTGATTTAAGGTGGTCTGAGCAATCCCGGGTCCCAGCGCTGCTTCTCAGCTTTTTCCTTTAAAAAAAAAAAAAAAAAAAAAATCCACATCATAAAAACCCAGCCAGGAACCGGGGCTGAGCTTTCCTAAGTGGAAGGAGAGAGATCGAAAGCTAAGTCCCTTCCCCCATTTTGCAGCTTCTCCCTGGATTCTGCAGATGGGGAAACTGAGACCTCGGGAGGTGGGGCTAGAAGCCCTGTAAGGCCCAAGAGTTAGCTGGGCGCAGCCTTCTCGGTGTGGCGGGAAGGTTGTGCTAGACTGCCCAGACTGTAACTCACCCCTGGCGAGTCCTTTCCCTGCCTCCTGCTCTGGCTGGATGTGACATTTCAGCGAGTTATGGAGTCATGAGCTGCCTGGGGGTCTCCCATCTCACAGGTTGCTCTCAGCTAAGTCTTCCCAAATTCTCACAGCTGCTGCTCAGAGCAGAATGTCTCTTCCTTCCTGGCAGATCATATACACCATAGCGTGTGTGTGTGTGTGTGTGTGTGTGTGTGTGTGTGTGTGTGTGGTCTTGTGGCTTCTCAGGCAATCCACAAATCTGTATTTACCCTCCCTTGTGGCGTGTGCCTGGTAGAAACATCTAAAGCCTGGTGGGTAAAGGTCCCCTCCTCCAGGAAGCCTCCTCTGGACTCACCAGGCAGAGGCCCTGGTCCCTCCAGATGCTGCTCCCTCTGTCATGACACTAACTAGGTGGGCCCAGGAGTGAGTGCCTGACTCTGCCCCCCACCCCCTGCCCCCCGGGCCCTCCCTAGGACCCCAGCATCTTCCCTTAGGAGGATGGGTTCTAGAACAAATCCCTCCCTGAACAGCGTGAGTTCAGTGTGTGTAATGGAGGGGTTGCCTGCAGGAGATGCTTTGGGGCTGGGCCTGGAAGACGTGGATTTGCTCCAGGCAGAAAAGGAGCAGGAGTGAATTCCAGGAAGAGGTAACAACACAAGCAAAAGCCCAGAGGTGGGAGAGAACACAGAGTAGGTACTGGGACTGGTGTGGCTGGAGCAGAGAGAGTGTGTGAACCGGTGGACAGGAGGTGAAACCTGGATGGGGGGCGGGGGGGGGGGGGGAATGTGTGCAGGGCATCTGATGCTAGCCTGAGGACCTGGGGATTTGTCCGGAGGGCAATGGGGAGCCATGAGGTCTGAAGTGAGGGAGGGCCAGACTCACAAAAGGTGACAAGGGTGAAATCCACTCGCATGGGGGAGGTAGGTGGCTTGAGGGCAGATGGGAGGGGTGAGGAGGCCGGAGGGGGGTGCCGTGGGGAGAGGGAATAGGATTGAGTGGTAGGCGGAGGGGAGAGACGGGGCTGGGTTGAAGCTCTGTGTTGGAGGAGCAGGATGGACTGTGGGGCCTGGCAGGGTGAGGCACGGCGGGCGGGGGGGGGGGGGGGGGGGAGGGGGGATGCTACATCTAGCGCCCCGGGGGGGGACATCCAGGGGAGGCACGACACTTCCTGGAAAGGTTTTGGACACAGGACTTCACAGACCCCCCAGAACCTGAAGTTCCTGGCACTGCAGGATGGCGGAACTCTTGTTTGTTACAAGTTCCCAGCAGGAGTGTGGCCAGCAGATCTCTGGCTTTAGCTGGATGCTCTGTTTCTGTTTCTGGATGCACTGCCCGGCCTGTTCTATTCATTTATTGAGCACTTACTGTGTGCCTGGCTCTGCAAGGGATAGGCTCTGTCCCCACACAGCCTCATCGTGATCCTGTCAAAACAGAACATAACAAACCGTGCTGGGGCCCAGAAGGATCCAGAACAGGGCACAGTGTTGGAGGATCACAAGACGGGAGGCGTGAACGCCCTTTGTGAACACCACTTGAATGGGCAGCTGGAAGGGGGTCTTCTTAGGAGGTGACATGTGAGCTGAGACTTAAATGGTGGGAAGCATTCCAGGCAGAGGGAACGGTAAGTGCGAAAGCCCCGAGGCAGGCCCCAGTCTGGTCAGCTGGGAAAACAGCGAAGGGCCTGAACGTCCCTCTGTCCCTGGGAAGAGGGAGGAGTTTGGGTGTTATTGTGAGGACAATAGGGAGCCATTGAATACTCCAACATACACACACACACACACACACACACACACACACACACACACACACACTCAAATCCTTATCCTCAGGATCTCTGTTCCTCTCCCCACCCTCGCATCCTCCAGATCTCATCTCCAACATAAACCTCTTCAAAGACGCCTCTCCCAGACACCCCGGATAAGCAGGTTCCCTCTCATTCATTTCCATACCTGCTCCCCAAACTCTTCTTTGTACACACAAATCATTCCATAATTACCAAGCTGTGGTCTTGTCTTGTTCCCGGAGCTCACAGAAGGCGGGAATCTGTATTCCTCCGCTGTCCCTTATATTCCCGGTACCTGGAAGGGTGCCTGGCGGCTCATAGATGTTCCAGAAACACCTGTTGGCTGGAAGGCAATGCTCTTAAGTTTAACAGGGTTTGGGGCACTATTTGCTCACTCCCCTGCAGACACAGATGCAGGGATTGATACAAAGCAAGGGTTTCTCTCTGTTTTGCTCTCTGCTGTGCCCAGTGCCCGGCGCAGTGTGCCGTCCACAACAGGTGGTCCGATACGCGTTTGTTGATCGACTTAACAAAAGACCATGAGGTTTTCCATAAGCAGGATGGGAATAAGAATGTCCCCCCCCCTCCCAGGTGAGTGTCAGGTGTCTGTGGTCTGTGGTGGGAGGTGCAGCCCCTGCCCTCAGACACCTGAGTCTGATGGCAGGGATTCAACTGCCTTTCTCCTGGGAGCTGAGTCTGAGGGAGGAGACAGCCCAGTCTGCTGGAGGTAGCAGTGGAAACACCAAATCCCACCTGTGGGGGTTTTTACTCTGTGCCAGGCCAGGCTGAGGGCTGTTCGTGTACCGCCTCGGCAAAAGCAGCCCTTGTGTCTGCCATTTTACAGGTGGGAACACTGAGGCCCAGAGAGGGGCCCGGAGAGACGCAGGTGTCCCCGCCAGCACCGGGCCAGGCCGCCTCCTAAGTCTTAGCCCACTCCCTCAGAAAGGCCATTTCTGACCCCAACTGTCCCCTGCCCGCCACGCTGCTCCCCACTGTGGGCCCCCAGGTATTTCTTGGTTTCCTTGCGTGTGTCTCTCTCTCTCTCTCTCTCTCTCTCTCTCTCTCTCTCTCTCTCTCTCTCTCTCTCTCGCTTGGGCCCTCGGGGAGGTGGGGGGGGGGGGGATGACGTTCCGGGAGGGGGAGGGGCACTGGGCGCGAGCCTCAGTTTCCCCACGGGTCGCCGGCCCGGGGTGGGGGAAGGGGTGGGCTCCCGGGGGAGGGGGGTGCCCGCAGCCCGGAGGTGGCAGGGGCGCGGCGGGCGGGCCGGGTGGGCGGGCCGGGGGCGGCGGCGCCACCTTAAGGCGGCTCTGCCCGCGGCTCCCGGCCGAGCCCCGCCGGAGGGAGGCGGCTCCGCGCGGGGCCCGCCGCCCGCGCCTCCGCCGACACCGGCCGCGGCTCGCGCGACCTTCCGCGCCGCCCCGCGCGCCCCCCGCCCGGCCCGCGCCCCTCCGCGTCCCCGTCCCCCGCGCGCGCCCGGGGAGGGGGGGCCTGCCCCGCGCCGCCGCGCCCCCTCCTCCTTTCTCCGGGCGGCCCCCCCCCCGGCCTCGCCCCCCACCCCGCCGCCGCCTCGCGCCCCCGGATCGTCGGGCTCCGGCGGCGGCGTGGGTGGGGGGCTTCCGGACCGGCAGGATGTACCCCCAGGGAAGGCACCCGGTGAGTGGGGGCCCGGGCTGCGCGGGGTGGGGGGCGCGGGCGTCCGGGAGCTCAGACGCCGCCGTCCCCCCCAGACCCCGCTTCAGTCCGGCCAGCCCTTCAAGTTCTCGATCTTGGAGATCTGCGACCGCATCAAAGAAGAATTCCAGTTCCTTCAGGCTCAGTACCACAGGTGAGGGGGGGCGGGGGCGCCCCGCCCCGGGGGACCCGGGAGCTCACCCGGGAGCCCACCTGGGAGCCCACCTGGGCGCCCCCGGGGGGAGCGGCCGGGCCGCTGGGGGGCCCGGGGGGGGGGGGGTGGTGCGCAGCCAGGCGGGGGCGGGGCCTCCAGGGTGCGGGGCCGAGGGAGACCCCCCTCCCCCAGGGGCGAGGGAGGGCTTCCAGGTGGAAGCGCAGCTGAGGTGGCTGGGGACCGTCAGTGCTGGGACACTTGGAGCCTGAGAAGGGGCGGGAAGGGACCGGGACCTGGAGGTGGGCCGATAATGAGGAAGTGGGGAGGGGGCTAAGAGCCAAACCCATCGCTTTGGAAACTGGCCCAGATGGGGTGTCCCTGGGTCTTTCGCGGGGTGGGGGCGGGGTGGGGGTAGAGGCCGGGGGGGGGGGAGCAGGACCCCCATGCCCCGTCTCCTTTCCAGCCTCAAGCTGGAATGTGAGAAGCTGGCCAGTGAAAAGACGGAAATGCAGCGACATTATGTCATGGTGAGGGGGTTTTCGCGCCAGGATGGGGCAGCGGGAGGGCTCCCTGTGAGTAAAAGCGCCTGGGGTGTGAATCCCCACTCACCCTGCCACTCTGGGCCTCATTTTCCCTGTCTGTAAGTTGGGAGCCCCCCAACTCTTACAAACAATGGGACAAGGATGTCCCCTCTCCCCACTGGCATCTCTGAGGGGCCAGGGTCTCGGGGCACATCCTACCTGCCCCCCCTCCCTGCTTCTTCCTCTGGTCTTGCCCTCTGGGCTCCCAGGAGGCTGGGAGGCTCTGCTCCCTGCGGTGATCCCCCAGCCTGGGAGCCCCTGCAAAACCCAGCTTCACCCTGAGCAGGGCTGGGCACCCACTGGCCCAGCATACATCCCAATTGAGTTTTTTCCTTTGTAGTACTATGAGATGTCCTACGGGCTCAACATTGAAATGCATAAGCAGGTAACTGTGGTGGGGGGTCGGGGAGGGGGGTGCTCAGTGAGAAGGGTGAGGGTCTGGAGCTTGAGGAGAGACCCAGCGATCTGGCAGTCTGGGGCAAAGCAGACCCAGGGAACAGGGGTCTTACCCGATTTCAGCCTCACGAAGGAAAGGAAAACACTTCTGAACTTCTAGAGATACGGTTCAGCAGAGGCAAGAAGCGGGCAGGGACGGCAGGGGCCAGGTGGCAGAGGCTGGCAGCCAGGTCGGGGAGGAGGTAGGGGAGACATCTGTCCCAGGGTGGGGGCCGGCCACACGGTCTTGGAGGAGGTCCCATTCAGCCCACGGGGTCTGATGTTTGGAGGTGGAACCTGATGGTCTGCGATGGACCTCAAGCTTCTGTTGCTGCTTTGAAGGTTCTGAGGTTGACCGCGATGTTCTGAGACTCTCCTAAGCTTCTAAGTCTGATTCAAGGTTCTAAGTTAGACCAAAAGGTTCCGAAATTGACTCCAGTTGTTCAAGATTGACCCCTCCAACCTGAGGCTGAACTCAAGGCTCTCTGATAGATAAGAGGGGCCCTGAAAGATTCTGAGGTTGATGGAATCTTAGATTTGGTCCCTGCGACTATCAGGGCAGTGGGCGGAGCCTACTGGGTGGGAAGAGGAGGGGGGTGGGCTGAGAGGGTGGGGTGGCCTGGGGGCGCCTGCCCTGGTGTGCCGTTCTGGGATGTGCGGGCTCTACGGGATCCGGTGGGCCCGGTGGGCGCCGGAGGGGGCTCGTCCGCCCGGAGCATGGTGTGGTCCCTTGGGTGTGTGAAATAGACTCTCTTGCAGGGTGAGGGGCATGTGCTAGGATCCAGTCTCTGTCCTCCTGCTGGGAACTCAAACTCTGCCCAGACCCAGCACCCAGCACCCAGCACCCCTCTAACCCAGGCAGAAGCAAAGAAGCAAAGCACGGACTGGCCGGGCACACACCTGGATGTGCCCTAGCTGCCCCCCCCCCATCCCCACCCACACAGCCCTCGCTGTGCTCAGCCCCCGCAGGGCACCCCTGGCCCAGGCCCTGCCCCCGATGAAACCTGCAAGTAAGACCAGACTGTCTCTACTCCACTCCCTGGATTTCCCTCTACTGCACCCCCTATACTTTGACACCAAATATGGGGGTTTTCTGCACCCCAACCAGTTCGCACCCTGGCACCAGCAGATGTCCTGCGATTTGGCTCAGTTCTGACACTCTCTGCCTGGAGATAGTGCGGACCCCCTCCCCCCCACCACCACCAAGTTCAGGGCTCAGCCCCACCGGACTGCCTCCGTCGGACATGCCGATCAAAAAGTCTGGGTCTCTGGCCCAAACTCCTGACCCACCAGCTATATATACACATGTCAAGGGTTCCCATAAATAATCCCCTTCTCGGGTTCAATAATTTGCCAGAACAGTCCACAGAACTCAGGAAAGCGGTTCACTTTCCTGGATCACCCGTTTGTTATGTAGGATCTAACTCGGGCACAGCCAGGGGCAAGAGAGGTGCAGAGGGGGCGGGGGCGCACCACACTCCCAGAACCTCCATGCGGTCACCCCCCCAAAGCTCTCCACCAACCCAGTTACAGATATTTGTGGAGGTTTCTGTCACTGGACAGGCCTCGCTGATTAAATCACTGACCATCGGTGATTAGCTCAGCCTTCATCCCTCTAGTAAACTCAGGTATGATCGAAAGGGGCTTGTTGAGGACAGAAAAATGCCCCCCCACCCCTTGCCATTACCCATCACTGAGAAATTCCAAGAGTTTTAGAGCCTCTGTGCCAGGAACTGGGGACAGAGCAAAGTAAACAGGTTTTTTATCCCAACACTACAAAGCCCTCCTGCTGAGTGTGGTGCATGGGGGTCTCTGCCTGGCAGTGGCCTCAGCTTGCAGACGAGACCCAGACCCAGAGACGCGGGCCCGGTGAGGGCCACTCCTTTGTTCGTGATGACCCCACGGCTTCTAAGTACCCCATCTGAGTTGGGCGTCTGCGTGGCTGCTTCCTGGGAATCTGTCGATGGTGTCTCGCGGCTGGTGTATCTGTCCTTGCCTTCCGGCTCAAGGCCGCCCTGGGCATCAGCTCAGCAGATCACTTCCTCAGCAGCCCCTCCGTCTGCCCCCGAGCCTGTGTGCCACTCTGGCTTCAGTGCCTCCGTTTGCACCTGCTGGTGACAGCCCCCGCCCCCTCCAAGCTTCCTCCTCATTGTTTCCTGCCAGGCCGAGATTGTGAAGCGCCTCAGTGGTATCTGTGCTCAGATTATCCCCTTCCTGACCCAGGAGGTGAGTGGGCTGCTGGGACGGAGCGGAGCTGGAAGACGGGGGGCGGGGGGCTGGCTCGATGCCGATGCCGGTGCCACAGGCACTGGTTCTGCCGGGTGGCCTGGAGGGTACGGGGCTGGGGCAGGGGCTTCAGGGACGGAGGGAGGTGATCGCTGACGGTGACGAGCGGGTGCAACCAGGCTGCCTGGGTCCGAATCCTGGCCTTGTGCCCTTGGAGGCTTGCCTTGTCTGTGTCGTTGTGGTGATCAGACAAGCTGATCCGTGCAAGGGTGATACCGGGTGCTAAGGAAGCACCCAATAAAAGTTAGCCCTTACATATGTCCAGTGAAATAAGCCAGTCACCGAAGGACAAATGCTGTCCAATCCCACTCACAGGAGGTCCCTAGAGGAGTCCCGTCCTGTCCACAGAGACAGAGAGTAGATGGTGGGAGCCAGGGGTGGGGCAGGGGGCGGGGAACCAGTGTTTCATGGGGACAGAGTCTCCGTTCGGGGAGATGGAAAGTTCTGGAGACGGATGGTTGCACAACAACGTGGATGTGCTTGCTGCTGCTGAGCTGTGCACTTAGAAATGGTTAAGAGGATAATGCTTATGTGTTTGTAACCACGATAATAATTTTAAAAAGCTGGAATCAGGGAAGGTGACATAATAAGCAGTGTGAACAGCTCACTGAAACTTTAAAAAAAAAAAAAATCAGCCCTTTTAAGAATGCTCTGAGTGCGTGCCAGCCTCAGGACCTTTGCATCAGCTGCCCCCGCTTCCATCCGGAGCATTCCGTCCGCAAGAGACATGAGGGCAGGTTCCACTGCGGGGTGGATGGGTAGGGCAGCCTCACTGTGATGGGGAACAAAAATTTTGGACCCCACTGAACCTGAGATTTTCTGGAAGCTTGGGATGGAGGGATGTCCTGGCTGGGCTGAGATTGTAGACATGGTGTCTGAAGCTGGGGGTGGGGACAAGGTGGCTTAGTGAGTAGGGAGAAAACGGCAGAAATGAAGATTAAAAAAAACTAAGAAGTGAATAAAGACACACATATGTGCCACAGCGACTCCCTTCCTCTAGATCGAGACTCAGCAAACTGCAGTCCAAGGGCCAAATCCCCCCCTCTGCCTGTTTTGGTTTTTTAAAAAATGTTTTTAATGTTTCTTTATTTAAAAAAAAATTTTTTTTTTCAACGTTTATTTATTTTTGGGACAGAGAGAGACAGAGCATGAACGGGGGAGGGGCAGAGAGAGAGGGAGACACAGAATCGGAAACAGGCTCCAGGCTCTGAGCCATCAGCCCAGAGCCTGACGCGGGGCTCGAACTCATGGACTGAGAGATCGTGACCTGGCTGAAGTCGGACGCTTAACCGACTGCGCCACCCAGGCGCCCCAATGTTTATTTTTGAGAGAGAGAGAGACAAGACCGTGAGCAGGGGAGGGGCGGAGAGAGAGGGAGACACAGAATCCCAAGCAGGTTCCAGGCTCTGAGTTGTCAGCACAGACCCTGACGCGGGGCTCGAACCCACGAACCACGATATCCTGACCTGAGCCGAAGTCCTGTGCTCAACCCAGGCGTGCCCTCTGCCTGTTTCGTTAATAAAGTTTTATTGGCACAGGGTCATGCCCACTCACGTGCATGATCTCTGTGACAGCTTTCCTGATAAAATGGCAGAGAAGTTAAGAACTTCTGACCTGCAAAGCGGAAAATATTCTCTGTGACCCTTTGCCAAAAAAGTTTACCAACCCTTGGCTTAGACACGCTGACACACAGGTGTGCCACACACGGGAGCTTCCTGTGTCTCACATGTCCTCGGGGAGCAGCTCAAACCCCCGACCTCAGGAGTGTGGATAAACAGCCTTATACAGGAGCCACCAGCCACATGTGGCCATTTAAATACACATTAAATTGTATTTCTTTTTTTTTTCTAAACCCATTTGTTTCTGAGAGAGAGAGGATGAGCAGAGGAGGGGCAGAGAGAGAGGGAGACAGAATCCGAAGCAGGCTCCAGGCTCCGAGCTGTCAGCACGGAGCCCGACGCGGGGCTCGAACCTACAAACCGTGAGATCGTGACCCGAGCTGCAGTCGGACACAACCCACTGAGCTACCCAGGTGCCCCAGGAAAGCCCGATTTATAATTACTGGTGTTCACTGCGCTTGTGTGCCTGTTTCTTTGGCTTTGTGTTTGTTTCACGGTTTAAAATGGAAAGGGAGAGGGGCGCCTGGGTGGCTCAGTTAAGCGTCCGGCTTCAGCTCAGGCCATGATCTCACGGTTCATGGGTTCGAGCCCCGCGTCGGGCTCTGTGCTGACGCTCAGAGCCTGGAGTCTGCTTCAGTTTCTGTCTCCCTCTCTCTCTACACCTCCTCCACTCTCACTCTGTTTCTTTCTCTCTCTCTCAAAAATAAATCTTAAAAAAAGTTTTAGGGGCACCTGGGTGGCTCAGTCAGTTAAGAGTTCAACTTTGGCTCAGGTCATGATCTCAGGGTTGGTGGGTTCGAGCCCCCTGTCAGGCTGTATGCTGACAGCTCAGAGCCTGGAGCTGCTTCGGATTCTGTGTCTCCCTCTCTCTCTGCCCCTCCCCCGGTGTGTGTGTGTGTGTGTGTGTGTGTGTGTGTGTGTGTGTGTGTGTGTCTTTTTCAAATATTCTGTGTCTCCCTCTCTCTCTCATTCCCCCGCTCCCCCGCTCATTCTCTCTCTCTCTCTCTCTCAAAAATAAACATAAACATTAAAAAAAATTAAAACAAAAAATGGAAAGGGAGAGAGACAGAAGAGAAATAACAAAGCTCTGGGAACAAGGATGGGGTGGAGGGAGGCGGGGGGCCTCAGAGGGCACTGCCTGGCTGGGTGGGGGCTCCCAGCAGACGGGGAGCCTGAGCACCCCCTTCCCGGCTCCCCACCTCCCAGCATCAACAACAGGTGCTCCAGGCCGTGGAGCGGGCCAAGCAGGTGACCGTGGGGGAGCTGAACAGCCTCATCGGGGTGAGTCCGCCCAGCCCCTGCCCTGCCCTGGGGAGACCCCACCCCTGGGTCCCCGGCACCCAGTAGGTGCTAAAGCCGGAGGGTGCCGGGCGGGCAGCTGGCCTGGGCTCCGGCCTCCTTGGAGACTCTGGGGGACCCCCCCAACCCCCCCCCCCCCCGGCCCAGGGGCCCTGCTGGGCGCCCGTGTGGCCCTGCCCTGGCCCACCTCTCCTCTCTCCAGCAGCAGCAGCTCCAGCCGCTGTCTCACCATGCTCCCCCCGTGCCCCTCACCCCTCGCCCCACTGGCCTGGTGGGTGGCAGTGCCACGGGGCTGCTGGCCCTGTCCGGAGCCCTGGCCGCCCAGGCTCAGCTGGCTGCCGTTGCCAAGGAAGACCGGGCGGGCGTGGAGGCCGAGGGACCCAGAGGTGAGCGGGGCAGCACGGGGCGGCCTTGGCCGGAGAAGGGGGTGGGGGAGGGGTGAGGGTGGCACGGGGACTTAAGGGTGAGGGAGTGAAGGAGAGGGCCTGCAGGGCCGTCGGGGTCAACTTCACTCCCCACTGGCTGTGTGTCCTGGGGCGAGTTACTGCCCCTCTCTGGGCATCTACCTGAATGGTTCAGGAAAGGAACGATCCACCCCTTTGCAAGGGTGTTGGAGAAGGGAGATCCTGAGCCTGGAAGAGGGCTCTATCAACGCTGGAGGGGTGTGCCCTCTGGCACCTTGGGCTGTGAAACCCTCACCTCGTCTCCTTCTCTCTCTCTCTGCCTCACCTCCAACCGGCCAGCGGAGAGAGCTCGGAGCAGGGTAAGTCGAAAGGCATCCGGGAACTTGTGTGATATTGGCCTTGCATTCGAATGTGGCTGAAGCCAGTGGCTCTGAGCTGCTAAGGTCCTCCCAGCAGGACGCCCGCCCAGTGTTGCAGCTGGGTCGTCTGGAGCGTTTTGGTATCGGGGATGCCCCTACCGCTAGAGTTTTCTTTATGGAAGGTTTTCAATCGTGAGCTGGCTTTTGGGGGTTTTGTTTGGTTTTTTGCAATTGAATAAATGCATGCACGTGGCACCTTCCGCTCATGAACTTATCCATCATCCACTCGATACCACCATCTATCAGAGCGGTGCCCAATGGAAATAGAGGTGAGCCCTGTGTGTAATTTTTTAAAAAACTGCTTAATTTGGAAACAGTTACCAATGCATCGGGCATTGCAAAGAAAAGTGCAGGGAAGCCCCGTGTACCCTTTACCCAGCCTCCCCCAACCGTAATGTGTCGGATAAAACACAGTACAGGATGCAGGAAACCGCACACAGGTGCAGCCCACAGTCTCCTCAGCATCCATTCTTGTGCTGTGAGCTTGGTGTGTGTGTGTTGGGGGGGGGGGGTTCCGTGTGGTTTTTTTGCCTTTGTTCGCAGCATCACAATCTACTCTGTGATTGCACACTTTCTAGTAGCCACATTTATTTATATTTTTAAATTAAAAAAAAATTTTTAGCGTGTATTTTTGAGAGAGAGAGCACACGCGCATGTCAGCAGGGGAGGGGCAGAGAGAGAGGGAGACGCAGAATCCGAGGCAGGCTCCGGGCTCTGAGCTGTCAGCACAGAGCCCCACGCGGCGCTCGAACCCACGAGCCTCGAGATCGTGACCTGAGCCGAAGTCGCATCTTAACCGACTAAGCCACCCAGGCGCCCCTCTCGTAGCCACGTTTAAAAAGTTAAACAGATGAGGGGCGCCTGGGTGGCGCAGTCGGTTAAGCGTCCGACTTCAGCCAGGTCACGATCTCGCGGTCCGTGAGTTCGAGCCCCGCGTCGGGCTCTGGGCTGATGGCTCAGAGCCTGGAGCCTGTTTCCGATTCTGTGTCTCCCTCTCTCTCTGCCCCTCCCCCGTTCATACTCTGTCTCTCTCTGTCCCAAAAATAAATAAACGTTGAAAAAAAAAAAAAAAAAAAAAAAAAAAAAATTTAAAAAAAAAAAAAGTTAAACAGATGAGATGAATTCCGATAGTATATTTTACTTAACGTCATGTATCCAGAATATTTCAACGTATAATCGACATGAAAACTACTAATGGTATGTTTTATGTCCTTTTTATTGTGCTAAATCTCCACGATCCAAATGCGTTTCGCTCTTAGAGCTCATCTCAGCTTGCACCAGGCCCCCACTCCCACCCCCTGCCGCCGGGGACACTGGGCAGTGTCTGGGGACATCTGTGGTTGTCACGACCACATGGCTTCTGCCCTTAGAAGGTCCCATTTCCCAGATGCGAAGCTTGAGGCACAGATCTTGAGAACAGCGGCGGGGACCCTCAGTCTTCGCTGGGCCTAGAGATGGGCCTCTCGATCCCCGTGTCTCTGTTATGTGTGACACGTATGTTCGTGTATGTTTAAGTACAGGTGACAGTGGTACCAGTTTACGTCCCCGCCCTGGGCCCTGTCTGTTTAACACAGTGTGGCCCTTTCTCACCTTTGGGTCGGAGAAGAGAATGCCCAGAGAATACTCAGCTGTAAATGCCTTTGCCCAGGCGGAGGTTAAGTTTGCGATAAATGCTGCCAGTTGCCAACTTGCCTTGTTTGTTTAACGTAAGACAATTGTGGGGCTCCTGGGTGGCTCAGTCGGTGAAGCGTCCGACTTCAGCTCAGGTCACGATCTCGTGGTCCGTGAGTTCGAGCCCCGCGTCAGGCTCTGTGCTGATGGCTCAGAGCCTGGAGCTGCTTCGGATTCTGTGTCTCCCTCTCTCTCTGCCCCTCCCCCGCTTGCCCCCTGTCTCTCTCAAAAATAAACAAACATTAAAAAAACTGAAAAAACAGGACCGTAGTCCCATTGCATTAGGGCCTATCCCAACCCACTATGCCCTCATCGCAATTAATCACTTCTGCAAAAACCCTACTTTCAGATAAGGTCTCCTAGTGAGGTTCTGGGTGGGCACGTGACTTTTCAACCCCGTAAAGGGACCGTGACCCCCTGACCCTTGCCCCGAGCCCCCTCCCATCCAAGTCTCCTCAACGACCCCAGTCGTTTTGCAGCGCCTCCTTCCAGTGTAACACGTGTCACACACACACAGACACAAGTTCGAGGCAGCAGAGGCTCCGTGGTGGGAACATAATTGCCAGAGAGGGAAGGGGTATGAGGAAGTGGCCGTTGTCGCACAAGAGATCCCGCCCCCAGGGGACACCAGCCCGTGTCTGGGGACGTCTGTGGCTCTCACGACTAGGGGTACGCCTGGCATCGAGTGGGCGGGGCCAGGGTCGCTGCTCAGCCCCCACAGTGCCGAGTGGGGGGAAACTCAGGGACATGCTGTGCGTTTCTGCATTTCCCTGCACGAACGTGGGCTCACCGCGCGCCGGGCCCCGCGTCCGGCTAAGCGTCCGCAGCTCGCTGTATCTTCCCCACAACCCTAGGAGGCGGGCACTGTTGCGATGATCCCCGTTTCACACGGGACACGGGACACGGGTTGAGCGTGCGACAGGTTGCGTAACCTGCCCGAGGTCTCAGAGCCAATGGGAAGCCGAGCTGGGATTTGCGCCCAGCCAGTCGCCTCTCTGCCGGCCGATTTCCGCCTCAGTGATACATTGAGGCCATGTTTCCGTGCTGTCACATCTCTGACGTCTCTGCTTGTTTTTTTTCTTTTTTAAGATGTTATTTTTGGGGCGCCTGGGTGGCCCAGTTGGTTAAGCGGCCAGCTTCAGCTCAGGTCATGATCTCGCGGTTCGCGTGTTCGAGCCCCACATTGGGCTCTCTGCTGTCGGGGCAGAGCCTGCTTGGGATCCGCCGTCTCCCTGTCTGTCTGCCCCTCCCCCTCACTCTCTCTCTCTCAAAAAAAAAATAAAAACACTTTTTAAAACTATCTTTAACAAGAGATTTTATTTTACTATTTTTTTATTAAAAATTTTTTAATCTTTGTTTATTTTTGAGAGAGAGACAGAAAGCAAGTGGGGGAGGGGCAGAGAGAGAGGGAGACAGAATCCCAAGCAGGCTCCAGGCTCCGAGCTGTCGGCACAGAGCCCGACGCGGGGTTCGAACTCAGGAGCTGTGACATCATGACCCGGGCCGAAGTCGGAGGCTCAACCGACTGAGCCACCCAGACGCCCCTCTGCTTTCTTTTTTAAGAGGCTGCACGCTTTTGCATCTGTGGCCTGCTTTATTTCCTAGTGGCCCGTCTTGCTGAACGTGGCTTTGAATCCTGTGTGTGGTTTGCACAGAGCCACCCAGCTCTCAGGGCCCAACGTCTTATCTGCCCATGAAATCAGGCTTCAAGATAAGATCTCATTTGAAGAAATGGTTCCATCCAGAACTGCAGTGCTTGAGAAATCACTGTGTGGGGCATCCCCTGTGTACAGCTGGAGAGACTGAGTCCCAGGGAAGGAGAAAACTGTCCGAGGGCACACAGGCAGGTTGATGTTGTGTCTCTGTGCTGGCACACCCAGCCCTTGACCTTAGAAGGTTGGTTGTCGACATCTGGTGGGCTGGCTTGGCATCCTGCCTCGGCCCCTAATTCGCTGTGCAGCCCTGTCTTCCTCAGGCTCAGTTTCCGTGTCTGTGCAATGGGATTAATCGTCACTTCCCCAAAGAACTTGCTGTGGGGTCAAGACCTTAGCATCGAGCCTGCCCTTGGAAGGTCCCATTTCCCAGATGGGAAGCTTGAGGCACAGATCCTAATAACTGTGTTTGGGGACCCTCGGTCTGGGCTGGGCCAGGACGGAGTCTGGGGCCCCAGGGCCCTGACCCTTTCTCGGGCCCTTGTGTCTCTGCAGAGCGCGTCCCCCTCCCCCCCTGAGAGCCTGGTGGAAGAGGTGCGACCCGGTGGCCCAGGGGGCAGTGGGAAGCCGCGAGCTGAGGACAAGGATCTGTCGGGACCTTATGTAAGTGGGGGGCAAGCGGGAGATGGGTGGGCCCCCCAGCCCCGCCCCTCAGGGCCTCCCAGAGCCCAGCTCTGGCCGTGACGCTCTCACTCTGGGGCCTTCCATAGCTCCCCACTGGGCACGGAGCACTGAACGACGAGAGGAGCTGTGGGGCCAGGCCCAACTCTAGTTGCTCTGTCTCCGTGGCCTCTGGGGCACATATCTGTTTGCCCACCTCCTGGCTTTGGCTCCGGCTCTTCAGCGCTCTGGCATCCCCCCCCCCCCCCCGCCCCGCCACGAGGCACAGAATACTCTCTCCGGGGCCCTCCTCCTGGGTCAGGACCACCCCAGCCCCTCACTGCACCTGCAGTTTCGGGGCCAGGCTGCAGGTTGGGGCTGGGACTGGCTGGCTGGAAAGCACGCGTCCCATCTACGGGGACAGCCTTCTCCTCCCAGCTGCCTGCTGGCAGGCCCGGTGTTGGCCAGTCCTGCTGTTTCTCAGAGATGCCTTTGATCTTTAAAAAACATAGCAGCCTGTTCTATACCCGTCAGCAGCGGGTATTTTAAAGAAGAAAACTGGGGATGGGGTGGGGGGTGGAGGGCAGGGGGCAGTCAGTCCCCCCCCCCCCCCCCCCCCGCTGGGAGATGTGGCCTTCAGGCTGCAGCCTTGGTCTTCCCTTGCTTTTCCAGCAGCCCCACACGCCAGGGTTTCTCCCAAGGGCAGTGGGGAGCCATAGAAGGACGTAGTACAGATGTGGGGACAGGTGTAAAGAAAGTCCTCTGGGGCAAGCTTGGAAGGCTACCTGGAGGGAGCGAGGCTGAAGGCCAGGAGCCTAAGGAGGGGATGAGGTCTGTGCTAGGCCATGGGGATGGTGGTGGGCAGACGATCCCGAGAGGTTGACTGGCTCCGTGGAGAGAGAGCCAGTTGGGAGTTTATGGATGAGTCCTGGTCCCCGGCCGTCCCATCCCGTCACCGAGGAGGAGACTGGGACCCAGGGAGGGCCGGGAGGCGCTCGGGGCCCCACAGCAAGTCTTGGGCCCTAAGTTCCATCCCCTCATTTTTCTCCATGAGAGACCCGCCCCCAACCCCTTGCACCTGAGCAAACGGCAGCCTTCTTTCTGAACTAAGCACATGGGCCTCTGAAGCCCCAGAATCCCGGTCAGACCGCGGCTGGCGGTCTCCTGAGATCAGTAAGGGGGCACGGAGGTAGCGGCATGGCCAGGGCAAGCTCTTTCCCCCGTGTCCCCCCAGGAGAGTGATGAAGACAAGAGCGATTACAACCTGGTGGTGGACGAGGTGAGTCGGGGTCTGGGCACAGAGGGTGGCAGGCTTTCCCGAGTGTTGGGGGACCCAGAGGGAAGAGGGGGGCGTCCTGGCCCCCTCTGTGGATGGCTGTGTTGAGGGTGATGTGGGGGTAGGGGCAGTAGGGGATAGAGGGACACCCCAGGCTGACCCCCTCTCCATAGCACAGGTGGGGAAACTGAGGCCCAGAGAACCCTGGCAATGGGGCAGCAGAAGTAGGATCCGGCCCTGGCTCACTGTGTGACTGGGACAGTACGCCCCCGTCCCTCGCCTCACTTTTCCCCATCTGTTTAATGGGGGACAACAGAGCCAAGCCCTTACACAGTCGTTTCTATGTGGGTTTATGGAGTAGGTACTATCAACCCCATTTTACAGATGCGTAAAGTAAGGCACGGGGGCGGGGGGGGGGTTCATAATCCTCCCAAGGTGGATCGTAGGAGGGACCCAGGCTGGAGTGCGGGTGGGGTTGGGGAGGGGTATATAGAGAGGGGCTCTCCTTCTTTGCCCAGTTCACCTCCACTCAATGTCACCTCCTCAAACCCAGGACCAACCCTCGGAGCCCCCCAGCCCAGCTATCACCCCATGTGGAAAGGCGCCCATATGCGTCCCCGCCCGTCGGGACCTCGTGGACAGTCCGGCCTCTTTGGCCTCCAGCCTCGGCTCCCCGCTCCCCAGAGCCAAGGAGCTTGTCCTGGTAAGGAGTAGGGGAGGCCTTGAAACTCACTTTCCGCACCCTGGGGACCTGGAAACAGATGCCACCCGATTAGATGTCGAGCAAGGAGACACCAGCCCGGCTGGGGTCTTTCCAGCGGGTTGTCCGGCATTTCCTTCATGATTATTTGCCACCTTCCTAAAATCTGCCTCGACTTCATCCAGGTATTTTCCCCAAGTCCACGTGCTCTGTTGAACCTAAATACATTATCAAAAGACCACTCACCCTCTTAGGGAGAAAGGGAAGCATCTCTTGCAATAAATAGGAAATCCCTTGGAAATAAACACACTCAGCTGCAGAATGGCTGCTCTGGGACTGACTCCAGCCTGGCAAGTGTTAAGGCCTTGGAGAAGCGGGAGATACAGCAGCCCCACCTGAGAGGTTGTCCCCCGCTTCCCCCCCTTCCCGAAAGGCAAGAGCATTACTATGGGAACAACTTTCCCAGTGCCAGGTGTAGGAACCCCTCAGAGCACGCCCCTTAGGCATTCCCAGCCGGGCTCCGTTTGGTCCCACCCCTGCCCTCACCAAATCTTCCCCAGACCCCTGCCCTGCGCTTACCCAGAGAGTGCGTCGGTTTCTAGGCCTCCCCTCCCAGCAGGTTGCTATGGCAACCGCCGAGGCTGGGGCTGACGGTTGCATCTCCTGTGACCTCCTCCACTCCGGGAGGCCAGAGGGGGAGGGGCAGCTCTGCTCTCCGGGAGAAGCCCCCAGAAGGCCTCCCTTGTCCCACGTGTCCCCACCCACTCCCCCTCGTGGAGTGGGGTTGGCAGGAAACACGTGATTGTGTAGTGGAAAGACGGGACGGGGACGTGAAGTTTCTTGAAAGGCAAAGGAGGTGACAGCAGAGAGACGACAGCGCGTGTGCTCCTCCTTGGAGATCCCCTCCCCCTCTCCTCAGGTGTCCCCGCAGGGAGAGACAGCTGCAGGGGCACCCCGCCCCCTGAGAGCAGCCAGGGGCACCCCAGTGCTGGCTGCCGGTCCCTCGCCTGAGTGCAGGCCTGTGCTGCCCCCCTCCTGAGTCCTCCGACTGTCGCCTTCCTCCGCAATGCCCGCTCCCTGCCCCGTGTGCCCTTGCTTGAGGCCTGTCTACACCCGCACTCCTCATACCTGATCCTGTGCCCGCTGGGCTCTGGCAGCGGGTGCCGGTCCCCCTCCCCACGCCGTGTGCAGCCCTGCGGGCAGTGCGTGCCCATTCCGACTCTGCTGCCCGCCTGGCGCTCCCGGCCTGTGGATCCCGCGTGTCCCTGTGCTCAGGGCATCAGCGGTGGGGCCCATGCCCTTGAACCCCACGTGCTCGGCGTGCAGACACCTCCTGTGAGCCCCTGCCTAGCTCCCTCCTCCCGTGCCAATTTCTCACCAGATTGTGGGCAGCAAGGGGCCAGGTGCTGGTGCCAGGGTGGGGGTGGGGCGTTCAGTCCCGACCTTTCTCCCCAGAATGATCTTCCCGCCGGCACTCCCGCCCCCAAGTCCTGCGACTCCTCCCCGCCTCAGGACGCGCCCACCCCAGGGCCCAGCTCAGCCAGTCACCTCCGCCAGCTTGCTACGAAGCCAACGCCTGGCACGGACAGTGTCGGTGAGTGTCCACTGGGGCCCGAGCAGGTCTCTTCTGGGGGGTTGGATTCAGCTCTGGGATGGCCTTGACCCCTTCCAGGACTCTGAGCCCAGTGCCGCCTCACCCCGGGCCTCGGTTTCCTGTCTTGGCTGGACGGCTGGGGAAACAGAGGCCCAGAGGGGAGGCGATCTACTCAAAGAGGTTTAGCCTTCTGCACGGACAACACAAGCTTTGGCGTCAGACAGCCTGGGGTTTGAGGCCGGCCTTGGATAACTACTCGTCAGCCGCATGACCTTGGGCAAGCGACTCAAACTTTCTGAGCCTCGGGTCCCCCCTCGTTAACGTGGGCTCTGCTGTCATACGGCCAGGCCCCGCGCTGGTTCTGGGTTCCCAGAAAGAAATCAGCCCTGGAACGCACCCTCGAGGAGTTCCCAGATAGTGGGGACGGAGACGCAGACCCCTAAGCTTCCAGCCCCGTGTGATCGTGGCGGGGATGGAGACAGTGGGCCAGAACGGGCTAGGGGTGGGGCGAGCAGGCTCAGTGATGTTCCTGAGATGTTGCTGGACTTTGGGTCCACTAGGTGTCAAAGGGTGAGTAGGAGTTCAGCAACCGAGGAAGGAAAGGGAACAGCATATGAGCCAGAGGGAACGGTATGCTCAAACATCTGGACATATGACAGGGTGTGGTGGATGCTGGACCGGAACGCAGCAGCCCCGAAAGACCAGCCAAGGCAGTGGAAGGCCGGATCTGGGTCCAAGGTGTCTGAAGACCTATCTTTGTCTCTTCTCACTCAGCCCTGAGGAGCCCCCTGACCCTGTCCAGTCCCTTCACCACGTCCTTCAGCCTGAGCTCCCACAGCGCCCTCAATGGGGACCTCTCTGTGCCCAGCTCCTACGTTAGCCTCCACCTGCCCCCCCAGGTCAGCGGCTCTGTGGTGTATGGACGGTCCCCCGTGGTGAGTCCTCAGTGTGGGGGCACCGGGAGGTATCGGAGGGCACAGGGGCTGGGGGCCGGGGGGAGAAACCAGTTACACAGGAGGAGACAAGGGGGCCTCCAGAGGGAAGAAAGTGCTGTCACGGGGGACATCCCAGACCCAAGGGATGTTGTGCAAAAGCGGTCAGCAAGCGTTTTCTGCAAGAGGCCAGACATTCAATGGTTTTGGCTTTGCCGACCAGTTGGTCTGGGTCAAAACCACTCACTTGTCCTTCATAGCTCAGAGCCACCATAGACAACATGGAAATGAACGGCCGTGGCTTTGTACCGATAAAACTTTATTTACAAAAACGAACAGGGGGCCAGTTTGCCAACTCTTGGCTGTAGAGCCGGTCAGACTCTTCGGGGTCCTTCCAAGTCTGGGATTCTAGGATTCCCGGGGCAGAGGCTTTGGGGTTCCTTCAAGCGCAAGCCTCTGCTGTCCTGTCTGTAGTGCAGCGGGAGGAGAGGGCATCTCTGCCTTCTTAGGGAGGGGCTGACTGGGGATCAGATTGGGGATCCTCTGATAAACAGAGAAATATGGCAGGTGAGCATGGGGGAAGGCAGAGGTGGGTTTGAGTCACCTGCCCTAGGACCCTTCCTCTTTGGCATTTTGGCAGATGGCATTTGAGTCTCATCCACATCTCCGAGGGTCATCTATCTCCTCTTCCCTGCCCACTATCCCTGGGGGGAAGCCGTGAGTATTGGCTCAGGGATCCCTGCCTCCTGTGGGGTGCTTGCATTGTGGGGTGGGGGCTGGGGTTCCCTGCTGTCTTTCCAGAAAGTCTCTGGAGAGAGAGGTAGGTAACAAGAAAAATGCAGAAACGGGGGTGGGGGGTACTCTTGCCTTCCCCACCCCCACCCCGGAGACATTCGGCATGTCTTTGACATTTTTGGTGGTCAGGCCCACATCCCGCCTCTATGGGGCCTGGGATACAGTTGTACATCCTACAGTGCGCAGAATGCCCCCCCCCCCAACCCCAGGGGGCCGCAGCCCCAAGTACCCAGGAACTCTCCGCCATGATGGGAATGTTCTATACCTACAGCTGTCCAACCTGACTGCCATTGGCCACCTGTGGCTTTCGCCACGGAGAAACTGAAGTTGTAAACTGATTTCAGTCTAACTGGCCACCCGGGGCTGGGGGCTCCCCATGGGTCCCAGTCTCTGGAGCTCTCGAGGCGTCTCCCTGGATCCTCGCTACTCAACACGCATTTACCAAGTGCCTGCTTGCCAGGCTGCGGGCCACGGGCTACGCCACGCTGACTGTCCCGTCCGTCACCTGGGATCCAGGGTTCCCCACCCCGCCCCCCCCCGGCCCCCTACTCCCCGGGCACCAGGCCGGGCCGCCACCCCCAGGGCGGCCCCCTCCCCGCGCGTCACGGCCCCTCCTCCCGTGCAGGGCCTACTCCTTCCACGTGTCTGCCGACGGGCAGATGCAGCCGGTGCCCTTCCCCTCGGACGCGCTGGTGGGCGCGGGCATCCCGCGGCACGCGCGGCAGCTGCACACGCTGGCGCACGGCGAGGTGGTCTGCGCCGTCACCATCAGCGGCTCCACGCAGCACGTGTACACCGGCGGCAAGGGCTGCGTCAAAGTGTGGGACGTGGGGCAGCCGGGCGCCAAGACGCCGGTGGCGCAGCTCGACTGCCTGGTGAGGGCGGGGCCCGCCGGCGGGGGCGGGGCTTGTCCGCAGGGGCGGGATTTCCGGGCCGCCGGGGGCGGGGCTCAAGGCTCGGGGAGAGCGGGGGCGGGCTGGGGGGGCGCCGCGCGCTTGGGGGCGCTCTGGGGGGGGGGGGAGGCCCCGTCGGGGAGGGCCGGCCCCACACCGTCGCTTCTCTCCCGTCCCAGAACCGGGACAACTACATCCGTTCCTGCAAGCTGCTGCCGGACGGCCGCAGTCTGATCGTGGGAGGGGAGGCCAGCACCCTGTCCATCTGGGACCTGGCGGCGCCCACCCCGCGCATCAAGGCCGAGCTGACCTCCTCGGCCCCGGCCTGCTACGCCCTGGCCGTCAGCCCCGACGCCAAGGTCTGCTTTTCCTGCTGCAGCGACGGCAACATCGTGGTCTGGGACCTGCAGAACCAGACCATGGTCAGGTGGGTGGCCCCCGCGCCCCTCGCTTCGGCGCTGGAGCAGAACCAGCCCCCACGACGGACGCCTGACGCCTGGGCCCTTCTCCCTCCAGGCAGTTCCAGGGCCACACCGATGGTGCCAGCTGCATCGACATCTCCGACTACGGCACTCGGCTCTGGACCGGGGGTCTGGACAACACGGTGCGCTGCTGGGACCTGCGGGAGGGCCGCCAGCTGCAGCAGCACGATTTCTGCTCTCAGGTGCCGCAGTGGGTCTGCCGGGAGGGCGATAGAAGCTTCAGGAATCCCCTCCCCTCCCCACAAGGCACTCACTTCCGGAAACTGAGTGGGGACCAGATACCTGTGACCCGTGTCCATCTTTTTTGTCCTTCTCACAAATCCATAGGCCTTACCCCGCCCCCAACCCCGTGGAAACACAAAGGCACTGATTCAGAGTAAGCTGTGGGTCTACTAAGACCCTCAGATCACTTTCCCAGATGCTTTTGCTAAGTCACGCCCCCGTTCATTCCTTCCTCTTCTCTGGTAGCCCAATTCTCTTCCCGGCCTTCAATCTCTTGACCCGACTGAGAGCTCCTGACCACCCCCCAGGACCCACTGGGGAGCCACTGATGTAGGTTGGCAGGGAGAGGTTGACATAGGAGTCGGGCAGAGAGGTCTCCGTTGAGGGCTCTGTGAGAATCCAGGCTAAAGGATGAAGTGAAGGAGCTGGACAGGCTCTGGAGACTCCTCACGGCTGAACAGAGTCACCCAGATCCTCTCTCCCACTGCCTTGGGGGCAGGACGTGAGCTCCTTGGCCTGACATTTAAGGCCTCTGTGCTCTAGTCTCTCTCACACACACCATGCCCTCAGATGCATCTAGACCTCTCCTCTTACTGTTCCCTCTAGCTGACATGCTTTTCCTTCCCTCTTCTCCAATTGGTGAACTCCTATTCATCCTTCAAAACCCATCTCCATTTTTGCCCCCTTCCGTGAAGCCTGGAGATAGTAGCTAACGCCCAAACTCTTTCTGTTCTACCTTCTCTTCTCTTTAGCTTAAAAGTTTCTTTGATAAGGAACTCAAGGGTGCAGGTGGATATGGCTGTCCATCCCCTGGCCCTGAGACTTAGATGGGTTGTTCTCTGGGGACCCCATGGTGAGTATCTCTCATCCCACCGGGCCCCCGTCTTTGTGCAGGAACTCTGTACGGGCAGGAGAGCACACGTGAAAACTTCCAGTCCTCTCTCTGCTGTCCATTTGTGGTTCTTTCCACACGCGTCCTGTCCGTAGGACTTCGACAGGGTTAGGATAGAACAGGGCGTTAAGCCTCTCTCTGCCTCGCTTGGGGTGGGGCACGGAACGATGAGGCCACTGAGTCCTTTCACATCCAAGCAAAAGGAGGTGTTGGCAAGCGGGGAAAAGTTCCGAGCTGGGAGTCCGAAGGCCTCGGCTTTCACGGATCTCTGACCTTGAGCGAGCCCTGGCCTCGAGCTTCCCTTCTGCCATCTGCTCAAGGGGGGCGACTGTCCTCGCCCGGCTTCTCCCTCTCCCTCCTTCCCTCCCTCCCAGAGCTGTTGTGCGTTCTGAGCAGATAATGGATGTGAGGCCCCAGGGTTCCGTGTAATTCTGATTAATATTAATGATCCGACATGCAGTTGCCTGCTGCGTTCCAGGCCCTGGGCCAGCTGCCTCTCCACGCAGGGCTGCCGCGGGAGAGCGGTGGGCCCCTCCCCTGCCCCTCTGGGCCTCCTCCAACCTCTGCAGGGGGGGTTCGATGTCCCCTCTTTCCTCTGCACCCCCAGATCTTCTCCCTGGGCCATTGCCCCAACCAGGACTGGCTGGCCGTGGGCATGGAGAGTAGTAACGTGGAGGTCCTGCACGTGCGCAAGCCCGAGAAGTACCAGCTGCACCTTCACGAGAGCTGTGTGCTGGCCCTCAAGTTCGCCTCCTGCGGTGTGTGTGCCTGGAGGGCGCGGGGCGGGGCGACCGAAACCCCACACCCACCGGACAGCCCCCACAGCAAAACACAGGACGCCCAGCGGAATTGGAATCTTTCTGTTTAGTATTTATTTTTGAGAGAGAGAGACAGAGCGCAAGTAGGGGAGGGGCAGGGAGAGAGGGAGACACAGAACCTGAAGCGGGCTCCACGCTCCGAGCTGTGGGCACAGAGCCTGCTGCGGGGCTCGAACCCCCGAGCCTGGAGATTGTGACCTGAGCCCAAGTCGGACGCTTAATCGACTGGAGGCACCCAAGCACCCCCTCGGTGGAATTTTGAATCTTAACGAATCATTGGTTAGCGGAAGTTTTTCCCAAGTGCGACCCAGGACATGCTTACGCTTAAAAGCAACTGATTTGGTAATACAAATACATCCCCAATATCGCCCGAGACACACTGACACTAAAAAAAAAAAAAAAAAAAAAAAAAGCAGCCAAATGATTTTCAGCATAAGTGTGCCCCAAGTACCGCATGGGACACGCATGCATTAAAAGAAAATAAATAATGAAATCCTTGGGGCACATCTGTATTAAAATGGTTTGTGATTTATCTGAGATTCAAAGGTACCTGGGCATCTTATGTTTTATCTGGCCACGCTCTCCTGGGGGCTCCCCCTTCTTGAAGGCCAGATGGGCCCCCGCCCCCGGGGGGCCTTGACTTCACCATCTGGAAAATGGGGGGGAAGGAGGGGCCCACTGTTCCCTTTGTGAGAGTGGAGGTGCCAGAAAGAAAGGGAGAGACCAGGCCTGCTGGACCCTGTCTGCCTGCGGCCCACAGCCGGGGAGGAGGCCGGGGGGGGGGTGGGGGGGGGCTCTCTGGTCTCTCCTGCTGGAACCCCCTGCTCTCCCTCCCCCAGGGCGCTGGTTTGTGAGCACCGGGAAAGACAACTTACTGAATGCCTGGAGGACACCATACGGAGCCAGCATTTTCCAGGTACCCAGCTGCGTGCAGCCACCGCCCTGCAGGCCAGGACGTGCTGCGCACAGGGGCCCCGGGGTGGCTGAGCTGGTGGTTAAGCCGCGGAACTTCCCCCTGGGTCCTGCGAGGTCCCCCCTTTCCCCGCCAGCCAGCAAGCTACTAAAGCAGGGCCTGCAAACTGCAGGCTGCGGGCCACATCCGCGTGCAGCCTGGGTTCTTTGTGCGTGTTTCCTTTTTTTTAATACATTAAGACTTGCCATCGTGACCATTTCTAAGCGCACACACACTCACACTGTTGCGTATCCACTCCTGCCATCCGTCTCCAGAGCTTTCCATCTCCCCAAACTGAGGCTCTGTCCCCAGGAAGCACGGACTCCCCGCCCCCTGCCCCATCCCCTGGCTCCCACCGTCTGCCCTCTGTCTCTCTGGACGGGACTCCCCTGGGGACCCCCTGTGATGGGGTCACGCGGGACGTGTCCTTCTGTGTCTGGCTTCTGTCACTGCTCAGTGTCCTCCGGGTCCGCCCACGTGGTGGCAGGCAGCAGGCTGTCCTTCCTTCCTGGGGTGGGGTCACAGCCTGTAGTCTGGATGGATTGCGTCTTGCTTATCCATCCACCACTTGATGGACACCGGCTTTGTTTCCGCGTTCTGGCTGCTGTGAGTCGCGCTGCCGTGGACGTGTTTTCATTGCTCGTGGGCAGAGAGGTCTTGGGGTGGGATTGCTGGGAGCTGTTTAACCTCTGGACTGTCCTCCAACTTTTCCATCCCATCAGCAGTGTTCGCGGGTTCAAAACTCTCCGCGTCCTCAACAACCTGTTATTGTGTCTTTTTTTGTTACAGCCATTGTAGTGGGCGTGCAGGGAGTTTTACATCGTTAAGGGGGTGTAAAACGAAAGGACGATAATGTGACGTAGATTTATTTGGCCCCCGGACTTGTTGGCTAGAGACTCATTTGGACCTTTGGCAAAGCCTGAAAACTTACTGCCGGGTCCTTTACAGGAAACGTTTGCTGGTGTAGGGTCATTGCGCTGTAAGCCTCGGCTGCCCCTCTGCTGTGCTGTGTGGCCTCATGCCCGGTCCACACCCTCTCTGAGCCTCCTAGGAAAGGGCGGGGCTTCAGTTGCGGCTCTCTTGGTGTCAGGAGAACAGGGGACCCGCCCTTCCCAGGATCTGTCACCTGTCCACCCAATCCCACTGGCCCTGCCTCTTCCCTCTGAACGTCGTGCAGGGCGGTCGGGGCACGGACCGGACACCAGACGGTGCTAGTATCGGCCACGCCTCACCTCCCCTTCTCTCCCTCCCCCACCCCTGCCCATAGTCCAAGGAGTCATCCTCCGTGCTGAGCTGTGACATCTCCGGAAATAACAAGTACATTGTGACGGGCTCGGGGGACAAGAAGGCCACGGTGTACGAGGTGGTTTACTGAGCACCCCCCCCCCCATCTTCCTGCGCCCCTGGCCTGGCTCCTGGGGGAGGGGCATCCAGGACAGAGAGCCCGGGACCCCGTCTCCGTTCATACCCGTGAGCGCCAAGCCTCGTCTGCCCTCTGGCTGGCTCCCTGCCATCTTCCCCTGCTGGACACGGCGCTGGACGGGCAGGTGGACTTCGGGGAAATAAATGTGCTTATCGCAACTACCTTTCTGTCCCGGGCTGGGGAACCAGGGCTGTTGCTTTTCTCGGGCGCTGTTACCGCGGAAGGCTGTGCGGCCGAGGGCGAGTGGCATCCCGTCCCTCCGCCTCCCTTTCCTCCTCTGGACCCCGGAGGACTGCATTGTGCAGGGGCGGCCGGGAGAGTCGGAGTGCTGTCGAGCAGCAGGGCTTACGTGGTGCCGGGTGACAAGGAGCCACCAGACCTCAGTGGTTGAACGCGGCGGACGTTTCTCTCCCGCTCGTGTCCACGTGGTTTGCGGGGCTCGACGGCGAGGAGTCACTCGGGGCCGTTTCTGCCGTCACGTGTAGCTTCAGGATCCAGCGTGGCAGGGGAGAGGAAGTCACACGTGGCTTTTATTTAGTTATGTCTTTGCATTTTTGTTTTAACGTGCACTTTTGAGAGACAGAGCGTGAGCGAAGGAGGGGCAGAGAGAGAGGGACACAGAATCGGAAGCAGCTCCAGGCTCCGAGCTGTCGGCACAGAGCCCGACGTGGGGCTCAGACTCCCGAACCGGGGCTCAGACTCCCGAACCGCGAGATCATGACCTGAGCAGACGCTTAACCGACTGAGCCGCCCAGGTGCCCCACACGTGGCTTTTCAGTGCCCTGGCCCCAAAGTTTCTCTCTTTCACTGCCAGCCCTTCGGACGGAATCATCCCAAGACACTGCCCGTGCACAAAGGGTGGGGAGTATAGAGGAGAACGGAGCTCTTTGGGGTGCAGTTTTCCTTTGAGGCCCACCCACTGATAATTCCTGAGAGCCTGGTGCACGATGACACCTGGCCTGGCACAAGCTGCCAAGCAAACACCAGAACCCCAGGGGAGGTGATGGTAAGCCGGGAGCTAACAGGAGAAACCACCAGCTGGGAGGGTCATGCAAGACTGTGGGTACACAGGGAACAGCATGTGTGAAGGCTCAGAGGTAAGGCGCTTGGCCAGGTGGAAATGGAGGGAAATCTGCTCCTCCTTGGCTACAGGGGGAGTGAGGTCTCCAGCCCAGGCTTAAGCAGAGAGAGCCCCTAGAAATGTGGGCCAGCGGGGACAGGGACATAACACGTCTGTGTTCCTGAAACTCCTAGGGGCTGCTATGGAGGACGGTGAGTGGGTGGCTGGGTGGGAGGCCCAGACGCCCCTGGGAACCTTCTGGAGGGAGATGGCAGGGTCCCCGGGTGGAGTTTTGGAGGTGCCTTTTGGGGGAGAGGACAATTCTCTAAGGAAAGCAGACCTCTTGGCACGATTGGGGGTGCTTATGCTGGAGGGGACAGGGCGAGCAGGTGGGGCCAGAGTCCCCATGGGGGGAGAACAAGCCTGCCAGAGACTCATTGCTGTTTTGCTGTGAACTACTGTGTTCTGGGGGGTGCGGGGTGGGGGTGGGTGGGGGAGGGACCCGATCACTCTCAGGAGGGCATCCTGGGCACCGTGGGGCTGAGCAGCATCCCCGGCCCCCACCCCCAGTCACGACGACCAGAAATGTCCAGATTTGCCATGTGCCCCACCGGGGGTGAAGTTCACCCCCAGGTGAGATGCACCCATCTAAAGCGATAGAGCATCTTGGGAAGGGCGGAGAACCCCACCCCTCGATGGCACAAATGGCTGGGAGACCCGTCTCCGGGAGATGAGGGGACAGGAAGAAGCGGTCCACGACCACCCCCACTCCCAACAGGGCGGTCAGTGGCTTTGAGGAGATTCTCAGTGAACGTGGACTTAAGGCTGGGTCCTTCCAAACCTATGCAAGACGGGCGGGGGCGGGGGGGAGGGACGCACAGAACCCTCTGCTATTTCCAATTGCTTTATTACATGTGACAAACATCGCCGGCCCCATTGCGCAATGCGGAAGAGACCCGGCTCGCCCACCACACCCCTCCACCTTGCTGGGGGAAAAGGACAAAAAAAAGAAAAAAAAGGATCCCGAGTCAGGACAGCTGGTACCAAGCCCCTCAGTAGGTGACCTGGTACACAGAGGCGTGGTCCCTGGACCCCGTGACAATCAGGCGGTTGTTGGGGGACACATCACAGCACAGGATGGAGGAGGTCTCGGGTACCTTGGAAGGCAAAAGGCAGCATGAGCTGAGGGGGCTCACCCACCCCGCCCCTCACCTCTGCTGGCAGTTCAAGCCTGGTCCCTCTGGGGGCCCCTGCATCAGGACCCCTGCGTTCAGCTCCCAGACCTGAACGCTGCCCCCCCCCCCCCCACACCCGGGGTACCTGGAGCTCCACGGCCCCCGCGGGCATGCTATAGACGCCAACCAGGTCGTCCGTCCCGACGCTCACCCACCACTGGCCTGGGAGGAGGCGGAAGGGACCAGTTTGTGGGGGAAATCGGCATCTGGGGGCAGGGCCCCTGGGGGTCTGGGACGCAGAGGTGGCCCCCCACCTCCCTCTTGCCTCTGTGGAAGGCATCACTGAGTGGTTCCTGCTGATGAAGGGTGTTGGGGGGTCAGGAGGGGTCAGGAAGGCGGGCTAGGATCCTGTGGGAGTCTGGGGACCACAGGGGACTTGCCTGCCCCTTCCTGGCCACTCACCGAGGGGGGAGAACTTCAGACCCAGGATGGTGCCGTCCTTACACCCCACCATGTGCTTCTGGCCCCCTCGGGTGGGCTGCAGCCACTGCTGGCCATTGGCTGTGCCCACCAGCACCCAGTCCTCCTGGGGACTAGGGGACAGGCTCATTATCTGGGGGGCAGGCGGCAGGGAAGAAGCTAGTCAGGTCCCAGCCTGGCCCAAGAGGCGGACAGGGGCACAGGGGCCCACCTTGGGGGCTGACCTCCCGCCAGCCTCCCGGCTTCGAGGGCCTAATGAGCAACTTCACACTGTGGGCCTCAGTCTGCTCATCTGTAAAGCAGGTCGGTTCCCTCTACCTTAAGGGCTGACTGCGGAGACTAAAGGGGGCTAGGAGCACCTAAACAATATGAAAGTGTCTGATGCTCTTGGGGCTGGAGGGGGGAGAACATCTCTAACGACCCTATTCCCGCCAGCACCACTGAGACGTGGGGTCCCATCCAGCCCCCTTCCCCAGCCCCCATCCACCTCCTTCTCTGTTCTGAGACCCAGCTACTACTACCTGGCCGACCAGACCCTTCCCAGCCTGCACACCTGAGACTCAAACTGGTACTCCTGAGGCTCTCTGGCAGCCCTCAGGTCCCAGCACCGCAGACAGGTGTCCAGACCCCCTGTCCAGACGTTCTGGTCTTTGACAGCAATGCTCTTGGCCCCATTCGGGTGGCCCGGCAGGTCCCTGGCCAGAAGGGGTATTGGGAGAGGGTCAGGGCTGAGACTCTGAGCCTTAAGCCCCAGGAATTCCCTTCCCCCACCGAACCACACCCGGGCGACAGATGGGGAAACCGAGTGAAGAAACCCAGCCAAAGTCTGAACTCAGGCCTTCAATGCTCTCAGATACAAACGTAAGTGGTCCAGGGGTTTCTCTGCTTTGGGGCTGCTGGATCCCTACTGAGGCTTTCAGCACGACTCCGCGCCCCTCCCCCGCCCAGGCCTCACCTGATGACACTCTGGTCCCGTAGGTCCCAGATCCTGACTGTGCCCTCCGTGAAACCAGCCAAGGCCAGGCTGTCCTCAGGCTTGGAGGCCAGGGCCTGGCAGGTGAGGCCCGCGCAGGGCAGCTCACCGCTCACGTACAGGGAAGGCGCGGTCAGGTCCCACACGCTCACGCCGGCCAGGTTGTGGCCACCCGCGAGCAGGGTCGTGCTGTCCGAGGACAGCAGGCAGGTGCGCAGGTAGGCCCGGCGGGTCTGCGGTGGGCAGAGATGCAGGGGACCGTCCTCGTCCTCCGCGGCTCTTCTGGCTCCCGCAGGCCCCGCCCCCAGAGCCAGCCCCTCCCTCACCTGTACACACAGGTGGCTCTCGGGATACCTGTCCTCCACCACCTGGCTGGCCAGGCTCCACACTTTGACACCACCCCTGCCACAGGTGAAGGCGTGTCGCACGAAGCTGCTGACAGCCGTGGCCAGCACGGGCTCCCCGTGTTCCAGCGTCCGCACCTTCTCCATTCTGTGTGGGATGGCCCGCTTCTTGGATTGCCAGGGCAAGGCGTCCGGTCTCTTCCACGTGTCCTCAAAGTCCTCAGGGTCCCAGCATCTTGGGAGGGGAAGCCCCGGGGCACCAGCCTACTGGTGAGCCTCTCTGCCCGGAGGGGACCACCCCTCAAACCCGAGGAGCTTCATTCTTCTGCAGACGTTGGGGTTCTCAGGCCTCGCTTCCCCCACGGCGCTACCCATGCCCACTCAAGTATTCTCCCTCTCCTAGAACCAAACGTCACCCCCTTCCGCCTGGAATGCTTTGCCCCGTCCTAGCAAACTCCTGCTCATCCATCAAGACCCTGACCGTTACGCCCCTTCCCTCCAGGTAGCCTCCTCGTCCCCAGCTGGGCTCCCCCAGCCTCAGACCGCAAGGTCAGGACTGTCTGCACCCAGCTCTAACACCCTCTTTCCATGGGAGTCCTTTGTGCAAAGCCAGAGCTAGTCACGTGGGGAGGGACAGTGATGCTGGCCTGACGGTCTCGGAGCCGCCCCTTTCCACCCAGATCCCTCAGCTCTGGTTACTGAGGACAGTAATACAGTGGGGAAGGGGAGGACACACCCACATCCCTGGTCCCCTCTACCCGCCAGGGACAGAGGTGCAGGTAGGAGAGTGACAGATGCTCACATGGGCTTCAGGAAAGGGCGGGCTCTCCCAGCAGGCTCCTGTGGGCGGGACCACGGTCACGGTCACGCTCAGCAGCTTCTGCCCCAGCCCTCCCAGCCTTCACCTGGGCCTCACCTGGGCCACTCGGGAGAGCATCCCGTCCGCCTCGGCGCCTGGCTCTGTGCTCCCTTCGTGGGAGCCCTCAGGGGAGCTGAGGGAGGGCACAGGTGGGCTGAGAACTGGGCAAAGACAAGAGCAGATGAGTGACGGGTGGGGGTCCTCGGGGCAGGCTGCCCCCCCTCCCCGCACTGGGATTACCCAAAGTGTCTTCCATACGTGGTTCCGGTCCTGAGTAGCGCGGTCCCAGGTCCTGACTCTCCTGCCCGTGGGAATTGGGGCGATCAGACCAGAAGACCAGCCCAGGGTCAGTCTTAGACCCTGGAAACCTCAGGGAGGCCCAGGTGGTATAGACAGCACTCGCCAACAGCCCCAAGTCCCGTCCTGGGTGGGGCTACAGTCCTGGGACACAGTCCTGAGTCCCCCGAGGGCGTGCGCGGCTAAGGACCCAACGGATCCCAGGACCCCAGCACCCAGCCCGAGGGCCCAGTCCAGATCGCCGCCAGCCAGAAGCCCAGCCCTCCAGGTACCAGTCACTCACCAGGCCTGGCGCCTGCTCTGTCACTAGGACGAAGGGGGGTGGGGGGAGTGAACAGGAGGACAAGGTTCAACTGTGCTGCCCCTGGACAGCCCCCTCCCTCCCCACCCCCCAGCCCCTCGCCCGCGGGAGGCTCACGTGTGTGCTGCAGCCGCTCCCCCTTATTGTGGGTCCCGGCGAAGATCTGCCAGAGCTGCTCGGTCAGGACGTCCTGCCAGAGCTGGGGCTCCGAGTCCCAGGACGCCGGCGTGTCCAGCTGGTGGGCTGGGGCGTCGTCCACCCCCGAGCGCTGCGTGAGCCAGTCTGAGGACCTCGCGGCCACGACATCCTCGAAGTGCGGCCCCCGGAGACTGGAGCGCGGCGGGGTCGGGAGCGCCGGGCGCGGGGAAGTCTTGGGGCTGGGGGGCCCCCAGGAGTGCCGGTCAGCCAGCCCACCCGAGACCTGGCTCGAGGGCTCCTACAAGCACACGGTTGGGAGGGGTGGGAGGGGGTGCCCTTGGCCCCGAGCCCGTCCCCTTCCCCACCTCGAGGGCCGGGCACCCACCTCCCCCGGCTGGAAGCCCCGGGGTCGACTCCAGGTCTCCATGGTCCGCAGGAAGTTTTCTGCCTGGAGGGGCAGAAGTGTCCCAGCTAAGCCTCTGCAGCTGGACAGCCCCGGGGCGCAGACCTCCTCCTGCAAGGGTCCCTCAGTGTGCGAGGCAGGGACACACTGCCTGCCTTGAATGGTTCTGGGCGGATTGATTGGTGGTAACACAGAGCCCTCGGCAGGCACCGGGCTGAGTGTGAAGAGAGTTCTTTGTACCCAGAACTCAGCAGCAGGTGGTAAAGCCTAACCCTAAAGGCCAGTCATTTTCATAAAATGGTAGAAGGTAGGATCCGATCTGGTCCTCACCCCAGGACATATGCCCCTCTGCATGGGGACACGTGCGTTTACTTAAGTGTTGGAAGCGTATTAAGAAATCGACGAGGGGGACGCCTGGGTGGCTCAGTCGGTTGAGCGTCCGACTCTTGATTTCCAGGCAGGTCATGATCTCACGGTTCATGGGTTGGAGCCCCACGTCAGAGCTCTGCTAACAGGGAAGAGCCTGCTTGGGACTCTCTCTCTCCCCCTTCCTCTGCCCCTCCCTCTCCCTGTCTCAAAATAAACAAACTTAAAAATGCAATTCCTGGGGCGCCCGGGGGGCTCAGTCGGTTAAGCGTCCGACTTCAGCTCAGGTCACGATCTCACGGTTCATGAGTTCGAGCCCCGCGTCGGGCTCTGTGCTGACAGCTCCGAGCCTGGACTCTGTGTCTCCCTCTCTCTCTGCCCCTCCCCCGTTCATGCTCTGTCTCTCTCGGTCTCAAAAATAAATAAACGTTAAAAAATAAAAATTAAAAAAAAAATGCAATTCCTCCAGTCTCAGGCAGGTGCTCAACAGCCAAGCAGGACAGCACAGACCCCAGAAGCAGGGGTCCCGAGAACATGCCTGCGTCCGGGCTGCGGGCAGACCAACCCTCTTGGCCACTATTCCCAAGAATCCGTGACGGGGAGCCCCCGCCTCGTGGTGAGATAAGGCCCTCGATGGGAACAAAGTTCAGCTACATTTAGTCCACTGCCAGACTAAATACAGCGGGAATGTTCCAGACCTGCCCGTCTAATGCAGTGGCTGCTAGCTTCGAGTGGCTACCGGGCACTTGAAATGTGGCCGGTGCCACGTGTTTAATGTCAACCCAGCAACCGTGGCCTCCCGGAGAAGACGGCGTGGAGCTGGTCTTGGGTCTGTGGCTGTGCCAGCAGCGTCCCTGCCTTGTCAACGCGCACCCCTCCGTGGTGGGCACGGAGAAGCCGCCCAGAGTTGTCTGGCCCAGGGCAACCTCCAAAATCCTGGGAAAACGCTCTGATCCATGAAGAGAGAGAGCCGATAAAGCAGTGCGTGCGGTGTGGGTGCCAACCGTGGTCTGTCCTAGTTAACGGGAGCCACTGGCATTCCCATTTTGCAGATGAGAAAACAGAGGCCCAGAGAAGCAGAGGCAACTTCTCAAAGTCAGGACGGGGCTTACCTGCTTCCATCTGGAGCCCGGTCAGGCAGGCAGAATGGTGGGGGAGGGGGCGGGCAGCGGGACCCCCTCTCCGTGGCCGCGGGCTGGGGCGGCCTCCTGGGGCAGCCGGGGGTGGGTTCCCCAGCTGGGCCTCCCAGCAGCACGCGCCCAGGGGAGCCTTCCCCAACTCGCCCTGGCTCGTTAATCCGCAATTTACTGGCACTTGAGTGCACTCAGCATGGGAAGAGCTGCTCCCTCCTGCTTGCTAGCTGGCCCTCCCTGGGGAGAGGAGCTGGCTGGGCCAGCCTGCTGCTCCGGGTTTTAAATGTGCAGCAAGGAGGCTGGGAAAACACGGAGCCGGAGACCGAGGACAGAGGACAGAGGAGTCTCTGCGGGACTACGCGGCCAGCAAGGGCTCTAGGGATCTTCCCCCGAGTGGGTGTGAGGGGGGCTCCCGGCTTGAACAGCAACTCTCGGGGGGCCTTGTCCCCTACATCCTGATACTCAGCAAGTGCTGTGGGGATCCCCCCAAATCCACAGTCTGATTGGTTCTCACCAGCAAAGCATTAAGTGACCACCCCACCCAGATGGTCCCGTTCCACTGCCCTGCCCCCACAGTCCATCCTCCAAAGGGCGCCCAGGAGCGCCCAAGTCAGGTCTGCCCTTCCCTGCCTGCAGCCCTCCAAGGCCTGCGCCACCCTGTGGGAAAAGCCCAGTCCTCCCCGAGGCCCCCACAGCCCTGCACCACCTCCCCTCATCACTAGGCTCCAGCCACTTACACGGGCATGGCCTTGCCCCAGGACCTTTGTCCTGGCTGTGTCCTCTGCCCATTCCGCTCCTCCCATCCTGGACATCTGCACTCCCTCTCTGGTCACCTTCCCAGCAGGCCTTCTCACTCCCGCCCCTGCCCTCACGGCCCCCTGGGCGGCTCGGTCCCATCCCCGCGCCTTGCCCAGCCTTCACCATCCGACACTCTTGTTTACCAAGCCCTCATCACCCCAAGGGCACAGGTTCGTCTGTGTCCTTCTCTGCTATTTCCCTGGCGCCTGCAACCACACTTGGCAAGAAGGTGATGGATAAGGAGCTGTTGAATGAATAACCGTGTTCTGGCTGCTTCCTGCCCCCCCCCCCCCGCCACCCCCCCATCAGTCTCTCCCTGTTCTGTGCACTGCCCACCCCAGGCCCTGCTAAGTTGCAGACACGGACCTGGCCTTCCGCCAGTCACATCTGGCACAGGCAGAAAGTCCTGCCAGCACCCAGGAGAGAGGGGCCAGGTGGCGGAAGGACAGGCAGGAGTGGAAGACAGGCTTCGGCTCGGGCACGGAGCCCTGTGCTGGGAGCCCGGGCCCCCGTGCAGACCTACCCCCCCCACCCCCAAGCTCATGTGCGATCCAGGCCCTGAGAACCCTCAGGCGCACGGAAGGCCACAATCCGGGTGTGCCTGGCACATGACAGGCCCTTTGGGGCAGAAGTGACAGACCTGCAGAGTGCTGACTGAAAAGGTCCCTGGCCTCCTCTGAGCCACGCAGGGACCTGGGAGCAGGCCGGGGAGGAGCCTCAAGAGGATGGGGGACGGGCTCCGATGTGCGTGTGCGTGGGGGCTCCGGGTCAGGCTGCCCTCCTCTGCCCACAGCACTCCAGGGCTCCCACCTCCTTCGGGGTGAAAGCCCACGTCCTCCCCACGGGCCCCACAAGGGCCCCCACAACCTGCCCCTGTCATAGCCTCTGTCTCTCCCCCCATTTTTCCTGTCTTTCAAGGAGGGGCAGCCGCACCCCAGCTCTCCTGGTCATCAATCACTCACCTGCTTGTGATGTTCCTGGAGACCCTGCCGGATCTTCTGGAGCTGCAAGGGAACGGCAGGGATTGCACCGAGGTGGGGGAGGGGTGGGGTGGCCAATGGAAGCGGACAAGAGTAGGAATCGAACGCTGTGCGTGCTTCTCCCCAACTATGTGATCCTGGATAAGGTGCTCTACCTCTCTGGTCACTACACCTATCAAATGGGACACCACCCACCACACAGTGGGAGCTAATTAGGGACACCCTTGGATTTCATTCTTATGGTGACGTTCAAAGACTCCCCAGAACCACAAGGCCCTACACACCTGCCCCTGTCCCCTCCCTGCCTCCCTCCCTCTCTCCCTGCTCCAGCCACAGGGGCCTCCTGGCTTTTCCTCCTCCAGGCCCATTCCTAGCCCCAGGGCCTTTGCACAGGCTACACCCTCAGCCTGGAATGCCCTTCCCTGCTCTCTCTGGATTGAAAAGCTCCTTATCCTCCCTACCTCACAGGGAACATCACTTCCTCCAGGAAGCCCTTCCTGACTATCTCAGCTCAAAATCTTTACTCCCGTCCACCCCCATCATCTTCCGGCTTCTTTATAGCGGTTACGGCTTATGAATCCGGTTTCTCCGTTCACTTCTCTCTCTCCCCCCCGCCTAGAGGTGCCCTGTGTCCAAGGAGCTCGCCACGAGTCAAGAGTGTACACTTAGTCAAGTTAAAGATTCAGTTCCTCCCAAGTTCTCCATGGGCCGCATGTGGCCGGCGGGGTGCCATATTGGGCACCTTTGATATAGAACATTCTCCTCATTGCAGAAAGTTCTAGAAGACGGCACCATACTAGCGCATACCCTCCCCAGGAGCAGGGGCTCCTGTTACCTATCCTTCAAGGATGAACTGTCAGCCAAAGAAACGCGTGGAATTTCTAACTTTTGCAGCGAGGCCAGTATGCACGAAGAACCCCCTTGAAGAAACTGGCCCAAAGGAAGCAGGAGTAGGCGCAGGAGAGGGGGTCCCCAAACCCGGCTCGCCAGGCCGCCCGGTGGGGCTCACCGCGTGGTACGTGCTCTCCACCTGCGCCGTCAGGTGAGGGGGGAGCCTGAGCGGAAGAAAACCTCCGGTGAGACGCGCCTTCAAGCCCCGCCCCCCAGCCAGCCCCGCCCCCGCCCGGGGAGGCCCTGGAGGCGGCGTCAGGAGACGCGATTATAGGTCTTGAAACAGACAATCGAGGCAAGTACATTCGTGCTAAACAACACAACTGGAAAATGTACGCGGGGGCCCGGATTGGTTTTGCCGGTTTTCCGTTTGCTTCGGGCTCCAAGGCGGCGCCCCGCCTGCCATTACTCGTTCTGTCTTTGGGGCGAGGGGCTCCGGGGCCACCGAGAGCGCGGACGGGACGCTCTCTCCCTCCGGGGGCCACAGCGGGACCTCCAGCCCCTGAGCGCGGCCGTCACCTGGGAAACTGCCGCCGGAGCTGATCCAGGACGTCCGGGGAGTTCAGTTCTGGAGAAGCCTGGGGAAGGGGAGAGGAGGTAGATGCACCGCGGCCTCCCGCCGCCCTCAGGCCACAGCTCCCATCCGCGCCTCCCTCCCCGCCCCCCAGGGGGTGGGCTGGGGCCTCCTGAAACCTCCAGGGGAACTCGCTTTCCCCGGTCACGTGAGTCCCCACCCAGCCCCCTCACCCCGGGAGTGTCTCCCATTTTGCAGCTTGGCCTAAAGTCTCAAACACGGACTCTCTGCAAAGTCCTTGCGAGAAAGTTTGCCCACACTGTTGGAAAGGGGTCGTTTCTGGAGCAAGGGGCTTCTACTTGTAAAATATTAACCAGAGATGCTGCAGTCATGTGTTGGTCACCTGGGGGATAAGAAGCAAGTGTAATTTACAAAGGGCCTTGGCACCTGTCGGGAGGTGTGACCGGTTAGCGCCCCCGGCCTGAAGGCCTGGCCACTTGCCCGTGACCCTCCAGCAGGAGCAGGACAGCCAGGTTTGAGCCCAGCTTCCAGGAATAAGCACCCACAGGGGTAAATGCCTCACCAGGCCCTCCTCACCAAAGTTCCTGGGGGCCTCCTCATCCCTGGAGGGTGCTCCTGGGGGCGGAGATGGTCCCAAGAGGTCATCTTCAGGCAGTAGCCACAAGGACTTTAGCCAGGAGACTCTAAAAGCGACAAAGTGATGGCAGGTCCCGAGGGCAGAAGGCCAAGCAGCCAGGGAGAGAACCAGCACCCACCCACCCCCCACCCAGTCTCCCCTCCAGGACCCAGGCCTGGATCCCCATCACCTCCCTGACCTGAGCACTGCATGACCTATATCCTGTGTGCAGTTATCAAACGCCGGGGCCTCCAGCTGCCCCAACGGATGCTGGGCGGCATCCAGGGGCCTCATCCCATGGGCTGGGAGGGAGATGGTGTCAAACACTTACACCCCCCCCACCAGCTGCTGCCAGGGCTGGGGGACCCCCCCCCCCCCGAGAAAGACGCGAAACTTCAACCTCAGTTTTGAGACAGTGTGAGACAAATTTGAGTACGGGTGAACGTCACTGGGAAGGGGTTTTGAAGGATGAGTAAGAGGGAAATTAGGACGTCTCAGACGCGAGGAAAGGGACCGCTCTCCACCCCAGTCACCCCTGTGGCACCAAGCCCCCTTTTTTACTTGGCTTCTGCCCCTCACCAGCCTTCCAGCCTCCTCCCCAAACCCGCGGACTCTGGGCTCCTCCAGGAGACTCGCCTGCCCACTCACCTCCCTTAGGACGGAGGCCCAGAACAGCAAGAAGGAAGCTACGTGGGGGGGGGGGGAGGGGGGGCAACCAAGTTCAGGCTGAGAATGAGCGCCCCTCCAGTTCTCCCCTCATCCCGGAGCCCTTTGACCCCTCGGGCCCCGCCCCGGCCCGCCCCGGCCCCGCCCCGCCGGGCGCCACCTGCACCACGAGGACGATCAATGAACGAGCAGCAGCTGCACGTGGGCTCGGACTCCGCGGGCGGCCGCCGCAGGCTCTGGCCAATCGCGAGGCCGCTTGCCCACGTGGCCCACGGCCGCTATCGCTGATTGGCCGGCTCGCCCCAGCCGCCGGCCGGGCTGTCAATCAGCGCGCCCGGCGCCGTCGCTTAACCCTCGCGGTACCGCTGTGGGGGGGGAGGGCAGCGGGCAGAGCCGCGGGCAGTTTGGGGTCCAGACAGGGGCGAGGATGTTTAGAAGGGTCTGGGGCTTGGGGTCAGAGGGTGCAACCTGGGAGGGAGCTGGGCGGCGTGTAGTTGCATTGTTTAGAGAGGATCGTCTTTAGCCTTGCCCGGGAGGGGCTGGGGCTGGGGCTGGGGGCCGGATCTTTCGCACTCATTCCAGTCCTCACACGGGGGCTGATAACGTTTTTCCCTCAATATTAATAACGTGCAGTGCAGACGAAGGACGCTTCAAGCCCCCTTAATGGGGAAAACATAACAGGTCTCTTTCACCCAGCACCAAGCCCTGGGCTCTGTATTTTTGTCAGTGAATTTTCCCAACTGCCCTCCCCCGCGCCCCGCCCCCCGCCAGCCCGGCGTCTGAGCATCGAAAGCGGGAACTGCAGAGGCCTTGACTCTGGCACAATTTTTCAAGGCCAGGGTAGGAATGGGTCGTGGGTATTCCAGGCTTGGGATGGTAAAAAGATAAGCGTGGGGGGGGGGGGAGTTGGGAAAATTCAGGAGTTTGGGTTGTAGGAGGCCAGGGATTCTAGATTTCTGTTTTGGCCTGGTTTGCAAATGCCTACTGGAGGTGTGCGTGGTCTTGCCTACCCCAGGACCTTTGCACTAACCATTCTCTCCTCTGCCAGGAATAGTCTCCCCCTGACAGCCACTCAGAGGTCACCAGACCTCCGGGAGGCCTCCCCTCACATTCCCTTTAAAAAATGAACTTCCAACACCACCACCACCCCCATTCTCCCTTTCTTATTTAATTTTTCTCCAAATGCGGTTTGAATTGGCACTAATCTTGCAATCTCAGTGGCTATAGGTCATGCTGTGTTCAAAATTCACATAACGCACAACGCTGATAGGATTCTCAGACATTCTTGCAGGGGCCCCAGGGCACCTGGGTAGGTGTGCCGGCTTGGGATCCAAAGGAATGAGTGAGTGAGTGAGTGAACAGTCCGCTTGCCCATCATCTGCGCTTTGCCTGGGGCTGGGGGAGGTGGGCACCTTGGGAGTTCAGATCCTGGGATGCACCATCCCCAGAGGTCCTAATGTAAACACACAACTTGGCTTTTGTGGCTGGTCTATGGAGGAGAAAGCGGGGGCTGCCGCGTAGGAGCCACAGAAAAGGTTTTTCACCCACGATCCCTCAACTGGCCCTTAATTGAAGCGTATTTTATTTATGGGCCAGTCTGCTAATTGCCTCCCCCTGTGCGCTTGGCTCTCCTCTCTGTGGTTGCTGGGCACACCAGTTTATCCAAGGCAGTCGGTCTCATACGGTATCCGCTGGGTACCTGTGGCTATTTAAATTCAAACATATTAAAATTAAACAGAATTTAAAACTCCGTTCCTCAGGCTCACTGTCCGCGTGTCAATTTCTGCACAGTCACCCGCGGCTGGGGACGACCGTCCACACTGGACAGTGCAGGTCTAGAACATTCCCATCCTGGCAGAAAGTTCCAGTGGACAGTGCAGATCTGAGGTCCTTAAAAAAGAAAAATCCCTAGGTCCGCACAGACTTCAGGAGCCGTCCACGGCATCCATTCTCCTCTCGCGCCATGGACGCCCCGCATGCCGGTGGGCTGATGGCTGGGACTTGGGCTGGCCTGTGCTCACCCTGTCCTTCCTTTCGCTGTCCCCCGCTTGCCCTGGTCTGGCTAGCAGGGACGCAGGCTTCCTTGAGCCCTTTGGAAGGGCTCAGGGCACAGAGGAGGCGGGGGCAGGGAGGAAGCAAAGACTTCCTTCTTGGCTTTTGAGTTGTGGTCGCCCGGGAAGCCCCAGGGTCTGGATGAAAGTTTGACAGAAAAGGGGTTTCCATTTCCAAAGCTTTGGAGATGACCTCAAGCCCCCCGAGGCCCAGGGTTACTTGCGTTGGGGACAGGCCAGGCAGGAGGCTCAAGAGAAAGCCCGGGGTGCAGAGGGGGCTGTGGAGTGACTACGGGGAGGTGACAGCAGGGAGGTGGTGACAGGTTTCAGCCTTGGGCCTCCGTTTTCTCCCCCATCCCCAGGACATCTCAATGGCCGTCGTGGGCAAGAGACAAAAGGCAAGTGACACAGGTGAAGGAGCAGGTGTAGAAAGCCAGCGGGTAGAAGGACCTCGGTGTCCGGCCAGCAGATGAATGACAGGCGGACAGGGACCCTCCCAAGACAGTGGCGGGGCCCAGTGACACTCGAGGGTAGGAGGCCCCTCAGCTGCCCCTCTCCAAGGCCACAAGGAACACCCTTGAACTTAGACCTGGCCCCAGGAAAAGCGAATTGATTGAATTACCCAGAATTGATTGAAGTTTGCCTCCTGCCATCCGGTGGAGAGAGCCTTGTATTCATTTCCGGGGCTGCTCTAACAGTCCCCACATGCCCAGGGGCCTGACACAACAGAAATCTACTCTATCACGTTCTGGAGGCCAGAAGTCCAAAATCAACGTGTCAGCAGTGCTGTGCTCCCTGCAGCGGCCCTCGGGGAGGATGCTTCCTGCCCTTCCTGTTTCTAGCGTGGCCACTGTGCCTTGGTGTCCCTTGGCGTGTAGACACATCTCTCCAATCTTTGTGTCTGTCCTCACTTGTCCGGCCTCCCGTTCCACATGTCCTCCCTGTGTGTGTCTGTGTCCAAATCCCCCTCTTATAAGGACACCGGTCATTGGATTTAGGGCCACTCTGCTCCAGTAGGACCTCATCTTAAATAGTTACACCCGAAGTCATTCTGTTTCCAGATAAGGTCGCATTCCCAGAGACGAGAGATGAGGATGTGAAAGCAACTGTTTGAAGGGCACAGTTATATTCTCTCTGAGCTCAAAGAGAAATTAAGTGGATAAATCAACCCATTCAATCCTCCGTGAATCCAGAGAGGTTAACTGACCTCCCCAGGGTCACACAGTTATTAAATGACTAATCCAGGATTTGAACCCGGGTCACCTTGCTGTGAGAAGTATCCTTGTAACCCTGACACCATTATGCTCAGGTCTAAGGTAGGTTCCTGTCATTGAACTGGACCCGGACATGGAGGAAGGTGTGTCCATTCTAGGAGTGGATTTGGGATCACCTGGACCTGGCTCTCACTTCCAATGAAATACAGATGTGTTAGCTACTGCTGCATAACAAACTGTCCCCAAAGTTAGTGGCTTAAACAATAAACATGTATCGTCTCACACAGGCTCCGGTAGTCAGGAATCTGGAGGTGGCTTTGCTGGGTCATCATTGGGTGGCTGATACATAGCTGTTCCAGGGCGCCTGGGTGGCTCAGTCGGTTAGGCGTCCAACTTCAGCTCAGGTCACGATCACGCAGTCTGTGAGTTCGAGCCCCGCGTCGGGCTCTGTGCTGACGGCTCGGAGCCTGGAGCCTGCTTTGGATTCTGTGTCTCCCTCTCTCTCTGCCCCTCCCCTGCTCACGCTCTGTCTCTGTCTCAAAAATAAATAAAAACATTAAAAAAAAAAATAGCTGTTCCAGCTTCCCTGCCCCCCTCCCCAGTGAACATGGTCTGCCATCCAGAAGTCATTTGAAAATCTCAGTGAGGCCCCATCACTTTCCTGCGTCCCTAATCCTACTCCCGACCCAGTGCTTTGTTGTTAAGTTAATTCTTCTTTGTCCTGTTCATGGGCGGCCCTAAGGGTGACTGAGTGGATAACACCTGCATCCGTCCACATACCTTTTTCGTGTTCTTCTCCCTCGGATGTCGGTGTCTCAGTTGTGGGGTCCAAGGTGACTTCACCTCCCCCGCCCTGGACATGCTCCCCCATTGGGGCTCGTGCTGAGGCTGTCAGAGGACTTGGGGAGGAGATGTGACCCGAATGAGGCCCCCATATCACCGCTTCCTGTGACGTAGGGCAGAGACTCGCGCATCCAGCCAGCTCTTGGGAGATTTAAGATGAAGTGTAACCCAGGCTGGTTAATTGAGCGCTGGGCTGCTGAGGGCTTCCCAGCAGATCCGCACGTGGCCAGTTGTGAATACCAGTGACGTCCTCCCAGTGAAGGCAGCAGCCATGTCCCGGAGAGACCCCCCCCCAAGGCAGGGAGAGGCTGCATTCGCCTTCCGGAGGGGCCAGTTCCTTGCCTTTAGGAGGTGGGGACAGGGGAAGGTGGATCCTACTAGGCCCTATAAGGTCATTCATAGTTGAACTTGTGGTCTCTGGCTCCCTCTGCTGGCGAGATATTTTATTACAGCGCTGTTGCCGCAGCGTTTCTGCACCGTGAGGCCGCCAGCTTGCAGCCGCGCACGTAAATTTAGTAAATTTGTCCCGGCGCACAACCATCACCACAACCGAACCTTAGCACGTTTCCGTCACCTCAGAAGGGTCTTTCTGGTCCATTTTAACCCCCCCCCCCATTCCCTAGCTTTCTGTCCTCCAGGGGTATCTCCTTTCCTAGAAATGTCATATAAATGGGCTTATAAATGTGTGTCTTTTGTATCTGGCTCCCTTCACTGGAGGTAAGTTTTTTGAGGTTCATCTACGTTTCCGCGTGGATCAGCACGTCGTGTGCCTTGTCGTTGCCCACGAGCATTCCGCTGCGTGGACGGACCCCATTGTGTTTACCCACGCGCCCTTGATGGTGGTTTCCAGTTTGGGTGATCACGAATCCGGCTACTACGAACATCCGTGTATGTCTGTGTTGGGATTTGATTTCATCTCTCTCGGGTGGATCCTCTGAGTTGAATCGGTAGGTATATGATAATGTGTCTCTTTAACTTTTCTGGAAGCTTCCAGAGGCTTTCTTCCCAAAGTGGCTGCACCATTCTGCATTTCCACCAGCTGTGTGTGAGGCCCCAGAGGCTCCCCATTCTCACAGTGGGGAAACTTTTCAATTAGGGGATTCCCGGACCAGGGACTTCTTCCTTCTCAGAAGGGTCTCCTGGCGGCCAGGCCCAGCTTGCCCTCATCTGGCTGCGGGCCTGATCGTGAGCTCCATTTCTGCCCCCATCCTCTGAGATTGGACGCCAGACTCAGAGTCAGGTGGGTCTGGGATGCCCACGCACGGTGGGTCCTTGTGGGTGAGGACCTGTGCCTTCAGTTTGTCTCTGTTTATCCATCTTTCTATTATTTACTGCCTATGGATGCTTTTAAAAAATGTCCCACTGGGGGCGCCCGAGTAGCTCGGTTGGTTGAAGCGTCTGACTCTTGGCTTTGGCTCAGGTCATGATCTCGCGGTTCTTGGGTTCGGGCTCTGCGCTGACAGCGTGGAGCCTGCTTGAGATCCTCTCTCTCCCTCTCTCTGCCCCTCCCATGAGTGCGCCCTCTCTCTCTCTCTCAAAATAAATAAAATAACCTCTAAAATAAAGTAAAATAAAAGTGTCCCACCAAAGAACTACACTGGTGCATTGCTTCTAAACACAAAACAGACCTCAAAGGTTTCAAATGAAGAATTATCATCACCTGCTGGGTCCTCGGTGGGATTCCCAGGCATCAGCCACATGTTACTTTTACCCTTTTCCTCGGGTGTTTGCCTACATATCTTTAAGTCGGTGGTTCTCAAGCTGCTGGGCACGAGCATCTGCGGGGGAGGGGTCGTGGAAACACAGATCACTGCACCCCAGCCTCAGTTTCCAATGCAGGAGATCTGTGGGTGGGGGTCTGAGGGTCTGTAGTTTAAGCTCCCAAGGGACCTCGTTACAGCTGGCGCGGAGCCCTGCTGGGAACCGAAACTCTCCATGGCTTTTGCAGTGCTGGACGTGGTGGCTCCATGTGACGACGCAGGGCTTAGCCCGTCGCACCCAGCCCTGTCTCCCCATCTGCTTCCCTTCCCCACCGTCAAGTTCAGTTAGATCGACTAGGGGCCTCGCTGTTACTGTGATGGTAAGTGCTGCTGTCTTCTGACCTCTTTGGTACACGTGGCGACAGAAACGGGCTAGTGGTTGGGGGCAACTGGGGGGTTCAGCCAGTGAAGGAACCCGACTGACTGATTTCCGTTCAGGTCATGACCTCACGGTGGTTCGTGAGTTCAAGCCCTGCGTGGGGCTCTGCGCTGACAGCTCAGAGCCTGCTTGGGATTCTCTCCCTTCTGTGTCTCTGCCCCTCCCCTGCTCACTGTCTCTCTCTCTCTCAAAATAAATAAATACATAAACGTTTAAAAAAAAAAAAAAAGGAAACATGTGCTCATGGAACCGAGGAAATGGATGCCTAATTTTCTTTAAATTAAATTAATTAAAGTTTAGATTTTAAAAACGATGCTTGATTAGGGGTGACTAAGCCTCCCGGTGTGTCTGGCAGGATGTAAGGGACCGAAAGTGGACGGTGCTGGTCCAACCAGGATGATAAGAGAAAGTGTTTCTGTTTGGGACAACTGGGGACGATCTGGGTGTGCAAATCTAATTTTCTCACGGCAAATTTTATGACATCTCAGTGGGGGTCAAGGATTTGCAGTGACAACCACGTGGCCGAACTGAGGGTGTCAAGCACTCGGGAATTTGAAGAGTCTGTACCGGAAAAAAGGTGGGATGCTCCTGAATGTTTTTCATACCGATTACATTTGAAAGGATACGACTTCAGACAAATTGGGGTAAATATACTGTTAGAGGTAATTTTACTTCTTTTTTCTTCCTTTTTAAAAAACGTGGCTAGAAAAATTTCAACCGCATACGCAGCTCACCCCTGATTTTCCTTGGCCGTCACTGCCCTCTGGATGACCCTGTTATCAACCTGCTCCTTCTTCGTTTTCTGGCTCATCGTTTATTTGGTAACGACTTTTTTGAGCTGTAATTCCCATGCCACGCAACTGACCTATTTCAAGTGTAGAATTCCGTGTGTGTTCGTTTGACGTATGTTCACAGGGTTGTGCAATCATTAGCACAACTAATTGTAGAACATTCTGTCACCCCAAAAAGAAACCCAGTCTCCATCAGCGGTCACCCCCACCTCCTCCCCCGGCCCCCGGCCCCCACGAGCCCCCTTCCCGTCCGTGGATGGGGCTGTTGTGGACGTTCCACTCGCGTGGCCTCATATCCCGCGTGGCCTCTCGCGTCTGGTTCCCTCCCTGCGCGTCGCGTGTTTGGGGTTTGTCCGCGGGGGCGGCGGGCGTGGGTGCCTCGCTCCTGCTCCGGCCGAGGGACGTGCGCGTGCGCGGTGGACACGGTCCTCTGTGGACGTGCGCGTGCGCGGTGGACACGGTCCTCTGTGGACGTGCGCCTGCGCGGTGGACACGGTCCTCTGTGGACGTGCGCCTGCGCGGTGGATGCACCCGAGGGGCGTGCGCGTGCGCGCTGGACACGGTCGTCTGTGGGTGTGCGCGCGCGCGATGGACGTATTGTGTTTCCGCGTTCGCTATTTCGCGTACACTTAAGTTGTTCACATTAGTATTTAGTTGCCTTTTTCATCCTGTTCTTCCTCCCCTTACAATATATTCTTAACCAGCAGGCGGAAAATGGTTCAAACATTGAGTGGACTCCTGTCCCTCCCCTGCTCAAACTCTTCCCCCCCCCCCCCCCCCCCCCCGCCCTCCCGCCGATGCAAAGCCAAAGTCTTCAGGTGGCTTCCGAAAGTGCTGCAGGGCCTTTACCGGATTGCAATCCCTTCTGATTAATCCCGGACCACAGCCCCTTTACTCAGCCCCACAGACCTTCCTGCCATTCCTCACAGACGACCACAGGACTTTTGCACCGGCTGTCTGCCCACCTGGAACAGTCTTCTCCGTGACTGTGTTGTGACTCATTCCCTCTAGTACTTCCGGGTCTTAGCTCCAGGTCACCTCTTCGGAGAGGCCTTCCCTGACCCCCACCTACATGAAACCGCACCCTACCTCTGCCCAAGGCGCTTCCCAGTCCTTTTACCGTGTTTTCTTTTGTTTCACACCGCTTTTCGCCATTGGACAGCCGTATATTAGTTTGGAAACTAGGAGGCGAGGATCATTGGAAACCATTCCAGAGGCCCTTACGATGGGTGCTTCTTGCCTGGAGCAGGCTCTGCCAGGATCCATCACCTTGTACCCCGAGCACTCCCCGCATTTGCCAGTGGGCTCTTAGTGTTCTACCGTAAGCCAGAGCCTTCCTTTCCCCCTGTGAATCTGTTTATTTCAGAGCCCCATTTTTAAAATGGCTTATCTATTCATTATTCTCTGTAATTATTTCGATGGCCCCATGGTCTGAGATTTGGCCAGACTTCAAGCTGGCTTCCGTACTTTGGTGACACGCCCCATCTTTGTTTTGAGTGCCTCCTGGCTTTCAGGTGTAACTAGATGGCCCAGGCTCCTGCCCCTCTCCTGCCCCAGCACTTGAGATCATCCTTGCAAACATGCAGATTTCTGAGCCCAAGCACAGTAGGAGAGGGAGTGGAAATTAGGGGCTCCTAGGAGACTGAGCCTCTTTTTAAAAAGCTTCCTGCTAGGGGCGCCTGGGTGGCTCAGTTGGTTGAGCGTCTGACTTGGGTTCTGGTCATGATCTCACGGTCGGTGAGTTCGAGCCCCGCGTTGGGCTCTGTGCTGACAGCTCGGAGCCTGGAGCCTGCTTCAGATTCTGTGTCTCCCTCTCTCTCTGACCCCTCCCCCCATTCATGCTCTGTCTCTCTCTGTCTCAAAAATAAATAAACATTAAAAAAAATAAAAATAGGGGCGCCTGGGTGGCGCAGTCGGTTGAGCGTCCGACTTCAGCCAGGTCACGATCTCGCGGTCCGTGAGTTCGAGCCCCGCGTCGGGCTCTGGGCTGATGGCTCAGAGCCTGGAGCCTGTTTCCGATTCTGTGTCTCCCTCTCTCTCTGCCCCTCCCCCGTTCATGCTCTGTCTCTCTCTGTCCCAAAAATAAATAAACGTTGAAAAAAACAATTTAAAAAAATAAAAATAAATTAAAAAGCTTCCTGCTGGAATAGGGTGGCCTGAGAGTGAGGTGGGTATGAGTATAAAAAGGACACAGGATATCCTCGTGCTGTCACAAATGTTGTGTATCTTGGCTGTGGCTACATGAACCTACCCACGTGATACACACGCGCGCGCACGCGCACACACACACGTGAAAGGGAATGTCTGCCTGAGATGAACGGACTGTATCAATGTCAATATCCATTGAACTCCAGTTTTGCAAAATGTTGCCACTAGACAAAGGCGAAGGAAATGTAAACTGGGGTCTCTCTGTATATTTCTTTTTTTTTTTTTTTAATTTTTTTTCAACGTTTTTATTTATTTTTGGGACAGAGAGAGACAGAGCATGAACGGGGGAGGGGCAGAGAGAGAGGGAGACACAGAATCGGAAACAGGCTCCAGGCTCCGAGCCATCAGCCCAGAGCCCGACGCGGGGCTCGAACTCACGGACCGCGAGATCGTGACCTGGCTGAAGTCGGACGCTTAACCGACTGCGCCACCCAGGCGCCCCAGGACCCACTGTTTTCAACTGCACATAAGCTATTCTACGATTCTGGAAGGAGTAATAAGACCAGTTATATTCTCGGCAAATGCAGCAATGAAACCAGAGCTGTAGGCAAAAGAATGAAAGGAAATGGTTGCAAACAATTAAAATCGCTCACTCTTTACTCCCTGATCATTAGCTGGCTTTCTATATACAGGATAGTCCAGAATAGGAAACTACTTTTGGGTAAATTTCCATTTTGATATCATTTCAAACTTACGGAAAAGTTGCAAGAATAGTACCAAGATTTCGTGTATATGTGTGTGTACGTGTGTGCACATGTATGTGTATCGTGTACGTGTGTGTACATGTATGTATGTGTGTGTATACACATATACAAATTATGTATATTTCTCTTCTTAACTCTGAGAGTGAATTGCGGTCTGTGCCCCTTTGCTCCCAAAATACTTCAGTGAATGAGGAGGTTTTGAGGGTGAAAGAGGCACTCTTGTGGTCACACTCCACTCCACTGGAAGAATTCCATATATATTCTAGAAATAACCACTTTGTCAGTATGCTTTGCAAATATTTTCTCTTGTCACTTGCCTCCTGGTTTGCTTTAAAGTGGCTTTCAGGGGCGCCTGGGTGGCTTAGTCAGTTAAGCACCTGACTTCGGTTCAGGTCATGATCTCGTGGTCCAGAAGGTCAAGCCCCGCATCTGGCTCTGTGCTAACAGCTCAGAGCCTGGAGCCTGCTTCGGATTCTGTGTCTCCCTCTCTTGCTGCCCCTGCCCCGCTCATGCTCTGTCTCTCTCTCTCTCTCAAAAATGAATAAACGTTAAAAATTTTTAAAAAGTCTTTCAAAGAGCAAGTATTTAAACTTTTCACAACTCACTTAACCTTTTCTTTGTGTTTCTCACATTTTGCATGCTAAGAAATCTTTGCCTGACCCAAGATCATGAAGATTGTTCTCCTGTGTTCTTCCAGATGTTGAGAGTTGCAGCTCCTGCGCTCGGGTCCACCACTGACTCACAACTGATTTGTGCACACGATGTTATGATGAACTTATTGATTCTGAATAGACAGGCATGTCCTTAAAAGGAATGCCTGAGGGGCGCCTGGGTGGCTCAATGGGTTGAGCAGCCGACTTGGGCTCAAGTCATGATCTCGCAGTTGGTGAGTTCCAGCTCCACATCAGGCTCACTACTGTCAGCACAGAGCCTAATTTAGATCCCCTGTCTCCCCTCTCTCTGCCTCTCCCCCGCTTGTGCTCGTTCAAAAATAAAGAAAACATTAAAAAAGAAAAGGAAAACCTGTAAGAATTTTCAGTTTGCCTTAAACTGAGCCTGTTCATTTAACGAAATTGTAGCCAGCTGTCCCAGCACATCTGGGCTTCTCCGGGTCCCTGAGATAGCAGCTCACAGCCAGCAGCTGCTCACAGAGTCCCCAGGCCTGCCCCAGCCCTTTCTCAGGCACCCTGGGCCAGCTCCCCACCCCCCAGAAGCGCCCTGCCTAGAACGTGGAAAGTCTGGGGCTGGTTTCCAGAAGGGGGAGTGGGGAATTTGGGGAGCCTGGGGGGCAGGGTAGGGGCTTCCCTGAGAGTGATGGGTCTCAAACAGCTGTGCAGGGCCTGGAGGACGCAGCAGAAAGGACGGGTGCTCGCCATCACTCCCCATCTACACTGGGCTATATTATATTTATTATATATATATCATTTATTAACATGGTTAATTTTTTTGCCCCTCCCAGCTGCAATCTAAGAAGGAGGAGGGCAAGAATTTTTGTGTCCATTTACTGCCGTATACCCCAGTGCAGAGAACAGAGTCCGGGATATAAAAGTTGCCCAGTGAGTATGTACGGAAGGAATCCACACGCACTTTTCCTGAGCCCACCCATTGCAACAAACAGAATAGTCACAAACGTGAAAATGTGAACTAGGTCGCCATCGAGTGGCCAAGACAGGATACTACACCCATCAGGAAGGAAAAAAAAAAACAAACACATGTAGAGAAATGCCCAAAATAGGACCCCATTTCTGGAAGAAATAAGAGACATTCCAGGGAGAATCATTCCAATCTGGGACTATCTTTTCACAGGAGTGTTTGGCAGGTGGAAAGTGTTGTGGAAATAAGCATTTGTTGCTAACGTAACGGGGCGCAGGGGGAGAGCTCGGCAGCCACGCCCCCAGTCGCACCCCGGGCCTCTTCCTGCCCCTAGCCACGCCCCAGGGCGGATCCAGTCTCAACTACGCCCACAGTACCATGTGACTTCAGATCCGCCCCAGGGCGGATCCGGAGACTGGGCCCAATCGCGTTCCAAAGGGCGGGGAGACTAGTGCCTCTCTGCTCACCGATTGGAGGACGCGGCTAGCCCCTCCCACCGTCGAGGCTCCACCAATCCCGAGCCCCAGGCTTGCCTCCTTTTCCGCTCCAGGCAGCCCCGGAAGCGGAAGCGATGATTCGGCCGTGGGCGGCGGCGGCGATACCTGTCCCGGGATGCTAGTCTTTTCTGGGCGTGGTTTTTTGTATGTCCACTGCAGGACACTGCGTGTGCTCCCCGCCGGGGCAGAGGCGGGGGGGGCGGTGCCGGGGCTGGGGCAGGGGGCGGGGCCCAGCACGGGCGGAGGCCGCGGGGACGGGGCTGGGCTTCCGAGGTCTGGACTGGGGTGTCTTCCGACCCTTTGGACCTTGGGGTCCGGGCCGAACCCACGCAAGGTGGGTGGGTGTGGTTGCAACATAAATGCAGCCTGGTTCCCACGGGGTCAGAACAAAGCAGGGCCGCGTGCAAGGGGTCAGCGCCGCGCCTGGAACGCGAGGTGGACCCCGGTCCTGTTTCCTTGGGAACCGCAAAGATGGGAGAAGCGGGAGGTGGTTGTGTCCGGAAGCCCCTTATCCGAGCCTCCGCGCCGGTGCTGGAAATGGAGCCTGATTCTCGAGTGTCAGATGTTCCAGGCAGGACAGGAATGTTTTCTTCTTCACCGAATGGACAGAGCTTGCAGCGAGTTAGAAAATGGGAATGGCTCAAAAGGGGTTTGTTTTGACACTTGACGCTGCAGGGAGGAAATGCTTCCTGTTAGTTTTGCCCCTGTCCTCCCGGCCTGATGAATGTCAGGGCAAGTACTTACTTCCTCAGCTGATTTTTAGTATCTCTCACGTCCAGTGCACCGAGACTTTCTGCCCAGCAGGGCGCCGGCCTTGGGCTGCAATCCTGGCCCCATAGCCTTAATCCGTTCTCTGGGGATATTACACAATTTGCGGAGCCTTTCAGAGCCTCAGTTTCCACATCTGTAAAATGAGAGTACATAACCGGACCTGCATTTTGGGGAAGTAATGACTGCTATGTAAAGTGTGGATTGTTAACGCGCGCTCATCGTCTTGGTCCTCATTCTCAATATTAAAGGCTTAGACCACTGACGTGCAGGTGGCAGAATGGCAAGTGGTTATGACCGTGGACTTCGGCAAAAACACTCCAGGATCGAATAAAGGGTCAAATGAGACTAGTGATTTCCACCCTTAAGAACTAGTTTATCCCCAGGAGACACTTGACAATGTAGGGAGATACTGTGGTCGTCACAACTGGGTTACAGGGGGTTGTTACTGGCATTGGGGGGGGGGCGGTGATGCTGCTCGCCCCACGTGTTTTAATAGTGCCGCCTTGAAATGCTCTGCTTATGGGAGAAGAGTGCCTGGCATAGAGTAGGCATTTACCAGGCATGTATCGTTATTAACGTTAACGTTATTTTGTGCCTGATGAATTTTCATGGAGAGATGGTTTATCCAGATCCAGGTTATTCCCTTAATCGCAACGAAGCAGTTAGACCATTTGTATGTTTCCTTTTTCACGAAGTAATTTAAACAAAAGCACAAAAGTAATACGCAATTTTAACAGGTACCCGTATTTGCTGCAAATATTTGTACAGAAAAACAGTACACAAAAAATAAAAACAGTACAGCTATCCTCTCTCCCCAGAGGGAGCCGTTTCTAATTGACATGTAACCTTGTCGTCCATGTTTATATGGGGTTTGGTTTTGTTTTTCAACGTGTGTGTCTGTGCCCTTAGACAATACACGGAAATATTTTGTGTGTGATTTTAAAAGCTGCCATAATGGAGTCCTGCGCACGTTCATTGTCAGCCTTGCGTCTAGAACTTCAACGCGAGTTTTCAGATTTAGTGTGGATTATACATCAAGGTTTCTCAAACTCAGGACCTCCCTGGCCCCCACCCACCAGATGCCAGTAATAGACCTGCTTTTGACACCCACATTGCCTCCAGGCATCGCCAGTGTCGCCCTGGAGGGCAAAAATCGCACTTGGTCGAGCACCAGCTGTATGCGAAGCTGAAATTAGTTCCTTAGACCTGCCTGGTGTATACAGGACTTATTGAACTATTTTGTTGGTGGCGTTTTAGTCTGGTTTTTTTGTTTTTTGTTTTTTTTTTTTTTGTTTTTTGTTTTTACTTTTATACACACCGCCCTTCCTTGCTCCTGAATCCTGCGGGCAGCTGCGGGAGCCGTCCAGGAGAGGAACTGCCCAGTGTGGCCACTCCACTTTTGGGGAGCTCCGTGTTTGCAAATTTCAGTTCCTGTGGGACACCTCCATGACTTGTTGCAGCTGTGTGAGCGTATTCTCCTTGAGAAAATGGGGCAAAGTATGGCCCCCCAAAATTATACGCTGAAAAGTGGGTCTCCTTCCACACCAATCCCCTAACCACTTGGTTGAGCCCCTTGAAAGCCCCCGAAACCTCCAATCGCTTGTATGGATCGTCCCGTCTCTGCCCGTACAAATGTGTTTTCTTTAAGCCCCAGGAGACAATTAGTGTGTACCTTTCAAATTGTGATAAAAACTGCCCAATTGTCCTTGGAGCGGCCTGCAGGGCCTGAAGAGCCGTTTTTACCCAGTTTGGCCAATACTTGAAAGCACCATCACTCTCAAGTTCATGGTCACCTGAAGGGTTGAGTCAGCCATCACCTGTATGGCTGTTCAAATTATTCACCAGGCTTCTGTCTTTTTTTTTTTTTTATGTTTGTTTATTTTAAAAAGTTTTTTTTTAATGTTTGTTTTCGAGAGAGAGAGAGAGCATGAACAGGGGAGCAGAGAGACAGGGAGACACAGAATCGGCAGCAAGCTCCAGGCTGTCAGCACAGAGCCCGACGCAGGGCTTGAACCCACGAACTGTGAGGTGATGACCTGAGCCGAAGTCCGATGCCCAACTAGCTGAGCCCCCACGGTGCCCCAGCTTCTGTCTTTTTAGAAGCTGCCTTCCGTGGCAAGACTCTCCGGCCAGGTTTCACAGACCTCCCTTTTGTCAAGAATATTTGATTCTTCGGTCACTTTTATGCAGGTTCCCCCCCTGTCACTTCTCAGAATTAATTCTTGCAATTCCATGTTCCCTACGAGCTGTGATTTCTGTGCTGGTTTTCCTTTCAGCGTGTGCTATCCCATGTGGTAGCTACATGTGGCCGTTCCCAAAACTTGTATTTTTATTTAAAGAGTTTAGTGTGCATTTTTTTTTTTTTGGCATCACTTTACTGAAAGAGAAAGTGTAAAAGGCAATGGCCTTTAGTACCCACCGAGCTGCACAACCGTTGCCACAATTTTAGAATATTTTCATCACCTCCAAACGGAATAAAAGTCCATACCCTTCTTTTTACCACCGCCCTGTCTCCCTAATCTCCCACCCCAGCCCTAAGCAACCGCTGATGTATTTTCTGTCTATACATGTCTCTCTTTGGGTATTTTGTATGAAGAGAATCGTACGATTTGTGGCCTTTTTTATTTTTTTAATGTTCATTTATTTTTGAGAGGGGGAAAGGGCAGAGAGAGAGGGAGGCACAGAATCGGAAGCAGGCTCCAGGCTCCGAGCTGTCAGCACAGAGCTGGACATGGGGCTCGAACTCATGGACCGCGGGATCATGACCTGAGCCGAAGTCGATGCTTAACCAGCTGAGCCACCCAGGCGCCCCAAGCCAATAAGATCTTTAAAGTGTACTCAGACGGGCACCTGGGTGGCTCAGTCGGTTAGTTGTCTGATTCTTGATTTTGGCTTGGGTCATGACCTTATGGTTTGTGAGTTCGAGCTCCACATCGGGCTCTGTGCCGACAGCGTGGCATCTGCTTGGGATTCTGTCTCCCTCTCTCTGCCCCTCCCCTGCTTACTCTCTGTCTCAAAATAAATAAAAGTAAACGTTAAAAAAATTTACTCAGATAAATTGTGTGTGTGTGTGTGTGTGTGTGTGTGTGTGTGTTAACAATACCTAGGAGTAGAATTGCTGGGTCATACAGAAACTCTATGTTTAATCATTTGAGTGACTACCAGACTTTTCCACAGCAGCTATACTGTTTCACACTCCCACGAACAGTGAATGAGGATTCTGAATTCTCCACATCATTGCCGATACTGTTCCTGCCTGTCTTTTTGATTCTAACCATCCTAGTGGCTGTGAAGTGATATCTCGTGGTATTTTTTTAGATTAAAAAAAATTTTTTTTTAAGTTTATTTGTTTTTGAGAGACAGAAAGACCCAGGGGCCCCCAGACATGGAGGGATCTTAAATGCATCTCCCTCAGTGAAAGAAGCCAGCCCAAAAGGCAAGTCCTACATAATTCCAACTCTACGACATTCTGGAAAAGGCAAAGCTGTGGACAGTACACAGATGGGTGGTTGTGGGGGTTCGTGGGAAGGAGGGGATGCACGAACAGGGGGAGACAGGGATTTGGGGGGGGCAGTGAAACTACTCTGACACAAGGACGCATACATGTGATTATACATCTGTCCAGACCCATGGAGTACATACAGCACTAATATCAACCCTAATGCCAACTGTGGACTCTAATTAATAGTCTACCAATACTGGCTCATCCCCTATAACAAACGTTCCAAGAATGCAAGATGTTAATAAATAGAAGAAAGACCAGGTAGGGCATATGGGAAAACTACTTTCTGCTCAAATTTTCTATAAATCTAAAACCACTTCTAAAGAAATAAAATCTACCCGGGGGTGGGGCTGGGTGGCTCAGGCAGTTCAGCATTCGATTCTTGATGGCGGCTCAGGTCATGATCCCAGGATGGTGGTATCGAACCCTGCATCAGGCTCTGCACCGGTAGCGTGCAGCCTGCATGGGCTTCTCTCTCTCAAAATAAATAAACATTAAAAAAATAAAACAAGGGCCGCCTGGGGGGCTCAATCCGTTAAGCATTGGACTTTGGCTCAGGTCATGATCCCACCTTCCCCGGTTGGAGCCCTGCCTCTGGCTCTGGGCCGACAGCTCAGAACCTGGGGGCCTGCTTGGGACTCTGTGTCTCCCTCTCTCTCTGCCCCTCCCCTGCTCACGCTCTGTCTGTGTCTCTTTCTCAAAAATAAACATTTTTAAAAATTAAAAAAAAAAAAAAAAAAGACTCCTCCATGTCTTTCCCGGCGCGATAGTTTCTTGCCCTTTGGTGCCGGATAACGTCCCCTTGTCTGATTGCCCCACGCTCCGCGAATCCATTTCCCTCCAGAAAGACATCTTGATTGTTCCCGGTTTCGGCAATTAGGGATAAAGCTGCCACACGCATCCACGCGCAGGTCCTTGTGTTCTGGAAGCTCTCCGAGCCTATGGTCGGTTTTGTGAGAAGCCGCCCCGGGACTCGAGCGAGTGTGGCTATGGCCCGTTTGCGATAGCGCCAGGGGTGAGTGCGCGCTCCTGCTGTGTCCCCGACACCTGCTGCTGGGTCCCCGGGTGGGGGCGTTCCAACGGGCGTGTGCAGCTTTAGCTCGCGTCCCCGACCGCACGCGAAAGGGGGCATCCGTCCGCGTGCTTCCTTGCCATCTCTGCACCTTTGGCGAGGAGTCTCTTCGGATCCGTGGCCCGTTTTTAATTGGGCTCTTATTTTATTGTTGAGCTTTAAAGATTCTTTGTGCATTTTCAGGACACGTTCTTTATGAGCGTACAGGTTTCGCAGGTGCGTTCTCCAGTCTTCGGGCCGCCTGGTTCCCCTCCGAGCGGTGTCCGCCACCCAGACCCGAAGGCTTCATTAACGTGAGTGAAGTCAGCGCTCCCTCGCGTGGACCCGGGGGAGCCGCTGGGTGGGTGGGTGGGTGGGCTCGCACCAGGGGGCGCTCCGAAGTGGTCAGGGCCGCTCGTGGTCTGTGTGTGCCAGGAGGAGGGGTCGGCACAGCTGGAGGGGAAACGGAGGCAGCCGAGGGTTTGGGTTTGAGACCCACCTGGGGTGAGCACGGGTGAAGGCCGAGGGCAAGGGCCACTGGCTCGCACGGTGCCAAACCAGAGGGACAGAGCCCGTCCCGGATCTGGGTCTGAGATCAGGGTGTGGCAGGGCGGTGCTCCCTCTGCAGGCTCTAGGGGTCCTCCCTTCCCCCCTTCCCCCCTGCTGCCGGCTGCCTCAGGCCTTGGCGTTTCTCTCTGTGCGTCCCCTTCTAGTTTTCCCGTCTGAGAGGACCCCAGCCGCTTACTCTCCAGTATGATCTCATCCTAACTGGTCAAGTGTGCAGAGACCCTGTTTCCAAGTAAGGTCACAGCCTCAGGTACCGGAGGGTTAGGAGTCAAACAGATCTTTTTTGGGGGACACATTTCACACAGTGCAGCAGAAACCCCTGCGGGTGACGCCAGGGTGGCGCAGGGCCCCTGGGAGTTGGTGACAAGGTCGGGCAGTGAGGGTGTGCCTGGAGGACAGAACACTGGGTCCTCCCTGTCCGGGACTTTGGGACCCTGGATGTTGCAGGTTTGAGGGTGGGAGTCAGGGAGGGTGGGGGGGGGGTGGGGAGGCAGAGGAGGGCATGTGACAAAGACCAGGGAGGAAGTAGGTGATGGCCGCTGGGTGGGTGGGGGGCACCCGAGGAGAGCAGCAGAAACGGGGAGGGTGAGCCTTTGGGGAAGGAGGGGGACAAAGCCTCCTGCTCGTGGAGGGACTGGGCAGCAGCCACCGTCCTCACTGCAAACAGGCCCGAGACCTGAGATAGGAGAAGGTCTCGGGGAACAGAGGCTGCAGGGCAGGGGCGGCTGTGGGAGGGCGGCCGGGGGGGCCTCCTGGTTTTGCTGGAGTTCTCCCCCTTCTTCCCTTTGTTCTCCCGTCTGGCCACATTTCCACATTCATTGAGGGTTCCTGGGCCCAGTGCCCACGTGTGTGCGGGGGACTGGCCCCCACCCGTAAGCCCAAGCAATCCTCAGACACCAGCTGGGGCCACGGCCTCTTCCTTACATTCCGTTAATTTACACAGAACTCAGAGAAACTCATTTCTCTATTTATGTATGTATGTATATTTACTTTTGAGAGAGAGAGAGCACACATGCAGGGGAGGGGCAGAGAGAGGGGGAGACACAGAATCGGAAGCAGGCTCCAGGCTCCGAGCTGTCAGCGCAGAGCCCCATGCAGGACTCGAACCCGCGAACCGTGGAATCATGACCTGAGCCAAAGTTGGACGCTTAACCGACTGAGCCCCCCGCCAGGCGCCCTGGGATGAGATTTATTCTACTCTCTGGTCCTTTAGTGCAGTGTTTGCACAACTTTAAACTCCATCGTTTTTCCCCATTGCCTTCTCTTTTCTCCTCAAATTAAAAAAAAAAAAAAATGAACTCTATCGCTTTGATTCTTTTAAATCCACGCTTAGTATCTGCTGGGGTCTGAAAGTCTGTGTCTCCCCACACCCTTATGTTGAAACTTAACCCCCCCGTGTGATGGCGTCAGGAGCTGGCGCCCCCAGGAGTGGGATTACCACTTGAGGAGAGACCCCGGAAGGCTCCCTCCCACCTCCTGCCACAATGTGATGGGCACCGAGGAACTGGGCCCTCACCAGACACCGAATCCACCAGGGCCTTGATCTTGGACTTCCAGCACCCAGAACCATGGGATAGGCCTGTTGTTTTACAAGCCCGGAGTCTGTTGTTTATTCTCTTACAGCTGCCAGAAAGGACCGAGACCGTACCCATTTCTCAGATGGGGAAAATCTACCTGCCAGTTTCCCACCCAGCAGCACCTGAGGCTCCAGGAGGCACAGCCTGGATTCACATGTCCCTGCTGGGCTGTGCCAGCCGCTCCTACCAGCAACCCCCCCCCCCCCATCTTGAGTCAAAATCATAGTTTCCCCCTTTGCAGGACTTACTGGCTGAACTGTGACCCCCGGGACCTCAGAAAGCGGCCTTATTTGGAGAAAGGGTCTCTGAGGAGGTGATTAAGGTTAAGGCGAGGCTGTTGGTGTAGGCTGTAATCCAGTCTGGCCAGTGTCCTCGTAAGAAAAAGAGATCAGGGTACGCCGTGGCTCTCGGGCACGCGTGCACAGACGGGGACCACGTGAAGAGACGGCAAGAGGGGTGACTGGAAGCCCCGGGGGAAGCCTCCGGAAAACCAGGCCTGCCCGCACCTTGATCTCAGATTCCCGGCCTCCAGAGCCGTGACGGGACGTGTCTGTTGTTTCAGCTGCTCTGCCCCTGGTATTTTGTTTTGGTGGTGGAAACCGACTAATTGCATCGGCTTATTATGAAAATGTACCGAGCCCTCCCGCGCCCGTGGCCTCGTCACCGCTGCTCCGCCGTGGTGTCTAATCATTACCAAGGCTGTGCCCTGTTTCCAAGGGTGAGTGGCTTTCACATTAAACCTACTTCCCTGGGATGGGGAAGGAGCCGAGGCTGGTGTCCGGCTGATGGCCGCTGATCGGTGTTAGTGGTCCAGACAGGACTCCAGAAACCACGCTTCCCAGAGGGGCCATGGGCCGATCAGCCCAGCAGTGAGCCGGCTGTGACCTCGCCAGGTGGCAGCTGCTGATTGGAACCTTGGTGAGCCCCCAGTCCCGGTGATGCCGGCTGGTGGGCACCACCTCATCACATCATGGGGCATGCCTCGTGGTCAAGACAGAGGCCGGCCGGACGAAGGCCCGGGCACCAGCCGGCTGGTGTCTGAGATGGGGAGGGAGTTTTCTGGGGAGGCGGTTCCGGAACCCCAGTCGTGAGTTCATTTGCCACCCTGGCCCGGCCAACAGCCAGATCTCTCTGAGCTGGTTTCTAATCTGCAAAATGGGGATGTTGCTGGCCTTCCTGTGGGGCGTGCAGGCTCTGAGAGGATTCGTGTCCATGGGGGAGGGAGCTGTGTGAAATCCGTTCGTGCTAAGCAGGATTCCCTGGGTTGGACCTGGACGGTGGGGCGGGAGGACCAGGGAGCAGGCACTTTCTGTGGCTTTGTTAATATTTCCCCACTAGTATTTGTTATTGAACATATCGTGTTGTTTTGGGCCAGTGGTTTATTGCATGTTCAATGGTGAGTAGTGGATATTGTTGCATGTCTGGTAGGGCCAGATTGGTTTTTGGTCCAAACCAGAGTTCTTCTCCCACCTTTTTTTTTTTTAATGTTTAAGTTTATTTATTTATTTTGAGAGACGGAGCATGAGCAGGGGAGGAGCAGGGAGAGGGGGAGAGAGAATCCCAAGCAGACTCCATACTGTCAGTGCAGAGCCCGACGTGGGGCTCGAACTCACGAACCGTGAGATCAGTGACCTGAAGAGTCAGACGCTCAACCAACTGAGCCCCCTCCCCCCCGCCAGGTGTCCCAAGTTCTCCCTCTTCATTGAAGTCACAGTGATTAGATTTCCAATAATGTTTTCGCATTTCTGGGGCCCATTTGGGGGGCACCGCTGGTCAATTTCTCCATGTTATTATTTGGGAGAACATCCCTTTGAACTATGACGGAAGTTTGCCTCTTGGTTTCCTTGAGCTGCGTTTCATTTTTTTGTGTGTGTTTTAGAAATGTCAGTGAGGTGGTTTCTGTTGGCTTCCGGGGAGTCAAATCTGGAACCAGGACCCTTCATGATGCCGGAGCAGTCAGTTCAAGTACGGCATCTAATAAATTTGGGACAGGGGAGCCATTTTATCTATCTATCGATCTATCTATCTATTGCTTGCTTGCAAGTGAGTGAGTGAGGGGCAGAGAAAGAGGGAGAGAGAGAGAAGCAGGGCTCGAGCTCACCCAAGGCGGGGCTCGAACTCATGAACTGGGAGATCCTGACCTGAGCTGAACTCAGATGCTTAACCAACGGAGCCACCCAGGTGCCCCTACCATTTTCAATGCGTAAATAGGAACCATCAGTAAACCATGGAAACTCAGTGAGAGGCACTTCCTGTCCCTTCGCACGGGGAGTCGGAAGGTGCTGTGTTCCTGCTCAGCAGTCACGAGGGGTTTCACGTGGGTCCACGTGTCATGCTCATTCCCGGATCAGACGCCCTACCTATCGATCATTTTGTCCTTTCAAGGCCAAAAGGTGTAAGAGGTGGATTCGGGCTTCCTGGGAAGAGGTCTGAGAAGGAGGGCAGAGACCGAAACCGTCTCCATATCATCAGAGAGCAGAGCCTTCAGCAATTTTCCATCATCCAGACCAGCTTTTGAGATTCAAGAAGAGCAAGAAAGCCTGTGCCGCCCTGGGCGTGAGTGCCCTGGCCTGTTTCGGTTCCTTTCAAGTGAAAGCAGAGATAACTGCGTTCATCCTCACAAACTGCGATACGAAAAATGCACTGTGCAGTTTCATTTCCTTGAAAGTTTGCTCTCAGTGGGAAGGGATGTCAGCGTGTGGGAGTTGGGAACAGCGGGTGCCAGTGATCACCGTGTCCTGGACAGTCCTCCGTCATCTGGGCACGGGTAAAAGAGGATGGGTGCAGGGTGTAATGGGATCACAGCCTCAGGTTTGTAATCTTCTGTGGGCTTGGTGCCTTTAAGGGCTTCTTTATTTAAAGGGAACTAATTCCTGGCAGCGCTCTGAGGGATTTATATGAATCTTCATGGCAGGTACCCTGTGGCTTCTGCCAATATCAGTTGAGGATTTTGCTCAGAAAGAGGATGGCAGGTGATCCCATCGAGACAAATGATCAGTGTCCCCAGATGCCACTCTAGTATGTCAGAGATGAAGTAGATAAAAGATGTTCAAGGATCATTTCATGCCCCTGGTTAATCTGGTTACTAGTGTCAAATTTTAATTTTTTTTTTAATGTTTATTTATTTTTGAGACAGAGAGAGACAGAGCATGAACGGGGGAGGGTCAGAGACAGAAGCAGACACAGAATCGGAAACAGGCTCCAGGCTCCGAGCTGTCAGCACAGAGCCCGACACGGGGCTCGAACTCATGGACCGTGAGATCATGTCCTGAGCCGAGGTCGGACGCTCAACCGACTGAGCCACCCAGGCGCCCCACTACTGTCAAATTTTAGAATTATGTCCCCCTTTTGGAGGAAAGAAATCTGTCATGATCCTGTTCTAAGAAATCTCAGCCTAATACGCGACTAGAGGAGGAGGAAGGAAAGAGAAGACAGTATCTCTCAAAGTACATAGACAAAAGGAATAGGCTGACAGACAGGAACCTGTTGTGATATTTTAAATTTTTTTTTTCAACGTTTATTTATTTTTGGGACAGAGAGAGACAGAGCATGAACGGGGGAGGGGCAGAGAGAGAGGGAGACACAGAATCGGAAACAGGCTCCAGGCTCTGAGCCATCAGCCCAGAGCCCGACGCGGGGCTCGAACTCATGGACCGCGAGATCGTGACCTGGCTGAAGTCGGACCCTTAACGTGACCTGGCTGAAGTCGGACCCTTAACCGACTGCGCCACCCAGGCGCCCCCTGTTGTGATATTTTAGAGGCCCCCTGCTATTGGAACTATTTCAGTCCTTCCAGGCAGGGGCTGCATTACAGCAGGGGGCTGGGCACCATGAGTGTAGTTCCAGGGTCCACAAGGACAGAGAGAGATTCGTTCCCAGGGTGGAGAGTGGTTTCTCTGAGCTGCTTACCAGAGAGGACTTGGGAATTGGAAGGACTCTGGAAAGGCCAGCTGGAAGGACGCAGGTTTGCTGAGTGCTTACATTTGTGACCTTTTTTTTTTTTTTTTAACGGCTTTGGCTCTTTGCAATAGCAGAATAGGAGATGCTAGGATAACAGCAGAAACTAGGAGATAACTCATTTTGTTTAGAGTTTTGGAGTTGGAAATTAAGAAATTAGCATTCTTAGATGACTCATCTATGGCGCAAGCAAGCTGGTTTGCAGATTAACTAAATCTGCAGTGGACACAGTTTCCCACTGAGGTCCTTTTAACTAAAGAAAAAGATACCAGTTGAGCTCCTTAATAAACATAGATTTGAACGCTACCCGGCTGGCCTCGGTGTCTACGGAAAGGCCAGAATTCCCTTTGATGACAATTTGGAGTTGCTCGTAATAATCTTGAGCAGGTTCTGGGCAAGCCTGGGCTTTGTTCCCATCAGCAGGCTTAGGAGAAGCTACTTTGATTTCTTGGAGATTTCCAGCAAGTGTTCTAACGTTTGCCCAATTTAGGAGTTCGAATATTTAAATCCATCTCGGGGAGTGTCTGGTGGGCCTGCCTCATCCTGTGTGCAGCCTGGCCCTCACCAGCACGCTTGTGGACTAGTTGATATCAGTCTGAGAAACCAGGTTGGTGAGTTTGAAGAACTATTGTTAAATCCTTCACCAAACCTCTGGTGATCTTGAGTCACTTTAGGAAATGCTTTATGGCTTAGAATTTGGCCTTCGTCCAGGGAAGACAAGATTCATGGTTTGTTTGTTTGTTTGTTTTTTTTCTGTTTATTTATTTTTGAGAGAGAGAATGCACAGGCAGGGGAGGGACAAAGAGAGAGAGGGAGACACAGAATCCGAAGCAGGCTCCAGGCTCCGAGCTGTCAGCACAGAGCCTGACACGGGGCTGGAACTTGTAAACCACAAGATCATGACCTGAGCTGGAGTCATACACTTAACTGGCTGAGCCACCAGGCGCCCCACAATGTTTTCCACTTTCTCTCCCTCTCGTGCATTGAATCCACTCTGTGCTGAGGGCACAGTGGTGACCAAGAATCGTCTCATCCATTCTTGTGGACAGAGTCAGCTGGTCCAAGGGAATAAACAGACATCACATACCTCGCCATGTGAGACACCATCTGTTTTTTCTTTTCTTTTTTTAATGTTGATTTATTTCAGGGAGGGGAGGGGCAGAGAGAATTCCAAACAGGCTGCACCCTGTCAGCGCAGAGCCAGACCTGGGGCTCGATCCCACACACCCTGAGCCCATGACCTGAGTTGAAATAGAGTCAGATGTTCGACTGACTGAGCCACCTAGACACCCCGAGACACTACCTGTTGTTTTTTTTTTTTTATTTTTTTTTCAACGTTTTTATTTATTTTTGGGACAGAGAGAGACAGAGCATGAACGGGGGAGGGGCAGAGAGAGAGGGAGACACAGAATCAGAAACAGGCTCCAGGCTCCGAGCCATCAGCCCAGAGCCTGACGCGGGGCTCGAACTCACGGACCGCGAGATCGTGACCTGGCTGAAGTCGGACGCTTAACTGACTGCGCCACCCAGGCGCCCTGACGCTATCTGTTTTAATCATCTCCCTTTGACCCATTGGTGAGTGAGGGACCCCCACCTCAAGGTTACAGGGACAACCAACACGTGACACGCAACACTGAGCAGATGTGACCCCAGGAGGTTTATCGGTCAGATGGCTCACAGCCTGGGGGAGGACGCCACAGGCCACGCAGGGCCACTCAGGGGGCACACTCAGGGACAGAGTGAGGCACAGGGGCTGCGGGAGGCAGGCTTTGCAGGGATGCGGGGCGGTGGTGCTCCTGGTCCTGGGGGAGGACGTGATTGTCTTGTTGGACTGATTCCGAGGCTGCGGGGGTGGGGGTGGGGGGTTAGTGACAGCCATGGTCGGCCCCCCGGAGGGGGGCTTTGGAGTCCTTTATCGGTGGGAGCAGAGTTGGGGGCTGGGGACTTGTGCTCAGGCCATTCAAGGCCCGATTTTACCGCATGAAGGCAGAACATAATATTGAGCCCTAATCTGGGGCCCGACACCCCACCATCCTAGGATATAAACTTCCACATTGCACTGAGAGAACCACCGACTCATTTTGTTCCTTAAATAACTGCTTTATTAAGCTACAAATCACATATCATGTATTCCACCCACTCAACGTGTAGTTTCCAGCACATTCACACGGTGTGCGTACAACCATCGCCACAATCAATTCCAGAACATTCCATCACACCAAAAGGAAGCCCTGTTCCCATCAGCCATCACCTTTGCCCCCTTCCCGGCCCCCACGAAACCCCTTCCTGTCCGTGGATGGGCCTGTTCTGGACGTTTCACACACGTGGACTCACACCCCGTGTGGCCTCTCGTGTCTGGTTCCCTCTCTGAGCGACGTGGGTTCGGGGCCGGCGGCGGGGAGGCGTGTGTGGGCGCCTCGCTCCCGCTCCGGCTGAGGGACGTGCGCGTGCGCGGTGGACACGTTCCTCCGCGGATGTGCACGTGCGCGGTGGGCACGGGCCTCTGCGGACGTGCGCGTGCGCGGTGGATGCACCTGATGGATGTGCGCGTGCGCGGTGGACACGTTCATCTGTGGACGTGCGCCTGCGTGGAGGGAGACCCTGCATTTGTCCCTCCATTGATCTTAAGCTTGTGGATTACACTGCAATTAACACAGATGTGCAAGCATCTGTTTGAACACCGGTGTCCAGATCCTGTGGGTATATACCAATGAGTGGAATTCCTGGGTCACATGGTCATTTTATGTTTAACTTTTTTTTTTTAATTTTTTTTTTTAACATTTTATTTTATTTTTGAGACAGAGACAGAGCATGAACGGGGGAGGGTCAGAGAGAGAGGGAGACACAGAATCTGAAACAGGCTCCAGGCTCTGAGCAGTCAGCACAGAGCCCGACGCGGGGCTTGAACCCACGGACCGCGAGATCGTGACCTGAGCCCAAGTCGGACGCTTAACCGACTGAGCCACCCAGGCGGCCCTATGTTTAACTTTTTGAGGCACCACCAAACATTTCCAAAGCGGCTGCACTGTTTTTGTTCCCACCAGCCGTGCACAAGAACCCCCAATTTCTCCACATCCTCACCAATCATTGGTGCCTTTTTGCTTTCTATATTTTCTAAAACTTTGTTTACTTTGAAGGGGGAAGGGACAGAAAAAGAGCGCGCGAGAGAATCCCGAGCAGGCTCCTCACTGATAGTGCAGAGCCTGATGCAGGGCTCCAACTGATGACCCATGAGATCGTGACCGGCCCCCCTTTTTTGTATTCTGATGCTGTCACATCTGGGGCCTCACTGACCCTGGAGGGACGGCCCCACAGAGGCTGCCAATGGCTAGAGACAGGAAACAGCTTGCCCACAGCACACCTTTTATATGCAAATCAGCCAATTCAGAGTCCACCTCCCCATCCCCTCCTCTATGGGGCTTTCACTCTCAGGCCACTGTCCCCCTGCCCTAATCACCCCAGGGCCGGGTACCAAGCAGGAAGGGGTAGCCTCTACACCCCAGAGTAGCTGCACTCAAGCTAGCCTGTCCCGAGCCTGCATCCCTGCCTCGCCTATTTCCGCCCAATGGAACCACAATAAACATTTGGCTACATTTCCCCCTTTATCCCTCTCCTCATGGTGTTTGGTGTTTCTTCTCCGAGTGGCCCTGCGTGGCACAGAGTGGCATGCCCTCTCTTCTGGGGCTGTGAGTAACAGATTATCTTTCCATGACAACGTTGTGTGGCGGCGGATGCGAGCAGACGGCGTGGTGATGGTTTCTCGGGGTTCACGGCTATTAAATCTTAGGTAATACAATGTCCTATGTCAATTGTGCCTCAAACAGCCTTTTCAGTGCCCTTCGTCTCCTAACCTGCTGGCCTCATCAGACCTGAACAATAATAAAACCTACATTCCAAAACAGCCAGGACTGATTTTCTTTTTTTTTTTTAAATAAGCTCTATGCCCAACATCAGGCCTGAACCCACGACCCTGAGATCACGAGTCGCCAGCTCTAATGACTGAGCCAGCCAGGCGCCCCCAGAAGAGACAGAATTAAACCAAACCCTGCTTAGTCATAAATAATAGATGGTGAATTGATGAAGAGCAGCGGCGTGATTCAGGGTAGTGATTATATCCAGTGGCTGAAGGGTGATGAGTCAGGTGGTGGGCACCCCAAGATATGAGTAGCTGCCCAGTTTGTTCATGAACGTGGGTGCCCAGGCTATAGCACATTTATTATTTGTTCCTTCAACTTCACATAATTTTTTGCTTGAAATTGTTTTTTTTTTTTTTTTTTTAATTTTTTTTTAACGTTTATTTATTTTTGGGACAGAGAGAGACAGAGCATGAACGGGGGAGGGGCAGAGAGAGAGAGGGAGACACAGAATCGGAAGCAGGCTCCAGGCTCTGAGCCATCAGCCCAGAGCCTGATGCGGGGCTCGAACTCACGGACCGCGAGATCGTGACCTGGCTGAAGTCGGACGCTTAACCGACTGCGCCACCCAGGCGCCCCTTGAAATTGTTTTTAATTTTAGAGAGAGCATGAGTGGGGAAGAGGGACAGAGAGAGAGAGAGAGAGAATGAGACAGAGAGAGACAGAGAATCCTAAACAGGCTCCATGCTAGGCGCAGGGCCTGAGTGGGGCTCAATCCCACGACTCTGGGATCATGACCTGGGTCGAAATCAAGAGTCAAGATGCTCAACCGACTGAACTACCCAGGCAGCCCTAGTTAAAATGATTAAACTTAACATTAAAACATTTAGTGCGTTTTTTTCCTCAGTCCAGTGTACTTCGCAATACCAATCTAAATAATTTTTAAAGCATGAAATAATACACAGTTTTCAAATATTTATTTTACCACATGATGTGACCATCTCCCATTTTTTTTTTAATGTTTATTTATTTTTGGGAGACAGAGAGAGAGAGAGACAGAGAGAGGCAGTGTCAGCAGGGGAGGGGCAGAGACAGAGGGAGACACAGAATCTAAGCAGCTCCAGGCTCCGAGCTGTCAGCACAGAGACAGACGGAACTCATGAACCGTGAGATCATGACCTGAGCCAGAGTCAGACGCTTAACAGACTGAGTCACGCAGGCGCCCCTGACCATCCCCCAGCTTTGATTTCACTCTTAGTTTGGAAGAGGTTCTCAAGCCTTTCATACCGGGTGCTTTGAAATTTAGTTGGTTTACAGGCAAATGGAACTGAGAGTAAGAGCTTTCATTCTCCCTGTTGAAAATGAGGAAACAGATGGCTCCCTCCTTTTTTTCTTAGAGCATTTTCTTTAGAGAACTTGTGTTTATAAACCCCTTCGCCTTTGAAATGTACGTAAACCTCTGTAAAAGCTAAGGAAAGCGTTCACCTGCTTTACCACCGGGACTCTTTCCTGGGAGCTCACTTTGAAATGCCATCAGCAAAAGAGAGCGGTCTCTCCATGGGGGCTTCTCTCACTTACAAAACTACCGACCCGACCGTCACAAAGAGAAGCTTGTTTTTCCTTTGCACAAAGCCAAGTAACTAAGACGGACGGTCACCGAGTCACCAGGTGGGTGGAGGATGCATGATTGTATGACAAAGGCTCTTGGGATTGGCCACGGGAGGACTGGTTATCACTTATCCTGAGAACGTGTATGGAATGGCTTGACTGTGCTTGGCTGCGTAAGGGGGAGAGATTTCTTTGTCTTTCCAGGTTCTCAAGAGGATTGCCCGAGATGCAGGTCACATTCTGGCTTAGTGCTGACTCAGAAATAAAACTGTTCTCCTGGTCTCTTTCTCTTCAGTCTTTGTGACAGGTTTCCTGGGTTGGCAGGAGGTTTGGTTTTCAGTTATATTTTCCCAACAGAGAGCAGTATTTGAGTAGCAAAAGTTTGGAAATAAACCCAGTGTCCAGGGCGGAGACCAACACGGGGTCTGAACTCGTGACCCTGAGATCAAGACCTGAGCTGAGATCAAGAGTTGGACGCTTAATCCACTGAGCCTCCCAGGTGCCCTGCGCAGGATTTATTTCTAATTGAACCAAAACCTCAAATTCTATTGCCGTATAAATATGTTCCTTTTTTATGTAACAAAGAAAGCAAGATAGGTATATGAAATTGTTACTTTTTGCATAAATACTGACCAGATGTACAGGAAATGAATTGCTGAAGGACATGCTACCAGAGAGTCTTAGAAGGATTTCTGAATCCCAGGCTGGATTTTTTTATATGTGGCATTTATTTATTATTAATCCATACCAAGAAAGAAATGTTTAGTTTGTAAGTCAAAAGGGATTTATTTTTAATTGGAAGTCACTTTTCTACATAGGAAATTATTCTCAAATATGTTCCTCTTGTTAAAAAAAAATGTTTAGTGTTTCTTTATTTTTGAGACAGAGAGCGGGGGAGGGGCAGTGAGAGGAGGACAGGGGATCCGAAGCAGGCTCTGTGTTGACAACAGGGAGCCCGATGGGGGGCTCAAACTCATGAACCTCAAACTCATGACCCGAACTGAGGTTGGACACTTAACCGACTGAGCCACCCAGGCGCCCCTATGTTCCTCTTCTTAAAAAAGAAACAGCAGATCTCAAATGGAGTCACTGGTGCTAAGTCCCACATCAGCACCGAGAGATTTAATACTTAATCTAATTGCGGTTTTGGCCTCTCTTGAGGAACGTGAACTTCACCGGTCAGTCTGGAATTGCTGGTCAGCACCAGTGAGATAACCTGCCTGATACACACACTTTCCACCAAAGGAAGGTGACCTTGCCTGAAACAATCCAGCCTTTGCTAGAAACTTCTTTTCCCCATCCCCTTCTTCTTAAGAAAGGCTTCTATTTTGTGTGGTTCCTCAGAGCTCCTTTGTAAGATAAGATGTAGTCTGATTCATGAATCGTGAAATAAACCCAAATTACATATTCAGATGTGCTGAGATGAATTTTATTTCTTAACACCCTGAACACTCCTTTTTATGAAAGTGAATAATACCTTTTTGCAAAACAGAGAAAATTAATTTTTATAATTATGTTTGTAAGTAACAGGGTCAATGATGCTGGAGTTTACACTTCTCTACCCAACGCTGGGGGGGTTATTTTTGAAATGAGCAGTCGTATTAAATGCTGCTGATGTATTTAGTGTTTCAGGTCCAACATAAGTTTATTTCAGCTTTTAATGCTTTTATTTCATCTCACTTTTTTCAGCTTTTGTTACTTTTAAATCAGTTAAAACAGGAATTCAATTGCCTTCAGGATATCGTAGGCTTTAATTGTACAAAATTCGCTAGAGATCTGAAAAACATTTCCTTGCAGAGTGTGAAAGACGACTCAATGAAGAAGGTAGCCCTAAAAGAGTCACTCAAAATACAGTCGGAAGGACATTCAGGAAGCAGGGACTACGCACGTCCCCTGTTTCAATTTTCAGAACACCGTGAACTTTTGACTTTTGTCAATTGCAATTCCACCTCCTCCTGGAACACTTCCTCCTACTGGGGACCGAAATAGAGATCATGTAATGCCTGTTAGCCAAGTAGCCAATCGTGTATTAGACAGTCAGTTTAAACTCTGCCAGCACCAATCATAATTCTTTCAAAACAACTTATGTAACCTTGTATTTTTTTGCCTTTATAAGCCTGCTCTCCTTGTTAGCATTTCGGAGCACACTTTGTATTTTGACTCTGGCTCTCCGGATTGTAAGCCCTAAGACCCCAAATAAACGCTTTGGGTTGCTTTACAGTCTTGTGGGCTTTTTGGCTGAAAAGAGTAAAATGCAGGTCTGAGAATTCCAACATCCCACCCCTGTGGCTGTGCTGAGGGGTGAGGTTGACCGACCTCAAGTCCCAGAGGTGGGGGACGGGAGAGGAGGCGGGGCCTCCTAGCATGAAAGGTCACAGGTCAAAACCCACGGACGCTGGCTCTGCCCTTACTGTTGAGGATCTTTGTTCTTTTTTAATATATATATTTTAAGTGTTTGTTTATTTTTGAGAGAGAGAGAGACAGAGCTTGAGCAGGGTAGGGATAGAGAGTGGCAGACACAGAATCTGAAGCAGGCTCCAGGCTCCGAGCTGTCAACACTGAGCCCGACAAGGTACTCGAACTCACGAACAGCCAGATCATGACCTGAGCTCAAGTCGGAGGTTGAATCCACGGAGCCACCCAGGCGCCAGGAGGATCTTTGTTCTTAAACAAAAGTCACGGATCCGCTCTTGACCTCGCCCCCGCGCCAACCCTTGACCCTAGGGCTCACCGGCCCCTCCCGTCCGTCCCCTCCTGTCCAAGCTCCTGACAAGGGGCGCTCCGCAGGGAAACTGAGTCAGGATCTCACGGTCCAGGAGGAAGACGCAGGCAGGATGGGTGGCCGAGCTGCAGGCGCCGGAAGTCCAACCGCAGGGAGCGGTCTCAGCTCTAAGCCCACGCTGGCCAGACACGTGTGTCCGAACGACCTGTCACTCAGGACGCAAGGGGCAGGGTCTGGGAGGATTGTCCAATCAGGGGGGGCAGGGGCGGTGCGGAGGCGCGGAGGCACTGTGGGTGGGCAACCGCAGGCCCGGTCTCTGAGGGGGCGGGGTCCGGAAGACGAACCAATCAGGACGCATGGTCCCGTAGCGCCGTCCAATCAGGACGGGGGGCGGGCGCGCTCCAGAGGCGAGTCCCTTGCTGCCCTGCTGCCCTGCGTCTGAGCGCACCTGCCTCGCGCGGCGTCTAGCCCGGTTTCGCGGTCGGTGTCGTACAGCCGCTTGCCTGGGCGCCGGGACAGTCCGGAGCGGGCTGCGAGATGGTGAGTGCGCGGGTTTGGGCGGAGCCCCGAGGGGCTGGTTCGATCCGGCCGGAACCGGCTGGAGGGGGCCCCGGCCCAGGTGGCACCGCCCCTGGGGGTCCTAATCCGAGCCTGTGCCCTCGGCCGGGAGCGGGGCTGCAGCGTCCTGCCCTTTCCTCCTCTTCCCGGTCCCCATCCGGGTCGTTCTTGGGCGGGGGTCTGAAGCGAGGGTGGGAGGACCCCAGCGCCGGCGATCAAGGGCTCGGGGGCAAGTGGGGGTGGCTGAGGTGGAAGACCCCCGCCCCCCACCTGACAGATAAAATCAAATCCATACTTGGTTAAGGAGACTTTGTTCTTGCTAAAAAACAAAATTCAGCTGAGTAATTGGCTTTATTCAATGATTCATGACTCGGGCAGCATGCCATCTCGCGGATACAAGGGAGCTCGGAGGAGCTGCACAAAATGAAAGGCTCACAGGCAGGAGGAGTGGGGACAGGAAGTTCTATTAGACAAAAAGTGGATGGATGGTGGGAGGTCACCTTTCCTTCCGGGAGGGCAGGGGTCTAGCAGCCCGGCGACCTCACTAGTGCTGACCAGGTCGTTCCTGATTGACTGGTTTAAGATTCCATTTCTGGGAGAGGCCGAAACTGCAATTAAGTTAACTCTTGGTCTGGTGACAAGGAGCTTAGTATGAGGGACTCCATTTTGGCTCTGTTGTCTTGTTTTTAACATTCCGAAGACCGCCGCAGAGGACACTGGGTTCGGAGACTCCCCCCACCCCCCACCCCCAGCACCTCCAATACTCAGAAACAGGCTTTCTGTATGAGGAGCAGTGACCAAAAGGTGTTTGGACAGGAACGGGCTCTCTGTGCTCGGAGGTTTCTTTGCTCAGGTGGGCAACTCAGTGCTTGTTCTGACCAGGTGCCGATGGGGAGGCAATGTCAGGGGCCTGTGGGGAGGACAGTGGCCTGGATAAACTTTGGGTAGGAAAGGGGCGGTGGCCGACAGTTGGTCAGACCAGTGTCAAATGAAGAATCCGAATTGAGGAGGAGAGACAGGTATTGAGAAGAATGATTGCAAAGGCTGGGAGGGAGGGGACTGTTGCACTAGAGGCAGGGGCCGGGCAGGGGGTTGGGGGGCTGTTGCATTAGGGGCAAGGGCTGGGCGGGGGGGAGCTGGGGGGGCTGTTGCATTATGGACAGGGACTACGTCGACAGGGAGGACACTGAGTATAAGACCTGCGAGTGTCTCAAGAGTCGTGTAAAAGGAGAGGAGGAAAGAAACCAGTCGTGAGCAGGTGTGGTGCTGGCGTTGGGGTTCCCTGAGGCCAGCCTGTCCCCCTGTCCCCCAGGAGGGGCTGTGTGTGGCTCAGCCTGAGAGCAAGCCCACGTTCAGGGGTCTGGAGGAAGGAGAGAAGCCAAAGCAAAGCGGGACCAGCCAGCATTTTGTGCCCCTTGGCCACGGGGACAAGCAGCTGAGCTGATCACAGATGAGGCACGAAGTGCGGGTGTGGGGGGTCTGCGCGCGGCCCCGTCGTGGGTGAACAGGGGGACGTGCTGTGAGTCTCCTGGTCTGACGGGGGAGGGGCCCTCGTGCAGCCTGCTGTTTTCCAGACCCCGACAGGGTGGGGGAGGGAGTGCCTTTCCCTTCCACTGAGGTTTTCCTGGGAGCACAGGGCTCAGGTAGGCGTCTGCATGTCATCTGTGAGCAGGACCTGTCACCCTGTCCAGCCCAGCACGGATGGCTCTGTCCTCCGCCAGCCTCGCGTTGAGCAGGTGTAAAATGCCCGAGTTCTTTCTGCCTCCTTTCTTCCCCTTCAGGGCAGAGGGTGGTAAATGTGTCGGGTCGTTCCTGTCCCTGCTGACATGGGTTACTGGGGGCTTTATCCAGAGAGCGTCCCCTGGGGAAAAGTGTCTCAGGACAGAACTGTCCTTCTCCATGAGGGTTGGGGGCTCCACGCCTTCATGCAGGTGGGTGGAGTCATGGATCAGAGGATTCATCCAAATGCTGGTGACGGTTCCACGCAGGGTCCAGAGGTGGAAAACTGTCTTCCTGATCTGTCCCCTGGGAATTGCTGGTGTCAGAGACGCACACAAATTCTGTGAACTGAGACGGGTTCAATTCTAACGGTACCAGGTCCCTGTTCTCTGAAAGGGATAAACAGCTTCCATTCATGGGAAACCACACAGGGGCCCTAGAGCCGCCCCTCCCACTGTGGCCTTGACCTCAGGGTGGAAGCCGTGATGCTGCACCTGGTTGTCCACACAGCAGCTTGGGGTCCCCGTGTCATTCGGATGACCCGGGTTGCTGGAAGCTGGGGCCTCCTCTGGGCTGGAGACCGGCCACCCCCAAAGCTGGGCCTGGTGGGAGGCGAGGGAAGGTGTGGTGGGGTCTCGCTCGCCTGCAGGTGGCCTCCAGCCCCCCGGATCGGTGGGGACCAGTGGGGAAGGGGCTGGGGCCGCCCTGGGGTGTCTCCCGAGGACCGGTGTTGGCATCGTCCAAGGGGTTGTGGGGTTAAGTGGGATCTGTGGAAACAGGAAGTCTGTGCAGGTCAGACTGAGGGAAGGCTCCTCGGGGTCAAGTGCCGTTGGAAGGGTCATGAACGTAGAGCGTGTAGGGTTCAGATCCTAAACTGGGAGGGTTTCCTCTCTGGTGAGAATTGTGGCCCCAGAGGAGGGGGTTCAGGGCGTGTGGAGCTCAGAGTCCAGTCCCCAGGGGTCTCTGGTCCCCTCCTTCCATCCCAGAGGACCGGTGTCAGCAGGGAGAGCTTGGCGCTCATGGGGGGACTGGGTGTCACCCTCTGCACTTGGGTGTCATGTGTGGTGTGGCTGCCGTGGGTGACCAATCTGAGCGGCTCCTGCTCTGGTGCTCGGCCCGTTGTTCCTGGAGAGGCTCTCGCTGCCCTGGGAATCCAGTGTGGGTGACACTTAGGACTTTTGTCCCTTGGCCATACCTCTTTGTGCTGGCAGCTTTCCGTGTCGTCACCCCCCAGCAGGTGTCACTCGACCTGATCTCTGTTGCGGTGTGAGAGGGGAATGTCAGCAGTGCCACCGGTGATGTGGCTGCCCAGGGCTCGTCTGTGTCTCTCTGGGGGGTGCTTGCGGCTCAGTGTGTCCGGTGAAGCCCTCCGTCCCGGGATGGTGGGGCGTGGGGGTCTCCAGTTCATGTTTTCCTTTTGTGGACTTTGCTGCTGCCGGCAGTGTGGTCTTGTCTCCAGGGTAAGTGCCTCCTAAGTCCTTTGCGCTGGGGGGACATTGCATGTTGTAGCTCGTAAGTTACACGTTAGCAGGAACGGGGTGCGGAGTGTGAACCACGTGTCGGTTTTGGGTCCTGTCACTTGCGACTTCATGGCGTCCAGCTCGAGCGTGTGACACGGGGTCTCCTGGACGTCCCACGTTGGTTTATCTGATTCCTCCAGGGCTGAGCATTTCTCATGTGTGGGTTCCCTCTTCTGTGGAAGCGTTTCCAGCGTGTTGTCTCCTGTATCTCACGTATCTGCTTCCTGATCTTCTGTTTCCTTCACGTCCTGGGGACATGTGTCTGTTTCATTTCTGCCTGCTGTGTTTTCTCCAGGTCAGGGTGTATCATTTCTCTGTGTTGTCTGCGTGGATGGATCCTTCGCGTTGTTAGTAGAGTTGAACTTCCCGGTCTTTTCCTGTGTAGACGACCATCTTTTGTTCTGTGAGAAAACTCCTCTGTTGCTCAGGTCATAATCATACGTGCTGGAACTTTCTGTGTGTTCCACTTGTTTCCACGACAGTTAAATCCACAGGACTCAGTTACTGTCCATGACACTGATGATTCTCTTTACCCTTTAGAAAACCAGTCTTCCCTGGCCCCGTGTGTCCCAGTGTCCCTGTCTCTGCTGCTGTCCTAGGGCACCTGCTGGGTGTATATCCACCAGCCTAAATCAGGGGCACGTATCTGTACATTCCCTTTGCCCATCAGGGTGTTTTTCTTCCTGTTAATGCCAAGTGTTCTAATAACTGATAACTTGAACATTTTTTTTACTGTTATTTTTTAGAGAGAGTGCATGCGCAGGGGAGGGGCAGAGAGAGAGGGAGACAGAATCTGAAGCAGGCTCTGCATTGTCAGCTCAGCGCCCGATGCGGGGCTCAAACCCGCAAACTGGGAGATCATGGCCTGAGCTGAAGTTAGACGGTCAACTGACTGAGCCACCCAGGTGCCCCTAATTCTGTTGACTTTAAACATAAAACTGGGGCGCCTGGGTGGCTCGATCAGTTAAGCGTCCAACTTCAGCTCAGGTCATGATCTCACGGCCCGTGAGTTCGAGCCCCGCGTCGGGCTCTGTGCTGACCGCTCAGAGCCTGCAGCCTGTTTCAGATTCTGTGTCTCCCTCTCTCTCTACCCCTGCCCTGTTCGTGCTCTGTCTCTCTCGGTCTCAAAAATAAATAAACGTTGAAAAAAAATTTACAAATAAAACCGTCAGGTGATCTCTCTTTTCCAACATGGACCTCTACGTGAGGGTCAAAGGGGCAGCGGCCGCTGCACTGGACGTGCTGTGATATATCAGGGTGGGAGGCTGAAGGCTCTGGAGGGTGGATGTGAGATTTCGAAGGACCAACCTCAGTGCTTTCGGACATGGTGGTTGTGTGTGTGTGTGTGTGTGTGTGTGTGTGTGTGTGTGTGTGTGTGTGTCGGGGGGTCTCTACACAGTGTGTCCATTGAGTGTCACCAGTGCCATTAGTGCGTTCAACTGAGCCTGCGTATGGGGCACGGTACTCACAGCGAAGGTGTAAAACAGGCTGAACAGAACAGACCTGTTGAAGCACCTGCCTGGTAAACTGGGTTCCTGGATCCCTGTGACGTTAGAGGTGTGTTCCCCAGGTAGGGATCGCAAGTTCTCACAGCACTGCAGCCACGGGATAAGCAGTGGGGTATCTACACGAGAAGGCTTCTGTCCCGTGAGATAACACGTGAGCCATGCCTAAACCGTATTCATGTCTGTGAGAGAGGGAGCTGTGTGAAATCCGCTCGTGTTAACAGACTTCCCTGGGTTGTGCGTGGACAGGTGGGACCAGGGAGTAGGCGCTTTCTGTGGATTTATGAGTCTTGGGATTGAACATATTGGGTTGTTTTGGGCCAGTGGTTTCATGCATGTGTAGTGGTGAGTTTTGGCTGTTGGAGCATCTCTGGCGGGGCCAGATTGTTATTTGGGCCAAACCAGAGTTGTCCCTTTTTATTGAAGCCACGGTTACTACATTTCCAATATTGCTCATCCTTCATGGGGCCGGTTGTTGGATATCTCTTGGCAATTCTCTAAAGTATTATTTGGGAAGAACATCCCTTTGGTCCAAGACAGAGGTGTGCCTCTCGGTTTTCTCGAGTTGCTTTTCATTTTTTTGTTTTCGAGTTTGTTTTTGTTTGGAAAAAAATATCAGCAAAAATGGCTTCTGTTGGCCTCCAGGGAGTCAAATCCGGAGCCAGGACCCTTCGTAATGCCAGAGAAGTCAGTTCAAGTAGGGCATCTCATCAAATTGGGACAGAGGAGCCATTTTTAATTGGTTCCCATGTGGGTCAGGACATCTTGTCTCTATAATAGTCCAAGGTCATGAGCTCCCTTACAGGCATGGCGACTGGCCTTATAAACATTTCTGGTTTTACCCTTGGCGAAGGTGCAAGGCCAGAGGAAGGGCCAGTTGTTCAGCATGTTGAGCCGAAGTAGCCCAAAGGTAAAGTGCTGCTCAGTGACCTCAAGGGACTTGCAGTCGCATCCCCAGCATGATATTTGCCATTTTCAATTTGTAAATAAGAGTCGTCAGTAAAGCATGGAACCTGTGCGTCAGTGAGAGGCGCTCCCTGTTGGCACGGGGAGTCGGAAGGTGCCTTGTCCGTGCTAAGCAGTCACAAGGGGTTTCACGTGGGTCCAGGATCAGGCGCCCTACGTATCGATCCTGAGTTTGAGCAACCCGCAATATTTCTTTAGAGACATTTTGTCCTTTCAAGGCCAAAAGGTGTAACAGGTGGATTCGGGCTTCCTGGGAAGAGGTCTGAGAAGGAGAGCAGAGACCGAAACCGTCTCCATATCATCAGAGAGCAGAGCCTTCAGCAATTTTCCATCATCCAGACCAGCTTTTGAGATTCAAGAAAAGCAAGAAAGCCTGTGCCGCCCTGGGTGTGAGTGCCCTGGCCTGTTTCTATTTCTTTCAAATCAAAGCAGACACATTGGTCATCCCTACTGGAATATGAAAATGCACTGCATAGGGTAGTTATATCAAAAAGCTGCTTTCCATGGGAATGGATGTCAGTAGTGTTGGAGGTTGGGAATGATGGCGTGCCAAGGGTTAAATAAAAGATGTTCAGGGGTGCGTGGGTGGCTCAGTCGGTTGAGTGGTTGAGCATCTAACATCAGCTCAGGTTATGATCTCGCCGTTTGTGAGTTCGAGCCCCGCGTTGGGCTCTGTGCTGACAGCTCAGAGCTTGGGGCCTGCTTCGGATTCTGTGTCTCCCCCTCTCTGCTCCTCCCCTGTCCAAAAAAAAAAAAAAGATGTTCAAGGGGCATTTCATCCCCTGTTTAGGTATTTTGAGTATCTTCATCCAGTTCTAGAATTACTTTCCCTTTGTGGGAGAATGAAATTCCAGCGTGATCCCTTCTGAGGATCCGTGCAGTGAATGACTAGAGGTGGAGGAACTAACGTGAAAATGGTGTGTCTGTCATACGGGACTAGACACAAGGGGGCAGGTTCAGAGGCAGGAACCTGTGCAGGTTCATTAGAGACCCCACTGTTGGAGCCCGGTGAGCTCTCTGCGGCGGGACCTTCTTCACAGTGTAGGTCCCGTGTCAGGCGGCACAGAGAGAGTCCCTTCCCATCTGGAGAGTGGTTTCTCCAAGCTGATCAAGAGGGAATTTGGGGCAGAGCCCCTGTGGTCCTTAGAGCCCAGCCATTGGGCATGAGGAGGGCTTGGGAGGGGCCGGGAGGAGGGCTCCCACCTGGAGCATTCAGGCTGCTGATAACCTTCCCTCACATGTCCTGGATGTTGGCCATAATAGTGCAAACTAGGAGGTATTTGGTGGGTTTTTTTTTTTTTAATGTTTGTTTATTTTTAGAGACACAAAGTGTGAGTGGGGGAGGGCAGAGAGAGGGAGACACAGAATCTGAAACAGGCTCCAGGCTCTGAGCTGTCAGCCCAGAACCTGACGCGGGGCTCAAACCCACAAACCATGAAATCATGACTTGAGCTGAAGCTGGATGCTCAACCAACTGAGCCACCCAGGCGCCCCTTATAGAAGAAGGCTTCAGTTGCCCGAGGTGAAAATGAAGAATTTTAGCTCTCTTTCTTTCACGTGGGGTGTCAGTGGCCTAGTTTGTCAAAATAACTAAATATGCAGGGCACGAGGTTTCCCAGCCCATCCTGGTGCTTTTAACTAAAAAGAAAGATTCCAGTCCAGCCCATTAAATGCTGCCTGGTGGATTCCACATGTGAAGAAAGACCAGAAGTCTAAAATAAACAACTCGGGCAACGACAGATGTTGGCGAAGATGCGGAGGAAGAGGAACCCTTTTGCACTGCTGGTGGGAATGCAAACTGGTGCGGCCACTCTGGGAAACAGTATGGAGGTTCCTCAAAGTTAAAAATAGCACTGCCCTATGATCCAACAATTGCGCTACTAGGTATTTATCCAGGGGATACAGGTGTGCTGTTTCAAAGGGGCACATGCACCCCCATGTTGATAGCAGCACTATCGACAAGAGCCAAAGTATGGAAAGAGCCCAAATGTCCATCGATGGACAGATGGATAAAGATGTGGTATATATGCACGATGGAGTATTAGTTGGCAATCAAAAAGAATGAAATCCTGCCATTTGCAACTACCTGGATGGAACTGGAGGGTATTATGCTAAGCGAAATTAATCAGAGAAAGACAAATATCATATGACTTCACTCCTATAAGGAATGAAAGATACAAAACAGATGAATATAAAGGAAAGGACGCAAAGGTAATATAAAAACAAGGAAGGGGACAAAACATAAGAGGCTCTTAAATACAGAGAACAGACTGAGGGTTGCTGGGGCAGTTGTGGGTGGGTGAGATGGGCTAAATGGACGAGGGGCATTAGGGAGGACACTTGCTGGGATGAGCACTGGGTGATATACGTAGGGGATGAATCACTGGAATCTGCTCTAGAAATCATTATAGCACTATATGGTAACTAACTTGGGTGTAAATTTAAAAATAAAATTAATTAATTAAAAAAAAAAAAGACCAGTTGGAGTCCATTGTAATAGCCACGTACAGATTCATCAGGCTTTTGAGTGGAAACCTGAATTTTGTGTTCGTCCAGTCTTTGGAAAAGCTACTGTTGGGACACCTGGCTGGTTCACTTGTTGGAGTGTGTGACTCTTGATTTCAGAGCTGTAGGTTCAAGCCCCCACATTGGGTGTAGAGACTACTTGCAAATAAAAAAAACTTAAAAAAAAAAAAAAAGGTACCTTAATTGCTTGGCGGGGATTTCCAGCCAGTGTCATAAGCATCTTTCCAGAAATGGGTGTCTGTCTCTCTCGGGTTAGTTTCATCCCATGTGTGGCCTGGGCCCCAGCAACACGCATGTGGACTGATTGATCTAAATCTGGGAAACCATGTTGGTGAGTTGAATAGCTGTGTTATGTTCTTCAGCGAGCTTATGGGCGTTCCCGGGCACTTCTGGAAACTTCTGCCTTAGTCCAGGGAACATGAGAAACATGGGGTTTCAAATCTTGAGATGCTTTACCTTAAAGAGGCTGGGTTAACAGGTTGAGGTAAGGAGGGATCAAGGGCAGGTTCAGAAGAAAAGGGAAGTTCAGAGCATGTCGAGGGAAGTGGTTGGAGGCAGGTCCTGGGTGTAGAGTGAAGCCAGGGCAGGAGAGAAAGACCCTTCGGAAGCCATTTGTCATATTTCAGTTGTTTGCCTTGGTTCAATTTAAATAGTCTTTTGCAAAGAGGTACACTTAGATCCTGAAAATATTTGCAAGTCTCGAGGTACTGAATAAAATCTGTATCAAATTCAGTTTGCTGGATTCATGACTTCCTAATTTTTTTCTTTTCCTTTTCTCTTTTCTTTTCCTTCCTTTTCTTTCCTTTCCTTTTCTTTTCCTTCCTTTTCTTTTCCTTTCTTTTCTTCTTTCCTAACTTCTTAATTTTTTAATTTTTTTGCCTAACAATATTCAATAAAACAAGTTTGGGGAGATCGAAAGTTCCCCATAAAGGCCCTTGTAGTTGTAAATTATATTTGTTCAGTTGCTCATTTTGTTAGAAATGCACGAGGATGCACCATGGTTTTTAAACCTAAGATTGGCCAGGGTCCCAGTTGGGTCCCCCCTCCATGCGCTTTGATAACTGGAATCCATTTCTTGGTAGTTTTCTCTAGACCAGAAAAAAAGTTTATAGACACTGGTCTCTACAGGAGTAGCCTTGTTCCAGAAGAAATCAGACGAAGGGCCAGCGCATTTCCAACAGGCATGGTTCCAAGAGGAACAGTCCAGTTCTGGAAAGTAGTCGGAACAAAAATGAGTTCTCTGAGAAAGGACAAGCCCCTAAAACAGGTTCCGAATAATCCCCCGAGAGCACAGACACAGGAGAGCGCAGACCCAGGGAGTGGGGCTCTGATCCCAGCACAAAACTTAACCTCCGCTTCAGGGTTGGGGAGAAAACAGAGAGCTCATTGGGCTCTGTGGGACCTGCACCTGTTTGCTCGCCAGCCTGGATTGGTTGGGGTCTTCTCTGGGATCACTAACGTTAACCTTAACAATGAAACCGTCAGGGGTGCCTTGGTGGCTCAGTCTGTTGAACTCAGATCGTGATCTCGTGGTTCAAGGGTTTGGCACCCTGTTGGGCTCTGTGCTGACAGCTCAGAGCCTGGAACCTGCTTTGGATTCTGTGTCTCCCTCTCCCCCCTCCCCTGCGTATACTCTCTCTCAAAAAAAAAATTAAAAAAATTAAAACTGCCAGTTATTTTTCAGCGAAAATGGGATTACCTGGGAATAGCAGAGAATTATAATTTGGGACACGCCAGCCCCAGCAAAACCACAGGCAAGTCTGGAGAAGAAACGGAAGAACAAAGGGAGGAAAGCTCTTTTCTAGAGGAGAGGGGACATTGGGAGGGGCTGTGGGAAACTAAACAACGATTGGAGCAAACTACGGGAATCCAGGTGTAGTGACTTCTCATTGGCTGGACTGTGATTGTCTCTCATTGGCTGGACTGTTGCCAGGGCAGGAAAACCCTTCCTTCCTACTCCTGGGACAGTAATACACCTCATGTAGACTTGCAAAGTCCTGTTCTTGATGGTGAGGTGTAGGGCTTGAGAGCTTCCCCTGCTGGTTTCCCCACTCAATTCTAAACAGAGTTTTCTCATGTTTTCATATTCACGTACTTTAAAAACTGATTTCTAGGGGCGCCTGGGTGGCGCAGTCAGTTAAGCGTCCGACTTCAGCCAGGTCACGATCTCGCGGTCCGTGAGTTCGAGCCCCGCGTCAGGCTCTAGGCTGATGGCTCGGAGCCTGGAGCCTGTTTCCGATTCTATGTCTCCCTCTCTCTCTGCCCCTCCCCCGTTCATGCTCTGTCTCTCTCTGTCCCAAAAATAAATAAAAAACGTTGAAAAAAAATTTAAAAACTGATTTCTATTGGGCAAAATCCCACCAGTTCTGTAACATATCTCCCGTATTCTGAGAAATTTGTGTTACATTTCAATATGAGAAATAGTGTCCTTTGGGGTGCCTGACTGGCTCAGTCAGTAGAGCATGTGACTCTTGATCTTGGGGTTGTAAGTTGGAGTTGCACGTTGGACAGAGAGATGACTTAAAACAAAATCTTAAGTTCAAAGAGAACAGAAATAAATCCCATAACAAAGCCACAGACAAACCTGATTGCAGATTTAATGGGATTTTTTTTTTTAAATCTCTTGATGTTTTGGGAGAGTTGATATTATGGTCTCATTTTGGAAGACACACAGCATCTCTTCATTTATTTCATTGTGTTGTGGTGTCACTGAATGACGTTTTGTAGGTTTTCCATTAAGTTACTTTATACGCTTCATGAGACATATTTTAGGACTTAAGGAAAATTAGTTTAATAGCAGTTATAAAGGCTAATGTTAGAAAGTCTTTTTAACACTTAATTTTCAACTGCTCGCTTCTAGTGACTCATTGTACCCTGAGATTCATTTTTATGAGTTTGCCTCCTGCAAACTAAAAATCCGTTTCTGTGATAATCTTTCTATTCTTTTTGGGCGCGAGCTACACACTCATTTGAGTTAGGAGTAAAGGAAAAAATGCTTTTCGGTTACAATATTCTCCTTAGGTGAAACTACATTGTTAGTTTGCTCTCTAAACGATTATAAAACATCAAGCGTGTACTGCACTTGAGCAGTAGAGAGATTTCTTTTTTTGTTTTTTTTGTTTTTTTTTTTTTTAATTTTTTTTTTTCAACATTTATTTATTTTTGGGACAGAGAGAGACAGAGCATGAACGGGGGAGGGGCAGAGAGAGAGGGAGACACAGAATCGGAAACAGGCTCCAGGCTCTGAGCCATCAGCCCAGAGCCCGACGCGGGGCTCGAACTCCCGGACCGCGAGATCGTGACCTGGCTGAAGTCGGACGCTCAACCGACTGCGCCACCCAGGCGCCCCAGTAGAGAGATTTCTACGTCTATCATTACCGGTAGCTCTGGGTGAGAAGCACATTTGGATGGTTGAAAAGACTCAGACAAGAAATAAGACTTGAAATGTGGTTTCATGTGAATCCATTTAGAAAACCTCACTTATCTAACAGCTAAAAGTGCAGAGGAGGAGATAAAGAGGGACTTATTAAACTCTTTGTCTCCAACCATGCAAAGTAACCTGTGAAGGCACCTTTCGTTCCCATCCTGGTACATGCAGCGGGGACAGGTTTTAAATGGGAACCAGCCCTTCTCCTCAAATGCATTTGGCAGATTTATTATTATTTTTTTTAATGTTTGATTTTTGAGAGAGAGAGAGCATGAGGGGCAGAGAGAGAGGGAGACAGAGGACCCGAAGCAGGCTCCGCACTGACAGCAGAAAGCCTGAACGTGGGGATCGAACCCATGAACGGCGAGATCATGACCTGAGCCGAAATCAAGAGTCGGACACTTAACCGACTGAGCCCCCCGGCCGCCCCCACCAATTCCTTGTTTTCGGTTGCAGCGCTGGCTGAGCCCTCACAGGCGTGTACATATGCATCCTCAGCAACTTGTTCCCGATCTCCCATTTCACCACCAAATAGGGAGTCAGCTCTAGGTTTAGTGTGGACAGCATGGTTTTCTGACGGTGCATGTTTCCATGTGGTTTGTAAGCCAGTCGTCACTCATGTGTGATGACATGAGGCAGGCGTGTCCTCAGCCTGTATGGATTGGAAGCCTGTGGTTTGTTTGTCTTTTTTTCCATTAGTGCCATAAGTTGTACTTCTTGAAGAATCAGTGTTTAATCCGTGTTGCATTTCTGGAATAAAATAGCCTTGGTTTTGCTGTCAAATGTTATTTCTACATTTATGTGTAAGGTTTCCTTCTAAAAAGACTTCAGTCTTGGGCGCCTGGGAGGCTCAGTTGGCTAAGCCTCTGACTTCAGCTCAGGTCATGATCTTGCAGTTCACGAGTTCGAGCCCCGCGTCGGGCTCTGTGCTGCCAGCTCGGAGCCTGGAACCTGCTTCGGATTTTGTGTCTCCCTCTCTCTCTGCTCCTACCCCGCTCGCACTCTCTCTTAAAAATAAAAAAAAAAATAAATAAACACTAAAAAAGAATTAAGAAAAAAGTATTAGCCTGTATGCATGTTGCGTTTTAATACTATTTAAATTATTCTTTTCCTGTGTTGGTAATGCCCTGTGATTCCTTTCTACAGTTGGGAATCACAAATGTTAAAATACTTGGTGCTTGGCTCACTCAGTGTTTGAGGTTTGCATTTAGAGTGTGGAGGGTAGTTGAATCTACGGAATTCATTTCTTTAATGACCTAGGACGTCCTCCTCTGTTCCCTTGCATCATCTCAGGTATGTTACCAGTTGGTACACATTCGTTCCTTTTCTTCTGTTCTAAAACACCTGTAGTATCTCCTCAATCTGCTTAATCTCCGAAACTGTCATTTTGTTTCTTTTTCATACTTCCTTTAATTTGCCCGATTTCTATTGTTTTTGATTACAAATGCCAAAAGATGAAGAAGGATATATTTTTAGCTTCTATGACTTTTTAAAAACAGCTTTCATGGAGGTGTAGGTTCCGTACCATGAAGATTATCTGCTTAAAGTAGAAATTCGGTGGCATTTATTGCAGTTACAGAACTGTTCAACCATTCTCACTTTCTCATTTTAAAACATTTTAATCACTCCATAAAGATAATTTGCATCAGTGGGCGGTCATCTCCATTCCAGTGTATCCCTACCCTGGGTTCTAGACAATTTCTTAATCTTTCTCTCTATTGATTTGTGAGTCTGTACATTTCCGTAAATGATATCCTGCTCTGTGTCGTCGTTGTGAAGTTTGTTAATGTTCTTGAGGTTCATTGATTTTGTGAATCAGTACCTGGATCAGTACTTTGTTGTGCGCATTTCTGAATAATATCCCATTGTTTGAATACACAGTGGTCATTTTGAAATGGGTTGTTAACCTTCAAAGTAAAACTGTCATTAATGTTACCAGCAAAAATGGGTTCATCCTGGAACAGGTGAGAATTGCAACTCGGAAAAGCAGGCTACAACGAGACCAAAGGCAAGCCAGAGAGCAGAGGAGAGGGGAGGCTCTTTTATAGAGGAAACCGGGAATTTGGCAGGGGGACGTTGTAAACAAAAAGTCCATTGGAGCAAGCTGGACGCGGAAGTATTGCGGCTTCTCATTGGCTGGGCTGTGACTCTCTCATTGGCTGGGCTGTCACCACACCGGGAAATAATCTTCCTCCTGTTGCTCTAGTAAAGTGATACCCACGTGTAACCGCAGGGTCCTCCTCTTGTTGTTGGGTCTGCAGTTGACCATGAGTGGTAGGGTGTCAGAACTCCACCTGCTGGCCTCCTGACTCCATTCTTAACAAGGTTTCCCTGTATTAATTCTCACAATTTTCCCTTTTGATAGAGACCCTTTCTTAAATGCATCATTAAGAGTCAGTTTTCCATATCTGGTGGTTTTGTTCCTTGGTGCCACGAAGGATCTTTGCTGATCGTCATGTCCCACGTCATAGGGAAACCACATAGCAGATGGAAACTCGTTAAGGTGACATTTGAGTAACAAGAAAGATTAGAGGGGAGCAGTGTCAGGCACTTCTCATCTCCAGTCCCTATTTATGAAGAGAGTAAGCGTTGGAGATTATCTCCTCATGGGTATGTCACTTTTATAACGTTTTGGCACGTAACAACTGGGAAAGCAGAAGTGACGTGGGAATTCCAAATTGTGTGATGGTTCTGAACCAGGACCCTAGATCTGAAAGCAGCTAATCGAATATTGGCAGTTTTCAGACTCAGGGAAAAATTAAAAAAAAAAAAATTTTAACATTAATTCATTTTTGAGAGACAGAGTACAAGTGGGGTAGGTACAGAGACAGAGAGAGAGACACAGAATCCGAAGCCGGCTCTGGGCTCTGAGCTGTCAGCACAGACCCCAATGCGGGGCTTGAACTCAACGAACCGTGAGATCATGACCTGAGCCGAAGTCGGACGCTTAACTGAGCCACCCAGGCACCTCCAAATTTTTTATTCTATTGATAAAAACTGGGAGTCCTGTATTCCTCCTGGAATTTGCATACAGTAGGAACTGGGTCGGTAGTTTTTGGGGGTTAGGAAGCACAGGGTACCGAGGGTTAACAATGGCATATGTTGCTCAGAGGTTCCAGACAAACCTCCATCTTCAGCCGTTGGGTTTTCACACCAGTAAAAACAGGTCATTACAGGGATTAGCGTAGAGGATGATGGGCCTCTGAGGCTTGTAATGTTCTATTATGGGCCTGATGCCTTAAAGAGCTTTTTTCTTTTAATAAAAAAATTTTTTTAATGTTTATTTATCTTGAAAGAGAGAGAGGGAACAGGTGCGCACAGGGGAGGGGGGTGGGGAGAGGTAGAGAGAGAAGGAGAGAGAGAATCCCAAGCAGGCTCCGCGCTGTCAGGGTGAAGCCAACGTGGAGGGCGAACTCACGAACTGTGAGATCATGACCTCAGCTGAAATCGAGTCGGGCACTTAACCAGCGGAGCCACCCAGGCGCCCCAAGAGTTTCTTTATTTATAGGTATTGATTAATTGCAAGGAGGTCCTTTGAGAGATCTATTTTCATCTTGATGGGAGATACACTGTGGATTCTGCCAATATCGCTTAAGGATTTTGCCCAGGAAGAGGAGGGTAGGGAATCCAACAGAGACAAATGATCAGTGACCCCAGGTCCATTACAGTGCGTCAGAGATAGAGCGGATAAAAGATGTGGAATGGCCACGTATTTCCTTTGGTTGGCTATTTCGATTACTGTTTTCAGATTCTGGAATTATTTCCTCTGTCGAATAGGGGTGTAGGAACTATCTCTCAAAGGGTCTAGACAAAGGGGAGTGGGTTCAGAGACAGGAACCTGTTAACGTTCACTAGAGATGCTGCCTCCCCCCCCCCCCCCCCCCCCCCCCGCCCCACCATTGGAACTGTTTTAGGCCTTCCAGGCAGAGGCTACTTTACAACAAGGGGTTGGGCACCGAGAATGTAGCTCTCCGGTCAACAAGGACAGAGATTCATTCCCGATGTGGAGAATGGTTTCTCTGAGCTGCTTATGAGGGAGGATTGGGAAGAGTCCCTGTGGTTCCCTAGAGCCCCATCACTGGGGATGAGGAAGGAGGACGTTGGAAAGGCCGGCTGGAGGGATGCAGGTATGGGAGCACTTAAACTGGTAGCAAGTGGTCTTTTTTCCAGTGTCCTGGCCCTTTGCAAGAATAGGAGAACCTAGTTAGTTTCTGGGTTTATTTAGGAACCTGCATTGCCAGAATGGAAAATCAAGAATTTTAGTGGTTTTGGGGCACCTGGGTGGCTTCGTTGGTAGAGCGTGCTATTCTTGATCTCAGAGTCATGAGTTCAAGCCCCACTTGGGCATGGACTCTACTTCAAAAAATAAATAATGGGGCGCCTGGGTGGCTCAGTTGGTTAAGCGTCTGACTTTGGCTTAGGTCATGATCTCATGGTTCGTGGGTTCAAGCCCTGCACCAGGCTCTGGGCTGACAGCTCAGAGCCTGGAGCCTGCTTCGGATTTTGGGTCTCCCTGTCTCTCTCTGCCCCTCCCCTGCTCATGCTCACTCTCTTAAAAATAAGTAAACATTAAAAAAAAAATTTTAAATAATAAAAATAAACCAGTAAATCAAAACAAAGAATTTTAGTGGTATTTTTGTAACTCATCTAGGATGTGTGTGAGCCATTTGCCAAACTAAATCTGCAATGGACATATTTTACCATTCTATCCCGGTCCTCTTAGTGAAAAGGGAAAGATAACTGGCTCTGCCCTTTATTTTATTTTATATATTTTATTTATTTTATTTATTTTAATTTTTTTTAACGTTTATTTATGTTTGAGACAGAGAGAGACAAAGCATGAACGGGGGAGGGTCAGAGAGAGGGAGACACAGAATCTGAAACAGGCTCCAGGCTCTGAGCTGTCAGCACAGAGCCCGACGCGGGGCTCGAACTCACGGACCGCGAGATCATGACCTGAGCCGAAGTCGGCCGCCCAACCGACTGAGCCACCCAGGCGCCCCACTGGCTCTGCCCTTTAATAAACATAGACTTACATGCTACCTGGGTGGATTCTGTATCTACAGGTGGACAATTTTCTTTAAAGAGAACGAGTTGATTTTAATTGTCATGAACAAGGCTGATCGTGATGCACTGTTGACCTTAAAAATAAACCCAAATATGGCTTGTCTGGGAATAGCAGAGAATTATGATTTGGGACGTGTGAAGCCCCAGCAAAAGAACAGGAAAATCTGGAAAAGAAAGGGAGGAACACTCTTTTGTAGAGGAGAGGGGGCCGTTGGGAGGGGCTGTCCCAAACACGAAGTCCTTTTGAGCAAACTGGGGTTTCCATGTGTAGTGGCTTCTCATTGGCTGGACTGTGGTCGTCTCTCATTGGCTGAGATGTGACTCTCTCACTGGCTGAGCCCTGGCTCTCTCTCATTGGCTGAGCCGTGGTTGTCTCACATTGGCTGGGTTGTGACTGTCTCTCATTGGCTGGGTTGTGACTGTCTCTCATTGGCTGGGCTGATGCCACCCGAGGAAATAGTCTTCCTTCCTCCTGCATGAGCAGTGATGCATTACGGGTGTGCCGGTGCGTCTCTCCGTGTTGTGTCTGCCCTTGGCCCTGAGCGGCAGGTTGGGGAACTTCCCCTGTGGACTCCTGACTCCACTTCAGTCGTGTCGCCTTTACTCAGCCTGGAAGAGGTGCCCGGCTTCTGGGTGGTTTTCATCCCTGGCGATCGGGAGTCGTGCGGCGGAGAGCAGAGCGCGTGCGCACGCGTGTGTGTGATGGCGCGCGTCCTCCCGGGTCTGGGGCAGGTGGATACGAGGAGCGGACCTGCCGTGTTGGGTGGGAACTCCACGTTGCTCATGTTGGGGGTCCACCAGACTCTTCCAAAGCGGCCGCCCCCGCTTACATCGGCAGCAGGATAAATGAAGGAGAATGCGTCCTGCTCACGTCCTCGGCGGCGCTTCCTGGGGCGTCTTTATAGCCAGTGTGGTGCGTGCGAAGGGGCCTCTGCTGGTAGTTCGAGGTGCGTGTCCCTCGTGACGAATGTCTAGCATCTTTTCATGACCTGTTTTCCATTTGTATATCTTTGGAGAAGTGTCCACTCACTTTCTTTACCCATTATTTAATCATATTATTTTTCTTTATATTGTTGTCTCTTATTTTTTATGGTTGTCATTTTTGAAATGTTTGAAATATAAGACTTAACAGGTGTGTGATATGCAAACCCTGGTTACAACTACAGTTGAAGTAGAATTTCCTTTCTTCTAGGTGATATGGTTGGTTTTTTTTTTTTTTTTCTCTCATTAAGTTTTGAGAACATAGTTTTTGCTTAAGCAATCTCTGATGTTTTAAAAAAATAATTTTTTTACTCTGTGTTTCACGAGCGTGGTGTCAACCCTTATTCCTCTAAAGTTATGAATTAGCCTTGGTTTTTTTTTTTTCTCTGTTAAAGCTATCTCTGGATCTGTCCCCATCAATCCTTCAGGGACTGTTCCTTCTGGTGCCCTTTTCCTTGACTTCTGGGCACTGGGTCAGAGGCCCTGCTTACGCCCAAGTTTCTTCAGCATCCAGAACTCGTTTTGCACACTAGGTGTGCCAGGCACCCAGGCCCTGGCCTTTGCCCATGCCCACAGTCCACCTAATCCGCGGAAAGGGTCATGTCTGCCTCTGTCGGAAGAGAGGGGACTCCACCAGGCTTCTTGCCCTTGTTCCTTCCAAGGCGAGAGCTCCTCACATCAAGCAGCCCTGGAATCTGAGTGTCCACAGCATCCTGATATTCTGGTTCCAGTTCTTGGAGCTGATGACACATAATCGTCTTTGAGCAAGCCAAACGTGTGTCCTCTGATTTGTGTGTTGTCTGAGTGAATATCTCACTTTTCAGTCTGTACAGTACTGGTCTGCTCAGATGTGTCTCAGTAGAAATAACCCAGTAAATTGGGTGCGTGTAAGTCCATGTCAGCTGTTGTCATCACCCTCTGTTGTGACTCAGGGGTCCTAGGAATGGAGTGCAGCTCCCCGCCTGTCACCCTTCATCCTCCCACACACATGGATGATGATGGAGCTTTGCTGCAATAGAGTGTGTGGTATGTTTCAGGCCTCTGTGGTCTTTGAGGATGTGGCTGTGTACTTCACCCCGGAAGAGTGGGCTTTGTTGGATCGAGGTCAGAGGAAGCTCTACAGAGATGTGATGCTGGAGACCTGCAGGAACCTGGCCGCAGTGGGTAAGGATGGCTCCATACCTTCACTAGTCTTTTAGGGAAGAGATGTTTCTTACAATTGTCCGATTTTGCTGGGGCCGAGGAATGGGAGTACGTTGGAGAAGAGACAGACACGGTCCAAGCCTTCATGGAGCCTACCTGGAGTCACATACCTTTTCCAGGAACACAAAGTTTTGTTGCTGTTAATCAAAGTCTGAGACTCTCTAATTTTATCAGTGTGAGGATGGTCTCCAGTGTTGCTCTGGGGCAGAGAGTGCTGCTCTGTGGAAGATACACTGGTTAATACACCTGTGTCATGGTAATCATCCTGCAGTTAAACTCACACTTCGTCATCTTCGGTGACTTTTGAAGACCAAATTAAACAGCCCGTCTTCCAGATTGCTTGTTGGCTCTTCAAATCCTCCCTCCTGCCAAGCTGTCCTCCAGGGGCAGGACCAGCAGCCACACACACCACCCACCCTCCCAATGGCAGCTGGGACAGTGCAGGCGGGCTTCACTGAGGGCCTCTGTGCCTTCGGAACAGTCCAGCAACCCTCGTTTGGACCAGGTTCTGGAGAAAAGAATGGCATTTGGAGATACCCATTAGAAACAAGACTCAGTCTTTGTTTGAGAAGGGTGATGGTTGTCATTTACCTGGCTTTCCTGTTGGACTTTTCATCCATCCTCATGCATGTGGTGAACCTCTTACACAGGTAGCGTGTGGATGTGTGTATCTTGCCCAGTTCCTTCTTTTCTTTAATTTTCTTTTTTCTTTTTTGTCCTTTTAATATGTATTTATTTTGAGAGAGAGAGCGTGAACATGAGTGTGGGGGGGCGGGGCAGAGAGACAGAGGGAGAGAGAATCCCCAGCAGGCTCCAGGTTCAACAAGGCGTCCAACCTGGGGCTCAATCTCAGGACCTCAAGATCATGACCTCAGCCGAAACGAAGAGTCGGACACTCAACCGACTGAGCCACCCAGGCGCCCCCTACTTTGCTTTTCTGATAATACCTATTTCCACGTTAGTCACCATCTATTTTGAAGTATTTCTAAGTGAATGGGCTTCCATTTTACACACTTTTCCCATTATTGCCAAAGCCCCAAATCACTAGGGTCCTGAGAATTTTCCTTTGGTCACCTGTCCATTCATTCTGATGAACTTCATTCACATTTGGGATCAGTATATAAATAGAAATCTGCATATGGTCTGTTTTCTTACCTTCACACATCAGATCATTCCCAAGAATTTAAATTATGCTCCCGATTCTTGCAGATTGTTGCACTCAAGTTAAAACTTGTGGATCAAGGACTCAGCTGAATATTTTGGAGAATGAACTATCCAGTGAAGAGAAAATAGTAAGATTTACAAGAAATGATCCCTGGGCTCTTTTTCGAGAAAACCCGGTGTTTCATAACATTGGTGATCAGTCCCAATCCCAGGAGAGGCGTTTGAGGTGAGTGCCTCTCCCCGTAGGAGAAAGGGGGATCTTCCCAGATTGATCGACTAACTTGGAATTAAAGAAAAAGTATAAACCTAGCCCCGTAATTGTGTAGTTGGAATTATACAATATAATATCTTCATAAATGTGATGTAGATATTGATCATCAGAAACATAATTGAGTTCAAAACGTTTATCGGGAGAACCCACATGTAAGAAATCCTGATGGCATTTCTGGGCCCTTCTCCTGAGCACGTAATTTCTTCCACTTTACAGCAGTATAGACGGTACCACCAACATGCCCATTCCTTGAAAATGGGTACTAGTAATCCGATAATCATTAACAAACATCAATAGGTCATTAATAAAGAGATCACTTACAAGCGTCATCCCCTAACCGTGTGCCTTCCTATTTTGAACAGAAGTCCTTTGGTGGAGAGTGTCTGTGAACGTATTGAAGGAGATCCATGTGGAGAAACCCTGAACCCGATTACAAGTCTTACTGTGCATGAGGGGTGTCCCACTGGAGGCAAATCCTGTGAATGTGCTAAGTGTAGAGAAGCCTTCGCAGATGGTTCCTTCCTTGAGAAACTGCGAAGATCTCACCCAGGACTCAAACCTAGTCCTGGTGAGGAGTGTGGCCCAGCCTGCAGCTCTGTTACGAGCCTCAGCACTCACGTGGACGCAGACCTTGTAGAGAAACCCTATGAAGGTCAGGACGCTGGGAGAGCATCTGACATATACGCGAAGAGTCTCAGTAGTAAAATATCTCTAGAGTGCAAGAAATGTGGAAAAGCTTTCACTTGCACGTCTTCCTTTCAGGGTCATGTGCGAGGTCCCTGTGGACAGAGTGTCCACGTGTGTGACGTGTGTGGGAAAACCTTCTTGTATCACTCCTACCTTACACGTCATGTGAGAACTCACACAGGGGAGAGACCCTATGAATGTATGGAGTGTGGGAAAACCTACAGTTGCCTCTCATATTTTCGAGAACACATGAGATCACACACTGGAGAGAAACGCTATGAATGTAAGGAGTGTGGCAAGACATTCAAGTACCCTGCATCCCTGCAGGGACACCTGATGACGCACACTGGAGAGAGACCTTATCTGTGTCAGCAGTGTGGGAAAGCCTTCAGTTGTCCCAAATACTTTCGAAGACACGTGAGAACGCACAGTGGGGTGAAGCCCTATGAGTGTACGTTATGCGAGAAAGCCTATAGTTGTTCCTTATCCCTCCGGGAGCACGTGAGGACGCACAGCGAAGAGAGGCCCTATGAGTGTAAGGAGTGTGGGAAGGCTTTCAGACACCCCCGATACTTCCAGAGGCACGTGAGGATGCACAGTGGGGTGAAACCCTATGTGTGTAAGGAGTGTGGGAAAGCGTACAGTAGTTCCACGTCGCTTCAGGAACACGTGAGGTCGCACACGGGGGAGAGACCCTTTGAATGCCAGCAGTGTGGGAAAGCCTTCACGCGTCACTCCTCCCTCCAAGGTCACGTGAGAGCACACAGTTTGGAGAAACGTTACGAGTGTACGCAGTGCGGGAAGGCCTTCCGTTGGTCCTCGTCCTTGCAGAAGCACGTGAGAACGCACCGTGAAGAGAAGCCCTACGAGTGCCAGCAGTGCGGCAAAGCCTTCTGGTATCCCGCGAACCTGCGGGCGCACGTCAAGACCCACACGGAGGAGAGACCTTACGAATGTCCGCACTGTGGGAAAGCCTTCAGTTGTCACTCCTCCCTGCAAGTACATGCGAGAAAGCACAACGGAGTGAAACCCTACGAGTGTAAGGAGTGTGGGAAGGCCTTCTGGTATCCCGTGAACCTGCGTGCTCATGTGAGGACGCACACGGGAGAGAGACCTTACGAGTGCCAGCAGTGTGGGAAGGCCTACAGGTGTCCCGCAAACCTGCGGGTCCACGTGAGGACGCACACGGGGGAGAGACCCTATGAATGCCAGCAGTGCGGGAAGGCCTTCAGGTATCCCGCAAACCTGCGGGCGCACGTGAGGACACACACGGGGGAGAGACCCTACGAATGTCCGCACTGTGGGAAGGCCTTCAGGTACCCCACAAACCTGCGGGCGCACGTGAAGATGCACACTGGGGAGAAACCCTGAATACACAATCACGCTGTTTTCCCTCATATCTTATTGTAAGTCCAGTCAGACACACGGGCAAGAAATGTGATGTATGAGTGTAAAGAATGTTGGAGAACCTTCAGGCATAGCACCTCATTTATTTTGTACATAAAGCGTCAGGGCTGGATGGCAGTTTTTGTTATAAATTTGCTCGTGCCTCAGAAGTGCCTCGTCTGTAATAGGGATCTCTGTTGTGTTTATTTCCACTGCATGCTGCTGATATGAACACCCAAGATAAAACATTCCTGAACATCTCCAGTTTCTGTATGAAATATATTTTGCTATCTCAGACATGAAAAGACTGTACAGTTCTATAAAGTGTGTCTCATTTCCACGACGATGTCTTCTGGACCCAGGGCTGATCAGTGGTCTGTACGTGTATCTCGTCCTCTGGTGCAGAGACCAGAATTCCCCGACTCTGCCCTGCCCTCCTTGGGGTCTTTATTATTGAAAGTTGTGTCTCCACGTGTGCTGTTGCTGCCGTGTGCCCACCTGTGTTCCCCATGGACGTTAGTAAACGTGCAAGGATACTGGAGGAGGACAGTCTCCTCTGATTGTGTTTGTAGTTTGACCTTCGCTCATCGCCTTTGGTCTCAGTTGTTTATCAGTCATGACCTGTTGTGTTACAAAGAGTAACTGTTGGGGGTGCCTGGGTGGCTCAGTGGGTTAAGCGCACCACTCTTGATTTCGGCTCTCAGGTCATGAGCTTGCGGTTCGTGGGATTGAGCCTCGTGTCAGGCTCTGCGCTGATAGCGCTCTCTCTCTCTCTCTCTCAAAGTAAATACATACACTTAAAAAAAAAAAAAAGAGAAACCTTGTGGCTTGAAGTGGAAAGCTAGTGTCCGGCTGGTTCTGCTGGGTTTCGTTGTGAGCCTTGTGAGGCGGGAGGCCGTATGTCCCAGAGTCCTCCTCTGTGCGGCTCTGAGAGGAAGGCCCTGAGAAGAGAAGCTGTGTGGGGCTTGGAGAGCAGCAGCGAGGAACCATGATTCTCCATCCTTCCGTGCCGCCAGGGGACAGACGCGTAGGGACCCAGGTGGGCCCGAGTCACGGCGTGTTGTCCTGGCTTCTGGTCTGCCGTCTGGAACAGCCCCCATGTAAGAAAAGTTTGCCAGTAGTTCTTGTTAGCATGTTCCAGAGACTTCCACGAGCTGTCCCGTGACAGATCGTCTTGGCTTCCCGGTCCCCACGGATCCTTGTGTTGCCCTGTGACTCTTTGTGTCCGTGAGGCCGTCTCTTCAGGCTGTCGTGCTTAGCGAGCTCTCTTATCCTGTGACCCCTTCATCTCCATGCTTTTTCTTTACATGATTTCTGTGGTAAGCATCTTGTCCCTCTCAGGGTAGGTCTGTATCCTGCCTCCCTCCCCCCCTGACAGATCGAATGCTTTAGCCACAGATGCAGGAAACCTCTGTCCCTGGTTGCATTGTGGAGAGGCTGTGCTGACCCTGCATTTCTTCTTTCTGGATGTTTCCATGATTGGAATTGTCGCGACCGGCATGACAAACACCGAGGTCAGGGTCCTGAGGGTAGGGGAATGTAAGAAAAAAGAGAGAAGAGAAAGTTTGGGAACAGGAGGGTCCCGTGGGCTGATGGCCCAAGTGACGGCTTTATTGTTGCTGTACACAATCTTTTATAATACAAGACTCTTATGGATCAGGTCATTCTAAGAATAAACAGGTTTCACATGATCGCTGCCAGCCACAACATTTAGTTCTGTGTACCTTGTGAACTTTCTGAACGGGTCACAAGACCTTGTTGATAGATGGCTAGCAAAACACAGTTCCCATGTTTGTTTCTATCTGACTCGGGGTAGAAATAGGGAGGTAGCATTACTGCCAACACCTGCAGACCACGGGCTCCAGGAATGAACTCTCTCAGCCTTGACAAGGCTTTCGTGTGCCCTTGGAAGTGGGGGAGTGGGAGGGGGAACCACCGGGTTGGCTTGAGTCAACAGGGAACGTTGCTCGACCCGGTCTCAGCCTGGCACCGGGGCCCGGCCCCCCACATGGAATTAGCACCTGTGAGTGTATTTGGCAGTTTGTGGGAGTTTTCCCTGTAGCTGACTGCTAAGAGAGAAACCCAGTATGTTTAATGACTGTCACTTGTTATGTGTGATTTCCCACTGTTTAATTCTGTCATTTTTTTTTTTTTTTTTTAAATTTTTTTTTTTTTAACGTTTATTTATTTTTTGGGACAGAGAGAGACAGAGCATGAATGGGGGAGGGGCAGAGAGAGAGGGAGACACAGAATCAGAAACAGGGTCCAGGCTCTGAGCCATCAGCCCAGAGCCTGACGCGGGGCTCGAACTCACAGACCGCGAGATCGTGACCTGGCTGAAGTCGGACGCTTAACCGACTGCGCCACCCAGGCGCCCCTAATTCTGTCATTTTTAATATGTATGTGATTCAAAACAATGTGCGTTTTTTTTTTTGTTGTTGTTGTTCAAACATGGTTTTCTACATTGCTTCATAGAAGTCTCATTACCAAGGGTTTCAAATCTATTGCATAATTTTTTTTTTAATGTTTATTCATTTTTGAGAGAGAAAGAGAGTGAGTGGAGAAGGGGCAGAGAGAGAGGGAGACACAGAATCTGAAGCAGGCTCCAGGCCCTGAGCTGTCAGCACAGAGCCCGACATGGGGCTTGAACTCACAAACCACGAGATCTTGACCTGAGCCAAACTTGGATGCTTAACCGACTGGGCCACCCCGGCACTCCACATCTGTTGCACACTTTAAGATTATATGTTTGGGGCGCCTGGGTGGCTCAGTCGGTTAAGCGGCCGACTTCGGCTCAGGTCATGATCTCGCAGTTCGTGAGTTCGAGCCCCGCATTGGGCTCTGTGCTGACGGTTCAGAGCCTGGAGCCTGTTTCAGATTCTGTGTCTCCCTCTCTCTGACCCTCCCCTGTTCATGCTCTGTCTCTCTCTGTCTCAAAAATAAATAAACGTTTAAAAAAATTAAAAAAAAAAGATTATATGTTTTATGTTTCACACCTGAGAAGTTATTTTAAAATATCCCATTCTAGAAGATTAACTTCTTGTGTTAGTTTTTTGAAATATATATTCTTGGTTGATAGTACTAAGTACGTAAACATTATGACATTTTCCTTCTGGTTTGTATTTCTTTAATTCCTCTACAACTGTCATGATTTTCTCAGTAAAATGACTTACTCATGGGGTGCCTGGGTGGCTCAGTCATTTGAACATCCGACTTTGACTCAGGTCATGATCCCACAGTTTTTGGGTTCGAGCCCTGCATCAGGCTCTGTGTTGACAGCTGAAAGCCTGGAACCTGCTTCAGAATCTGTGTCTCCCTCTCTCTCTGCCCCTCTGCTCGGTCTCTCTCTCTGTCTCTTTCTCTCAAAAATAAACATTAAAAAAATTTTTTTTTTAATTTTTTTTAACGTTTATTTATTTTTTGAGACAGAGAGAGACAGCGCATGAACGGGGAAGGGGCAGAGAGAGAGGGAGACACAGAATCGGAAGCAGGCTCCAGGCTCTGAGCCATCAGCCCAGAGCCCGACGCGGGGCTCGAACTCACGGAGCGCGAGGTCGTGACCTGAGCTGAAGTCGGCCGCTTAACCGACTGAGCCACCCAGGCGCCCCTAAAAAAAATTTTTTTAAGTGACTTAACTCCTAATGGGTGAAAATCCAAATATTGCTTATGTAGTGGCCTCCTCCCAGAGTAATGGTCTTGCAGCTCAAGAGTGTGGGAGGGGAGCCAAACACATTCATCTTCCCGACTTGTCTGTCAGCAACTAGAAAAAACAGCGTTGTTGCTGTTGTGAGTCTTAGTTGTGCTGGGAATCCGTTATTACACGGAGCTCCAGGCAGAACTGCCTTGAGGAAACTAACAGTTTCTGGAAATGCTGCTTCCCAGTGTGTGCTGTCCACATACCTTAGAGGTGTAATGGAAAACTGACCCCAGAATGGAAACGTGTCCTTCCTCCCTTACTCCTTCCTTGCTGGGAATTGTGCTGAACAGGACACTTCTAACTGTGACGGATGTGTAGTTGGTTCATAATGCTTCACCCAGTGGTGTCTCCTTGTATTATTCCCAGTGGAGGAAGAATAGTCCACTCATGTTTTTGTTGATCTGCCCCAGTTGACACAGAGATAGCAACTGATCTGGCATGGTGGGAGTCTGGTTGTATTTCGGGTGGGGCTGGTTGGGCTTCACGTCTGAGATGATGTGTAAGGGGAGCGGTTCCACGGGGACTTGGGGAAGGAAATGTCAAAGGAAATGTACAGGAAGTTGGTAGTGTAAATGGAAAATAAAGATATCTGTGTCTTCAGAGAGTAATACTTATGTGTAGTCATTCCAGCCAATGTCGGAATGGGCTTTCCTCTCTGCTGTCCTCAGTCCCCCAATATGACCTTGTCACCGGCCGACAACACACTGACCTAACAACACGGAAGGTGTGGATCCCAACAACATTGCGATTTCAGCACCGACGGTGGGAAATAGTCTGTATGTGACATTTTCCGTGGGACTCTTGCTTGTTCATAGCATAACCGTGAAATCCCTGATTTCAAACATGGTCTGCAAATACCCAGGTGAGGTTTTCCTTGTGAAGTGGTGTTCCTTTTCTCTCTGGTGCCTTTCTGATTCTGACTCTGCAGTTTTGCAGGGACAACCCCAGAGTTCGCGTTTAGAGGCTGTGAATGGGCACCTGTTCTGTGGCCATTAGGGGTTGGCCAGTGTCGTATGGTCACAGGAGGGGGCACAGGATGCCCCAGGACAACAGTTTATTACACTCAGGTCTGAGAGGGATGGTCAGTGCATGTAATGAGGGGGTGACCCCGGGGAGCACCACGGGAGTGAGCACGAGCAGGAAGGTGGGCGGCCGTGAGCCCGAGGCCATGTGGGCAAGTGCCTACAGTGCCTGGATCAGCACGGAATGTGATGGTGTGCTTTGAGCCAGGTGTGTGGCACCTGAAGTAGGGTCAGTAATCAGCCCCTGACGCTGAGTATAGAGTCTGGGAAAGAAAGGCTGGATTTGAATCTTGATCCTGAGTCGGTTCCTTTCTTGTGGTTTTTGGAAAATCACCTGCACTTACAGGCCTCAGTTACCTCCTACAAGGAGATAAAAATAGTATGTACCTTGTAGAATTTGCTGAGCAGCAACTAGATTTATATGTGCTGACAGGGTTCCCTTAAGGAGGACATTTAACACACTGCCGGATATGAGTAAGCAGCACATCCGTGTTCACACAGTCGGTGAGATGGCAGTCATAGCCTCAGACACGGAAGCCGGCCCGGCGCTCGGTACTGGGCTGTGACATTCACGGAGCAGAAACCATTTCACCCGCCTGTCCTCGGACGAGGCACTCCCTTGTCTGTGATGCGTCAAGGCACATGAAGACCACGATACGGTCATGTGTGTAAAGAGGCTAAAAAATAGAGTCCAGTCCATACAGCTCCCCACATATTCCCTGCTTCTTGCTGATGTGCCTGCTGCCTCTTTTTTTTAAATTTTTAAAAAATGTTTATTTTATTTTTGAGAGAGAGAGCATGAGCAGGGGAGGGGCAGAGAGGGAGGGAGACACAGAATCCGAAGCAGGCTCCAGGCTCTGAGCTGTCAGCACAGAGCCCGACACGGGGCTCGAACTCACAAACTGGGAGATCATGACCTAGGACGCTTAACCGACTGAGCCACCCAGGCGCCCCGTGCTGCCTCTTTATTCATAGTTTGAGCTGCACCGCATCCCGCCTGCTTTCTAGACAAGAAGTGTGAAGATCTCCAATCACAAACTTACCTGTACCTCCTGACGGCATCTAGTCCAGAATAAGGGAGCCCTTCCCACACGCCCCCATCATCTGTCACACATCTGCATGCGTCATGTCAGAACACATCCTCACGCGGTACATGTCACAGTGTGTCCCTCACACCGACACCTCCGCCCACCTTCATGAGTTGTGGTCATCCAATGTCCCGATCCACTGTGATCCTCTCTGCCGACAGGTGTGGTCCTGGTGGTCTTTGAGTGGAGGGCATTGATGAAGTCATCGCCTTAGTCTTAGTAATGTGTTACAATCACGGTAATGACAAAGATCGTAAGTATATAAGAATTTAAAATATCGACCCAAAAGAAAAAATCCCTAAAATCCTGTGCAGCTGGTACCATGACTAAGAATGCACGAAAATATTAACCAAGAATTGTCTTAAATGAGAAATAGCAAGGCTGACTTGACACTACGTAAGTGCAAAGGGATATTTTGATAAAATCTCTCTTGCAAAGAAAGTTAGATTTGTTAGTATACAAGTGATAGTTAAACACAACTTAGGAGTTCCTGGGAAACAAGTAGAATCATCTGTTTGAGTAAACAAATGTAGATTGGGGGGGCACCTGGGGGGCTCTGTCGGCTGAGCGTCCAACTTCGGCTCAGGTCATGATCTCATGGTCTGTGCGTTTGAGCCCTGCATCGGGCTCTGTGCTAATGGCTCAGAGCCTGGAGCCTGCTTCCGATTCTGTGTCTCCCTCTCTCTCTGCCCCTCCCCTACTCATGCTCTGTCTCTGTCTCTCAAAAAGTAAATAAACATTAGAAAAATTAAATGCACACCGTTTTAATCTCACGTAAATAGAATAAGTCAGCATTTACCAATGACTTGGATTCAGCTCTGTGTAAATGAAGAACTCGTACATTTACCCTGAGATATGCGGAAGGTGCTAATTTCTCACACGGAAGGATAGAATATGCACTCAACAAAGCAGCAGAGGGTCAAAATTCCATGTGCCTTTTAGCTGTGCCATTATATCTGTTGTCCTGGCATCGAGATCCCTGATCTCCTAAAATTATTGAGATGACGGATATTTGCTATACAAATGAAATCCCTCCCCCCTTTTTTTCAAGTAACCTCTTCAGCCAATGTGGGGCTTAAACTCATTAACTGGAGATCAAGACTGATCACCGACCAAGCCAGCTGGCACCCACAAATGCTATGTTATTATACAAATACGGTATGATCTAGAAAAGAGGGGAGTCAAAGCACCAAAGAAAGTCAACAAACGTGACAACCTAAATTAGGGGCCTGGGGGACAAGGTGTGACTGGCTGGAAAACCCAAAGCTATGGGTTTCTGACCCTAGAATCTGTACCATGATGGGGAAGATCATGAGTGGAACACAGGACTGCTAAGAAAATGGAAGAGAAAAGTTTGGTGTTTGGTTAGGGTACATGGTTGAGTGACAGGCTAGTACTCAGACAGATGGGCCGCAAGCCCCTATGCATTGATTCGTCTGTATGGTGACCCCAACTCTAGACTAGGGCATCTTCACTTGTGCGTTCATTTTTAAAGTTTATTTTAAGGGAAAGTGCGAGTGGGGGAGGGGCAGAGAAAGGGGGACAGAGGATCCCAAAGCAGGCTCTGCATTGAGAGCAGAGAACCCGATGTGGGGCTTGAACTCACAAACTGAGATCATGACCTGAACCAGTCGGATGCTTGACCGACTGAGCCACCCGGGCACCCCTTCATTTCTACTTCCAGTACTCATGCAATTTGGCCATTGGTGAATTGTCACCTAGAATCATAAAAACAGGGATTCTGGGAAATATGCCTGCTGTCCTTACCCACGATTAAATAACACAATTCAGCAGAACCATAGTTATCTACATGTAGATTTCATTGACCTTGCATAGTAGTATTGTAGTACAGTGAAGGGATGGAAGGAAGATGTATGTGGAGTTCATATAATGTGTCTCAGCAATACACGTGTATATAATCTGGGATGTTTATGTATATTTCATAGAGATGTTGTGCATGTGGTTGGAAGGACTAGGAAACCAAAATAGTAAAGTAAGGATTTCAGATAGCACTCAAGTTGATACCGAAATTGATGATAAGATATACGCAGTGCAGGCATATACATACTCTGGGTCCAGTATCGTACCCCCCAAGTTTCATGTCAAATGGACTTCCGACTACAGCTTTCTCTAGACATAAGGTGTTCGCACATGTAATGAAGATGAAGCCATACTGGGTCAGGGTAGGTCTTGACCCAGTGATGGGTGTCCTTATAAAACGGGGAAATTGGGACACAGAGGCCTGCGCTGAAGACAGGGCTTGACCATGTGAGACAGAAGCAGGGATTGGCATGATGTGTCTACCCGCCAAGGAATGCAAAGGGTTGTGGGCAACCCCCAGAAGCTGGGAGGGAGGCCTGGGACAGATCGTCCTTCAGAGCCTCCAGAAGGAACCAGCCTTGCAAGACATCTTGATCTCAGGCTTCCATCAGCCTCAGTTGTGACACCACAAATGTCTGTCTCTGTGTTATGGCTGCACCAGATAACGAAGGCATTCTGCAGGAGGGAGGGAGCCTTGGATGTCCGAAGGACACCAGAGGCCACTGTGCCCCCAGCAGAGTGAGGGGGGAGAGGAACAGCAGATGTGAGAGGAGAGGAAAGGGTGGGTCACATGCACTGGCTGACCAAGAAGACGGACTTTGGTGGTGGGTGGCGTGGACCCTCAAGATGAGCTGATCAGGCACCAGCACAGGACCCCTCTGTTACCATGACAACAGGCACTAGGAAGGTGATGTCGGCCAAGGTGGTGGGTCACACTGGGTTGGTAGCAGTGGCTATGATGTGGAGGTTGAAGCCCAGATAGTATTTGAAGTTAGAGCCATCAGAATTTCCTGGCTTGGTTGTGGGTTGAACACAAGAAAGAGTGGGAAATTAGGCTTCAGGAAAATCACAATCTTTTGTACGTCAAAGGTCAACATCAAGAGATTGAAATGCCTCCCATGAAATGGAAGATCATATTTGTAAATCAAATGTATGATGAGATTTTTATCGTCCAGAATACACAAAGAATGCTTATATCTGAATAACAAAAACTCGACCCAGTTAGAAAGCGAGCAAAACCTTGCGTAGACATTTCGTTTCGGATGACACACAAATGTCTAATACACACGTGCAGAAATCCTCAACGTCACTAACTGAAGGGAAACACAAGACAGAACACAAGACAATACCACTTCCCATTCACGAGAACGGCTAGGAGCCAGATTCCAGAAAACAAGCGGCAGTCAGGATGTGGAGAAAGTGGAACCGTGTGCTTGGCTGGTGGGAGTGTCAGGGCAGCTGACGTGGAAAAAAGTTTGGTGGTTCCTCAAGAAGTGAAACACAGAATGGCAGTGTGACCCAAGTGTTCCAGGCCTACGTAAACGGAAACAGACACTCAGATGTGTGCACACGAATGCCAGGTGCAAAGCTGTGCAGACCCCGCAAAAGAGGGAAACGTCCCAAGTGTCCCCGGTGTGTGGATGGGTGAACCGGGTGCGGCATAGACACAGGACGCAGGTGATTCAGCCCCAAAAAGGAACGAGGCACGGACACGTACTGTAAAATGAATGAATCTTGAAGGGGGAGTTAAGATGGCAGAACAGCCCGGAGACCCCGAGCGTGTCTCGTCCCTGAAATGCAGCTAGATCAGCACCAAAAGACCTTGGACACCTAGGAGGTTGACCAGAGGATTAACAAAACAATCTGCAGAACTCGAGCCACAAAACTTGGCAAGTACCTGGTGCCGAGAGGTGAACTGGGGGAGAGAAAAGCTGCGGAAGGAGAGAGGACAAAGAGAGAAAGAAAGGGGGAGAGTGGGGTGCATCGGCAGTGCAAGAAAAGTACTCCTCTGAAAGTAGCTGGGGTGAAGGAGAGAGAAAGTGAAAAACACTGGCAGGGGACTCAACAAGAAACCTGTTCCCCAAAACCACCGATGGGGAGAAAGGAGTGGGTTTCAATACCACCAGGCTTGTATAAACAGTGAAGTAGAGCCTGAAGTTCCTGAGTTCGGTGCCTGACGGTGCTCTGGTGAGGAAGCGGGATGAATGCCCAGGAGCAGGCAGCGGGGTCTGAGGGGTCCATGGGCGACACGGGGAGAAGCGGTTCCCCTGCTTGGAGTGCATTTGGTAGAGGCCATACGGCCTCCTCATGGGCAATGGTCCCAGTGGACCCTGGAGGGCAGACTCGTTTGCTGGTATTGGGAGAAAGATGCCAGAGTGCGGTGAAACACGGGGCCGGCTGTGTGTTGTGGTTTGCCGTAGTCTGAGCCTCTGCTGCCACGCAATCGCACGAACGTTTTCTGGGGCCTGCCGGGCACCGATCTTTGCTCAGTGAGACCCTCCCCCAGAGAGTTGGCACGGGTCCAAGCTGCAAGGGTCTCTGAAGCGTGGGGTTTTGAAACAACCCCATCCGAGATAAAACTCTGGAGGGAGTTGCCACCTGGCAGGCGGACAGCTTGGACGTGGACAGGTAGAGGTGCGGAAGGGACAGAGGCCTGAGACAAAGGAGGGGTGCTTGATTGCTGGTCCACGAGAGCAGGAAGTTCCTGCGCCAGAGAGGAGGCAGCTGGGTGAAGCCATTTCCGCCTCTCCCGCCCACGCACATGCGTGCCACACTGATCCACCCTAGTAAGCTAAGCAGCGCCACCAATTGGGGAATGGAGCCCTGACACCAAGCCCCGCGCAGCTGTGCCCTCCATGCTCATCCCCTAGAAGACCAGCACAAGCCCCTCCACCTGCTTAGTGTACGGACTACAGAAGGATTCACAGTTCAAGTTCTAGGGAAAACTAGATGTAACTTCATTCTGGTTTCATTCTGTGGGCTGGTTCCTTTATTTGTTCATTTTCTTTACTTCTGTTTTTGCTTAAATTGTTTTTTCCTTCTTTCTTTCTACCTCATTCTTGGATACAGAAAGAAAAATGTATTATTTTTATATTTTGTACTTTTAAAATTTTTTTTGTTCTCATTTCATTTTGTTCTATTTTATTATGTATATTTTTAATTTTTAAATTTTTTTTTTTTTTTTTTTTTTTACTTTTCCTTCTATTCCCCCCCCCCCCCCCCCCATTCTACCAAGCTTCCTTCCACAAGCAGACCAAAACACACCTAGGATCTAGCTTCCTTTGGTCTTTTGTTTTTAATTTTTTGATTTTAGTTTTTTATTTCATTAATTTTTCTTCCTCCAAAATCAGAAACAGGGAGAAATTCACCCCAAAAGAAAAAAACAGGAAGAAATGACAGCCTGGGACTTAATCAACACAGACATAATCAAGATGTCTGAACGGGGTGCCCAGGTGGCTCATTCGGTTAAGCGTCTGACTTCAGCTCAGGTCATGATCTCACAGTTTGTGAGTTCGAGCCCCATGTCGGGTTCTGTGCTGACAGCTCAGAGCCTGGAGCCTGCTTCAGATTCTGTGTCTCTCTCTCTGCCCCTCCTCCACGTGCACTCCATGTCTCGCTGTCTCTCAAAAATAAACATTAAAAAAAAAAAAAGATGTCTGAACTAGAATTTAGAACCATGCTAATAAGAATATTAGCTGGGGTTGAAAAAAGTATAGACTCCCTTTCTGTGGAGATAAAAGAAATAAAATGTAGTCAGGACGAAATTAAAGGTGCTGTAACTGAGATGCAGTCTTGAATAGATGCCATGACAGCAAGGATGGGCAAAGCAGAGCAGGGAGTCAATGATTTAGAAGATAAAATTATGGAAAATAATGAAGCAGAAAAAAGAGGGAAACAAAGGCAAAAGATCATGATACAAGACGTAGAGAACTCAGTGACTTATTAAAAAGGAATGACGTCTGAATCATATGAGTCCCAGAAGATGAAGAGAGAGAGAAAAAGGGGCAGAAGGTTTATGTGAGCAATGTTTATGTAAGAAAACGTTCCAAATCTGGGGAAGGACAGAGATATTAAAATCCAAGAAGCACAGAGAACTCATTTGGTTCAACAAAAACCGGCCATCACCAAGGCATAGCATAGTCAAACTCACAAAATACACAGACAAGGAAAGAATTATGAAAGCAACAAGGGGGAAAAAAGTCCTTAACTTATAAGGGAAGACAGATCAGGTTCACAGTAGTCCTATCCACAGAAACTTGGCAGGCCAGAAAGGAGCGGCAAGATATATTCAACATACTGAATTGGAAAAATAAGCAGCCAAGAATTCTTTATCCAGCAAGAAGGAGAGATTCAAAATAGAAGGAGAGATAGGGAGTTTTCCAGACAAAGAAAAACTAAAGGAGTTCATAACCACCAAACCAGACCTCCAAAAAACAAAACTCATCTATATGCTGCTTACAAGAGACTCATTTTAGACCTAAAGATACCTGCAGATAAAAGTGAGTGGATGGAGAACCATGTATCATGCTAATGGTTATCAAAAGAAAGCTGGAGTAGCTATGCTTATATCGGACAAACTAGATTTTAAAATGAAGACTATAACAAAAGATGAAGAAAGGTGTCATATCATAATTAAGGGGTCTACCCACCAAGATGATCTAACAATTGTAAATATTTATGCCCCCAACGTGAAGCACCCAAATATATAAATCAATTAATCACAAACATAAACTCATTGATTATAATACCATAATAGTAGGGGACTTCAACACCCCAATTACAGCAATTGACAGAGTATCGAAGAAGAAAATCAACGGCTTTGAATGACACACTGGATCAGATGGACTTAACGGATATATTCAGAACATTTCATCCTAAAGCAGCAGAATTCACATTCTTCTCGAGTGCACATGGAACATTCTCCAGAATAGATCCATACTGGGACACAAATCAGCCCTCAACAAGTACAAAAAGATCGAGATCATACCATGCATGTTTTCAGACCACAGTGCTAGGAAACTCAAAATCAACCACGATAAACAATTTGGAAAGACCATGAATACTTGGAGATAAAAAAAAAAATCATACTGAAGAATGAATGGGTTAATCAAGAAATTAAAGAGGAAATTAAAAAGTACATGGAAGCCAATGAAAATGAAAACACAACAGCCCCAAACCTCTGGGATGTAGCAAAGGCGGTCGTAAGAGGGAAGTATATAGTAACCCAGGCCTTCTTAAACAAGGAAGAAAGGTCTCAAATACACAACCCAATCTTACACCTAAAAGAGCTGGAAAAAGAACAGCAAATAGAGCCCCAAACCAGCAGACAAAGGGAAATAATAAAAAATTAGAGCAGAAGTCAATGATACATATAAAAACCAAACCAAACCAAACAAAAAACAGTAGAACAGATCAATGAAAGCAGGAGCTGGTTCTTTGAAAGACTTAACAAAATTGATAAACCCCTAGTCAGATTGATTAAAAAGAAAAGAGAAAGGACCCAAATAAATAAAATCACGAATAAAAGAGGAGAGATCACAACCAACACAGCAGAAATACAAACAATAGTAAGAGAATATGATGAACAATTATATGCCAACAAATTGGGCAATCTGGAAGAAATGGACAGATTCCTAGAAACATATAACCTACCAAAACTGAAACAGGAAGAGATAGAAAATTTGAACAGACCCATAACCAGTAAAGAAATTAAATCAGTAATCAAAAACCCTTTGGGGCACCTGGGTGGCTCAGTCAGTTAAATGTCCGACTTCGGCTCAGGTCATGATCTCACAGTTCGTGAGTTCGAGCCCCGCATCGGGCTCTGTGCTGACAGCTCAGAACCTGGAGCCTGCTTCAAATTCTGTGTCTCCCTCTCTCCCTGCTCCTCCCCCGCTCATGCTCTGTCTGTCCTTCAAAAATAAAAAAAAAAAAAAAACATAAAAAAAAATTAAAAAAAAAAAAAACACAAGAAACCCTTCAACAAACAAGAGTGGAGGGCCAGATGGCTTTCCAGGGCAATTCTACCACTCTTAAGGAGAGTTAACAACACCTGTTCTTTTGAAGATGTTTCAAAAAAAAAAAAAAAAAAAAAAAAGAAATGGGAGGAAAAGTTCCAAACTCATTCTACAAGGCCAGCATTACCTTGATTCCAGAACCAGACAAAGACTCCACTAAAAAGGAGAACCACAGACCAATTTCTCTGATGAACATGGATGCAAAAATCCTCAACAAGATACTAGCCAACCGGATCCAACAATACATTAAGAAAATTATTCACCACGACCCTGTGGGATTTATACCTGGGTTGCAGGGCTGGTTCAATATCCACAAAACAATCAATGTGATACATCACATTAATAAAAGAAAGGATAAGAACCACATGATACTCTCAATAGATGCTGAAAAAGCATTTGACAAAATACAGCATCCTTTCTTGATAAAATCCCTCAAGAAAGTAGGCATAGAAGGATTATACCTCAAGATCATAAAGGCCACATATGAAAGACCCACAGCTAATATCATCCTCAATGGGGAAAAACTGAGAGTTTTCCCCCTAAGGTCAGGAACATGAGAAGGATGTCCACTCTCACCACTATTATTCAACATAGTGTTGGAAGTCCTAGCCTCAGCATTCAGACAACACAAAGAAATGGAAGGCATCCAAATCAGCAAGGAGGAAGTCAAACTTTCACTGTTTGCAGAAGACATGATACTCTATGTGGAAAACCCGAAAGACTTCAGTAAAACACTGCTAGAAGTGATACATGAGCTCAGCAAAGTTGCAGGATATAAAATCAATGTGCAGAAATTGTTTGCATTTCTATACACTAATAATGAAGCAACAGAAAGAGAAATCAAGGAATTGATCCCATTTACAATTGCACCAAAACCCATGAAATACCTAGGAGTAAACCTAACCAAAGAGGTGAAAAATCTATACACTGAAAACTCTAGAAAGCTTATGAAATAGGGGTACCTGGGTGGCTTAGTAGGTTAAGGGTCTGAGTTTGGCTCAGGTCATGATCTCATGGTTTGTGAGTTCAGTTGCCACATCAGGCTCTCTGCTCTCAGCGCAGAGCCTGCTTTGGATCCTCTGTTTCCCTCTTTCTCTGCCCCTCCCATGCTCATCCTCTCTCAAAAATAAGTGAATGTTAAAAATAAAAAAAAAAGAAAGTTTATGAAAGAAATCGGAAGAAGACACAAAACAACTGAAAAACATTCCATGCTGATGGATTGGAAAAATATTGTTAAAATGTCAGTACCTACCCAAAGCAATCTACATATTCAGTGCAATCCCTATCAACATAGCACCAGCATTCTTCACAGAGCTAAATCCTAAAATTTGTACGGAAACTAGAAAGACGCCAAATAGCCAAAGCAATCCTGAAAAAGAAAACCAATGCTGGAGGCATCACAATCGCGCTCTTCAATCTGTATCACAAAGCTGTAATCATCAAGACAGTATGGTACTGGCACAAGAACAGACACGCAGATCAATAGAACAGAATAGAGAACCCAGAAATGGACCCAGAAACATATGGCCAACTAATCTTTGACAAAGCAGGAAAGAATATCCAATGGAAAAAGACCGTCTCTTCAGCAAATGGTGTTGAGAAAACTGGATACCAGCATGTAGAATGAACCTGGGCCACTTTCTTACACCATTCACAAAAATAAACTCAAAATGGATCAAAGACCTAAACATAAGCCAGGAAGCCATCAAATCAAGGAGAAAGCAGGCGAAACCTCTTTGACCTTGGACACAGCAACTTCTTACTCAACACGTCTCTGGAGGCAAGGGAAACAGAAGCAAAATTGAACTACTGGGACCTCATCAAAATAAAAAGCTTCTGCACAGCGAAGGAAACAATAAGCAAAACTAAAAGGCAACTGACAGAATGGGAGAAGTTATTTGCAAATGACATATCAGATAAAGGGTTAGTATCCAAAATCTATAAAGAAATTATCAAACTCAACACCCAAAAAAGAAATAATCCAGGGAAGAAATGGGCAAAAAACATGAGTAGACACTTCCAAGGAAGACATTTAGATGGCCAACCAACACATGAAAAAATGCTCAACATCACTCATCAACAGGGAAATACAAATCAAAACCACAGTGAGATACCACCTCACACCTGTCAGAATGGTGAAAATAAACATCTCAGGCAACAACAGATACTGGCAAGGATGCGGAGAAAGGGGAACGCTTTTGCGCTGCTGGTGGGAATGCAAACTGGTGCGGCGACTCTGGAAAACATATGGAGGTTCCTCAAAAGATTAAAAATAGAACTACCCTATGACCCAGCGATTGCACCTACTACATATTTATCTAAAGGATACAGGAGGGCTGATTCAAAGGAGCACAGGCACCCCGATTTGTTATAGCAGCACTATCAGCAATAGCCAAAGTATGGAAAGATCCCAAATGTCCATCGACTAATGAATGGATAAAGAAGATACACACACACACACACTGGAATATTACTTGCAGATCAAAAATACTGAAATCTTGCCATTTGCAACAATGTGGATGGAACTAGAGTGTATTAGGCTAAGCGAAATAAGTCAGAGAAAGACAAATACATGATTTCACTCATATATGGAATTTAAGATACAAAACAGATTAACATAAAGGAAGGGAAGCAAAAATAAGATAAAAACAGAAGGAGGCAAACCTTAAGAGACTCTGAATTACAGAGGAGAAACAGGGTTGTTGGGTTGGGGGAAGGCTAAGGGGTGAGGGGCAGTAATGAGGACACTCGTTGGGATGAACTCTAGGTGTTATACGTAAGTGATTAATCACTAAATTCTATTCCTGTAATTATCATTACACTATATGTTAACTAATTTGGATTTAAACTTAAAGAAGAGAAAATAGCCTATGTGAAAGAGACCAGACTCACATGGACACATACTCATATATAAAATGCAGAGTAGACAAATCCATAGAGACATAAACTATGTTGTGACCAGGAGACATGGTTTCATGGCTGTTTTGAACTTTAAATCTGTTTGAAAAAATGGAGCTGTAATTCACATACCATAGCTCACACTTTTTTTAAGATTTATTTTTATTTATTTTTATTTTATTTATTAAAATTTATTTAAGTGTTTTTATTTGAGAGAGAGAGTGCTAGGAAGAGGCAGAGAGAGGGAGGGAGAACCCCAAGCAGGCACCATGCCATTGGCAGGGAGCCCAACTCGGAGTACCAGCGGGATTAGGGGTGCAAACCCATGAACCCACAAACGGTGAGATCAGGACCTGAGCCCAAACCAAGAGTTAGATGCTTAATGGACTGAGCCACCCATGCTTCCGGTGCTCACACGTTTAAGAGTAAAACTCAGTGCTCTGTTTTTTGTGTGGTCACAGAGCTGTGCCACATCAGTGTACTATGCACAGAAGGGAAATAGAGCCTTTTACATTCCACATTCACAGGAACTGACTACAAACCGCGGTGATTTTCCTTGCAGAATATAACGCACACCTGAGTACAATAACATGTCACACCTGTAGCTGTGTCCTGCTGGGGCCCAGGGGTCCCATGTCCCACGGAGGCTGAGAGCACGGCCATGTTTGGTTGACCTGGGGACAGAGAAGTGGGAGCGGGGCCTTGCGGTGTCAAGAGTCAGGTCAAAACGCTGGGAGACCTTATCTTCTGTTCCGTGACATCACTGGTCATTGAATTGTTCTTAAACAGGGGACAGGGGCACCGTCACCTCGCCCGCGTGTCGACCACAGACACAACCGTCACCAGGCCCTTCTGCCCTGTCTCGTTCCGATCCGGCGCGGGACAGGGGAGGCTCCGCGGAGAAACCGAGTCAGATTCCCGGGACAAAGGAAGAGGCAGGCGGGTCAGCCGGCCAGGAGGGCGTTCGGCCGGAGCCGACCTCAGGGCGGGCGGATCAGACACGTGTGTACCGCCGGCCCGTCACTCAGGGCGTAGGAGGCGGGGCCTGGGGGATCTGCCCAATCTGGCGCCACAGGGGCGGTGCCGGGACCACCCTCCAATCAGAACGTGAAGGGCCTCAGGCTGCCCTATCACAGTGCGGCAGTGCGGTGTCTCGGAGAATTGTCCAATGGAGGTGGTGGGGAGTTATCTTCGGAACAGCATCCAATCAGATCGCATTGCCTGAAGCAACGCCCAATCCGTGCTTGGGGGCGCATAGCGCGGTGCATTTATATTACCGGGTCCGGAAACACTCCAATCAGGCCCTGGTGGGTGGGGGATGGGGTGATGCCATCCCGCTCGGTGAGTGTGAGCTCTGAGTCGTGGCTGCTGGTGTGCGCTTGTCCCGCGCTCACCCAGTTTTCCGGTCCGCTAGCTCCTCGGTTGGAGGAGGGGCACGTGAGGGCCGCGGAGTCGCCGGGTCGCGGGATCAAGAGGAGGACGCCCGGAGAGCTCCGTGTGCGGCCGCGAGATGGTGAGTGGCCGGTCCCTGGCCCGGGACGCGGAGGGGCTGGTTCCAACCGGCCTGAACCGGTTTGTAGCGACCGCGGACCCCTATTTCCCTGTTCCCCGCGAGTTCTCTCCCGAGTTTCCCCTGTGGGCCTTCGGATGGGATCCCGGCGTTCTCTCCCATCCTCGCGTGTGGGTCTCATAGTCTCTACCCGAATCTCCGCCGTGGACCGCGGTCCTAACCCTAGATCGGCCATGGGCCTCGGGGTGAGGTTCCTTTGTCCTGTCCCCTCTCCTCGTGGGGTCCCGGGGGTCCCGTCCAGAGATCTGTGGGCCGCGGGGTGGGGTTCCGGCGTCCTATCCCCTCTCCTCGTGTGGGTTCCGCAGGTCCTGACCCAAGTCTCTGTCTCTGGCCATGGGGTGGGGTCCCCGTGTCCCGTCACAATCACGGGTTTCCATGTGACCACCCGAGTCCTGGCTGGTGGAAGGAGGCGGGGACCACCACGTGCGGGGGCAGTAAAACCTGGGAATCGGAGTCCGGGAACTCACGATGGACCTGAGAGATAAATCCAAATTCGAGCTTGTCGAGGACACTTTGTTACAAAGGAGTTCCAACAGGGACCAGGTCCCGTCTCAGAGATCCTCGGATCCTCAGAGATTCAGCCTCTCCAGTGAAACAGAACCGGCGCTTGGCTGTTCTGCAAGAGGGGGATGGGCAAGAAGGCCCAGTGTCAGGATCCCACCCCTGCGGTGGAGGAAGGCCTCATTGGCTCAGGTCCCCCGGGCCTCCTTCCTCAGCTCAGTGGATGTTCAGCGTGTGGGCCACCCACAGCCAGGGGCCTGTGGGGAGGACAGTGGCCTGGGTAAAGTTTGGGTAGGAAAGGGGCAGTGGTGGACAGTTGGTCAAACCAGGTTCAAAGGAAAAATCCAAACTGAGTAAGGAGAGACGTGTAACGACAAAAATGATTGCAAAGGTGGGGGAGGGGACTGTTGCACTAGGGGCAGGGGCCCTGCAGGGGGGAAGGACTGTTGCACTAGGGGCAGAGGCTGTGCGGGGGGCTAGGGAGGCTGTAGCACTAAGGTCAGGTCGGTGTGGGGGGGGGGGGCTGTTGCATTAGGGGCAAGGGCTGTGCAGGAGGGCAGGGGGCTATATGGACAGGGAGGACACTGTGAGCCTAAGACCAGCGAGTGTCTCAAGAGTCATATAAAAGGAAAGAAACCAGGCATGAGCAGGTGTGGTGCTGACGTGGAGGTTCCCTGAGGCCAGCCTGTCCCCCTGTCCCCGGGGGGGCTGTGTGTGGCTCAGGCTGAGAGCAGGCCCGCATTCAGGGGTCTGGAGGAAGGAGAGAAGCCAAAGCAAAGCGGGACCAGCCAGCATTTTGTGCCCCTTGGGCACGGGGACAAGCAGCTGAGCTGATCACAGATGAGGCACGAAGTGTGGGTGTGGGGGGTCTGCGCGCGGCCCCGTCGTGGGTGAACAGGGGGACGTGCTGTGAGTCTCCTGGTCTGACGGGGGAGGGGCCCTCGTGCAGCCTGCTGTTTTCCAGACCCCGACAGGGTGGGGGAGGGAGTGCCTTTCCCTTCCACTGAGGTTTTCCTGGGAGCACAGGGCTCAGGTAGGCGTCTGCATGTCACCTGTGAGCAGGACCTGTCACCCTGTCCAGCCCAGCACGGATGGCTCTGTCCTCCGCCAGCCTCGCGTTGAGCAGATGTAAAATGCCCGAGTTCTTTCTGCCTCCTTTCTTCCCCTTCAGGGCAGAGGGTGGTAAATGTGTCAGGTCGTTCCTGTCCCTGCTGACACGGGTTACTGGGGGCTTTATCCAGAGAGCGTCCCCTGGGGAAAAGTGTCTCAGGACAGAACTGTCCTTCTCCATGAGGGTTGGGGGCTCCACGCCTTCATGCAGGTGGGTGGAGTCATGGATCAGAGGATTCATCCAAATGCTGGTGACAGTTCCATGCAGGTCCAGAGTTGCAAAACTGTGATCCTGACCCACTTCTGGTTAATTCATGGTGGTCTGAGATACACAGAAATCCCTTGAACTGGGTTGTGTTCAGTTGTGACTTATGATTCGCTATCATGAGGCTAAAGTTAACAAGCACCTGTTCTCTGAAATGGATAAACAGTTTCCATTTATTTAAAACCAGAGGGTGCCCTAGAACTTCCTTTCTTTCATCTCAAGCACACGTAGAAGCAGTGATTCTGCACGTTTTCCTTCACATGCTGGGAGGGGGTCTTTGTGTCATCCGGATGACCCAGGGTGCTCGCAGCTCAAAGCAAAGACCCAGGTCTCAAGTTCCTGCTTGTCTTGTGGCTTCATGTCTCTAAGTGTGAACGCATCGCCATTTTTACATGATGGGGAAAATTGCATATTGTAGATTGAGGGTAAGTTAAAATTTACTAAGTGATGGGGATGCAGCGTGTGAATCAGCCATCACTGCTGGGTCCTGTCACTTGCGGCAGTGGGAGTTACCCGCTTTATGTTGTCCCGCTCGCTCGAGGGCGTGACACGGATCTCCTGGAGGTCAGGATCTCCTGGATGCCACACATTGGTTTATCTGATTCCCCCGGGGCTGAGCATTTCTCACATGTGGAGTTCCCTCTCCTGTGGAAACGTTTCCAGCGTGTTGTCACCTGTAACTCACGGGTCTGCTTCCTGATGATCTGTTTCCTTCACATCCTGTGGACATTTGTCTGTTTCATTTCTACGTGTTGTGTTTTGTCCAGGTCAGGGTGTGTCATTTCTCTGTGCTGCCTGCGTGGATGGACCTGTCACATTTCCCTTTTTTTTAAGGTTATTTACTTATTTTGAGAATGAAAGAGCACGAGGGAAGGAGGGCAGGGAGAGAGGGAATCGCAAGCGGGCCTAGCACAGAGCCTGACGCCGGGCTCGATCTCAACCCTGAGATGATCTGAGCTGAAATCTTGAGTTGGACGCATAACAGGCTGAGCCACCGAGGCACCCCCTGCACATTTTCAGTAGACTTGAACTTCCTCATCTCTTCCTGTGCAGACAACCTTCTTTTGTTCTGTGAGAAAACGCCTCCTTCACTCAGGTCATAATCACACGCGCTGGAACTTTCTGTGTGTTCCACTTTGTTTCCATGACGGTTAAATCCACAGGTCTTGGTTACTGTCCATGAAGTGGACGAGGGAAAGGATTCCTTTTTTTTTTTTTTTTTTTAATGTTTATTTATTTTTGAGACAGAGACAGAGCGTGAACAGGGGAGGGGCAGAGAGAGAGGGAGACACAGGATCCGAAACAGGCTCCAGGCTCTGAGTTGTCAGCACAGAGCCCAACGTGGGGCTCGAACCCACGAACTGCTAGATCATGACCTGAGCCGAAATCGGAGGCTTAGCTGACTGAGCCACCCAGGCTCCCTAGGATTATTTTTACCCCTTAGATAACCAGCCTTCCCTGGCCCCATGTGTCCAAGCGTCCCCATCTCTGCTGATGCCCTGTGGCACCCGCTGAGCGTATACCCACTGGCTAGAGTCAGGGGCGCCTGTGTGTGCATTTCTTTGTCAATCAGGGTGTTTATCCGTCTGTCTGTTACTGCCTCGTGTTCTAGTTACTGGTAAGTTGTAAGTTGAAACTGTCAGTTATTTTACCCCCAAAACTGAGGTTGTTCCGGAACAGCAGGGAATTAATTCTGAACGTGTAAGATACCACAGGACCACAGGCAGTTACTAGAACAGAGGAGAGGGACGCTCTCCTAGAGAGGCCAGGAGGGGCCGGGATGGAAACACGGGATGCGGAAGAACCTAGAGCTGGAAGCACAGTGGCTCCCCGCTGGCAGGGTGGGGGTGGGGAGGCGGCGTCCCAGCCGAGGCGGGCTGGGCTTGCAGGGTGCTGGGCTTGCGGCTGGGGCCCCCGGTGAGGACCGGGCAGGACGCGAGGGCGCCCCCTGCCGGCCCCCCACTCCGTCCCTGAGGAGCTTTCCGTGGGCGAATCTCTCCATTTCCTCTGTTTGACCTCCGTGTTTCCTCGGAAGCATCTGGGAGTGAGAGGCGGGTTTGCTGTATTTAGCGGATTTGTCCCTCAGCGCCAGGAAGGACGTCTCCCGCTTGGCGTGTCTCGTGTTGGAGGGAACGACCAGAGCAGTGGAAACCAGTCGAGGCCACACCTGAGTGACAGGGACGGTTCGGAGGGAGATGCCGTCAGACACTTGTCATCTAGGCCGTGTGCATCAGCAGTGTCAGCCTTGCAGAGCGTGTACTTGTACGAATCACACGATTCACCGGCAATAAAATACGAAAGAAAAGTAGCATAACTCTATGGATTGTTCTAATTCGGGACCCCGGGTCTGAAGGCAGCCCACTGAAATGTTTATTGGCATTTATTCCAACCCCGGGGAGAAAGTTCTCCTGTGGAGGCAGACCCGGAGTCCTGTTTGCCTCCAGAAGTATTGTTCTTGGGGTGTCTGGGTGGCTCAGTTGGTTGATGATGGTACTCTTGATTTCAGGACAGGTCATGTTCTCATGGTTCATGGGTTCAAGCCCCAGGTTGGGCTCTGTGCTGACAGTGCAGAGCCTGCTTGGGATTCTCTCTCTCTCCCGCTCTCTGCCCCTCCCCTGCTCCTGGTCGCTCTCTTTCTCTCTCTCTCTCAAAAAAAAAAAAACAAAAAAACAAAAAAACAAAAAAAAAAAACCAAAAGCAAAACAGAAGTCAGTTATTTTTCCAGGAACAAGTGGGTGTATCTGGGTATAGCAGAGAATTACAATTTGGGACAGGTAAGCCCCAGGAAAACCACAGGCAAGTCTGAAGAAGAAAGGGAGGAACAAAGGGAGGAACACTCTTTTCTAGAAGAGAAGGGGGCGTTGGGAGGGGGCTGTGCCAAGCTAGAAGTCCATTGGAGCAAACTGGGAGAATCCAGGTGTAGCGGCTTCTCATTGGCTGGACTGTGGTCGTCTCTCATTGGCTGACATGTGACTCTCTCATTGGCTGAGCCATGGTTATCTCACGTTGGCTGGGTTGTGACTGTCTTGTCTCTCATTGGCTGGGCTGATGCCACCCGAGGAAATAGTCTTCCTTCCTCCTGCATGAACAGTGATGCATTATGGGTGTGCCGGTGCGTCTCTCCGTGTTGTGTCTGCCCTTGGCCCTGAGCGGCAGGTTGGGGAGCTTCCCCTGTGGACTCCTGACTCCACTTCAGTCGTGTCGCCTTTACTCAGCCTGGAAGAGGTGCCCGGCTTCTGGGTGGTTTTCATCCCTGGCGATCGGGAGTCGTGCGGCGGAGAGCGGAGCGCGTGCGCACGCGTGTGTGTGATGGCGCTCGTCCTCCCGGGTCTGGGGCAAGTGGATACGAGGAGCGGACCTGCCGTGTTGGGTGGGAACTCCACGTTGCTCGTGTTGGGGGTCCACCAGACTCTTCCAAAGCGGCCGCCCCCGCTTACATCGGCAGCAGGATAAATGAAGGAGAATGCGTCCTGCTCACGTCCTCGGCGGCGCTTCCTGGGGCGTCTTTATAGCCAGTGTGGTGGGTGCGAAGGGGCCTCTGCTGGTAGTTCGAGGTGCGTGTCCCGCGTGACGAATGTCCAGCATCTTTTCATCGACCCACTGGCCATTTGCATATGTTCTTTGGAGAAGTGTCTGGGTGCGCAAATGTTAGGTGTGGACTTTTCCCCGCCGCCCCTTTTCGGGATGAGGAAGTTCCTTTCTGTTCCTAGTTGGCTGAGTATTTTTGTCAAGAGAGGGTGGTGGGTTCAAGGAGATACTTTTCTGTGTGTAAGTGATCATGGGGTTTTTGTTTCTCTTCTGTTCATGAAGTTTATGACTGCTATTTTCTTGCTGAACCAACCATTTTATTCCCAGATAAATCCCACTTGGTCACGTTGTAGAATCCATTTTATATATGACTGGTTTTGGTATCATGATAAACTGGCCTCATAGAGTAGGTTAGACATGTCTGTGCACAATTAAATTTTGTGGATGGACCCCAGATGATTGGTGACATCGAGCATCATTTCATGTGCTTTTTGGCCATTGTGTATCTTCCTGGGGAAATGTGTACTCGCGTTCTTTGTCTGTTATTTAGTTGTATTATTTGTCTTTATACTTTTTTATTGTTGTTACATGAGTTTTTTTTTTTTTAATTTTTTTTTTCAACGTTTATTTATTTTTGGGACAGAGACAGAGCATGAACGGGGGAGGGGCAGAGAGAGAGGGAGACACAGAATCTGAAACAGGCTCCAGGCTCTGAGCCATCAGCCCAGAGCCTGACGCGGGGCTCGAACTCACGGACCGCGAGATCGTGACCTGGCTGAAATCGGACGCTTAACCGACTGCGCCACCCAGGCGCCCCAATGAGTTTTTAAAAACCTGTTTAGATCACAAACCTCGTATCAGCTGTGTGACTAGCAAACCCACATTTTAGCCCCAGATGAAGGGGTGTTGCCTTTGTTGTAACTGATGTAGCTGGGTTCTGTGTCCTTAGATTTTGGGGACATGTCTTTTGTTTTGCAACTTCTGATTATTTTTATCATAGTTGTTTGCTCTTTATTTCAATGATGCAGTGTCCTCTGATTTTGCTGAGAAGATATTATGTGGTTTTTTTTTTTTTTTTTCCTCTCTCTGTTAAAGTCATCTCTTGCCCTTTTAGTAGCAATCTGTCAGGGAACTTTTCTTTCTGGTGCCCTTTTGCTTGAATTCTGGGTACTGGGTTATATATTTCAGAGGCCCTGCTGACTTCTGAGTTTCTTCAGGAACCAGAACTTGTCTTACACGCCAGGTGTGCCAGGCGCCCGGGCCCTGGCCTGTGTCCGTGCCCAGAGCCCAACTAATCTGGAGAAAGGGTCGTGTCTGCCTCTGTCGGAAGAGAGGGGACTCCAGCAGGCTTCTTGCCCTTGTTCCTTCCAGGGCGAGAGCTGCTCCCATCAAGCAGCCCTGGAATCTGAGTGTCCACAGCATCCTGACATTCTGGTTCCAGTTCTTGGAGCTGATGACGAGGCATAATCGTCTTTGAGCAGGCCAAACGTGTGTCCTCCGATTTGTGTGCTGTCCGAGTGAATATCTCACTTTTCAATCTGTACAGAACTGGTCTGCTCAGATGTGTCTCAGTAGAAATATCCCAGTAAATTGGGTGTGTGCAAGTCTATGGCAGCTCTTGTCATCACCCTCTGCTTCAAGTCCCAGCCCTTCCCGTCACTGTGCGCAGTGCAGTGGGTCTGCCTGGGTGTTGTCACTCCCTACTCACGTGTGACTCATGGTCCTGGGAACGGAGTGCAGCTCCCCGCCTGTCACCCTTCATCCTCCCCCACACGTAGGTGATGATGGAGCTTTGCTGCAATAGAGTGTATGGTATGTTTCAGGACTCTGTGGTCTTTGTGGATGTGGCTGTGAACTTCACCCCGGAAGAGTGGGCTTTGCTGGATAGCAGTCAGAGGAACCTCTACAGAGATGTGATGCTGGAGACCTGCAAGAACCTGGCCTCAGTGGGTAAGGACGGCTCCATCCCTTCCCTAGTCTTGACGCAACACATGTTTCTTACAACTGTCTGATTTTGCTGGGGCCGAGGAATGGGAGTACATTGGAGGAGGGGTAGACATGATCCAAGCCTTCATGGAACCTACGTAGAGTCACATAGCTTTTCCACGAGAAAAGTTTTATGTGTTAACTTGCTCTGTTCATCTTGATTAAGGTCTGAGACTCCCTAATTTAATAAATGGGAATGCGGTCTCTGGTGAGTGCTGTTTTGTGGTTTTTACTCCTGTGGAAGTTACACGGTGGCGAATACACATTGGACACCTTAATATTGCTGCACTTAAATCCTCACTTAACGAGGAGGGATGGCGGCAGAGTAGGGGATCCTGAACTCACCGCGTTCCCCGGACACTCTGAGGCAATAGGAACGTGTACTCCCACTAAGTCTGCGATGCCTGGAAAACTGGCCGGACAGGTCTTTCGAAGCTAACATGAAGGCTGCATGGAAAAGGGTAGGCAGGGGGGAGATGTGGTTGGAAACCAAACCCCCGGTGTGGCTGTCCACAAGTGGGCGGGACATCCCAGTTACCGAGAAGCTGGGGAATCAGTCCCCACACCGTGCACCCCTGGCCCGGGGGACTACAGTGGAGAGACCAGGACCCATAACACCTGCCTTTGAAAATCAATGAGCCTTAAGTTTTGGGGGTGAAACCTCACAAGGGCTTCACTCTAGGCTGTATCGTTTGGCAGAAGGTCCAGCAGAGGGGCAGCCTTTTGAAAATGGCCTTAGTTGTATGTGATAGAGATTTATTGATTAATTTTAGGACACACACTGGAGGCTCAGGGAACTTCCTGCAGGAACAGACGTGTAGGCAGGTGTCATTTCCCTTGCCCCCCTTCACCCTAGATGGTCAGGTGCTTGTGGGAGCCAGTTCTGATGCTCTGCGTCTATGCTGCCAACACCAGTTGCCACACGACAGCATCCCCCCAGAGGACTCCCACCGCCCCCAGGATACAAAATCAATGTACAGAAATCTGTCGCATTCTTATAGACTAATAATGAAGCGGCAGAAAGTTAAATTAATGAAGAATCCCCTCTTACAATTGCACCAAAACCAATACAATATCTGGGAATAAGCTCAATCAAAGAGGTGAAAGAACTGTATCCCAAAGAGGGTAAAACACCAATGAAGGAATTTCAAGACAACACAAAGAAATGGAAAGACTGTAGTACCCCAAGCAATGTAGAGATTTAACGCAATCCCTGTCAAAATTCCAACAGCACTTTTCACACAGGTAGCACCGACATACTAAAATTTGTATGGAACTACAAAAGACTTCAAAAGCCAAAGCAATCTTGAGAAAGGAACACGAAACCGGGGGTATTCCAATTCCAAATTTTGAGTTCTATTACAAAATGGTAGTCATTAAAACAGGATGATACAGGTACAAAAATAGAAACAGAGATCAGTTGAGTGGAACGGAAAACCTAGAAATAAGCTCACAATTATATGGTCGATTAACCTTTTTTTTTTTTTTTTTTAAGTTTATTTATCTTGAGAGAGCGCTAGAGTGAGTGCAGGGGAGGGGCAGAGAGAGAGGGAGAGATAGATCCCAAGCAGGGTCTGCACTGTCAGCAAGGAACCTGATGCAGGGGTTGAACTCACCAACTATGAGGTCATGACCTGAGCCAAAATCAAGAATCAGATGCTTAACTGACTAAGCCACTCTGGCACCTCGTCAATTAATCTTTGACAAAGGAGGAAAGAACATACAGTGGGAAAAATATAGTCTCTTCAACAAATGGCACTGGGAAAACCGGACAGCCACATGCGGAATGAAACGAGACCACATTCTTCACCACACACAAAAATAAACTCAAAGTGGATTAACGACCTAAATTTGAAACCTGAAACCATAAAACTTTCTGAAGGGAGTGTAGGCAGTTCTCTCAGACATTGGCTATGGCAACATTTTTCTAGATCTGCCTCCTGAGGCCAAGAAAATAAAAGCAAAAATAAACTATTGCAACTGCATCCAAATAGAAAGCTTCTGCACAGTGAAGGCAACAAGCAACAAAAGTAAAAGGTAGGGGCGCCTGGGTGGCGCAGTCGGTTAAGCGTCCGACTTCAGCCAGGTCACGATCTCGCGGTCCGTGAGTTCGAGCCCCGCGTCGGGCTCTGGGCTGATGGCTCAGAGCCTGGAGCCTGTTTCCGATTCTGTGTCTCCCTCTCTCTCTGCCCCTCCCCCGTTCATGCTCTGTCTCTCTCTGTCCCAAAAATAAATAAAAACGTTGAAAAAAAAATTAAAAAAAAAAAAAAAAAGTAAAAGGTAGTCTCCGGAATGGGAGGTCATACATCCTATAACGGGTTAGTATCCAAAATATATAAAGAACTGAAACAATGCAATACCCCACAAGAAGCAATCTAATAAAAAATGGTCAGGATGGCTCAGGTTGTTGGGCGTCTGACTCTTGATTTTGGCTCAGGTCATGGTCTCACGGTTCGTGGGATCGATTCCCACCTTGGGCCCTGTGCTGATAGCAAGGAGCCTGTTTGGGATTCTCCTCTCTCTGCTCCTCCCCCATTCATGCTGTCTCATTCTCTGTCTCTCAAAATAAATACATATTTTTAAATACATATATGCATATCTTTAAAAATAAGTTTTTTGATTAAAAAAAATTTTTAAATAAAAATTTTAATTGTTAATATTTTAATTTTTTTAGACTTACTTAAATTTATTTTTTAACTTTTTATTTTTAAATAAAAATGTTTATTTTTGTGAGAGAGAGAGAGAGCGTGAGCAGGGAGGGGCAGAGAGAAAGGGAGACGGAATCTGAAGCAGGCTCCAGGCTCCGTGCTGTCAGTACAGAGCCCAACGTGGGGCTCTAACTCACCAACTGTGAGCTCATGACCTGAGCTGAAGTCGGAAGCTTAACCGACTGAGCAACTCAGGTGCCCCTATTTTTTTTTTTTTATGTTTATTTATTTTTGAGAGAGAGAGAGAGAGAGACAGTGCATGAGTGGCAGATGGGCAAAGAGAGAGAGGGAATCTGCAAGAGTCTCCAGCCTCCAAGCTGTCAACACAGAGCCCAATACAGGGCTCGAACCCACAGACCATGAGATCATGACCTGAGCCAAAGTGGGAGCTCAACCAACTGAGCCACCCAGGTGCCCCAATAAATAAACAATTTTTAAAAATGGGTAGAAGACACGAAGAGACACTTCTTCAAAGAAGACATCCAGATGACCAACAGGCACGTGAAAGGGACTCGGCATCACTCCTCATCAGGGAAACGCAAATCAAAACTATAAAGACATATCCCCTAACACCTGTCAGCATGTCTGAAAGAGAAAACACGAAAACAAGTGTTGGTGAGGATGTGGGGGGAAAGGAACCCTCGTGCAGTGTTGGTGGGAATGCAAACTGGTGCAGCCATTGTGGAAAACTGCGTGGAGATTCCTCAAAGAATTAAAAATAGAACTGCCCTATGATCCAGGAATCGCACTTCTGGATATTTACCCCCAAAACACACACACACACACACACAAACACTAATTCAGAGGGATACACGCACCGCTGTGTTTATTGCAGCATTATCTACAATTGCCAGACCATGGAAGCAGCCCAAGTGTCCATCACTAGATGAATGGATAAAGAAGCAATGGTGCATATACAAATGGAGTATTGCCCAGCTATAAAAAAGAATCAAATCTTGCCATTTGCAACAATATGGATGGCGCTAGACAGATTACACTAAATGAAATAAGTCAGAGAAAGACAAATACCAAATGATCTCACTTATATGTGGAATCCATGAAACAAAAGCAAACGAGCAAAGGGAAAAAATGAGGGTGAGACAAACCAAGAAACAGACTCTTAACTATAGAGAACAGAACAGACTGGTGGTTACAAGAGGGGAGGTGGGGGGCATGGGGGATGTAGGGGATGGGGTTTAAAGAGTACCCTTATGATGGAAAAAAAAGAAATCGAAGATGATACAAAAAGTTGAAAGATACAGTATTCTCATGGATTGGAAGGATTAATATTGTTAAAGTCCGTACTACAAAAAGCACCCTACAAATTTAGTGTACCTACCAACCTACCAATAAATAGTATTTTTCAAAGAACCAGAGCAAAATATCCTAAAATTTGTATGGAACCTGAAAAGCCCCCAAATAGCCAGAACAGTTTTAGGGAAGTGTAACCAAGCTGATGATATGATAATCCCAGATTTGAAAATATACTGCAAAACTGTAGTAATCAAAACAGTATGGTATGGCACAAAAACAGACGTAGATGAAGGGAAGGGGATAGAGATCCCCAAAAGAAAGCCATGTTTATATTGTCCAAATATCTACAACCAAGCAGGTCAGAATATACGACGTGGAAAAGACTGTGTTCAGTAAATGGTGTTGGGGAAAACTGGACAGCGACCTCCAAAAGAATGAAACGGTGCAGAGAAAGGGGAACCCTCCTGCACTGTTGGTGGGAATGCAAACTGGTGCGGCCACTCTGGAAGAAAGTCTGGAGGTTGCTCCAAACACTAAAGATGGAACTACCCTACAATTCAGCGACTGCACTACTAGGTATTTATGCAAAGGATTCAAAAATACAGATTTGAAGGGGTACACGCACCCTGATGTGTATAGCAGCATTATTTATCATAACCAAGCTATGGAAGCAGCCCAGATGTCCATCGACTGATGAATGGATAAATAAGATGTGGTTTATATACACAACGGAATATCACTCAGCCACCAAAGATGATGAAATCTTGTCATTTGCAACTACATGGATGGAACTGGAGTGTATTAAACTAAGCGAGAAGTCAGAGGAAGATAAATACCATATGATATGAGTCGTGTGGAATTTAAGAAACAAAACAGATGAACATATGGGAAGGGGGAAACAAACAATAAGAGACTCTTAACGATAGAGAACAAGCCGAGGGTTGATGGAGGGAGGTGGGTGGGGGATGGGCTAGATGGGTGATGGGATAGCACCAGGGGTTGTATATAAGTGATAAATGATGGCTTCCACTCCTGAAACCAATATAATGCATATTTACTAACAAATTTAAGTGAAGACTTGAAGGGGCGCCTGGGTGGCTCAGACAGTTCAGCATCCGACTCTTGGTTTCAGTTTGTGATTTCACAGTTCGTGAGTTCAAGCCCCGAGCTGGTATTCTCTGTCCCTCTCTTTCTGGCCCACCCCCACTCATACTCGCTCACTCTCAAAATAAATAAACTAAAACAACAAAACGGGGCCACTTTCTTACAGCTTACACAAAAGTAAACGATATGGATTAAATACCTAAACGTAAGACTTGAAAGTATATACCTCTTGAAAGAAAACAGAGACAGTAAACTGTAAGGACATTAGCCTTAGTGATATTTTTGTGGACTTGTCCCTCAGGGAAGGGTAAAAAAAAAAAAAACAACAAAAAACAAAAAAACCCCACACTAAACAATTGGGACTATATCAAACTGAAAAGTTTTTGCAGTGAGGCAACTATCAACATGATGAAAAGGCAACCCTTTGTTTATGGGAAGGGGAGAAGATATTTGAAGGTCTGTATCTAAAACATAAATAATTCCTACAACTCAACACCAAAAAAAAATTGATTATTAAATGGGCAGAGGAACTCAACAACAGACATTTTCCTGAAGAAGATATTGAGATGGCCAGTAGACATTCAAAAAGCTGTTCAGTATCACTAATCCTCAGGGAAATGCAAATCAAAACCACAATGCGATATCATCTCAGAGAAGATAGATTGGTTAGTATCAAAAAGACAGGAAATAGCAAGTATTGGTGAGGGTGTGGAGACCAGGAAACCCGTCGTTGTTGGTGTGAAGGTAAACTGGTGCAGCCATGTTGGAAAACCATATGGAGCTTCCACAAAAAACTAAACCACAAGTACCATATGGTCCATACATAATTCCACTTCTGGGTAGTTGACCACAGGGGAAAAAAAACTAACACGCAAAGATATGTGCGCCCCCACGTTCACTGTGGCACTAGTTGTGGTATTTAAGATGTGGAAGCAACCCAGGAGTCCATCGACAGATGAATGGATAGGGAAGATGTGGTATCTACATACAAGGGGCATCACTCAGCCGTATAAAATGGATGAAGTCTTGCCATTTATGACCACATGGATGGACTACAGGGTGTCATTCCAAGTAAATAAGACGGAAAGACAAACACCGTGTTGTAACTTAACACGTGGGATCTAAACAACAAAATGGAGGTACAGACAACAAAAAGTAGAAACAGGTGTAAAAACAGGAGATCAACATGGTGTTTGCAAGGTTGGAAGGGGCTGGAGGGACGGGTGAATGGATGAAGGGGATTGAGAAGTACAGAGTTGAGCTTATTAAATAAAGAAGTCTTGGGAGTGAAGAGTGCCACACAGGGAATATGGGCAGTAATATTGTAGTTTGTATAGTGCCCAGTGGTAATTTCACTTATCGTGGTGAGCATTTTGTAATGTATAGAACTGTCCTATCACTATGTTGTACCCCTGACACTAATATTATAGGCCAATATGGTTCCCTCTCCACCCCCCAAAAAAGCCCAGGGGCTCCTGGCTGGCTCAGTCAGAAGAGCATGTGATTCTTGATGTCAGGGTCATGAGTTTGAGCCCCACGTGGGGTGTACAGGTTAGTAAACAAACAAACAAACAAAAAAAGCCCACACTTACCCATCATCAATGACCCTGAAGACGAAAGTCAGGCCCATCTTCCAGATTGCTTGTTGTCCTTCAAATCCTCCCTCCTGCTGAGCTCTTCTCAGGGGCAGGACAGCAGCCACACACACACCATCTAATCTCCCTCCTAGTGGCACCTGGGGCAGTGCAGACAGGCTCCACTGAGGGCCTATGTGCCTTCAGAACAGGCCAACCCTCAGTTGGACCAGGTTCTGGAGAAGGGATTGGCGTTTGGACACATCCATTAGAAACATGACTCGGGGGCACCTGGGTGGCTCAGTCAGTTAAGCATCTGACTCTCGGTTTTGACCCAGGCCGTGATCTCATGGATTGTGGGATTGAATGCTGTGTCGGGCTCCAGGCTGACAGTGCAGAGCCTGCTCGGGATTCTCTCTGTCCCTCTCTCTCTGCCGCTCACCTGCTCGTGCTCTCCCTCTCTCTAAAAATAACTGAACTTAATAAAAAGAAAGAAACATGACGCAGTCTGTTTGAGAAGGGGGGTGTTTGTCACTTACCTGGCTTCCCTGTTGGACTTTTCATCCATCCTTATGCACATGGTGAGCCTTTCTGTAGTTTTGTTACAGAGGTAGTGTGTCGGTGTGTGTATCTTGCCCAGTTCCTTCCTATTTTGTTTTTCTAAAAATACTGATCTCTGCATTAGTCTCCATCTATATTGAAGTATTTCTGAGTGAACACGTTGCCATTTGATAGTTTTCCTATCATTCCCAAAGTCCCAGATTACCAAGGTCCTCAGAATTTTTCCTTGGTCACCTGACCTTTCTTCCTGATGAACTTCATTTACATTTGAGATCAGTATACGAATGGAAGTCTACGTTCGGTCTGTTTTCTTTCTTTTATCCACTAATTCTTTTCTAGCAAACTAAATTTTGCTACCAAATGTTGCAGATTATTGCATTCGAGTTAATACCAGTGGATCAAGTCCTCAGTGGGATGTTTTGGAGGATGAACCATCTCATGAAGAAAAAATAGTAAGATTTGCAAGAAACGATTCCTGGTCTGTTTTTGGAGAAAACCAGACATTTCGTAGCAGAGGAGATTACCTGCAAACCCAGGAAAGGCGTTTGAGGTGAGTGACACTTGCAGGGAGGAGGAGGGGGGACTTTGGCAGATTGTGAGACTAACTTGAAATTAAAGAACAGCTGAAAACCTAGCGCAACAATTGTGTAATTGGTGGGAAAAATGCATTCTACGTATTGATCATCTGAAACCCCATTCGGTTGGAAACCACGGTCAGGGAAAACTCTACGTAAGAAGCCCTGAATGTTATGACTCTGTTTGAGTCCTCAGCCAGACCAGTAAGCTTGTACCACTTTGTAAGCATGGAGACAGTGCCACAAACGTACCCATTCATTGACAGTGGCCATTGTGCATGAGCGAACATCAATAATAGATCATTAATGAATAAAGAGATCGCTTCTAATCACTAGTCCCTAACCGTGTGCCTTCCCGTTTTGAACAGAAGTCCTTTTGTGGAGAGTGTCTGTGAACGTATCGAAGGAGATCAACGCGGAGGCACCCTGAACCCGATTACAAGTCTTACCGCGCACCAGGGGTATCCCACCGGAGGCAAATCCTGTCAATGCGCTAAGTGTAGAGAAGCCCTCACAGGTGGTTTTTTCCTAGGGAATCTGCGAAGATTTCACCCAGGACTCAAACCTAGTCCCTGTGAGGAATGTGGGCTGGCCTGTAGCTGTGTCGCGAGCCTCAGCACTCAGGTGGACGCAGGCCTTGTAGAGAAACCCTATGAAGGTCAGGACGCCGGGAGAGCATCGGAGACGTACGCGAAGAGTCTCAGTAGTAAAATATCTCTAGAGTGCAAGAAATGTGGAAAAGCTTTCATTTGCACGTCTTCCTTTCAGGGTCACGTGCGAGGTTCCTGTGGACAGAGTGTCCATGCGTGTGGCGTGTGTGGGAATGCCTTTATGTTTCACTCCCGTCTTACGTGTCACGTGAGAACTCACGCCGGGGAGAGGCCCAGTGATTGCATAGACTATGGGAAGGTTTACAGCTGCCTCTCTTACGCTCAAGGTCACTCAAGTAATCAACCTGGGGAAAGAGTTTTTCAGTGTGGGCTCTGTGGGAAAGCCTTCACTCGTCGGACCTACCTTCAAAGTCACGTGAGAACGCATACTGGGGGAAAACCCTATAAATGTCAGGAGTGTGGAAAAGCCTTCACTCGTCGGGCCTACCTTCAAAGTCATCTGAGAAAGCACAGTGGAGTGAAATCTTTCAAGTGCCAGCAGTGTGGAAAAGCCTTCTATTCGTCCTCGTACCTTCAAATACATGCACGGATACATACTGGGGAGAGACCCTGCGTGTGTCAGCATTGTGGGAAAACGTTCAGATACCCCGCAAACCTGCGAGCTCACGTGCGGACACACACCGGGGAGAGGCCCTACGAATGTAAGGAGTGTGGAAAAACCTTCAGTCGTGTCTCCTCCTTTCGAAGGCACGGGAAAACCCACAGTTGAGTCAAACATCTGAAAGTACGGAGTGTCGTTCCTAATCCGTTCTATTGTTCTTCATTCCTTCGATACGGAACAACGCACGCTGGGGAGAGACGCTTGTGAGTAGTGGGGGAAAGCTTTCAGGCAGCTCCAGCATTTGCAGTCATTTGAGATACTGTTGCGTGAAACCCTAGGAGAGTAAAGAGTGTGGGAAAGCGTAGCAGGTTTACTCCTTCCTTGGAGGACGCACAGTGGGGAGAGACCCTTTGAAGGTCAGCACTGTGGGAAGACGTTCAGGCGTCACGGCTCCCGTCAAGAACACGTGAGGCTGCACAGTGGACGGTGAGCCGGTGAATCTGAGGACTCTGGTGGGGCCTTCCAGTGCCCCGTAGACCTGCGGGAGCGTGTGACGACTCACACTGGGCACTGTGGGAGAGCCCCCAGTCGTCCCTCCTCCCACCGAGGACACATGTGAAGGAAAACACGGCGAAGTGTAGCCTGAGAACGTAGGGACCGTGGAAAAGCCTTCGGGCATCCCAGGAACCTGTGAGCACACACACACTGGGGACTAGCCCTGAGCACAGCACCTGTGGCAAAGCCTGCATTCTCCCCTAATAGTCATATTTAAAACATGAGCAAACACCACGGAGAGAAATCTTCTCGATGGGAAAAGTGTCGGAAAAGCTTGGAAGGATCGTAGGTCACGTATTTTGTCCATGGCAGGTCAGGCAGCCCCGGCATCTTCTAATTGTTGTAAATATGGATTTGTCTTTGCAAATGCCTCTTCCTTACAGGGATCCCAAGTGCGTTAATTCCAGCTCATGCCTAAGAAGCATCCCACTGTGTCCTTCTCACCTGTAGGGCATTATTTTGTTATCTCAGATCCGAAAACCGCACACAGTTATGGCAAACGTGTCTCCACGACGATGTCTTCTGGACCCAGGGCTGATCAGTGGTCTGTACGTGTATCTCGTCCTCTGGTGCAGAGACTAGAACTCCCCGACTCCGCCCTGCCCCTTTTTGCGGTCTCTATTATTGAAAGTTGTGTCTCCACGTGTGCTGTTGCTGCCGTGTGCCCACCTGTGTTCCCCATGGACGTTAGTAAACGCGCAAGGATACTGGAGGAGGACAGTCTCCTCTGATCGTGTTCATGGTTTGACCTCCGCTCATCGCCCTTGATCTCGGTTGTTCATCAGTCATGACCCATTGAGTTACGAAGAGAAACTCTGTTGGGGGTGCCTGGGTGGCTCAGTGGGTTAAGCGCCCCACTCTTGATTTTGGCTCTCAGGTCATGAGCTTGCGGTTCGTGGGATTGAGCCTCGTGTCAGGCTCTGCGCTGACAGCTCTCTCTCTCTCTCTCTCTCAAAGTAAATACATACACTTAAAAAAAAAAAAAGAAGAGAAACCTTGTGGCTTGAAGTGGAAAGCTAGTGTCTGGCTGGTTCTGCTGGGTTTCGTCGTGAGCCTTGTGAGGCGGGAGGCCGTATGTCCCAGAGTCCTCCTCTGTGCGGCTCTGAGAGGAAGGCCCTGAGAAGAGAAGCTGTGTGGGGCTTGGAGAGCAGCAGTGAGGAACCGTGATTCTCCATCCTTCCGTGCCGCCAGGGGACAGACGCGTGGGGACCCAGGTGGGCCCGAGTCACGGCGTGTTGTCCTGGCTTCTGGTCTGCCGTCTGGAACAGCCCCCATGTAAGAAAAGTTTGCCATTAGTTCTTGTTAGCATGTTCCAGAGACTTCCACGAGCTGTCCCGTGACAGATCGTCTTGGCTTCCCGGTCCCCACGGATCCTTGTGTTGCCCTGTGACTCTTTGTGTCCGTGAGGCCGTCTCTTCAGGCTGTCGTGCTTAGCGAGCTCTCTTATCCTGTGACCCCTTCATCTCCATACTTTTCTTAAAAATGTTAATCTTACTTTTTTTTTTTTTTTTGAGAGAGAGAGTGAGCGGTGGAGGGGCAGAGAGAGGGAGACAGAACCCCAAGGGGGCTCCTCACTGTCAGCACAGAGCCCGACTTCAGGGCTCGATCTCACGAACCGTGAAGTCATGACCTGAATCGAAATTGAGAGGTGGACGCTTCGCCAACTGAGCCACCCAGACGCCCCTCCATGCTTTTCCTCGTACGTGATTTCTGTGGTGAGCATCTCAGGGTAGGTCTGTGTCCTGCCTCCCTCAGACCAAAGGCTGTAGCCACAGATGCAGGAAACCTCTGTCCTTGGTTGCATTGTAGAGAGGCTGTGCTGACCCTGCCTTTCTTCTTTCTGGATGTTTCCGTGATTGGAATTAGCACCTGTGAGTGTATTTGGCCGTTTGTGGAAGTTTTCCTCTATAGCTGGCCGCTGTCTTAAGAGAGAAACCCAGTATGCTTACTGACTCTTGTTACACGTGATTTCCCAGTGTTTAATTCTGTTGTTTTTAAATTTTTTTTTTCAACGTTTATTTATTTTTGGGATAGAGAGAGACAGAGCATGAACGGGGGAGGGGCAGAGAGAGAGGGAGACACAGAATTGGAAACAGGCTCCAGGCTCTGAGCCATCAGCCCAGAGCCCGACGCGGGGCTCGAATTCACGGACCGCGAGATCGTGACCTGGCTGAAGTCGGACGCTTAACCGACTGCGCCACCCAGGCGCCCCTAATTCTGTTGTTTTTAATACGTGGTTCAAAACACTGTAGTTTTTGTGAAACAATAGCCCCCCTCCCCATTATTTCTTAGAAAGCATCTTACCTGGGTTTTCCAGTCTTTTACATCTTTATAAGTGTTTTCTGATTCGTTACCCGAGATTTTATGTTCAAATATGACCTGCTGGGGAAGTGACTCATTTTTGGAGTGTGTCATTTTTTCCATACATATTCAGAAGCAATAGTACTAAATACTGTTTATCTTAAAAGTAAAACTGAACAGTTCCTTCGCCAGGAAAAATGTTTATCTGTCCTTAGCAGTTCAGCAGGGGAATGCTTCAGCAAGGGTATAGACGTGTCTGGAGAACAAAGGAGAGGAATGCTCTTTTATAGAGGAGAGGGGGGGTTGTAGGAGGGGCTGGTATAACAGCGCATTGTCGTGAAGCGGGAGTTCAAGTGGAGTGTATTTTCATGGGCTGAGCTGTGACGGTCTGCCACCGGCGAGGCCATTCATGGCAGAGGAGGAAACCTTTCTTCCTCCTGGTGGGACAATAAAGCAGTAGCTGAAGGCGTATCGAATCCGAGGGTGTCTTTCCTTCGGAGTGTGTAGTTGACAGTCAGCGCTGGGTCATGAGACCTCCCCAAGATCGTTCTTCAAGGGCATTTCTGACCAAGAGACCGGCTTTCCGTTGTTAGTGGTTTTGTCCCTCAGTGCTGGGGAGGATGTGTCTTGGTTCTGTGTCTCACGTGAGAGAGGGAAGGTGCACAGCGGTGGAAACCAGTTAGGGGCCCGCGAAGGAAAGCTGGAGAAACTCTCCAGCACTTCCCACCTCGTCTGTATTTATCAAGCTGATAAGCATCGGAGGGGCGGCCGGCTGGCTCGGTCAGTAGAGTGCACAGCTCTTGATCTCAGGGTTGTGAGTTCAAGCCCCACGTTGGGTGTAGCGATTACTTAAAAATAAAATCTGAAGAGACAGAGAGAGAGATGGTAAGTATGGGAAATCATCTAATTATTAGGTACATCATTTTCACAAAAGTTTGACAGGCAACAATATAGAAACCTTAGAATAAATATACAAAACTAAGTAGCTTAGCTTGGCAATTCTACATTATGTGAATAATATTCTTTTTTTAATAATTATTTGTTTCTCTAATTTTTTTTGAATTTTTATTTTTATTTTTGAGAGAGAGACAGAGTGCCAGCAGGGGAGGGGCAGAGAGAGAGGGAGACACAGAATCCGAAGCAGGCTCCAGGCTCTGAGCTGTCGGCACAGAACCCGACATGTGGCTCGAACCCATGGATGGTGAGACCATGACCTTAGCCAAAGACAGACTCCCAAACGACTGAGCTACCCAGGCGCCTCAAAATGATTATTTGTTTTTGAGAGAGAGAGAAAGTGTGAGCAGGGGAGGGGCAGAGAGAGACGGAGAGCGAGAATCCCAAGCAGGCTCTGTCCTGTCAGCACAGAGCCCAATGCTGGGATTGATCCCACAAACCATGAGATCATGACCTGAGCCGAAACCAAGAGTCGGATGCTTGACTGACTGAATGAACCAGGCGCCCCAACAGGTGAATATTCTAAACCGGACCCTAGGTCTGAAAGTACTCAACTGAAGTTTTATTGTCACTTACTCAGACTTCAGGGAGAAAGGTCTTATTTATAAAAGCAAACCCGGAGTCCTGGATGCATCCTGGAAGTGTCTTGGAGAAGCAGCATAGAAGGTAGAATAGTGGAGGGGTGCCTGGCACGTGACTCTTGATCCCAGGGTTGTGAGTTTGGGCCCCATATTGAGCATAGGAATTTCTTAAATTATTATTAAAAAGAAAACAATAGTGGGTCCTGTAGGAGCACAAGAATCAACTCGGGACTGGGGCAGATGTAGTGCAAATAATGCAAAGCAGTAGCTGATGAAATTTTTTGCAATAATGGCAAAACTTGAAAGTTTATTATTTATTTAAGGTCTCTCTATCTCCAACGTGGCTCTCAAACTAATGACTCCAAGATCAAGAGTCCCATGGGGGTGCCTGGGTGGCTCAGTCAGTTAAGCATCCGACTTCGACTCGGGTCATGATCTCACGGTTCGTGGTTCAAGCCCCGCGTCGGGCTCTGTGCTGACAGCTCGGAGCCTGGGGCCTGCTTCGAATTCTGTGTCTCCCTCTCTCGCTGCCTCTCCCCTGCCTGCATTCTCTCTCTCTCAAAAGTAAATAAGCATTAAAATAAAATTCTTTTAAAAAAGAAAAAAAAAGGGTCCTGTGGCTGCTCCAACCCTGCCAGGCAGGTGCCCCAAAAGACATTTTAAAATGTATTGTTAGCGGCACTTGGGAGGCTCAGTCAATTGAGTGTCCAACTCTTGATTTCGGCTCAGGTCATGGTCTCACGGTTTCGTGAGTTCAGGCCCTACATCAGGCTCTGCACACCGACTGCACGAAGCCTGCTTGGCATCGTCTCTGTCTCTGTCTCCCCCCCCCCCCACCCCCCATCCCCTGCTCTCTCTGTCTCTCTCTCTCTCTCAAAATAAATAAACTTTAAAAAAAAAAAGTGGTATTGTTATTCCAAAAGAACTGTCTGGAACCAAATGTGTTATCAAATGCAGCCTACAGAGCTGCATTTTTAGAAACTACTGCATAAGAATCCCGTGTCAGTGACGAGTTCAGATGAAAGAAAGACTTCTTTAAATTCTGAACGTCTTCCCTCTTAGGAGAAAGCCAGTGAAAATGACTGTATCACAGGGCCGTGATGAGGGGGTTTCTGAAAGGCCACAACTCGAAGAAGAGATTCCCCTCTTTTGTAACAGTTTGGGAAAGGTGGACAAGGGCACGTTCTTTCCACGAAGGACAGAGAAGAAGCAACGATGAGAAAAAGGAACCCAGGCGAGGCTGAACGTCTCAGGAGGGCTGCGACCCAGATGTTGCCTGCTGCCTTTAGGGGAAATCTGTACCAGCTATTGGTCTAAATGTGTGGTTTTACCCTTGGCTGAGGAGAGAGAGAAAAACAGTGTGAGTGGGGGAGGGGCAGAGAGAGGGAGACACAGAATCCGAAGCAGGCTCCAGGCTCCGGGCTGTCAGCACAGAGCCCGACGTGGGGCTCGAACTCACAGACTGTCAGATCATGACCTGAGCTGAAGTCAGACGCTTAACCGACAGCCACCCGGGCGCCCCCACTTTGATCCTTTTTAAAACACCAATCAATAAGCTATGAAAAATCTTTATTGTGTAGAGGGGTGGTATGTTCAATGCCATAGGGCGTCCAAAGGATGTGTCAGCATTAAGCAGCCGTGAGGGGTTTTGTCTGGATCCAAATGTCCAGTTCCAAGATCGAGTGCCCTGAGTATTGATCCTGAGTTTGAGCAGACTGCAGATTTTTGAGACTTTATGTCCCTTTAAACCCCAGAGTTTAACAGGTAGATAATGTCTTCCATTGAAGGGAAGCAGAGAATGGAATTCTCTCCATAGTGTAACAAAGGAGAGAGGCAGAAAACTTTCTATCCTCCAGATCAGCTTTAGGGGCTTACGAAGTCAGACTCTCTGTGGGTGCCTGGGGCACGACTGTCTGGTGTATTTCTGTGCCTCCAAGTGAGAGCAAAAACTCGCTACGCTTACCAACTGGAATACGAAAATCCACTGCATAGATAAGTCCCAGTGAAAAGTTTGCTCTCAGTGGCAGTGGGTGTCTATAGCCAATGGGGGTTGGGAACAACGGTGTGGAGGGAAGATGTTATTTATTGCCGAGACGTCTTGGACAGATGTCCAAGGTCAGCCACTGGATTTTCTGCTAAGTAAGATGGGTGTTACCGGAAGTAGTGCAGGGGGTCATGAGACACCGACGCTTTCAGTCTGTCATCGGCTTGATGCCCAGAAAGAGCATGGTGGCTGATCCAATGGGAACAAATGACCGGTGTTCTTAGACTGCTCTAGTGTCTCAGAGACAGAGCATAGAAGAGAGGACCTGGGCTCACTTATTTCCTCTCATTGGCTATTTTGATTACTACTGCCCCATTCCAGAATTACTTGCCCATTTTAAGGAAATGAAATTCTGGGATTTTACCTTTCTTGGAAGACTCGGCCTAAGACGTGAATAGGGGAGGAGAAAGGAAGGAGAAGAGGGTATTTCTCAAAGCGCCCAGACAAGGAATAGGCTGACAGGCAGGAACCTGCTGAGATATTTTAGAGACGCCCCCCCCGCCCCCCCCCCCCATAGTGGAGCTGTTTTTTTAGCCCTTCCAGGCAGGGGCTGCGTTACAGCAGGGGGCTGGGCACCAAGAATGTACTGGTGTCGACAAGGATAGAGATCCCTTCCCAATGTGGAGGTGGTTCTGATGGGGGAGGATGGGGCAAGCTGAGGGCAAGGTACAGGTTGCGGCGTGCGCACACACACACACGCACACACACGCACACACACCAGGTGAGATATGTGAGACATTCCCTGGACGCTCCTGGCTACCCACGAACAAAGGAAAGGGGTTTAAGTGCTTGCCATGGCAATGTGGGAAACTAAGGCAAACGAAAAATTCAATTCCCTTACTGCCTACAGCTCATTGACAAGTCCTTGAAACTGGCAGGGCGACCTCCTTCTAGGAGCTCAGCTGCCTCCATGAGGACACTTTGCTGGGAGCAGAAGGCAATCTGGGCTTAACATTATCCCGACCTCGTGGACCCTGTCAGTCTACTCCCTTTATCTCACCTCCCCCAAGATACATGCTGGCAATCATCTGCCAAGCCTGTGGACCCCTGATACACATCTGAAGGGTCTCATGACTGAGGTTTTATTATATGGTAACAAATGGTGTTTTCCCTAGCAGCAGCCAGCCCCTCAAGGTCCTGGGAACCTTGCTTCCAAAATACCTTAGAGACTTACTCTATCCCTGACCCCCTGCCAACCTGAGGGCATATAATGAGTCACCCGTCACAACCCCAGTGCGGCTCTTCCTGCCCATGGGTCCTGTTCCCGTGCTTTAATAAAATCATCTTTTGACCCCAGAGATGTGTTCAGGAATTCTTTCTTCGCTGTCGGCTCCGGACCACCCCACCGTCACCCCAAAACTTCAGTTTCACAAGCTGATTGAGAGAGAAGACTGAGAACAGCCCCTGTGGTTCCCTGGAGGCCCGTCGCTGGGAATGAGGAGGGTGTGGGAAGGGCTGGCTGGAGGGACACGGGGGGTGGAGTGCTTACATTTGTAACAAACTTTTTCCCCAACACCCTGGCTCTTTGCAATAATTGCAGAAAGCAAAGTTTTTTGTTTTCCTCATTTTGTGTAGGGGCTTCCATTTGCCGTAAGTGGAAATTGAGAATGTATTCGTATTCGTCTTTCTTCAAGTGAGGAGCGTGTCCGTGAAATTACCTGAGTCTGGGATGGTCACAGTTTCTCATTCCACGCTGGTTTCTTTTGCCTAAATGAGAAAGAATTCAGTTGTGCTCATGCATAAACAGAGTCATGAGCTACCCAGGTACATTCAGTAACTAAAGTTCAACCAGAATTTTCTTGAAAGGCAATTTGGAGTCCATTGTAATCATCATGAAAAGGTTCATCAGGTTGTGATGTTGCAAGGCTGAGTTTTGTTCCCCTCCCCAGGCTTAAGGGAAGATGGCATCGCTCAGTATTTCCAGTGAATGTTCTAGCATCCTGGCCAAAATGTAGGTGTCTGATTCCCCAATACTCTTTGGGGTGTTCCCACTGGGCTAGTTTCATCCAGTGTTTGGCCTGGCCGTCTCCAGCAAGCATGTGATCCAACTGGTATAAATCTGAGAAACCAGGGTGGTGAGTTTGAATAACTGTTAAATTCTTCAGCAAACCACTGGGGATCCTCAGTCACTTTGGGAAAGTCTAACTCTGGCTCCCAGTTCAGCCTCTGACCACCAGGCTTCACCTTGGGCTTTATTTGGATCCCCCACAGGGGCGTGTTTTAATGGGTTCAGGAGAGCAAGGATTGGGGAGAGAATCAGAGGAAAAGGACCTTCACTGAAAGGATTAGGAGGAGGGTGGGGGTACACAGGTGGTAGGGAGGGAGCAGAGGGAAGAGAGGGAGGGGGCACTGATGGCCTGGTCTGCACTGGAAGGGGCGCCCATGTGTCTGGAGACAAAGAAGATGGGGAAGGAGACGAAGACTTGGAAGCCATTTTGACACCTTTCAGTGGTTTGTCTCTGATAATTTAGAAATAGTGTTTTGCAGAGAAGGGAATTTACATTTTGATAGTGTTTGGAAGCTTCCAAATACCCATTGAAGTAGACATCCCATCTTGATGGGGTTTTGGGGCGATGGTGGGGGTCCAGAGCCAATGGCCAAGAAAGAATTCTTGAGACATCTTTGGTGCAAAAAGGTGCTATTAGTAAAGCACGGGGACAGGACCTGTGGGCAGAGGCACTGTGTCGTTAGTGTGGGGGGTGACCTGGGACTTGGGGGAGGTAGAGAAGGAAAGTTTCCAAAAGGACTTTCATATGCTAAAGAGGACTCCTAAGGTAGCAGGGGCCTTGCTGTGGTCAAGCTAAGGTGGTTTTTCCCTCTTGTAAGGCATTAACATGAAGACAAGACAGTTGAGAGTTAATTGGTGGAATGTTTTACTCTGCCTGTCTCAAATATTTGCCAATGGGCCACAGGTTACAAAGAAATTTAATTAGAAAAAAATTTTTTAATGTTTATTTATTTTTGAGAGAGAGACAGAGAGTGAGAGCAGGGGAGGGACAAAGAGAGAGGGAGACACAGAATCTGAAGCAGACTCCAGGCTCTGAGCTGTCAGCACAACAGAGCCCCACGCAGGGCTTGAACCCACAAACCATGAGATCATGACCTGAGCCGAGGTCGGACACTTAACCGACTGAGCCACCCAGGCGCCCCAAGAGGTTTAATTTTATTTAAATTTTTATCTGGCGTTTGTTCCCAATATCACCATGGAGTGGGAGGGTGATGTTAGGGCTTCAGGAAATTGAGTCTATGGGTTTCTGGTGGTTAGACGCTATTGATAAGATTGCCTTGTTCCTTGTAATTTACTAGGACATTTGTGAGCTGATGGAGACTCACGTCCTGCACGACTGTGCTCTCCATCAGTTGACCATTGGGTTTTTTTTCCCCCTTTCTTTTGTTCTTGGGCAGCCAGGATTGCCTGAGGAATGTCACACAGATCCCACTCTGGGGCGTGGGGGAGGGAGTTTGCCGGGTCTCAGCTTGCTTTGCGCTCCCTCATCAGTCTGGTTTTGGCAATTTTAGCGACAAAGCTGTCCAATTCAACTTTGTTAAGAATCCATCTGGGGAGATCAGAAGTCTCTAATAATGGCCATTGATGTTCTAAGTTACTTCTAATGAAGTTAGTTAGAAATGTGTGTGAGGATGAAAAAATGCCCAACTTCACTCCTCATCAGGAAAATACAAATCAAAACCACCATGAGATACCCCCTCACACCTATCAGAATGGCTAACAGTAACAACTCAGGCAACAACAGATGTTGGTGAGGATGCGGAGAGAGGGGATCTCTTTTGCATTGTTGGTGGGAATGCAAACTGGTGCAGCCACTCTGGAAAACAGTATGGAGGTTCCTCAAAAAATTAAAAATGGAACTACCCTACGACCCAGCCATTGCACTACGAGGCATTTACCCAAGGGATACAGGTGTGCTGTTTCGAAGGGACACATGCACCCCCGTGTTGATAGCAGCACTATCGACAATAGCCAAAGTATGGAAAGAGCCCGAATGGCCATCAATGGATGAATGGATAAAGAAGATGTGGTACATATAGACAATGGGGTATTACTTGGCAATCAAAAAGAATGAAATCTTGCCATTTGCAACTACGTGGATGGAACTGGAGGGGATTGTGCTAAGTGAAATTAGAGAAAGACAAAAATCATATGACTTCACTCATATGAGGACGTTAAGAGAAAAACAGGTGAACATAAGGGAAGGGAAACAAAAATAATATAAAAACAGGGAGGGGGACAAAACAGAAGAGACTCATAAATATGGAGAACAAACTGAGGGTTGCTGGAGGGGTTGTGGGAGGGGAGGATGGGCTAAATGGGGAAGGGGCACTAAGGAGGACCCTTGCTGAGATGAGCACTGGGTATTATACATAGAGGATGTATCACTAAATTCTCTTCCTGAAAGCATTGTTGCACTACGTGTTAACTTGGATTTAAAGTTTAAAAAATAAGTTAAAAAAAAAAAAAAGAAATGTGTGTGAGGAGAGACCATAATTATTTATTTATTTATTTATTTATTTATTTATTTTTTTTTTTTTTCAATATATGAAATTTATTGCCAAATTGGTTTCCATACAACACCCAGTGCTCATCCCAAAAGGTGCCCTCCTCGAGACCATAATTTTTTAAATATAAAACCAGAGGGTGGGGTGCCTGGGTGGCTCAGTCAGTTAAGCATGTGACTTCAGCTCAGGTCATGATCTCATGGTCTGTGGGTTCAAGCCCCACGTGGGGCTCTGTTGTGCTGACAGCTCAGAGCCTGGAGTCTGCTTCAGATTCTGTGTCTCCCTGTCTCTCTGCCCCTCCCCTGCTCACGCTTTGTCTCTGTCTGTCTCTCAAAAATGAATAAATGTTAAAAAAAAAAAAAAACCAGAAGGTATGACACAATGGGTCTTGAGGGATGCTCTTCAAGTATTTTGATGACTGGGATCCCATTCCTTAGCTTTTTCTTTAGAACAGAAAGAGAAATTCCTAAATACCGCTGTTTCAACAGGAACAGGTTGGTTCCAGAAGGACTTGGGCAAAGACCTCTACCCAGGAACAGTCTGCGCCCACATGATGCAGAGAGGAAAGGCAAAAGAACTGTAGATACAATTAAATTTCCTTATGGCTTGTAGCCCATTGACAAATACTTCAGGCTGGCGGAGTAGGACTTTCCTCCAGGAATGCCCAACTGTCTTAATCCCTTGCTAGAGATAAATAAATAAGTAAATACCCAAACAAAACCACAAACAAACAAAACCACAAAAACAAAACCCCAACAACAACCTTAGTCTGTCAACAGCTAGGCCTCCAGGATCCTGTAAGCCTTCTTTAACGTATTAAAATGCGTTTGGATGGGAAGGCAAGCTGGTGCAGCCACTCTGGAAAACAGTCTGGAGGGTCCTCAAAAAACTAAAAACAGAACTACCCTACGACCCAACAATTGCACTACTAGGTATTTATCCAAGGGATACGGGTATGCTGTTTTGAAGGGGTACATGCACCCCAATGTTTATAGCAGCGCTATCAACAATTGCCAAAGTATGGAAAGAGCCCAAATGTCCATCGATGGGTGAATGGGTAAAGAAAATGTGGTGTATACACACACACACACACACACACACACACACACACACACACAATGGAGTATTACTCAGCAATCAAAGAGTATGAAGTCTTGCCATTTGCAATTACGTGGATGGAACTGGGGGGTGTTATGCTAAGTGAAATTAGTCGGAGAAAGACAAAAATCATATGACTTCACTCATATGAGGACCTTAAGATACAAAAGAGATGCACATAAGGGAAGGGAAACAAAAATAATGTAAAAGCAGGGAGGGGGACAAATCATATAGAGACTTTTTTTTTTTTTAATTTTTTTTTTCAACGTTTTTTTTATTTATTTTTGGGACAGAGAGAGACTGAGCATGAACGGGGGAGGGGCAGAGAGAGAGGGAGACACAGAATCGGAAACAGGCTCCAGGCTCCGAGCCATCAGCCCAGAGCCCGGCGCGGGGCTCGAACTCACGGAGCGCGAGATCGTGACCTGGCTGAAGTCGGACGCTTAACCACTGCGCCACCCAGGCGCCCCAAGACTCTTAAATATGGAGAACAAACAGAGGGTTCCTGGAGGGGTTGTGGGAGGGGGGATGGGCTAAATGGGGAAGGGGCACTAAGGAATCTGCTCCTGAAATCATTGCTGCACTATACGCTAATTTGCATGTAAATTTTAAAAAATAAATAATAAAATAAAATAAAATGGGTTTGGAAACTTCCTCTGTCTTTCCCTCCCCGAACTGCAAAGGATAATCAGTTGCCCCTCACAATTGCACTGCAGCTCTATCTGCCCACAGGTCCTGTCCCCACGCTTTATAAACCACTTTTTTTGCACTAAAAACATCTCCAGAATTCTTTTTTTCTTTGTTTCTTTTTTTTTTGAGAGACAGCGAGACAGAGTGTGAGGGGTAAAGGAACAGAGAGAGAGGGCGACACAGAATCCGAAGCTCTGGGCTCTTGAGCTCGCTTTCACTCCTGAGCCCCACTTCCCATCACATCTTGCTGAGGACTTGGACGGAAGGCCAGCACACTGCTAACGGGCTCAGTTTCTGACACCGAGTAAGGTTGACCTTTAGCATCACGTATTCCACCCGCAAAAAAAGTGGGTTTATTGGCACTAGCAAGAATTGCAAATCAGGACACGCAAGAATTGGCAAATCCATGCGCAAGTTCAGAGAGGAAAGGGGAGGATGCTCTTTTACGGGTAAGGGGGAGGCGGGGGGAGGGGGAGGACGGTGGGGGCGGAGTTGGGAGCGGCTGTTATAAAGAAAAAAATCCTTGGGGGCAAGTCGGTGGTTAGACGATGGTGGCTTCTCATTGGCAGCGCTGTGTCCGTCTCTCATTGGCTGGACTGTTGCTGGGCAGAGGAAAGCTTTCTCACGCGGGCGGGGGCAGTAAAGTTGTGTGCGCCCCGCGCCTCTTTCGTGTGGAGTCTACAGCTGCCCGGGGATTGGATGGGGAGCGCCCCCTGCCGGCCTCCTGCCCTCATTGTGGAGGGTTCGCTTTTGTATTCATTTTCTTTCTGGTGTGATTTTCCTTAATTCTTTTGCGGCTACCACCTTTTAGTTCTAGAAACGCCTTAGTCATTCCTAATGATGCTTATGTAATGGCCTTTGACAAAGAACACCGGGAGTCGCCCTCTTGCAGGTTAAGATTGGGGGAGGGGGAGGGGCGCCTGGGTGGCTCCCTCCTTTAAGCATCTGACATCAGCTCAGGGCATGATCTCATGGTTTGTGAGTTCGAGCCCCGCGTGGGGCTCTGTGCTGACAGCTCGGAGCCTGGAGCCTGCTTCGGATTCTGTGTCTCCCTCTCTCTCTGCGCCCTGCACCCCCCTCCCCATGCTGTCTCTTGCTGCCTCTCAATAATAAATAATTGTTAAAAAAATTTTTTTTAACATTGGGGAATGGGGAGACAGACACGCATCTTCCCTGCTTGCCTGTGAACAACCAGAACAGTGTTGTTGGTGAGGTGAGTCTTAGAGGTGGTGGGAATGAGTTCTTACACGGAACTCCAGGCATAACTGCCTTGAGGAAACTGCTAATTTCTGGAAATGCTGCTTCCCCCTGTGTGTTTTCCAAATAGCTCTTAAATGTTTACATGAAAATTGATACCACGATTGGAAACCTGTCCTTCCCCCCTTACTTATTCTCGCTAGGAATAGTGCTGACTATGCTGAACAGGACGTTTCTTCCCGTGATGGGTGGGTAATTGATTGGCAATGCTCCACCCAGTGGTGTCTCCTTGTGTGATGCCAGTGGAGACAAATGGGCCAGGCCTTTCTCTTTTATTCAGATCACTCATGGTTCTGTTGATACGCCCCCAGTTGACACAGATCAGTTCCTTTTTTTTTTTTTTAATTAAAAAAAATGTTTATTTATTTTTGAGAGAGACAGAGACAGAATGTGAGTGGGTTAGGGGCAGAGAGAGAGGGAGACACAGAATCCGAAGCAGGCTCCAGGCTCCGAGCTGTCAGCACAGAGTCTGACGTGGGGCTCGAACTCACAAGCTGCGAGATCATGACCTGAGCCGAAGTCGGACGCTCAACCGACTGAGCCACCCAGGCGCCCCAAAGAGATATTTTGATATAACTCTCTGCCAGTTAAAGGTGAAGAGAGTGTCATTTGTTAATATACAGGTCATATTTAAACACAGTTCAGAAGACTATTCTGGGAAACATGCAGAGCATCTTCTATCTGGGTAAACTTGTATCAGAGATACAGGTACAGGAGGTTGGTGGGAATAGGAAAGTGAAAGAGTAAAATAGTGATTTCACGTAACACTGGAAGTTGATACCTAAATTCATGACAAGGTATATGCAGTACAAACACACACATACTCTGGGTTCAATATTCTACCCCCACATTTCCTGTCTACGTGGAACCTCAAAATACAGCCTTATCTAGAAATAAGGTGTTTGTACATTTAAGGAAGATGAGCCACACTGGATTAGGGTAGGTCTTGACCCAGTGATGGGTGTCCTTATAAAACGGGGAAATTGGGACACAGAGGCCTGCGCTGAAGACAGGGCTTGACCATGTGAGACAGAAGAAGGGATTGGCATGATGTGTCTACCCGCCAAGGAATGCAAAGGGTTGTGGGCAACCCCCAGAAGCTGGGAGGGAGGCCTGGGACAGACTGTCCTTCAGAGCCTCCAGTAGGAACCAACCTTGCAGACAACTTGATCTCAGGCTTCCAGGTGACTCATTTGTGACACCACAAACGTTTGTCCGGCACTGTGTTACGGCAGCCCCATATAATGAATGCATTCTGGAGGAGGGAGGGGACCTTGGATTCAAAGGATACCAGAAGCCAGTGTCGCTGCAGAGGAGTGAGGGGGGCGGAGGGAGGAGGAACAACAGACATGAGAGGAGTGGATGGGGTGGTTTCCATGCGCTGGTTGACCAAGAAGTCTCGCTTTGATGGTGGGTGGTGTGGATGCCCAACATGAGCCGATCGGGCAGCCTCACAGGATCCCTCTGTTACCATGACAATGGGCACTAGGCTGGTGATGTCCCCCAAGATGGTGGATCATGCTGGGCTGTAGCAGTGGCAATGACGTGGAGGTTGGAGTGCAGATAGAATTTGAGTTGGAGCCATGAGCATTTCCCGGGTTGCAGGTGGGCTGAGAGATTCGAGGAAATGTTCCAATGTGTCAATACTTAACAAATAGTTGGATCGCGTCAGTAGAACTCCATCAATACCATAACCAAGTTTTTCTTGGAACTTCACAAATCCCACTTCAGAATTTTATACGTAAGAACAAGTGTTCAATCATGGACATGCTTTTCTATATAATGAGGCAGAGGGAATTACCCCAAATTGAGCTGTCATCAAGAACATGTATAAGAACATTGGAAGCATAATGGTGAAGGTACGGATGTATAGAAGTGTATTTGCATAAGAATCAAAGATCATCACTTAAACCAGAAACTCCTTCCTGGCCTATCACATTAAACAACTGTCTAGGGACATGTGTGATACCAGAGCATCTCAGTTCCAGGCCTTGGAAACATCTCTGCCGAGAATCCCCAGCCCTGAGGGGCCTGTCCTGGGGACCTGAGAGTGAAAGAAATCCAGGGAGAAATCCTCATGAACTTGTATTCGGTAAGATTTCTTAACTGTGACCTGATAATCACAGGGAACACAAGAAAAAGTAGGTAAATGAAGCTTCCGCAAGATGAAAATCTTCTGCACATCAAAGGTCACTAACAAGAGGTTAGTGACACCCATAAAATGGGAGAACGTCCTTGTAAATCGCATGTATGATAAGACTTTATCCTGCAGAATACACAAAAAACTCCTATCTGAATGACAAAAACTCATCGCCGTCAGAAAGGGAGCAAAACCTTGATCAGACATTTCTCTTAAGATGATGCACAAATGTCTAATAGACACATGAAACGATCCTCCCATCAGGACGATGCGAGTCAGAACCACGATGAGATGCCACTTCCCACTCACGAGGACGGCTAGGAGCCAGAATCCAGAAAAGAAGCGGCGGCCAGGATGTGGAGAAAGCGGAACCCTGTGCTTGGCTGGTGGGAGTGTCAGGGCAGCTGACGTGGAAAAAAGTTTGGTGGTTCCTCAAGAAGAGAAACACAGAACTGCAGTGTGACCCAAGTGTTCCAGGCCTACGGAAACGGAAACGGACACTCAGATGTGTGCACATGAGTGCCAGGTGCAAAACTGTGCATTTCCCGCAAAAGAGGGAAACATCCCAAGTGTCCCCCAGTGTGTGGATGGATGAACCGGGTGCGGCATAGACACAGGACAGACGGTGATTCAGCCCCAGAGAGGAATGAAGGACAGACACATCATGCACGTGAACGTATGGTGACAGTGTTATACCACGTGGAAGACACCAGCCACACCAGGCCACATGGTGTGAGTCACTTACGTTAAATAGGCAGAGTGGGCAAATCCGCAGAGACACGAAGTATTTCAACAGTGCCCAGGAGGCATGATTCCCTGGCTATTGTGGCCTTTAAATTTGTTTAGGAAAATGGAGATATAATTCACATCCCATAGGGCTCACGCTTTTAAGAGTAAAACTCAGTGTTTTTTTTTTTTTTTTTTCGTATGTTCTCAGAGCTGTCCCACATCAATGCACCACCTGAAGAAGGAAATGGAACCTTTACATTTCTCATTTACAGGGTCTGATTACAAACTGGATGTGCTGTGACTTTCCTTGCAGAATATAACGCACACCTGAGGGTTGTAACGTGTCACACCTGTGGCTGTGGGCCGCAGGGGCCGCGGGGTCCCACGTCCCTTGATGGCTGAGGCCCCAGGGCACTTTTTATTGACCTGAGGCCGGAGAAGTGGAGGTCTGTTCAGACGGCGGGGCCTCACGCTTTCAAAGGGCCAGGTCAACACCCAAGGAGGTCTATTTCCCCTTAGGTGAGCTCACACAGTGAGCTGTTCTGTCTCTCTCTCTCTCTCTCTCTTTTTTTTTTTTTAATTTTTAATCTTCATTTATTTTTGGAAGACAGAGAGCACAAGCGGGGGAGGGACAGAGAAAGAGGGAGACACGGAATCTGAAGCAGGCTGCAGGCTCTGAGGCACCCCGTCGGTGAGCTGTTCTTAAACACAGGGGACAAGTGCACTGTCACCCTGTAGGGGCCATGGACTGAAGGCTCATCGGGTCCTTCTGTTCTGTCGCGTCCCGATGCGACGCTGGACAAGGGAGGCTAGTCGGAAACTGAACCAGATTCCTGACGCAGAAGAAGGAGGCAGGCGGCTCAGCCGGCCCGGAGCGCATTCTGCTGAGAGCCGATCCTGGCAGGCGGATTGGACACGTGTCTACCGCCAGCCTGTCACTCAGGGGGCAGGAGGCGGGACTGCGGGGGGGTGGGGAATCTGCCCAATTTGCGGCCACAATGGGCGGTGCCAGGATTACCCTCCAATCACAACGTGAAGGGCCGAAGGCTGTCCTATCACGGCGCGGAAGCGAAGTGGCTCGGTAATGTCCAATCAGGATCGGGGGAGTTATCATCGGAGCAACATCCAATCAGATCGCAGGGACTGAAGGATCGCCCAATTAGGGCCCGGGACCTGTACACCACCCAATCAGGCCCGAGCGAGAGCCCGGTGGGTGTGGCTCTCAGCCCGGGCGGCTGGCGCAGTAGGATACTGCGCTGCCACGGTTGCGGGTGTTCGCGGCGTAGGAGGACGCCCCGAGGGCGCGGAGCGGGGCCCCGAGATGGTGAGTGCGCGGGCCGGAGGGGCGGATGGGACCAGCCGGACCTAGGTGGAAGCGTCCGCGGCGGGGTGTCCCCCTCCCTACGGTTGGCACCTGGGTCCTGGGAGGATGGAACTGGGAAAGAAGGCTGGGGGAGGGGGGAGGCCTGGGATTCGGGGAGCGTGTGCGACGACCTGACTAAGCAGGAGTTTGCTCCTCGGTGGGGGACAGGTAGAGACTGTCCGGGTGAGTTGTCTCATAAAGGAAACTGTTTGCAGCCATAAAGAGACCGCAGAGAATAGCTTCCGAATCCGCGACTCCCCAGGGTGGGGGGGTCTTTTATGGAGGGTGACGATGAATATTCAGAAAGGGGAGCTCTGTCGGGGGCAGTCTAGGCGGGCGTGAGGTTGCTCGGACCGAGCTGGAAGACGTGCCCAGAAAGCACGCGTGCAGTGTGACGGTCACGGAGCCAGAGCTGCTCCCGGGGGCTGAGACTTGGACGTTAGAATCCAGCGGAGGTAAGTGTGGGACGTGGGGCCAGGGCTGAGCCCGCGCTGAGGGAGCAGGTGCACGCGCGTGGGGTCCTGGGCTGCGATCTCGGGTAAGAAATGCAGGGTTTTCTCACTTTGGAAACGGCGCGGAGAGTTTCACGGGTTTGGCTGTTTCCTGGCCTGGTGCAGACTGTCAGTCTTTGCTTCCACGCTGTTCCCTTCAAGTCGTAAATGGCTGAGATTGCTTTTCTGGTTTTCCATTTCTTTGTGATTCTGACCCGGACCAGGAAGTTCTGCAAGGGGTGTGCTGGGCAATTAGAGCCGGAGAGGCGTAGATCACGGAATGGAGCTGGGGTCCTAAAACGATTGCTTTTCTGGGCACCCCCTTAACCCGCTGAGCTTCCAGGGGGACCCACGGTGGACCTGTCACCCAACCAACCTGAGTTCTCTGCTTGGTGAGTCAGAAACTGCAACACACTGAGCAGTGCCAGGAAGAAAACTTTATTAGCAGCAGATACAGAGATCAGTAGATCTCAGGAAATAACTTCCAAAGCCCTGACTCCCCGGAGGGAGGGTGGATGGGCTCTTCTGGTTTAGGGCTGGATGGGTATTTCCATGGGGAAGCCTCCTCGTCCTGTGTGGGGTGGGAAGAAGGGGTGCTGCGGGTGGGCCTTAGGGCAGCAGGCCTGTCCCCAGGAAGTAAGTCATGTACAGGAGGCTGTGCTCCTCCCCCAGTGGAGACTTCAGTGTGATAATGAGGTAAAGGTAATTGGTGGTCATTCCAGAGGTCCCTCCAGGTCCCTCTGCACAGACGGGAATCCCGGGGCTCCTCAAACTGGTCGGGGAGGTTGGGGCCCTGGAGGTCTGGTGAGGGCAGTGGGTCTGCTCCAGGGGTGGGTTCCTGTCATTTGCCTGAGTTAAAGAGGACAGCTGGAAAGGACAGCTTAGGGAAACGTGGGACAAAGGTCTGTGAGTACAACCACATGGGCTTGAGGTCTAGCTGGTGACAGACTTGGGAGATGACCTCAAATCTGCACCTGGCTGAGGACAGTTTACTACAATCAGTTCCAACAGGGACCAGCTCCCATCTCAGGGACCCTCCAGTGAAAGAGAACGAGGCTTGGCTGTTCTGCAGGAGGCGAATGGGCAGGAAGGCCCAGTGTCAGGATCCCACCCTGTGGTGGAGGAAGGCCTCATTGGCTCAGGTCCCCAGGGCCTTGTTCCTCAGCTCAGTGGATGTTCAGAGTGTGGGTCACCTGCAGTTCAGGGATCTGTGGGGAGGACAGCAGCCTGGGTAAAGTTTGGGTAGGAAAGGGGTGGTTGTGGACAGTTGGTCAAACCAGGTTCAAAGGAAAAATACGAATTGAGTAAGGAGAGACATGTATTGACAACAATGATTGCAAAGGTGGGGGAGGGGATTGTTGCACTAGGGGCAGGGGCCTTGCAGGGGACAGGGGCTGCTGCTGCCGGCAGTGTGGCCTTGTCTCCAGGGTAAATGCCTCGTAAGTCCTTCTGTGCTGGGGGGACATTGCATGTTGTAGCTCGTGAATAAGTTACACGTCAGCAGGAAACGAGGAGCGGAGTGTGAACCATATGTCGGTTCTGGGTCCCATCACTTGCGACTTCATGGTGTCCAGCTCGAGTGTGTCACACGGAGTCTCCTGGACGTCACACGTTGGTTTATCTGATTCCTCCAGGGCTGAGCATTTCTCACGTGTGGGTTCCCTCTTCTGTGGAAGCGTTTCCAGCATGTTGTGACCTGTAACTCACATGTCTTCTTCCTGATCTTCTGTTTCCTTCATGTCCTGGGGACATTCAGGCTGTTTCATTTCAGCATGTTGTGTTTTCTCCATGTCAGGGTGTATCCTTTCTCTGGGTTGTCTGGGCGGATGGACCCTTCACGTTGTTAGTAGACTTGAACTTCCCCGTCTTCTTCCTGTGTAGATGACCGTCTTTTGTTCCGTGAGAAAACTGCATCACGCAGGTCATAATCACACATGCTGGAACTCTCTCTCCGTGTGTTCCTCTTGTTTCTGCGACAGATAAATCCACAACACTCAGTTATTGTCTGTGAAGCTGATGATTCCTTTTCCTCCACAGATGTCTAGTCTTTCCTGGCCCTGTGTGTCCTAGTGTCTCCATCTCGGCCACTGGCCTTGGGCACCTGCCTGGTAGACATCCACTTGCTGAAACCAGGGGCGCATGATGTCTCCCCTTAATGATATATTATGGGAATCGATAGCAAATGGGAGATACTTGTTGTGGGAGATAAGGGCATCCCCACATGTGTCATCCAGTCCAAGATCAGGAATGTGATCCCATCTATTATTTCCACAAGCCCATAGTTAATCCCATGGAGTGGGGTATACTCTGGGTTTTAAGGAGTGATTTTCCTTACACATTCATGCAGAATTGGTCAAGGTGATAGTTGAGTCATGCATTTGGGGAGTCCTTTCCATTTTCCAGCTGTTCAAATAATCCTGTGTCCCTGGGGTCTTATTATCTTCCCGACAGAGTAACAAGCATGGAGATTCTCTATCATGAGCTGTTGTGGAAATTTCTCTAAATTTCACCTCAAGTTGTCTAGCATTGGTATTCAAATTTTAAGAAAAACAGTTTTAATTTTTAATGACTTTAGGTCATGACAAAGGAAGATTCAAAACCTTAGTTTGGAGATCCATGGCCAGGTATTTGAGGAACCAGAAGAATTCAGGATCTAATCTGGTTTATAAGAAATACTATCAAATTCCAATATCTCCAAAGAGGTGGTTTTGAAACATAATTATTTTCTCTCTGAATTCACTCCTGTTTCCAAAGATAGCCAAATCAAGACTGATGGTTTGTAAAACAAGTTCAGTTTTAACAACCATCACCTAGTTACTTACAAAAGCTCAGGAAGAACAGTGATTGGCCAAATAGGTTTTTCAAGAAGCTTGCTTTCCTCAAAATTGTTAGCAGGAATCTCTGGATTGAACTTTTATAGCCCCTTGAGGCCAGAAGACAAGCCAAATATTTGTCACCAGACTTGTCTGCAAGACCTGTAGATTTATGTGATTTCTTCTTCTCAAGGTCCCCAAACTATCCTGAGGTTTCCGGCACCTGCCAGGACTTAACTTGACTCACCTGGTAAGGCTGCTGGGAACTCTGCCAGCAAGGCATCAGGCCAGTATTTCCAGGGGGGTTGATTGGCTCCACAAAGTCCACCTTAATTCCTTCAAGCTGTCTGGCTATTTCTGGGTCTATGCAGGTCTGTCTCAAATCCGACATTCCTGTCAAATCTTTGGTGAAATAACCAATGTGTCCAATGGTGTCTTGTTACAAGGAGAACAGATTCTCACTGTACTTAAGCAAAAAGGAGGGGAGGGCTCACCACTCAGATGTGTAGGAATGTGTTTGCTTGTAGATCAAGATGGCAGCTGCATACATGGGAACTAAGGAGTTAAGGGGGGAATCTGACAGAAGCAAGGCTGCCGAGACTCAGCCAGCATCAGGAAAGGGTCCCAGCTGAGTCCTTCCCATGTGCGGATTCACCACGGCCGAGCTGCCATTGCCATATTTGCCACTCGTTGGGAATAGACCTTGGGAACAGAGTGGAGAGGAAGGGAAAGGGGTCATTCGCCCATACAGGCCTGAATGGTCTGACCTTGTTCACCCTCAGACCCATAGACCATACCAGGGACCCCTTGGATAGAGAACTTTGGCTGCCTGGTGAGGACTGTGGTTACACCTGCCAAAGGGCAAAAAGAAAGGAGAAGGAGTCAAGGATCCCCCCTAAAGGGCAAGAGGGGAAATCCCTCATCCTGTTGGGCAAGGGGTGCCCCATAGACGCCCCCTGGGACTTGGGATCCTCACCAAGGAGGAACCTCAGGTGGAGGTTGTCAGGTGCCCAGAGAACACTTAGAGTCAGTCCACCAAGGGAAACTCCCAAGAAATTCCTAGGAAATCCCAGGAGAGGCCCAGTACAGCAGAGGGTCCCTGTGAAGGCCATCAAATGTGGGGCGACCCGATCAGAGGGAGGCCCGCAGCTCAGGGGGTGAGAGAATTCCCCCAAGGCAGAACAGAGGAGATGGGAGTTTACTGAATACCCTGCGAGGGAGCAGCGGGCAGGACGACAAAGGAGAGACCGTCTGCCAGGAGGCAGTGCTAGGGGGCTACAGTTATGGGGTCACGAGGGAGCATGGGAACCTTTGGAATGGTCCCTGTGTGGGACCTGTGCCCGGTTGTAAGTCGCAGGGGTTAGTTAGGGCCTGTGGCCATTTCGAGGCGGGTCACTCAGGAGCCCGTGTGCATTCAGCTGTGTTCTCACTGTGCCCTTTGCTGTGTATCTTTCCATCGCTCAGGCCTGTTGCCTAAAAACGGTCCATACACTGTGATTCTTCCCCCAGTGTTAACGTGAACGGTGGCTGTGTCCCCATCAATCCCTCAGGGACTCTTCCTTCTGGTGCCCTTTTCCTTGAATTCTGGGCCCTGGGTTAAATGTTGGAGCGGCCCTGCTGACTTCCAAGTCTCTTAAGGCCCCGGACTCGTCTTACACATCAGGTGTGCCAGGCGCCCGGGCCCTGGCCTGTGTCCGTGCCCAGAGCCCAACTAATCTGGGGAAAGGGTCGTGTCTGCCTGTCAGAAGAGAGGGGACTCCACCAGGCTTCTTGACTTGTTCCTTCCAGGGCGAGAGCTCCTCACATCAAGCGGCCCTGGAATCTGAGTGTCCACAGCATCCTGACATTCTGGTTCCAGTTCTTGGAGCTGACGAGGCATAATCGTCTTTGAGCAAGCCAATCGTGTGTCCTCCGCTTTGTGTGTTGTCCGAGTGAATATTTCACTTTTCAGTCTGTACAGTACTGGTCTGCTCAGATGTGTCTCAGTAGAAATAACCCAGTAAATTGGGTGTGTGTAAGTCCATGTCAGCTGTTGTCCTCACCCTCTGTTGTGACTCAGGGGTCCTAGGAATGGAGTGCAGCTCCCCGCCTGTCACCCTTCATCCTCCCACACACATGGGTGATGATGGAGCTTTGCAGCAATAGAGTGTGTGGTATGTTTCAGGCCTCTGTGGTCTTTGAGGATGTGGCTGTGAAGTTCACCCCAGAAGAGTGGGCTTTGCTGGATCGTGGTCAGAGGAAGCTTTACAGAGATGTGATGCTGGAGACCTGCAGGAACCTGTCCTCCGTGGGTAAGGATGGCTCCATACCTTCACTGGTCTTTTCAGGAGGAGGAAGAAAAGCTCAATATTTGCAAATCACATGAGACTGTACATAGAATATCCTTAGGACTTTACCAAATACTACTAGAACTAATACATGGATTTAGTAACGTTGCAGAACACAAATTAATATTCCAAAATCTGTTCCATTTCTATATTTACTACCAGAACAGCAGAGAAATTAAGAAAACAAACCCATATTCAGTTACTTCAAAAACTACAGGATACTGTCTTAAAAGTAACCAAGGAAGTTGAAAGATTTGTACTCTGGCAGGTATAAAACATTTAATGAAAGACATTGAAGATGACACAATAAAGGGAATGCTACACCTTTGTCATGGATAGTATGGACCAATTGTTTTGCAAATGCCTATACTATGAAAAGTGCTCTACATATTCAGTGCAATCCCTATCAATATATTGATAGTATTTTTCAAAGAACTATAGCAAGAAATTCTAAATTCTGTGTGGAACAGAAAAGATTCCAAATAACCAAAGCAGTTTTGAGAAGGCATACCAAAGCTGAATAAAACAGTCCCAGATTTCAAACTATACTCAACAAAACAATATAGTACTGGCACAAATCCAGACACCAACATCAAGGCAACAGAATAGAAAGTCCAGAAATGAACCCGTGTTTATATGGTTAAAGAGTCTCTAAAGAAGGAGCAGAGAATATACAATGGGGGAAAAGACTGTCTCTTCAATAAGTGGTGTTGGGAAAATGAGGCAGCTACTTGTAAGGAGGTGAAACTGGGCCAGCTTCATACCCCTTACCTGAAAGGAAACTCAATATGGATTAAACACCTCGGTGTAGGACTTGAACCCATACACAGCTTAAGACAAAACAGAGGTGCTAAACTCATGGACATCAGCCTTAGCAGTATTTTTGTGGACTCATCCCTTCAGGTAAGGGAAACAAAAGGAAAAATAAAAAATTGAAAAGGGAACATAACAGACATTTTCCCACAGAAAATAATAGGGATGGCCTCTTGGCACATGAAAAGCTGCTCAGTATCACTAATCCTCAGGGAAGTGCACATCAAAACCACAATGATCTGTCCCCTCACAGCAGCCGGAATGGCTAGTGTCAAAAAGACAGGAAATACGAGTGTTGGTGAGGATGTGGAGAAAAGGAAACTCCTCGTCTCTGGGGTTTAAATGGGTGCAACCAGCTTGGCAAACAGTTTGGAATTTCCACAATAAAATGAAACACAACAGTACCATGTAGTCCCTAATTCCGCTTCTGGGTAGTTCACCAAAGAAAAAAAGCCAGCACGATAAGATATGTGCACCCCCTGGTTCACCAGACTGTTACTCACTGTACTCAACATAGGGAAGCAATGCAGATGTCCTTCAACAGATGAATGGATAATGAAGATGTTGTATCTACATACAAGGGACTATCCCTCAGTAATACAAAAGGGACGAATTCGTGACGTTTGTGACAACATGGATGGACCTAGAGAGTATTATACCAAGTAAATAAGTCCGACAGAGAGACCAACAAAACACGTTACTTACATGTGGAATATGTGGAATCTAAATGACAAAATGAACAGACAACAGAAAATAGGAACAGACTTAAAACCGTAGACAACAAATTGGTGTTTGTGAGATTGGAATGGGATTGAGAGACAGGTGAAATCATGGAGGGGATTGAGAAGTACAGATTTGCACTTAATTGAATAAGTCATGGAAAAGTAGAGCACAGGGAATATGGTCAATAATTTTGTAGTTTTGTATAGTGACAGCAATTACACTTCTTATGGTGAGCATTTTGTAATGTATGGAATCGTTGAATCCCCATGTTGCACACCTGACACGAATATATAGGTCAGTATGCTTCTACCAAAAAATGAGTGAGTGAATGAATGAATGAATGAATGAATAATAAAAAGTCCCACAATTATCAGTCATCATGACTGTGAAGACGAAAGTTAGGCCCATCTTCCAGATTGCTTGTGCCCTTCAGATCCTTCTGCTGAGCTCTTTTCAGGGTCAGGGCAGCAGCCACACACACACCATCTAATCTCCTAATGGCAGCTGGGGCAGTGCAGGCAGCCTCCACTGAGGGCCTATGTGCCTTCAGAACAGGCCAACCGTCAGGTGGACCAGGTTCTGGAGAAGGGATTGGCGTTTGGACACATCCATTAGAAACGTGACTCAGTCTTTGAGTAGGGTGATGTCTGCCATTCACCTGTCCTCCCTGTTGGACTTTGCATCCACCGTAGCCCACATGGCCAGTCTTTCTGTCTTCCTGTAGAGGTAGGGTGTGGATGTGTGTATCTTGCCCAGTTCCTTCCTAACTGCCTCTTCTAATAAGTCTTATCGCCACATTAGTCTGCATCTTGTTTGAAGTATTTCTGAATGAATGGGCTGCCAGTTCAGACACTTTCTCTATTATTGCCAAAGTCCCATGTCCCAAAGGGCCTCAGAAGTTTTTAGTCCCATGACTGTTCTTTGTGATGAATTTCATTTACATTTCGGGATTAGTATGAATAGAAGCAGACATATGGTCTGTTTTTTAACCTTATGCATCAGGTCATTTCCACGAAATTCAACTAGGCTCCCAATTCTTTTTTTTTTTTTTTAATTTTTTAAATGTTTTTTATTTATTTTTGAGACAGAGAGAGACAGAGCATGAGCAGGGGAGAGACAGAGAGAGAGGGAGACACAGAATCTGAAGCAGGCTCCAGGCTCCGAGCTGTCAGCACAGAGCCCGACATGGGCTCAAACTCATAGACTGTGAGACCATGACCTGAGCTGGTCAGATGCCTAACTGACCGAGCCACCCAGGTGCCCCCTAGGCTCCCAATTCTTATAGTTTCTCCCAGTCAAGGTAAAATGAGTGGATCAGAGACTCAGCAGAATTCTTTGCAGAATAAGCCTCTGAGTGAAGAGAAAATACTAATGTTTACAAAAAATGATTCCTGTTCTGTGTTTGTAGAGAAGCAGAAATTTCACAGCAATGGAGATCTGACCCGAATGCAAGAAGGGCTTTTGAGGTGAGTGACACTTGTAAGGGAGTAAGGTGAGTGACACTTGTAAGGGATGTTGCGATTGTGAGACTGACCTGAAATTAGAGAACAGCTGTAAACCTAGTGCAACAATCTTGTAGTCAAAATTTTCACAAGAAATTTTTATAAATTTATTCTAGGTATTGATCATGTGAAAAAACATTACGTTGGAAAAAATGGTCAGAGAAAACTATATGTATGAATCCCAAAATGTTATGACTCTATTTGAGTTGTCAGCCAGAGATTATGGCATAAGCATGATGGGTTTTAGGCTTTTACCATTTTGTAACCATGCAGACAGTGCCACAAACATCACCATTCATTGACAGTGGCCATTATATAGTGCAATAATGATTAACAAACATCAATAGATCATTAATTAATAAAGAGACAGTTTCTAATCATCATTTCCTAATCATGTACCTTCCTATTTTGAACAGAAGTCCTTTGGTGGAGAGTGTCTGTGAACGTATTGAAGGAGATCAATGTGGAGAAACCCTGAACCCAATTACAAGTCTTACTGTGCATGAGGGGTGTCCTACTGGAGGCAAATCCTGTGAATGCACTAAGTGTAGAGAAGCCTTTGCAGATGGTTCCTTCCTAGAGAAGCCGCGAAGACCTCACCCACGACTCAAACCTAGTCCTGGTGAGGAGTGTGGGCAGGCTTGCAGCTCTGTTACGAGCCTCAACACTCATGTGGACGCAGACGTTGTAGAGAAACCCTGTGAAGGTCAGGTCACTGGGAGAGCATCGGAGACATATGCAAAGAGTCTCCGTAGTAAAAAGTCTATAGAGTGCAAGAAATGTGGAAAAACTTTCACTTGCACAGCTTCCTTTAAACGTCATGTGCAAGGTCACTGTGGACAGAGAGTCCATGTGTGTGACACGTGTGGGAAAACCTTCGTGTATCACTGCTACCTTACACGTCATGTGAGAATTCACACTGGGGTGAGACCCTATGAATGTCAGGAGTGTGGGAGAGCCTTCGGGTATAAGTCAAGCCTGCAAAACCATGTCAGGACCCACGCTCGGGAGAAACCCTATAAATATCAGCCGGGTGGGAAAGCCTTCCCTGGTCAGCATTCCTTTCGAATACCTGAGAGAAAACACACAGGGTATGCACCCTTTGAATGTAAGGAGTGTGGCAAAACTTTCAAGAAACGTCTACATTTTGAATGTCACATGACCACACACAATGTAGTGAAACCCTATGAATGTCTGGAGTGTGGCAGAGCCTTTAGGCATCACTCAGACCTGCGAGTTCATATGAGGACACACACTGGGGAAAGACCCTATGAATGTAAGGGATGTGGGAAATCCTTCCGGAAGTATCATCATATTAAACGTCACATGGTTATTCACAGTATAGTGAAACCCTATGAATGTAAGGAATGTGACAGGGGCTTTGGGGATCAAACACACCTGAGAATACATATGAGGACACACACTGGGGAAAGACCGTATGAATGTAAGCAGTGTGGGAAAGCCTTCAGATATCAGTGGAATCTGCGAGGACATGTGACAACACACACCAGGGAGAGACCCTATGAATGTCCGGAGTGTGGGAAAGCCTTCAGGTATAAGTCATGCCTACAAGAACATGTGACAACACACACGGGGGAGAAACCCTATGAATGTCAGGAGTGTGGGAAAGCCTTCAGGTATAAGTCGTGCCTGCGAGAACATATGAGGAGACACACTGGGGAGAGACCCAATAAATGTCAGCACTGTGGGAAAGCCTTCCTTCGTCACTACACCCTCGTACTACATATTATGAGAAGACACTCAGGGGATGGACACTTGGAATGTAAGGAGTGTGGGGAAACTTTCAGGAAGCATCGACCTTTTGAACGTCACATGACCACACACAATGTAGTGAAACCCTATGAATGTGAGGAGTGTGGCAAAACCTTCAGGTATCACAGAGACCTAAGGATACATGTGCGGACCCACACTGAGGAAAAACCCTTTAAATGTCAGCACTGTGGGAAAGCCTTCCCATCTCCTTCAAACCTGGGAGTACATATGAGGACACACTCTGGAGGGAGATCTTACGAATGTCAGCGGTGTGGGAATGCCTTTACCTCTCCTGCTAGCCTGCGAGCCCATATGAGGACACACGCTGGGGAGAGACCTTTCGAGTGTATTGAGTGTGGGAAAGCTTTCAATCAGCTGCAGATTTTTCAAAGTCATTTGAAAACACACAGCACCATTAAATCCTATGAATGTAAGAAGTGTGGGAAGGTGTACAAGTTCTCCTCCTCTCTTCGAGCGCATATGAAGAAACACCCTGGGGAGAGACCTTGACAGATCACTGCTTCCTTCAAGAACATGTGAGGCTGCACAGTGGACAGTAAGCCTCTGTATGCAAGGACTCTGCTAAGACCTTCCAGTGTCCCAAAGTCCTGGGCAGAACCTTATGAATGACTGCTGTGTGGGAAAGCCTTCAGTCGTCCCTCTTCCCTTTGAGGACCCATGTGAACTTAAGCACCATGGAAAAGCCTTCAGGTATCCCAGGAATCTGTGAGCACAGACACACTGTGGCATAGCATTTATTCTCCCTTAAATTCTTACTGAAAATGTGAGCCAGTACAATGGAGATGATCCTGAATGGACACAATTTTGGGAAAACTTCAGGTATAGAACTTCATGTATTTTGTTCATGAAAATTCAGGCGTGAGAGAATCTTTTCATTGTTGTGAATATGCTTTTGAGTTTCCAGGTGCCTCTTCCTTGATAGGAATCCCAAGTGTATGAATTCCTAGTTCGTGTCACTGATGTTAACACTGATGGTTTTAAGTGGCCTTCTTTGTCCTCTACATCTGTGTGACCTAGATGTTGTTACCTCAGACTTGAAGTAATCACACGGTTATGTACATGTCTCTTTCCCATTACAATGTCTTTTGGACCCATAGATGATAAAAATGTGTATGTTGCTGGTGTGTACATATAACTTTATATACTTTTACAAAGAAAATTTATTGAGTTATACATTCCAAAATGTTCTTGTTACATTATCATGATATGAGACTTGTATTTTTGAAAGTTCTTTTCTGTCCTCTGTTGTGAAACTGGAATATTCTCATTTTGTGTCTACTCTACTTTTCTGTCCTTATTATTGGGTGATATATTTTCATATCAATTCTGTCTTTTTATTCAGTTTTTTGAAAAATTTAAGAAATGTTTATTTTTGAGAGCAAGAGAGTACACACATGGGGGGGGGGGCAGAGAGAGAGAGGGAGATATACAAGCAGGCGCCAGGTTCTGAGCTGTAAATGCAGAGCCCAGTGTGGGGCCCGAACCCATGAACTGTGAGATTGTGACCTGAGCTGAAGTCATATGCTTAACTGACTGAGTCGACCAGGTGCCCATTCTTCTTCAATTTTTAAAGTTGATACTGGTTTTGTGTTTCTGGGAGTCATTATTAGTGTCTTTGGTTGATTTTCTTCTAAATTATGACTTAGAAGAACATCCCTTTGAAAAGGGATTTCTTTGGTTGATTTTCTTCTAAATTATGACTTAGAAAAACATCCCCCCCTTTTTTTTTTCCATGAGCAGTGATTGTGGTGGAAATACCACTGGGGTGCTTTTCTCTGGCCCCGAGGAGGTAAAGTGTGGAATGACCAGTACCCTTAATATCAGCCACATCAGCCAGCCAAAGTATGCCATCTGATAAATTCTGGACATAGGAGCCTCTTCATTTTTATCCTTATTAGAGATAAAAACACTTCATTGTTTCCATAACATTCTGCAGTTCTGAGGTACCCCAAAGACATTCCAGCTATGGGACGAAATGTTTTTGGTGGTACCCTTGGCTATGGTATTTGGTCATGCAATGGTGCATAACATCCTGTTGGGCTGGACGTTGAAGGGAAAAGTATTGCTGCTTCGGTGCCTTTAAAAGGATTTGCAGGGTATGTGATTGACTAGGTCAATAGAGCACGGTATTCTTGGTCTTGGATTGTGGGTTTGTGCCCCACATTGTGTGTAGAGGTGACGTAAGCAAATAATAAAATGGAATCTTAATGGGCAACTGGGTGGCTCAGTCGTTTTAAGCGTCTGATGTCAGCTTAGGTCGTGATCTCACAGCTCGTGAGTTTGAGCCCCGCATTGTGCTCTGTGCTGACAGCTCAGAGCCTGGAGCCTGCTTTGGGTTCTGTGTCTCCCTCTCTCTGTTTCTGTCCCACTAGCACTCTGTCTCTGTCTCTCAAAAATAAAACGTGAAAAAATGAAAAAAAAAAAAAAAGAAAATAATAAAATGGAATCTTAATTGGAAAAAAAAAAAAAAAGGATTTGCAAAAGTATGCCCAAGATAATATGATCCTCTCTGGCTATAGGTATGGTCCTGGTGTTCTTTGGAGGTCTTTAATAAAGTCATTATCTTAGAGTTATTAATGTACTACAGTCATGTTAATGACAGTCTTGCATATGCAAGGATTTTAAAAATTGACCTGAAGGGAAACAACCATACAATCATAATGTACCTGGTATTATGACCAAGAATGCATGAGACTTTCAACTAAGAATTGTCTCATGGGAACTAGCCAGACAGATTTAACACCCCATAAGTGGAAACGCATATTTTGATAAAATCTCTCAGCCAATGAAAAGTAAAGAGAATTACATTCATTAGTATACAGGTGGTTTAAAATTGATTAATGAGTTTTCTTCTGGGCAACATGCATACAAACTTGTGTTTGACTAAACAAATGCACACCGTTTTTAATCACAATATAAAAAGTGAACACTTACTGAATTCTTGGCTTCAAGTAAGAGAAATCCTTCACATCCCACCTGATATATGAGGAAGGTGCTCATTTCTCACACGGAAGGATACAACAGCGCAGACACTCAACAGGGCAGTAGAGGGTCAGAGTCCCATGTGGTTTTTAGCTGTGCCATTATATCTGTTGTCCTGGAATCAAGATGTCTGGTCTTCCACAATCACTGAGAGAATGGGTGCTTGCTCTACAAATGATACGTTACACATACTCAAGACTGTCATTAAGAAAAGGGGAGTCAAAGCACCAGAGAAATTCAAGAAGCATGACAGTTTAAATCAGTGGCTCGGGGGACACAGTGGGGCTGGGTGGAAAACTCAAAGCTGTGGCTTTCTGACCATGGCATCTGATCCATATTTGGGGGGGGGGGGTCATAGAGACATGAGTGGAAGGCAAGACTGCTAAGAAAATAGGAGGGGAAAAGGTTAGTGTTTGGTTTGGTACATGCTTGATTGACAGGCTGCTAGTTAGAAATTTGGGCTGCAGGCTGTTGGCAAATAAGCCCCTATGCATTTGTCCATCTGTATGGTGACCCCAACACTAGACTAGGGCATCTTCACCTCTACTTTCAATACTCAGGCCATCGGTGAGTTGTCACCTAGAACCACGAATATGGGGATTCTGGGAAAAGTGGCTGTTAGCCTTACCCACAATGAAATAATTCAGCAGAACCATAATTATCTACGTAATTTTTTTGACCTTTCACAGTCGCATGGAAAAATGGAGTACAGTGAAGGGACAAAAGGAAAAGGTATATGGAGATTATGTATTTCTTACAAATACATATAGTCTGAAACGGGTATATTTTAGAGAGATAGCTGTATATATGGTCAAAAGATCTAGGAAAACAAAACAGTAAAATAATGATTTCAGGTAACACTGGAAGTCAATACCTAAATTCATGACAAGGTATATGCAGTACAAACATACACATACTCGGTTCAGTATTGTACCCCCCACATTTCATATCCACGTGGAACCTCAGAATACAGCCTTATCTAGAAATAAGCTGTTTACACATGTAAGGAAGATGAGGCCACACTGGATTAGGGTAGGTCTTCCCCCCAGTGATGGATGTCCTTATAAAACCTGGAAATTTGGACACAGAGGCCTGCACTGAAGACAGAGCTTGACCATGTGAGACAGAAGCAGGGATTGGCATGATGTGTCTACCGGCCAAGGAATGCACAGGGTTGTTGGCAACCACCAGAAGTGGGTCAGATTGTCCCTCAGAGCCTCCAGAAGGAACCAGTCTTGCAGACAACTTGATCTCAAACTTCCAGCCACCTCAGTTGTGACACCACAAATGTCTGTCCTCTCAGCCACCCAGTGTGTGGCGCTGTTACAGCAGCCCCAGGAGAGGAATGCATTCTGAAGCAGGGAGGGGACCTTGGATATCCGAGGGACAGCTGGAAGCCACTGTGCCCACAGCAGAGTGAGGGGGCAGGATAGGGTGGGTCGCATGCACTGGCTGACCAGGAATACTGACTTTGGTGGTGGGTGGTGTGGACCTTCATGAAGAGCTGTTGGGCCACCCTCACAGGACCCCACTGTTACCATGACAACAGAGCAGGACGGTGACGTCGCAAAAGCTGGTGGGTCACACTGGGCTGGCAGCAGTGGCAATGATGTGGAGGTTGGTGCGCAAAGAGAATTTGAACTTGGAGCCATCAGAGTTGCCTGGCTTAGAGGTGGGCTGAGAGAGAGTCAAAGGAGACTCCATTGTTTTGTTCAGGAACAACTGGTATGATGGCGATGCATCCACTGAGATGTGGGTGCTCACGTGGACAAGGTCTTGGTGGAGCAGGAGGAGATCACTCTGGGGCCGTCGAGATGGAGTTGAAATAGTGCAAATGAAAGGAGAGGACAGGTGCGTGGGGGCTCCGTGGGTTGGGTGTCCGACTTCGGCTCAGGTCATGATCTCGTGGTTTGTGGGTTCGAGCCCCCCGCGTCCGGCTCTGTGCTGACAGCTCGGAGCCTGGAGCCTGCTTTGGATGCTGTGTCTCCCTCTCTCTCTGCCCCTCCCCGACTCATGCTCTGTTTGTCTCTGTCTCTCATAAATGAGTAAACGTTAAAAAATTGTTTTTAAAAATGGAGAGGATAATTCTTCAAAATGTTAATGGATTAAAAAAATAAAACATTGAAAAAATGTTAAATCATTTTTCTGTAATTCAAAACAAATTTGCATAGGAAGTTATTGGGATCTTTGGTTTCATGTGGATAAACTGGGGACCACTGAAACAGCTCCAAGTCGTTGAATCAAGTCAGGAAAATTGCTGAGCCTACAAGGGCGACACAGTTTAATACAAATGAGTGAAGTACAGAAGTCCAAGCATTTTGGAGTGCCTGGGTCAGTCAGTTCCTATCAAGTCCAACTCTTGATTTTGATTCCAGTGGTGATCTCACGAGATCGAGCTCTGCATTGGGCTCTGCATTGACAGCATGGAGCCTGCTTGGGATTCTCTCCCTCCCTCTCATTTTGACCCACCCCTGTTGCTGCTGTCTCTCTGACTCTCAAAATAAATAAACATTAAAAAGAAAGAAGTCCAAACATTGAAACAAAGGAGATTTGATTTAAAATGGTACAAGCCTTTTGATTCTGCTTACATGCAATATGAAACCGGAGAAATTGTGCACACAGGTGATGAAAGAAAGGAAGCAAAAGGAAATGAAGTGTTCAATGCTGAGTTGTTGGAGCCCACAGGGAGGCAGGGTGCGTTTTTGGTCAGAACACCAACTCAAGTAGGATGTGGGATGCGGTGGCCACCTTTCTTGTTCATGTTGTGATGTCATTAATGCTCGTTGTTTAAATTTTATGTTAGGTGCATGTTTTGTGCATTTTTGTTCATGTATAATTTCCAGTAGAATGCTCAAAATCAATGACCGCTACTCACCCCAGTGCCACATTAAAAAAAAAAAAAAAAACTATGTAAAATTATCTCAGTAGGCAGAGAAAAAGCATTTTATAGTATTCAATATTCATGCATGACAAATATTCTTAGTCATTTAGGAATACATAAGAACTTTCAAGTCATTCTGAAGGACATCTCCAAATACGGTTTATGAAGGAATACATATGTATGTGTTACGAGTCACTTGTTGAGTAGAACTGTATACACTTCACGAATTCCCAGCACTGCAGTCCCCTTGAACAGCATCGTAGATCTCCCAGCCAGCGCCAGGACAGGTGGGTGTAAGGGTTACAGTCAAAAAGAAGGAACGTGTCTTGTTTCCTAGCCGAAGGAATGTGTATATAGAACATCACCAACATATCAGGGTAACCAGAGAAAAAATAATTAGAAGGTATTCAGGATGACCTTACATTTCTACTTCTATTCACTATGAAAAAGCAAGTTTGAAAAATGACAACCAGTACAAGTGAGAAATGAAGTTACTATTCACAAATCAAAACAACTCTCATGAAGAGGAGAGAACCTTTTGTAAAAAGTGTACAAGTATTAGTCTTTTGAGGTCAAGAGACCAAAACAAATGCAAATGTGGAGCATGTTCTAAGAAATGAGAAGCAGTGTTGCCACCATATCAATATGGAAAGAGGAGCTGAGTCATGACAATTCCATCAGTACTATAACCAAGCTTTTCTTCACACTTCACAAATGATACTTTTAAGTTTTATAAATAGGAACAAATGTTCAATAATAGCCATCCTTTTCTATACAGTGCGCTGCAAGGACTTAGCCTAGAATGATCAATCATCAAGAACTTGTATGTTGGAAAATAATGATGAAGGTATGTATATATAGAAGTACATTCACATGGGAATCAAAGGTCATCACTTAAATCAGAAACTCCATTACCTTAAACTCCATGGCCTTGCACATTAAACTGTCTAGGGACATGTGTGTTCTCAGAGCATCTCAGTTCCAGGCCTTGGAAACATCTCTGCTGAGAATCCCCAGCCCTGGGGGCCTCTCCTGGGTAACCCAAGAGTGATAGAAACACAGGAAGAAATCTTCATCAACTTGAATTCAGTAAGGTTTCTTAACTGTGACAGGATAACCACAGGGATCACAAGAAAGAGTAGGTAAATGAGGCTTCAGCAGGATGAAAATCTTTTGTGCATCAAAGGTCATTATCGAGAGATTGAAAGGACACCCATAAAATGGGAGAACATCCTTGTAAGTGGAATGTATAAGATTTTATCCTGCAGAATACACAAAGAACCCCTATATCTGAATAACAAAAACTTGACCCAATTAGAGAATGAGGAAAACCTTCAATAGACATTTCTTAAGATGACGTACAAATGTCTAATAGACACAGGAAACGATCCTCCCATCAGGACGATGCGAGTCAGAACCACGATGAGATGCCACTTCCCACTCACGAGGACGGCTAGGAGCCAGAATCCAGAAAAGAAGCGGCGGCTAGGATGTGGAGAAAGCGGAACCCTGTGCTTGGCTGGTGGGAGTGTCAGGGCAGCTGACGTGGAAAAAAGTTTGGTGGTTCCTCAAAAAGTGAAACACAGAATGGCAGTGTGACCCAAGTGTTCCAGTCCTACGTAAACGGAAACAGACACTCAGATGTGTGTACAGGAATGCCAGGTGCAAAACTGTGCGTTCCCCACAAAAGAGGGAAACGTCCCAAGTGTCCCCCAGTGCGTGGATGGATGAACAGGGTGCAGCATAGACATAGGATGGATGGTGATTCACCCGCAGAAAGGAATGAAGGACAGACACGTTCTGCAATATGAGTGAATCTTGAAACAATTATGCTGCATGAAAGACACCAGACACACCAGGCCCCATAGTGTGAGTCTATTCATACAAAATATGCAGAATAGGCAAATCTGTAGAGACATAAAATATTTCAGTGGTGGCTGGGAGCATGGTTTCATGGTTATTTTGGCCTTTAAATTTGTTTTGAAAAATGAACACACACTTTTAATTAAAATGTTTTTTTTGAAAGTTTTACATTAAACATTTTTTAAAATCTTTTATTTACTTTTGAGGGAGAGTGCCCAAGTCGGGGAGGGAAAGAGAGGCAGGTGAATAGAAGATCTGAAGCAGGTTCTGTGCTGACAGCGGCAAGCCAGATGGGGGTTTCAAACTCACAAACTGAGATCATGGCCTGAGCGGATGTGGGAAGCTCAACCAACCGAGCTGCCCCGGTGCTCCTGTGCTCACACTTTTAAAAGTAAAATTCAGGTGTTCTTTTATTTTGTATGTTCGCAGAGCTGTCCCACATGAATACACCATCTGAGGAAGGAAATAGAGCCTGGTTGGTTCCACATTCACAGGGACTGACTACAAACTCCCATCTGCCGGGTTTTTCCTTGCAGAATATAACGCACACCTGGTGTCACACCTGTGGCTGTTCCTGGCTGGGACCACAGGGTTCCACGTCCCATGGAGGGGGGCACGTCAAAGGGTCAGGTCAAAACCCAGGGAGACCTTGCCTTCCAGGTGGTGACGTCACCATTCACTGAATTGTTCTTAAACACAGGGGACAAGGGCACCGTCACCCTACCCCCTGCACCTCAAACACAAGCATCAACCAGCCCTTCTGTTTAGTCACGTGCCCATCCGGCGCTGGACAAGGGAGACTTAACAGAGAAACTGAGTCAGACTCCCGGGACAGGAGGATGCAGGCAGGTGAGCGGGCCAGGAGCGCATTCTGCAACCTAGGGGCACAGGGATCGGACCGTGTGTATTGCCAGCCTGCCACTCAGGGAGCAGGAGGCAGGACTGGGGATGGGGCTTGGGCATCTGCTCAATGTGGGGCCCCAGGGGCCCGGAATTACCGTCCAATCAGAACACAAAGGCCCGTTTGGAACACCATCCAATGAGGTCGCAGGACCTGAAGTATTGCCCAATCTGGGCAGGAGGGCCCGGGAACCATCCAATCAGGCCCGGGGGCGGGCGCAATCCCACCTCATGGACGTGAATCCGCGTTCCCCGCGGGCTCAGGCTCCCCTTTGCGGAGCTCGCACACGCCAGGGGCCACAGTGTCGAGTGGAGGACGCCTGGAAACCCTGGAGCAGAGCCTCGAGGTGATGAGTCCGGCCCAAGTGAGACCCGGAGGGGCTCGTTCCCACCGGCTGGAACCCCTGGAAGGGGCCGCGGGCCCGGGTCTCCCAGACCCTGTGGCTCCCATTCCGAGTCTCCACTTTTGGTCATGCAGTGGTGTTCCAGCGTCTGTCTCGTCTCCTTGAGTGTCCCGGGTTCCTGACCTGAGTCTCCTCTCCAGGCCGTGGGGTGCAGTTCCCTAGTCCTGTCCCTTTCCTGGTGCATGTCCTGCGGATCCCCATCCGATTCTCTGCCATGGGCCACGGGATGCCGTCCCGGCCTGCTGTCCCCTCTCCTCCTTGAGTCCCCGGGTTGCGTCCAGATGTTATGCCACAGGGTGTGGTCCTAGCCCGTGTCCCCTCTCCTCCTTGATGTCTGACAGGATGTGTCCAGATGTTTTGCAGTGGGCCACTGCGTGCAGTCCTGGCATCCTGGCCTCTCCCCTTGAGGAGACCCCCAGGATCCTGTCCCAACTCTTTGCCTTGGGCCGGGATGGTGTGGGTGTTCGGTGTCTCATCACATGCCCACATGTGTTCCCGGGATTTTCCATCCTGAGTCTCTGCTCTAGATTGTGGGTGGGTTCCTGGTGTCCTGTCCCTTCTCCACCTGTGGGTCCCAGGGTCCCATCTCAAGACTCTGCTGTGGGTGGGGGGCGGATGTCCATAGTCCCGTCAAATCCCTATCTGACGGTTTCCCTGTGATCAGCTGAGTCCTACCTGGTGAAAGGAGTCAGGACCACCACCTTCAGGGGTAGTAAAGCTTGGAATGAGGATCAGGGGACTCACAGTGGTCCTGGGAGAGAAACTCAGATCGAACTAGGCTGAGGACACTTTAGTGCAAAGTGCTAACAAGAACCAAGTGCAGTCTCAGGGATCCTCCAGCATCTTAAGTGAAATGGGACCAGGTTTTGCTTTTCTGTGTGGCAGAGATGAGCAAGAAAGCCCATTGTCAGGATCGGGTCCCTGTGGTGAAGGAAGGCTTTGTTGGCTCAGAGTGTGGGCCACCCACAGTTCAGAGGCCTGTGGGGAGGACAGTGGCCTGGGTAAAGTTTGGGTAGGAAAGGGGTGTTGTGGACAGAGTCAAATGAAGAATCTGAATTGAGTAAGGAGAGTCCTGTATTGAGAGGAATGATTGCATAGGCTGGGTGGGTGGGGGGGGGATAGGCACTGTTGCACTGGGTGCAGGGGCCCCCAGTAGTGGGAGTGGGAGCAGAGTTGCTGTTGTATTAGGGGCAGTGGCTGCATCAATGGGGAGAACATGGTGAGCATAAGACCTGCAAGTGTCTGAAGGGAGGAGAGGAGGAAGGAAAGGAGGCATGAGCAGGTGTGATGCTGACGTGATGGTTCCTTGAGGCCAGCCTGTTCCCCTGTCCCCAGGAGGGGCTGTGTGTGGCTCAGCCTGAGAGCAAGCCCACATTCAGGGGTCTGGAGGAAGGAGAAAGCCAAAAAAAGTGGGACCAGCAAGCATTTTGTGCCCTTTGGTCGGGGGACAAGCAGCTGAGCTAATCATGGGTGAGGCACAAAGTATGGATTTGAGGGCGGGTCTGCATGTGGCCCTGTCGTGCATGAACAAGGGGGACTTCTCTGTGAGTCTTCTCCTGGTCTGATGGGGAAGAGGGGCCCTCTCTGCAGCTTGCTGTTTTCCGGACTCCAACAGGATGGGGAGAGCGTGCGTTTCCACTTCCACTGAGGTTTTCCCAGGAGCAAAGAGCTCAGGTTGATGTCTGCAGGTCACCTGTCACCTGGGAGCAGTGCTGTACTTAGGTAGCTCAGCACTGATTGTTTTCTTTTATGCCAGCCTCACGTTTAGCATGTGTAAAGTTACTGAATTTTTTCTGCCCCTTTCTTCCCCATTAGGTCAGTGGGTAGTAAGTGTGTTAGGTCATTCCTGTTCCTACTGACTTGTGTTTCTCTGACATATGCAGAGAATGTTCACTTAGGGAAAAGGGTCTCAGAACAGAAAATGTCTTTTTCTATTAGGGTGGGGTAAAATGCATGGATTCTCACACCTTCATGCCAGGTGGGTGTAGTCATGTATTAAAAGGATTCAACCGAAGGCTAGTGACTGTTCCATGCAGGGTACAGTTAAAAACCTGTGATCCTTCTGGTTAATTCCTGGTGGTCAGAGATACATGCAAATTCTGCAAACTGGGATGTAGTCAATTCTGACTTTCAAATTGCTATCACGTGGGTAAATTTAAGAGGTACCTGTTTTCTGAAAAGCATGGTTTCCTTTTTTTTTTAAACCATAAAGTGCCTGATAATTTCCCTTCTTTCTTTTATCTTGAGCACAGTGTAGAAGCTGTGATTCTGCACATTTTTCTTCATATGCTGAGATGGGGTCTTTGTGTCATTGAAATGACACAAGGTGCTCAAAGCAGATCTCAAGTTCATCTTCTGCTTTTGTCGGCAGTCCTGCTCAGTGGTTTCATGTCTCCAAATGTAAATGCATGTAATTTTTACACATTGGGGAAAATGGCATATTGCAGATTGAGATTAAGTTAAAATAAAGCAAGAAATGTGGATGCAGTGTGAGAATCACTCATCAGTGCTGATTCCTTTCACTTGTGGCACTGGATGTTAAATGGCTTCATTTTTTCCAGCTCAGGTGTGTGACGTGGGGTCTCCTTGAGAGCACACATTGATTTTTCTTATTCCCCTAGGGCTGAGCATTTCTCACGTGTGGGGTTCCCTCTTCTGTGGAAGCATTTCCAGCATATTGTCACCTGTAACTCAAATGTGTGCTTCTTGTGTCTTCGGTCTTCTTCACACTCTATGGATATTCATGCTGTTTCACTTCTATGTGTTGTAAGTATTTTCTCCAGGTTAGGGTGTATGATTTCTCTCTATTGTCCATGTGGAATGGCCCTTCACTCTGTTAGTAGACTTGACCTGTGTAGATTACCTTCTTTTAAAAAATATTTATTTATTTTAGAGGGAGAGAGAGAATGTGTGCATGCCTTTGTGCATGCCAACACCAGAGATGGACACAGAGGGGGTGAAGACAGAGAATCCAAAGAAGGCTCTGTGCTGACAGTAGAGAGTCTGATGCGGGGCTCAAACTCATGAACCTTGAGACAATTACCTGAGGCTATGTTGGACACTTAAGTGACAGAGCTACCCACACACCCCTAGATTACCTTTTTTTTTTGTTATTGTTCTGTGAGAAAACTCTTCCATCGCTCAGGTCATAATCACACATGTGATAAGTTCCTCTCTGTGTTCTATTTGATTCCATGACAGTTAAATCCACATTACTTTGTTAGTGTCCATGAAGTTGATGAGGGAAATGATTCATTTTTTTCTCTTAGTTAACCAGTCTTCTCTGGACCGTGTGTCCACGTGTCCCCATCTCTGCTGCTGCCCCATGGCACCTGTTGGGTGGACATCCACTTCCGAAAATCAGGGGAGCCTCTGCATGCATTCCCTTTTATCCATCAGGGTTTTTGTCTGTCTGTGTGTTAATGCCAGTTGTTCCAGTTAGACCAAAATATAGCGAGGATCTATCTTTTTTTTTTTTTTTTTTTGACCTCCAAAATGACAAGACAGAGGAATTCAACTCAAAAGAAAGAACAGGAAGAAGTCATAGCCAGGGATTTATTCAGTACAGGTACAAGTAAGATGATATCCTTACAAAAATTGTAAGGATATTAGCTGGGCTTTAAAAAAGCATGGAAGACACTAGAGAATCCCTTACGCCAGAGAAGAAAGAACTAAAAACAAGTCAGGCTGAAATTAAAGTTGCTGTATCTGAGATGCAAACTGAATGGAAGCCATGACAATGAGGATGGATGAAGCAGAGGAATGAATCAGTGATGTAGAACACAAAATTATGGAAAGTAATGAAGCTGAAAGGAAGAGGGTAAGAAAGGCATTGAATCAAAAATGAAGATTTAGGGAAATAAGCAAGTCTTTAAAGCATATTAATATTCGTATCATAGGAGTCCCAGAAGATAAAGTGACGGAAGAAGGGGCAGAACATTTATTTGAACAGATTATGGCTAAAAATGTTCCCTAATCTGCTGAAGAAAACACCAGATTCTTGAAGTCCCAGAAATTCGGAGAACTTCCATTAATTTCAACAAAAGGCAGCCATCACCAAGACATATCATAGTCAAATTCACAAAATACACAGACAATGAAAGAATCCTGAAAGCAGCAAGGGGAAAAAGTCCTTAACGTACAAAGGAAGACAGATCAGGTTCAAAGCAGGTCTGTCCATAGACAGGGAGGGAGTGGCTTGATATATTAAACATCCTAAATAGGAAAAGAAGGCAGCTAAGGATATTTTGTCCAGCAAGGCAGTCATTCAGAAGAGAAGGAGAGACAAAGATGTCCCCAGACAAGAAAAAAACTAAAGGGTTTTGTCTCCACTAAACCAGCCCTGCAAGAAATATTAACAAGGACTCTCTGGGGGGAAAAAAGACCAAAAGCAACAAAGACTAGAAAGAAATAGAGAACATCACCAGAAACCACCAACTTTACATGAGACACAATGGCACTAAGTTCATATCTTTTAATAATCACTCTGAATGTAAATGGACTAAATGTCCCAATCAAGAAACATAGGGCATCAGAATGCATAAAAAGAGAAGTCCTGTCTTAATGCTGCCTTCAAGAGACTTGCTGCAGACATGAAGGCACACGCTTGAAAGTGAGGAAATGCAGGACCACCTATCATGCTGATGCACATAAAAAAAAAGATGTCATAAATGTAAATACTTATATATCCTTATATACATACTTATAGAAGGTAAAAAGATTTATTTTATTTTTTAAGTTTTATTTTTATTTATTCCAAGAGGGAAAGAGGAAGCAGGGGAGGGACAGAGACACGGAGAGAGGCAGTGTCATTGCAGAGACCAACATGGGGCTCAAGCTCATGAACTGCAGGATCTTGACCTGAACCGAAGTTGGATGCTTAACTGCGTGAGCTACACAGGAGGCCAGGCAAACTAGATTTTAAACCAAAAACTGGAACAAGAGATGAATAAAGGCATTGTATCATAATTAAGGGGTTTATCCATCAAGAAGATTCAGCAATTGTAAATATTTATACCCCCAACTTGGGAGACCCAGATATAGAAATCAATTAGTAACACACCTAAAGAAACTCATTGATAAATATACAAAATGGTACAGGACTATAACACCCCACTTATAGCAATGGGTAGAGCCTATAAGGAGAAATGAACAAAGAAGCAGTGGCTTGACACACTGGACTGGTTGGACGTAACAGAAATATTCAGAACGTGTCACCCTAAAGCAGCAGAATACATGTGCCTCTCAAGGACACATGGAACATTCCCAGGATAGATCCTTACAGGGTTACAAATCAGCCCTCAAGAAGTACAAAAAGATTGTCAATGCTATGAAACTTGAAGTCAACCAGAAGAACATTTTGGGAAGGCCACAAATACATGGAGATTAAAGAGCATCCTACTAAAGAATGAATGGGTTAGCCAGGAAATTAAAGAAGAAATAAAAAATTACATGCAAGCAAATGAAAATGAAAACATGGTAGTCCAAAACACTTGGGATACAGCAAAAGCAGCCCTAGGAGGAAATTATAATGCAATACAGGGCTACCTCAAGAATCAAGAAAAGTCTTAAATACACAACCTAACATTATACCTAAGTGCTAGAACAGGAACAGCAAACAAAGCCTAATGCTGGTACAAGAAGGGAAATAATAAAGATCAGAAGAGAAATAAATGATACAGAAGCAAAAAAAAAAAAAAAAAAAAAAAGTAGAACACATCAACGAAACTAAGAGCTGGTTCTTTGAAAGAGTTAATGAAATTGATAAGCCCCAAGCCAGACTTATCAAAACAAAAAGGGAAAAGACCTAAATAAATAAAATCATGAATGAAAGAGATTATAACTAACACTACAGGAATATGAACAATTAGAACACTATGAAAAAGTATATGCCAACAAACTGGACAACCTGGAAGAAATGAACAAATTCCTAGAAACATATAAACTACTAAAAGTGAAAGAGGAAGAAATAGACTAATTACTAGTAATTGAACTAATAATAAATTGAACTAGTAATAAAAAAAACTCTCTCAACTGGGGCACGTGGTGGCTCAGGCAGTTAAGCATCTGACTCTTGGTTTTGGCTCAGTTCATGATCTCACGGTTTTGTGAGTTCAAGCCCCATGTGGGGCTCCGTGCCGACATTGTGGTTTCTTATTGGGATTCTGTTTCCCTCTCTCTCTCTCTCTCTCTGCCAGTCCCGCATTCACAGTGTCACACTGTGTCTCTCAAAATAAATAAACTTTAAAAAATCAATCAAAAGAAACCAATGTCCAGATCCAGATGGATTCTCAGGGGAATTCTACCAGATAGTTAAAGAAGGGTTAATGCCTATTCTTCTCAAACTGTTCCAAAAAATAGAAAACGAAGGAAAATTTCCAGACTCATCCTATGAGGCCAGCATTACCTTGATTCCAAAGCCAGTCAAAGACCCCACTAGAAAGGAGAATGACAGGCTAATATGCCTGATGAACATGGAAGCAAAATTTCTCAATAAGATAGTAGCAAATTGACTACAACATTACATTAAGAGAATTATTTACCATGAACAAGTGGGACTTATTCCTGTGCTGCTGGAATGATTCAATATTTTCAAACCAACCAATGTGATACACTACATTAATAAAAGTAAGGATAAGAAGCATATGATCCTATCAGTGGGTGCATTTGACAAAATATAGGATTCATTCTTGATAAAAACCCTCAACAAAGTAGGTATAGATGGAACATACCTCACATCATAAAGGCTGTTTATAAAAGACCCTCAGGTAATATCATCTCAAATGGGAAAAACAGGGAGATTTACATCAATGGTCAGGGTGAAGACAGGGATGTCCATTCTCACTGTAACTCTTTAACATAGTACTGGAAGTCTTAGCCTCAACAATCAGACAATAAAAAGAAATAAAAGGCATCCAAATAAGCGAGGAAGAAGTCAAACTTTCACCATTTGCACATGACATGATACTCTATGTAGAAACAAAAACTCCAAGTAATCCATTTAAGAAATGGACAGAAGACATGAACATTTTTCCAAGGAAGATGTACAGATGGCTATCGGACACATGAAGAGATGCTCAACATTACTCATCATCAGAAAAATACAAATCAAAACCTTGATGAGAGTGGTGCCTGGATGGCTGAGTTGGTTAAGTGTCCAAATTCAGCTCAGGTCATGATCTCACAGTCCATGGGTTAGTGTCCCACGTTGAGCTATGGGCTGACAGCTCGGAGCTTAGGGCCTGGAACCTGCTTCGGATTTTGTGTCTGTCTCTCTTTCTGCCCCTCTCCCATTTGACTCTATCTCTCTTTCTTTCAGAAAGAAATAAATATTTAAACATTTTTATTTATTTTTTATTTAAAAATTTTTAAAGGGGCGCCTGGGTGGCGCAGTCGGTTAAGCGTCCGACTTCAGCCAGGTCACGATCTCACGGTCCGTGAGTTCGAGCCCCACGTCAGGCTCTGGGCTGATGGCTCAGAGCCTGGACCCTGTTTCTGATTCTGTGTCTCCCTCTCTCTCTGCCCCTCCCCCATTCATGCTCTGTCTCTCTCTGTCCCAAAAAATAAATAAACGTTGAAAAAAAATAAAAAATAAATAAAAATAAAAATTTTTAAAAATGTTTATTTATTTTTGACAGGGAGAGAGAGAGAGAGAGACAGAAGATGAATGGGGGAGGGGCACAGAGAGAGAGACACACACAGAATCTGAAGCAGGCTCCAGGCTTTGAGCTGTTAGTACAGAGCCTGACACAGGGCTCGAACTCACAGACCATGAGATCATGACCTGAGCCAAAGTTGGACGCTCAACCGACTAAGCCACCCAGGCCCTCCAAAAAATTTTAAATTCACAATGAGAAACCATCTCATACCCATCAGAATGGCTAAAATTATCAACACAAGAAACAACAAGTGTTGGCGAGGATGCAGAGAAAGGGGAGCCCTCCTGCACTGTCGGGAATGCAAATTGATGCTGCCACCCTGGAAAACAGTATGGAGGTTCCTCAAAAAGGTAAAAATAGAACTACCCTTCAATCCATAAATTATACTACTAGGTATTTACCTAAAGGATACAAAAGTACAGATTCAAAGAAGTACATGCACTCCAATGTTTATAGCAGTATAACCAACAATAGCCAAACTATGGAGAGAGCCCAAGTGTGAATTGACTGATGAACAGGTCAAAACATGTGGTATAGGGGTACCTGGGTGGCTCAGTTGGTTAGTGTCTGACTCTTGGGTTTGGCTCAGGCCATGATCTCATGGTTCTTGAATTGGAGCCCTGCTTGGGATTCTCTGTCTCCCTCTATCTGCCCCTCCCCTCTTTGCTTTCTCTCTCTGTCTCTCTGTCTGTCTCTCTCTGTCAAAAAAAAAGATGTGGTGTACACAATGGGATATTTCTCAGCCATCAAAAAGAATAAAATCTTGCCATTTGCAGTGACATGGGTGGAACTAGATGTATTATGCTAAGCAAAATAGTCAGAGGAAGACAAATACCATCTGATTTCACTCATGTGGTTTTTAAGGAACAAAGCAGATGAATATGTGGCATGAGGGGGAAAGAGAGAGGGAAACAAACCGTAAGAAATGCTGAACTCTAGAGAACAAATCAAGGGTTGATGGAGGGAGGTGGTGGGGAATGGGCTACATGGGTGATGGTTCTTATGGAGGACACTTGTGAGGAGCACTGGGTGTTGTATGTAAGTGAGGAATCACTGAATTCTACTCCTGAAACTAATATTGTACTGTATGTTAACTAATTAGAATTTAAATAAAAACATTTTTTTAATGAAATAGTGTTTTGTAAAGAGGCACACATAGTTTCTTGAAAATATTTGGAAATCTATACAGGTACCCATTAAAATGCGTACCAAATTCAGTGTTTCAGAATTATGACTTCCTAATTTAATTATCAATAAAACAGGTTTGGGGAGATTGGAAGTTCCCCATAAAGGCCACTGTAGTTTTAAATTACATTTGGCTCTGTTGGTTCATTTTGTTAGAAATGCACATTACGAGAGACCTTGGTTCCCAAACCTAAAACTGTCCAGGGTTCCAGTTGGGGGTTCCTGCACAGTGCTTTGATGACTGGAATCCATTTCTTAGTTGTTTTCTCTAGAAAAATAAAAATTTCTAAACACTGGTTTCTACAGGAGTAGCCTCTTTGCAGAAGAAATCAGACTGAAGTCGAGTGCATTTCCAACAAGCACCGTTCCAAGGGGAACAGTCCGGTTCTGAAAGGTAGTCAGAATAAAAGCCAAATGAGTTGTCTCAGAAAGAACAAACCCATAAAACAGATCCGAAATAACCCTGGACAGCATAGTCACAGAGTGTGGCTGTGATCCGAGGACAAAACTTACATCCCATTTCAGGTTGTGAGAAACCATGAGCTCAGTGGGCTCTGTGAGACCTGCATCTGTTTGCTCACGAGCTCGGAGTGGTTTGGGTCTTCCCTGGGTCCACTCGTGGTCACCAAGTAACGTTAGCCTTAAAAAGAAAACCGTCTTTGTGACCATCCTAGTGAATGGGTCTCTGCCTGTAGTTTGATGAGCATTTCCCTGATGACTGTCTAGCATCTTTTAATGAATCTATTGACCATTTGCATATCTTGTTTGTAGAAGTGTCTGCTGAAATGTTAGGTGTGGACGTTTCCTAGCTGCCCCTTACCTGGGTGAGGAAGTTCCCTTCTGTTCTTGATTGGCTAAGTATTTTTGTCAGAAAGCGTGGTGGGTTTAGTCAGATATCTTTTCTGTATCTGTTGATGTGATCATGGAGTTTTGTTTCTATTCTGTTCATAAGGCTGATAACTGTTTTCTTGCTGAACCAACCATTTTATTCCCAGATAAATCCCACTTGGCCAAGTTGTAGAATCCATTTTACATATGACTAGATGTGGTATCCGATGAATTGGCTCATAGAGTAGGTTGGAAATGTCTGTACACAGTTGAATTTTGCATATGGATCCCTGATGATTAGTGACATTGAGCATCGTGTCATGTGCTTTTGGCCATTTGTATATATTCCTGGGGAAAATATACTTACATTCTTTGTCCATTATTTAGTTGTATTATTTGCCTTTATGTCTTTTTTATTGTTGTTATATGAGTTTTAAAAAACCTGTTTAGATCACAAACCCCATATCAGCTGTGTGACTAGCAAACCCACGCTGCAGCCCCAGAGGAAGGGGTGTTTCCTTCATTGTAACTGATGTAGCTGGGGTTCTGCATCCTTAGATTTTGAGAACATGTCTTTGTTAAGCAACTGCTGATAATTTTATCATAATTGTTTGCTCTTTATTTCAATGATGTGGTGTCCTATCATATTGCTTCAAAGATATTCTGTGTGTGGGTTCTGATTCTTATTCAGTTCAGTTTTATGAGCTTGATGATATCAAATACCTGTATTTTTGAAAACAACAACAAAAGACTTCTTTTCATGAATCTTGTTTAAGACCAAACTCATATTGCAAGAGTATCACAAAAATCACTGTAAGTTACAAAATAAAACAAAGAAATGGTGGGGCGCCTGGGTGGCTTGGTCTGTTAAGCATCCGACTTCAGCTCAGGTTATGATCTTGTGGTTTGTGAGTTCGAGCCCTGCATCGGGCTCTGTGCCGACAGCTTGGATACTGGAGCCTGCTTTGGATTCTGTGTCTCCCTCTCTTTCTGCCCCTCCCCATTCTCATGCTCTGTCTCTCTCTCAAAAATAAATAAACATTAAAATTTTTAAAAAGCCCCCTCAGAAATGGCCATGGCTAAAGATTTGATATGAGACGTCAATATAATGTAGCTGACAACGAAATCTGGTTAATTCTGTGACACCTAGCATTTTAATAATTAGAATGTCAAGCGATGACATTATACCATGACATATTAAAACTTTATGGAATATATGTAATTTCTAAAACAGTTATGGCATTTACCAGTGTGGGAAAGCTTTCAGCCAGTTGCAGAGTTTTCAAAGTCATTTGAAAACACACAGCACAATTAAACCCTGTGAATGTAAGAAGTGTGAGAAGGTGTACAAGTTCTCATCTGTTCAAGTTCATATGAAGAAACACTCTGGGGAGAGAACTTGACAAATCACCGCTCCCTTCAAGAACACGTGAGGCTGGGGGCACAATGGTGACTCAGTCAGTCTCACTCTGTCTCTCCCTCTCAAAAATAAACATTAAAAAAGATTTTTAAAAATCCCAAATGATAATAAAATAAAATCTTTAAAGAAAATAAGGATTTGGAATAGCACACCCAAGCTAATATTTACCACTTTGATCTTTTTTAAAAGACTCATCAGTAAACTATGCAAAATCTTTACTGTTTAGAGGAATGGCATGTAAATTGCCATGGGGAGTCAAAAGGGGATGTGTCAGCATTAAGCAGTCCTGAGGGGTTTTCTTTGGATCCAAATGAGGTCTGGTTCCACGATCAAGTGCCCTAAGTATTGGTCCTGAGTTTGAGCAAACTGCAGATTTTTGAGGCTTTATGTCCCTTTAAAGCCAAAAGTGGCAACAGGTACATGATGTCTTCCACTGGGGGGAAGCAGACAATGAAACTACCTGCGTACTGTAACTAAGTAGAGATGCGGAAGACTCTCTCTTCCAGATCAGCTTTAGTGGTTTGTGAAACGACAGGAAGACCGTCAGTCCCTGGGGCACGACTGTCCAGTGTATTTCTGTGCCTCCAAGAGAGAGCAAAACCTCGCTACACTTACCAACTGGAATAGGAAAATCCTCTGCATAGATAAGTCCCAGTGAAGAATTTGTTCTCAGGGGCAGTGGGTGTCTGTAGCCAGTGGGGGTTGGGAACAACGGTGTGGAGGGAAGATGTCATTGACTTCTGATGGGTCCAGGACAGACATCCACCGTCAGCCACTGGATGTCCTCACAATTAAAACAGAGGTGTTTCAAGGAATACCGCAGGGCATCAACACCACCTGAGCCTTCTAATCTTCCATCATGGGTTTGATGCCCTGAACAGCCTCCATAGTTAGAGAGTATTTATCACATTGTGCCAAGAGGGCTTGGAAATTATAATGTTATCTTCATGGGAGATGCATTGTAGATTCTGCCAATATCAGTGGAGGATTTTGCCCATAAAGAGCATGGAAGCCGATCCAGTGGGAACAAATGACCTGTGTTCCCACCCCCTGCTGTAGTGCCTCAAAGACAGAGCATAGAAGAGAGGACCCGGGGTCACATATTTCCTTGGTTGGAATTTTGATTACTACCTCCAAATTCTAGAATTATTTGCCCATGTTGAGGGAATCAAAATCTGGCAAGACACTTTTATAAGAAATATCAGCCCCATAAATGAATAGAGAAGTAGAAGAGAGAAGGACAGGGTGAGTATCTCTCAAAGGGCCTAGACAAAAGGCTCAGAGGCAGGAACCTGTTGTGATATTTTAGAGTCCCCCCACTCCCCCACTATTGAAACACTTTTAGTCCTTCCAGGCAGGAGCTGTGTTACAGCCGGGGGTTGGGCACCAAGAGTGTAAGACAGAGACTCATTCCCAGTGTGGAGGTGGTTCCACAAGCTGAGTCAGAGGGAGGACTGGGAAGAACCCCTATGATTCCCTGGAGTCCTGTCACTGGGGATGAGGAGGACACTGGAAAGGCTGGTTGGAGGGATACAGATGGGCCGAGTGCTTATGTTTGTAAACAAGCTTTTCTCTAACATCCCGGCTCTTTGTAATGATAGCAGAAACTACGTGTTTTTAAATTTTTGTTTAGAGAGCTTTCATATGCTGTCAGTAAAAATTGAGAATTTTCTAGAAACGCACTTTGGAGTCTGTTGTCATCATCCTGGAAATGCTCATCAGGTTGTGATGTGCAAGTCTGAGTTTTGTTCCCCTCCCCAGGCTTAAGGGAAGATGTTGTAATTGGGTCAGTAGTATTTCCAGTGAATGTTCTAGCATTCTGGCCAACATGTAGGTGTCTGATTTCCTAATACTCTTTAAGATGTTCCCATTGAGCCAGCTTCATCCAGTGTTTGGCCTAGCTGTCTCCAGCAAGCATGTGATCCAACTGGTATAAATCTGAGAAACCAGGGTGGTGAGTTTGAATAACTGTTAAATTCTTCAGCAAACCACTGGGGATCCTCAGTCACTTTGGGAAAGTCTAACTCTGGCTCCCAGTTCAGCCTCTGACCACCAGGCTTCACCTTGGGCTTTATTTGGATCCCCACGGGGGTGTGTTTTAAAAGGTTCAGGAGAGCAAGGATTGGGGAGAGAATCAGAGGAAAAGGACCTTCACTGAAAGGATTAGGAGGAGGGCAGGGTACACAGGTGGTAGGGAGGGAGCAGAGGGAAGAGAGAGAGGGGGCACTGATGGCCTGGTCTGCACTGGAAAAGGCGCCCACGTGTCTGGAGACAAAGAAGATGGGGAAGGAGACGGAGACTCGGAAGCCATTTTGACACCTTTCAGTGGTTTGTCTCTGATAATTTAGAAATAGTGTTTTCCAGAGAAGGGAATTTACATTTTGATAGTGTTTGGAAGCTTCCAAATACCCATTAAAGTAGGCATCCCATCTGTTTTTGACAATTATAGGGTCATGACTGTCCAATTCAATTTTGATAAGAGTCATCTAGGGGAGATAATTCCTGCTGAAGTGAGTTAGAAATTTAGTTAGAAATTCACGTGGGGCGAGACCACAGTTTTTAAGCACAAAACCTGAGGGGACCACTGAATGGGGACTGAAGGACTCACAAATTTTGATGACTGGGGTCCAATTCCACAGCTTTTTCTTTAGAACGAAAAGAGCACATCCTAAGAAACCCTGTTTCAACAGGAAAAGACTGGTTCCAAGAAGACATGGTCCCAAGGCCCACACGGTTCCAGGTAGGAACAGTCTGAGTCCACACAGGAGTAGGTCTGAAGGCCAGCATACTTCTCATGGGCACAGCTTTTGATGCCAAGTAGGTCAACCTTAATTGTCTGGTATTTTACAAGCAAACCTGGATTTATTGGGAATAGCAAGGATTGCAAATCAGGACACACAAGAAATGGCAAAACCGTGGGCAAGTTCAGAGAAGAAAGGAGAGGATGCTCTTTTGCAGGGAACAGGAGAATTGGGGTGGAGAATTGGGGTGGGTTGTTGTAAAGAAAAGGCCCATTGGGACAAAAGGGGTGGGGTGGGGGTTTGAAGATGGTGCCTCCTCATCGGCTGGTCTGTGACTGACTCTCATTGGCGGAGCTGTGACCGCCTCTCATCAGCTGGGCTGTGATCCCCTCTCAGCTGGTCTGTGTCTATCTCTCAATGGCTGGTGTGCCTCTGTCTCATTGGCTGGAGTGTTGCTGGTCGGAGGAAAGTTTTGTCCACTTCCACTGCTTTTTTTCATCTGCAGGGTCCACAACTGACCAGGGTTGGATGGGAAAGAGGCTTCTGCTGGCCTCATGCCTTCATTTTAGGAAGGGTTCCCTTTTGTATTTTCACAAGACTTCTAAACTTTGACTTTTTAGTTCTGTTGTGGTTTGCTCTAATTCCTTTACAACTATCACCTTTTGTTTGTAAAAATGACATTGTCACTCCTAATGTTGAAAACCTAATTGTTGCTTATGTAATGACCTTGGACAAAGAACACCAGGAGTCACGATCTTGCAGCTCAAGAGTGTGGGAAGGGGAGCCAGACACACGCGTATTTCTTGATTGTCTGTAAACAACTAGAAGAAATAGTGTTCACAAAGTCAGTGAGAACGACAAACACAGCCTCAGGCAGCGGAATCTGGCCTGGCACTCAGTACTGGGCTGTGGCTTTCTCTCCATGTCACCTCGCCCTCAGACAAGGCACTTTCATTTCCCCCACCTGTCCTCCCATGAGGCACTTCCTTGTCTGTGATGAGTCAAGGCACTTGAAAACCTTGCTGTGGTCATGTGTGTAAACAGGGTAGAAAATAGAGTCTGGGGTGGGTGGGGGGCATCTGGGTGGCTCAGTTGGTTGAGCGTCCAGCTCTTGATTTCTGCTCACATCATAATCCCAAGGTCATGGGATCGAGGCCCATTTCAGATTCATCGCGGAGTGTGCAGCCTGTTAAGATTCTATCTCTCCCTCTGCTCCTTTCCCCTCTTCACTGTTTCTCTCCCTCTAATATAAGAGCAAAAATTAAAAACATTTCAAAGAGCTTGCTATGTTGGAAGCATAATGATGACAGTATTGAGTATCAAATTATACTCAGATTGGAATCAAAAGTCATCACTTAAGATAGAAAATGAGGTACCATAAACTTCATGTTTTTTCACATTAAACAACTGTCTAGGGACATGTGCGTTATCAGAGCATCTCAGTTCCAGGCCACACAAACAGTTCTGTTGAGAATCCCCAGCCCTGAAGGGGCCTGTCCTGGATAATCTGAGAGTGATAGAAACTCAGGGAGAAATCTTGATGAACTTGCATTCGGTAAGGTTTCTTAACTGACAGGATAATCACAGGGAACACAAGAAAAAGTAGGTAAATGAGGCTTCAGCAAGATCAAAGTCTTTGGTGTCATTATCGAGATTGAATGCACACCATAAATGGGAGAACGTCCTTGTAAATCGCACGTATGATAAGATTTTATCCTGCAGAATACACAAAGAACTCCTATCTGAATGACAAAAACTCATCGCCGTCAGAAAGGGAGCAAAACCTTGATCAGACATTTCTCTTAAGATGATGCACAAATGTCTGATAGACACAGGAAACGATCCTCCCATCAGGACGATGCGAGTCGGAACCACGATGAGATGCCACTTCCCACTCACGAGGATGGCTAGGAGCCAGAATCCAGAAAGAAGCGGCGGCCAGGATGTGGAGAAAGCGGAACCCTGTGCTTGGCTGGTGGGAGTGTCAGGGCAGCTGACGTGGAAAAAAGTTTGGTGGTTCCTCAAGAAGTGAAACACAGAACGGCAGTGTGACCCAAGTGTTCCAGGCCTACGGAAACGGAAACGGACACTCAGATGTGTGCACACGAATGCCAGGTGCAAAACTGTGCGTTCCCCGCAAAAGAGGGAAACGTCCCAAGTGTCCCCCAGTGCGTGGATGGATGAGCAGGATGCAGCGTAGACACAGGACGGACGGTGATTCAGCCCCAGAGAGGAATGAAGGACAGACACATCATGCACGTGAACGTATGGTGACAGTGTTATACCACGTGGAAGACACCAGCCACACAGGCCACATGGTGTGAGTCACTTACGTTAAATAGGCAGAGTGGGCAAATCCGCAGAGACACGAAGTATTTCAACAGTGCCCAGGAGGCATGATTTCCTGGCTATTGTGGCCTTTAAATTTGCTTAGGAAAATGGAGATATAAGTCGCATACCATGGGACTCACACTTGTGAGACAAAACTCAGTGTTCTTTTTTCTTTCTTTTTTTGTATGTTCTCATAACTGTCCCACATCAATACCCACCTGAAGAAGGAAATGGAGCTTTTACATTTCTCATTTACAGGGTCTGATTACAAACTGCATCTGCCGTCACTTTCCTTGCAGAATATAACGCCCACCTGAGTGTTGTAACGTGTCACACCTGTGGCTGTGGGCCGCTGGGACCACCGAGTCCCATGTCCCTTGCTGGCTGAGGCGCCAGGGCAGGTTTGATTGCCCTGAAGCCTGAGAAGTGGATGTTGATTCAGAGGGCGGGGCCTCACGCTTTCATAGGGCCAGGTCAAAACCCAGGGAGACCTATCTCCCCCTAGGTGAGGTCACAGATCAGTGAGCTTTCTTCGGTCTCTTTTATTTTAATTTTTTAAATATTCTTTTATTTTTGAGAGACAGAGGCAGAGCACAAGCGGGGGAGGGGCAGTGAGAGAGACACACACACAATCCCAGGCAGGCTGCAGGCTCTGAGCCACCCAGGCTCCGCGTCACTGAGCTGTCCTTAAACACAGCGGACAGGTGCACCATCATCGGATGTGGACCAGAAACACAAGCGTCACCAGGCCCTTTTGTTTGTCGCGTCCCATCCGCCGCTGGACTAGGGAGGCTCCGCAGAGGAAGTGAGTCGGCTTCTCGGGACAGAATAGGAGGCAGGCGGCTCAGGCCACCTGGAGCGCATTCTGCTGAGTGAGACCTCCCCAAAGAGGGATCGGACACGTGTGTACCGCCAGCCTGTCACTCAGGGGCTAGGAGGCGGGGCCTGGGGGGGATCTGCCCAATTTGTGGTCACGGGGGCGGTGCCAGGACTACCCTCCAATCAGAACAGGAAGGGCCGAAGGCTGTCCTATCACGGTGAGGAAGCGAGGTGGCTTGGTAACGTCCAATTGGGTTGTGGGGGATTATCTTCGGAATCCATCCAATCAGGTTACAAGGACTAAAGGATCGCCCAATCAGGAGCCGGGGCCTGTACACCACCCAATCAGGCCCGAGCGAGAGCCCGGTGGGTGTGGCTCTCAGCCGGGGCGACTGTTGCAGTGGGATCCTGGGCTGCCGAGGTTGCGGGTGTGCGCGGCGTAGGAGGACACCCCGAGGGCGCGGAGGGGGCCCCGAGATGGTGAGTGCGCGGGCCAGCGGGGCGGATGGGACCAGCCGGACCTAGGTGGAAGCGGCCGCGGCGGGGTGTCCCCGTCCCCAGGGGTCCGCACCTGGGTCCTGGGCGGTTGGAACTGAGAAGGGAGGCTGGGGGAGGGCAGGGGGGAGGGCAGGGGGGGGAGGCCTGGGATTCGGGGAGCGTGTGCGACGACCTGACTAAGCAGGAGTTTTGCTCCTCGGTGGAGGACAGGTAGAGACTGTCCGGGTGAGTTGTCTCGTAAAGGAAACTATTTGCAGCCATAAGGAGGCCGCAGGGAATAGCTTCCGAAGCCGCGACTCCCCAGCAGGGAAGAGGGTTTTTCTTTTATGGAGGGTGAGGATGAATATTCAGAAAGGGGAGCTCTGTCGGGGGCAGTCTAGGCGGGCGTGAGGTTGCTCGGACCGAGCTGGAAGACGTGCCCAGAAAGCACGCGTGCAGTGTGACGGTCACGGAGCCAGAGCTGCTCCCGGGGGCTGAGACTTGGACGTTAGAATCCAGCGGAGGTAAGTGTGGGACGTGGGGCCGGGGCTGAGCCCGCGCTGAGGGAGCAGGTGCACGCGCGTGGGGTCCTGGGCTGCGATCTCGGGTAAGAAATGCAGGGCTTTCTCACTTTGGAAACCGCGCGGAGAGTTTCACGGGTTTGGCTGTTTCCTGGCCTGGTGCAGACTGTCAGTCTTTGCTTCCACGCTGTTCCCTTCAAGTCGTAAATGGCTGAGATTGCTTTTCTGGTTTTCCATTTCTTTGTGATTCTGACCCGGACCAGGAAGTTCTGCAAGGGGTGTGCTGGGCAATTAGAGCCGGAGAGGCATAGATCACGGAATGGAGCTGGGGTCCTAAAACGATTGCTTTTCTGGGCACCCCCTTAACCCGCTGAGCTTCCAGGGGGACCCACGGTGGACCTGTCACCCAACCAACCTGAGTCCTGTGCTCTGATGTGGGAAACAAAGGAGGCTGTGGGCACAGTACAAGCAGACAGCCCACCCCCCCACTCCCAGCAGGTGGGGTATGTGTGACATTCCTCAGGCACCTTTAGCCGCCCAAGAATGAAAGAAAGAGAAAAACAAATGGTTAACTGATTGAGATCACAGTCTCCAGGATGTGAGTTGCCATCAGTTTACAAAAGTCTCAGGAAATTACAAGGAGAAAGAGAAATCTCCAGGAACCTACATCGACAGGGGGACACTGAGCATAAGATCCTGGAGTGTCTCAAGAGTCATATAAAAGGAAAGAAACCAGGCAAGAGCAGGTGTGGTGCTGACGTTGGGGTTCCCTGAGGCCAGCCTGTCCCCCTGTCCCCAGGAGGGGCTGTGTGTGTCTCAGGCTGAGATCAAGCCCACGTTAAGGGGTCTGGAGAAGGAGAGAAGCCAAAGCAAAGCGGGACCAGCCAGCATTTTGTGCCCCTTGGCCACGGGGACAAGCAGCTGAGCTGATCACAGATGAGGCACGAAGTGCGGGTGTGGGGGGTCTGCGCGTGGCCCTGTCGTGGGTGAACAGGGGAACGTGCTGTGAGTCTCCTGGTCTGACGGGGGAGGGGCCCTCGTGCAGCCTGCTGTTTTCCAGACCCCGACAGGGTGGGGGAGGGAGTGCCTTTCCCTTCCACTGAGGTTTTCCTGGGAGCACAGGGCTCAGGTAGGCGTCTGCATGTCATCTGTGAGCAGGACCTGTCACCCTGTCCAGCTCAGCACGGATGGCTCTGTCCTCCGCCAGCCTCGCGTTGAGCAGGTGTAAAATGCCCGAGTTCTTTCTGCCTCCTTTCTTCCCCTTCAGGGCAGAGGGTGGTAAATGTGTCGGGTCGTTCCTGTCCCTGCTGACACGGGTTACTGGGGGCTTTATCCAGAGAGCGTCCCCTGGGGAAAAGTGTCTCAGGAAAGAACTGTCCTTCTCCATGAGGGTTGGGGGCTCCACGCCTTCATGCAGGTGGGTGGAGTCATGGATCAGAGGATTCATCCAAATGCTGGTGACGGTTCCACGCAGGGTCCAGAGGTGGAAAACTGTCTTCCTGATCTGTCCCCTAGGAATTGCCGGTGTCAGAGATGCACACAAATTCTGTGAACTGAGACGGGTTCAATTCTAACGGTACCAGGTCCCTGTTCTCTGAAAGGGATAAACAGCTTCCATTCATGGGAAACCACACAGGGGCCCTAGAGCCGCCCCTCCCACTGTGGCCTTGACCTCAGGGTGGAAGCCGTGATGCTGTACCTGGTTGTCCACACAGCAGCTTGGGGTCCCCGTGTCATTCGGATGACCCGGGTTGCTGGAAGCTGAGGCCTCCTCTGGGCTGGGGACCGGCCACCCCCACAGCTGGGCCTGGTGGGAAGCGAGGGAAGGTGTGGTGGGGCCTCGCTTACCTGCAGGTGGCCTCCAGCCCCCCGGATCGGTGGGGACCAGTGGGGAAGGGGCTGGGGCCGCCCTGGGGTGTCTCCCGAGGACCGGTGTTGGCATCGTCCAAGGGGTTGTGGGGTTAAGTGGGATCTGTGGAAACAGGAAGTCTGTGCAGGTCAGACTGAGGGAAGGCTCCTCGGGGTCAAGTACCGTTGGAAGGGTCATGAACGTAGAGCGTGTAGGGTTCAGATCCTAAACTGGGAGGGTTTCCTCTCTGGTGAGAATTGTGGCCCCAGAGGAGGGGGTTCAGGGCGTGTGGAGCTCAGAGTCCAGTCCCCAGGGGTCTCTGGTCCCCTCCTTCCATCCCAGAGGACCGGTGTCAGCAGGGAGAGCTTGGCGCTCATGGGGGGACTGGGTGTCACCCTCTGCACTTGGGTGTCATGTGTGGTGTGGCTGCCGTGGGTGACCAATCTGAGCGGCTCCTGCTCTGGTGCTCGGCCCGTTGTTCCTGGAGAGGCTCTCGCTGCCCTGGGAATCCAGTGTGGGTGACACTTAGGACTTTTGTCCCTTGGCCATACCTCTTTGTGCTGGCAGGTTTCCGTGTCGTCACCCCCCAGCAGGTGTCACTCGACCTGATCTCTGTTGCGGTGTGAGAGGGGAATGTCAGCAGTGCCACCGGTGATGTGGCTGCCCAGGGCTCGTCTGTGTCTCTTGGGCGGGTGCTTGTGGCTCAGTGTGTCCGGTGAAGCCCTCCGTCCCGGGATGGTGGGGCGTGGGGGTCTCCAGTTCATGTTTTCCTTTTGTGGACTTTGCTGCTGCCGGCAGTGTGGTCTTGTCTCCAGGGTAAGTGCCTCCTAAGTCCTTTGCGCTGGGGGGACATTGCATGTTGTAGCTCGTAAGTTACACGTTAGCAGGAACAGGGTGCAGAGTGTGAACCACGTGTCGGTTTTGGGTCCCGTCACTTGCGACTTCATGGCGTCCAGCTCGAGTGTGTGACACGGGGTCTCCTGGACGTCACACGTTGGTTTATCTGATTCCTCCAGGGCTGAGCATTTCTCACGTGTGGGTTTCCTCTTGTGTGGAAGCGTTTCCAGCGTGTTGTGACCTGTAACTCACATGTCTTCTTCCTGATCTTCTGTTTCCTTCACGTCCTGGGGACATTCAGGCTGTTTCATTTCTGCCTGCTGTGTTTTCTCCACGTCAGGGTGTGTCATTTCTCTGGGTTGTCTGCGTGGATGGACCCTTCGCGTTGTTAGTAGACTTGAACTTCCCCGTCTTCTTCCTGTGTAGACGGCCGTCTTTTGTTCTGTGGGAAAACTCCTCCATCGCTCAGGTCTGATCACACGTGCTGGAACTTTCTGTCCGTGTGTTCCTCTTGTTTCCAGTTAAATCCACCAGACTCGGTTATTGTCCGTGAATCTGATGATCCCTTTTACCCTTTAGAAAACCAGTCTTCCCTGGCCCCATGTGTCCTGGTGTCCCCGTCTCTGCCACCGCCCTGCGGCACTTGCCGTGTGGACATCCACTTGCCTAAATCAGGGGCGACTGATGTCTCCCCTTAACTATATCCTCATTGTGGGAATCGATGGTAAGTGGGAGGTACTTGTCCTGGGAGGTAAGAGCATCCCCAAGTGCATCCTCCAGCCCAAGATAAGGAATGTGGTCCCATCCGTTATATCCACAAGTCCATATTAAGCATATGGAGTGGGGTACGCTGTGGTTTCAGGAGCGATTTTGAGATCCCAGTCACACAGGATTGGTCAAGGTGACAGTTGAGTCATGCAGTTGTTGGGGAGTCCTTCCCATTTTCCAGCTGGTCACAAAATCCTGTGTCCCTGGGGTCCTGTCATTATCCCTCTAGAGACACAAGCATGGAGATTGTGTCTACGTGAGCTGTACGGTGGTTTCTCTGAAGCTGACCTCAAGTTGTTCAGGATCGGTTTTCAGGACTTGAGGAAAAAGGGCAGATTGGTTTTTAATGACTTTAACTCAAGAGAATGGGCGATGGGAACCCTAGTTTGGAGAACAGTAGCCAGAAATTTGAGGAAACCAGACGAATTCAGGACCTAGTCTGGTTTATAAGAAATAGTATCAAAGTCTAATACTTACAAAAATGTGTTACTGAAACATAATTTTTTTCTCTCTGCATTCACTCTTATTTCCAGAGATAGCCAAATCAAGAACAATTCATTTGTAAAACAAGTCCAGTTTTAACAAAATGGCCTACTTACTTACAAAAGTTCAGCAAGAACAGTGATTGCCCATTTCAGGGTTTGTTTGTTTGTTTGTTTGTTTGTTTGTTTTTAATTTATTTTTGGGACAGAGAGAGACAGAGCATGAACGGGGGAGGGGCAGAGAGAGAGGGAGACACAGAATCGGAAACAGGCTCCAGGCTCCGAGCCATCAGCCCAGAGCCTGACGCGGGGCTCGAACTCCCGGACCGCGAGATCGTGACCTGGCTGAAGTCGGACACTCAACCGACTGCGCCACCCAGGCACCCCTGTTTCTTTCTTTCTTTCTTTTTGAGAGCTTGGTTTGCTTAAAATTTTTATAAGGAATTTCTAGATTGAACTTTTAATAGCCCCTTGAGGCCAGAAGACAAGTCAAATATTTTCTTTCTTTATATATATATATATATATATATATATATATATATATATATATATATATTTAATTTTTTTTAATGTTTATTTTAGAGAGAGAGAGCGAAAGCATGAGCAGGGGAGGAGCAGAGAGAGAGGGAAACAGAATCTGAAACAGGCTCCAGGCTCTGAGCTGTCAGCACAGAGCCCGATATGGGGCTTGAACCCACAAACCGTGTGATCGTGACCTGAGTCAAAGTCGGACGCTTAGCCGATTGAGCCACCCAGGTGCCCCTCAAATATTTTCATTAGACTTGTCTTCAAGACCTGTAGATTTATGTGATTTCCTCTTCTCAAGGTCCCCAAACTATCCTGAGGTTTCCTGCACCTGCCTGGTGTTGACTTTCTTTACTCACCTGGTAAAGCTGCTGGAACTCTGTCAGCAAGGCATCAGGCCAGTATTTCCAGGAGGCTTGATTGATTCCAGTAAGTCTACCTTAATTCCTTCATTCTGTCTGCTTATTCTGAGTCTATGCAGGTCTCTGTCAAATCTAACATTCCAGTCAGAGCCTTAGTAAAATAACCAATGTGTCCAATGGTGTCCTGTTACAAGGAGAATACATTCTCATTGAACTTATGCAAAAGGAGGGAGGGAGTCAGCATTCAGATGTGTAGGAATGTGTTTGCTTGTAGATCAAGATGGCAGCTGCATACATGGGAACTAAGGAGTTAAGGGGGGAATCTGACAGAAGCAAGGCTGCTGAGACTCAGCCAGCATCAGGAAAGGGTCCCAGCTGAGTCCTTCACATGTGCGGATTCACCATGGCTGAGCTGCCATTGCCACCTGTGCCACTCGTTGGGAATAGACCTTGGGAACAGAGTGGAGAGGAGAGGAAAGGGGTCATTTGGCCTTACAGGTCCAAATGGTCCACCTTGTTCACCCTCAGACCTACAGACCATACTGGGGAGCCCCTGAGATAGAGAAATTTGCTGCCTGGTGAGTAAATATGGTTGCACCTGCCAAAGGGCAAAAAGAAAGTGGCGGGAGTCAGGGATCCCCCTGAAGGGCAAGAGGGGAAATCCCTCAGGCTTTTGGGCAAGGGCAGTGCCATAGACACCCCCTAGAACCGGGGATCCTCACCAAGGAGGAACCTAAGGTGGAGGTTGTCAGCTGCCCAGAGAACACTTAGAGTCAGTCCACCAAGGGAAACTCCCAAGAAATTCCTAGGAAATCCCAGGAGAGGCCCAGTACAGCAGAGGGTCCCTGTGAAGGCCATCAAATGTGGGGCGACCCGATCAGAGGGAGGCCCGCAGCTCAGGGGGTGAGAGAATTCCCCCAAGGCAGAACAGAGGAGATGGGAGTTTACTGAATACCCTGCGAGGGAGCAGCGGGCAGGACGGCAAAGAAGAGACCATCTGCCGGGAGGCGGTGCTGGGGGCTACAGTTATGGGGTCACGAGGGAGCATGGGAACATTTGGAATGCTCCCTGTGTGGGACCTGTGCCTGGTTGTAAGTCGCAGGGGTTATTTAGGGCCTGTGGCCATTTCGAGGCGGGTCACTCAGGAGCCCGTGTGCATTCAGCTGTGTGCTCACTGTGCCCTTCGCTGCATATCTTTCCATCTCAGTCCTGTGCCTGAAAGCGGCCTATACACTGTGATTCTTCCTCTTGTGTTAAAGTGAGGGGTGGCTGTGTCCCCAACAATCCCTTAGGGACTCTTCCTTCTGGTGCCCTTTTCCTTGAATTCTGGGCCCTGGGTTAAATGTTGGAGCGGCCCTGCTGACTTCCACGTTTCTTAAGGCCCCAGACTCATCTTACACCAGGTGTGCCAGGCACCCGGGCTCTGGCCTGTGTCCGTGCCCAGAGCCCAACTAATCCGGGGAAAGGGTCGTGTCTGCCTCTGTCGGAAGAGAGGGGACTCTACCAGGCTTCTTGACTTTGTTCCTTCCAGGGTGAGAGCTGCTCCCATCAAGCAGCCCTGGAATCTGAGTGTCCACAGCATCCTGACATTCTGGTTCCAGTTCTTGGAGCTGACGAGGCATAATCGTCTTTGAGCAAGCCAAACGTGTGTCCTGATTTCTGGGTTGTCCAGTGAATATTTCATTTTTCAATGTGTACAGTGCTGGTCTGCTCAGATGTGTCTCAGTATAAATAACCCAGTAAATTGGGTGTGTGTAAGTCCATGTCAGCTGTTGTCCTCACGCTCTGTTGTGACTCAGGGGTCCTAGGAATGGAGTCAGCTCCCTGCCTGTCACCCACACTCTTCATTCTCTAACCCACACCCTTCATTCTCCCACACACGTGGGTGCAGATGGCGCTTTGCAGCAATAGAGTGTATGGTATGTTTCAGGCCTCTGTGGTCTTTGAGGATGTGGCTGTGAACTTCACCCCAGAAGAGTGGGCTTTGCTGGATCATGGTCAGAGGAACCTCTTTAAAGATGTGATTCTGGAGACCTGCAGGAACCTGTCCTCCGTGGGTAAGGATGGCTCCATACCTTCACTGGTCTTTTCAGGAAGAGGAAGAAAAGGTCAATATTTGCAAATTATATGAAACTGTACATAGAATATCATTAAGGCTTCACTAATTAGTATTAGAAGTAATGAATTTATAAAAGTTGCAGAACACAAATATTGTAGAATCTGTGCATTTCTCTATTTACTACCAAGATAGCTGAGAAATTAAGAAATCAAACCCATCTTCAAGTAGTTCAAAAACAATAAAATATTATGTTAAAAAGTAACCAAGGAAGTTGAAAGATCCATACTCTTGTAGGTATAAAACATTTAATAAATACATTGAACATGACACAGTAAAGGGAAAGCTATACCATTATCATGGATTGTATGGACTAATTTTTTTGAAAATGCCTATACTATGAAAAGTACTGTATATATTCAGTGCAATCCCTATCAATCATTTCATGAATAGCATTTTTGAGAGGACTAGAGCAAGAAATTCTAAAATTTGTATGAAAACAGAAAAGATTCCAAATAAAGCTATTTTGAGAAGGCATACCAAAGCTGAAGATATAACAGTCCCAGATTTCAAACTACACTCAACAAAATAGTATAGTTCTGGCACAAATCCAGACACTAACATCAAGGCAACAGAATAGAGAGTCCAGAAAGAAACTCAGGTTAAAAAAAATTTTTTTTGGGGGGCGCCTGGGTGGCACAGTCGGTTAGGCGTCCGATTTCAGCCAGGTCACGATCTCATGGTCCGTGAGTTCGAGCCCCGCGTCAGGCTCTGGGCTGATGGCCCGGAGCCTGGAGCCTGTTTCCGATTCTGTGTCTCCCTCTCTCTCTGCCCCTCCCCCGTTCATGCTCTGTCTCTGTCTGTCCCATAAATAAATAAAAACGTTGAAAAAAAATTAAAAAAAAAATTTTTTTAACGTTTATTTATTTTTGAGACAGAGACAGAGCATGAACGGGGGAGGGCCAGAGAGAGGGAGACACAGAGTCTGAAACAGGCTCCAGGCTCCGAGCTGTCAGCACAGACCCCTACGCGGGGCTCGAACTCACAGACTGTGAGATCATGACCTGAGCCGAAGCCGGCCGCTCAACCGACTGAGCCACCCAGGCGCCCCAAGAAACCCAAGTTTATATGGTAAAATAATCTACAAGGAAGGATCTGAGACTGTACAATGGGGAAAAGACTGTCTCTTCAATAAGTGGTGCTGGGAAAATGAGACAGCTACCTGCAAGGAGGTGAAACTGGGCAGCTTTGTACCCCTTACCTGAAAGGAAACTCAGTATGGATTAAACACCTCGGTGTAGGACTTGAACCCATACATGTCGTAAGACAAGATGGAGACACTAAATTCATGGATATCAGCCATAGCATTATTTTTGTGGAATCATCCCTTCAGGTAAGGGAAACAAAAGGAAAAATAAAAAATTGAAAGAGGAACATAATACACATTTTCTCACAGAAAATATACAGATGGCCTCTTGGCACATGAAAAGCTGCTCAGTATCACTAATCCTCAAGGAAATGCAAATTAAAACCAGGTGAGCTAATGGCTAGTATGAAAGAAACAGGAAGTACAAGTGTTGGTGAGGATGTGGAGAAAGGGAAACGCCTCATTGGTGGGATTTCAATGGGTGCAGCCAGCTTGTCAAACAGTATGGAGTTTCCACAACAAAAGGAAACACAACAATACCATATGGTCCGTAATTTCACTTGTGGGTAGTTCACCAAAGGTAAAAACCAGGACAGTAAGATACGTGCACCCCGACGTTCACTGTGCTCAAGATACCTTAGCAACACAGGAGTCCTTCAACAGATGAATGGATAATGAAGATGTGGTATCTACATACAAGGGACTGTCCCTCAGTAATATAAAAGGGACAAATTCTTGATGTTTGTGACACCATGGATGGAGCTAGAGAGTATTACACCAAGTAAATAAGTCAGACAGAGAGACAAACAAAACAGGTTACTTATATGTGGAATCTAAATGACAAAATGAACAAACAGCAGAAAACAGGAAGACTTAAAACTGTAGGGAACAAATTGGTGTTTGTGAGATTGGAAGGGCATTGAGAGGTGAAATGGAGGGGATTGAGAAGAACAGATTTGCACTTATTGAATAAATAAGTCATGGGAAGGAAAAGTAGAGGACAGGGAATATGGTCAATAATTTTGTAGTTTTGTATAGTGACAGCAATTATGGTGAGCATTTTTATGGTGAGCATTTTGTAATGGTGAGCATTTTGTAATGTATGCAATTGTTGAATCCCCATATTGCACACCTGACACGAATATATAGGTCAGTATGCTTCTACCAAAAAATGAGTGAATGAATGAATGAATGAATGAATGAATAATAAAAAATCCCACAATTATCAGTCATCATGACTGTGAAGATGAAAGTTAGGCCCATCTTCCAGATTGCTTGTTGTCCTTCAAACCCTCCCTCCTGCTGAGCTCTTCTCAGGGGCAGGGCAGCAACCACACACACCATCTAATCTCCTGATGGCAGCTGAGCAGCTCAGGCAGGCTCCACCGAAGGCCTCTGTGCCCTCAGACTGGCCAACCCTCAGTTGGACCAGGTTCTGGAGAAGGGATTGGCGTTTGGATGCATCCATTAGAAATATGGCTCAGTCTTTGTATGGGCAGGGTGATGTTTGCCATTCACCTGTCCTCCCTGTTGGACTTTTCATCCATTGTAGCCCACGTGGCCAGTATTTCTGTCTTCCTGTAGAGGTAGGGTGTGGATGTGTGTGTCTTGCCCAGTTCCTTCCTACTTGGCTCTTCTGATAATTCTTAATCTCCACATTAGTCTGCATCTAGTTTGAAGTATTTGTGGATGAACGTGCTGCCATTTCAGATACTTTATTATTGTCAAAGTCCCAAGTCACAAGGGTCCTCAGAAATTTGGTCCATGACCATTCTTCCTCATGAAGTTCATTTCCATTTCGGGATCAGTATATGAATAGAAGCAGACATATGGCCCGTTTTTTAACCTTATGCATCAGGTCATTTCCACGAAATTCAACTAGGCTCCCAATTCTTTTTTTTTTTTAATTTTTTAAATGTTTTTATTTATTTTTGAGACAGAGAGAGACAGAGCATGAGCAGGGGAGAGACAGAGAGAGAGGGAGACACAGAATCTGAAGCAGGCTCCAGGCTCCGAGCTGTCAGCACAGAGCCCGACATGGGCTCAAACTCATAGACTGTGAGACCATGACCTGAGCTGGTCAGATGCCTAACTGACCGAGCCACCCAGGTGCCCCCTAGGCTCCCAATTCTTATAGTTTCTCCCAGTCAAGGTAAAATGAGTGGATCAGAGACTGAGTGGAATTCTTTGCAGAATGAGCCTCTGAGTGAAGAGAAAATACTAATGTTTACAAAAAATGATTCCCGTTCTGTGTTTGTAGAGAAGCGGAAATTTCACAGCAGTGGAGATCTGACCCAAATGCAGGAAGGGCTTTTGAGGTGAGTGATACTTGCAAGGGAGGAATGGGGAATGTTGGCGATTGTGAGACTAGCCTGAAAGTAGAGAACAGGTGTAAACCTAGCGCAACAACCGTGTAGTCAAAACTTTCACAAAACGAAGTTTTTATAAATGCATTCTAGGTATTGATCATCTGAAAAACCATTGCGTTGTTAAAAATGGTCAGGGAAGGGGCGCCTGGGTGGCGCAGTCGGTTAAGCGTCCGACTTCAGCCAGGTCACGATCTCGCGGTCCGTGAGTTCGAGCCCCGCGTTGGGCTCTGGGCTGATGGCTCAGAGCCTGGAGCCTGTTTCCGATTCTGTGTCTCCCTCTCTCTCTGCCCCTCCCCCGTTCATGCTCTGTCTCTCTCTGTCCCAAAAATAAATAAAAAACGTTGAAAAAAAAATAAAAAAAAAAGAATTGTTTAAAAAAAAAATGGTCAGGGAAAACTATAGGTAAGAAACCCTGAACGTTATGACTCTATTTGAGTCCTCAGGAGAACAGTAAGCTTGAACCATTTTGCAATCATGCAGACAGTGCCACAACCATACTCAGTCATTGAAAATGTCCATTATGTAGTCCAATAATAATTAATAAGCATCAATAGATCATTAATTATTAAAGAGATCACTTCTAATCACTATTCCCTTACCATGTATCTTCCTATTTTGAACAGCAGTCCTTTGTTGGAGAGTGTCTGTGAACGTTTTGAAGGAGATCAATGTGGAGAAACCCTGAACTCGATTACAAGTCTTACTGTGCATGAGGGGTGTCCTACTGGAGGCAAATCCTGTGAATGTGCTAAGTGTAGGGAAACCTTCACAGATGGTTTTTTCCTAGGGAATCTGGGAAGATCTCACCCAGGACTCAAATCTAGTCCCTGTGAGGAATGTGGGCCGGCCTGTAGCTCCGTCTCAAGCCTCAGCACTCAGGTGGGTGCAGACCTTGTAGAGAAATCCTATGAAGGTCAGGACACCGGGAGAGCATCGGAGACATACGCAAAGAGTCTGAGTAGTAAAAAATCTCTAGAGTGCAAGAAATGTGGAAAAGCTTTCACTTGCATTTCTTCTTTTCAGGGTCATGTGCAAAATGACCGTGTACAGAGGGTCCATGCATGTGACATGTGTGGGAAAACCTTCTTATATCACTCCTTCCTTACACGTCATATGAGAACTCACACTGGGGCTAGAACCTCTCAATGTCAGGAGTGTGGGAGAGCCTTCGGGTATAAGTCAAGCCTGCAAAAACATGTGCGGACCCATGCTCGGGAGAAACCCTATAAATATCAGCCGTGTGGGAAAGCCTTCCCTGGTCAGCACACCTTTCTTGTACCTGGGAGAACACCTACAGGGGATGGATCCTGGGAATGTAAAGAATGTGGGACAACTTTCAAGATACGTCTACATTTTGAATGTCACATGACCACACACAATGTAGTGAAACCCTATGAATGTGGGGAGTGTGGCAAAGCTTTCAGGCATCACCCAAACCTGCGAGTACATATGAGGACACACACTGGGGAAAGACCCTATGAATGTAAGGAATGTGGGAAATCTTTCCAGAGGTATGGTCATATTAAACGTCACATGACCACTCACAGTACGTTGAAAACCTATGAATGTAAGGAGTGTCGCAGATCCTTTCGGGATCAATCATACCTGCAAGTACATATGAGGACGCACACTGGGGAAAGGCCCTTTGAATGTCAGCAGTGTGGAAGAGCCTTCCGGAATCACACAGACCTGCGAGTGCATATGAGGAGACACACTGGAGAAAGACCGTATGGATGTCAGCAATGTGGGAAAACCTTCAGATATCATTGGAATCTGCGAAATCATGTGAAGATACACACGGAGGAGAGACCCTATGAATGTCAGGAGTGTGGGAAAACGTTCAGGTATAAGTCATGCCTGCGAGAACATATGAGGACGCACACTGGGGAAAGACCGTATGAATGTCAGGTGTGTAGGAAAACCTTCAGATATCATTGGAATCTGCGAGAACATGTGACAATACACACAGGGGAGAGACCCTATGAATGTCAGGTGTGTGGGAAAACCTTCAGGTATAACTCATGCCTACGAGACCATGTGAGGACACACACTGGCGAGCAACGCTATAAATGTGTGCATTGTGGAAAAGCCTTCAGTCGTAAGTGCACCCTTGTACTACATACTGTGAGAAATCACGCAGGGGTGGAAACTTGGAATGTAAGGAGTGAGGGGAAGCTTTCAGGAAACATCGACCTCTGAACATTACAGGACCACACACAAGGTAGTGAAACCCTATTAATGTCAGGAATGTATCAGAGCCTTCATGTGTCACACTGATCTATGGATACATACGCAGACACACACTGGGGAAAAACCCTGTAAATGTCAACACTGTGGGAAAGCCTTCACATCTCCTTGAAACTTGGGAGCACATATGAGGACACATGCTTGGGAGAGATCCTATGAGTGTTAGCAGTGTGGGAATACCTTCAGGTGCCCATCACTGTGGAAGTACACATACGGACACATGTTGGGGAGAGACCTTTTGAGTATATAGAGTGTGGGAAAGTTGTTAGCTGCAAAATGTTCAAGGTCATTTGAAAACACACAGCACAACTAAACCCTATGAATGCAAGAGGTGTGGGAAGGCATACAAGTTCTTCTCATCTCCTCAAGTGCATATGAAGAAACACCCTGGGGAGAGATCTTGACAAATCACCGATCCCTTCAAGAACACACCAGGCTGCACAGTGGACAGTAAGCCTTTGTATGTAAGGACTCTGGTAAGACCTTCGAGTGTCCCAGAGACCTGCATGTACATGTGATGACCCTCAGTGGACAGAACCTTACGAATGACTGCTCCATGGGAAAGCCTTCAATTGTCCCTCTTCCCTTCAAGGACACACATAAACTTAAGCACCATGGAAAAGCCTTCAGGTATCCCAGGAATCTGTGAGCATAGACACACTGTGGCATAGCATTTATCCTCCTTTAAATTCTTATTGAAAATGTGAGCCCGTACAATGGAGATGATCCTGAATGGACACAATTTTGGGAAAACTTCAGGTATAGAACTTCATGTATTTTGTTCATGAAAATTCAGGCGGGAGAGAAATATTTTCATTGTTGTGATTATGGTTTTGAGTTTCCAGGTGCCTCTTCCTTGATTGGGACCCTAAGTGTATGAATTCCTAGTTCGTGTCACTGATATGAACACTGATGGTTTTAGGTGGCCTTCTTTGTCCTCTACATCTGTGTGACCTAGATGTTGTTACCTCAGACTTGAAGTAATCACACGGTTATGTACCATATGTCTCTTTCCCATTACAATGTCTTTTGGACTGGATGTGATAAAAAGGTGTCTGTTGTTGGTGTGTACATACAACTTTATATACTTCTACAAAAAAATGTCTTGAATTATACATTCCAAAAAGTTCCTGTTAAATTATCATGACATGAGACCCCTCATTGTTGAAAGTTATTTTCTGTCCTCTGTTGTGATACTGGAATAATCTGGTTTTGTGTCTGCTCTTCTTTTCAGTCTTTATTAATGAAAGATACATTTTCACATCACTTCTCTTTTTCTTCAGTTTAAAAATATTTTTTTAAATGTTTATTTTAGAGAGAGAGAGAGAGAGTGAACAAGTGGGGGAGAGGCAGAAAGAGTGGGAGACCCAGAATCCAAAGCAGGCTCCAGGCTCTAAGCTGACAGCACAGAATCCAATGCAGGACTCAAATCTATGAACTGTGAGATCTTGATCTGACCCAAGTCAGACACTTAACCATCTGAGCCACCCAGGTACCCATTTTTCATGAAGTTTAAAATTATGATATTGGTTTAGCTTTACTGGGACTAATTATTGGTGTCTTTGGTTGATTTTGTTGCAAATTATGACTTTGAAGGACATCCCTTTGGACCATGACTCAGTTTTGCCTTTTTGTTTCCATGAGCAGTGACTGGAGTGGAAATACAAGTGGGGTGCTTTCCTCTTTCCCCCAGGAGGTAAAGTCTGTTGTGGGGTGGGGATGGGTGTCCATCTTCCTGTCAAATCCCTGTCTCCGGGTTTCCCTGTGATCAGCTGAACCCTACCTGGTGAAAGGAGGGAGGACCACCACGTCCAGGGGTAGTAAATCTTGGAATGGAGATCAGGGGGCTCACCATGGTCCTGGTAGGTAAACTCAAATCGAACTAGGCTGAGGACACTTTAGTGCAAAGTGCTAACAAGAACCAGGTGCAGTCTCAGATATCCTCCAGCATCTTCTGTGAAATGGAACCAGGCTTTGCTTTTTTGTGTGACAGAGATGGAGCAAGAAAGCCCACTGTCCGGGTCCAGCCCCTGTGATGAAGGACAGATTTGTTGGCTAAGTTCCCCATGGCCTTGTTCCTCAGCTCATGGATGCTCAGAGTGTGGGCCACCCACAGTTCAGGGGCCTGTGGAGAGGACAGTGGCCTGGGTAACGTTTGGGTAGGAAAGGGGTGTTGTAGGGCAGTGTCAAATGAAGAATCTGAATTGAGTAAGGAGAGTCCTGTATTGAGCAGAATGATTGCATAGTCTGGGTGGGGAGATAGGCACTGTTGCACTGGGGGCAGGGGCCGTGTAGTGGGAGCAGAGTTGCTGTTGTATTAGAGGCAGTGACTACATCAGTGGGGAGAACACGGTGATCATAAGACCTGCAGGTGTCTGAAGGCAGGAAAGGAGTAAACAAACCGGGCATAAGAAGGTGTGGTGCTGACATGGTGGTTCCCTGAGGCCAGCCTGTCCTCCTGTCCCCCAGGAGGGGCTGTGTGTGGCTCAGTCTGAGAGCAAGCCCATGTTAAGGGTCTGGAGGAAGGAGAAAAGCCAAACCAAAGTGGGACTAGCCAGCTTTTGTGCCCCTGTTCAGTGGGACAAACAGCTGAGCTAATCATGGATGAGCCACAATGTGTGGACTTGGGAGGTCTACACCTGGTGCTATCATGGGTGAACAGGGGGACTTCCTGTGAGTCTTCTCCTGGTCTGATGGGGGAGGGGCCCTCGTACATCCTGCTGTTTTCCAGACCCAAACAGGGGGGGGGGAGGGAGTGCCTTTCCCTTCCACTGAGGTTTTCCAGGGAGAACAGGGCTCAGGTAGGTGTCTGCATGTCACCTGTCACCTGTGAGTAGCACAGTCCCTAAGCACTGATGGCTTTCTTTTATGCCAGCCTCATGTTTAGCAGGTGTAAATTTACTGAATTCTTTCTGCCTCCTTTCTTCCCCTTCAGGGCAGAGGGTAGTAAATGTTTCAGATCTTTCCTGTTCTTGCTGACTCAGGTTACTCTGAGACTTATCCAGAGAATGTTCACTGGGGAAGTGTCTCAGAACAAAAAATGCATGGATTTCCACACCTTCATGCCAGGTGGGTGTAGTCATGGATTAAAAGGATTGAACCAAATGCTAGTGACTGTTCCATGCAGAGTGGAGTTAAAAAACTGTGATCATAACCCACTTCCTGTTCATTACTGGTGGTCGGAGATACATGCAAATTCTGTGAAGTGGGATGTATTCAGTCTGTCTTCCAAATTGCTATCATGTGGATAAAATTAAAAAGTAAGTTCTGAAAAGCATGGTTTCCTTTTTTTTTTTTTTTTAAACCATAACATGCCTGAGAATTTACCTTCTTTCTTTTATCTTGAACACAGGGAGAAGCAGTGATTCTGCATGTTTTTCTTCATATGCTGGGATGAGGTCTTTATGTCCTTGAAATGACCCAGGTGCTCAATTGCTCAATACAGGTCTCAAGTTCATCTTTTGCTTTTGTTGGCAGTCCTGCTTAGTGGTTTCATGTCTCCAAAAGTAAATGCATGTAATTTTTACACATTGTGGTAATGGCATATTGTAGCTTGAGGGAAAGTTAAAATTTATGAAGAAATGTGAATGCAGTGTGTGAATCACACATCAGTGCTGATTCCTTTCACTTGTGGCAATGGGTGTTAACTGGCTTTATTTTCTCCAGCTGAAGTATGTGACACGGGGTCTCCTTGATAGCACACATTTATTTTTCTAATTCCCCTGTGGCTCAGCATTTCTCATGTGTGGGGTTCCCTCTTCTGTGGAAGCATTTACAGTGTGTTGTCACCTGTAACTCACGTGTCTGCTTCCTGATGTCTTCTGTTTCCTTCACGTCCTGTGGACACTGATGCTGTTTCATTTCTATGTGTTGAAAATGTTTTCTCCAGGTCAGGGTGTATGATTTCTCTCTGTTGTCTGTGTGGATGGGCCTTTCACATTGTTAGTAGACTTGAAATTCCCCAACTATTCCTGTGTAGAGTACCTCCTTTTTAAAATATTTATTTATTTTAGAGGGAGAGAGAGAACATGTGCATGCCCTTGTACACGCCAACACCAGAGATGGACAGAGAGAGAGGGGGACAGAGAATCCAAAGTAGGCTCTGTGCTGACAGTAGAAAGTGATGTGGGGATCAAACTCACGAACCCTGAGATCATGACCTTAGCCTATGTTGGACACTTAATTGACAGAGCTACTCATGTACCTCTAGATTACCTTCTGTTGTTCTGTGAGAAAACTCCTCCATCGCTCAGGTCATAATTACACATGCTGGAAGTTCCTTTCTGTGTGTTCTATTTGTTTCCATGACAGTTAAATCCACATGACTTGGTTAATGTCCATGAAGTTGATGAGAGAAATGAGTCCTTTCTTCCCTTAGATAACCAGTTTTCCCTGGACCATGTGTCGAAATGTCCCCATCTCTGCTGCTGCCCTGTGATGACTGCTGGGTGTACATCCACTTGTGAACCAGGGGTGCCTGTCTCTGTAGTCCCTTTTGTCCATCAGGGTTTTGTCTGTGTGTTAATGCCAGTTGTTCTAGTTAGACCAAGATACATCTAGGATTTAGCTTCCCTTTTTTTTTTTTTTTTTTTTTTACCTCCAAAATGACAAGATAGGAATTCAACTCAAAAGAAAGAACAGGAAGAAATCATCACAAGGGATTTATTCAGCACAAATACAAGTAAGATGTCTGAACTAGAATTTAAAACAACAATTATAAGGATATTAACTGGGCATGATAAAAGTCTAGAAGACACTAGAGAATCCCTCATTGCAGAGATGAAAGGACTAAAAACAAGTCAGACTGAAATAAAAAATGCTCTATTAGAGATGGAAACTAGTTGAGATCCATGACAGTAAGGATGGATGAAGCAGAGGGATGAATCAGTGATATAGAAGACAAAATTATGGTAAGTAATGAAGCTGAAAGGAAGAGAGTAAGATAGGTATTGAATCACAAACGAACACTTAGGGAACTAAGCAAGTCCTTAAAGCATAATAATATTCCTATCAGGGGAGTCCCAGAAGATGAAATGACAGAAGGGGCAGAACAGTTATTTGAGCAAATTACAGCTAAAAAGTTTGCTTAATCTGGTGAAGAAAAAACAGACCTCAAAATGAAAGAAACGCAGAGAACACCCATTAAATTCAACAAAAGGAAGCCATCACTAAGACATATCATAGTCAAATTCACAAAATACACGGACAAGGAAAGAATCCTGAAAGCAGCAAGGGGGGAAAAAGTCCTTAATGTACAAGGGAAGACAGATCAGGTTCAAAGCAGGTCTGTCCACAGAAACTTGGCAGTCCACCAGGGAGTGGCTTGATATATTAAACAATCTGAATGGGAAAAAAAATGCAGCCAAGGATACTTTATCCAGCAATGCTATCATTCAGAATAGAAGGAGAGATAAAGATGTCCCCAGACAACCAAAAACTAAAGGATTTTGTGTCCACTAAACCAGCCCTGCAAGAAATATTAAAGGGGACTCTTTGGGGGAAAAAAGACCAAAAGCAACAAAGACTAGAAATAAACAGAAAACGTCACCAGAAACACCAACTTTGCAGGAAACACAATAGCACCAAGTTCATATCTTTTAATAATCACTCTGAATGTAAATGGACTAAATGTCCCAATCAAAAGACATAGCGTATCAATGCATAAAAGAGAAGACCTATCTATATGCTGCCACGAGAGACTTGCAGACAGAAAGGCACATGCTTGCAAGTGAGGAAATGCAGAACCATGTATCTTGCTAATGCACATCCAAAGAAAACTGTAGCATACTTAAATACCTATGTATCCAAGGATTTATATACATGCTTATAGCAGGCAACATAGATTTTATTTTTAAAATTTTATTTTTATTTATTTTGACAGAGAGAGAGAGAGCAAGCAGGGGAGGGACAGAGAGAGGGAGAGAGAATCCTAAGCAGACTCCACATTGCCAGTGCAGTGCCAAACGTAGTACTCAAACTCATGAACTGCGAGATCATGACCTGAGCTGAAGTTGAATGCTTAACTGAGTGAGCTGCCCAGGAAGCCTAGAGAAACTGGACTTTCAACCAAAAAACTAGAACAACAGATGAATAAGTGCATTACATCATAATTAGGGGGCTTATCCATCAAGAAGATCCATCAGTTATAAATATTTATGCCTGCAACTTGAAAGCAGCCAGAGATAGAAAACAATTAGTAGCAAATTAGTTGTTTGTAGTAAACTCATTAAGGGGCATCTGGGTGGCTCAGTCAGCTAAGTGTCTGACTTTGGCTCAGGTCATGATCTCATGATTTGTGAGTTTGAGCCCTGCATTGGGCTCCATGCTGACAGCTCAGAGCCCGGAGCCTGCTTTGGATTGTGTCTCCCTCTCTCTGCTCCTCCCCTGCTTGCACTATGTCTCTCTCTCTATCTCTCAAAAATAAATAAACATTAAAAAAATTTTTTTAAAGGCACTCATTGATAATAATATAATAATGGTAGGGGATTTTACCCACAAGTAGCAATGGGCAGATTATATAAGAGAAAATGAACAAGGAAACAGTGGCTTGACACACTGGACTGGATGGACTTAACAGAAATATTCAGAACATTTCATCCTAATGCAGCAGAATACACGTTCTTCTCAAGTACACATGGAACATTCCAGGGTAGGTCACAAATAAGCCGTCAAGAAGTACAAAAAGATTGTCAACGCTATGAAACTTGAAGTCAACCAGAAAAACATTTTGGTAAGGCCACAAATACATGGAGATTAAAGAACATCCTACTAAAGAATGAATGGGTTAACCAGGAAATTAAAGAAGAAATAAAAAATTACATGCAAGCAAATGAAAATGAAAACACGGTAGTCCAAAGCACTTGGGATGCAGCAAAAGCGGGCCTAACAGGAAATTATAGTGCAATACAGGGCTATCTCAAGAATCAAGAAAAGCCTCAAATACACAATCTAACCTTATACCTAAATGTGCTAGAACAGGAACAGTAAATAAAGCCTAATGCTGATACAAGATGGGAAATAATAAAGATCAGAGGAGAAATAAATGATATAGAAGCAACAACAAAGAATTGAACACATCAATGAGACTAAGAGCTGGTTCTTTGAAAGAGTTAATGAAATTGATAAGCCCCTAGCCAGACTTATCAAAACAAAAAGGGAAAAGACCTAAATAAGTAAAATCACAAATAAAAGAGATTATAACTAACACTACAGAAATACAATTATAACAATACTATGAAAAAGTATATGCCAACAAACTGGACAACCTGGAAGAAATGAACAAATTCCTAGAAACATATAAACTACCAAAACTGAAACAGGAAGAAATAGACCCATTACTAGTAATTGAACTAGTAATAAAAAATCTCCAAACTGGGGGACCTGGTGGCTCAGTCAGTTAAGCATCTGACTCTTGGTTTTGGCTCGGGTCATGATCTCATGGCTTTGTGTGTTCAAGTCCCATGTGGGGCTCTGTGCTGCCAGTGTGGTACTTTCTTGGGATTCTGTTTCCCTCTCTCTCTCTCTGCCAGTCCCTCATTCATGCTGTCACATAGTGTCTCTGAAATAAATTTTAAAAGGTCAAACAAAAGAAACAAATGTCCAGAGCCAGGTGGAGTCCCAGGGGAATTCTAGCAGCTATTTAAAGAAAAGTTAATGCCTATTCTTTTCAAACTGTTCCAAAACATAGAAATGGAAGGAAAACTTCCAAACTCATCCTATGAGGTCAGCATTACCTTGATTCCAAAGCCAAAGACCCCACTAGAAAGGAGAATGGCAGGCTAATATCCCTGATGAACATGGAAGCAAAATTCCTCAACAAGATGCTAGCAAATTGAATACAACAGTACATTAAGGAATTATTTAAAAAATTTTTTTTCAACGTTTATTTATTTTTGGGACAGAGAGAGACAGAGCATGAACGGGGGAGGAGCAGAGAGAGAGGGAGACACAGAATCGGAAACAGGCTCCAGGCTCTGAGCCATCAGCCCAGAGCCCAATGCGGGGCTCGAACTCACGGACCACGAGATCGTGACCTGGCTGAAGTCGGACGCTTAACCGACTGCGCCACCCAGGCGCCCCTACATTAAGGAATTATTTAACATGACCAAGTAGGATTTATTCCTGGGCTGCTGGGATGGTTCAATATCTTCAAATCAACCTATCTGATACACTACATTAATAAAAGAAAGGATAAGAACCATATGATCCTATCAGTAGATGCATTTGACAAAATATAGCATTCATTCTTGATAAAAACCATCGACAAAGTAGGTATAGATGGAACATACTTCACATCATAAAAGCTATTTATAAAAGACCCACAGCTAATATCATCTCATGTGGGAAAAACAGAGAGATTTATGTCTATGGTCAGGGTGAAGACAAGGATGTTCATTCTCGCTGTTACTCTTTAACCTAGTTCTGGAAGTCTTAGTCTCAACAATCAGACAACAAAAAGAGATAAAAGGCATCCAAATCAGCAAAGAATCCAAACTTTCACCATTTGTCCATGACATGATAATCTATGTAGAAACCTGAAAGAATGCAAAAAATATGAGAATATATGTATTCAGCAAAGTCACAGGATATAAAAAATGTACAGAAATCTCTTGTATTTCTCTACACCACTAATGTAACAGCAGAAAAAGAAATCAAGGAATCTCTCCCATTTACAATTGCACCAAAACACTAAGATACCTAGGAATACTAACCAAAGAGGTAAAAGATCATACTCTGAAAACTACAGAAAAATTGTAAAAGAAATGGAAAAGGACAGAAAGAAATGGGAAAACATTCCAAGCTCATGGATTGGAAGAACAAACATTGTGAAAATGTTGACACTACGCAAAGCAATCTGCACATTAATGCAGTTCCTATCAAAATACCATCAGCATTTTTCATAGAGAAAGAGCAAATAATCCTAAAATTTGTATAGAACCACAAAAGACCCTGAATAGCCAAAACAATCCTGAAAAAGAAAAGCAATGGTGGAGGTATCGCAATTCCAGACTTCAAGCTATGTTATAAAGCTGTAGTCATCAAAACGGTATGGTACTGGCACAAAAATAGGCACTTAGATCAATGGAAGAGAATAGAAAATCCAGAAATGGACCCGCCACTCTATGGTTAACTAATCTTTGATAAAGCAGCGAACACTATCCAACGTGAAAAGACAGTTTCTTCAACAAATGGTGTTGGCAAAGCCAGAGAGCAACATGCAAAAGAATGAAAATGGGTCACTTTCTAACACCATACACAAAAATAAATTCAAAATGGAGGAAAGACCTAAATGTGAGACAGGAAACCATCAAAATCCTGGGGGAGAACAGAGGTAAGCAACCTCTTTGACCTCGGCCATAGCAGCTTCATGTTGGTGGGGGCAAGGGAAACAAAAGCAAACATGAACTTCTGGGACATCATCAAGATAAAAAGCTACTGCACAGTGAAGGAAACAAACAACAAAACTAAAAGACAGCTTAGGGAATGGGAGAAGAGATTTGCCAGCAACATATCTGATAAAGGGTTAGTATCCAAAATCTATAAGAACATAGCTAACTCAGCACACAAAAATCCCAAGTAACCCACTTAAGAAATGGACAGAAGGGGCGCCTGGGTGGCGCAGTCGGTTAAGCGTCCAACTTCAGCCAGGTCACGATCTCGCGGTCCGTGAGTTCGAGCCCCGCGTCAGGCTCTGGGCGATGGCTCAGAGCCTGGAGCCTGTTTCCGATTCTGTGTCTCCCTCTCTCTCTGCCCCTCCCCCGTTCATGCTCTGTCTCTCTCTGTCCCAAAAATAAAAATAAAACGTTGAAAAAAAAATTAAAAAAAAGAAATGGACAGAAAACATTAACAGACATTTTTTCCAAAGAAGATGTATGGATAGCTATCAGACACATAAAGAGATGCTCAACATCATTCATCATCAGGGAAATGCAAATCAAAACCTCAGTGAAAGTGGCTCCTGGGTGGCTCAGTTGTTTAAGCATCCAAATTCAGCTCAGGTTACCATCTCACAGTTCATGAGTTTGAGTCCTGAGTCAAGCTACGGGCTGACAGCTTGGAGCCCAGAGCCTGGAACCTGCTTTGGATTGTGTATGTGTCTCTCTCTCTGCCTCTTCTGCTTACACTCTGTCTCTCTCAGGAATAAATAAACATTTAAAAAAATTAAAAAACCACGATGAGATACCATTTCACACATATCACAGTGGTTAAAATTAACAACACAAGAAACAACAAGTGTTGGGGAGGATGCCGAGAAAGGGGAGCCCTCCTGCACTGTTGGGAATGCAAATTGATGCAGCCATCCTGGAAAACAGTATGGAGGTTCCTCAAAAAGTTAAAAATAGAACTACCCTTCAATACATAAAGTGTATTTATCTGATGGATACAAAAGTACAGATTCATAGAAGCACATGCACCTCAATGTTTATAGCAGTATAATCAACAATAGCCAAACTATGGAGAGAGCCCTAGTGTGAACTGACTGATGAATGGATTAAGAAGATGTAGTATAGAGGCACCTGGAGGCTTAGTTGGTTAAGTGTCTGAGTCTTGGTTTGGGCTTAGGTCATGATCTTACAGTTCATGAGTTCAAGCACTGTATCGGGCTCTGTGCTGACAGTGCAGAACCTGCTTGGGATTCTCTGTCTCCCTCTCTCTCTGCCCCTCCCCTGTTTGCTTCCTCTCTCTCTCTCTCTCTCAAAAAAAAAAAAAAAAAAAGATGTGGTAGATACATACAATGGAATATTAGTCATCAAACAGAATGAAATCTTGCCATTTGCAGTGATGTGGATGGAGCTAGATGTATTATGCTAAGCAAAATAGTTATAGGAAGACAAATACCATGATTTCACTCATGTGGTTTTTAAGAACCAAAGCAGATGAATATATGGGAAGGTGGGGGAAGACAGAGAGGGAAACAAACCATAAGAGACACTTAACTCTAGAGAACAAACCGAGGGTTGATGGAGGGAGGTGGGTGGGGAATGGGCTATGTGGGTGATGGTTCTTATGGAGGACACTTGTGAGGAGCACTGGGTGTTGTATGTAAGTGAGGAATCACTGAATTCTACTCCTGAAATTAATATTGTATGTTAACCAACTAGAATTAAAAAAAAAATTAACAAAACAGTCTTTTGTAAAGAGGCACACTTAGATTCCTGAAACCATTTGGAAGTATGTACAGGTACCCATTAAAATGTGTATCAAATACAGTGCTTTAGAATTATGACTTTCTAATGTAATTTTCAATAAAACAAGTTTGGGGAGATTGGATAGTCCCCATAAAGGACGTTGTAGTTCTAAATTATCTTTGGCTATGTTGGTTCATTTTGCTAGAAATACACTTTAGGAGAGACCTTGGTTTCCAAACCTAAAACCGTCCAGGGTCGTGGTTGGGGGTCCCTGCACAGTGCTTTGATGACTGAAATCCATTTCTTGGTTGTTTTCTCTAAACAAAATAAAAATTTCTTAACACTGGTTTCTACAGGAGTAGCCTCTTTGCAGAAGAAATCAGACTGAAGTCGAGTGCATTTCCCTCAGGCACAGTTCCAAGGGGAACAGTCTGGTTCTGAAAGGTAGTCAGAATAAAAGCCAAATGAGTTGTCTCAGAAAGAACAAACCCATAAAACAGATCCGAAATAACCCTGGACAGCATAGTCACAGAGTGTGGCTGTGATCCGAGGACAAAACTTACATCCCATTTCAGGTTGTGAGAAACCATGAGCTCAGTGGGCTCTGTGAGACCTGCACCTGTTTGCTCACGAGCTCGGAGTGGTTGAGGTCTTCCCTGGGTCCGCTTGTGATCACCAAGTAATGTTAACCTTAAAAAGAAAACCGTCTTTGTGACCATCCTAGTGAATGGGTCTCTGCCTGTAGTTTGATGAGCATTTCCCTGATGACTGTCTAGCATCTTTTAATGAATCTATTGACCATTTGCATATCTTGTTTGTAGAAGTGTCTGCTGAAATGTTAGGTGTGGACGTTTCCTAGCTGCCCCTTACCTGGGTGAGGAAGTTCCCTTCTGTTCTTGATTGGCTAAGTATTTTTGCCAGAAAGGGTGGTGGCTTTAGTCAGATGTCTTTTCTGTCTGTTGACGTGATCATGGGGGTTTGTTTCTATTATTTATGTTCATAAGGTTGATGACTGCTATTTTCTTGCTGAACCAACCATTTTATTCCCAGATAAATCCCACTTGGTCAAGTTGTAGAATCCTTTTTATATACGACTGGTTTTGGTATGGGGACTAACTGGCCTCATAGACTAGGTCAGAAGTGTCTGAGCACACACACATAAGATTATTTTCTAAAGCTTTGCCGCCAGAAACTTTGTGTTTTTTAAATTTTAAGTCTGTTTATTTATTTTGAGAGAGAGAGAGAAAGCACGGTTGGGGGAGGGGCAGACAGAGAGGGAGAGAGAGAATCCCAAGCAGGCCTCCCACTGTCAGCACATAGCCTGATGTGGGGCTCAAACTCATGAAACCTGAAATCATTACTGAGCCGAAGTCGGACGCTTAACCGACTGATGACCCAGGTGCTCCTGTTCCCCAAACTTTCTACAACATTCTTTTACACTCAGATTTTGTCCTCAGATTGTCATCATTTTAAGACAACCTCATTTTAAGACAAAATTACTTTCTATCTCAACAAAATGTATTCCCATCCCTTACGTCTTTCTTATCATCTCCTTCTTTACCATATGCAGACTTGTTTTCCTCATTTCCATCAGTCATAATTACATTGGTACAATTTTAACACTTAGAAACCTTGTTCTCCAGTAAAACTAATTGTAAACTGTCTATTACACCAGGATTCTTTAGATGACATACTTACGAATACATCTTACAGTTTTTAGCAATGTGCCTTTTTTGTCAAACAGTCTTATAGTGAGGTACAAAACTTGTTTTCCAGTTATCCTGATCATCTTTGGTTTCTATGCAAGAAGAAGCCAAAAGCTCTTAAAACTTATGCTTGATAATTAACATGTCAGTATTTTATCTTCTTTAGAAAAGACTGCAGCGCCTGAGTGACTCAGTTGGTTAAGCATCTGACTTCGGCTCAGGTCATAATCTCACAGTTTGTGGGTCCGAGCCCCATGTCAGGCTCTGTGCTGACAGCTCCAAGCCTAGAGCCTCTTTGGATTCTGTGTCTCCCTCTCTCTCTGCCCCTCCCACTTGCACTCTGTCTCTCTCTCAAAAATACACACTTAAAAAAAAAAAGACTTATATGCCCAGTGAATTCTACCCGATTTATCATTGAACTTAGGGAAACTTCAAAGTTTCAGGTTATGAAAGATTTTGAAATCTATCTTAACATTTACCCAGGAGAACTTCATGAGATAGACAAAACGGACTATGATTTTAAGCTATCTTTTCCTGAAAAATTACAATAAAGATAATGTGAGCTCATTTGATGTTTAGTAAACCTTGGTAGAATATAATTGTTATGTGTGATGTGGATAACTCTAACAGAATGTCTATTTAATTATATCACAACCTTACATTAGCTTTAATACCAAATAGTTTGTAACTGTGTCCACACAGGTCAATCACATTGTTCCCCATTGTCAGTTTTTACCTTGGGTACCCATACATTATTCTAAAGGTGACAGATTAAGTCCATTAGAAGCCCCCTGCAGGGGCTGAAACTAGAAATACTTATATGAGATAAAGCAGACTTCAAAACAAAGACTGTGGTAAGAGACACAGAAGGCGAATGCTTGACGATAAACAGATCAATCCAACAAGAGCATAACAATGGAATATAACTACACACCCTGCAAGGACCTCAATATATAAGCAAATATTAATAGAAATAAAGGCAGAATATGACAGTAGTACAATAATTGTAGAAGAATTTAACACTCCACTAATGTGAATGTGTAGAACATCCGGACTGATAATCAGTAAGTAAAGGGTAGATTTCAGTGACACATTAAATAAACCTGGTGGACTTAACAGATACATGTGGACAATCCACCCCAAGCAGCAGAATACACATTCTTTTCAAGTGCACTGGAACATTCTCCAGGATAGATCGTATGTTAGGCCACAAAACAAGTCTCAGTAATTTTAACAAGACTGAAATCATACCAAGCATGTTTTCCATGCACAGCAGTATGAAGTTACAAGTCAAGTACAAGAAAAGAATAGGAGAAAGCTCAATCATGTGGAGGATAACAGCATGCTACTAAAAACCAACAGGCCAACAGAGAAATTAACATGGAATCATCAAATACTCGGAGCCAGATAAAAATGAATGAATGCTGTGATGGAAAATTTTTTGCACGTGTAGCACACACAGTCCTAAGAGGGAAGTGCATACTGACACAGGCCTACCTCAGGAAACAAGGAAAATCTCAAACATTCTAACCTCACACCTAGAGTAACTAGAAAAAGAAGAACAAGCAAAGCCCAAGTCACAGAGAGCAGAGCAGAAAGAGATGAAATGGAGATTTAAAAATAGAAAACATCAAGACAATTAAGAGCTGGTTCCCCACCCCCTTTTTTGGTCTTAATTAGGCCATGAACCCATTTTATTGTAGAAAGAAACAAACATACAGATAAAACAATTATTAATTAGTTCACACCGAGTATGTGTCTTTCCAGATTTCTGTGGACAAACACACATATAAATACTTTTACAAAGATACAAACATACTATGAATATCTTGTTGTCAGCTGAAAGCTGTATGTTTTTTCTAATACAAGTTGCTTTAAAATTTTTTTTTAATATTTATTTAGTTTTTGAGAGAGAGAGCATGAGCTCAGAATGACACAGAATCCGAAGCAGGCTCCAGGGTCTGTACTGTCAGCACAGATCCCAACGTGGGGCTAGAACCCACAAACCGTGAGATCATGACTTGAGCTGCAGTTAGACGCTCGATCAGCTGAGTCACCCTGGTGCCCTGTAAATCTGTATCTTATTTGATGTGCATATAGGTCTGTATCATTAAGACTCCACTGGGGCTCCTGGGTGACTCCATCAGTTAAACATTTGACTTTGGCTCAGGTTATGAATTCCCAGTTCATTAGATCAAGCCCTGCGTCAGGCTCTGTGGTGACAGCTTGGAGCCTGGAGTCTTCTTTGGATTCTGTGTCTCCCTCTCTCTCTGCCCCCACCCCACCTTCTCTCTCTCTCTCTCTCTCTCTCTCTCTCTCTCTCAAAAATTAAAAAAAAAAAACATTAAAAAAGAAAAGACTGCATTACTTTCTGCTGTAGGGACCCACCAAAATTTATTGAATTACTTGTCACTGGACCTTTTTGTTTCACTAATATTTACATATTGTAAACTCACCTAAAACAACATCTTTGTCTCTGGTATAGGTATTTCCTTAGGATACAGTCCTAGCACGGGAATGGTAAGGTCTAAGAGGTTATGAGAATTTGTAAGGCTTTATGACCTTGTCTTCAGGTGTATCTGTTATATCTTGCTTCCAAACCAGTTCCTCTGTGTAGCCAATCCCCTGTCTACAGCTTTTAACACAGGTGGAGACAGCCAGAACACCCCAATCAACACTCCTGCTGAGTCTGTTGGCCTTTAGGTGGTTGAGCCACTGAGGCATGACCTGGAATTCAAATATTCTCTTGGCGCCACAGGGGCAAACTGGAATATCCTTTTCTTGAGATCCAGAGATCCAGATGGGTGCAATCCCTCTGGCATATCTAAGAATCTGTTCTGGCTCTAGGGCTATTTTAGTTTTAAACTTCTGGAATTTTTATCTTCCTTGGGTTCATGTTTTGCCATGGAATCCAATTCTTCATCAGGTGCTTCACCCATGCTTCCTGTAATTTCTGCTTCCCTTCCCTTTTCAACATCTTCAAGTGTAACCTCATCTTCTGTTCTTATTACAATTTCAGATTCTGATTGTCTACAAGACTGCTTATGTCCTCATCTCCAGTCTGGAGTATGATGCTCCTTACTTCGGTAATGTGCCTCATGACATCTGGAGCATGTTTGGGGGCTTAAACTGCCACCAACCCTGCAGAGATTGAACCCCAGACTTGAGCTGGAGGCACACAGACTCTCCTGTCTCTGGAGGAGGGTCCTCAGAAAGTGGCTGATATGAGTAAAAGTCATTTTTCCTGGGTAGCTGATTTCTAAGAACTTGCTTGGGAACTGCTCACTGCAGCATCCATGCTGGCACTTCTTCCGTGAAGCTCTGCTCAGCTGGTCTGGCTGAGGTGACGGCCACGGAGAAAGAGTGGCAGACTGCTCATGTGCTCGCACTCTTAAGAGCTGGTTCTTTGAAAAGATACAATTGATAAAATCTAACAAAACTAATCAACAAAACGAGAGAGAAGACTCAAGATCAGAAATGAAAGAAAATTACAGTCGACACCACAGAAATAAATGGATTAAAAGAGATTACTTTGAGAAATTTTATACCAACAAATTGCACAATGTAGAAGAAATATACACACATTTAGAGGCTATAATCCTCAAGAGTAGATCAGGATGAAACAGAAAATGTAAACAGATCTATTACTAGAAACAAAATTGAATTACTAACCAAACCACTTCCTGGAAAAGTTCAGGACCACCCAGACAACCTCTCAGGGGCATTCTACCAACATATATAGAAGATGTAGGAGCCACACTACACAAACTATCCCAGACTGTAGAAGAGGGAGGAATACTTCTAAATTCTTTCAAGAGGCCAGAATTCCCCTCATATTAGACACCATACAAAAAAATTATAATATATAATATAATATGTCTACATATTAGACTACTACATATTAGATGTATACTATATGTCTATATTATATAATATAATATGTCTACATATTAGACATCCATACAAAAAAATTATGGATGAATTTCCCTGATGAAGATGGATAGAAAAATACCAAGCAAAATATCAGCAAACTGAATTCAAAATACATTCAAAAGAGCATTCTCCACAATATAGTGGGGCTTCAGGGATGCAAAGATTTTTTTAATATACATATATCAATCAACATGAGATATCACATTAATGAAATAATTTACAAAAATCATGTGATCATCTACATAGATGTAGAAAATCATTAGACAAAATTCAACCTCCATTCCATTGTTTTTTTTTTTTTAAGTTTATTAATCTATTTTGAGAGACAGAGTGAGTGCGAGGTAGGGGAGGGCAGAGACAGAGGGAGAGAGAGACCCCAGGAAGGCTCCCTGCTATCAGCGTGTAGAACCCACCAACAGCGACATCATGATCTCGGCTGAGACCAAGAGTCAGAGATTCAACCGACTGAGCCACCAGAGCGTCCCAGTCTCCATTCCCAATAAAAACTCTCAAAACGGGGTGTACACAAGGAATGTACCTCAAAGGCCATATATAACAGACTCACAGCTAACATACTCAATGGTGAAGAGCCAGAAGCTTTTCCTCTAAGGTCAGGAACAAAGCAAGGATGTCCACTCTCACCACTTTCACTCAACATAGTCCTGGAAGTCCTAGCCATACTAGTCAGAGAAGATAAAGAAATAAGAAATATGCAGACTGTTAAGGAAGAGAAAATTATCAGTATATGCAGATGATAAGAAACTATACATAGAAAGTCCTTAAGACTTTACAAAATTATTAGAAATAATAAATGAGTTTAGATTCATTACAGAATACAAAATTAATACACCCAAATCTGTTGCATTTCTATTCCTAATAAAAAAAACAGCAGATGAGAAATTAAGATAACAAACTCATGTTCAATGTCTTCAAAAACAATAAAAGACAGTGAGTAAATGTATCCAATGAAGTTGAAAGACCTGTACTCTGAAAGCTATAAGACATTCAATGTACAAAATTGAAGATGATAAAATAAATTCAAAGATATACTATTGTCATGGATTGCAAGGATTAATATTGTTAAAAATGCCCATAGTATGAAAAGCACTCTACATATTCAATGCAATCCCTATCAACATACTAACAGTATTTTTCAAAGATCTAGAGCAAGAAATTCTAAATTTTGTATGGAAACAGAAAAGATTCCAAATAACCAAAGCAGTTTTGAGAAAGCATATCAAAGTTGAAGATATAACAGCCCCAGATTTCAAACTATACTCAACAAAACAGTATAGTACTGGTACAAAAACAGACACCAAGCTCAAGGCAACAGAATAGAGAGTCCAGAAGTCAACCCATGTTTATATGGCCAGATTATCTACAAAGAAGGAGCTGAGAATATACAGTGGGGAAAAGACTGTCTCTTCAGTAAGTGGTGTTGGGAAAATGAGACAGCTACCTGCGAGATGAAACGGCCAGCTTCGTACCCCTTACCTGAAAGGAAACTCCGTATGGATTAAGTACCTACATGTAAGACTTGAACATGTACACCTCTTAAGACAAAACAGAGGTGCTGAACTCATGGATGTCAGCCTTACCAATAGTTTTGTGGAATTATCCCTTCAGTTAAGGGAAACAAAAGGAAAACTAAAAAATTGAAACAGCATAACAGACATTTTCCCACAGAAAATATAACATGCCACTTAATGCATGAAAAGCTGCTCACTATCACTAATCATCAAGGAAATGCACATCAAAACCACAATGAACTATCTCTTCACAGAAGCCAGAATGGCTAGTATCAGAAAGATAAGAAATAACAAGTGATGGTGAAGGTGTGGAGAAAAAAATCTCCTTGTTGTTGGGATTTAAATTGGTGCAGCCACCTTGGAAAACAGTATGGAGTTTCCACAAAAAAGTAAACACGATTACCGTATGTCCATAATTCCACTTCTGGGTAGGTAAACTTACCAAATTGGGGTGCCTGGGTGGCTCAGTCGGTTGAGCATCTGACTCTTGGTTTGGGCTCAGGTCATGATGTTATGGTTACTGGATTTGAGTCTTGCATAGGTCTCTGTGCTAACAGTGCAGAGTCTACTTGGGATTCTCTCTCTTGCATTCTCTTTGCCCCTTCCCTGCTCATGCTCTGTCTCAAAATAAATACACACGAAAAAATTTTTTTAAATACAAATAAATTTTTTAAAAGCTTGCTATGATTGGGGCACCTGGGTGGCTCAGTCGGTTAAGCGTCCGACTTCAGCTCAGGTCATGACCTCACAGTTTGTCAGTTCGAGCCCCACGTCATGCTCTGTGCTGACAGCTCAGAGCCTGGAGCCTGCTTCATATTCTGTTGTCTGTCTCCCTCTCTGCCCCTCCCCCACTCACACTCTGTCTCTGTCTCTTGCTCGAGAATAAATAAACATTAAAAATTTTTTTTAAAAAGCTTGCTATGAGGGAAGCATCATGATGAAGGTATGGACATATAGAAGTATATTCAATAGGAGTCAAAGTCATCACTTAAGACAGAAGTTCCGTTACCATAAATTTCATGTTTTTTCACATTAAACAACTGTCCAGGGACATGTGTGTTATGTGGAGCATCTCAGTTCCAGGCCTTGGAAACATCTCTGCTGAGAATCCCCAGCCCTGAAGGGCCTGTCCTGGATAATCCAACAGTGAAAGAAACTCAGGGAGAAATCTTCATGAACTTGAATTTGGTAAGGTTTCTTAACTTACAGGATAATCACAAGGAACACAAGAAAAGTAGGTAAATGAGGCTTCAGCAGGATGAAAGTCTTGTGCATCAAAGGTCATTATCGAGAGATTGAAAGGACACCCATAAAATGGGAGAACAACCTTGTAAATCACATCCATGATAAGATTTTATCATTCAGAATACACAAAGAGGTCTTAAGTGAATAACAACAACGTGGCCCAGTCAGTGAGCAAAACCTTGAAGAGACATTTCTCTTAAGATGATGCACAAATGTCTAATAGACACATGAAACGATCCTCCCATCAGGACGATGCGAGTCAGAACCACGATGAGATGCCACTTCCCACTCACGAGGACGGCTAGGAGCCAGAATCCAGAAAAGAAGCGGCGGCCAGGATGTGGAGAAAGCGGAACCCTGCGCTTGGCTGGTGGGAGTGTCAGGGCAGCTGACGTGGAAAAAAGTTTGGTGGTTCCTCAAGAAGTGAAACACAGAACGGCAGTGTGACCCAAGTGTTCCAGGCCTACGGAAACGGAAACGGACACTCAGATGTGTGCACACGAATGCCAGGTGCAAAACTGTGCGTTCCCCGCAAAAGAGGGAAACGTCCCAAGTGTCCCCCAGTGCGTGGATGGATGAACGGGATGCGGCATAGACACAGGACGGACGGTGATTCAGCCCCAGAGAGGAATGAAGGACAGACACATCATGCACGTAAACGTATGGTGACAATGTTATACCACGTGGAAGACACCAGCCACACAGGCCACATGCTGTGAGTCACTTACATTAAATAGGCAGAGTGGGCAAATCCGCAGAGACACGAAGTATTTCAACAGTGCCCAGGAGGCATGATTTCCTGGCTATTGTGGCCTTTAAATTTGCTTAGGAAAATGGAGACATAAGTCGCATACCATGGGACTCACACATGTTTTTAAATGTTTATTTATTTTGAGAGAGGGAGCAGGGGTAGGGGCAGGGAGAGATGGGGACAGATCTGAAACGGACAATATACTGACAGCAGTAAGCCCAATATTGGGCTCCAACTCACTAACCAGGAGCTCATGAGCTGAGCTGAAGTCCTTGGCTCAAGCGACTGAGTTGCCCAGGTGCTCCTGTGCTCACACTTTTAAGAGTAAAACTCAGTGTTCTTCCGTCCCCTCCCCTCCCCTCCCCTCCCCTCCCCTCCCCTCCCCTCCCCTCGCGTGTTCCCAGAGCTGTCCCACATCAACCCACCACCTGAAGAAGGATGTGGAGCTTTTACATTCCACATCCACAGGGACTGATTACAAAGTGGATCTGCGTGACTTTCCTTGCAGAATATAACGCACACCTGAGTGTTGTAACGTGTCACACCTGTGGCTGTGCCCGGGCGACCTTGCCTTCCGCTTGGTGACGTCACCGGTCATTGAGCTGTTCTTAAACACAGTGGTCCAGGGTGGACCACGGACACAGGGTCACCGGGCCCTTCTGTTCTGTCGCATCCTAATCCAGCGCCGGACAAGGGAGCCTTCGCAGAGAAACGGAGTCAGATTCCCGGGACGGAAGAAGGATGCGGCGGGGGAGGGTGGGGCGGGGGTTCAGCTAGCCGGGAGCGAATTCCGCCAGGAGTGGAGCTGGGCGCGGACCTGGGCGCAGGGGGTTGGGACACGTGTGTACCGCCAGCCTGTCACTCAGGGGTCAGGAGGCGGGGCCTGGGGGAGCTGTCCAATCTGGGGCCGCGTCAGAATTACCCTCCAATCAGACCGTGAAGGGCCGCAAGCCGTCCTATCACAGCGCGGGGGCCGCAATTATATCCCGGGAACCGTCCAATCAGGCTCGGGGGCGGGCGCGATCCCACCTCGTGGACGTGAACCCGCGTTCCTCGCGGGCTCGGGCTCCTCTGCGCGGAGCTGGCACCCGCAGTGCCGAGTGGAGGACGCGTGGAGAGCCCGGAGCAGAGCCGCCAGAGGGTGAGTCCGGCCCAAGTGAGACCCGGAGGGGCTCGTTCCCACCGGCTGGAACCCCTGGGAGGGGCCGCGGGCCCGGGTCTCCCAGACCCCGGGGGTCTGGACCCAACTTTCAGCCCTTGTCGGCGGGGTGGGGTTCCGGCGTTCTGTCCCCTCCCCGCGTGTTGGTTCTGGGGTCCCCTCCCGATTTTCTGCCGTGGGTCTCGGGTTGGGCTCCAGGTGTCCCGTCACCTGCTCGCGTGCGGGTTTTCCTGTGACCACCCGAGTCTCTTGCTGGTGGAAGGAGGAGGGGACCACCACGTGCGGGGGCATTAAAACCTGGGACTCGGGGTCGGGGAACTCACGATGGACCGGAGAGATACATTCAAATCTGCGCCTGGCTGAGGACGATTTATTACAATCAATTCCAACAGGACCAGCTCCCATCTCAGGGACCCGCCAGTGAAACAGAACGAGGCTTGGCTGTTCTGCGAGAGGGGGGTGGGCAGGAAGGCCCAGTGTCAGGATCCCGCCCCTGCGGTGCAGGAAGGCCTCGGTGGCTCAGGTCCCCAGGGCCTTGTTCCTCAGCTCAGTGGATGCTCGGCGTGTGGGCCTCCCACAATTCAAGGGAGGACAGTGGCCTGGGTATAGTTTGGGTGGGAAAGGGGCGGTGGTGGACAGTTGGTCAAACCAGTGTCAAATGAAGATTCCCAATTGAGTAAGGATAGTCCTGCATTGAGGAGAATGATTACAAAGAGGGGCGAGGGGACTGTTGCACTAGGGGCAGGGGCTTTGCAGGGGGATGGTGTGTGTGTGTGTGGGGGGGGGCTGTTGCATTGGACACAAGGGCTGTGCAGGGGGGCGGGGGGCTGTTGTATTAGGAGCAAGAGATACATCCACAGAGAGGACACTGTGAGTGTAAGACCTGCGAGTGTCTCAAGAGTCGTGTAGAAGGGAGGAGAGGAGGAAAGAAACCAGGCATGAGCAGGTGTGATGCTGACGTGGAGGTTCCCTGAGGCCAGCCTGTCCCCCTGTCCCCAGGAGGGGCTGTGTGTGGCTCAGGCTGAGAGCAAGCCCACGTTCAGGGGTCTGGAGGAAGGAGAGAAGCCAAAGCAAAGCGGGACCAGCCAGCATTTTGTGCCCCTTGGTCATGGGGACAAGCAGTTGAGCTGATCGTGGATGAGGCACAAAGTGTGGATGTGGGGGGTCTGCGCGTGGCCCTGTCGTGGGTGAGCCAGGGGGACTTCCTGTGAGTCTTCTCTCTCTCTCTCTCTCTTTTTAAATTTATTTTATTTTGAGGCAGAGAGTGTGAGCAGGGGGAGGGGCAGAGAGACAGGGACAGAGAATCCCAAGCAGGCTCTGAACCCTCAGCTCAGAGCCCGATGTGGGGCTCGAACCCACGAACCATGACGTCACCACCCTAACCAAAATCAAGACTCACATGATTTAACACTTAACCAACTGAACCACCCAGGAGCACAGGGCTCAGGTAGGTGTCTGCAGGTCACCTGTCACCTGTGAGCAGGACCTGTCACCCTATCCAGCTCAGCACGGATGGCTCTGTCCTCCGCCAGCCTCGCGTTGAGCAGGTGTAAAATGCCCGAGTTCTTTCTGCCTCCTTTCTTCCCCTTCAGGGCAGAGGGTGGTAAGTGTGTCAGGTCGTTCCTGTCCCTGCTGACCCGGGTTATTGGGGGCTTTATCCAGAGAGCGTCCCCTGGGGAAAAGTGTCTCAGACAGAACTGTCCTTCTCCATGAGGGTTAGGGGCTCCACGCCTTCATGCTGCTGTGGTGACTCCGGTGTTCACAAGCACTTAAGACCTTTGGGCCGTATTTGCAGGTGTATGATTTTTCTCTTGTAGTGTGTGAGTGTGCTGTCCCTGGGGACTACTGTTGTTTTCCTTTCTTTGCAGCTCTACCTCTGTTCTCATCACCAAGCAGTGCACGGCTTGATTTTGCCCCTGTTGAACTTGCAATAAGGGAGTAATCCTAGAATAGTCTTTGATGTCACGGGAGCGTGTGGTTTCAGAGCCCTGCTCCGTCTCACCTGGGCAGGTGTCTGAGGCTCAGGTGGTTCGGCCAGCGTACTCCTTTCTAGTGCTTCTGTGCCTTGGGGCACTTCACGGGTGGTCAGTGCTACTGCCTTCGTTCTTATTTTTGTATCCAAGCTCACAATGCCACTAACATTTCTATACTTTAGGGAAAAATTGTGGGATGGTACGTTGTGGCTAACTTCAGTTTACCAGGAAATGCTGGTGGGTCGTAGGAGTTGTGCCCTCTGTTCCCCCACTTTGTGCCTTCCACGTGATTGCCAGCACGTAGAAATGCCCAGCGTGTTTCTTTCCATCTAACATGTGAGCCAGGATCTCCCTGTTTTGACATACAGTCCTGACTTATAATTAAGGTAGTGGAGGCATTTTCTCCTGGAGGGTGGTTTATACTTTCACTCTCTTTATTCAGTGCTACTGAATGGGCTCTTTTTGTTTTTTTTTTACATATTTATTTTGAAAGCGAGCACCAGGGAGAGGGGGCAGAGAGAGAGAGAGAGAGAGAGAGAGAATCCCAAGCAGGCTCCCTACCATCAGCACGAAGCCAGAAGTGGGGCTTGAACTCACGAACACGTGAGATCACAGTCTGAGCTGAAGTGTGACAGTCAACTGACTGAGCCACCCAGGCACCCCCTGAGCTCCTCTTAATTTTAAGACAATCATGATTATCAGTGCCTTCCTTTAGAACTTACTTTTCTTCCCTTTATATAAGGTAACCTTGTAATAGGAAGTCCTAGAACACTTGTGTTGACATTCTTCTAGCCTACTGCACTGTCCCAATTCTTTGGTTATTTAAATGCCTTAACGTGTTTTAGGGAGAGTCTCTTCCCCCTTTTTCTGTAGAAAACTCAGCTATTCATGGACATTTGCCTTCAATTTCAGGCTTTCAAAGTAGTTTATCTTTTTTAATGTTTATTTTTGATAGAGACAGAGCATGAGTGGGGGAGGGGCAGAGAGAGAGGGAGACACAGAATTCAAAGTAGGCTCGAAGCTCTGAACTGTCCACACAGAGCCCTACACAGGGCTTGAATTCAGAACCGTGATATCGTGACCTGAGCCAACGTCAGATGCTTAACCAACTGAATCACGGAGACGCTCCTTAAACTAGTTTTCCATAAACTCAAAACTAAAAAGTCCAACCTGGTTTGGATTTAATGGAATTTCATTAAAAGTCTAGAGTTGCTGTTGTGGTGGATGGTTCTCTTTCCGAGATCATGTGCCATCCTTCCATTTCTGCCTTTCCACTTTGGTGTCATTCAGTAGCATTTTATGATTTTTCCTTTATGGTCATTTTGTGTTTTTATTAGACCCTGCATCTGCAAAGCCTCTGGTTTTCCTATGTCTTTCAACTTTACTCAGAACGCCAGCTCTGACCCTTCTGGTCACTGCACTGGTAGGGATTTGCCCCACCTCAGGCAATGCTGGGCACCAGCTGGGTGTCCTACAATCTAACTCAATTCCAACACTTCCTACCTTGAGACAGTGTCAGACCCCACCAGAGAGGGGCTCAGTCCCATAAGACTCCCCACTCCACATGCCTACTGTGGTTAGTAGAGCTCTAGGTTACCCACAGCTGCCCCTTGGCTGCGGACCAGAGGTTCCCATGATCCCCCTCCTTGGATTTATTTGCCAGAGCATCTCACAGAACTCAGGGACCAAACACTTAACACTTTCCAGTTTATGAAAGAATATGATAAAGGATACAGATGAACAGCCAGAGAGAGAGGTGCATAGGGGAGGACTGGGAAGGTCCTGAGCCCATCATCTTCCGGGTGTAGTTCAGATCACCCTGGTGGATGCTTTGTGAACCCCATACTGTTGGGATTCTAAAGGCTTCCTCACCTCGGCATATTCAATGATTAACTATGATTCTAGACCCTCTCCTGAGACTGGAGGATGGGGTGTAGGGGTGAGAATTCCAGGCTTGCATTCATGGCTTGATCTTTTTTTTTTTTAAGTAAATTTTATTTAATTTATTTTTTAATTATTATTATTTTTAATTTATATCCAAGTTAGCATATAGTACAACAATGGTTTTCGGAGTAGATTCCTTAATGCCCCTTACCCATTTAGCCCATCCCCCCTTCCACAACCCGTCCAGTAACCATCTGTTTGTTCTCCATATTTAAGAGTCTCTTATGTTTTTGTCCCCCTCCCTGTTTTTATATTATTTTTGCTTCCCTTCCCTTGTGTTCACCTGTTGTCTCTTAAAGTCCTTATATGAGTGAAGTCATATGATACTTGTCTTTCTCTGACTAATTTCGCTTAGCATAATACCCTCCAGTTCCATCCACATAGTTGCAAATGGCAAGATTTCATTCTTTTTGATTGCCGAGTAATACTCCATTATATATATATATACCACATCTTCTTTATCCATTCATCCGTCGATGGACATTTGGGCTCCTTCCATACTTTGGCTATTGTCGATAGCACTGCTATGAACATTGGGGTGCATGTGCCCCTTCGAAACAACACACCTGTATCCCTTGGATAAGTACCTAATAGTGCAATTGCTCGGTCATAGGGTAGTTTTATTTTTAATCTTTTGAGGAACCTCCATACTATTTTCCAGAGTGGCTGCACCAGTTTGCATTCCCACCAGCAATGCAAAAGAGATCCTCTCTCTTTCCACATCCTCGCCAACATCTGTTGTTGCCTGAGTTGTTAATGTTAGCCATTCTGACAGGTGTGAGGTGGTATCTCTTTGTGGTTTTGATTTGCATTTCCATGATGATGAGTGATTGAGCATTTTTTCATGTGTCGGTTGGCCATCTGGATGTCTTTGGAGAAACGTCTATTTATGTCTTTTGCCCATTTCTTCACTGGATTATTTGTTTTTTGGGTGTTGAGTTTGATAAGTTCTTTATAGATTTTGGATACTAACCTTTATCTGATATGTCATTTGCAAATATCTTCTCCCATTCTGTCAGTTGCCTTTAGTTTTACTGATTGTTTCCTTTGCTGTGCAGAAGCTTTTTATTTTGATGAGGTCCCAGTAGTTCATTTTTGCTTTTGTTTCCCTTGCCTCTGGAGACGTGTTGAGTAAGAAGGTGCTGCAGCCGAGGTCAAAGAGGTTTTTGCCTGCTTTCTCCTTGAGGATTTTGATGGCTTCCTGTCTTCCATTTAGGTCTTTCATCCACTTTGAGTTTCTTTTTGTGTAAGGTGTAAGAAAGTGGTCCAGATTTATTTTTCTGCATATCTCAGAAAATTGCACCACTTGCTGAAAATACTGTCTTTATGCCATTGGATATTCTTTCCTGCTTTGTCAAAGATTAGCTGGCCATACGTTTGTGGGTCCATTTCTGGGTTCTCTATTCTGTTCCATTGATATGAGTGTCTGTTTTTATGCCAGTACCATACTATCTTGATGATTACAGCTTTGTAATACAGCTTGAAGTCCAGGATTGTGATGTCTCTGCTTTGGTTTTCTTTTTCAAGATCGCTTTGGCTATTCGGGGTCTTTTCTGGTTCCACACAAATTTTAGGATTATTTGTTCTAGCTCTATGTAGAATGCTGGTGTTATTTTGATAGGGATTGCATTGAATATGTAGATTGCTTTGGGTAGTATTGACAGTTTAATATTGTTTGTTCTTCCTATCCAGGAGCATGGAAAATGGAATATTTTTCCTTTTTTTTTTTTTTGGTGTCTTCAGTTTCTTTCATAACCTTTCTATAGTTTTCAGTGTATAGATTTTTCACCTCTTTGGTTGGATTTATTCTTGGTATTTAATGGTTTTTGGTGCAATTGTAAATGGGATCGATTCCTTGATTTCTCTTTCTGTGGCTTCATTGTTGGTGGATAGGAATGCAACCTATTTCTGTGCATTGGTTTTATATCCTGCAACGTTGCTGAATTCATGGATTAGTTCTAGCAGTTTCTGGTGGAATCTTTTGGGTTTTCCATGTAGAGTATCATGTCATCTGGGAAGTGTGAACGTTTGACTTCCTCCTGGCCGATTTGGATGCCTTTTATTTCTTTGTGTTGTCTGATTGCTGAGGCTAAGACTTCCAATACTATGTTGAATAACAGTGGCAAGAGTGGACATTCCTGTCGTGTTCCTGACCTTAGGGGGAAAGCTCTCAGTTTTTCCCCATTGAGGATGATATTAGCATTGGGTTTTTCATATATGGCTTTTATGATATCGAGGTATGATCCTTCTATCCCTACTTTCTTGAGGGTTTTTATCAAGAAAGGGCGCTGTATTTTGTCAAATGTTTTCTCTGCATCTATTGAGAGGATCACATGGTTCTTGTCCTTTCTTTTATTGATGCGTCACATTGATTGTTTTGTGAATATTGAAACAGCCCTGTGTCCCAGGTATAAATCCCACTTGGTCGTGATGAATAATTGTTTTTAAATGTATTGTTAGATGCAGTTGGCTAATATCTTGTTGAGGATTTTTGCATCCATGTTCATCAGGGAAATTGGTCTATAGTTCTCCTTTTTAGTGGAGTCTTTGTCTGGTTTTGGAATCAAGGTAATGCTAGCTTCATAGAAAGAGTTTGGAAGTTTTCCTTCCATTTCTATTTTTTGGAACAGTTTCAAGAGAATAGGTGTTAACTCTTCCTTAAATGTTTGGTAGAATTCCCCTGGAAAGCCATCTGGCCCTGGACTCTTGTTTTTTGGCAGATTTTTGATTAATTCAGTTTCCTTACTGATTATGGGTCTGTTCAAATTTTCTATTTCTTCCTGTTTCAGTTTTGGTAGTGTATATGTTTCTAGGAATTTGTCCATTTCTTCCAGATTACCCATTTTATTGGCACATAATTGCTCATAATATTCTCTTATTAGTGTTTTTATTTCTGTTGTGTTGGTTGTGATCTCTCCTCTTTCATTCTTGATTTTATTTATTTGGGTCCTTTCCTTTTTCTTCTTGATCAAACTGGCTAGTGGTTTATCAATTTTGTTAATTCTTTCAAAGAACCAGCTTCTGGTTTCTTTGGTCTATTCTGGTTTGTTTTTTTGTTTGTTTGTTTGTTTGTTTGTTTTTTTGGTTTCGATAGCATTAATTTCTGCTCTGATCTTTATTATTTCCTGCCTTCTACTGGTTTTGGGTTTTATTTGTTCTTTTTACAGCTCCTTAAGGTGTAAGGTTAGGTTGTGTATCTGAGATCTTTCTTCCTTCTTTAGGAAGGCCTGGATTGCTATAAAATTTCCTCTTATGACTGCCTTTGCTGCGTCCCAGAGGTTTTGGGTTGTGGTGCTATCATTTTCATGGACTTCCATATACTTGGTTTTTTTTTTTTTTTTAATTTTTTTTTCAACGTTTATTTATTTTTGGGACAGAGAGAGACAGAGCATGAACGGGGGAGGGGCAGAGAGAGAGGGAGACACAGAATCGGAAACAGGCTCCAGGCTCTGAGCCATCAGCCCAGAGCCTGACGCGGGGCTCGAACCCACGGACCGCGAGATCGTGACCTGGCTGAAGTCGGACGCTTAACTGACTGTGCCACCCAGGCGCCCCAATACTTTTTAATTTCCTCTTTTTTTTTTTTTTTTAAATTTTTTTTTTTTTAACGTTTTTATTTATTTTTGAGACAGGGAGAGACAGAGCATGAACGGGGGAGGGTCAGAGAGAGAGGGAGACACAGAATCGGAAACAGGCTCCAGGCTCTGAGCCATCAGCCCAGAGCCCGACGCGGGGCTCGAACTCACGGACCGCGAGATTGTGACCTGGCTGAAGTCGGACGCTTAACCGACTGAGCCACCCAGGCGCCCCTTAATTTCCTCTTTAACTGCTCAGTTAACTCATTCATTCTTTAGTAGGATGTTCTTCAGTCTCCAAATATTTGTTACCTTTCCAAATTTTTTCTTGTGGTTGATTTGAGTTTCATAGCATTGTGGTCTGAAAATATGCACGGTATGATCTCGATCTTTTTGTACTTACTTAGGGCTGATTTGTGTCCCAGTATATGGTCTATTCTGAAGAACATTCCATGTGTACTGGAGAAGAATATATATTCTGCTGCTTTAGGATGAAATGTTCTGAATATATCTGTTAAGTCCGTCTGGTCCAATATGTCATTCAAAGCCATTGTTTCTTTGTTGATTTTTTGATTAGATGATCTGTCCATTGCTGTAAGTTGGGTGTTGAAGTCTCCTACTATTATGGTATTACTATTGATGAGTTTCTTTATGCTTGTGATTAATTGATTTATATATTTGGGTGCTCTCACATTTGGCGCATAAATGTTTACAATTGTTAGGTCTTCTTGGTGGACAGACCCCTTGATTATGATATAATGCCCTTCTGCATCTCTTGATACAGTCTTTATTTTAAAGTCTAGATTGTCTGATATAAGTATGGCTGCTCTGGCTTTCTTTTGTTGACCATTAGCATGATAGATGGTTCTCCATCCCCTTATTTTCAATCTGTAGGTGTCTTTAGGTCTAAAGTGGGTCTCTTGTAAACAGCATATAGATGAGTCTTGTTTTCTTATCCACTCTGTTACCCTATGTCTTTTGATTGGAGCATTGAGTCCATTGAGTTTAGAGTGAGTACTGAAAGATATGAATTTATTGCCATTATGATGCTTGTAGAGTTGGAGTTTCTGGTGGTGGTCTCTGATCCTTTCTAATCTTTGTTGCTTTGGTATTAACATACCAAATATACTGGAGAGGTCCTGTTAATTCCCCAGAGTGTTGTGTCTGTTATGCCTGCTTGCCCAGACTTTGTGAGACAACTGTAGTTTTACCCCTAAGAACTGTGCCATAGACCTGGCGTGACTTATCCCAGTAGAAACCCTTCTGAGTGAAAGTAATCAGAGTGGCCACTGGATTTCAGATGAGGACAAATCCCAGGCCAGGAGTCACAAGCACCCAGATGGGAGAGTCCCTTCCAAGGAATCTGCCCCTGGTCCCAGCAGAAATCAGGATACCAGAGGGCAGAACGTCAGAAGGACTATAGATAGTCCCCCATCTGGGTCACCAAATTCGTAATTGAACCAACAGGGTTTTTCTCCTTGGTGACTCATACATAGAAAATACATCAGGTGAGTGGCCACACAAAGGAAACTTTATTGGCAGCCGATGCGGAGATCAGGAGATCATGGAGAATAACTTCCAAAGCCCTGACTCCCTGGAGGAAGGGTGGATGGGCTCCTCTGGTTTAGGGCTGGGATGGATATTTCCATGGGAAAGCCTCGTCATCCTGTGTGGGGCGGGCAGGAGGGGTGCTACGGGTGAGCCTTAGGGCAGCAGGCCTGTCCCCACATTGTAGGTCATGTAAACGAGGTTGTGCTCCTCCCCCAGGGGAGACTTTAGTGTGATAATGAGGTAAAGGTAATTGCCAGTCACTCCAGAGGTCACTCCAGGTCCATTTGCACAGGCATGAGTCTGGGACAAGACTGTCCAGGCAGTCAGTGTCACCTGAAGGGTGGTTTTAGGTTTCATTTGCCTGAGATAAACCAGAAAGAAGAACTTAAGGAAAAATGTGGGACAAAGGGGAGTGAGTACAAGTGGGTGCACAGTAGAGGTCAGGTCTTGGGGTGTAGCTGGTGACAGTATTTGTTTGCAAAGGTAAAGTTTAGCTTAACAGAGAGTCTTTTCCTATCTGGAAGCACAAACATTAGGTAAACATGAATGTTCCCTGGCACCTGGGGGGCTCAGTTGGTTAAGTGTCCGACTCTTGATTTCTGCTCAGGTCTTATGGTTCATGAGTTTGAGCCCTGCATTGGTCTCTGTGCTGACAGTGTAGAGCCTGTTTGGGATTCTCGCTCTCCCTCTCTTACTGACCCTCCCTGCTCTCTCTCCTTCTCAAAAAAGAGAAATAAATTTAAAAAAACAGTAATGTTTTAAACAAGAGGCATAAAAACTAGAATCCTCCTCCTTAGTTCATCCCATCCTGTGTTATTCTTGCTGTGTTGGAATCCGGTTTTCCCACTAGCTCCAGTAATGCTTACACAGTTCAATTCCCTGATTCTATGGTTATCAGAATCCTGTCTTGTCAAAAGTCCTTTCCACAAATCCCCTTGAAAATGAAGCACTTTTGCAGAAGCATCAAAGCAAAAACAATAGCTGTAAATTACAAAAGACTACATACAATATGGCCATGGTTAAAGATCTGAAGAGAAGCTTTGAATGTGGCAGACATGGACATTTGGTTATTTCTGTGACACTCACAACTTCAGTAATTAGAATTGCAGGTGCTTCCATACCAGGGCATATCAGATTTCTAGGAGTTTCATCTAATTTCTAGAACACTTCTATACCCACACAAATACAGCCTAAAGAAGGCTTAATATTACTTCTTATTTGACAGAGCTTCCCATGTAGTTTAATGTATCCAGTAAGTCTACTTCAACATAAATCCTCTAGAATGTTCCAGGAACCCTTCTGGGGAAATCCCAACTTTTTTTCCATGTCAAGAAGATTTAGAATTTGATTTGGGGAAGTTTATCAGAAACATCAAAAGGAGTTTTAAAGCACTTGGTCAAGTAGAACCATAGGTCACTGTGAAACAACATGTTGGTTATCAACCAAAATGACAATAAAATAAAGACAAATACAGCAGATTATGTGGTTGTTGGCAAAACTTAACTTTTAATATTCTTAAGTAATCAAAGACCTGATAAACACAGGAAATTACGTTGGTGAAACAGAATCCTTGTTTTCTAGGCATGACCATTAGAAGATTAAAAAAACCTTTCATAATCTTTTATCAAGAACACTACAATAGTTCAAAAAAACTTAATTTTCTTTTATCTGTTAAAAAGATAAAGTTCCAGTTTTACCTAAGTGCATTATTGATATTAAAGCTTATTTTGAAAATCCTTATAAGAAATCCATTCGATCTTATCTGTTTTGATCACACATAAAATTTGTTTCCCAAGATTCCTTTTTCATAAGCCTACAACTTCCTGTGTCTATTTTAGCCGGTCCCTTGTTCTCTCCCATTCAGAAATAATCAGCTTTACTTTAGAACAAAATTACTTTTGTTTCCCTCAAAAAAAAAAAAAAAAAATAAGCATTTCCATTCCTCACACCTTTTCTTACCAAAAACATTCTAGTTTCTTACATAGAGAGTTGATGCTGTTATTATTTCTAGAATTAAATATATATTAATTATATTTCTTTAAAAAAAATTTTTTTAACGTTTATTTTTGAGACAGAGAAAGACAGAGCATGAACGGGGGAGGGTTAGAGAGAGGGAGACACAGAATCTGAAACAGGCTCCAGGCTCTGAGCTGTCAGCACAGAGCCCGACGCGGGGCTTGAACTCATGGACCGCGAGATCATGACCTGAGCCGAAGTCGGCCGCTTAACCGACTGAGCCACCCAGGCACCCCAATTATATTTCTTAACTTTTAGAACCTCCAATTACTAGTGAAAACTAATCAGCGAGCAATTGTGAGCTGTTTATTACATCAGCATTCTTTAGATTGGCAAACTTATGAATATGTTTCATAATTTCTAGAAACATATGCTTCTTATTAGTATGATCTTTCAGTAAAGCATAAGATGTGTTTATCAACAGACTCAAAATTATCTTCTTGTAATAAGACAAAAGTTAGGTAAACTTGGACTTGTTTAGCAATTAAATGTTTTAGCATTTTATTTGCAAACATTTATTATTCAGTGAACTCCCATCACTTAATTTAACATAGCAAAATTCTTAGCTTTATTTTATCTATCTATCTATCTATCTATCTATCTATCTATCTATCATAGCAAAATTCTAAGAATGGGAGTTACCAAAGAGATTTGGAAAGCCATTTAAGCAGACATACTGTAAAACATAATTATTACTAAAAAGTTCACCTAAAACTTCTTACATCTATCTAAATAATTTTCTTCTGGCAATTATGTTTAGATTATCCAGGGACACTTCACGAAACGATGAAAAAAAAATCAGCCATCATTCTAAGTTATTTTTGTTGGCAAATTTTGCAACAGAGTGAACATGAACTTATTTGATGAGTAAACGTAGGTAGGATAAAAGTTTTCTATTTAATGTTATTAACTAAAGACATGCTTATTTCACTTAGCAAACTTCAATTAGCTTTTATTTATTAAAGATTCATCCTAGATCATATGAAACTGGGAAACATTTGGATTAGTTTTTATATTTCTGAAAGTTTTAGAATAGCCACCCCTTATCAGTTCTTGCCTTCAAACCAGATAAACAGAACTATTCCACAAATTAATTTTGGCAAAGCCATCCAGAAGCAGAAAAATACCATACAATGCATACATAAGCATATATGAACAGATGCAGAGACCTTATAGTCCCTAAGATTTGTGGAGATGTTTCATTTGTTCAATTTCCAATTACTTCCTCTCCCTCTTTGTTTGTGATGAGAAACCTCTCCCTAAAGTTTGCACTTCAAAGAATGGCTCTTAGATATTAGAAAAGATGGGTAGAAAGTCTACATGACAGAGGCACAAAGAAAGTGTCCAAGTTTCTCCAAGGACTTTGGTTTCTCAGGACAACACGAACCTTTGGAGATAAAGAGGGGAGGTTTGGGAATTGGCCAAAATGACAGGCTGAAGGAGTTTGCCTTGTTTTTGGATAATTCTTGGGCCGTAATTAAAGATAAGGACATTCGCAGGGCACCCGGGTGACTCAGTTAAGCGTCAACTTCAACTCAGATCATGATCTCATGGTTCATGAGTTACAACCCTGCGTCGGGCTCTGTGCTGTCAGCTCAGAGCCTGGAGCCTGCTTCAGATTCATTCTCTCTCTCTCTGCCTTTCCCTCCCTTGTACTCTCTCAAAAATAAAACATTTTTTAAAAAGATAAGGACATTTGCTCTCAATTCCTCAAAGAATTGCATTGCATTGCAATTAAATGACATCTTGGGTTGATCTACCCATCCAACTACATTATCCTCAGTTTACTTCTTTCTCTCTGGGTGCCTGGTTTTATTTTACCTTAGGAGAGAAAGCCTAAATTCCTATCAGGCTGAAAATATCAGCTTCCAATGTTGCCAACTTTTGACCACAGAGCTACTTTAAAAAAATTCTTTTGAAGATCGTGTCAGTTTTCAGCCAAACAGTAAATAACTGATGGCAGTATTGAGTAACTTATCCCCACCCCCTCCAAAGGAGGATGCAAAGGATACTGCCTTCCCAAGATACAGAGTCACTCCCAAATTTAGCCATAAGGAAGAAGTGACAACCTGCGTGTCCCAGGCAGGCAGACAAAATGAGCCAAGCAAGAAAGCAACAGCTATACCTGGGAGAGAAAGGACCAATAACCAGTGGGTCTGGATTTGGAAAGGAGGAGGCATCATGGAATTTTATCGTCTTATCCTACCAGCCCCTGAACATCAGCCTTCAGCTGGTCATTTGTGGGAGAGCCCAGGAGAAATTCTAGTCCTCTGTTCCCTCTGTGATGGTGATGGTGGGGGTGAGGGTGAGTAGCCACTGATTTTTCTAACTCTTCTCTGAATTTCGTATAATCTGCTGAAAAGATCTGCTGCTGTTCAGAGGACAAGAATTCTTTGGGTAGGGGCCCAGGACAGATCCATAAAGAACGTTACATAGGAAGACCAGAAGCTGGCAAGCCCTGCCTGTCCCGGGTGCTTCTGACTTCCAGCATTTACCTGAGAAACCTGCATACCCCCAGGTCTAGAGAATGAAGGGAAGCTAAAACAGGCAGATGGGGCCGCATTGTGATAAGGGGAATTTGCACTGAATTTAATTTTTGTTCTAATTTCTGTTCTTCATCTTAAGGGACTCCCTAAGGCTAGTCGTTACATTTTTATTTTATTTTATTTTATTTTTTTTGTGCTAGGTCTCTCCACAGGTGCCAATAAATTGATTGTTTAGGATGACAACTCTTCTAAGTTTTTTTTTTTTTTTTAATTTTTCTCTCAAATATAGCCAATTCAAAGGATCCATCATCTGGTCATTGATGAGTGGTATCTGTCAATAGCGATTCAAACCATGAAGGCTTTTTGTGGCCCAAAGAGGCCTCACACAAGAGACTATGAAATATGCAGTGTTTACAAGATCCAGAAAGTTCATTCCCAGAGAGTGTAAGAAAGCAAAGGCCTTCATTCATAGGCAGCAAGGATGGTGTAGTCCAGTTCCCAGGAGAACATGAAATGCCTCCAGCCACAAACACCCTTCACTGGGCAGGTGCTCACTAACAAAGTAATGACGATTGAAATGACCAAGACCCCTCATGGACTGGGACCCTTGATGGCAATTCCCCTGAGACTTGGCATGGCTAAATTGTGCTGCTTGGAACCCCAGCCTATTCAACGAGATGCGATGTTGCACCCCATTAAGTGTACCATCCAGATGGTGGAGCCCAGAAAGAATATTCTCATTGGTCACAAAACCATATTCTCAGAATATAGAACAAGACAAAAGTTTTTTTTACATGCACATTAACAGCTTTAGCTGAATCTTGGGTCTCTCAGAGCCAAACTACTACCTCTCTCCCTGTGCCTATCAATTGTGTGGCTTTGGCTTTCAGATGTCCCTTAGCAGCAGACTTTCCCTCATGTGCACGTTAACCCATGGCAGAGTTTGTCCAGAAAGATGTGGTCTGGTGAGAACAGAGCAGTCACCAGTCTGGGACACAGTCTTGGACAGCAGCCTCACGTGCAGAGTTCTGCTCTGTGGTTTCCCTTATAACAAACAACACAACAGAGAAAAACTAGGACCATCTCTGAGAAAAAAAGGACCACTAGAGTTGCTAATCCCAGGGAACCAGTTCCACAAATAAGTTCTCCTGCTAATCTAAGTTTAGAAAAGGAAAAAAAAAAAAAAAAAAAAAAAGGGAAGGAGACTCACCACTGCTTCCACTGGACTGTGCAGGTAGACACCCAAGACTCCAATGTAAGAATTCTTAGTTTTTGCCAGCTCTTCTCAGAGGTCCCAGGATCTTTCTACTGCAACAGGTGTGGGGTGAGCAGTACCCAGATAGTGAGGTCTCCTGGCTGGCTTGCCAAAAGTGTTGGGGAGGAAAAATTTTCCTATACCCTTCAAAGGTTCTTCTGGCTGGTGTAAGAATTACATTGACATGGGACACATTAATAGGAAGAAATCAAACTTAAATTTGTAACATATGGGAACCTAACATACAAGAGAAATTCAAAGACAGGTAAAATGAGGTATGTATGCCATCCTGAGCATAGGAATGGGATAGGGGCCTGGGGCTTCAAAGGGGAGGAGGGCAAATTCACAGGCCAATAAGAAGAGATGTTTGGGGGCACCTGGGTGGCTCCATCAGTTAAGTGTCCGACTCTTGATCTCGGCTTGGGTCATGATCTCATGGTTTGTGAGTTTCAGCCCCATGTTGGGCTTTGCACTGACAGCATAGAGTCTCCTTGGGATTCTGTCTCTCCCTCTCTCTGCCCCTCTCCTGCTGTCTGTCTCTCTCAAAATAAGTAAACAAACTTAAAAAAGCAGATGTTTGGTAATCAGATGTTTGCCTTGTCATACAGATAGGTCACTCAGATAAGATTCATCTTTTTAATTGACTCTTATCTGGGAAAGGCCCCCAACTTGGATTTTTCTAGGTAGTTAAGGGAGGGACCAAAGTTTCTCTTCGGGCATTAGACTCACAGGGTCTCTATTGCCTGCAGCTCAAAATAGTCCTTGTGCAAAAGTGGCATGTTTTAGATTTGATCTGAATCCCTTCAGGAGTGAAATATATTGAGTAAATCTAGGCCGGCCAAATAGAGGCCCTGAGCTTCTAGGATGTCATTTATCATCATCACTATTACATTGAGGATGGGAGAATTAATGGCAGGAACATATGCATCTAAACTTCCATTGTTAGAGTCCATTCATTGCCACCCAGTTTTAACCTGGCACATAAGGCTACTGCGGGGTGGGGGGGGGGTAATGACCTCAGGATTAAGTGTGTTTCTTTTTCTTATGTTTGTTTATTTTTGAGAGAGAGGGTGGGGGGGAGGATCAGATAGAGAGAGGGAGAGAGAGAGGGAGACACAGATTCTGAAGCAGGCTCCAGGCTCTGAGCTGTCAGCACATGTCTTACACTGTGCTGCATTTACTGTTTGCAATGGCAGAGGCAGTTGCTAATGCCAGTTGGCATTCCCTATGGATGATTAGCATCCTGTCTGTGGTGCCAGCTCTGATTTTTTAAGTTAGCATTTGTTAGGTGGAGCCCAGAGCCCTAGGGTTTCTAACGAACAGTCCTGGTTCCGCAAAAATCCAAGGGGGAACTGAAGTAGAATTGATCACATACAGCTCTAGAAGAAGTGCATGGCACACTTGAGGGGTCAGCTGGGAGGTCACTGCAAGTGCCAGCAGAGTGTCTCCTGTAGAGAGAATACAGTCAGGTCATGTTTCATGATGCATTCTGACCACCTCTGCCTTTTGTTGTGTTGTATGGTCCTTTCACACTTAATGTCATCATCGATGTGGTTGTCCTGTGTCCCCATTCACTCCTCGTGTGTCTCGTGCCTTTGTTCCTACAGTCCTCTACTACTTTGTTTTGCATTAATATTTTCCAGTAAAGCATTTCAATTGGTTTAATTACATTTTTCAGTATTTTTTCCTTTTTAAAACTTGGTTGTTTTATGATTGCCGTATACACCTAATCAGATCAGCTTCAGATTTAGGATTGCTCAATTCCAGTGAGGTACAGAAATGTTACTCCTAGGTAGTTCTCTTCCCCCCTTTATGAGACATTACTTCTTTATATGTTACAAAGCCAACAATGCATGTTTTAATGTATACTTTATCATCTTGAATCATTTTCACCTCTTTTCCATTACAGTTTTGCTCCTACCACCTCCTTTGTGCTGTTATTGGGAAGTAGATTACAAATATTTAATACATCCTATGTGTTATACACCCAACAATACATTATAAACATTCTACACCATTGCCTTTGAAGTCAGGAAACTTAAGGAGAAAAATATGCATTTATGTCACTACATTTATCATTTTTCTTTATTATTTTAAAAAATTTAATGTTTATTTATTTTTGAGAGAGAGAGAGAGAGACAGCATGAGCAAAGGGGGTGGGGAGGGATGAGGGAGAGGGAGACACAGAATTCAAAGCAGGCTGCAGGTTGTGAGCTGTTAGCACAGAGCCCGATGCAGGGATTGAACCCATGAACAGCGAGATCATGACGTGAGCCGAAATTGGACACTTAACCAACTGAGTCACTCAAGTGCCCCTGTTCTTTATTTTTTCATGTGGATTCAACTTTCCATCTTGGAACAATTGCTATCATTTTTTTGTTTTGTTTTATTTTTTTCTTTTTCAAGTTTTTATTTAAATTCCCACTAGTTAACATACAGTGCAATATTAGTTTCAGGAGTAGAATTCAGTGACTCAGCACTTACATACAACATCAGGTGTTCATCATGACAAGTGGCCTCCTTAAAAAGTGCCCTCCTTAATACCCATCACCCCTTTAACCCATTCCCCTGTCCACCTCCCCTCCAGCAACCCTCAGTTTGTCTCTATAATTAAGAGTCTGTTTTCTGGTTTGCATCTCTTTTTTGTTTTTTCTGTTTATCTGTTTTGTTTCTTCAGTTCCACATATGAGTGAAATCATATGGCATTTGTCTTTCTCTGACTTATGTCACTTAGCATAATACTTCCTAGCTCCATCCATGTTGTTGCAAATGGTAAGATTTTACTCTTTTTATGGCTGAATAATATTCCATACACACACACCCCACATCTTTACCCAGTCATCAGTCGATGGACACTTGGGCTGTTTCTATATCTTGGCTATTACAAATGATGTTGCTATAAACATTGGGGTGCATGAATCCCTTTGAATCAATATTTTTGTATCTTTTAGGTAAATAGTAGTGCAGTTGCTGGATCATAAGGTAATTCTATTTTTAACTTTTTGAGGAAACTCCATACTGTTTTCCAGAGTGGCTGTGCAGTTTGCAATCCCACCAATAGTGCAAGAGGGCCTCCCTTTCTCCACATCCTTGCCAACACCTGTTGTTTCCTGTGTTGTTAATGAGGTGTGAGGTGATACCTCATTGAATTTTATTTTTATTTCCCTGATGCTGAGTGCCATCAAGCATCTTTTCATGTGTGTTGGCAATTTGTATGTCTTCTTTGGAAAAATATGTATTCATGTCTTCTGCCCATTTTTTTAAAGTGGATTATTGGTTTTCTGGGTTCCAAGTTTTATAAATTCTTTATATGCTTGGATATTAACCCTTTATCAGATATGTCATTTGCAAATATCTTCTTTCATTCCAAAGGTTGCCTTTTAGTTTTGTTGATTGTTTCCTTTGCTGAACAGAAGCTTTTTATCTTGAGGAAGTCCCAACAGTTTATTTTTGCTTTTGTTTCGTTTGCCTCAGGTGACCTATCTAGTAAGAAGTTGCTACAGCTGATGTCAAAGAAGTTACTGCCTGTGTTCTTCTCTAGGATTTTGATGGTTTCCTGTCTCACATTTAGATCTTTCATCCATTTTGAATTTAATTCTGTGTATAGTGTAAGAAAGTGGTCCAGTTCCATTATTCTGCACGTTGCTGTCCAGTTTTCCCAACACCATTTGTTGAAGAGACTTTTTTTTCTTTGGATATTCTTTCCTGCTTTTGTCAAAGCTTAGTTGACCATATAGTTGTGGGCCTCTTTCTGGGTTTTCTATTCTGTTCCACTCATCTATGTGTCTGTTTTTGTGCCAGTACCATTCTGTCTTGATGACTACAGCTTTGTAATATGACTTTCACAATTGCTTTGGCTATTTGGGATCTTTTGTGGATCCATACAAATTTTAGGTTTGTTTGTTCTAACTCTGTGAAAAATGCTGGTGGTGTTTTGATAGGGATTGCATTAAATGTGTAGATTACTTTGGTTAGTACAGACATTTTTTAAAAATGTTTATTTATGTTTGAGAGACAGAGTGTGAGCAGGTGAGGGGCAGGGAGAGAGGGAGACACAGAATCCAAAGCAGGCTCCAGGCTCTGAGCTGTCAACACAGAGCCCGATGCAGGGCTCTAACTTACAGACTGCAAGATCATGACCTGAGCTGAAGTTGGACGCTCAACCTACTGAGCCACTCAGGCACCCCATTTTCTTTCGTCAGTGTTTTATAGTTTTCAGAGTACAGGTCTTTACCCTCTTTGTTAGGTTTATTCCTAGGTATCTTAGTGCGTTTGGTCTAATTATGAACGAGAATTATTCCTTAGTTTCTCTTTCTGCTGCTTCGTTATTCGCATAAAAATTCAATACATTTATGTATGTTGATTTTGTGTTCTGAGACTTTATCTAATTAATGTATCAGTTCTAGCAATTTTTTGTGGAGACTTTTGAATTTTCTATATAGAGTGTCATAAGTTTGACAACTTACTTGCCAATTTGGATACCTTTTATTTTGTTGTCTGTTTGCTGTGGCTAGGACTTCTAGTACTATATTAACTAACAGTGGTGAGAGTGGACATCCCTATCTTCTTCCTGACCATAGAAGAAAAGCTCTCAGTTTTTCCCCATTGAGGAGGATGTTAGCAGTGGGTTTCTCACATGTGACCTTTATGATGTTGAGTTATGTTCCCTCTATCCCTACTTTGTTGAGGGTTTTTATCATGAATGTATGTTCTACTTTGTCAGATGCTTTTTCTGCATCTATTGAAAGGATCATATCATTCTTATTCTTTCTTTTATTAATGTGGTGTATCATGTTGGTTGATTTGTGAATATTTAACCACCCTTGCAGCCTAGGAATAATTCCCACTTGATCGTGAATGATTCTTTTAATGTACTGTTGGATTCAATTTGGCAGTATTTTGTTGAGAATTTTTGCATCTATGTGCATCAGGATACTGTCCTGTAGTTCTCCTTTTTAGTGGAATCTTTAGTTTTGGAATCAGGCTAATGCTGGCCTCATAGAATTAGTTTGGAAGTTTTCCTTCCATTTCTATTTTTTTGGAACAGTTTGACAAGAACAGGAGTTCACTCTTTCAATGTTTGGTAGAAATCCCCTGTGAAGCCATTTGGTCTTGGACTTTTGTTTGTTGGAAGATTTTTGACTACTGATTCAGTTTCTTTGCTGGTTATCAGTCTAAGTTTTCTATTTCCCCATTTTGGTTTTGGCAGTTTACATGCTTCTTACATGCTTTTACATGTTTTTATCCATTGTTTCCAGATTGTCTGACTTCGTGGCATATAATTTGTCATGATATTATCTTATAATTGTTTTTATTTCCGTGGTGTTTGTTGTTATTTCTCCTCTCTCATTCGTGATTCTATTCATTTGGATCCTTTCTCTTTTTGATAAGTCTGGCTACGGGTTTATCAATTTTATTAGTGTTTTCAAAGCACTAGTGTTCCTTGTTTCATTGATCCGTTCTACAGTTTTTTGTTTGAAGTTTCTGTATCATTTATTTCTGCTGTAATTATTATTTCCCTTCTGATGGCTTTTGACTTTGTTTTTTGTTCTTTTTCTAGCTCCTTTAGGTGTAAGGTTAGGTTATGTATTTGAGATTTTTATTGCTTCTTGAGGTAGGCCTGTATTGCAATATACTTTCCTCTTAGGACCACTTTTGCTGCATCCCAAAGGTTTTTGACCATAGTGTTTTCATTCCAATTTGTTTCCATGTACTTTTTAAATTTTCTTCTTTAATTTCCTGGTTAATCCTTTCATTCTTTAGTAGGATGTTCTATACCCTCCATGAATTTGTGGTCTAAATTTTTTCTTATGGTTGATTTCAGGTTTCAAGTGTTGTGGTCTGAAATTATGCAGATATACTCTCAATCTTCTGTACTTGCTGAGGCCTGGTTTGTGACCTAGTATATTATCTATTCTGGGGAATGTCCCATTTGCACTGCTTTAGGATAAAATATTCTGAATGTATCTGTTAAGTCTCTCCCATCCATTGTGCCTTTCAAAGCCTTTGTTTCCTTGTTGATTTTCTGATTAGGTGGTCTGCCCACTGATGTAAGTGGGGCGTTAAAATCTCCACTATTATTGTATTATTATCAATGAGTTCCTTTATGGTTGTTATTGATTTATATATTTGGGTGTTCACAAGTTGGGGGATACATATTTACAATTGTTAAATCTTTTGAAGGACAGATCCCTTAATTGTGATGTAATGCCTTTCTTCATCTCTTGTTACAGTCTTTGGTTTAAAATCTAATTTGTCTGGGGCACCTGGGTGGCTCAGTTAGTTAGGTGTCTGACTTTGGCTCAGGTCATGATCTCATGGTTCATGGATTCGAGCCTTGCATTGGGCTCTGTGCTGACAGCTCGGAGCCTGGAGTCTGCTTCAGATTCTGTGTGTGTGTTTCTATCTCTACCCCTCTCTAGCTTGTGTTCTGTCTCAAAAATAAATAAACAAACATAAAAAAATAAAATCTAGTTTGTCTGATGTAAGTGTGGCTACTCTGGCTTTCTTTTGATGTCTGCATGATAGATGGTTCTCCATTCCCTTACTTTCAATCTGCAGGTGTCTTTAGATCTCAAATGAGTATCTTGTAGGTAGCATATAGATGCTTGTTTTGTTTGTTTGTTTTGACACAGAGAGAGTGCAAGTGGAGGAGGGGCAGAGAGAGAAGGAGGCACAGAATTTGAAGCAGGCTCTAGGCTCTGAGCTGTTGCATAGAGCCGGATGCAGGGCTCAGACTCATTGATCATGAGATCATGACCTGAAGTCAGACGCTTAACTGACTGAGCCACCCAGGTCCCCCTAGATGGGTCTTGTTTTCTTACCCATTCCGATATCCTGTGTCTTTTGGTTAGAGCATTTAGTCTATTTACATTCAGAGAAATTTGTCATTGTTTCTGGGGATATTTCTGTTTCTTTCTAGTCTTTGTCACTTTTGGTCTTTCCCAAAGAATTCACTTTTAATATTTTTTGCAGGGCTGGTTTAGTGGTCAGTAATCCTTTAGTTTTTGTCTGGGAAATTCTTTATTTCTCCTTCTATTCTGAATAATAGCCTTGCTAGACAGAATATTCTTGGCTGCAGATTTTTCCCAATCAGCACATTGAATATATCATGCTACTCTCTTCTAGTCTGCCAAGTTTTGTGGAGAGACCTGCTGCTAACCTTATTTGTCTTCCCTTGTAAGTTAGTGACTTCCTTTGTCTTGCTGAATTTAGAATTTTTCCTTATCTCTATATTTTGCAAATTTAACTACACCATGTCTTGATTTTGATGTGAGTTCTTTGTGCCTTCTGGATTTGGATGTCCGTTTTCCTCCCCAGCTTAGGGAAGTTTTCAGCTATTATTGCCTCAAATAAACTTTCTGCCCCTTTTCTTCTTCTCCTGGGACTCCTATGATATGAATATTATTACGTTGGATCGAGTTACTGAGTTCCCAGAGTCTACTCTCAAGATCTATACTTCTTCTTTCTTTATTTTGTTCAGCTTCATTTTTTCTCCATAATTTTATCTTTTATATCACTTATTCATTCTTGTGCTTCTTCCATCCTTGTGTTCATTACACCTACATGGTTTCAAATCTCAGTTACAGCTGAAATCCTGACTAGGATCTCAAGTTCTTTGTTGCTTTAAATTCAGCATCAGGCATATTATTTATGTCTTCTTCAGTTAGATCCCTGGCCATGACCTCTTTTTATTCTTTCTTTTAGGATGAATTCCTCTATCTTAGAATTTTGTCTAGGTCTCTGTCTTCTTCTCTGTGTTAGGAAAGCCTGTGTCCTCCTCCTGGGCCAGCAGTACCTGCAGAGCACAAGGAGGTGGGACTTGGTGTAAGCAGGTTAGGTAGCCAGTGTTGATGCTGTGCTGTTTACTGAAGTTGGTTTATGCTGAGGGGTGGGGTAGGGAAATGGCACCAACCAGTTCTTTTGCCCCTGAATTTGCTGCTCTCAGGGATGCCCTCCCAGAAGAGTGAACAAAGGCGCCCTAGGTTTTTTTCAGATCGCTATTCTTACACTGTCTATGTCTGGGTTGCTTGTCTCCCTGGAGTAGTGCAGTGTACTTTGGGCTCTGTCCAAAGCTGGCTGATGTTTATTTTCTTTAAAAATTTTTTTAAATGTTTATTTTTGAGAGAGAGTGGGGGAGGGGCAGAGAGAGAGGAGAAGACAGAGAACTTCAAGTAGACTCTGCAGTGTCAGCACAGAGCCCAGTGTGGGGCTTGAACTCACAAACCAGGAGATCATGACCTGAGCCAAAACCAAGAGTTGGATGCTTAACCGACTAAGCCACCCATGTGCCCCACAAGCTTGCTGACTTTTAAAATTACAAGTTTCAGGGACCTGGTGTGGCAGGGACCTGCACTGGTCCTATGGGAAGGGTCTTACCATGCTGGGATTGATGCAGGTTTGACTCAGAAAGGCAGCCATACCAGATCACAGGGGCATGGCATTTGGAGCAAGCAGGCTAAACAGCCAGTGTCCATTTAACCACCCCTCAACCGGTGTCTCTGTGCCTATGCTGAGGGGTGAGGGAAATGGCACCTGTGGGCTCTTCTGTCCCTTGAGAGGTGACTCTGCGAATGTCACCTCTCACAGATGCACTCCATAAAGAGGAAAGTCTCTCCCTCTGCCCCTTTGGTGATCCTGAGATCATACAGTTAGCCCCAGGATTGTTTGCCTGCCTTCTCTCTAGGAGTAGGGCAGTGGTCTCAGGTCTCTATCCCAGACAAGCATGCCAACCTCTGAAACTCCAGTCTTTGAGCCCTGCTGGTCCGCTCCTCTCATTTTCCCAGACAATGGTTTTGGAGACGTGTTCTCCTTGTCCATATCCCTGTGTGATCAATCTTCTCTCACCTTTCTCTGCAACCGAGGCTCCCTTTCCTCCATGGCACCCGCCATCTGTTTCTCCCCCAAACCACATCTCCACCCTTCCTAACTTCCTCAGTGTGGCCTCGCCTCTCCCTCTAGTTATGTGCGGTTTGTTCTGTCAGTCCCCAGATTGATCTCTTAGGCATTCAGAGTGATTTGATGCTATCTACCTGCATTAGAGGGATGAGGCAAGCCTGGAGTCCTCCTCCTATGTTGCTATATTAGCTCCATCCTTCGATTGCTACCAGTTTAAGGAATTTTCTTAGTATTTTCTTATAAGGTGCTTCTCTTAGGAAAAAAAATTCTTAGATTTTTGTTATTTGGAAATGCGTTCATTTTGCCTTCACTGTTGGAAGTTAGCTTTCTGGATGCAGATTCTTTATTGGAAGCTGCTCATTCTCTCAGCACTCCACAAATGTTATTCCATTCCCTTTGACCTCTGCTGTCTCTGCTGAGGATCAGCACTTGTCTTATTGTGGTTCCCTTTTAGGTGACAGGTTTTTCTCTTGCTGCTTTCATGATTCCTCCTCAGGCCTAACTTCCACAATTTTTACTACGATATATCTGCTCATGGATCTATTTGCAGTTTTACTCTTTGGAATCAGTCCATTGAGCGTCTAGATGTGTATTTGATTTTCAATAACTTTGGATCATTTTTAGCCATTATTAAAATTTTTTTTAATATTTATTTTTGAGAGAGAGAGAGTATGAGCAGGGGAGGGCAGAGAGAGAGGGAGACACAGAATCCAAAACAGGCTCCAGGCTGTCAGCACAGAGCCCGACATGGGGCTCAAACTCATGAATGGCGAGATCATGACCTGAGCCAAAGTCAGATGCTCAACTGACTGAGCCACCCAGGTGCCCCATTTTAGCCATTATTTCTTGAGTATTTATTCTCTCCTGTCCTTGTATGGCCATCAAATGTATGTTGGTACACTAGGCAGTGCCCCACATTACTTCCACATTTTTATTCTCTCTGTTCTTTGGATTGTATAACCAATCAGTCTGTCTGCAAGTTCACTAATTATCCTGATCGTTTTAAACTACCATTAGCCCTTGTAGTGAATTACTTTATAACCCAGGGAGTTGATGGTTCTCTGTGTCAGGTCTCCAACACCAACCTCAGATATGAGGACTCACTATGAGGACTCAGGGAAATATTCCACAGAAAGACTTATTTCAGAAGAGCTGTTATGCACAGTGCTGCAGTTTATTACTGGGAAAGGGTCTGTATTGAAATTAGTGAATGGAAAAGGAACATGGGGCAGAATCCAGGAGATATCAGGCTCAAGGTCCAACTCATCCCCTCTCAATGAAATTGTACAGATAGAGCTTAATGTGTGACAACATTTGTGAAATATTTGTAGTCGGTGAACCTTGGAGGCCTTGGATTTTATTTGAGGATTGGTCATGGGCATGCCCATGTTGCTGGTCTTAGCATCCAGTTCCTCTAGAAGTCTGATACAATGTGCCCCAAGGCCCCAGGTGTACAAAAGGAGGCATGCATCAGAAATCACACTGTTAAATACTTGGAGACTAAAGAACATCCTACTAAAGAATGTATGGGCTGACCAAAAAGTTAAAGAGGAAATTAAAAAGTACATGGAAACCAATGAAAATGATAACACCATAAACCAAAACCTCTGGGACACAGCAAAGGCAGTCATAAGAGGGAAGTATATAGCAATCCAGGCCTTCCTAAAGAAGGAAGAAAGGTCTCAGATGCACAACCTAACCTTACACCTTAAAGAGCTGGAAAAAGAACAGCAAATAAAACCCCAAATCAGCAGAAGGCCGGAAATGATTACAGCAGAAATCAGTGCAATCGAAACCAAAAAAACAAAAACAAAAAAACGGATTAATGAAACCAGAAGCTGGTTCTTTGAAAGAATTAACAAAATTGATAAACCACTAGCCAGTTTGATCAAAAAGAAAAAGGAAAGGACCCAAATAAATAAAATCAAGAATGAAAGAGGAGAGATCACAACCAACACAGCAGAAATAAAAATAATACAATATTATGAGCAATTATACGCCAATAAAATGGGTAATCTGGAAGAAATGGACAAATTCCTAGAAACATATACACTACTAAAACTGAAACAGGAAGAAATAGAAAATTTGAATAGACCCATAACCAGTAAAGAAATTGAATTAGTAATCAAAAATCTGCCAAAAAACAAGAGTCCAGGGCCAGATGGCTTTCACCAAACATTTAAGGAAGAGTTAACACCTATTCTCTTGAAGCTGTTCCAAAAAGTAGAAATGGAAGGAAAACTTCCAAACTCTTTCTATGAAGCCAGCATTACCTTGATTCCAAAAGCAGACAAAGACCCCACTAAAAAGGAGAACTATAGACCAATTTCCCTGATGAACATGGATGCAAAAATCCTCAAAATTAGCCAACCGGATCCAACAATACATTAAGAAAACTATTCACCATGACTGTTGCAGGGAGTATGGCTGGAGTCGCAAAAGAAGAGTCTGCAAGCAAAATGGTTAAGTGAAGGTCCTCATACTCGAGTCGGAATGAGGCCCGACTCCAGAATGAACCCCCTTTTACTAGGGAAATTGCTAAAGGCTACGTGCATAAAGTCAGCTCAGCAAGTGTATTAATCAACTTAATAGTTTTGTTTTTCAAGGTTGAATTTCTAGATGATTGTTCTTTATGAAGCCAGGAAGGGTCGGGAGTGAAGGAGGATCCGGCCCTGGACAATGCTAATGCCTCAGGGCATTCCTTAAGAGCAGCAGCCACGTTCAGCTGTGAAAACATGTCCTAAGGCCTTGCACCTGCTCCAGCCTTTCCCTTTTGAAGTCTTTTCCTTTGATGTTTTTCTCCTACATCTTCCCCTTTTTCTTTCATTTGGCAAAGCTGAATTACAAAGACAGAGGCTTGTGAGGCATATTCTTGGCTTTGTCATTGGCCTCTTCTCCAGACTAGGTATATCCAAATAAGACAAAGATTAATATAAGAATACCAATCGCAGAAAAGCTTAAGGGTTTTGTATAATTCTTTGGATTCAATTCTGAGATTCAATTAGTTATCTCAGCTAGAGAGGGAGTACCAGAAAACATCTCAAGTTTATTTTTGAATGTATCATAAATGTCCTTTTGCAATTGGGCTATATCCGTGGAGGTATTACCTTAAGAAGGTGTCGATGCACAAGGTCCCATGATATCTTGGACTGCTTATATACATGGAGAGTGACACAAAAGGTGGTTACGTTCCAATCACATTGAAGCTTTACCTGTTGTTGTAAACTAATCAGTTGATCTCCTAGAAAAAGAATGGCTTGTTGCAAGTCAGATAATTGGCTCTCTAGTTGGCTATCAATCAACCGTTGGCTGTTCCATAGTCTTTCTGAATTTTGATGCCAGTGTTGTACAAAGTGGGTAGTTTGTACAGTCTGGTACAGCGCAAAACCAGCTGTAGCTGCAATAGCTATAATCCCAAGTACAGCGGTTACCAGTAAAGCTACAAATCGTCAGGTGCGATGTAATACACGTTTCAATATTTCATCTATGAGAAACATTTCAGGGGAGTGTTGCCAAGACCAATCCATAATTACAGGCATCCAAACCCGATTTCATGCCTTAAGGATATATAAGCTTTGTTTCTCCTGTTTAAAGGGATAAAATTAAGTATAAAAAGAGCAATCATGGCAAGTAAGAAGATAGTTTTCAGGGTCCCAATGAGGCATACCTAACATAAACAGAAAAGGAAGTCTGACACACGCTTGAATTTTATGAGTCTCATTTAATCTAAAAGAGAGGGAGAATTTACTTGAGACATTAAGCAGCCTTTCCAAGAGGACATGCCTAATGATCCAGTACCAATTTTCCAAACCTCGGAATGAACTGGCCCATCAGGTAAACGTGGGCTGGGGGGGCGTCATCCCTCCTTCATGCCATACAGTGGGTTCAGATGTTATATCTGAAAGGATGTCGTCATGATATCGACACCATCAGAGCTCTGTTTTGGAGTATTTGGTCTGAGCAGAGCCTATAGGGGCCCAATCAATGATGCTTCCTTTGGAAGTATTAAGAAGAACTCTACCAACTTCTCCTCTACAGAGCTCCCAATTAATCCGTTCCTCAGGATTTATGGTTTTTCTTGACATCGAGGCAATTTAGGAGGGTAATTGTATGTAGTTTTTTGACTTCTCATGGAGACCCTTGTAGTAAATACAGTATGGGGACATTAGTCCCATTGGGTATTTCTGCTATCCATGCCTATGAATGAAACACAGTGGTCACCTGTTCCAAAGCATATAGGTGGCCCCTCTGCACCTACAGAATATTCAGGGATTACTTTTCCTTCTTCTTCTGGTTTAAATGGACCTCTATTATCAAGGTCAGGCAACCAGACTGAATCATTTACGTAAGCCTGGAAAGAGGGATCATCCTATGTAATTAATCTATTAAGAGGTGGATTTGGAATATAAGCCCAGTATGTGTGGTTCTCTTTAGCACTCCCAGTTGAAGTAACAACCGACATCATGGCAATAAACACAGTAGAAGTCTTAAGTGTTCCCATTTTTTGGAGGATCTGTTCGGCTTCTTGAGTCATCTTCACTTGTCCCCATGTTGGAGGTTTGGCTTTCATTGTATTTTTGGTTCTTATTTCTACCTTCCTTATAATCTTGGGTTCCAGGCTTAATTCTTCCATATCTTCCTCCAGTGGTCGAAAATTGTCGAATCTTTTTCTCTTCATCCAACTGTTCATATCGTGGTTTTGATCGCCAGGCTGGAAGCCAGATATCTCTATCTGTGGATACAAGAGCAAATCCTTGACCCCACAATTTAACATATCCAGGCACCATTGGTTATTATCATTTTTCCAAAATATCGGTTATGAAAGGGGTCTGGCATTAAAGATTGTGTGAGGTTTTCCGGCTGCGGTGAACTCTTGTTCACCTCTTAAATCCAAAAAATTAAGTGTAAGTAATGTTTTCATTAACTGATTCTTTGGATTCAAGGCCATATCCCCGTTTTTGTTTTTGTAACATGGTTTTTAATGTATGATCAGTGTGTTCAATAATGGCTTGACCCTGTGGATTATAAGGAATGCCCCATTTTTGGCAAAACACAAGGAAAGTGTGAGAAGTATAAGCCGGGCCATTGTCAGTTTTAAGATTCCGGGGGAGCCCCGTCGTGGCAAGCGCTTCTGAAAGATGCTGTATAACGTGGGCTGGTTTTTTCCCTGTCAAAGGTGTAGCCTGTATAAAACCGGAATATGTATCTACTGATACATGTACATATGCAAAGCGGCCGAATTGCAGAACATGAGTAACACCCATTTGCCATAAGTCATTAGGTTACTGACCTCCGGGATTAACCCCCTGGGAGTATGGAGGAATGACAATAGGCCCACAACTAGGGCAGTGTGTGATGATTTCTCTAGCTTGTTTAAGGGGAATAGAAAAGTGTTTACTTAGGCCTTTAGCATTAAAATGAGTAAGATTGTGAAAATCTTGTGCTGTAGGAACAGGGGCTGTCAATAAGGAATCCGCTGTAGCATTTCCTTCTGCCAAGGGGCTGGGGAGGCCAGAATGAGATCATATGTGAGTAATGTATATAGGATGGCATTGGTGCTGAAGATAGTATTGGACCTGAAGGAATAAGACAATTCTGAGCCATCTGAGTAAATATTAATGATTTCCAAATTTTCAATCACTTGCTTAGAATAGGCTGAATCCATTAAGATATTGATGGAGGAGGGAGCGTCTTTAAGCAATAGAATATGGCAAAGTGTTTAGCCTTTTGTACTGAGGCATACAGGGATTTTACACATTTAGAAGTAGGATCATAATATGCAGAATAGCCAGACTTGTTGGCATCCATGAAATAATTAGGTCCATTTACAGGTACTGATTGTACAACTCGAGGCATGATGAAGGAGGTGGTTTTGATAAATCCAATTAATTTGGATTTAGATAATGGTTGTCGATGGGACCTATATAATCTGCAACTCCAAGTTGCCATGAAATGCACTGTCGATATGCCATGGATATTTGTGTGCATGGGATAGAGGTACTATGATTGTCTCAGGGTCTTGGGTTGTTATTTCCCGAAGTCTCTCTCAACCCTTAAAAATTAACATTCCTATTTTGTCTAAATATGTAGATAATTTTTTAAGGGCTTTGTTGGCTAGAAATATCCATTCCATGATTCCATTAGCCTGCCAAAGCACTCCTGTAGGGGAATGGGGTGACGGTAAAATTAACAAAGAGATGGGTAGTGAGGGGTTAATTCGAGGAAGCTGACTGGAAGCAATTTTCTGCTCAATCCACTGTAATTCTTGGGATGCTTCCGGAATTTTCCAGGGCTATTTAAACTGGAATCCCCTTTAAGTAGATCAAAAAGATTAGTCAGTTGATAAGTAGGTATGCCCAGAGTAGGCCCTAGCCAATTAATGTCTCCTGATAACTTCGGGAAGTCATTTAAAGTATGCACAGTATCTCTACGAATTTGAACATTTTGAAGCATTATTGAATTTTGTACTAATTTTTGACCTAAATGGAATAAGGGATCTTCAAGCTGAATTTTGTCTTCTGCAATAATAAGGCCATATTCTGAGAGAGTTGTCTGAGCTGCTAAAAAGAGTGCATATAAATCATATCATTCGGGTAAAGCTAATAGGATGCCATCCATGTAATGGATGGTCTTAGCATGAGGAAACTGAGATTGTAAATATCGGAGAGGTTCTGCAACAAAGAGCTGACAAAGAGTGGGACTATTTAACATTCCTTGGGGTAAAACCTTCCATTGAAATCCGCTTATGGGCTCTTCATGATTAACCACAGGAACGGAGAATGCAAATCGCTCAGCTTCTTTAGGGCTTAAGGGAATGGAGAAGAAACAATCCTTAAGATCAATAACTATAATTTTCCAATCTCAAGGGATAACAACAGGCGTCGGAAGGCCAGACTGTAGAGCCCCATTTGCTGTATGATTTTATTTATGGCTCAGAGATCACTCCGCATTCTCCGTTTCCCAGATATTTTTTTAAATAACAAAACCTGGAGAATTCCAGGGACTAGTTGAGGGTTCAATATGTCCCGCTTCTAATTGTTCGGAAAATAAAGATTTTAAAGCTGCCAGTTTTTTCTTGAGAAAGCGGCCACTGCTCTATCCATATGGGCTCATCAATAAGCCATTTTAAAGGCAGCGCATATTTTTGTTGCCTGGCAGTGGCTGTTAGGGTAAATTTGGATATCCTAGCCCTACGGTTTTATGTTTGGGGAAAATATCAAGGGGTGTTTTAATGTCCGTTGATTTTTACCTAATCTGTTCAATGGATCATATCCCATGACGCACATTGTATTTTTACTTTGAGTAGATATAGATGGGATATTAATATATGCACCCCATTGTTGAAGTAAGTCTCTGCCCCACAGATTAATGGCAATGTTAGCCACATAGGGTTTAAGAATTGATCCTTGGGTCCTTCACATCTCATAATTTGTTGGCTTCTTTTTATTCGCCCTAAGGAGCCAAGTCCTGTAAAAATTATAGGTACGTTGTCGACAGGCCAAGATGAAGGCCATAACTTTTCAGATATGATGGTTATGTCAGCTCCAGTGTCCACTAATCCTATAAAAGATGTATTATTAATTTTAAGATGTGAGGGGCGCCTGGGTGGCGCAGTCGGTTAAGCATCCGACTTTAGCCAGGTCACGATCTCGCGGTCCGTGGGTTCGAGCCCCGCGTCAGGCTCTGGGCTGATGGCTCCGAGCCTGGAGCCTGTTTCCGATTCTGTGTCTCCCTCTCTCTCTGCCCCTCCCCCGTTCATGCTCTGTCTCTCTCTGTCCCAAAAATAAATAAACGTTGAAAAAAAAAAAAAAAAACAAGATGTGTTTCGGGGTGAGAATCTTTCAAAAAAGTTTGCCAATATAGTTGTTTGCCAGTACTACCAAAACCTCCATTTTGAAGAACAGGATTGCTTTGGCCCCCTATATAAGGAAGAATAAGTAACTGAGCAATTTTATCCCCTGGTTGAATAGTATAAGGGTTATCGGTCAATATCATAACTTGAATTTCATTTTCATAATCACAGTCAATAACACCAGATATACATGAATACCTTTGAGTGGAAGACTACTCCGTGTAAAAATAAGGCCTACTGTGTCTTTTTCCAAAGGCCCATAAACCCCTGTTCTAACTTTAACAACACCTAAAGATGGCTATGAAACAACTGGGTGAATAGCAGGGAGATCGAAGGCAGCACTCCCAGTTGTTCATGACAGAGGTCTGTGACCCGTCGGTGTTGCGGTGTTGAGACCCATTGCTGACTGGATAAAGGCTCATTTTGTTTGTTAGGCCCTGAGCTAGGCCCCGTGAGAAGTTTCCCTGATTTTGTCAATATTAGAAGATTAAAGAGAATGCCCCATCTGTGTGATATTTGGAATGGCGCCGATTGGCCCGATGATGTCCTTTTTCACAATGAGGGCATAAAGCAGTTGGAGGTATTGATATGGGTAGATTATTAGTACTGGTACTATTATCATAAATTCAGTCTTTCTTCCTATGGCTGATTTTCCCACAACCAGAGCATTCCGTATTAGATTTAAAAGGGCCCATCCCGGGGCGCCTGGGTGGCTCAGTTGGTTAAGCGTCCGACTTCAACTCAGGTCACGATCTCGCGGTCCATGAGTTCGAGCCCCGCGTCGGGCTCTGGGCTGATGGCTCAGAGCCTGGAGCCTGCTTCCGATTCTGTGCCTCCCTCTCTCTCTGCCCCTCCCCCGTTCATGCTCTGTCTCTCTCGGTCTCAAAAATAAATAAACGTTAAAAAAAAAATTTAAAAAAATAAAAAAAATAAAAGGGCCCATCCCTTTTAAAGTAGGTTCATATTGTAAAGTGGGGTGCCAAAATCAGCACATGCTTTCACATAGTCAGCTGTGGACCCAGCAGCTGCTCTTACCGGACAGACGAAGAACTTGTTGGCATTCCAAATTAGCATTATTGTAGGCACAATGGGAAGCAACAAATCCCTTAGGCCCTCTTGAGGAATTGTTTTCCAAAACATCTCTTAATCTTGCTAAAAAGCCAACATAAGGTTCAGTAAATGAGGGGGTAACCTCGCCTGGAGTAGCTATATGTGGCCAAGCCATCTTGCAACAATTTTGTACTTGTTGTGTCGCTTGATCACTCATACCACATTGATCTCTTAGTTGAGAATATTCTCCTTGTCCAAAAAGTTGTTCTTTGTCAATAGGAATATCATGGAGGTTTCTTTCCCCTTGAATCTTAGCCTGATCTTCCCACCAAGTCATAAATTATAAATATTCAGCATGGGATAAAACAGTTCTAGCCAACATTTCCCAATCTTTAGGGATCAAGCGTTCGGTGTCAGCAAATGCTGAAAGTAAGCCCTGCGTAAGGAGAGTTAATGCTGTATTGGGCACAAGCCATTTGAAGATCCTTCAGGATTTTTACAGGGATCTGAGAATATTCAGCATTATAGCCTCCATTAAGCTATTGTGCATTTGGCGGGAAAGCATTCAGAGTAACCGGAAATAGTTCTGATACCGGTTGTATCAATTCTAAATCTCCTTCCTCTTTATCCTTTATCAACCCTCGCATCAGAGGTGTAATGATAGGGCCCTCATGCTCCCTGGGAGGAACTAATATGTGGGGCTGGTTATTAGAAAAAGGATTGAGGGGCGCCTGGGTGGCGCAGTCGGTTAAGCGTCCGACTTCAGCCAGGTCACGATCTCGCGGTCCGTCAGTTCGAGCCCCGCGTCGGGCTCTGGGCTGATGGCTCGGAGCCTGGAGCCTGTTTCCGATTCTGTGTCTCCCTCTCTCTCTGCCCCTCCCCCTTTCATGCTCTGTCTCTCTCTCTGTCCCAAAAATAAAATAAAACGTTGAAAAAAAATTTAATTAAAAAAAAGAGAAAGGATTGAAAGTAACTGGACTGGCAGTTTTTTGTTTAATATGAGTAGGAATTTTTGTATCCTCAGGTAAAGGAGGGGGGGTGTCCTTTATTATAAGGGGGGGCAGTAGCCTCCAAATTATCATTTGTGGGTGGTGGCGGAGGCCATCCTAGTAAAGTATTTTCCTCAGGTGCTACAGCCTTGATTCCCTCAGAAGGAGACTCATCCTCAAAACTATTGGATGTAAAATCCGACTCGTCTCCTTCTTCCGGATGAGTTTTCATTTAGGTGAACCTATATTTTGTTCTGTGTCAGATGTAAAGGCTGTAAAGCCATCTCAATTAAGGAGCATAAAGACCAGACTTTTAAGGAAATGGTATCTCCATTTTGATGAGTGTATCTAAGCATTTTCATAATCAATCTCCATTGTTTAAGGTTTAAAAGATTTTTTCCAGAAGGGGTAAATCAATAGCAGTGTTTTCTAACCAACTACCAGAGCTCATCAAAAGTTCCCCTTTTTACTTTGACTCCTGAACTCTAATAAAGTACAGAATAATTTAGAGTAAGCCTCTTAATCATGAGATTGGGAGTTTCCCATAACTTCACTATCCCAAAGCTGAGATTTACCTGTCCTACCGCTCCACTTTGGTCCTTCGCGACTGTAAACCAAAAGTAGTCTCGAAAACTGTTTGCCGCACTGTATCCTGCCGACTACACCAGATGTTGCAGAGAGTATGGCTGGAGTTGCAAAAGAAGAGTCTGCAAGCAAAATGCAGTTAAGTGAAGGTCCTCATACTCAGTTGGAATGAGGCCCCGACTCCAGAATGAAGCCCCTTTTTACTAGGGAAACTGCTAAAGGCTATGTGCATAAAGTCAGCTCAGCAAGTGTATTAATCAACTTAATGGTTTTGTTTTTCAAGGTTGAATTTCTAGATAATTGTTCTTTATGAAGCCAGGAAGGGTCGGGAGTGAAGGAGGATCCGGCCCTGGACAATGCTAATGCCTCAAGGCATTTCTTAAGAGCAGCAGCCACGTTCAGCTGTGAAAACATGTCCTAAGGCCTTGCACCTGCACCTGCTCCAGCCTTTCCCGTTTGAAGTCTTTTCCTTTGATGTTTTTCTCCTACATCTCCCACACATGACCAGCTGGGATTTAGACCTGGAATGCAGGGCTGGTTCAATATCCACAAAACAATCAGTGTGATTAATCACATCAATAAAAGAAAGGACAAGAACCACACGATCCTCTCAGTAGATGCAGAGAAAGCATTTAACAAAATACAGCATGCTTTCTTGATAAAAACCCTCAAAAAGTAGGGATAGAAGGATCATACCTCGATATCATAAAAGCCATATATGAAAAACCCAATGTTAATATCATCCTCAATGGGGAAAAACTGAGAGCTTTCCCCCTAAGGTCAGGAACACGACAGGAATGTCCACTCTTGCCACTGTTATTCAACATAGTATTGGAAGTCTTAGCCTCTGCAATCAGACAACACAAAGAAATAAAAGGCATCGAAATTGGCCAGGAGGAGGTCAGACTTTTCCTCTTTGCAGATGACATGATACTCTATATGGAAAACCGAAAAGATTCCACCAAAAAACTGCTAGAACTGATCCATGAATTCAGCAACGTTGCAGGATATAAAATCAATGCACAGAAATCTGTTGCATTCCTATACACCAAGAGAAATCAAGGAATCGATCCCATTTACAACTGCACCAAAACCCATAAAATACCTAAGAATAAATCCAACCAAAGAGGTAAAAAATCTATACACTGAAAAGTATAGAAAGCTTATGAAAGAAATTGAAGACACCAAAAAATGGAAAAATATTCAATGCAATCCCTATCAAAATAACACCAGCATTCTTCACAGAGCTAGAACAAACAATCCTAAAATTTGTATGGAACCAGAAAAGTTCTCAAATAGCCAAAGCAATCTTGGGAAAAAAAAAAAAAAAAAAAAAAAAAGCAGAAGGCATTACAATCCCGGACTTCAAGCTGTATTACAAAGCTGTAATCATCAAGACAGTATGGTATGGGCACAAGAACAGACACGTAGATCAAGAATAGAGAAGACAAAGCAGGAAAGAATATCCAATGGAAAGTCTCTTCAAGTGGTGCTGGGAAAACTGGGCAGCGACAGGCAGAAAAATGAACCTGGACCACTTTCTTACACCCTACACAAAAAGAAACTCAAAATGGATGAAAGACCTAAATGGAAGACAGGAAGCCATCAAAATCCTCGAGGAGAAAGCAGGGAAAAACCTCTTTGACCTTGGCTGCAGCACCTTCTTATTCAACATGTCTCTGGAGGCAAGGGAAACAAAAGCAAAAATGAACTACTGGGACCTCATCAAAATAAAAAGCTTCTGCACAGCAAAGGAAACAGCAAAACTAAAAGGCAACTGACAGAATGGGAGAAGATATTTGCAAATGACATATCAGATAAAGGGTATCAAAAATCTATAAAGAACTTATCAAACTCAACACCCCAAAAAAAATCCAGGGAAGAAATTGGCAAAAGATATGAGTAGACACTTTTCCAAAGAAGACATCCAGATGGCCGACACATGAAAAAATGCTCAACATCACTCATCAACAGGGAAATATAAACCACAATGAGAACCTAACTCACACCTGTCAGAATGGCTAACATTAACAACTCAGGCAACACAGATGTTGGCAAGGATGCAGAGAAAGAGGATCTCTTTTGCACTGCTGGTGGGAAACAGCCACTCTGGAAAACAGTATGGGGGTTCCTCAAAAAATTAAAAATAGAACTACCCTATGAGCTAGCAATTGCACTGCTAGGTATTTATCCAAGGGATACAGGTGTGCTGTTTCGAAGGGGCACATGCACCCCAATGTTTATAGCAGCATTATCAACAACAGCCAAAGTATGAGCCCAAATGTCCATCGACAGATGAATGGATAAAGAAGATGTGGTATATATATATACAATGGAGTATTACTCGACAATTAAAAAAAAAAAATGAAATCTTGCCATTTGCAACTATGTGAATGGAATTAGTGGGTATTATGCTAACCGTAATTAGTCAGAGAAAGACAAATAATCATAGGACTTCACTCATATGTGCAATTTAAGATACAAAGCAGGTGAACATAAGGGAAGGGAAGCAAAAATAATATAAAAACAGGGAGGGGGACAAAACATAAGAGACTCTTAAATATGGAGAACAGAGCATTAATGGAGGGGTTGAGGGTGGGGGATGGGCTAAATGGGTAAAGGGCAGTAAGGAATCTACTCCTGAAATTACTGTTGCACTATATGCTAACTAACTTGGATGTAAATTTAAAAAAATAAAAAATCATAGTTAGCATGAGCTCTGCCACAGCCCAAGGCCCCACCTATATGCACAGAGTTACCCATTGTATTTCAAGGGCTTGCATGTTTCCTCCCAGGAGCTGGTCAAGGGCTAGTCCTAAAGAATGTGCTTTAGAACTCAGTTTAATGAGTCCTAAAGGATTATTGAAATAGGTTTGGATAATTGAACTCTGTTACCCTTTTACTGCATACTTTCCAACAGAAGTGTTTATTTCATATGCATGGCATATCTGTCTGGGGCCTAATGATAGAAAGGAGTAAGACAAGAGTGGTCATAATAAATGTAAAGTTAAGGTTGATTCCTTAGTGGTTCAAGAAAGCCTATTAGCAGTCAGGTCACGTATTGTGAGACCAGAAGTTCCGTTTTGAACCTTCTATGAATCGATTTAGTTCCCCAGTGCTTTCAGACTTACCCTTCTTCCTCCACACACTTGTATATGTCAGGACTCAGTGGTCTTTGAGGATGTGGCTGTGGACTTCACCTTGGAGGAGTGGTCTTTGCTGGATTCTGTGCAGAAGAACCTCTACAGAGATGTGATGCTGGTCTCAGTGGGTAAGGATGGCTTCAGGCCAACAAATATCTTTCATCTGTGCTTTTCCTAGGTTTGAAATGTGGAAAAGGAATACACTGGTAAATAAGACAGATGTGGTCACAGCCATCACAGACCTAGAATCTAATAATGTCTCCATGGTAGTGGAAATGTATTCATTAAACTGAGGTTTTATCAGTGTGGAGGTTCCTCAGAAAATTAAGAATAGACCTACCCTATGACCCAGCAATAGCACTGCTAGGAATTTACCCAAGGGATACAGGAGTACTGATGCATAGGGGCACTTGTACCCCAATGTTTATAGCAGCACTCTCAACAATAGCCAAATTGTGGAAAGAGCCTAAATGTCCATCAACTGATGAATGGATAAAGAAATTGTGGTTTATATACACAATGGAGTACCACGTGGCAATGAGAAAGAATGAAATAGGGCCCTTTGTAGCAACATGGTTGGAACTGGAGAGTGTTATGCTAAGTGAAAGAAGCCATACAGAGAAAGACAGATACCATATGGTTTCACTCTTATGTGGATCCTGAGAAACTTAACAGAAACCCATGGGGGAGGGGAAGGAAAAAAAAAATGAGGTTAGAGTGGGAGAGAGCCAAAACATAAGAGACTCTTCAAAACTGAGAACTGAGGGTTGATGGGGGTGGGAGGGAGGGGGGGGGTGGGTGATGGGTATTGAGGAGGGCACCTTTTGGGATGAGCACTGGGTGTTGTATGGAAACCAATTTGACAATAAACTTCATATATTGAAAAATAAATAAATACACATATTTAGAAAAAAAAAGAGCAATGAGTTTGGAATAAAAACTTGAGTCTTTTCCAAAAAACAAAAACAAAACAAACAAAAAGAAACAACTGAGGTTTTATTTTTGTTTTGGTTTAGAAGCCCTGAAGCTCTTTTGGTTTCAATAGTCTGGGTATTGGCTTCATGTGTTGTTTTGGTTCACAGAGAGGTTTCTTCTTGGAAACCTTGTGACAGTCATTACTAGTGTACTATGTTGACCCCTTTTGCCTACATTGATGAAGTTTTGAAAGCACTAAAGTCATCAAGGTCTTTCTTTGCTCAGAAGTGCCTTCTTCCTCTAATGTGTTCATTCACCTTTTTGTTTCTGATTACAAGACACTGTTTAAAGCCAGTGGGTTGGTTCCACAGGATGCATTTGAGAAAAAAATATCTAATGAACAGAAAATAGTGAAATTCACAAGAAATAATTCTTGTGCCTACGTTTTAGAAAAAATTGGGAAGACCATAGCATTGAAGATCAGCATGGAAACCATGCAAGACATCTGAGGTGAGTTGCGTTCACAAGATAAAAAAGTCGCAATCCCAGGACAGAATTTTAGTAGGTCATGAACTTTATTTTATTTTATTTTTTTCAACGTTTATTTATTTTTGGGACAGAGAGAGACAGAGCATGAACGGGGGAGGGGCAGAGAGAGAGGGAGACACAGAATCGGAAACAGGCTCCAGGCTCTGAGCCATCAGCCCAGAGCCTGACGTGGGGCTCGAACTCACAGACCGCGAGATCGTGACCTGGCTGAAGTCGGACGCTTAACCGACTGCGCCACCCAGGCGCCCCAATAGGTCATGAACTTTAAAAAAAAAAAAAAAAAAATCCAGCTCCAAATCTATTTATTTAGAATTTTAAGAAAGTTTTCAAAAACTTGACTGAGACATTGAATGTTTGAAGCATAATTCAGTTAGGAATGATTCTAGGAAGACCCCATACATAACAAATAGTAATGAACAGTGAACATGCTGAGGTCACTTCCAGGGCATTTAATGAACTCTAAGACAATCCACAGAGGGTAGAAAAACTTCCTGTATACTAAAATGAAGTTAGTCATCTAGTTATAATACTTACTAGTTGCTAATAACAAATCACAAATAAACATAACATTGATAATGTACTTCTGACTTTTAACAGAAATCCTGTGACAGATTCTGTGAAAGCAATGAAGGAAATCAACACAGAGACACGTGCAGCCACTGTCCCCATCTTAATTCCCACAAGAATATTTCTACTGGAGTAAAACTCTATGAATGCACCAAGTGTGGAAATGGCTTCATACATCTTTCTTCCCTTAAGAGGCATGTCAGATCTCACTGTGGGCAAAAACCATATCCATGTCAGGAATGCAAGCAGGCCTTCATTTGTCCCACAAGCCTGAGAACTCACACTGGAGAGAAACCCTATGGGTATAAATTATGTGGTAAAACCTTTCTTTATTTCTGCTCCCTCACTCAACATATCAGGATTCACACTACAGAGGAAAACAATGAATGCAAGCAATGTGGGAAAACCTTCCATGAATTCTCCAGTCTCACTAGACACATGAGAACTCACACTGGGGAGAAGCCATATAAGTGCAAGGAATGTGGGAAAGCCTTCATTTATCCCTCAATCTTTCAAAGACACATGATAACACACACTGAAGCCGTATGAATGCAAATTATGTGGAAGAGACTTTTACCATTCTTACTCCCTCACTCAACATAGGAAGATACACACTTCAGGGGAAAACCTATGAATGCAAGTGGTGCAGGCAAGCCTTCAGTCAGTTCTCAAGTTTTACTGGGCATGTGCAAATGCACACAGGAGAAAAGCCATATAAATGTAAGGAATGTGGAAAAGTCTTTATCCTTCAGTCTTTCCAAGACACATGATAACACACACTGGAGAGAAGCCTTGTGAATGTAAGTCATGTGGGAAAAGTTTCTGGCATCCCTACTCCCTCTCTCAACATATAAAGAGTCACACAGGGGAGAAAACCTATAAATGCAAGCATTGCGGTACAGCCGTCCCAGAGATCACCAGTCTTACCAGACACATGAAAACTCATACTGGGGAGAAGCCATATAAGTGTAAGGAATGTGGGAAAGCCTTCAGTTATCCTTCAACCTTCTGAAGACATGTGATAACACACACTGGGAAGAAGCCCTGTAAGTGTAAACAATGTGGAAAACCCTTCAGTTATTCCCAGTCTTTTCAAAGACACTAAAAGACTCACACTAGAGAGAAGCCCTATGAGTGTAAGGAGTGTGGGAAAGCTTTCGGCCCTAGACCATCCATATACATGTGGGAGTGCAAACTGGGGAGAAGCTGTTTAACTGTGGGCACTGTGAGAAATTGTTCAGTTCCCCCAAGTCCTTCCAGGGGCATGTGAGAACCCACACTGGAGAGAAACCTTACGAGTGCAAACAGTGCGGGAAAGCCTTCAGTTGGCCCTCAACCTTTTGAGAACATGTGAGAATTCACACTGAAGAGAAACTGTATAAACGTAAAAATTGTGGGCGAGCCTTCACTTCTTCCAAATCCTTCCAAGGCCACGTGCGGACCTACACCAGAGAGAAGCCTTATGAATGTACACAATGTGGGAAAGCCTTCAGCTGGTCCTCGTCCTTACAGAAGCACTTGAGGATGCACACGGGAGAGACACCCCACGTGTAAACAGTGTGGGAAAGCCTTCAAGTGGCCCTCATCCTTTCGAAACTATGTGAGGATGCACACTGGGTAGTAGCTCCAGAAAGGCATGGAATATTTGAAAAATTTGTTAAGTCATACTTTTTAGAGGGGAGTTCCATAATTGTAAGTAATGTTGGAAAACCTTGCACTGATTTATATATAATACTCCAGAAAATTCATGCCAGGAAAGAAATATAGAAGATATAAATATGGTATTGTGTTTGTCATTACCTCATTTAAAAAATGGACCCCTGGGGCGCCTGGGTGGCTCAGTTGATTAAGCGTCCAACTTCAGCTCCGGTCATGATCTCGCGGTCCGTGACTTCGAGCCCTGCATCGGGCTCTGGGCTGATGGCTCAGAGCCTGGAGCCTGCTTCCGATTCTGTGTTTCCCTCTCTCTCTGCCCCTCCCCTATTCATGCTCTCTCTCTCTCTCTCTCTCTCTCTCTCTCTCAAAAATAATAAATACACATTAAAAAAAAATTAAAATAAAAAATGGACCCCTACGAGTGCCTGGGTGGTTCAGTCAATTGAGTGTCTAACTCTTAACTTCAGCTCAGGTCATGATCTCACAGTTTGTAGGTTCAAGCCCTGTGTTGGGCTCTGTGCATGGAGCCTGCTTGGGATTCTCTGTTTCCCTCTCTCTGTCTCTGCCCCTCCCCTGCTCTCTCTCTCAAAATAAATAAACTTAAAAAAATGGACCCCTAAATAGTGAATTTCCAGTTCTTTCACAAAAAAATGTTCATGTCAGAAATAACTCTCCAAGTCTTTCAGCTAGAGTGCATATGTTTGAATAGTGTTCCCCCGATTTTCCCGTTTTTCTTTCTTTGTAGTTTATTTGAACCATAGTAATTTCAAGTGCACTTTTAATGTTACAGAAAGGTGTTTTTTTTTAAATGTTACAGAAAACTTAACTCTTCTGTATTGTAGGTAAGTGCCTGACAGTACATCCACTTCAAAGCTCCATCTGGAATAAACCTTGCTGGTTGTATAATACAGCTGCCAATAGAACCAATAGGTAGGGAACCACCCTCCACCCTTGACCCCAACATATGTAGAACACCCGGTGTGCATGCTCTCTGTACTCACAACCTTGCTATGTGGCCCAAGTGTGCTATGTACTCTCCAGGACTTGTATTAAACCTAGTTCTTGTAAGTTCCATGATGGCCATTGGTGAGGTGCATCTTACAGTCATATGAAGAACCACAAGGAACAGTCCAGTCACAACCCTAGCTCTGGATGGGATATGTCTGTGGGGGCTCACCGCAAGTAGTATGGCTCAGGGGAGTGCCCCCAGGCATTCCTAGCCAATAGCATGGCTACTGACAGGCTGAGATGAACAAAACTGTAGTTTTTCTGTATCATTAGAACAACAGAACTTTAGCAATTTTCTTACTGTCCTAGTATGGCACATAGTGGATATCACTTCTGTATTTTTCTTACTAAAATAGTCTTGTTTGATGCAAAATTTGGTAAGTATGCAAAACTCTACAAAGAGCAATCTTTATCTCCTGCAGTTTTCTCTTTTCCTTACTTCTCCGCATGACCTGGACAGTAAGTTTTGAATTAAGAATAGAGACCTGTGACATAATGAAATGTATAGATGGAGTTGGAGATGGTTATACCGGATTTCATTACACAATTTGTGGGTAAGTCTGGGAATATTTCCCTAAATGTCTGCCCCACAGACTTCTCGGTTCAAATTCATTAACTGTCAAATATGCATGAGACATACAAAAAGCAGACTGGACACTGACTTCTAGACTATTGTAGTGATTCCTGCCCCTTTTAATCAAGAGTACCCTCAAAACAGCGAGCACTTGACTTTCATTCTCAGGCTGTCAGCATTTCCATGTCATCCCCAACATGGATACTAAGAAATGTTCTTTTTTACTTTTCACTCTGGGGATATATTAAAACATCCCATTGCGATTATGGACTGTGAAATCAACTAATTACCAACTTAGGCAACACTTATTCTGTCAGGGTTACTAGGTTTGTACAAATTCAAGGACTTTTCTTTCTGGTATGATTTTATTTTTTTTGTTTTTATTTTGAGAGCAAGTGTGTGCATGCAAGTCGGGGAGAGACACAGAGAGAGAGAGAGAGAGAGAGAGAGAGAGGGAGGGAGGGAGGGAGGGAGACTCCCAAGCAGGCCCTGTGCTGTCAGTGTGGAGCCTGATGCAGGGCTCAAACCCACAAATCTTGAGATCATGACCCAAGTCGAAACCAAGAATTGGATGCTTAACCGACTGAGCCACCCAGTCGCACCTTGATGCTATTTTCTGAGCAGCCCTCATATACCCAGCATTTTAGTCTCAAAATGTATACAGTTGGGTTTAAAGCTGACCAGGACATCCTAGGCCCTGGATGTAGAGGCATGACACAAACAAGTGTTAACACTCCTGGTCTTGTATTTTTGTGAGAAAAGAGAGATTGTCAACATGGCAAAGGTGTGGTTTATAAGGAAATAGGGACCTTTCAGGAAAGCAAACTGTGGCAAATCAGATAACAGGAAATGCATGGGGTGCGATGTATATTTTCTCTATGGACAGTAACAGTTGCAGTGAGGAGCTCGTCATTAATTCATACAAACACACTGAATAAATTGTGAATGAAGTGTTTCAGGAACTGTTGGAAGTACTTGTAAATATTGGGAAGAAATACTTACAGCTGTGAGTTTGTGGAGTTTACATGAATGACGTTGCATGAAAATAAAGGTAGGGGCATGCTTCAAGCTTAAAATCTTGACGGTTAAAAGTTTTAGGCCACCTGATGTACACTCAGACTTTGGAAATGGGTATTACAGATCAGGGTCTTTCCAGTGTGGGTGTGAACTCAGAGTTGCAAGCTGCGTTTGTAAAAGCTCTTGCCTTGGCGTACCACTCCCCTAGCCTCTCCTGCATTCTAGCCCATGATCTTGCTTGGCAGCCCTAATGCCAACACTATAAATGCTGAATTTACTGCTCGGGGTCTGAGTAAATTTGTAATGATTAAAAAAAGGAGGGGGAGGTCGCAGGCTTTCTGTTTTGTGCTCTTGCTTCTGGATCGACGCGTGGATGGTAAAAACAGACATAAATGTTTGCAGCGATCATCTGATACACAGACCGACTGTACTGCTAACTTGTGATTCCTACCAAAAGCTGTTCATTTGGGGAGGGCACAACACAGGGACAGTGGCCTCTCTGTCCACCCCTGACATCAGGCTCTGATGTCACAACTCTCATCACAACTCTCATCTGCTTTCTGGAAGCCTGACCCACCTCCCTTGCCCTTCCTCCTGGTATGCACACTGTACTAAGGTGGTGGTCTCCAGAAACATACTCCTCTCTTCTGGGCTGCTTGCTGGATAAATCATCAGGACAAAATGAGTGGGAGGTTGTGCAAATTCATTTTTGAAAACTTAGCATCTCGTCCTGAACAACTTTTAAATGGGATGTGTCTGAGTAAGTTGTATCAAAATGTTTTCCATGGAAATGTTATTCCTCTTCTGCACTCCTCTTCCACGGGAAAGGTCTGGATGAGAGGAGGGGCTGGTTTTGAAATGTCATGTTATAATGGCTAAGTGGGACACAAGTCTGGTGTCTGGTGAGGTGATGGGGAAGGCAGAGGCCAATGTCAACCTTGTTTCTCAGAATCCTTCCTGAAGGAAACCTCACGCCACCTTTCTAAAGTGCTGTGAGTGTCTGAGCGCAGATGGCTGGGCTGACCCATGTGAGTCTGGCTGGCACTGCCTGGCTCTGTTATTCCCATATGGAGCACCTGGAGACACTGTCCAGGCGAATGAAGCAGGGGGTCAGGGCAGGCAAGCCATCTGGGAGTGAGGCAGTCCTTCTAAAGTCAAGGACTGAACTAAATTATCTGGGCAGGACAGAGAACTCTAGAGGCAGAAGGGGCCACGTTAGAAGCCACACAGGGACCTCTGAGCCTGAACTGCCTGATGCACCAATGTGTGCTCAGGACACCCTGACAGCTGTGCCCTCTCTGCCTCCTTTGGGACTGTACTTCCTGTGTGTGTCACATGTGCTGACACTGCCTGAGCTGTGGGAGACATTCAGGTCAACTTCCAGTTACTGGGCAGAGTTGTGTTGTGTCTGAATTGATAGGCCAGCCAAAAAGGTGGATACAGAAGTTTAAGGAGGAATCCAGCTGGCTTTCTAAGAAAAGCCTTTCTTTTTTCCAAAGTCCACTATCCTTAAACATCATAACAGAGATCAGCACTGGAAGATGGTCTCATCCTGCCATATGGTTCCCACTGATAACTATTTTGCTGTAAACCAAGGGCCAAAGGCCTGGACTGTAGACAAGAGTTAACACAGCAGGCCCGACTGCTGTCCTTTGAAAGGTTGGCTACGTCTATACTGTTTGTATAAGCAATGTAGTTCAAGCAGAACTCCTGTCCTCCTTCTGGGAGTCTGGAATGTTGGCATGTGACAGGCAGTCAGTACTTGTGTGAGCAGTTCCCTGATACAAACCTTGGCACTGTTTCTGTACTGAGCCTCCCTGGCTGGCAACAATTTACATGAGCTGTCACAAAAAATTCATGAAGTGCACCCTGTGTGCCTCCAGTGGGAGAACCCAAAAGCTTGGGCCTTGCTTCCCAAACTTGGGCCCATGGACCTATTCCTCTCACTAATCTGCCCCTGTATCCTTTCCCTATGAGAGATCTTGGCAGTGACCGTGACTAGATGCTGAGTCCTGTCAATCCTTTGGGAATGCTGTGGCCATGAAACAAAAGCCCAGCCCAGTCTTTCCTATGGGGAATCGTAATCCTTGGGCCTCAGCAGCATGTCTCTCTCTCTCCAGGGCCTGTCCCAAGGTCTCCTCGAGCTCCAGTGTTCCCATAAGGAACCGAAGTGTCCTCCTGCTGAGAAGCATCATTAGTGATGCACAACTGCACCCACTAGGGAGCAGGTCTCTGTGGCATGAGGTGCGCAGGCTGGAACAGTGGCAGAATCCATGTCACAAGGACACACACTCCTCAGCCACAGCAATCCCCACGGCCACACAATCAGCTCAACACATGCACAGTCACATCCAACAGTCTCACGACTGCCAAGGATATCACAAAGTTACATGCAGCCATGTGTCCTTCAATCACCCACTATTCTGTTATGTACCCCAGCCTATTTGTAAAACACCAAGAAACAGAAGAGAGCATAAAGACAACGACAGCTATTCTCCATGGAGAACTTGCATACTCTTTGAAGCATTTGGTTAATTTATCTTTTCTCATTATTTTAGTTAGATTTTACTTCCAAGTATTTCAAGTTGCTATCATTTTATTCAAACACAGAGAAGCGGATGGGTGGGTGCAGTAACTGTAACTGCACGAGGACTTCCTTTGCCCTCATCAACCCCAACAGCATATGGTTTCTCTTCAGCAAGGGCACCTTTTCTCTGACAGCAATGTTAATTACCATGCTTTAAAATAGCTCAAATTGGGGCACCAGGGTGGCTTAGTCGGTTAAGCGTCTGACTTTGGCTCACGTTACAATCTCATGGTTTGTGAGTTCGAGCCCCACGTCAGGCTCTGTGCAGACAGGGGAGCCTGGAGCCCGCTTCCGATTCTGTGTCTCCCTCTCTCTCTCTGTCCCCCCTGTTCACACTCTTTCTCTCTCAAAAATAAACATTAAGGGGCGCCTGGGTGGCGCAGTCGGTTAAGCGTCCGACTTCAGCCAGGTCACGATCTCGCGGTCCGTGAGTTCGAGCCCCGCGTCAGGCTCTGGGCTGATGGCTCAGAGCCTGGAGCCTGTTTCCGATTCTGTGTCTCCCTCGCTCTCTGCCCCTCCCCCGTTCATGCTCTGTCTCTCTCTCTGTCCCAAAAATAAATAAAAAACGTTGAAAAAAAATTTAAAAAAATAAATAAACATTAAAAAATAGCTCAAATGGGTCAAAGAAGGCATCACAAGAGAAATTTACAAGTACTTGAGTGAGGGGCGCCTATGTGGCTCAGTCGGCTGAGCGTCGGACTTTGGCTCAGGTCATGATCTCGCGGTTCTTGAGTTCAAGTCCTGCATCAGGCTCTGTGCTGACAGCTTAGAACCTGAAGCCTGCTTTGGATTCTGTCTCTCTCTCTATGCCCCTCCCCTACTCACGCTCTGTCTCTCCCTCTCTCTCAAAAATAAACATTAAAAAAAAGTTCTTGAGAGAAATGAAAAGGATAAACTTACCAAAACATAGAGAGAGTAGTAAAAGCATTGCTAAGGGAGAATGTATGTACATATGCTTACATTAAGACACAAGGACGACCTCAAATCAACAACCTGACTTCACAACCTCAGAAATCAAGAAAGAGGGACGAAATCCAAACCTAGCGGAAGAAAGGAAATAATAAACATTAGAGCAGAGATAAATGAAGAAGAAAATAGAGAAAATCAATGAAACCAAAACTTGGTTGAGAAGATCAACAAAATTGGCAAACCTTTAGCTAGGTAGACTGAGAAAGAGAAGACTCAAATTACTAAGGTCAGAAGTGACAGGACATTGCTACTGAATGGTGCCTGGGTGGCTCAGTCAGTTGAGTGTCCGACTTTGGCTCAGGTCATGATCTCGCGGTTTGTGGGTTCAAGCACTGTGTCAGGCTCTGTGCTGACAGCTCAAAACCTGGAGGCTGCTTCGGATTCTGTGTCTCCCTCTTTCTCTGCCCCTTCCCTGCTCATGCTCTATCTCTGTGTCAAAAATAAAAAATAAAACATTAAAAAAAGCAATAAGAAAGACTACAAGAGAATACTATGAAGAAACGTACAGCAAAAACTTGGACAACCTAGACGGAATGGGGGAATTCCTAGAAACACAAAATGTACCGAGAATCAATCATGAGGAAACAAATTCCAAATAGAAATCTAATGAGATTGAATCAGTAGTCAAAATTCTCCCAAAGAAAAGTCCTGAACCTGAAGGCTTCACTGGTGTATTGTACCAAACACGTGAAGAAGAATACTAATCCTTATCAAAATTTTCCAAAAAATTGAAGAGGAGAGAAGGAACACTTCTCAAGTTATTCTGTGAGACCAGCATCACCCCCCAGGAAACAAAACTACAAACCAATATCCTTTATGAATTTGTATGCAAAACTCCCCAACAAAATGCTAGCAGATAGAATTCAGCAGCATACTGAAAGGATTGTACACTGTGATGAAGTGAGACTTATCACTGGAATGTAAGAATGGTTGGGTGTACAAAAATTGATCCATGCAATATGCCACATTAATGAGAAAAATGAATGAAAAGAAAAAATCCAAAGGATTATCTTAAACTGATGCAGAAACAGCACGCAACAAAATTCAACACCCTTTTATGTTAACATTCCATCGACTAGGAGTAGAAAGGTACCACCTCCATTTAATAAAATCCGCATGAGAAAAACCCCCAGAGAACATCACACTCAGTGGTGAGAGACTGAAAACTTGTGCCCTCAGATCAGGAATAAGAATGAATTTCACCACTCCTGTTTAATGGAGTACTGGAAGTTATACCCAGAGCAATTAGGCAAGGAAAAGAAATAAGCATCCAACTTGGAAAGGAATAAAAATGATCTCTGTACAGCTTAGGTGTAAAATACTCTAAAAATCACACACACACACACACACACACACACACACACACACACACACAAAACCATTAGAAATAATAAATGAACTTAGAAAAATATCAGGATAAAGACACAAAAGTTTCTTTTCTAAATCAAATAAAATATCTGAAAAGGAAATTATAAAAACAATTCCATTTAAAACATCATCAAAAAGTATTAAGTGTTTAGGAATTAACCAATGAGGCAAAAGACTCATATAAGATAAAACTACAAATCATTGCTGAAAGAAATTAAAGATATGAATAATGGAAACATCATATATTCATGATTCAAAGACAATTTTTTAAGTATTTTTGTATTTTTAAACTTGTTTTATTTTTTTATTTTTTAAAATTTACATCCAAATTAGTTAGCATATAGTGCAACAATGATTTCAGGGGTAGATTCCTTAATGCCTCTTACCCATTTAGCCCATGCTCTCTCCCACAACCCCTCCAGTAACCCTCTGTTTGTTCTCCATATTTAAGAGTCTTTCTGTTTTGTCCCCCTCCCTGTTTTTATATTATTTGTTTCCCTTCCCTTATGTTCATCTGTTTTGTCTCTTAAAGTCCTCATATATGTGAAGTCATGTGATTTTTGTCTTTCTCTGACTAATTTCACTTAGCATAATACCCTCCAGTTCCATTCACATAGTTGCAAATGGCAAGATTTCGTTCTTTTGATTGCCGAGTAATACTCCATTGTATATATATATACCACATCTTCTTTATCCATTCAACCATCAATGGACATTTGGGCTCTTTCCATACTTTGGCTATTGATAGTGCTGCTATAAACATGGGGGGGGGGGTGCATGTATCCCTTCAAAACAGCACACCTGTATCCCTTAGATAAATGCCTAGTAGTACAATTGCTGGGTCATAGGGTAGTTCTATTTTTAGTTTTTTGAGGAACCTCCATACTGTTTTCCAGAGTGGCTGCAACAGGTTGCATTCCCAGAAAGACAATGTTTTTTAAGGGCACCTAGATGGCTCAATTGGCTAAGCATCCCACTCTTGATTTCGGCTCAGGTCGTGATCTCATGGTTTGTGAGATGGAGTCCTGTGTCAGGCTCTGTGCTTGGAATTTCTCTCTCCCTCCCTCTCTCTCTGTCCCTCCCTATTCACACATCTGTGTGATCTCTCAAAATTAAACTTAAAAAAAAAAAAAAAAGACAGGTTTTTTTTTTTTTAAGTTTATATATTTTGAGAGAGACAGAGATAGCGTGACTTGGAGGGGCAGAGAGAGGGAGACAGAATCCCAAGCAGGCTCCATGCCACCAGCACAGAGCCCAACATGGGACTCAAACTCACAAAACTGAGATCATGACCTGAGCCAAAACCAAGAGTCAGATGCTGAATTAATTGAGTCATCCAGGCACCCCCCCCCCAAAAAAAGAGACAGTATTTTTAAAATGTCAGTACTACTCAATGCAATCTACAGATTCAATGCAATTCCTATCAAAATCCCAATGGCTTTTTCTTTGGAGAAATAGAAACACCCATGCTAATATTCATCAAGAATCTCCAGCAACCTCAAATAGTCAAAACAGTCTTCAAAAGGTGTGGGGAATAAGCTTAGGAATCCCCTGGGTTTACACCAATGGGTTAACAAGGCATAAAGAAATACAAAGCCATAGGATACTCACAACCTGGGTTTGGGTAAACAAGAGTAGGGAGGTGCAAAGGCACCTCAGAATAAAGAGGGGGTGCAAAGGCACCTAGAGACGGGGTGCAGATCCCCCCCACTCAGAATAGAGAGGGGTGCAAAGACCCCCAATACAAAGGTATATGAGGTAAGCAAGATTAGGTATTCAGGGCAAAAGTGCCCCCCAATTTAGTAGTATAGCAGAAAGCTGCTTTCATAGGAAGGAAGGACCAAATTAGGTAAGCAGGTAAATTGGGCTATAGACCTGCACTTCAGGTGAAGCAGCCCAGAGCAGAGATGATTAACAAAAGAAAGGTGCCTTGTTAACCCTGAGGTTATTTGTCCTACCTGTCTCATCCCCTAGGCTAGCTAAGATAAACAGGTGGTGCCTCAGGTCCACTGTAAACAACCTCCTGCCCACCTGCCCAGCACCAATATTTTGTTTTGTATTAACCCAAACCCCTAACCCCAAATATGCTCAAGACCCCCTTTCCCTCATGTCCACAAGTTAATGTTCACAGATTCATTGTCTCTTTGTGCATATCCATAGCCATGTTTGTAAGTCTTCTGATCCTAATAAAAACTGGGCAAGGACCCTTATTCTGAGCTCTTGTCTTTTCCTGGATATTAGCCATGTCTCGCTTTTCATCCTGCATCCCACTCTTTTGCTGGCCAAAAGAGAACTTTAGACTTAGAGTCTATGACAAAAAGGAACAAAGTTTGTAAGTCTCCCTCTTCCTGGCTTACGAGTTAACTACAAAGCTACTATAATCAAAACAGTGTGGGAAGGGCATAAAGATAGACATATAGACCAAGCAGATAGAATAGAAAACCCAGAAGTAAATCCTTGCATACATGGTCAACTGATTTTGACAAGTGTGCTAAGACCATTCAATGAGGAAAGGACAGTGATTTCAATAAATGGTGCCAAGGAACTGGACATCTACATGCAAAAAAACAAAGTGGAACCTTTACCTAACACCATACCCAAACATTAACTCATGATGGATCAAGAACCTACATGTAAGCCCTAAAACAACAAAACTCTTAGAAGGAAATATAGGAAAAAACCTTCATGACATTGGATGTGGCAGTGACTTCTTAGCTGTAACATCGAAATCACAAGTAACAAAAGAAAAAATAGGCAAATTTGCCTCCATCACCCTCTTCCTCTCTTCCCGCTGAAAGTCCCTGTTCCTCTGAGTCTTGCCCCAATCCTTCCTCTCCTGCACCTGTTAAAACCTGCCCCTTTAAAACTAAATCTGATGATCCAAACAAACCCCAGTTTCTTCCCTGGATGAAAGCTGAACTGTGAGCCAGAGTGAATGAGTTTCCCAAAGTGACTGAAGACCCCCGTAGATTTGATGACGAATTTAACATACTTACTCAAACTTCCCAAACTGATTTCTCAGATTGATACCAACAAGTCCCTATACGTGTTGGTGAGGGTCAGGCCACACACAGGATGAAGCCAGTCTGCCAGGAAATCCTTGAAAGGTATTTAGAGAAACAGACCTCTCACTTCTGGCAAGATGCTAGAACACATAATGAAAGTCTCCACCGAGCAAATGTGGTAGCTTTTCCTAAGCCTGCTGACGGGAACAGGGTTTAGGATTGCAAACAGCACCTGATGAATGAACCTGTTGATGACAATTACACTCAACTCCAAGTTGTCCTCAAAGAAAATGCTGCTCTTCCTTTAAGACGGGGAATCCGCCCAAGTAGCCTTTAACTAACTCCATGTTTGCTAATCGTCTGAACCAGGAACATACTCTTCTGGTTAACAGGACCAGGATGGAAAGGGAAGACATATCCACTCCAGACTGAGTTAATTTGGCAATGCTGACAGATCACCTTTTGACTCCCCGTTGCAGTGTATGGGAAACTAACTAAGGCATAGTTTTGATGGTTTACTGCAGGTTTTACCTAAAGGATGATAATGTTGAATGGGTTGAGTGTGCTATTGCAACTTATTTTTGAAATCACTGAGGGAGCACCCTTACTTGTGGCTACTTCAGCCTAACAGGTGAGTTATATTCCCTTATTTGAGCTTGCACTTTAACTAAGGGTAAAACCACAGACTATACCAATCGTCAGTATGCCTTTGGGGTTGTTCATGCTTTTGGAATATTGTACAAATTGTGTGGCTTCCTTACCTCCAACGGGGATAAAATTAAAATGACTCCTATGTCCAAAATGTATTAGAGGCTATACTTTTGCTAGCTGCTTGGGCCCTATTAAGGTTCCCGGGCACTCCAGGCTAAACCCCATGGTGGCCCAAAGGAAATCACCTCACTGATATTTCCATGAAAAGCACTACTCTCCAGGAAACCAAAAGCCAAATATCTGTCTTGGTCCAAAGGGATGTTCTCCCAAATGATAATTTGGAAAAATTAACAAAGGATACCCAATAATTGGCCTCAGAGAGGGAAAAACAATACTGAAAATCTAATAATTATTGATTCAGTAAAAAGAGAGAACATTGGTTTGGACCAAATAACACTCTGGCCCTACTGGAGATTCAACAATTCCCACTACTCAGAACTGTATATGCATTAAACCCTGGCCTAATGACACAGTGGTAATGTTCATGAACTAATATTGGCAAGGAAACATTAATAAAACCACAGAAAGTGCCTACCTCCCTGGTCCCACCATTCCAAGTACAACCCAGGGAAACACGTTTGCATAAATGGATTTCACACAGCTCCGTCTCTTCTGGACATGAATACAGTTTAGTCATGGTTTACATGTTTTCTCACTGGACTGAAACTTTCGCTTGCAGACAAGCCAGTGCTTGTCCTGTGGCTGCAGTGCTGTGAGAAAACATTATCCTTACCTGGGGAACACCTCTCAAACTTCATAGTGATTGGTGAACCCATTTTGCCAGTCAGGTGCTTCCGTGAACCAGTCTGTTAAGCTGGTTTTACAAAACATTCCCTGCACATACCATCCACAATCCTCAGGCTTAGTTGAACACACTAATGGCACTATTGATGCTCAATTGACAAACTGGAGAGACATCCCCCCACCCCCTACACCATGTCCGAAAGCACTGTGGTTAGTCCTTCTAAATCTCATATCCACCCTCCAGAACTCCTAGACTCCCACCCTGAGATATCGCAGCACGTCCATTGCACTGGTCCCTGTTGACTTTGACCCTCAATGAGAAAGGGAGGTATGCTTCAGTATTGGAAAAGATTGGTCGCTTCTATTTGAAATAACCATGCTTTGGAAGAGCAGTCTTCATGGTACCCTTCTGGAGAGAGAGGAAGACCTGGATCCTCCCACCTTGCAACCCCAGATTTCATCTACTGACAAGACACCTCCTGGTTCTCTCCAGTCTCCCTGGAAAGGCCCCTCTCAGCATCTGCCCGCCAGCCCCTGTGTCACCACACTCCAGGGCACAGACTCTTGGATGGACGTGACATGTCTAGACACACAGCAAACCCTGACTGCCTTGCACACCACGTGGTGATGTGACAGTAAAGGTTTCCCGGAACAGCAGCAGACCACATCTGTGCCACAGCCTTCCTGTGATGTTTGGCCCTGGTCTGGGGTCCTTTAGCTCACTGTTGTTTTCTTCTCTCTTCACCGAGAGATGCCCTGCCCTTGTCTGCATTTATAAAACACTTGAGGGAGGGGGAACCCTTTTCTTGGTCTTCTGGCCTTTCAGAAACAGGCTCATGAGCATCCCATGAGTTTTCGGAAGGGATAGAAAGTTCAGAAAATCAAGTCTTTCCTTCACTTGACCTATTAACTGACTTAGGATTCGTACCCAAGTTCATGGTCTCTTCATTTGCAACCTTACAGGCTGTATTATTGAGAACACATTTGGTTCCAAGTAGTTTGAGATAAAGATACTATTTCAAAATACCTTTCAAGTTTTGCTACTTTTTTTCCAAAAACTTCACCACTAAGCTTTGTGTTCTCCCCCGCACTGTCTCCTCCCACATGCCCTGGGTTCGTTCTCGCCCTGTGCTTCTGCAGGGCCCACTATCTGCCCTCACGGTCTCCCAGGTGGGAACTTCCAGGAGGCATACAGGACTCTGGGTCTGCCTCCACAGGGAGAACTTTCCCCCTGAGGTTGGCATAAGTGCCAATAAACATTTCAGTGAGCTGCCTTCAGACTCGGGGTCCCGGATTAGATTCATCTTACAATTTGGATTTGTCATGTTACTTCTTTACTGTATAATATTTTAATTTTGTTTGTTTATTTATTTATCGCCTCTCAAAACATTTTAAGAAAATGATATACCTGAGGGCACCTGGGTGATTCAGTTGGTTAAGTGTCCAACTTCAGCTCAGGTCATGATCTCGTGGTTCACGAGTTCGAGACCCACAGTGGGCTCTGTGCTGACAGCTCAGAGTCTGGAGCCTGCTTCATATTCTGTGTCTCCCTCTCCCTCTGCCCCTCCCCTCCTCATGCACTCTCACTCTCTCTCTCAAAAATAAACATTAAAAAAATAAAAAAATAAATGATATACCCAATAATGTGATGTTGGCTCAATGCTTTGCGATAATCTCCAAAGCTTATCACCTCCAGAAGATAGAATATTTAATTGGCAAGTGCCTGAGAGTTTCTCCCTCCCAACCTTCCTTGTGTCTCAAATGTGGCCTTAACTGGTTCCCACTGCTCTGTACGTTCCCCCAAACATAAGACACAAGTAGGAAAGGTTCTTCTTGGCAAAAGACAAAAACACTAAATACGGAAAAACCGACTCTTGATGAGCAATGCTTTTGAGGAAGGAGCTTGATTGAAAGGGGCAAGTGTGAAAATTAATAAATGGAAATGTGCTTTAGAATGGACTCAGGAGAAAAGCAAGGCAGCCCTTGTCCACTACCACTCGTGCTTAATTGCAGATCCCACAGAAAGAGAAAAGCCTTGCAAGTCAGTAGGACCTTAGCTAATACTTTATTCCCCCAGGAGCAGGAAGAAAGGCTTTCACCCTCTGCCAGCCCAGCCAGTGAGCAGCCACAACGCGTCCAACTGCTAGTTTCCCACAATGCACCCTTGGTTCACAGCAACCCTCCCAACCTTCACATTCCACTAGAAAACTGTTTGTCTCCTTTGTTCTCTGGACTTGTGTGGTTCTGCCATCGCTTGTTCCAGACTGTAATTATCTACTGTCTGTAAATAAACCAATTTACCAAATTTATTTACTTATTTATTTGCTGGTAAAATAACTAAGAGTTTCATTTTGAAGGTTAACAAGGTTGACACTGATTTCTCACTTGAACTAATGGCAGCACAAATACAGTGCAGTGGCATATTTAAAATGTTAAGAGCAGGTGCACCTGGGTGGCTCAGTTGGTTGAGCCACCAACTTCGGCTCAGGTCATGATCTCACCATCCGTGGGTTGGAGCCCCATGTCTGGCTCTGTGCTGCCAGCTCAGAGCCTGGAGCTGTTGCAAATTCTGTGTCTTGCTCTCTCTGACCCCACCCCACCCCCACTCTCACTCTGTCTCTGTCTCTCAAAAATAAACAAAAAAAAATAATTTTAAAGGCTAAAGGCAAAATTATCTGTCAAACTAAATGTCTATACTCAGCGAAAACATCCCTCAAAATGAAGAGGAAGCTAGAGACTGGGTCAGACAGATGAAAGCAGAAGGAATCCGTCCAGGTAGACAGGCTCCACAGGCCTGTCTTTCAAGCAGAAGAGACCTGATTCCAGCTCAAGTTGAGGTCTCTACAAGATGTCTTTCTTGCCATTTAAACCTATGAAACGTTTAATTATTTCAACGTCATGCTGACCCAACATATTATAGGGCAAATATATGCCTAAGAGTGTGGACAACCAGGTGCAGCCTCATGGCTTCCACTCTGCGGTCACGACTACGGTGGGAGAGGCAGCTCTAGGGCACCTAGGTGGTTTTATGGAAGCGGAAACTGTTCACACCTTCACAAAGCAGTTAACCTTTAACTGTATCCTCATGCTAGCAAGTCTTAAATTAATGAGAATTGACCACATCTTCCTTCACTGAATTTTCAGAGTCCTAAGGATTTTATGATTTTTTAATCACTCCCGCACCCACTTCCCCTTAGGGTGCGGAACTGTGTGTGTCGGCTCTTTCAGGACCTTCCTGAGACCCTGCTCTGGTGGCACTCCCACAATGAGCCCCAGAACAACATGGGACAGCACTTGGAGGTACTTCCTCAAGGACAGAAACTTACTCTTCGCCAGAGAACAGCAGACAAGGCTGTTTACCCAAACCTCAGGCCTGTGTGAAGGCAGTACTATCAGCCCGTGCAGGACACAACTGTCGTTACAAGACAGATCCATGGGGGGTCGTCCCAGACCCGAACCCCAAAGCAGCGGTGGGCCCCTCCGCCCTCTGCCCCCCTACATTGCCAACAACTGGGGTTGGGGGTCCTGGGACCACCACCTCTGCACCCCACCACGCGGACAAGGACGGAGAGTCAGGTGAGGACCGACGGTGACCCCAAAACCAGTATGGGACACCGGAACCCCACTCGGGAAGACACCTATAACTCGGGGCCACACCCCTGGCATCTGGGAGACCTGGGCCCATGACTCAGCCTTTCTCAGTCCCACTCCAGGCTCTCAGAGCATCTTCCTGGTGGTTCTGGGACTGTGGCAGGTAAGAATGTGGACACCACACCTAGAGCAGAGGGATGCATGTGGTTATGACCCAGCTGCACTGGAAGAGCCACCTTGGAAAGCACAGGATCCCGCCTGCCCCCGAGCCTGATCGGATGGTTTCTGAGCACAATGATTGCACCGGGTTATTCACCCCTGTGACCTGATTGGGCATTGCTTCAGGTCCTGACACCTGATTGGACACTGCTCTGAGAAACCCGCTCCCACCCCGTGATAGGACGGCCTGCAGCCCCTTCACGTTCTGATTGGAAGGTGATCCTGGCACCACCCCTGTGTCCCAGAATTGGGCAGATCTGCTAGGTCCCACCTCCTGCTCCTTGATAGGCTGGCGGTACACACGTGTTTGACCTGTCTACCCAGAGGTCAGCTCCCAGCAGGATGGCTCCTGGCCAGGGGATGCACTGGCATCCTCCTTCCTTCAGGTAACTAAGTTTCTCCAGGAACCTCCCTTCTCCAGGAAACCTGCCCAAGTGAGACAGAGCAGGGCTGTGAAACCGCACGCTCCCGTGACATCAAAGACTATACTAGGATTACTCCCTTATTGCAAGTTCAACAGGGGCAAAATCAAGCCGTGCACTGCTTGGTGAGGAGAACAGAGGTAGAGCTGCAAAGAAAGGAAAACAACAGTAGTCCCCAGGGACAGCACACTCACACACTACAAGAGAAAAATCATACACCTGCAAATACGGCCCAAAGGTCTTAAGTGCTTGTGAACACTGGAGTCGCCACAGCAGCATGAAGGCGTGGAGCCCCTAACCCTCATGGAGAAGGACAGTTCTGTCCTGAGACACTTTTCCCCAGGGGACGCTCTCTGGATAAAGCCCCCAGTAACCCGGGTCAGCAGGGACAGGAACGACCTGACACACTTACCACCCTCTGCCCTGAAGGGGAAGAAAGGAGGCAGAAAGAACTCGGGCATTTTACACCTGCTCAACGCGAGGCTGGCGGAGGACAGAGCCATCCGTGCTGAGCTGGACAGGGTGACAGGTCCTGCTCACAGGTGACAGGTGACCTGGAGACACCTACCTGAGCCCTGTGCTCCTGGGTGGTTCAGTTGGTTAAGTGTTAAATCAAGTGAGTCTTGATTTTGGTTAAGGTGGTGATGTCATGGTTCGTGGGTTCGAGCCCCACATGGGGCTCTGAGCTGAAGGTTCAGAGCCTGCTTGGGATTCTCTGTCCCTGTCTCTCTGCCCCTCCCCCTGCTCACACCCTCTGCCTCAAAATAAATAAAATAAATAAAATAAATAAAATAAATATAAAAAGAGAGAGAGAGGGGCGCCTGGGTGGCGCAGTTGGTTAAGCGTCCGACTTCAGCCAGGTCACGATCTCGCGGTCCGTGAGTTCGAGCCCCGCGTCGGGCTCTGGGCTGATGACTCGGAGCCTGGAGCCTGTTTCTGATTCTGTGTCTCCCTCTCTCTCTGCCCCTCCCCCGTTCATGCTCTGTCTCTCTCTGTCCCAAAAATAAATAAACGTTGAAAAAAAATAAAAAAAAAAAAAGAGAGAGAGAGAGAGAGAGAAGACTGACAGGAAGTCCCCCTGTTCACCCATGACAGGGCCACACGCAGACCCCCCCACACCCACACTTTGTGCCTCATCCACGATCAGCTCAGCGGCTTGTCCCCGTGACCAAGGGGCACAAAATGCTGGCTGGTCCCAGCAAAGTGCTGGGAAGCAAAGTGCTTTGGCTTTTCTCCTTCCTCCAGACCCCTGAATGTGGGCTTGCTCTCAGGCTGAGCCACACACAGCCCCTCCTGGGGGACAGGGGGACAGGCTGGCCTCAGGGAACCCCAACGCCAGCACCACACCTGCTCATGACTGGTTTCTTTCCTCCTCTCCTTTTACACGACTCTTGAGACACTCGCAGGTCTTACACTCAGTGTCCTCCCTGTCGACGTAGCCCCTGCCCCAAATGCAACTGCCCCCCGATCCCCTGCAGGCCCCTGCCCCCCTGCACAGCCATTGTCCCCAATGCAAAAGCCACCCCCCCTCCCCGTCCCCCTGCAAGGCCCCTGCCTCTAGTGCAACAGTCCCCTCCCCCCACTTTGCAATCATTCTCAATACAGGACTCTCCTTACTCAGTTGGCAATCTTCATTTGACACTGGTTTAGCCAACTGTCCACCACCGCCCGTTTCCTACCCAAACTTTACCCAGGCCACTGTCCTCCCCACAGGCCCCTGAACTGCGGGTGGCCCACACTCTGAGCATCCACTCAGCTGAGGAACAAGGCCCTGGGGACATGAGCCAACGAGGCCTTCCTCCACCGCAGTGGCCGGATCCTGACACTGGGCTTTCCTGCCCATCCCCCTCTTAAAGAACAGCCACGCCCCGGTTCTGTTTCACTGGAGACCCTGGAGGATCTCTGAGACCGGACACTGTCCCTGTTGGAGTTTTTTGTAATTAAAGTGTCCTCAGACAAGCTGGGATTTGAATTTCTCTCTTAGGTCCATCATGAGTTCCCAGGATTTACCGCCCCACGGGTGGTGGTCCCGGCCTTCTTCCACCAGCCAGGGACTCAGCTGGTAACACGGAAACCAGCACGTGAGAAGGGGACAGGACGCAGGGACTCCACCTCGCGGCCCGCCGCAGAAAATCGGGAGGGGACCCCAGAACCAACCCGCGGGGAGGGGACAGGACGCCAGAACCCCACTCCGCGGACGAGGGCTGAATCTCGCGTCCGGTCACCGCGGTCCGGGAGACGTGGGCCCGCGGCCACTTCCAGACCGTTCCGGCCAGTTGGAACGAGCGCTCCCCACCCCGTCTCAATCCCGCCGGACTCACCCTCTGGCGGCTCCGCTCCGGGCTCTCCACGCGTCCTCCACTCGCACTGCGGCCCCAGGCGGGTGCCAGCCCCGCGCAGAGGAGCCCGAGCCCGCGGGGAACGCGGGTTCACGTCCACGAGGGGGGATCGCGCCCGCCCCCGAGCCTGATTGGATGGTTCCCGGGATATAATTGCGGCCCCCGCGCCGTGATAGGACGGCTTGCGGCCCTTCACGGTCTGATTGGAGGGTAATCCTGACGCGGCCCCTGTGGCCTCAGATTGGACAGCTCCCCCAGGCCCCGCCTCCTGCCCCCTGAGGCTCCCGCTCGCGATACACCTGTGCGGGATCTGTGAGCCCCCAGGTGGGCTCCCAGCAGAATACACTCTTGGCCCGTTGACCCGTCTGCACCCTCCTTCTGTCCCGAGAATCTGACTCACTTTCTCCGCGGAGCCTCCCTTGTCCGGCGCCAGATCAGGAAGAGACAGAACAGAAGGGCCCGGTGACCCTTGAGTCCGCGGTGGACACGGGGTGGCGGTGCACGGATCCCCTGTATTTAAGAACAGCTCAATGACCGGTGATGTCACTAAACAGAAGAGAAGGTCTTCCTGGGTTTTGACCTGACCCTTTGACACCGCGAGGCCCCACTCTCCATCCCTGCCCCACTTCTCTGGCCTCAGGTCAACCAAACATGCCCTGTGTCCTCAGCCCCCTCGAGACGTGGGATCCCGCGATCCCAGCAGGACACAGTCACAGGTGTGCATGGCTAGGGGAATGTAAAGTAGGGCACCTGATGTGGATAAAATCTTGATTGTTTCTCAAGAAGTTAACCACGGAATTATAATGTGACCCATGTATTGAGTCCTACCCAAACCGAAACAGATTCTCGGATGTGTGCACACGAATGCCAGGTGCCAAACTATTCAGGACCCACAAGAGGGAAACGTCCCGAGTGTCCCCCAGTGCGTGGATGGATGAACAGGGTGCAGCATATACACAGGACGGACGGTGACTCAGCCCCAGAAGGGAATGAGGCACGGACACATCATGCACGTGAACCAATCGTGAAAATGTTATATAGCACGTGGAAGACACCAGCCACACCAGGCCACATGGTGTGAGTCCGCTTACATTAAATAGGCAGAGTGGGCAAATCCATTGCGACATTATTTCAACAGTGCCCAGGAAGCATGATTTCCTGGCTATTGTGGCCTTTAAATTTGTTTTGAAAATTGAGATATAAGTCACATACCGTAGTGCTCACACTTTTAAGAGTAAAATTCAGGTGTTGTTTTATTTGATGTGTTCTCAGTGCACCATCTGAAGAAGGAAATGGAGCCTTTTACATTCCACATTCACAGGGACTGATTACAAACAGGATCTGCTGTGACTTTCCTTGCAGAACACAATGCACACCTGAGTATTGCAACACATCACACCTGTGGCTGTGCCCAGCTGGGGGTCGTGATAACACACATCCCTAGACATTGTTTAACGCGATAGGCCATGAAGGAGTTTCCGGTTTAAGTGATGATCTTTGATTCTCATGCAAATCTACATCTGTACATCCATACCTTCATCATTATGCTTCCAACATACAAGTTCTTGATGATTGCTCAATTTGGGGTAAGTCCCTGTACCTCATTTTATAAAAATTCAGGTCTCTGAACAATTGTTCCTATGTATAAAATTTTGAAGTGGGATTTGTGAAGTTCCAAGAAAAACTTGGTATAATGCTGATGGAATTCTATTAAAATGATTCAACTATTTGTTAAGTATTGACACGTGGGAAGATTTCCTTGAACCTCTTTCTCAGCCCACCTACAAGCCAGGAAATTCTGATGGCTCTAACTTCAAATACTTTCTGGGCTTCAACCTCCACATCATAGCCATTCTACCAACCCAGTGTGATCCACCACCTTGGCTGAAATCACCATCCTACTGTCTGTTGTCATGGTAACAGAAGGATACTCTGCGGGTGCCTGATCAACTCATCTTGAGAAATCACCATCCTAAGGGACCTGAATGTGAGACAGGAAACCATCAAAACACTAGAGGAGAAAGCAGGAAAAGACCTCTCTGACCTCAGTCGCAGCAATTTCTTACTTGACACATCCCCAAAGGCAAGGGAATTAAAAGCAAAAATGAACTATTGGGACCTCGTGAAGATAAAAAGCTTCTGCACAGCAAAGGAAACAATCAACAAAACTAAAAGGCAACCAACGGAATGGGAAAAGATATTTGCAAATGACATATCAGAAAAAGGGCTAGTATCCAAAATCTATAAAGAGCTCACCAAACTCCACACCCAAAGAACAAATAATCCAGTGAAGAAATGGGCAGAAAACCTGAATAGACACTTCTCTAAAGACATCCAGATGGCCAACAGGCATATGAAAAGATGCTCAACGTCACTCCTCATCAGGGAAATACAAATCAAAACCACACTCAGATATCACCTCATGCCAGTCAGAGTGGCCAAAATGAACAAATCAGGAGACTATAGATGCTGGAGAGGATGTGGAGAAACGGGAACCCTCTTGCACTGTTGGTGGGAATGCAAACTGGTGCAGCCACTCTGGAAAACATTGTGGAGGTTCCTCAGAAAATTAAAAATAGACCTACCCTATGACCCAGCAGTAGCACTACTAGGAATTTACCCAAGGGATACAGGAGTACTGATGCATAGGGGCACTTGTACCCCAATGTTTATAGCAGCACTCTCAACAATAGCCAAATTGTGGAAAAAGCCTAAATGTCCACCAACTGATGAATGGATAAAGAAATTATGGTTTATATACACAATGGAGTACTACGTGGCAATGAGAAAGAACGAAATATGGCCCTTTGTAGCAACGTGGATGGAACTGGAGAGTGTGATGCTAAGTGAAATAAGCCATACAGAGAAAGACAGATACCATATGTTTTCACTCTTATGTGGATCCTGAGAAACTTAACAGAAGCCCATGGGGGAGGGAAAGGAAAAAAAAAAAGAGGTTAGAGTGGGAGAGAGCCAAAGCATAAGAGACTCTTCAAAACTGAGAACAAACTGAGGGTTGATGAGGGGGGGTGGGAGGGAGGGAAGGGTAGGTGATGGGCATTGAAGAGGGCATCTTTTGGGATGAGCACTGGGTGTTGTATGGAAATCAATTTGACAATAAATTTCATATATTAAAAAAAAAAGAGAAATCACCATCCTACTGTCTGTTGTCATGGTAACCGAAGGATCCTCTGCGGGTGCCTGATCAACTCACCCACCACCAAAGTCCGTCTTCTTGACTGACCAGCACATGCAACCCACCCCATCCTCTCCTCTCACATCTGCTGTTCCTCCTCCCCCCTCACTCTGCTGGGGACACAGTGGCCTCTGGTGTCCTTCAGATATCCGAGGTCCCCTCCCTCCTTCAGAATGCATTCGTCTCCTGGGGCTGCCATAACACAGCATGAGACAGACATTTGTGGTGTCACAACTGAGGTGGCTGGAAGCCTGAGATCAAGATGTCTTGCAAGGTTGGTTCCTTCTGGAAGCTCTGAAGGACAAACTGTCCCAGGCCTCCCTCCCAGCTTCTGGGGGTTGCCCACAACCCTTTGCATTCCTTGAGGGGGTAGACACATCATGCCAATCCCTGCTGATGTCTCACATGGTCAAGCCCTGTCTTCAGCGCAGGCCTCTGTGTCCCAATCTCCCAGTTTTATAAGGATACCCATCATTGGGTCAAGACCTACCCTGATCCAGTGTGGCCTCATCTTCCTTACATGTGCAAACACCTTATTTTTCTTAAAAAAAAAAAAAAATCTTTTCATGTTTTTATTCATTTTTGAAAGACAGAGCACAAGCAGGGGTGGGGCAGAGAGGGGGGTTGGAACACAGAATCTGAAGCAGGCCCCAGGCTCTGAGCGGTCAGCACAGAGCCCGATGTGGGGCTTGAACCCATGAACCGTGAGCCAAAGTCGGACGCCGAACCAACTGAGCCACCCAGGTGCCCCTGAACTACTTATTTCTAGAGAAGGTTGTATTCTGAGGTTCCATGTGGACATGAAATTTAGGGTGTACAATACTGAACCCAGAGTGTGTGTGTGTTTGTACTGCATATACCTTGTCATGAATTTATCAACTTCCAGTGTTACCTGAAATTGTTATTTTAGTCTTCCACTTTCCTATTCCCACCAACCTCCTAAATATATATCCCTGATATTTTAATTAAATAGAACTTGTATAGCAACAAAATGACACCCTGTTTACTTTTCACTGGTGAGACTTATATATAAAAATGATATTTTATCTGTTTACATTTATGGGTTGTCAAATCAGCCTTGCAGTTTTTCATTTAAGACAATTCTTGTCCATATTCTCATACATGCTTAGTCATAGTACCAGCTACATATGACCTCATGGATTTTTTCCTTATGAATCAATTTTTAAAATTCTTATCTATTAAGACTTTTGTGATTAACATGATTGTAGTACATTAATAAGACTAAGATAATGACTTTGTCGATGCCCTGAGCCAAAGACCACCAGGACCACACCTGTAGTCAGAGAGGATCATCCTGGATTAGCGCATCAAATGACCACAACTCATGAAGGAGGGTAGAGGTGTCAGTGTGAGGGACGCACTGTGACATGAGCCGCATGAGGACGTGTTCTGACATGTCACATTCAGACATGTGATGGATGATGTCAGTGTGTGGGATATTCTCCTTTACTCTGGACTGGGTGCTGTCTAATCCAGATACCATCAGGAGGTACATGTAAATTTATCATTGAAAATTTGTCACAGTTCTTATGTTTTTATTTTTTGAAAATGTTTATTTATTGGTGCACCTGGGTGGCTCAGTTGGTTAAGCATCCCACTTTGGCTCAGGTTATGATCTCATGGGTCTTGAGTTTGAGCCCCACATGGGGCTGGCTCTCTGTTGTCAGCATGGAGCCTGCTTCCAATTCTCTGTCACCCTCTCTCTCTCTGCCACTCCCTTGCTTGCCCTCTCTCAAAAATAATTAATAAATTAAAAAACAATATTTTGAGAGAGAAAAAGAGAGAGCAGGGGAGGGACAGAGAGGAAGAGAGAGAATCCCAAGCAGGCTCCACGCTATCAGCAGAGAGCCCACCGTGGGGCTCGATCTCATGAACCATGAAATCACGTCCTCAGCCAAAATCAAGACCCAGATGCTGAACTGACTGAACCACCCAGGTGCCCACACAGTTCTTATCTAGAAAAAAGAATGCAGTGCAGCTCAAACTATGAATAAAGAGGCAGCCAGCACATCAGCAAAAAGCAGGGAATATTTGGTGAGTTTTATGGACTGGACTCTATTTTCAAGCCTTTTACAGACATGACCATAACATGGTCTTCATGTGCCTCGACACATCACAGACAAGGAAGTGCCTCGTCCGAGGACAGGTGGGTGAATGGTTTCTGCTCAGTGAGAGAATGTCACAGCCCAGTACTGAGTGCCGGGCCGGCTTCCGTGTCTGAGGCTATGACTGCCATTGTCGCTGACTGTGTGAACACTTGACCTGCTGCTTACTCATATCCGGCAGTGTGTTCCTTCCATAAAGGAACTCCACCAACATATATAAATCCAGTTTCCCCTGAGCAAAATCTGTAAGATAGATATTTTTTATCTCCTTGTCTGGGTTGCCTGAGGCCTACAAATGCAGGTGATTTTCCAGAGGACACAGAAGAAAGGAAGCACTCAGGATGGTCACTGAAACTGAGCCTTCTTTCCCAGATTCTATACTGTCAGGTAATAAATAATGAGCCTCCCTCATGTCCCACACCGTCGGCTCAGAGCACACAGTGATGTTCCATGCCGATCCAGGCACTGCAGACACTTGCCCACATGGCCTCGTGCTCATGGCCGCCCACCCTCTTGCTCTGCTTGCTCGCCCCCGTGGTGCTCCCCAGTGTCACCCCCTCTTTACATGCACTGACTGTCCTAGGATGTGGTCATAATACACGATTATCCTGGGCCTTTCTGTGCACCTGGGTTGGTCACATGAACTGGCTAGCCGCTAAAGGCACACAGAACACGTGCAGAGTCACAGCCTACAGACATCAATGGGCATCCCAGCAAAACTTCTCAGAATCTGAAGGCACTACAAAGAATAGAACTCCAGCTTCAGAAGGAAAACTGCCACTGGGTATGCAGAAGGGCTAACAACTTATAAGCCAGTTTGACAATGTATGTCATGGGTCTGCTAAGAAAAAGAGAGTTCCATGGAATATGTCCAGCTTGAACTCTTTTCCACCGGTGATGAAACAGAAGCGTGGTTCTGATCCACAGCTTCCATGCTGTTCTAGTTCAGCGCAGCTATATCTGAGCCTTATTAGTGTGTGGTATCCACGTGACCAGTGGTCACATCGATTGGTGAACTGAGGACAGCAGAGAGGAAGGCCCATTCTGACAGTGGTTGGAATGACTAGACATAAGCATTCCTCTCTGCAAACACTGTACAGATATCTTGATTTTCCATTTAAACTACCACATTCCTGAACATTCCCTTTACCATTTCCTTCCCAAGCCCCAGTGGGACTGCTCACCTCACACATCATCTTAGACATGAAGCCCAACTCCACCCGAAATACAACCAGACTCCCACCATGCCCAGGACCAGGGCATCATCCCTGGAGGCCATGTGACACAGAGTTAGAAACTGATCTGTGTCAAATGGGGGCGGACCAACAGAAGCATGAGTGGTCTGAAGGAAAAGGGAAAGGCCTGGCCCATTTTTCCTCCACTGGAAATAAGGAAACACCTCTGAGTGAAGCATTACCAATTACCCATCCTTCATGGGAAGAAACATCCTTTTCAGCACAATTTCTAGCAGGGAGGAAGTACAGGTTTCCATTCTGGTATCGATATTCAAGTAAACATCTAAGAGCTATTTTGGACAACAAACATTGGAAAGATGCATTTCCAGATATTAGCAGTTATGCCTGGAGCTCCATATAAGAACTCATTCCCACCACTAGACTCACCTCATCAACAACACTGTTTCTTCTAGTCGTTCACAGACAAGTAGGAAAGACGCATGTGTCTGGCTCCTCCTCCCATACTTTTGAGCAGGACACTCACAGCCCAGCTGATGACAGACCATCACAGCTCCACCGAGAGGTGGTCATAGACCAGCCAAGGAGAAGGCACCATCTTCAAACCCCCAGTTTGTCCCAATGGACTTTTTCTTTACCACAACCCCTCCCAACTCTCCCCATTTCCTGTAAAAGAGCATCCTCTCCTTTCTTCTCTGAACTTGCCCATGGATTGGCCATTTCTTGCCTGTCCTGATTTGTAATCCTTGCTATTCCCAATAAACTCGTTTTTGCTTGTAAAATAATAGACACTTAAAATTAACCTCACTTTGGGGTCAGAAACCGCACCCGTTAGAAGTGTGCTTTCATTTTTTTTTTTTTAATTTTTTTTTCAACGTTTATTTATTTTTGGGACAGAGAGAGACAGAGCATGAACGGGCGAGGGGCAGAGAGAGAGGGAGACACAGAATCGGAAACAGGCTCCAGGCTCTGAGCCATCAGCCCAGAGCCCGAGGCGGGGCTCGAACTCACGGACCGTGAGATCGTGACCTGGTTGAAGTCGGACGCTTAACCGACTGCGCCAACCAGGCGCCCCAGAAGTGTGCTTTCAGTCCTACTCCTGTGCGTACTCAGACTCTTCCTACCTGGACCTGTGCAGGCCTTTGGATCATGGCCTTTTGAAACCAGCCAGTTTGCGGGAAACTGTGGTTTTTAGGGGTTTTAGGAGATCCCAGTCATCGAATGCCTTGAGGAAAGAGACTACATTCGGATCCAGACAAACCTCCTCAGGACTGCGGATCGCCGACACGTCTCCTTTTGATTGGTGGCATTTTACACGTCACTCCTCTGAACAATGAAGACTTTTCATAGTTTACGGATAGGTCTTTTAAATAGGATGAGGGGCGCCTGGGTGGCGCAGTCGGTTAAGCGTCCGACTTCAGCCAGGTCACGATCTCGCGGTCCGTGAGTTCGAGCCCCGCGTCGGGCTCTGGGCTGATGGCTCAGAGCCTGGAGCCTGTTTCCCATTCTGTGTCTCCCTCTCTCTCTGCCCCTCCCCCGTTCATGCTCTGTCTCTCTCTGTCCCAAAAATAAATAAATGTTAAAAAAAAAAAAATTTAAAAAAAAAAAAAATAAATAAAAAAATAAATAGGATGAAAGTGGTAAATATTAGCTTGGGTGTGCTATCGGAAATCTTTTTTGTTTTTTAAATAACATTGTATCATTTTTATTTTTTTTTTTATTTTTTTTTTAATTATTATTTTTTTCAACGTTTATTTTTTGGGACAGAGAGAGACAGAGCATGAATGGGGGAGGGGCAGAGAGAGAGGGAGACACAGAATCGGAAACAGGCTCCAGGCTCTGAGCCATCAGCCCAGAGCCTGACGCGGGGCTCGAACTCACGGACCGTGAGATCGTGACCTGGCTGAAGTCGGACGCTTAACCGACTGCGCCACCCAGGCGCCCCATTGTATCATTTTTAAAAACTATCCTGACAGCCAGTATGGGGATAGAACCCACAACTCTAAGTGCAAGAGTTGCCCACTCCACTGACTGAGCCAGCCAGCCTGCAAGACCTTTTTTAAAAGGTACTATGGCAGCAATGCTTTCCCTTTCACATCCAGCCCAGTAGTATGAGTTACCAACTGCTACTCGGCCATATGCCTTAGCCACGGGCAAAACCAAAAACATTTAGCCCGATAGTTGGTATACACTTGGGGTACCTCAGGACTCTGGAATATTATGGAAACAATGAGGTGTTTTTATCTCCAATGGGGATAAAACTGAAGAGGTTCCTATGTCCAAAATTTATCAGATGCTATATTTTGGCCAGCTGATGTGGCTGATATTAGGGGTACTAGGCACCCCAGGTATTATGTCCTGGGGGCCAGAGGAAAGCACCTCATAAGGATTTCCACCACAATCACTGCTCATCGAAACAAACGGGCAAACCTGAGTCATGGTGCAAAGGGATGTCCTTCGAAGTCACAACTTGGCACAAAATTCACGGACACCAAAAATTAGTCCCAAAAAAGAAACAATATTGGAAGTTTACCAATTGTCCGTTCAATAAAAAGAGAGAGCTCGGGGCACCTGGGTGACTCAGGCAGTTAAACATCTGACTCTTGACTTCCACTCAGGTCATGATCTTGCAATTCGTGGGATCAAGCCCTGCATCGGGTTGCATGTGGACAGTGTGGAGCCTGCTTGAAATTCTCTCTGCCCCTCTCCCACTCTCTCAAAACAAATAAATAACAAAAAAAAAAAAAAAAAAAGGAGAACTGATGTGAAAATATATCCTTTAATAATAAGGATTGAATAGAAGAGTAGGTACTGACTCAGGAAATTCCAGTATCTGCAACAGAGAACGGAACTTTCAACAATAGAAGTCTACATGTTGTGATCATATACTAGAAACATTCTGCAAGGTGAAATTAAATAAATCTTTTTCTATAATTATATAAAGTTGTACACACACGGCCACACACACACACACTCTCTCTTCTCACTCCTGGGTCCAAGATATATACTAATGGAAAGGAGACATGTTGTGCATAACAGTGTGATTACTTGAAATCTGAGACAAAAACATCTATGTTGTACAGATGCAGAGGAGAAAGAAGGCCACTTAAAACCATTAGCATTCATATCAGGGACATGAACTAGGAATTCATACATTTGGGATCCCCATTAAGGAAGAGGCACTTTGAAAGACAAAGTCATATTCATAACAATGAAAAGACTTCTGTCCTGCCGGAATTTTTGTGAACAAAATACATCAAGTTCTATACCTGATGTTTTCCCAAAATCTTGTTTGTTCAGGATCATCTCCAGTGTGTTGGCTCACATTCCCAATAAAATTTTAAGGGAGAATAAATGCTTTCCCACAGTGTGTCTGTGCTCACAGGTTCCTGGGATACCTGAAGGCTTTTCCACGGTGCTGAAGTTCATAGGGTTTCACGTCACTGTGCTTGCCCGTGTGTCCTTGAAGGGAAGAGAGACAAACGAAGGCTTTCCCACAGAGCAGACATTTACAAAGTTTCCCCAGTGTGTGTTCTCATATGTACCTGCAGATGTGTGTGATCCCAGGAGGCCACGCTGCTTATTCAGAGTTTCATTGCACTGTGCATGTTCGAGTGACGTTTGAAATGTTCACGCTTCTGGAAAGTTTGTCCACACTCCTTAAAATCATGGTGTCTCTCCCCAGTGTGTGTCCACGTATGTGTTTCCTGGTGTGATGGACACTTGAGGGCCCTCCCACACTGCTGACATTCATAGGGTCACTTTCTAGTGTGTGTCCTAATGTGCACTCGCAGGTTCTCAGAGGAGGTGAAGGCTTTCTCGCAGTGCTGACATTTATAGGGTCTCTCCCCAGTGTGTGTCCGCGCATGTATTTGTAGGTCTCTGTGATACCTGAAGGCTTTGCCACACTCCTCGCATTCATAGGGTTTCACTACATTGTGTGTGGTCATGTGACGTTCAAAAGGTCGATGCTTCCTGAAAGTTTCCCCACACTCCTTACATTCCAAGTGTCCGCCCACTGAGTGTCTTCTCGTAGTATGTAGTACGAGGGTGTGGTGTCGAATGAAGGCTTTTCCACAGTGCTGACATTTATAGGGTCTCTCCCCAGTGTGTGTCCTCACATGAGCTTGCAGACTTGAGTTGTACCTGAAGGTTTTCCCACACTCCTGACATTCATAGGGTCTCTCCCCCGTGTGTGTCCGCATATGTTCTCGCAGATTTCCAAGATATCTGAAGGCTTTCCCACATTGCTGACATTCAAAGGGTCTTTCCCCCGTGTGTGTCCTCATATGGATTCGCAGATCTGTCTGATCCCGGAAGGCTCTGCCACACTGCTTACATTCACAGGGTTTCACCATACTGTGCATGGTCATGTGCCGATTAAAATGTCCACAATTCCAAAAAGATTTCCCACATTCCTTACATTCATAGGGTCTGTCCCCTGTGTGTGTTCTCACATGTCTTACAAGGGCACTGCGACCAGAGAGGGCTTTCCCACAGTGCTGACATTCATAGGACTTCTCCCCAGTGTGTGTTTTCTTATGTGTCCGCAGGCTTGAGTTATACCTGAAGACTTTCCCACACACGTCACACGCATGGACTCTCTTTCCACAGTCACCTCGCACATGACCCTGAAAGGAAGACGTGCGAGTGAAAGCTTTTCCACATTTCTTGCACTCTAGAGATTGTTTACTACTGAGCCTCTTCGATGTCTTAGATACTCTCCCAGTGTCCTGACTTTCATAGGGTTCCTCTATAAGGTCTGTGTCCGTGTGAGCACTGAGGCTCACGACGCAGCTGCAGGCTAGCCCACACTCCTCACCGGGACTAGGTTTGAGTCCTGGGTGAGATCCTCTTGGCTTCCCAAGGAAGGAACCATCTGCGAAGGCTTCTCTACGCTTAGCATGTTGACAGGATTTGCCTCTAGTAGGATAACCCTCATGCACAGTAAGACTTGTAATCAGGTTCAGGGTTTCTCCACATGGATCTCCTTCAATACGTTCACAGACACTCTCCACCAAAGGACTTCTGTTCAAAATAGGAAGGCACATGGTTAGGGAATAATGCTTATAAGCGATCTCTTTATTAATTAATGATATATTGATGTTTGTTAATCATTATTGGACTACCTAATGGCCATTGTCAATGAATGGGTATGTTTGTGGCACTGTCTCCATGCTTACAAAGTGGTACAAGCTTACTGCTCTGGCTAAGGACTCAAAGTCATAACTTTCTGGGCTTCTTACATATAGTTTTCCCTGATCATTCTTCCCAACTGAATTGTTTTACAGATGATCAATATCTACAATGCATTTATAAAAACTTTGTCTTGTGGGGCACCTGGGTGGCTCAGTCGGTTAAGCATCCGACTTCAGCTCAGGTCATGATCCCACAGTTTGTGGGTTTGAGCCTCGTGTCGGGCTGTGCTGACAGCTCAGAGCCTGGAGCCTGCTTTGGATTCTGTGTCTCCCTCTCTCTCTGTTCCTCCCCCACTCATGCTTTGTCTCTCTCTCTCTCTCAAAAATAAACATTAAAAAAATTTTTTTTTAAAAACAAAAAACTCTGTCTTGTGAAAATTCCGACTACACAATTGTTGTGCTAGGCTTACAGCTGTTCTTTAATTTCTAGTCTCATAATCGCCAACATCCTCGTTCCTCCCATGCAAGTGTCAGTCACCTTGAATGCCCTTCCTGGGTTTGCAGGTGATCTCCTCTGCTACAAAATGTCTGCTTTTCTCCAAAAACAGAACACGAATCTTTTCTTGTAAATATTCCTGTTTTCTCTTCCCCCAGCGGCTCATTCAGCAAAATGCTCCACTGAGGCCTTGATGTACTTGTGTTACCTTGACTTCGACAACCTGCAAGAATTAGTAGCATAATTTAATTTCTTGGGAATGGTCTGAGGTTTCAGGATAAGAAATAGACCTTACATCGACTTCCAGTCAGATACCGATCCCAAAATGTAAAGGAAGTTCATCAGGAAGAATGGACACACGACCACAGAAAAATTCTGGGGACCCTAGTGGTTTGGGACTTTGCCATTAAGAAGAAGAGTGTATGAAATGGCAGCCTCTTTACTCAGCCATACTTCAAAATATATGGAGACCAATGTGGAGATAAGTATTATCAGATTATTATCAGATACTAACTAGGCAAGATACACACATCCACCCCTACCCCTACAAGAGGAACACAAAAGGCTCACTTTGACGGTGAGAATGGATGAAAAGTCTGGCAGGGAAGCCAAGTGAATGACAAACATCATCTTCTCAAAGAAAGACTGAGTCTCCTTTCTAATGGATGTGTCCAAATGCTTTTCCCTTCTCTGGCACCTGGTGCACCCGAGGGTTGCTGGTCTGTCCTGAAGGCACAGAGGCCCTTGGTGAAGCCTTCTGCACTGTCCCAGCTGCCAACGGGAGGTCGGGTGGTGTGTGTGGCTACTGCCCTGCCCCTGGAGAACAGCTCAGCAGGGGGGAGTATTTGAAGGGCATCAAGCAATTTGGAAGATGGATTCATAGTCTTCAAGGTCATTGCTAATGGATACCTGTATTTTGTTTTGTTTTTAGTGGAAGCATATTGATCTACACTATTGTCAGTTGTACAACATAGTGGTTGGACAATTATATACATTAAAAAGTGCTCACCATAATAAGTGTAATTACTGTCACTATACAAAACTACTATAAAATTATTGACCATATTCTCTGTGCTCTACTTTTCCTTCCTTCTTTATTTATTCAATAAGTGCAAATCTGTTCTTCTCAATCCCCTCCATGATTTCACCTGTCTCTCCATCCCCTTCCAATCTCACAAACACCATTTTATTCTCTGTAGTTCTAAGTCTATCCTTATTTTCTGCTGTTTGTTTGTTCATTATGTTCTTTAGATTTCACATATAAAAGACAATGTTTGTCTTTCTGTCTTATTTACTTGGAATAATACCCTCTAGACCCATCCAAGTTGTCACAAATTGCAAGACTTCATCCATTTCATATTGCTGAGTGATAGTCCCTTGTATGTAGATACCACATCTTCACTATCCATTCATCTGTTGATGGACACCTGCATTGTTTCCATATCTTGAGAATAGTGACTAATGCCACAAAGAATGGGGGGGGGGTGCATGTATCTTACTGTCCTGGTTTTTTCTTTGGTGAACTACCCAGAAATGCAATTATGGACCTTATGGTACTTATGTTTAGCTTTTTGTGGAAGCTCCATACTGTTTTTCAACGTGGCTGCACCAATTTAAATCCCACCAACAAGATGAGTTTCCTTTCCTCCACATCCTCACCAATACTCGTTATATCCTGTGTTTTTTGGAGGTAGCCATTCTGGCTGCTTTAAGGTGACAGCTCATTGTGGTTTTGATTTGCATTTCTCTGAGGATAAGTGCTATTGAGCACTCTATATCTCCTTTAGGAAAATGTCTGTTATGTTCCTCATCCCATTTTTTATTTTTCTTTTTGTTTCCCTTACCTGAAGGGAGAATTCCACAAAAATATTGCCAAGGCTGATGACGTCCATGAGTTTATCTCCTCTGTTTTGTCTTAAGAGGTATGTGGGTTCAAGTCTTACACATAAGTATCTAATCCATATTGAGTTTACTTTTGTGTGAGATGATGTAAGAAGGTGGTCGAGCCTTACTTTTGCAGGTAGCTGTCTCATTTTTCTAACACCATTTATTGAAGAGATAGTCTTTTTCCCATTGTATACAATCAGCTCCTTTTTTTGTGGATGATTTGACCATATAAGCATGGCTTTATTTCTGGACTCTCTTCTGTTCTCTTGATCTATAGGTCTCTTTTTGTGCCAGTACGATACTGTTTTGTTTCGTATAGTTTTGTAGTATAGTTTGAAATCTGGGACTGTTGTATCTTCAGCTTTGGTATGCTTTCTTTCTCAGCATTGCTTTAGTTATTTGGAATCTTTACTGTTTCAATAAAAATTTTAGAATTTTTGCTCTAGTTCTTTGAAAAATATTATTAGTATGTCAATAGGGATTGCATTGAATATGTAGAGTGCTTTTCATAGTATGGGCATTTTTAACAATATTAACCCTTACAATCCATGACAATGGTATATCTTTCCACTTATTGTGTCATTTTCAATTCATTCATTAAATGTCTTATACTTTCAGAGTACAGGCCTTTCAACTTCATTGAGTACATTTATTCACTATATTTTCTTGTTTTTGAAGGAACTAAACATGAGATTGCTTTCTTAATTCCTCTTTCTGTCATTTTGTTATTATAGAAAAACAACAGACTTAGGTATTATTACTTTTGTATCTTTCAATGATTCTAGTTCTAATAGTACTTGGTGAAGTTTCAAGGATTTCCTATAAATAGTTTCAAATCATCTGCAAATATTGACCATATTTTCATCTTCCTTAACAGTTTGCATATTTCTTAATCTTGTCTGACTTGTTTGGTTAGGACTTCCAGTACTGTGTTAAATCAAAGTGGTGAGAGTGGACATCGTGTTTTGTTCCTGATCATAGAGGAAAAACTTTTGGCTCTTGACCACTGAGTATGGTAGCTATGGGTTTGTCATATGTGGCCTATATTCTGTTGAGGTATATTCCCTGTACACACACTTTTTGAGAGTTTTTATGAGGAATGGAGGTTCGATTTTGTCCAAAGATTTTCTACATCTATGGAGATGATCACATGATTTTTTTTTTTAATTTTTTTTTCAACATTTATTTATTTTTGGGACAGAGAGAGACAGAGCATGAACGGGGGAGGGGCAGAGAGAGAGGGAGACACAGAATCGGAAACAGGCTCCAGGCTCTGAGCCATCAGCCCAGAGCCTGACGCGGGGCTCGAACTCCCGGACCGCGAGATCGTGACCTGGCTGAAGTCGGACGCTTAACCGACTGCGCCACCCAGGCGCCCCATGATCACATGATTTTTAATAATTTATCTCATTAGTGTGGTGTATCATATGTTGATGGATATGCTTATGTTAAATCCTTGCATCCATGGAATAAATCCCACTTGATTGTGGTGAATGCTCCTTTGAATATATTTTGAATTCAGTTTGCTAACATTTTGTTTTATATTTGACATCTATGTTCAACAGGGATATTCCTGTGTAACTTTTTTTCTCTTTGTAATGACTTTGTCTGGTTTTGGTATCAGGGTAATGCTGGCCTTATGGAATGAACTTGCAAGTATTCTTTCCGCCTCTATTTTTGAGAATAGTTTGAGTAGGATAGGTATAACTCTTCTTTATATGTTTGGTAGAATGTACCTGTGAGGCCATCTGGATGGTTCTGGATTTTTCCTAGGAGTTGTTTCACTAGTAATTCAATTTTGTTTCTTGTAATGGATGTATTTACATTTTCTATTACGTCTTGATCTAGCCTTGGCAGATTACAGTTTCTAAAAACTTGTCTATTTATTCTAGCTTGTACAGTTTGTTGGCAAACAATTTCTCATGCTAATCTATTTTAATCCATTGTATTTCTGTGGTGTTGATTGCAAGTTTTCTTTCTAGTTTCATTAGTTTCATTTCTAATTTTGAGCCTTCTCTCTTGTTTTCTTGATTACTTTCACCAGATATTGTCAATTTTATCTTTTCAAAGAACCAGCTCTTCTTGCAATTGATCTATTTTTAAATCTCCATTTCATTTATTTCTGCTCTGTTCGCTATGATTTGGGCTTTGCTTGTTCTTTTTCTAGTTACTCTAGGTGCAATGGTAGAATGTTTGAGATTTTTCTTGTTTCCTGATGTAGGCTTGTGTCACTATACACTTCCCTCTTCAAACTGCTTATGCTACACATGCCAAAAATCTTCCATCACTGCATTCATTCAGTGAATACCTGGAGGTATTTAACAACTTCACTTTAATTTCTTGGTTGTTTAGTAACATTCTGTTTAGGCTCCATGCGTTGGAGCTTCCTTCTGTTTTCTCGTACTTGACTTGTACTTTCATACTGCTATGCGTGGAAAACATGCTTGGTATGGTTTCAGTCTTAAATTTACTGCAACTTGTAAAATTTTGGGCCTAACCTATGGTCTATCCTGCAGAATGTTCCATGCAGACTTGAAAAGAATGTGTATTCCACTGTTTGGGATGGACTGTCCTGAATACATCTATTAAGTCCATTTGGTCTGATGTGTCATTGAAATCCATTCTTTCCTTACTGATTATTAGTCTAGACGTTCAATGCATTCACATTAGTGGAGTGTTAAATTCTCTTACAATTACTGTACTACTGTCATTTTCTGCCTTTGTATTTAGTAATGTTTGCTTTATATATTGAGGTGTCCCTGTCAGATGCATAGATATATGCAATTGTTATACGCCCCCTGTTGGATTGATCTGTTTGTCATCGTGTCATGGCCTTTGTCTATTACAGTCTTTGTTTTGAAGTCTGCTTTATCTCATAGAAGTATTTCTACCTCTGCTTTTTCTCCCACTTCCATTTGCATGGAAAATCTATTTCCATCTGCTTGGCTTTCAGTCTGTGTCCACTGGGTGACAGTGACTCCCTTGCAGGCAGAATATACATGGGTCTTTTCTTCTTATTCATTCAGTCACTGTAGATCTTTTGATTGGAGCCTTCAGTCCACCTATACTGAAAGTAACTATTGAGAGGCATGTACTTCTTGCTATTTCGTTCAATGTTTTCTAAGTGCTTTCATAGTTCTTCTCTGTTCCTTTCTACTCATGCTCTCTCCTCGTGTGATCTGACAACTTTCCCTAATGTTTTGCTTGTGTACCTTTCACTATTTTCTGTGCATGGATTATAGGGTTTTGGTTTATGGTCACCATGAGGTTCATATGTAATATCTTGTGCATACAGCAGTATGTATTACATTAATAATTGCTTATTTGAACACATTCTAAAACACATTTATACTCCCCCACGTTTTATGGGTATGATGTCATATTTCATGTCTTTTTTTCCCCAAGGGTTCACACCAATGAATATGGGGCTTGAACTTATGACTCTGAGATGAAGAGTCACACACTCTACTGACTGAGCCAGCCAGGAACCACATATTTCACATCTTTTCTTGTATATCCCTTGAGTAACCTCAAGATACAACTTTTGAGTTTACTACTTTTGAGTTTTACCTTCATACTAATTCTGTAAGTGATTGATTTACTATCTTTACCACACATTTGCTTCTACCAGGAATTAAAAATATTTTTTTTAACGTTTATTTATTTTGAGAGAGAGACAGAGTGTGAGCAGAGGAGGGGCAGAGAGAGAGGGAGACACAGAACCCAAAGCAGGCTCCAGGCTCTGAGCGGTCAGCACAAAGCCTGACATGGGGCTCGGACCCAGGAACTGTGAGAATATGACCTGAGCTGAAATTGGATGCTTAACTGACTAAGCTGCCCAGGTGCCCCTCTGCCAGCAATTTTGTTTTTCCTTTCATACTTTTCATGCTTTTACTTATGGCCTTTTCTTTTCCACTTAAAAGAAGTCCTTTGAGATTTCTTGTAAAGCTGGGTTAATGGTGATGAACATCTTTAATTATTTTTCTCTGGGAAGCTCTGTCTCTTTCAATTCTGAATGATTAACTTTGCCTGGTAGAATATCCTTGGTCATAGTTATTTCCTTTTGGCCCTTCGAAAGTATTATGGCACTCCCCACTGACTTGCCATGTTTCTGCTAAAAAAAATCAGCTGACAGCCTTACGAAATTTCCCTTAGAGTTTACAGTTTGCTTTTCTCTTTCTTCTTAGACCTTATTTCCTTAGTTTTAAGTTTTTTCCCATTTTATTATAAGTCTTGGCATGAACGTCCTTTGGTTCATCCTGTTTAGGCTTGCTGTCCTTCCTGGATCTGGATATCTGTTCCCATCTCCTGACTAGGGAAATTCTCAGCTTTTGTTTCTTCTAGTAAGTTTCTGCCCCTTTCTCTCTCTTCCCCTCCTTAGACTTCTCTACTAAAATGTTATTCCCCCTGACATGGTATAGTGTGGGGCAGTTAGTTAAACATGAGTGAGGAGGGATAAAACAGATCTGGCCACAACCTCAGAGCCACCCCTACGTGGGGCGTGGTGGGGGGGTGGGGCTAACAGCCACACCTACAGAGCCACCTCTAAGGGCTAACAAAACAGGAAAGGCCTAGCCACCGAGCTGGCTCAAAAGCCACAAAGGTGTGTATGAGGGAGGTGTGTGTGAGGGGTGTGTATGAGGGAGCCTCAGTGGCTCAGTCTGTTTAGCATCTGACTCTTGATTTTGGCTCAAGTCATGATACCAGGGCCATGGGATCAGGCCCTGCTTTGGACTCCGTGCTTAGCGTGTAACCTGAGAATTCCCTCTCTCTCTCTCTCTCTCTCTCTCTCTCTCCCTCTCCCTTTGCCCCATCCTCTGCTTGCATACTCTCTCTCTCTAAAAAAAAAAAAATTCAAAACCAAAAAGCCACATTGGGACTTTCAAGAGCTGAGCCATGTGCAGAAAGAGTGCAACTTACTCTTAAGGTTACAGCAAAAGCTGATAAAACTCATAAATAGCAAAAACTCATAAGTAGACAATATATAAATCTGTACAATTCTAACAGAATGAATCATGAGCAGGCACAGGCACAGAAGCCCAAATATTCTACAACCACCATTTTGCCAGTCAAAATGTCAACCAAAGGCAAATTTACACGTACACGAAGCAGGCTTCAAAGGAGAGCATCCTGGGGCCACTGCCCCTCTTACTCCAGCAGGGGCCCCTTTTCTCTAATGGAAAGCGCAATGACTACGCATATCTACTCAAGCCACCCCAGCTCCCCATTCTGGTACACGTCTCCGATTCTTTGGTGCATCCAGGACAAGAACCAAGCAGCCCAGTAGTGACAGAGGTCCCGGAACCTGTCCTCACTTATTTGTCAGTATTGTTCTTTTGCTGTTCATCCTGGTGGCTTCTCACTAGTGCATCTTCCAGATGACTGATCTGTGCTTAACATCCTCTTACCTCCTGCAGATCCCATCTGGCGTTTTTCAGGCCAGTTATGGAAACTCTGAGCTGTGACTGGTTTTTGTTTATAGTTTCTATCTTCTTGTTGAAGGGCTGTGTTTCTACACTCTTCTCTCAAAAGACTGGTGAGGATCTGCAGGACCATGACTTTGAACTCTGTCTCTGGTAGGTCTCTTATCTCCATATCATGTAGCTCATTTTCAGTGGTTTTGTCCTGTTGTTTCCTTTACAACATATTTGTTTGTCTCCTCCCTGTGCTGGCATGTAGCAAGTCGGCAACATTTCTTGGTCTTAAAACTAGTGGCCTTGGAGTGCCTGGTGGCTTGCTCAGTTGGTTAAGCACCCAACTCTGGGTTTCAGCTCAGGTCATGATCTCACGGTTCGTGAGATCAAGTCCACATTGCGCTCTGTGCTGACGGTGCGGAGCCTCCTTGGGATTCTCTCTCTCCCCGTCCCCCACTCTCATGAGTAGTGTCTACACACACTCTCTCTCCCTCTCAAAATAAATAAACTTAAAAAAACAGGGTAATAAACAACCAATTTAACACATAAAACTATGCTTTTGTGGAAAAGCTATATGACTCCAGATAGGTTTCATGAATGCTTAGAACAACTCTGTCCTTCTTCCAATGTATTCCCATTCCTCCGGCCCAGTAAGAATAGCCAATTGTAAGAAACATTTCTTCCCTAAATGACTAGTAAAGGTATGGAGCCATCCTTACCCACAGCAGACAGGTTCCTGCAGGTCTCCAGCATCACATCTCTGTAGAGCTTCCTCTGACCACGATTCAGCAAAGCCCACTCTTCTGGGGTGAAGTTCACAGCCACATCCTCAAAGACCACAGAGGCCTGAAACATACCACACACTCTATTGCTGCAAAGCGCCATTTGCACCCACGTGTGTGGGAGAATGAAGGGTGTGGGTTAGAGAATGAAGGGTGTGGGTGACAGGCAGGGAGCTGACTCCATTCCTAGGACCCCTGAGTCACAACAGAGGGTGAGGACAACAGCTGACATAGACTTACACACACCCAATTTACTGGGTTATTTACACTGAGACAGATCTGAACAGATCGATACTGTACAGATTGAAACATGAAATATTCACTCAGATAACACAGGACTTGGAGGACACACGTTTGGCTTGCTCTAAGAAGATTACGCTTCATCATCAGCTCCAAGAACTGGAACCAGAATGTCAGGATGCTGTGGACACTCGGATTCCAGTGCTGCTTGATGTGAGCAGCTCTCGCCCTGGAAGTAACAAGGGCAAGAAGCCTGCTGGAGTCCCCTCTCTTCCGACAGAGGCAGACACGACCCTTTTCCCGGATTAGGTGGACTCTGGGCACGGACACAGGCCAGGGCCCAGGCGCCTGGCACACCTGGTGTGTAAGACCAGTCCGGGGCCTTAAGAAACTTGGAAGTCAGCAGGGCCGCTCAAACTTTTAACCCAAGGCCCAGAATTCAAGGAAAAGGGCACGAGAAGGAAGAGTCCCTGAGGGATTGATGGGGACACAGCCACCACTCACGTTAACACAGGGGGAAGAATCACAGTGTATGGACCGTTTTTAGGCAACAGGCCTGAGTGATGGAAAGATATGCAGCAAAGGGCGCAGTGAGCACACAGCTGAATGCACACGGGCTCCTGAGTGACCCGCCTCGAAATGGCCACAGGCCCTAACTAACCCCTGTGACTTACAACCGGGCACAGGTCCCACACAGGGAGCATTCCAAAGGTTCCCATGCTCCCTCGTGACCCCATAACTGTAGCCCCCTAGCACCGCCTCCTGGCAGACGGTCTCTCCTTTGCCGTCCTGCCCGCTGCTCCCTCGCAGGGTATTCAGTAAACTCCCATCTCCTCTGTTCTGCCTTGGGGGAATTCTCTCACCCCCTGAGCTGCGGGCCTCCCCCTGATCGGGTCACCCTACATTTGTTGGCCTTCACAGGGACCCTCTGCTATACTCAGCCTCTCCTGGGATTTCCTAGGAATTTCCTGGGATTTTCCCTTGGTGGACTGACTCTAAGTGTTCTCTGGGCACCTGACAACCTCCACCTGAGGTTCCTCCTTGGTGAGGATCCCAAGTCCCAGGGGGCGTCTATAGGGCACCCCTTGCCCAACAGGATGAGGGATTTCCCCTCTTGCCCTTTAGGGGGGATCCTTGACTCCTTCTCCTTTCTTTTTGCCCTTTGGCAGGTGTAACCACAGTCCTCACCAGGCAGCCAAAGTTCTCTATCCAAGGGGTCCCTGGTATGGTCTATGGGTCTGAGGGTGAACAAGGTCAGACCATTCGGGCCTGTATGGGCGAATGACCCCTTTCCTCTCCTCTCCACTCTGTTCCCAAGGTCTATTCCCAACGAGTGGCAAATATGGCAATGGCAGCTCGGCCGTGGTGAATCCGCACATGGGAAGGACTCAGCTGGGACCCTTTCCTGATGCTGGCTGAGTCTCGGTAGCCTTGCTTCTGTCAGATTCCCCCCTTAACTCCTTAGTTCCCATGTATGCAGCTGCCATCTTGATCTACAAGCAAACACATTCCTACACATCTGAGTGGTGAGCCCTCCCCTCCTTTTTGCTTAAGTACAGTGAGAATCTGTTCTCCTTGTAACAAGACACCATTGGACACATTGGTTATTTCACCAAAGATTTGACAGGAATGTCGGATTTGAGACAGACCTGCAAAGACCCAGAAATAACCAGACAGCTTGAAGGAATTAAGGTGGACTTTGTGGAACCAATCAACCCCCCTGGAAATACTGGCCTGATGCCTTGCTGGCAGCGTTCCCAGCAGCCTTACCAGGTGAGTAAAGTCAACTCCTGGCAGGTGCCAGAAACCTCAGGATGGTTTGGGGACCTTGAGAAGAAGAAATCACATAAATCTACAGGTCTTGCAGACAAGTCTGGTGACAAATATTTGGCTTGTCTTCTGGCCTCGAGGGGCTATTAAAAGTTCAGTCTAGAGGGGCACCTGGGTGGCTCAGTCGATTAAGCGTCCAACTTCGGCTCAGGTCATGATCTCACGGTCCGTGAGTTCAAGCCCCGTGTCAGTGTCTGTGCTGACAGCTCAGAGCCTGGAGCCTGCTTCGGATTCTAAGTCTCTCCCTCTCTCTCTGATCCTCCCTTGTTCATGCTCTCTCTTTGTCTCAAAAATAAACATTTAAATAAATAAAGTTTTTTTAAAAAGTTCAATCTAGAGATTCCTTATGAAAATTTTGAGCAAAGCAAGCTTTTTAAAAAACTTATATGGCCAATCACTGTTCTTGCTGAGCGTTTGTAAATAACTAGGCCATTTTGTTAAAACTGGACCTGTTTTACAAACAAATCAGTCTTGATTTGGCTCTCTCTAGAAATAAGAGTGAATGCAGAGAGAAAATAATTATGTTTTCAAAACAACATCTTTGTAGATACTGGGTTTTTGGTACTATTTCTTATAAACCAGACTAGGTTTTGAATTCTTCTAGTTTCCTCAAATATCTGGCTAGAGCTCTCCAAACTAAGGTTTCATATCTTCCTTTCTCATGACTTAAAATCATTAAAAGTTAAAATTGCTGTTTTTATTAAAATTCTGAATACCAACGCTAGACAACTTGACGTAAACTTCAGAGAGATTGCCACAATAACTCATGTACAGAGAATCGTCATGCTTGTTACTCTGTTTGGATAAGAACAGAACCCCAGGGACACAGCATTATTTGAACAGCTGGAAAACGGGAAGGACTCCCCAACAACTGCATGACTCAACTGTCACCTTGACCAATTCTGCATGGCTGTGATAAGAAATTCACTCCTTAAACGCTTGAGCATATCCCACTCCATGTGATTAACTATGGACTTACAGAAATAAGGGATGCCCTCATTTTTCTTACATTGGATTGCATGGTGCAGGTTGGGACGTCCTTATCTCCGGGGAGAGGTAGCTCCCATTTGCCAGCAATTCCTCATAATTAGGATATTGTTAAGGTTAGACATCAGGCATTGAAGGCTTATTAATGGTCCTCTCCTGTAACCATATTTCTCCTGGAAAACCTCTATGGATTTAAAATTACAAATAGAGGGGCGCCTGGGTGGCGCAGTCGGTTAAGCGTCCGACTTCAGCCAGGTCATGATCTCGCGGTCCATGAGTTCGAGCCCCGCGTCAGGCTCTGGGCTGATGGCTCAGAGCCTGGAGCCTGTTTCCGATTCTGTGTCTCCCTCTCTCTCTGCCCCTCCCCCGTTCATGCTCTGTCTCTCTCTGTCCCAAAAATAAATAAATGTTGAAAAAAAAATTTAAAAAAAAATAAATAAAAATAAAATTACAAATAGAGGCTTTAGCCAGGCATACAACAGCCATCTTTAACCAAGCCCAACACACAGTCACCCACAAACGGAGAAGGTGACCCTCCAATACCCAATGGCCTGATATCCTGCAGCAGCTCAAAAAGGAAACTATGCTTTCATTAAAACAGAGTGCCATGTATGCGCTCCAGATTACCCCAATAACATAACAGGAGCGCTGACAGATACAAATCCTCATGTCGGTGCTTGAAAGGATCCTTCCCTCTCCTTTAATGACTGGCGAAACTCCTGGACTGGAGGAAGATCATGGTCAACCATCAAAGGTCTTTTCTTCAGGCTTATTTTCCTGCTGAATGTTGACATACCAGGGACATCTCTATGCCCTCATTCAGCAGGAAGAAGCTACTGAAGGTGACACCCCTGTCCTAACGCCAAAGATTTGTCATTTTCCACCTGTCAGGGGGATGTCAGGGCCACATTTAGACAACAGGCTTCACCAATGGAAACCTGAGTTAGGCAAAAGGGCCCACAGTGACCACACAGATGGATAAAAAACAGGCTCATGAAGTGACCCGCCTCTAGATAGCCACAGGCCCCAACTCTCCAATGGTCTACTTACAACCGGGCACAGTTACCACAAAAAGGGCGAATTTCCATGTGTCCCTACACCCTTCACTCTGCCCTATGACCATAGCTCGTCACCACCACCTGGTGGCCTGCAGCTCCCCTACAGTGCATTCAGTAGACTTCTAACTCCTTTGTTGGGTAAATTTTGCTGTGGGTGAATTCTTTCACAGCCTATGCTGCCCACCCTCCCTCCCCAACCAATCTGAACACCCTACACATAGTATCTTTGGAGCAATATGAGGACACCACATCACTGAAGGAAAAAGCAAACAATTATGAGAAAATAATCAGGAATTACTTAAATAAAAGACATGTTTCCACAACCTAAGCACACAGAATCCCAGCTACATCAGCTACAATGAAGGCAACACCATTTCATCTGGGGCTGCAGCGTGGGTTTGCTAGTCACATCTGATACGAGGCTTGTAACCTACACAGGTTTTTCAAAACTTGTATAACAACAATAAAAAAGATTATATTATAGGTTACATTATAAAGACAAATAATACAACTAAATAATGGGACAAAAAAATGTGAATGCACATTTCCCTAGGAAGATACAGAAGTGGCCAAAAAGCACATGAAATGAGCTCAACGTCACCACACATCAGGGATCCATATGCAAAATGCAACCATGCACAAACACTTCCAATCTACCCCATGTGGCCAGTTTATCCTGACACCAAAATTAATCCTATATGAAATGGATTCTACAGGGGCTCCTGGGTGGCTCAGTTGGTTGAATGTCTGACTTCGGCTCAGGTCATGATCTCTCAAGTCTGTGAGTTCCAGCCCTGCGTCAGGCCCCGTGCTGACAGCTCCGAGCCTGGAGCCTGCTTCTGATTCTGTGTCTCCCTCTCTCTCCCCTCTCTCTCTGCCTCCCCCGATCATGCTCTGTCTCTCTCACTCTCAAAAAATGAATGTTTTTAAAAAATTTAAAAATAGTAATAAAATGGATTCTACAATGTGACCAAGTGAGATTTATCTGGGAATAAAATGGTTGGCTCACCAAGCAAAATAGCAGTCATAAACTTCATGAACAGAAGAGAAACAAAAACCCCATGATCACTTACACACAGAAAAGGTATCTCCTGGAACCCACCACCCTCTCTTGACAAAAATACTCAGCCAACTAGGAACAGAAAGGAACTCCCTCATCCCGAAAAGGGGCGGCGGGGAAAAGTCCACACCTAACATTTGCGCACCCAGACACTTCTCCAAAGAACATATGCAAATGGCCAGTGGGTCGATGAAAAGATGCTGGACATTCGTCACGAGGGACACGCACCTCGAACTACCAGCAGAGGCCCCTTCGCACCCACCACACTGGCTATAAAGACGCCCCAGGAAGCGCCGGCGAGGACGTGAGCAGGGCGCATTCTCCTTCATTTATCCTGCTGCGGATGTAAGCGGGGGAGGCCGCTTTGGAAGAGTCTGGTGGACCCCCAACATGAGCAACGTGGAGTTCCCACCCAACACGGCAGGTCCGCTCCTCGTATCCACCTGCCCCAGACCAGGGAGGACGAGCGCCATCACACACAAGTGTGCGCACGCGCTCTCCGCGGCACGACTCCCGATCGCCCGCGATGAAAACCACCCAGAAGCCGGGCACCTCTTCCAGGCTGAGTAAAGGCGACACGACTGAAGTGGAGTCAGGAGTCCACAGGGGAAGCTCCCCAACCTGCCGCTCAGGGCCAAGGGCAGACACAACACGGAGAGACGCACCGGCACACCCATAATGCATCACTGTTCATGCAGGAGGAAAGACTATTTCCTCCGGTGGCAACAGCTCAGCCAATGAGAGACAATCATAGGCCAGCCAATGAGAGCCAGTCACAGTCCAGCCCATGCGAGAGAGCCAGAGCTCAGCCAGTGAGAGCCACAGCCCAGCCAATGAGAGACAGTCACAACCCAGCCAATGAGGGATGGTCGCAGCCCAGCCAATGAGGGACAGTCATGCCTCGGCCAATGAAAGAGAGCCACAGTTCAGCCAATGAGAAGCCACTACACGTGGAACACCCAGTTTGCTCCAATGGCTTTCTGGTTTGGCACAGCCCCTCCCAATGTCCCCTCTCCTCTAGGAAAAAGCGTTCCTCCCTTTGTTCCTCCCTTTCTTCTCCAGACTTGCCTGTGGTATTGCTGGGGCTTACCTGTCTCAAATCCCAATTCTCTGCTATTCTCATTTTTTTCCTGGAAAAATAACTGCCGGTTTCATTTTTAAGTTAACGTTACTTGGTGATCACCAGGGGACCCAGAGGAGACCCCAACCACTCCAGGCTGGCGAGCAAACAGGTCCAGGTACCCACGGAGCCCACTGCTCTCTCTGCTTTCTTGGGGACCCTGAAGTGGAGGTTGTTTTGTGCTGAGATCAGAGCCCCGCTCCCTGGGTCTGCGCTCTCCTGTGTGTGCACTCTCCAGGGTTTATTCAGAACCTGTGTTAGGGGCTTGTCCTTTCTCAGAGAACTCATTTTTGTTCCTACTACTTTCCAAAACTGGACTGTTCCTCTTGGAATCGTGCCTGTTGGAAATGCATTGGCCCTTGGTCTGATTTCTTCTGGAACAAGGCTACTTCTATAGAGACTAGTGTTCATAAATTTTTATTCTGGTCTAGAGAAAACTACCAAGAAATGGATTCCAGTTATCAAAGTGCATGGAAGGGGCCCTCAAATGGAACCCTGGCCAATCTTATGTTTAAAAACCATGGTGCATCCTCGTGCATTTCTAACAAAATGAGCAACTGAACCAAATATAATTTAGAACTACAAGGGCCTTTATGGGGAACTTTCAATCTCCCCAAACATGTTTTATTGAATACTGTTAGAAAAAAAAATTTAAAAATTAAGAAGGAAGGAAGGAAAGAAGAAAAGAAAGAATGAGAGAAAAGAATAGAAAAGAAAAAAAAAAGAAATTAGGAAGTCATGAATCCAGCAAACTGAATTTGATACATATTTTATTCGGTACCTCAAGACTTGCAAATATTTTCAGGCTCTAAGTGTACCTCTTTGCAAAAGACTATTTCAAATGAACGGAGGCAAACAACTGAAATAACGACAAATGGCTTCCGAAGTGCCTTTTTCTCCTGCCCAGGCTTCCCTGTCTGCAGACATCCGGCGGCTACTCTACACCTGGGACCTGCCTCCAACCACTTTCCTCAACAAGCTCTGAACTTCCCTTTTCTTCTGAACCTGCCCTTGATCCCTCCTTACCTCAGCCTGTTAACCAGGCCTCTTTAAAGGGAAGGCTTCTCAAGATCTAAAACCCCACATTTCTCATGTTCCCTGGACTAAGGCAGAAGTTTCCAAAAGTGCCCAGGACCCCCCATAAGCTCGCTGAAGAACATGACATGGCTATTCAACTTACCAACATGGTTTCCCAGATTTAGATCAACTAGTCCACATGCATGTTGCTGAGGCCCAGGCCACACATGGGTGAAACTAACCCGAGAGAGAGAGAGAGGCCCAACTTCTGAAAAGATGCCAAACGTCTGAAAATTCCCACCAAGCAATTACAGTAGCTTTTCCTAGGACTGTGAATTAAAACAAAATCCAGGTTTCCACACACAAGCCTGATGAACCTGTACATAGCTATTACAATGGACTTCAGCCTATCTTCAATGTAACTGCTGGTCTTTCTTCACATGTGGAATCCATCAGGCAGCATTTAATGGGATGGACTGGAATCTTTCTTTTTCGTTAAAAGGACCAGGATGGGCTGGGAAATGTCATCCCCTGCATATTTAATTATTTTGACAAACTAGGCCACTCACAGCCCACATGAAGGAAAGACAGCTAAAATTCTTAATTTGCACCACGAACAACTGAAGGCTTCTATAAGGAGCGCCTGGGTGGCTCAGTTGGTTGAGCATCCGACTTCGGCTCACGTCATGATCTCACAGTTCGCTGGTTTGAGCCCCATGGTGGGCTCTGTGCTGACAGCTCAGAGCCTGGAGCTTGCTTCGGGTTCTGTGTCTCCCTCTCTCTCTGCCCCTCCCCCACTCACACTTTGTGTCTCTAAAAATAAACAAACATTTAAAAAAAAAACCACCAAATACCTACTAGTTTGCACTATTATTGCCAACATCCAGGACATGTGAGGGAAGGTTATCAGCAGCCTGAATGCTCCAGGTGGGAGCCCTCCTCCCGGCCCCTCCCAAGCCCTCCTCATGCCCAACGGCTGGGCTCTAAGGACCACAGGGGCTCTGCCCCAAATTCCCTCCTGATCAGCTTGGAGAAACCACTCTCCAGATGGGAAGGGACTCTCTCTGTGCCGCCTGACGGGACCTACACTGTGAAGCAGGTCCCGCCGCTGAGAGCTCACGGGGCTCCAACAGTGGGGTCTCTAATGAACCTGCACAGGTTCCTGCCTCTGAACCTGCCCCCTTGTGTCTAGTCCCGTGTGACAGACACACCATTTTCACGTTAGTTCCTCCACCTCTAGTCATTCACTGCACGGATCCTCAGAAGGGATCACGCTGGAATTTCATTCTCCCACAAAGGGAAAGTAATTCTAGAACTGGATGAAGATACTCAAAATACCTAACCAGGGGACGAAATGCCCTTTGGACATCTTTTATCTACTTCATCTCTGACGCACTAGAGTGGCATCTGGGGACACTGATCATTTGTCTCGATGGGATCACCTGCCATCCTCTTTCTGAGCAAAATCCTCAACTGATATTGGCAGAAGCCACAGTGTACCTGCCATGAAGATTCAAATAAATCCCTCAAAGTGCTGTCGTATTTAATAAATTTCCTGTAAATAAAGAAGCACTTAAAGGCACCAAGCCCACAGAAGATTACGAACCTGAGGCTGTGATCCCATTACACCCTGCACCCATCCTCTTTTACCTGTGCCCAGATGACGGAGGACTGTCCAGGACACGGTGATCACTGGCACCTGCTGTTCCCAACTCCCACACGCTGACATCCCTTCCCACTGAGAGCAAATTCTCAAGGAAATGAAACTGCACAGTGCATTTTTCGTATAGCAGTTTGTGAGGATGAACGCAGTTATCTCTGCTTTCACTTGAAAGGAACCGAAACAGGCCAGGGCACTCACGCCCAGGGGGGCACAGGCTTTCTTGCTTTTCTTGAATCTCAAAAGCTGGTCTGGATGATGGAAAATTGCTGAACGCTCTGCTCTCTGATGATATGGAGACGGTTTCGGTCTCTGCCCTCCTTCTCAGACCTCTTCCCAGGAAGCCCGAATCCACCTGTTACACCTTTTGGCCTTGAAAGGACAAAATGTCTCTAAAGAAATATTGCGGGTTGCTCAAACTCAGGATCGATACGTAGGGCGTCTGATCCGGGAATGAGCATGACACGTGGACCCACGTGAAACCCCTCGTGACTGCTTAGCACGGACACAGCACCTTCTGACTCCCCCTGCAAACAGGAAGTGCTTCTCACGCACAGGTTCTATGGTTTACTCTTATTTACAAATTGAAAATGGTAAATATCGTGCTGGGGATGCGACTGCAAGTCCCTTGAGGTCACTGAGCAGCACTTTACCTTTGGGCTACTTCAGCTCAACACGCTGAATGATCGGCCCTTCCTCTGGCCCTGCACCTTCACCAAGGGTAAAACACGTTCACACATGTTCATAGGGACAGTCACCGTGCCTGTAAGGGAGCTCATGACCTTGGACTACTATGGAGACAAGATGTCCTTACCCACATGGGGATCAATTAAAAATGGCTCCTTTGTCCCAAATTCATTAGATGCCCCACTTGAACTGACCTCTCTGGCATTACGAAGGGTCCTGGCTCCAGATCTGACTCCTTGGAGACCAAAAGAAACCATTTGGCTGATAATTCTTCAACACAAAAAAGGAAACACAGCTCTAGGAAACCAAGGCAAACTCATGTCATAGTTCAAAGGCATGTTCTCCCAAATAATAACATAGAGAAACTGAACAGAGGTGTCCAAAAATGTTCCCCAGAAATGTAAAAGCATCGATGGAAATCTAATAATTGTGACTTTAGTAAAAAGAGAACTCTGGTTGGACAAATACCAGTCCAGCAATATCCAGAGACACTATAATATGCGCTACTCACCAGTGGACGGACATTAGAGCAGTGGCCTCCAACAACCTAATAGTGTTCGATAACGACTATGAGTGGAGAAATACTAATAAAGTCACAAAAGTGACAACCTCGCAGGTTCCACCGGTCCAAGGACAACCCCAGGGAAGCTGGCTCGCACAAATGGATGTCACACAGCTCCCTCTCTCGTAAACATGAATACAGTTTAGCCATGGTTTATATGTTATCTCACTGGACAGAAGCCCAGTGTTTCCCTATGGCTTCAGACTGTGAGAGAACGATATCCCTACCTGGGGAACACCTCTCAAACTTCACAGGGATCGGGGAACCCAGTTTACCAGCCAGGTGCTTAAAAGTTTACCACCCAGGTGATACCAGCCAGAAGCAATGTCCAGTGGTTCATACTCTGCACCCCGTTTCCTGCTAACATGTAACTTACAAGCTACAATATGCAATGTCCCCCCAGCGCAGAAGGACTTACGAGGCATTTACCCTGAGGACAGGACCACACTGACGGCAACAGCAGAGCCCACAAAAGGAAAACCTGAACTGGAGACCCCCACGCCCCACCATCCCGGGGCGGAGGGGTTCACTAAGAGGCCCCAGCTGCAAATACCTGCCTGAGCGACACAGATGAGCCCTGGGCAGCCACATGGCAGCCACATCACCGGTGGCACTGCTGATATTCTCCTCTCGCACCGCAACAGAGATCCGGTCAAGTGACACCTGCTTGGGGGTGACGACACGGAAAGCTGCCAGCAGAAAGAGGTATGGCCAAAGGACAAAAGTCCTAAGTGTCACCCACACTGGACTCCCGGGGCAGCGAGAGCCTCTCCAGGAACAACAGGCCAAGGAGCAGAGCAGGAGCCGCTCACATCGGTCACCCGCGGTGCCCACACCGCACAGGACACCCCATTGCAGAGGGTCATGCCCAATCCCCACACGGGAGCTAAGCTCTCCCTGCTGACACCAGTCCTCCAGGAAGGAAGGAGGGGACCCGGAGACCCCAGGGGACCCAACCCTGGAGATCTGCACCCCCTGCACCCCCTACTCCAGGGCTCCAATTCTAACCAGGGAGGAAACCCTCCCAGTTTAGCATCTGACCCCTACACGCTGTGTTCATGACCCTTCCAATGGCACTTGACCCAAAGGAGCCTTCCCTCAGTCTGACCTGCACATCTTCCTGTTTCCACAGATCCCACTTAACCCCACAACCCCTTGGACGATGCCAACACCGGTCCTCAGGAGACATCCCAGGGCGGCCCCAGATCGTTCCCAGCACAGCTGTACCGGCATCCCCTTCTTGGGGCCCTGCGTCCTCTCTGGGCGGCCCCAGCCCCTTCCCCACTGGTCCCGGGGGCCACCTGCAGGCAAGCGAGACCCCACCACACCTTCCCTCGCCTCCCACCAGGCCCAGCTGTGGGGGTGGCCGGTCCCCAGCCCAGAGGAGGCCCCAGCTTCCAGCAACCCGGGTCATCCGAATGACACGGGGACCCCAAGCTGCTGTGTGGACAACCAGGTGCAGCATCACGGCTTCCACCCTGAGGTCAAGGCCACAGTGGGAGGGGCGGCTCTAGGGCCCCTGTGTGGTTTCCCATGAATGGAAGCTGTTTATCCCTTTCAGAGAACAGGGACCTGGTACCGTTAGAATTGAACCCGTCTCAGTTCACAGAATTTGTGTGCATCTCTGACACCGGCAATTCCCAGGGGACAGATCAGGAAGACACTTTTCCACCTCTGGACCCTGCGTGGAACTGTCACCAGCATTTGGATGAATCCTCTGATCCATGACTCCACCCACCTGCATGAAGGCGTGGAGCCCCCAACCCTCATGGAGAAGGACAGTTCTGTCCTGAGACACTTTTCCCCAGGGGACGCTCTCTGGATAAAGCCCCCAGTAACCCGAGTCAGCAGGGACAGGAACGACCTGACACACTTACCACCCTTTGCCCTGAAGGGGAAGAAAGGAGGCAGAAAGAACTCGGGCATTTTACACCTGCTCAACGTGAGGCTGGCGGAGGACAGAGCCATCCGTGCTGAGCTGGACAGGGTGACAGGTCCTGCTCACAGATGACATGCAGACGCCTACCTGAGCCCTGTGCTCCCAGGAAAACCTCAGTGGAAGGGAAAGGCACTCCCTCCCCCACCCTGTCGGGGTCTGGAAAACAGCAGGCTGCACGAGGGCCCTTCCCCCCGTCAAACCAGGAGACTCACAGCACGTTCCCCTGTTCACCTACGACAGGGCCACGCGCAGACCCCCCACACCCGCACTTCGTGCCTCATCTGTGATCAGCTCAGCTGCTTGTCCCCGTGGCCAAGGGGCACAAAATGCTGGCTGGTCCCGCTTTGCTTTGGCTTCTCTCCTTCCTCCAGACCCCTGAACGTGGGCTTGCTCTCAGGCTGAGCCACACACAGCCCCCCCAGGGACAGGGGGACAGGCTGGCCTCAGGGAACCCCAACGTCAGCACCACACCTGCTCATGACTGGTTTCTTTCCTCCTCTCCTCCCTTGTACACAACTCTCAGACAACTTACACAACTTGAGACACTCACAAGTCTTATGCTCAGTGTCCTCCTTGTCGATGTAGCCCCCCACCTCCTGCACAGCCCTTGCCCCTAATGCAACAGCCCCCTCCCCCCTGTAGCCCCTGCCTCTAATGTAACAGCTGCCCCCCCCCCCCCCCCCCCCCCCCCGCCCATGGCTCCTGCATCTAGTGCAAAAGTGCCCCGCCCCTGGCATGGCCCCAGCCTGAAGTGCAACGGTGTCCCTGCTCCCCACTTTGCAATCATTCTTCTCAATACAGGACTCTCCTTACTCACTTCGGATTTTTGACTGAATTGACACTGGTTTGACCAACTGTCCACCACTGCCCCTTTCCTACGCAAACTTTACCCAGGCCACTGTCCTCCCCACAGGCCCGACTGCAGGTGGCCCACACTCTGAGCATCCACTGAGCTGAGGAACAAGGCCCTGGGGACCTGAGCCACCTGGGGACCTGAGGCCTTCTCCACCCCAGGGGCTGGATCCTGACACTAGGTCTTCCTGCCCATCCCCCTCACACAGAACAACCAAGCGGTTCTGTTTCACTGGAGGGTCCCTGAGATGGGAGCTGGTCCCTGTTGGAACCGATTGTAATAAACTGTCCTCAGCCAGGCGCAGATTTGAGGTCATCTCCCAAGTCGGTCACCAGCTAGACCTCAAGCTGACGAGCTTGTACTCACAGAACTTTGCCCCATGTTTCCCTAAGCTGTCCTTTCCAGCTGTCCTTTTAACTCAGGCAAATGGCAGGAACCCGCCCCTGGAGCAGACTGACCTGCCCTCACCAGACCTCCAGGGCCCCAACCTCCCCGACCAGTTTGAGGAGCCCCGGGATTCCCGTCTGTGCAGAGGGACCTGGAGGGACCTCTGGAATGACCACCAATTACCTTTCCCTCATTATCACACTGAAGTCTCCACTGGGGGAGGAGCACAGCCTCCTGTACATGACTTACTTCCTGGGGACAGGCCTGCTGCCCTAAGGCCCACCCGCAGCACCCCTTCTTCCCACCCCACACAGGACGAGGAGGCTTCCCCATGGAAATACCCATCCAGCCCTAAACCAGAAGAGCCCATCCACCCTCCCTCCGGGGAGTCAGGGCTTTGGAAGTTATTTCCTGTGATCTACTGATCTCTGTATCTGCTGCTAATAAAGCTTTCTTCCTGGGACTGCTCAGTGTGGAGCAGTTTCTGACTCACCAAGCAGAGAACTCAGGTTGGTTGGGTGACAGGTCCACCGTGGGTCCCCCTGAAAGCTCAGCGGGTTAAGGGGGTGCCCAGAAAAGCAATCATTTTAGGACCCCAGCTCCATTCCGTGATCTACGCCTCTCCGGCTCTAATTGCCCAGCACACCCCTTGCAGAACTTCCTGGTCCGGGTCAGAATCACAAAGAAATGGAAAACCAGAAAAGCAATCTCAGCCATTTACGACTTGAAGGGAACAGCGTGGAAGCAAAGACTGACAGTCTGCACCAGGCCAGGAAACAGCCAAACCCGTGAAACTCTCCGCGCGGTTTCCAAAGTGAGAAAACCCTGCATTTCTTACCCGAGATCGCAGCCCAGGACCCCACGCGCGTGCACCTGCTCCCTCAGCGCGGGCTCAGCCCTGGCCCCACGTCCCACACTTACCTCCGCTGGATTCTAACGTCCAAGTCTCAGCCCCCGGGAGCAGCTCTGGCTCCGTGACCGTCACACTGCACGCGTGCTTTCTCGGCACGTCTTCCAGCTCGGTCCGAGCAACCTCACGCCCGCCTAGACTGCCCCCGACAGAGCTCCCCCCCACCCCCACCGCCCCGTCCCCGCTAGGGAGTCGCGGATTCAGAAGCTATTTCCTGAGGCCGCCTTATGGCTACAAATAGTTTCCTTTATGTGACAACTTACCCGGACTGTCTCTACCTGTCCTCCACCGAGGAGCGCAAACTCCTGCTTAGTCAGGTCGTCGCACACGCTCCCCGAATCCCAGGCCTCCCCCCTGCCCTCCCCCAGCCTCCCTTCTCCGTTCCAACCGCCCAGGACCCAGGTGCGGACCCCTGGGGATGGGGACACCCCGCCGCGGCCGCTTCCACCTAGGTCCGGCTGGTCCCATCCGCCCCGCCGGCCCGCGCACTCACCATCTTGGGGCCCTGCTCCACGCCCTCGGAGCTTCCTCCTCCGACGCCCACACCCGCGCCCGGGGCAGCACCGGATCCAAGGGCGCCAAAGGCTCCGGCTGAGAGCCGCACCCCCCGGACTCTCACTCGGGCCTGGTAGGGTAGCTTACACGGCCCGGGCCCTGATTGGACGTTGCTTCAATCCCTGCGACCTGATTGGATGCTGTCCCGAAGACACCACCCCGAACCAGATTGGACATTACCTACCGCGCTTCCGCCCCGTGAGAGGACAGTCTGGGGCCTTCACGTTCTGATTGGAAGATAATCCTGACACCACCTCTGCCGTCACAGATTGGGCTGAACGCCCAGGCCCCGCCTTCTCCACTTTGAGTGACAGGTTGGAGGCACACACGTGGTTCATCCTCCGGCCGGGAGGTGGGCTCCCAGTCCAATGTGCTCTGGGCGGGGTCTCCTGCCTGCCTCCTCCTTTTCGGTCGCGCATTCCACTCAGTTTCTCTGTGGATACTCCCTTGTCCGGCGTGGGATCGGGACGTGACAGAACAGAAGGGCCCGTGGTCTACACGTGGTCACTATGTTTTTTTTTTTTTTTTTCTTCCAACGTTTATTTATTTTTAGGACAGAGAGAGACAGAGCATGAACGGGGGAGGGGCAGAGAGAGAGGGAGACACAGAATCGGAAACAGGCTCCAGGCTCTGAGCCATCAGCCCAGGGCCTGACGCGGGGCTCGAACTCCCGGACCGCGAGATCGTGACCTGGCTGAAGTCGGACGCTTAACCGACTGCGCCACCCAGGCGCCCCGTGGTCACTGTGTTTAAGAATAGCTCACTGACCGGTGACCTCATCGCACGGGAGCCAGGTCCACCTGTGTTTGGAGCTGACATTTGACACCGTGAGTGCCCACCCTCTGACCCAACCTCCACTTCTCAGTCCTCAGGCCAATCAAAAGCGCCCTGTGTCTTCAGCCACCGTGAGACGTGGGGTCCCGCGGTCCCAGCCGGGCACAGCCACAGATGTGACACGTTACAGCACTCAGGTGTGCGCTATATTCTGCAAGGAAAGTCACGGCGGATCCAGTTTGTAATCAGTCCCTGTGGATGTGGAACGTAAAAGCTCCACATCCTTCTTCAGGTCGTGGGTTGATGTGGGACAGCTCTGGGAACACGCGAGGGGAGGGGAGGGGAGGGGAGGGAAGAACACTGAGTTTTACTCTTAAAAGTGTGAGCACAGGAGCACCTGGGCAACTCAGTCGCTTGAGCCAAGGACTTCAGCTCAGCTCATGAGCTCCTGGTTAGTGAGTTGGAGCCCAATATTGGGCTTACTGCTGTCAGTATATTGTCCGTTTCAGATCTGTCCCCATCTCTCCCTGCCCCTACCCCTGCTCCCTCTCTCAAAATAAATAAACATTTAAAAACATGTGTGAGTCCCATGGTATGCGACTTATGTCTCCATTTTCCTAAGCAAATTTAAAGGCCACAATAGCCAGGAAATCATGCCTCCTGGGCACTGTTGAAATACTTCGTGTCTCTGCGGATTTGCCCACTCTGCCTATTTAACGTAAGTGACTCACAGCATGTGGCCTGTGTGGCTGGTGTCTTCCACGTGGTATAACACTGTCACCATACGTTCACGTGCATGATGTGTCTGTCCTTCATTCCTGTCTGGGGCTGAATCACCGTCCGTCCTGTGTCTATGCCGCATCCCGTTCATCCATCCACGCACTGGGGGACACTTGGGACGTTTCCCTCTTTTGCGGGGAACGCACAGTTTTGCACCTGGCATTCGTGTGCACACATCTGAGTGTTCCAGTTTATGTAGGCCTGGAACACTTGGGTCACACTGCCATTCTGTGTTTCACTTCTTGAGGAGCCACCAAACTTTTTCCACATCAGCTGTCCTAGTTTATACTCCCACCAGTGTAGCTACCAGGGTAGCGAGGTTTTGCTCTCTCTTGGAGGCACAGAAATACACTGGACAGTCGTGCCCCAGGGACTGACGGTCTTCCTGTCGTTTCACAAACCACTAAAGCTGATCTGGAGGAGAGTCTTCCGTATCTCTACTTAGTTACAGTAGGCAGGTAGTTTCATTGTCTGCTTCCCCCCAGTGGAAGACATCATGTACCTGTTGCCACTTTTGGCTTTAAAGGGACATAAAGCCTCAAAAATCTGCAGTTTGCTCAAACTCAGGACCAATACTTAGGGCACTTGATCGTGGAACCAGACCTCATTTGGATCCAAAGAAAACCCCTCATGACTGCTTAATGCTGACACATCCCCTTTTGACTCCCCATGGCAATTTACATGCCACTCCTCTAAACAGTAAAGATTTTGCATAGTTTACTGATGGGGCTTTTAAAAAAAGATCAAACTGGTAAATATTAACTTGCGTGTACTATTGCAAATCCTTTTTTTTCTTTAAAGATTTTATTTTATTATCATTGGTTTTAACGTTATCTCTACACCCAGTGTGGAGTCAAAATCCAAAAGTCCAAGACCAAAAGTTGCACGCTCCACTGAATGAGCCTGCCAAATGCCCTGTAAATCCTCTTGAAAGTACTGAGGAAACAATACTTTTCCCTTTGACATCCAACCCACCAGGATAGTTACATATGCTTACTTGGCCATATACCTTAGTGAAGGGTAAAACCAAAACCATTTACTCCCATAGTTTGAATGCCTTTGGGGTACCTAGGAACTGTGGAATACTATGGAAACAATGAGGTGTTTTTATCTCCAGTGGGGGGATAAAACGGAAAAGGCTCCTGTGTCCAAAATTTACAAGATACCATATTTTGACCGACTGATCTGTCTGATATTAAGGGTACTGGTCTTTCCAGACTTTACCTCCTGGGGGCCAGAGGAAAGCACCCCACTGTATTTCCACCACGATCACTGTTCATGGAAAAAAAAAAACAAACAAAAACAGGCAAATCTGAGTCATGGTCCAAAGGGATGTTCTTCCAGGTCATAATTGGGAACAAAACTGACCAAAGATACCAAGAATCAGTGTCCGAACACATTAACCAATATTGGGATTTTAACAAATATCCGTTAAATAAAGAGATAACTGAACTGGAAATGTATCTTTCAATAATAAAGACCGAAAGTACACACAGAATTGAAAAATTCCAGTATCCGCAACAGCGAACAGAAATGAACTTTCAATAAGACAAGTCTGGTGTCATGATCATATAGTAGCCATATTCTGGAATGTATAATTCATGAAATTTTTCTCTAAAATTATATAAAGTTGCATGTACACCTCCCCTCAACAGACACTTTCCTATCACCTCAGGGTCCAAGAGACATTGTAATGGAAAACAGATATTTTTATATAACCATATGATTACTTCAAGTCTGAGATAACAACATCTACATCCTACAGATGTAGAGGACAAAGAAGGACACTTAAAACCATCAGTGTTCATATCAGTGACATGAACTAGGAATCCATACATGTGGAAGCCCTATTAAGGAAAAGGCACCTGGAAACTCAAAGCCATATTCCCAACAATGAACAGATTTTTGTCCCACCTGAATTTTCATGAACAAAATACATGAAGTTCTATACCTGGAGTTTTCCCAAAATTGTGTGCATTCAGGATCATCTCCAATGTATTGGCTCACATTTTAATTAAGATTTTAAGAGAAAAGAAGAAAAATAAATAAGATTTTAAGGGAGAATAAATGCTTTCCCACAGCATGTCTGTGCTCAAAGATTCCTGGGATACCTGAAGGCTTTTCCGTGGTGCTTAAGTTCATAAGGTTTCATGTCACTGTGCTCGCATGTGTGTCCTCGAAAGGAAGAGAGACAAGTGAAGACTTTCCCACAGTGTGGTCGTTCATAGTGTTTCTCCTGAGCATGTGTTCTCACATGTTTTCTCAGGCTTGACTTATACCTGAAGGCGCTCCCACACTCTTAACACTGATAGGAGTCTCTCCCCAGTGTGAGTTCTCACATAACGTGTAAGGTAGCAGTGATACATAAAGGTTTTCCCACAAACGTCACACTCATGGACTTTCTGTCCACAGCGAACTGACACATGACCCTAAAAGGAAGACGTGCGAGTGAAAGCTTTTCCACATTTCTTGCACTCTAGAGATTTTTCACTACTGAGACTCTTCGCGTTTGTGTCAGATGCTCTCCCAGCGTCCTGACCTTCACAGGATCTCTCTACAAGGTCTACATCCACGTGAGTGCTGAGGCTCGAGACAGAGCTACAGCCCAGCCCACATTCCTCACAGGGACTACGTTTGAGCCCTGGGTGAGAGCTTCACGTCTTCTCTAGGAAGGAACCATCTGCGAAGGCTTCTCTACACTTAGTGCATGCTTTGCCTGCAGTAGGACACCCCTCATGCACAGTAAGACTTGTAATCGGGTTCAGGGTTTCTCTACGTTGATCTCCTTCATTCAAAACGTTCACAGACACTCTCCACCAAAAGACTTCTGTTCAAAATAGGAAGGCACGTTGTCAGGGAATAATGATTATAAGTGATCTCTTTATTAATAAATGATGTATCGATGCTTGTTAATTATTATTGGACTACATAATGTCCATTTTCAATGAATGGGTTCGTTTGTGGCACTGTCTGTATGGTTACAACGTGGAACAAGATTAATGCTTTGGCATGAATAACAGGCATGACTTTCTGGGTTTCTTACGTATAGTTTTTCTGACCATTATTTCCAACTGAATTGTTTTTCAGATGGTCAATACCTAGAATGCATTTATAAAAACACTGTCCTGTGAAAATCTGACTATACGATTGTTGAGCTGCGTTATTGCTGTTCTTAAATTTCAAGGTAGTCTCACAATCTCTCCGGATCCACACATTCCTCCTGTACAACTGTCACTCACCTCACACACCCTTCCTGGGTTTGGGTTTCAGCTCCACCGCTATGAAACTTCTGGTTTTCTCCAAAAGCAGAACAGGAATCGTTTACTGTAAATATTCCCGTTTCCTCTTCACTCAATAGCCTATTCTGCAAAGTGTTCCACGGAGTCTTTGATACACACGTTTTACCTTTACTGGGAGAAACTACAAGAATTGGGAGCCTAATTTAATTTCTTTGGAAATGACCTGGTGTGTAAGGGAAGAACATAGACCATATGCTGATTTCTATGCATACACTGATCCTGAAATGTAGATGACGTTCATCAGAAAGAATGGACACGTGACCAAAGAAAAATTCGGAAGGCCCTAGTGATTTGGGACTTTGGCAGTAATAGGAAAAGGGTACATAACGGCGGCCCGTTCACTCACAAGTACTTCCAAACAGATGGAGACTGGGGCGCCTGACCATTGGAAACTGTGGGTCAAGCAGCCAACTTCAGCTCTAGTCATGACCTCATGGTTCACGAGCTCCAGCCCTGTGTGGGCTCTGCACTGATGGCGTGGGGCCTGCTTGGGATTCTCTCTCTGCTCCTTCGACACACTCTTTCTCTCAAAGTAAATAAATAATCTTAAAAAAAAAAAAGACATGAAGTGGAGATAAGTATCAGACAAGCAAAGTAGGAAGGAATTGGGCAAAACACACATGTCCACACCTACCTCTACAAGAGGAACACAAAAGGCTCACCATGAGGGTGAGGATGGATGAAAAGTCCAACGGGGAAGCCACGTGAATGACAGACATCATCTTCTCAAGCAAAGGCTGAGTCACCTTTCTAATGGCTGTGTCCGAATGCTTTTCCTTCTCCAGAACTTGGTCAACCAGAGGAACACTGGTCTGTTCTGAAGGCACAGAGGCCCTCGGCGGAGCCTGTCTGCGCTGCCCCAGCTGCCGCTAGGAGATTAGATGGTGTGTGTGTGGCTGCTGTCCTGCCCCTGAGAAGAGCTCTCACCAGGGAGGATTTGAAGGACCACAAGCAATCTGGAAGATGGGCTCTTACTTTAGTCTTCAGGTTCATTAATGATGATAAGTGTGGGGCGTTTTTAGTGGAAATCTATTGATCTGTAATATTGTACAGCCTAGTGCTTGGACAATTACAGTCATTACAAAATCCTCACCACGATAATTGGAATTACCATCTGTCACTGAACAAAACTACTACAATATTACTGCCCATATTCCCTGTGCAGGACTCTGCATTCCCATGACCTCTGTACTTTTCAACCCAACTCTGTACTTTTCAATCCCCTTTACCTATTTCACATGTTCCTCCAACCCCTTCCAATCTCACAAACACCAATTTAATCTCTATAGTTTTAAGTCTGTTTCTATTTCTTGTTGTTTGTTTGTTCATTCATCGTGCTGTTTCGATTCCACACGAGTAAAATACAACGTTTGCCTTTCTGACTTATTTACTTGGAATAATATCCTGTAGGTCCAACCGTGTTGTCACAAATGGCTGAGTAATACCTCTTGTGTGTAGACACCACATCTTCACTATCCGTTCACCTGTTGATGGACTCCTGGGTTGCTTCCATAGCTTAAGTATTGTGACTGATGCCACAGGGAATGTGACAGTGCACATATCTTTTTATGTTAGTTTTTTTTGTAAGTTTACCCACCCAGAAGTAGAATTATGGACATATGGTACTTGTGTTTAGTGTTTTGTGGAAACTCCATACTGTTTTCCAAGGTGGCTGCACCAATTTAAATCCCAACAACGAGATTTTTTTTCTCCACACCTTCAACATCACTTGTTATTTCTTATCTTTCTGATACTAGCCATTCTGGCTTCTGTGAGGGGACAGCTCATTGTGGTTGTGATGTGCATTTCCCTGATGATTAGTGACACTGAGCAGCTTTTCATGCGTTAAGTGCCCATCTCTGTATTTTCGGTGGGAAAATGTCTGTTATGTCCCTGTTCCCGTTTTTTACTTTCCTTTTTGTTTCCCTTACCTGAAGGGATAATTCCACAAAAATATTGCTAAGACTGACGTCCATGAGTTCAGCGCCTCTGTTTTGTCCTAAGACATGTATGGGTTCAAGTCCTATCCTGAAGCGTTTAATCCACACTGAGTTTCCTTTCAGGTAAGAGGTACGAAGACTTTCCAATTTCATCTTGCAGGGAGCTGTCTCATTTTCCCAACACCACTTACTGGAGAGACAGTCTTTTCCCCACTGTATATTCTCAGCTCCTTCTTTGTAGACAATCTGGCCATATAAACATGGGTTGACTTCTGGACTCTCTATTCTGTTGCCTTGAGCTCTGTATCTGCTTTTGTTGCCAGGACTATATGGTTTTGTTTACTATAGTTTGAAATCTAGGACTGTTTTTTGCTTTCTCAAAATGGCTTTGTTTGTTGGGAATCTTTTCTGTTCTTACACAAATTTTAGAGTATCTTGATCTAGTTCTTTGAAAAATACTATTAGTATATTGATAGAGATTGCATTCAATATGTAGAGGGCTTTTTATAGTATGGGCGTTTTCAAAGAAATTAGTCCATACGATCCGTGACAATGTCACCTTCGATGTCTTTCATTAAATGTTTTATACCTGCCAGAGTAAGATGTTTCAACATCCTTGGTTACTTTTAACATGGTATTCTATTGTCTTTGAATTAATTGAACATGGGTTTGTTTCCTTAATTTCTCAGCTACATGGGTAGTAAATATAGAAATGCACAGATTTTGCGATATTAATTTGTGTTCTGCAACTTTTCTACATTCATTTATTACTTCTAATACTAATTAGTGAAGCCTTAAGGATATTCTACATACACTCTCAAATGATTTGCAAATATTGACCTTTTCTCCCTCCTCCTGAAGAGACCAGTGAAGGTATGGAGCCATCTTTACCCACGGAGGACAGGTTCCTGCAGGTCTCCAGCATCACATCTCTGTTGAGCTTCCTCTGACGTCAATCCAGCAAAGCCGACTCTTCCGGGGTGAAGTTCACAGCCACATCCTCAAAGACCACAGAGGCCTGAAACATACCACACATTCTATTGCAGCAAAGGTCCATGTGCACCCACGTGTGTGGGAGAATGAAGGGTGACGGGCAGGGAGCTGACTCCATTCCTAGGACCCCTGAGTCAGAACAGAGGGTGAGGACAACAGCTGACATGGACTTACACACACCCAATTTACTGGGATGTTTACACTGAGACAGATCTGAGCAGATCAGTACTGCACAGACTGAAAACTGAAATATTCACTCAGACAACACACAGACCGGAGGACACACGCTTGGCTTGCTCTAAAACGATTATGCCTCATCAGCTCCAAGAATTGGAACCAGAATGTCAGGATGCTGTGGACACTCAGATTCCAGGGCTGCTTGATGGGAGCAGCTCTCGCCCTGGAAGGAACAAGGGCAAGAAGCCTGCTGGAGTCCCCTCTCTTCCGACAGAGGCAGACACGACCCTTTCCCCGGATTAGTTGGGCTCTGGGCACGGACACAGGTCAGGGCCCGGGCGCCTGGCACACCTGATGTGTAAGACGAGTCCTGGGCCTTAAGAAACGTGGAAGTCAGCAGGGCCGCTCCAACATTTAACCCAGGGCCCAGAATTCAAGGAAAAGGGCACGAGAAGGAAGAGTCCCTGAGGGATTGATGGGGACACAGCCACCACTCACGTTAACACAGGGGGAAGAATCACAGCGTACGGACCGTTTTTAGCAACAGGCCTGAGTGATGGAAAGATATGCAGCAAAGGGCGCAGTGAGCACACAGCTGAATGCACACGGGCTCCTGAGTGACCCGCCTCGAAATGGCCACAGGCCCTAACTAACCCCTGCGACTTACAACCGGGCACAGGTCCCACACAGGGAGCATTCCAAAGGTTCCCATGCTCCCTCGTGACCCCATAACTGTAGCCCCGCCTCCCGGCAGACGGTCTCTCCTTTGCCATCCTGCCCGCTGCTCCCTCGCAGGGTATTCAGTAAACTTCTATCTCCTCTGTTCTGCCTTGGGGGAATTCTCTCATCCCTTGAGCTGCGGGCCTCCCCCTGATCGGGTCGCCCCACATTTGATGGCCTTCACAGGGACCCTCTGCTATACTGGGCCTCTCCTGGGATTTTCTAGGAATTTTCTGGGAGTTTCCCTTGGTGGACTGACTCTAAGTGTTCTCTGGGCAGCTGACAACCTCCACCTGAGGTTCCTCGTTGGTGAGGATCCCAAGTCCCAGGGGGCGTCTATGGGGCACCCCTTGCCCAACAGGATGAGGGATTTCCCCTCTTGCCCTTCAGGGGGATCCGTGACAGGAACCCACCCCTGGAGCAGACTGACCTGCCCTCACCAGACCTCCAGGGCCCCAACCTCCCCGACCAGTTTGAGGAGCCTCTGATTCCCGCCTGTGCAGATGGACCTGGGGGACATCTGGAATGATCGGCAATTACCTTTACCTCATTATCACACTAAAGTCTCTACCCAAGAAGGAGCAAAGCCTCCTATACATGACACACACACTGGGGACAGGCCTGCGGCCCTAAGGCCCACCCCCAGCACTCCTCCTGCCGGCCCCACTCAGGGTGACGAGGCTTCCCCATGGAAATACCCATCCAGCCCTAAACCAGAAGAGCCCATCCACCCTCCCTCCGGGGGGTCAGGGCTTTGGAAGTTATTTCCTGTGATCTACTGATCTCTGTATCTGCTGCTAATAAAGTTTTCTTCCTGCGACTGTCCATGTGCTGCGGTTTCTGACTCACCAAGGAGCTGGTGTGGTTTTGGAGTGGGGGAGGGGTTCGGAGCCTGACCACCAAGAAAAAATTCTCGAGATGCACAAAGATGGTTTACTACAGCACGGGGCCAGGACCCGTGGGCAGAAAGAGCTGCACTGGGTTTGAAGAGTGACTGATTCCGTGAGATTTTCTACCCTATGGAGGGGAGGGTGATATTGGGGTCCAGGAAACTGAGTCTATAGGTTCCTGAAGACTTCTCTTTTTCCTTGCAATTTCCTCAGACCTTTGTAAGCTGGTGGCAACTCAAGTCTTGCTTCACTGTGCTCTCCATCACTTAACTGCTGTGGGAAACAAAGGCAGAAGGAAATGGCAGATAAAATTCAGTTTCCTTACAATCTGGAGACCATTGACAAATACTTGAGGTTGGCAGACTAAAAGCCTCTCCCCAGGAACTCCCTTAGTCTTAATGCTTTGCTAGATGGAAAAACAACCTTAGCTTGACAATGGCAAGCCTGACCCCCCCTCCATCCTCCGTGTCTTCTTTAGCGTATGGAAATCACATTGGAAACTTCCCCAGGACTAGACCTCCCACAACCCCATAGTATATAAGCAGACTCTCCTCAAGTCCTGGAGCAGCTCTTCCTGCCCTTGGGTCCTGTCCTTGAGCTTTAATAGATTCACCTTTTTGCACCAAAGATGTCTTCAAGAATTCTTTGCGTGCGTAGGCTCTGGACCCCACCACCCCACCATCACCCCAAAACCTCATCATTAACCATTTATTTTTCTCTTTCCTTCATTCTTGGGCGGCTAAGAGTGCCTGAGGAATGTCACACATACGCCACCTGCGGGGAGGAGGGGTGGGTTGTCAGCTTGTACTGTGCCCACAGCCTCCTTTGTTTCCCACATCAGAGCACAGGACTCAGGTTGGTTGGGTGACAGGTCCACCGTGGGTCCCCCTGGAAGCTCAGCGGGTTAAGGGGGTGCCCAGAAAAGCAATCATTTTAGGACCCCAGCTCCACTCCGTGATCTACGCCTCTCCGGCTCTAATTGCCCAGCACACCCCTTGCAGAACTTCCTGGTCCGGGTCAGAATCACAAAGAAATGGAAAACCAGAAAAGCAATCTCAGCCATTTACGACTTGAAGGGAACAGCGGGTGTCTGCACCAGGCCAGGAAACAGCCAAACCCGTGAAACTCTCCGCGCGGTTTCCAAAGTGAGAAGGCCCTGCATTTCTTACCGGAGATCGCAGCCCAGGACCCCATGCGCGTGCACCTGCTCCCTCAGCGCGGGCTCAGCCCCGGCCCCACGTCCCACACTTACCTCCGCTGGATTCTAACGTCCAAGTCTCAGCCCCCGGGAGCAGCTCTGGCTCCGTGACCGTCACACTGCACGCGTGCTTTCTCGGCACGTCTTCCAGCTCGGTCCGAGCAACCTCACGCCCGCCTAGACTGCCCCCGACAGAGCTCCCCTTTCTGAATATTCATCCTCACCCTCCATAAAAGAAAAACCCTCTTCCCTGCTGGGGAGTCGCGGCTTCGGAAGCTATTCCCTGCGGCCTCCTTATGGCTGCAAATAGTTTCCTTTACGAGACAACTCACCCGGACAGTCTCTACCTGTCCTCCACCGAGGAGCAAACTCCTGCTTAGTCAGGTCGTCGCACACGCTTCCCGAATCCCAGGCCTCCCCCCCGCCCTTTCCCCTGCCCTCCCCCAGCCTCCCTTCTCAGTTCCATCCGCCCAGGACCCAGGTGCGGACCCCTGGGGACGGGGACACCCCGCCGCGGCCGCTTCCACCTAGTTCCGGCTGGTCCCATCCGCCCCGCCGGCCCGCGCACTCACCATCTCGGGGTCCCCGCTCCGCGCCCTCGGGGCGTCCTCCTACGCCGCGCACGATCCGACAGAGCCAGCCGCCCCGGCGGAGAGCCACACCCACCGGGCTCTCGCTCGGGCCTGATTGGGTGGTGTACAGGTGCCAGGCCCTGATTGGGCGATCCTTCAGTCCCTGCGACCTGATTGGATGGGTTCCGAAGACAATCCCCCAGAACCCGATTGGACGTTACCAAGCCACCTCGCTTCCTCACCGTGGATAGGACAGCCTTCGGCCCTTCCCGTTCTGATTGGAGGGTAGTCCTCGGTGGCCGAAAATTGGGCAGATACCCCCAGGTCCCGCCTTTTTCCCCCCTGAGTGACAGGCTGGCGGTACACACGTGTCCGATCCGCCCGCCAGGAGGTGGGCTCTCAGCTGAAAGAGCTCGGGGCGAGCTGAGCAGCCTGCCTCCTCCTATTCTGTTCAGGGAATCCGACTCACTTTCTCCGCGGAGACTCCCTAGTCCAGGGTCGAATTGGGACGCGAAAGAACAGAATGGCAGAATGGCCTGGTGACCCTGTGTTCGTGGTCGACACGGGGTGACGATGCACTTGTCCCCTATGTTTAAGAACAGCTCACTGACGGGGTGCCTGGGTGGCTCAGAGCCTGCAGCTTGCTTCAGATTCGGTGGCTCCCTCTCTCTCTGCCCCTCCCCCGCGCTTGTGCTCTGCCTCTGTCTCTCAAAAATAGAAGAACATTAAAAAAAATAAAAAATAAGAGAGAAGAAAGGTCACTGGTCTGTGGCCTCACCTAAGGGATGATTGGTCTCCTTGAGTTTTAACCTGGCCCTTTGAAAGCGTGAGGCCCCGACCTCTGAACCAACCTCCACGTTTCAGGCCTCAGGTCAATCAAAAGTGCCCTGAGGCCTCAGCCACCAAGGGATGTGGGACCCCGCGGCCCCAGCCAGGCACAGCCCCAGACGTGACACATTGCAATGATCAGGTGTGCATTACATTCTGCAAGGAAAGTCACACAGATCCATTTTATAATCCGTCCCTGTGGATGTGGAATGTAAAAGCTCCACATCCTTCTTCAGGTGGTGGGTTGATGTGGGACAGCTCTGGGAACACACAAAATAAAAAGAACGCTGGGTTTTACTCTTACAAGTGTGAGCCCTATGGGATGTGAATTATATCTCCATTTTCCTAAGCAAATTTAAAGGCCACAATAGCCAGGAAATCATGCCTCCTGGGCACTGTTGAAATACTTCGTGTCTCTGCGGATTTGCCCACTCTGCCTATTTAACGTAAGTGACTCACACCATGTGGCCTGGTGTGGCTGGTGTCTTCCACGTGGTATAACACTGTCACCATACGTTCACGTGCATGATGTGTCTGTCCTTCATTCCTCTCTGGGGCTGAATCGCCGTCCGTCCTGTGTCTACGCCACACCCTGTTCATCCATCCACGCACTGGGGGACAATGGGACGTTTCCCTCTTTTGCGGGGAACGCACAGTTTTGCACCTGGCATTCGTGTGCACACATCTGAGTGTCCGTTTCCGTTTACGTAGGCCTGGAACACTTGGGTCACACTGCCGTTCTGTGTTTCACTTCTTGAGGAACCACCAAACTTTTTTCCACGTCAGCTGCCCTGACACTCCCACCAGCCAAGCGCAGGGTTCCGCTTTCTCCACATCCTGGCTGCCGCTTCTTTTCTGGATTCTGGCTCCTAGCCGTCCTCGTGAGTGGGAAGTGGCATCTCATCGTGGTTCTGACTCGCATCGTCCTGATGGGAGGATCGTTTCCTGTGTCTATTAGACATTTGTGCATCATCTTAAGAGAAATGTCTCTTCAAGGTTTTGCTCACTGACTGGGCCACGTTGTTGTTATTCACTTAAGACCTCTTTGTGCATTCTGAATGATAAAATCTTATCATGGATGTGATTTACAAGGTTGTTCTCCCATTTTATGTCCTTTCAATCTCTTGATATTGACCTTTGATGCACAAAAGATTTTCATCTTGCTGAAGCCTTATTTAACCTACTTTTTCTTGTGTTCCCTGTGATTATCCTGTCAGTTAAGAAACCTTACCGAATGCGAGTTCATGAAGATTTCTCCCTGAGTTTCTTTCACTCTCGAATTATCCAGGACAGGCCCCTTCAGGGCTGGGGATTCTCAGCACAGCTGTTCCCAAGGCCTGGAACTGAGATGCTCTGATAACACACATGGCCCTGGACACTTGTCTAATGTGCAAGGCCATGAAGGTGTTTCTGTTTTAAGTGACGATCTTTGATTCCTATGTGAAAATACTTCTATGCATCCATACCTTCAGCATTATACTTCCAACATACAAGTTCTTGATGATTGCTCGTTTTTGGGTAATTCCCTCTACCTCATTATATAGAAAAGCATGTCCATGATTGAACAATTGTTCTTATGTATAAAATTCTGAAGTGGGATTTGTGAAGTTCCAAGAAAAACTTGGTTATAGTATTGATGAAATTCTACTAAAACCATCCAACTATTGGCGAAGTATTGACATCGTGGGAACATTTCCTGGAATCTCTCTCAGCCCACCTGCAAACCGCGAAATTCTCATGGCTCCAACTCTAATTCTGTCTGCACTCCAACCTCCACATCATTGCCACTGCTATGATCCACCCAGAGTGATCCACCACCTTGGACGACATCACCATCTTGCTGTCTGTTGTCATGGTAATGGGTCCAGTGAGGCTGCCCTATCAGTTCTTCTTGAGGGTCCACACCACCCACCACCAAAGTCAGTCTTCTTGGCTGAGTGGCACGTGACCCACCCCATCCTCTCCTCTCACATCTCCTGTGCCTCTTCCCCTCTCACTCTGCTGTAGACACAGCGGCTTCCAGCTGTCCCTTGGATATCCGAGGTCCCTTCCCTCCTTCGGAATGCATTCTTCTCCTGGGGCTGCTGTAACACAGTGCTACACACTGGGCGGCTGAGAGGACAGATATTTGTGGACAGAAAATTGAGGTGGCTGGAAGCCTGAGATCAAGTTGTCTGCAAGGTTGGTTCCTTCTGAAAGTTCTGAAGGAGAATGTGTCCCAGGCCTCCCTCCCAGCTTCCAGGGGTTGCCAAAGAACACTTGCATTCCTCAGCGGGTAGACACATCATGCCAATCCCTGCTTCTGTCTCACATGGTCAAGCCCTGTCTTCAGTGCAGGCCTCTGTGTCCCAATTTCCCAGTTTTATAGGGACACCCATCACTGGGTCAAGACCTACCCTAATCCAGTATGGCTCATCTTCCTTAAATGTACAAACACCTTATTTCTTTTCTTTTTTTTTTTTAATTTTTTTTTCAACGTTTACTTATTTTTGGGACAGAGAGAGACAGAGCATGAACGGGGGAGGGGCAGAGAGAGAGGGAGACACAGAAACGGAAACAGGCTCCAGGCTCTGAGCCATCAGCCCAGAGCCCGACGCGGGGCTCGAACTCACGGACGGCGAGATCGTGACCTGGCTGAAGTCGGACGCTTAACCGACTGCGCCACCCAGGCGCCCCGCAAACACCTTATTTCTAGATAAGGCTGTATTTTGAGGTTCCACATAGACAGGAAATGTGGGGGTACAATACTGAACCCAGAGTATGTGTGTGTTTGTACTGCATATACCTTGTCATGAATTTAGGTATCAACTTCCAGTGTTACGTGAAATCATTACTTTACTGTTTTGTTTTCCTAGTCCTTCCAACCACATATAGAGCTATCCCTCTAAAATATACATATATGTTTCAGACTGTATGTACATATATATTTCAGACTGTATGTATATTTAAGAAATATATAATCTCCATATACCTTATCTTTTTGTCCCTTCACTGTACTCCATTTTTCCATGCGACTGTGAAAGGTCAATAAAATTACATAGATAATTATGGTTCTGCTGAATTATTTCATTGTGGGTAAGGCTAACAGCCACTTTTCCCAGAATCCCCATATTTGTGGTTCTAGGTGACAACTCACCGGTGGCCTGAGTATTGAAAGTAGAGGTGAAGATGCCCTAGTCTAGTGTTGGGGTCACCATACAGATGGACAAATGCATAGGGGCTTATTTGCCAACAGCCTGCAGCCCAAATTTCTAACTAGCAGCCTGTCAATCAAGCATGTACCAAACCAAACACTAACCTTTTCCCCTCCTATTTTCTTAGCAGTCTTGCCTTCCACTCATGTCTCTATGACCCCCCAAATACGGATCAGATTCCATGGTCAGAAAGCCACAGCTTTGGGTTTTCCACCCAGCCCCACTGTGTCCCCCGAGCCACTGACTTAAAGTCATGTTTCTTGGATTTCTCTGGTGCTTTGACTCCCCTTTTCTTAATGACAGTCTTGAGTATGTGTAACGTATCATTTGTAGAGCAAGCACCCATTCTCTCAGTAATTGTGGAAGACCAGGCATCTTGATTCCAGGACAACAGATATAATGGTGCGGCTAAAAACCACATGGGACTCTGACCCTCTACTGCCCTGTTGAGTGTCTGCACTGTTCTATCCTTCCGTGTGAGAAACGAGCACCTTCTGCATATCTCAGGTGGGATGTGGGAGATTTCTCTTACTTGGGAGTTGAAGCCAAGAATTCAGCAAGTGTTCACGTTTTATATTGTGATTAAAAACTGCGTGCATTTGTTTAGTCAAACACAAGTTTGTATGCATGTTGCCTGGAAGAAAACTTGTCAATCATTTTTAAAAACCACCTGTATACTAACGAATGTAATTCTCTTTAACTTTTCATTGGCTGAGAGATTTTATCAAAATATCCCTTTGCACTTATGTAGTGTCAAGTCAGCCTTGCTATTTCTCATTTAGGACAATTCTTGGTTAATATTTTCATGCATTCTTAGTCATGGTACCAGCTGCACAGGATTTTAGGGATTTTTTCTTTTGGATCGATATTTTAAATTCTTATATACTTACGATCTTTGTCATTACCGTGATTGTAACACATTACTAAGACTAAGGCGATGACTTCATCAATGCCCTCCACTCAAAGACCACCAGGACCACACCTGTCGGCAGAGAGGATCACAGTGGATCGGGACATTGGATGACCACAACTCATGAAGGTGGGCGGAGGTGTCGGTGTGAGGGACACACTGTGACATGTACCGCGTGAGGACGTGTTCTGACATGACGCATGCAGACGTGTGACAGATGATGGGGGCGTGTGGGAAGGGCTCCTTTATTCTGGACTAGATGCCGTCAGGAGGTACAGCTAAGTTTGTGATTGGAGATCTTCACACTTCTTGTCTAGAAAGCAGGCGGGATGCGGTGCAGCTCAAACTATGAATAAAGAGGCAGCATGGGGCGCCTGGGTGGTTCAGTCGGTTAAGCATCCTACTTTGGCTCAGGTCATGATCTCCTGGTTCATGAGTTCGAGCCCCATGTCGGGATCTGTGCTGACAGCTCAGAGCCTGGAGCCTGCTTCGGATTCTGTGTCTACCCGTCTCTCTGCCCCTCCCCTGCTCATGCTCTATCTCTCTCTCTCAAAAATAAAATAAACATTTTTTAAAAATTTAAAAAAAAGAGGCAGCAGGCACATCAGCAAGAAGCAGGGAATATGTGGGGAGCTGTGTGGACTGGACTCTATTTTTTAGCCTCTTTACACACATGACCGTATCGTGGTCTTCATGTGCCTTGACGCATCACAGACAAGGGAGTGCCTCGTCCGAGGACAGGCGGGTGAAATGGTTTCTGCTCCGTGAATGTCACAGCCCAGTACCGAGCGCCGGGCCGGCTTCCGTGTCTGAGGCTATGACTGCCATTCTCACCGACTGTGTGAACATGGACGTGCTGCTTACTCATATCCAGCAGTGTGTTAAATGTCCTCCTTAAGGGAACCCTGTCAGCACATATAAATCTAGTTGCTAAAATCCTATACTTTTTTTCCCCTCTCCTTGTATGAGTTAACTGAGGCCTATAAATCTAGATGAATTTTTAGAGGGCACCAAGCATAGGAACAACAACAAAACAAACAACTCAGGATTATGATTCAAATTTATCCTTTCTTTCCCAGACTGTATACTCGGTGTCAGGTGCTAAAAGTTGAGCCCCCTCTTATGTGCCACACAGCCGGCTCAAAGCAAAGCAATGTTTGCTCAAAGCACACAATTATATTCCATGTTGACCCAGGCACTGCAGACACTTGCCCACATGTCCTCACACTCACTGCTTCCCAGCTGCCCATTTAGGCTCGTTCCCTTGGTGCCTCCCACAGTCACCCCATCTCTACGCACTGACTGTCCATCTCAGACCTGAGGATAAGGTTGTCTGTTGTCCTGGGCCTTCCTGTGCCCCCTCCTGTCATTGCCAAGACTGGCCAACCTTTAATGGCCACAGAACAGGTGCACCTTCAAGGCCTCTAAACATGTACTCAGTGGTTGTTCTGCAAAACTGCAGACTCAGAATCAGAAGGGCACTGCAAAGAAAAGGAACATAAATTCACAAAGAAAACATGCTCTGAGTATTTGCAATTGTGAACTCTTTTTAGACAATGTTTAAAATCAGGGATTTCATGGTTTTTCTATGAACAAGCAAGAATCCCACATCAAATGTCACATACGGACTCTTTCCCGCCAGTGCAGAAATTGCAATGTTGTTGTGATCCACACTTTCCATGTTGTTAGGTCAGTGTGTTGTCATCCCATGACAAGGTCATTTTGATGAACTGAGGACAGTAGACAGGAAAGCCCATTCTGACCCTGGTTGGAATGATAAGACATAAGCATTCCTCTCTGCAGACTGCACAGTGTACAGGTATCTCTATTTTCCATTTATGCTACCACATTCCTGTACATTTCCTTTACTGTTTCCTTCCCCACATCCCAGTGGGACTGCGGCTCCCCTTACACACCATCTCAGACATGAAACCCAACCTGAAATACAACCGGACTACGACCATGCCTGGGGCCAGAGAAGCATCCCTGGAGGCCATCTGACACAGCAACAGAAACTGATTTATGTCAATTGGGGGCAGATCAACAGAAGTATCAGTGGTTTGAAGGAAAAGAGAAAGGCATGGCCCATTTTTCCTCCACTGGAATTAATACAAGGATACATCGATGGGTGAAACATTACCGACCAATTACCCACCCATCACAGGAAGAAACCTCCTGTTGAGCACTATCAGCACTATTCCTAGTAAGAACAAGTAAGGGAATAAGGACATGTTTCCATTCTGGTATCGATTTTCACGTAAACATCGAAGAGCTATTTGGAAAACACACACTGGGAACAGCATTTCCAGAAATTAATAGTGTCCTCAACGCAGTTATGCCTGGAGCTCCGTGTAAGAACTCATTCCCACCACAACTAAGACTCACCTCACCAACGACACTGTTCTAGTTGTTGACGGACAAGTAGGGAAGATGTGTGTCTGGCTCCCCATCCCACAGTCTTAACCTGTAAGGCCAAGACTCCTGGTGTTCTTTGTCAAAGACCATTTCATAAGCAATATTGAGGTTTTCAAGATTAGGAGTGACAACGTCATTTTTATAAATAAAAAGTGGTAGTTGTAAAGGAGTTAAAGAAAATCACAGCAGAAAGTAAAACGTCAAAAGGTGTAAGTTTTGTGAGAACACAAAAGGGAAATAAAATAAAGGCAGGAGGCCAGCCGGAGATGCTCCTTGTTCAACCCCTGGCCACCTGCAGACTCAACAGGAAAAGACTTTACTGCCCTTACCCCATTGAGAAAACTTTCCCCTGCCCAGCAACAGTCTAGCCAATGAGAGGCTGTCACACCCCAATGAGACGGCTCCACCGTCACAGCTCCACCAATGAGAGACGGTGACAGCTCAGTCAATGAGAAGCCACCATCTTCAAACCGCGGTTTGCCCAAATGGACTTTTTCTGTATAAGAGCTCCTCCCCTCTCCCTACTCCTCCTTTGCCTATGAAAGAGCATCCTCTCCTTTGTTCTCAGGTCCTGGGGGTCCTCGGACCATATGGGGAAAGGCAGGTCCCCTGCCAGGAGGATATATGGTAGAGGCCATGCAGCTTCCTCACAGGCAAAGATCTCAGCAGACCCCATATTTCAGCCATGTTTGCTGGTATTGGAACAAGGACGTCAGGGGGCATGAGGGAGCAGTGAAACGTGGCGTCAGATGTATGTTTTGATTTACCATAGTCCCCGAACCACTGCTGCTACATGATAATGCTAAATTTTTCTGGGGCGGACTGGCACCAGCCACAGTCTCTGAGCATCTGCAGCAGCACAGTCATGTGAACATTCCTGGGGGTAGGCTGGCACCCGGCCATTACTCAAAGATACCCTCCCCAGAGGGTCAGAGCGGGTTCAAGCCTCAGGGCCCTCAGAAGTGAGGGATTTGGAAACACAGCCCCATCTGAGATAAAATTCGGGAGGGAGGTGCTGCTTGGCAGGCTGAAGGCTTGGTTGCGGACAGTGTAGAAGCGGTGAGTGGATGGAAGCTGGAGACAAAGGAGGGATGCTTGGTTGCTAGTCGGCGAGAGCAGAGTTCTGATCCTAGAGACTGGGAAGCTGGGTGACACCATTTTCACCTCTTCTGAGCATGCACATACACTCATACATGTGACACACCAATCCACCCCCAGTAAGCTAAGCAGCACCACCTAGTGGAGTACAGAGCCATTACACCAAGCCCGGTCCAACTACACCAACCAAGCCCTAGAGGATCACCACAAGTCTCTCTGCCTGCTTAGTGTACAGACTATAAAATGCTTCATAGTTTGACTTCTAGGGAAACCAATGTAATTTCATTCGGATTTCATTCTGATTGCTGGTCCATCTATTCATTTTTTTCTTTTCTTATTCTTGAACAGAAAGAGAAAAAAATTATTTTTACTTTCCATTTTTATGAAGAAAGATTTTTCTATTTTTAATTTTTTTGTAAATTTTTAGTCTGTTTTACTTTCTTAATTTTATTTTATTTTACTGTATACATCCTTTTAAAATTTTTAAAGTTTTCTTTTTTTCTTTCCTTTTTTTTCTATATTCTATCAAGCTTCTTTCAACAACCAGATCAAAACACACTTAGAACCTAGCTTCCTTTATTTGACTTTTTTGTGTTGTTTTTAATTTTTAATTTAATTTTTTATTTATTAATTATTTTTCTTCCTCTAAAATGACAAAATCAAGGAATTCACTCCAAAAGAAAGAACAGGAAGAAATGACAGCCAAGGACTTAACACAGATATAAGTAAGATGTCTGAACTAAAACTTAGAGCCACGATAATAATACTAGCTTGGGGTGAAAAGAAAATAGAATACCTTTCTGCGGAGATAAAAGAAGTAAAATATAGTCAGGACAAAATTAAAAATGCTATAATTGAGATGCAATCTCAATGGTTCCCAAAGCAGCAAGGACGGATGAAGCAGAGCAGCAAATCAGCAATATAGAAGACAAACATGGAGAATGAAGCAAAAAACAAGAGGGAAACTAAGGCAAAAGAGTATGATATAAGAATCAGAGAACTCAGTGACTCATTAAAAAGGAGTAACATCCAAATCATAGAGATCCCAGAAGAAGAAGAGAAAGAAAAAGGGGTCAAAGTTTTGTGTGAGCAAATCATAGTGAAAAACTTTCCTAACCTGGGGGAAGACAGACATCAAAATCCAGGAAGCACAGAGAATTCCCATTAGATTCAACAAAAACTGACCATCAACAAGGCATATCATAGTCAAATTAACAAACTATGCAGACAGGGAAAGAATTATGAAAGCAGCAAGGGAAAAAAGTCCTTAACCTATAAGGAAAGACAGGTCAGGGTCGCAACACACCTAGCCACAGAAACCTGGCAGGCCAGAAAGAAGTGGCGGGATATATTCAATGTGCTGAATCAGAAAAATATGCAGTCAAGAATTCTTTCTCCAGCAAGGCTGTTATTCAAAATAGAGGAGACATAAAGAGTTTCCCAGAGAAACAAAAACTAAAAAAGCTCCTGACCACTAAACCAGCCCTGCAGGAAATTTTAACAGGGACTCTCTGAGGGGAGAAAAGACAAAACAAAACAAAAACACCAAAAGCAACAAAGACTAGAAAGTCCCAGAGAACACCATCAGAAACTCCAACTCTACAGGCAATACAATGGCAATACATACCTATCTTTCAGTACTCACTCTAAATGTCAATGGACTAAAAGTTCCAATCAAAAGACATAGCGAAACAGAATGGATAAGAAAACAAGATCCATCTATATGCTGCTTACAAGAGACCCATTTTAGACCTAAAGACACCTTCAGATTGAAAGTAAGGGGGTGGAGAACCATCTATCATGCTAAAGGTTGCCAGAAGAAAGCTGGAGTAGCCACAATTGTATCAGACAATCTGGATTTTATTTATTTATTTATTAACATTTATTCACTTTTGAGAGACAGAGCACAAGTCGGGGAGGGGTAGCGAGAGAGAGCGCCAGAATCGGAAGCAGGCTCCAGGCTCCGAGCTGCCAGCACAGAGCCTGACACGGGGCTTGAACCCACGAAGTGTGAGATCATGACCTGAGCTGAAGTTGGACGCCCAACCTACTGAGCCACGCAGGTGCCCCAGACAATCTAGATTTTAAAATTAAAGTGTAACAAGAGATTAAGAAGGGCATTATATCATAATTAGGGGGTCCATCCACCAAGATCTAACAATTGTGAACATTTATGCCCCTAACGTGGTGCACCCAAATATACAAATCAATTTACCACAAACATAAAGAAACGCATTGACGATAACACCATAATAGTAGGGGACTTTAACACCCCATTTACAACAATGGACAGAGCATCTAAGCAGAAACTCAACAAGGAAACAATGGCTTTGAATGACACACTGGACCAGATGGACTTAACAGATATATTCAGAACTTTTCATCCTAAAGCAGCAGAATATACATTCTTCTCAAGTGCACATGGAACATTCTCCAGAACAGATCACATACTGGAACACAAATCAGCCCTCAAAATGTACAAAAAGATTGAGATCATACCATGCATATTTTCAGGCCATAGAGCTATGAAACTTGAAATCAACTACAAGAAAAAAATGGAAAGACAACAAATACTTGGAAACTAAAGAACATACTACTAAAGAATGAATAGGCTAACCATGAAGTTAAAGAGGAAATTAAAAAGTACATGGAAGTCAATGGAAATGATAATACCACAGCCCCAAACCTCTGGGATGCAGCAAAGGCGATCATTAAAGGGAAGTATATAGCAATTCAGGCATTCCTAAAGAAGGAATAAAGGTCTTAGATACACAACCTAACCTTACACCTTAAAGAGCTGGAAAAAGAACAGCAAATAAAGTTCAAAACCAGCAGAAGATGGGACATAATAAATATTATAGTGGAAATCAATGCTATTAAAATAAAACAGGCAAGCAAACAAACAGTAGAACAGATCAATGCAACCAGGAGCTGGTCCTTTGAAAGAATTAACAAAATTGATAAACCCCTAGCCAGATTGATCATAACGAAAAAGGAAAGACCCAAATAAATAAAAACACAAATGAAAGAGAGATCACAACCAACACTGCAGAAATACAAACAGTAATAAATGAATATTATGAGCAATTAGATGCCAATAAAATGGGCAATCTGGGAGAAATGGACAAATTCCTAGAAACATATAACTACCAAAACCGAAACAGGAAGAAATAGAAAATTTGAACAGACCCAAAACCAGTAAAGAAATTGAATTAATAATCAAAAATCTCTAGGAGCACCTGGGTGGCTCAGTTGGTTAAGCATCTGACTTCGGCCTAGGTCATGATCTCACCATTCCCGAGTTCAAACCCTGTGTTGGGCTCTGTGCTGACAGCTAAGAACCTGGAACCTGTTTCAGATTCTGTGTCTCCCTCTCTTTCTCTGCCCCTCCCCCACTCATCTCTCTCTCTCTCTCTCTCTCTCTCTCTCTCTCTCTCTCTCTCAAAAATAAACAAACACTAAAAAAAAAAAAAAAAAATTCTCCGAAAAAAAACAGAGTCCTGGGCCAGATGGCTTTTCAGGGGAACTCTACTAAACATTTAAAGAGTTAACACCTATTCTGTTGAAGCTGTTCCAAAAAACAAAAATGGAAGGAAAACTTCCAAACTCATTCTATGAGGCCAGCATTACCTTCATTCCAGAACCAGACAAAGACCCCCTAAAAAGGAGAGCTACAGACTAATTTCACTGATGAACACAGATGCAAAAATTCTCAACAAGATACTAGCCAAATGGATCCAACAATACATTAAAAGAATCATTCACCATGATCAAGTGGGATTTATACCTGGAATGCAGGGCTGGGTCAATATCCACAAATCAATGCGGTACATCACATTAATAAAAGAAAGGACAAGAATTACATGATCCTCTCAACAAATGCAGAGAAAACATTGACAAAATACATCATCCTTTCCTGATAAAAACCCTCAAGAAAGCAGGGATAGAAGGATCATACCTCAAGACCATAAAAGCCATACATGAGAGACCCACTGCTAATATCATCCTCAATGGGGAAAAACTGAGAGCTTTCCCCCTAATGTCAGGAACACGACAGGGATGTCCACTCTCGCCACTGTTATTCAATATAGCATTGGAAGTCCTAGCCTCAGCAATCAGATGACACAAAGGAACAAAAATCATCCAAATCGGCCAGGAGGAAGACATACTTTCACTCTTTGCAGATGATATGATTCTCTATATGGAAAACCCAAAAGATTCCACCAAAAAAGTGCTAGAACTGATCCATGAATTCGGCAAAGGTGCAGGATATAAAGTCAATGCACAGAAATCAGTTGCATTTCTATACACCAATGATGAAGTAACAGAAAGAGAAATCAAGGAATTGATCTCAATTTAAAATTGCACCAAAACACATAAAATTCCTAGGAATAAACCTAATCAAAGAGGTGAAAAATCTATACACTGAAAACTTTAGAAACTTATGAAAGAAATTGAAGAAGACACAAAAAATGGAAAAATATTCCATGCTCATGGACAGAACAAATATTGTTAAAATGTTGATACTACCCAAAGCAATCTACATATTCAATGCAATCCCTATCAAAATAACACCAGCATTCTTCACAGAGCTAGAACAAACAATCCTAAACTTTGCATGGAACCAGAAAAGACCCCAAATAGCCAAATCAATCCTGAAAAAGAAAACCAAAGCTGGAGGCATCACAATCCCAGACTTCAGGATGTATTACAAAGCTGTAATCATCAAGACAGTATGGTACTGGCACAAGAACAGACATTCAGATCAATGGAACAGAGTAGAGAACCCAGAAATGGACCCACAAACATATGGCCAACTAATCTTTGACAAAGCAGGAAAGAATATCCAATGGAATAAAGACAGTCTCTTCAGCAAGTGGTGCTGGGAAAACTGGGCAGCGACATGCAGTAAAATGAACCTGGACCACTTTCTTACACCATATACAAAAATAAACTCAACATGGATGAAAGACCTAAATGTAAGACAGGAAGCCATCAAAATCCTTGAGGAGAAAACGAGGCAAAAACCTCTTTGACTTCAACCACAGCAATTTCTTAGTCAATATGTCTCCAGAAGCAAGGGAAACTAAACCAAAAATGAACTATTGGGACCTCATCAAGATAAAAACTTGGAAACAATCAGCAAAACTAAAAGATAACTAATGGAATGGGAGAAGACATTTTCAAATGACATATCAGATAAAAGGTTAGTATCCAAAATCTATAAAGAACTTATCAAAGTTGAGCATGAAAAAATGCTCAACATCACGGAAATACAAATCAAATCAATACAAACACAAATCAAAACCACAATGAGATACCACCTTAAACCTGTCAGAATGGCTAACATTAACAACTCAGGCAACAACAGATGTTGTCAATGATGTGGGGAAAGGGGAACTCTTTTGCACTGCTGTTGGGAATGCACACTGGTGCAGCCACTCTGGAAAACAGTATGGAGGTTCCTCAAAAAATTAAAAATAGAACTACCCTATAACCCAGCAATTTCACTACTAGGTATTTATCCAAAGGCTACAGGTGTGCTGTTTCAAAGGGACATATTCACCCCAATGTTTATAGCAGAGCTATCGACAATAGCCAAAATATGGAAAGAGCTCAAGTGTCCATCAACAGATGAATGGATAAAGAAGATGTGGTGTGTGCATACACACACACATATACATACATACATACATACATACATACATACATACATACATACGTACATACATACATACAATGGAGATTACTCAGCAGTCAAAAAGAATGAAATCTTGCCATTTGGAACAACATAGATGGAACTATAGGCTGTTATGCTAAGCAAAATCAGTCAGACAGAGAAAGAGAAATATCGTATGACTTCACTCATATGTGGAATTTAAGATACTAAACAGATGAACATAGGGGAAGGGAAGCAAAAATAATATAAAAAGAGGGAGGGGAAAAAACATAAAAGACTCTTAAATATAGAGAACAAACTGAGGGTTGCTGGAGAGGGTTGTGGGAGGGGGAATGGGCTAAATGGGCAAGGGGCATTAAGGAGGACACCTGTTGGGATGAGCACTGGGTATTATATGTAGGGGATGAATCACTGGATTCTATTCCTGAAACCATTATTGCACTATATGCTAACTAGCTTGGATATAAATTTAAAAATAAAATAAGAAAATTCTCACTTTTTACTGACAGCATATGAAATCTCTCCACACAAAAATTTTAAAAAGTGTAGCTTCTGGTATTATTACAAAGAGCCAGGATTTTGGAAAAAATCTTCTTCAAATGTAAGCACTCCATCCACCTGCATCCCTCCACCTGGTCTTTCTGACATCCTCCTCATTCTCAGTGACAGTGCTCCAGGGAACCACAGGGGCTCTTCCCAGCTGTCCGTCTTAATCAGCTTGTGGAACCACCTGCACATTGGGAATGAATCTCTGTCCTTGTTGACACCAGAAGTACACTCTTGGTCCCCAAACTCCTGCTGTAATGCAGCCCCTGCCTGGAAGGATTAATATAGTTCCAGTATTTTGGGGGGGGGGGGTGTCTAAAAAAAATCTGAACAAATTCCTGTCTGTGAGCCTATTCCTTTTGTCCAGGACATTTGCGAGAAACTCACCGTCTTTTTATCCTTTCTTCCTCCTCTATTCACGTATTAGGCAGAGATTTCTTAGAACAGGATCATGACAGAATTTCTTTCCTCCAAAAGGGAGACATAATTCTAAACTTTGACAGTAGTAATCAGATTAACCAACCAGGGAGATCAAATGACCCTTGAACACATTTTATCAGCTCTATCTCTGAGGCCCCAGAGTGGAATCTGGGGACACTAACCATTTCTTTCAACTGGATCACCTACCATCGTCTTTCTGGGAAGCATCCTCAACTGATATTGGCAGAATCGTAGTGTAGCTGCTATGAATATAAAATTGTATTTTTCAAACCCTCCTGGCAGAATGGAATGAGACAATATACTACAAATAAAGAGGCTCTTCAGGGCATCAGGCCCATCCTAAGAACAGAAGGCTCAGGTGCTCAGAATCCCCTATACGGTTTCCTGTAGTGCCTCTTTCACTTGGCAGAACCTAATGGATGATAACGGATGTCTGTCCAAGACGTCTCAGCAATAAATAACATCTTTCTCCCTCCAAGCTCTGTTGTTCTTAAGCCCTATTGGCTACTGGCATGCACTGCCACTGAGAGCAAATTCTTCAGACCACATTTGGACCCAAAGAAAACTCATGACAGCTTAATGCTGACCCGTCCCCTTTTGACTCCCCATGGCATTTTACATGCCACTCCTCTAAACAATAAAGATTCTTCATAGTTCACTGATGTGTTTTTTTAAAAAGGAGGAAGGGGCGCCTGGGTGGCGCAGTCGGTTGAGCATCCGACTTCAGCCAGGTCACGATCTCGCGGTCCGGGAGTTCGAGCCCCGCGTCGGGCTCTGGGCTGATGGCTCAGAGCCTGGAGCCTGTTTCCGATTCTGTGTCTCCCTCTCTCTCTGCCCCTCCCCCGTTCATGCTCTGTCTCTCTCTGTCCCAAAAAATAATAAAATAAATGTTGAAAAAAAAATAAAAATAAAAATAAAAAGGAGGAAAACAGTAAATATTAGGTTGGGTATGCTTTTGCAAATCCTTTTTTTTTTTAAATTCCATTTTATTATTTTTTTACATTACCTCTACGCCCAGTGTGGGGCAAAAACCCACAAGTCCAAGACTAAGAATTACATGCTCTACTGACCGAGTCAGCCAAGTGCCCTGCAAATCCTTTTAAAGGTACCAAGGTGGCAATACTTTTCCCTTTGAATGTCCAGCCCCATAGGATGTTACATACCGTTACATGACCAAATATCATAGTCAAGGGTAAAACCACAAGCATTTCGTCCCATAGTTGGAATGACTTTGGGGTACCTCAGAACTGTGGAACATTATGGAAACAGCAAGGGTTTTTTTTGTTTTTGTTTTTTGGTTTTTTGGGTTTTTTTCTTACCTCTATTAAGGATAAAACCAAAGGGGCTCTTATGTCCAGAATTTACCAAATACCATATTTTGGTCGACTGATCTGGCTGAGATCAAGGGTACTGGTCTTTCCAGGCACCCCCTGGGGGCCAGAGGAAAGCACCCCACTGGTATTTCCACCACAATCACTGCTTTAGGAAATAAGCAGGCAAACCTGAGTCATGGTCCAAAGGGATGTCCCCGCGCACTGAAGAAAAAGTTCTCACTTAGTCAGAGTGGACATGCAGGGCTCTCTCTGCCAGCAAAACAGCACCAGGAGCAAACTGCATAGTCTTTATTTCCTGTTCGCCAGGAATAAACATCAAAGAATGTCAAAGCACGGGAGGAAAACACAAAGAGCCTCCGGACATAGACCACACACACATCCGGTGTTTACATGAAAGCACGTAGGGAAGATGTGCGGTTTTGAAGACTGCCAGGCGACGACAGTGGGTCTGTTCCTGAACTGGCTCCTGGGAGATCATGGGACTCTGGATCTCACAGGGCTATCGGTGGACAGCCTTGAGCCCAGAACATCGCTGATGTTTCAGCATTTACCCCATTCACTTTCCCAGGTCTTGCAATCCACTCTCAAGAAATAACTGCACAAGGGATGTTCTTCTAGGTCATAATTTGGAATAAAATCAATCTAAGAACTAGTGCCAGAAAGATAAACCAATATCAGAACTTTATTTTTTTTTTTCCAACGTTTATTTATTTTTGGGACAGAGAGAGACAGAGCATGAACGGGGGAGGGGCAGAGAGAGAGGGAGACACAGAATCGGAAACAGGCTCCAGGCTCCGAGCCATCAGCCCAGAGCCCGACGCGGGGCTCGAACTCAAGGACCGCGAGATAGTGACCTGGCTGAAGTCGGACGCTTAACCGACTGCGCCACCCAGGCGCCCCTTGAACTTTAAAAATTGAAGAAAAAGGGGTGCCCAGGTGACTCAGTGGGTTAAGTGTCCAAGTCATGATCTTGAGGTTTGTAAGTTCAAGCCCCGCGTTGGATTCTGTGCTGACAGCTTGGAGGCTGAAGCCTACTTCAGATTCCGTGTATCCCTCTCTCTCTCTCTGCCTCTCCCCCACTTGTGCGCTCTCTCTCTCTCTCTCTCTCTCTCTCTCACCCGATCTCAAAAATAAACATTTTTGAATTTTTTAAAAATTGAAGAAAATGAGAAAATTGATGTGAAAATATAACTTTTAATAACAAAGACTGAAAAGACGAGTAGACACAGAATCAGGAAATTCCAGTATCCATAACAGAGGACAGAAAAGAACTTTCAACAATGAGGGGTCTAACATCATGAAAACTTATCAAGAACATTTTGGAATGTATATAATTCAAGACATTTTTTTGTAAAAGTATATAAAGGTGTTAAGTACACACCAACAATAGACACATTTTTATCACCTCTAGGTCCAAAAGACATTATAATGGGAAAGAGACATGTTGTACAAAACTATGTGATTACTTCAAGTCTGAGGTAACATCTAGGTTGTACAGATATAGAGGACAAAGAAGGCCACTTAAAACCATCAGTGTTCATATCAGTGAGATGAACTAGGAATTCATACACTTGGGATCCCAGTCAAGGAAGAGGCACCTGGAAAGTCAAAGCCATATTCACAACAATGAAAAGATTTCTCTCCTGACTGAATTTTCATGAACAAAATACATGAAGTTCTATACCTGAAGTTTTCCCAAAATTGTGTGCATTCAGGATCATCTCCGTTGTACTAACTCGCATTTTCAATAAGATTTGAAAGGAGGGATGCCTGGGTGGCTCAGTCATTTGAGCATCTGACTTTGGCTCAATCATGATCTCACGGTTCATGAGTTCAAGCCCCACATCTGGCTCTATGCTGACAGCTCAGAGCCTGGAGCCTACCTCAGATTCTGTTTCCCTCTCTCTCAGCCCCTCCCCTGCTCATGCTCTGTCTCTGTCTCAAAAATAAACATAAAAAAATATTTGAAGGAAAAATAAATGCTTTCCTACAGTGTGGCTTTGCTCACAGATTCCCGGACAGGCTTTTCCATAGTGCTTAAGTGTGTAATGTTTCACATTAGTGTGCTTGCACGTGTGTTCTCGAAGGGAAGAGGGACAACTGAAGGCTTTCCCACAGAGCGATCATTCATAAGGTTCTTCTGCCCAGGTCTACGAGACACTGGAAGGTCTTACCAGAGTCCTTACATACAGAGGCTTACTGTCCACTGTGCAGCCTCATGTGTTCTTGAAGGGAGCAGTGATTTGTCAAGGTCTCTCCCCAGGGTGTTTCTTCATATGCGCTCGAAGAGAGGAGGAGAACTTGTACACCTTCCCACACTTCTTACATTCATAGGATTTAATGGTGCTGTGTGTTTTCAAATGACTTTCAAAATTTTGCAGCTGACGGAAAGCTTTCCCACACTCTATACACTCAAAAGGTCTCTCCTCAGCATGTGTCCTCATGTGTGCTCCCAAGTTTGAAGGAGATGTGAAGGCTTTCCCACAGTGCTGACATTTACAGGGTTTTTCCCCAGTGTGTGTCCACGCATGTATTCGTAGGTCTCTGTGATACCTGAAGGCTTTCCCACACTCCTGACATTCATAGGGTTTCACTACATTGTGTGTGGTCATGTGATGTTCAAAAGGTTGATGCTTCCTGAAAGTTTCGCCACACTCCTTACATTCCAAGTGTCCACCCACTGAGTGTCTTCTCGCAGTATGTAGTACGAGGGTGTGGTGTCGAATGAAGGCTTTTCCACAGTGCTGACATTTATAGGGTCTCTCCCCAGTGTGTTTCCTCACATGTTCTCGCAGGCATGAGTTATACCTGAAGGCTTTCCCACACTCCTGACATTCATAGGGTCTCTCCCCCGTGTGTATTGTCACATGCTCTCGCAGATTCCCAAGATATCTGAAGGCTTTCCCACATTGTTGACATTCATATGGTCTTTCCCCAGTGTGTGTCCTCATATGCACTCGCAGGTCTGTGTGATCCCGGAAGGCTCTGCCACATTGCTTACATTCATAGGGTTTCACAGTACTGTGAGTGGTCATGTGACGTTTAACATGTTCATACTTTCGGAAAGATTTCCCACATTCCTTACATTCATAGGGTCTTTCCCCAGTGTGTGTCCTCATATGTACTCGCAGGTCTGGGTGATGCTTGAAGGTTTTGCCACACTCCCGACATTCATAGGGTTTCATTACATTGTGTGTGGTCATGTGACGTTCAAACTGTAGATGCTTCTTGAAAGTTTTCCCACACTCCTTACATTCCAAGTGTCTGTCCCCTGTGTGTCTTCTCCTAGGTACTAGAAAGGACTGCTGGCCAGGGAAGGATTTCCTACAGGGCTGATATTTATAGAGTTTCTCTGGAGTGTGAGTCCTCACATGTTTCTGCAGGCCTGACTTACACTGGAAGGCTCTCCCACACTCCTGACATTGATAGGTTCTCTCCCCAGTATGAGTTCTGACGTGATGTGTAAGATCAGAGTGACACATAAAGGCTTTCCCACACACATCACATGCATGGACTCTCTGTACACAGTCATTTTGCACATGACCCTGAAAAGAAGAAATGCAAGTGAAAGCTTTTCCACATTTCTTGCACTCCATAGACTTTTTACTACGGAGACTCTTCGCATATGTCTCCGATGCTCTCCCGGTGACCTGACCTTCATAGGGTTTCTCCACAAGGTCTGCACCCACCTGAGTGCTGAGGCTTGAGACGGAGCTACAGGCCGGCCCACATTCCTCACAGGGACTAGATTTGAGTCCTGGGTGAGATCTTCCCAGAGTCCCTAGAAAAAAACCATCTGTGAGGGCTTCCCTACACTTAGCGCATTCACAGGATTTGCCTCCAGTGGGACAGCCCTCATGCACAGTAAGACTTGTAATTGGGTTCAGGGTTTCTCCACATGGATCTCCTTCAATACGTTCACAGACACTCTCCACCAAAGGACTTCTGTTCAAAATAGGAAGGTACATGGTTAGGGAATAATGATTATAAGTGATCTCTTTATTACCTAATGATCTATTGGTGTTTGTTAATCATTATTGGGTTACATGATGGATATTCTCAATGAATGAGTATGTTTTTAGCACTGTGTGCAAGGTTCCAAAGTGGAACAAGCTTCCTGTTCTCCCTGAGGACTCAAATAGAGTCATAACATTCAGGGCTTCTTACATATGCTTTTCCCTGACCATTTTTTCCAACTGAATTGTTTTTCAGATGATCAATAGGTAGAATGCATTTATAAAGGTTTGTCTTGTGAAAATTTCGACTACACGATTGTTGCGCTTGGTTTGCAACTGTTCTCTAATTCCAGGTCAGTCTCACAATCGCCAACATCGCCCCCTTCCTCCCTTACAAGTGTCACTCACCTCAAAAGCCCTTCCTGCATTCGGGTCAAATCTCCACTGCTGTGAAATTTCTGCTTCTCTACAAACACAGAACAGGAATCATTTTTTGTATACATTAGTATTTTCACTCAGAGGCTCATTCTGCAAAGAATTCCGCTGAGTCTTTGATCTGCTCATTTTACCTTGACTGGGAGAAACTACAAGAAATGGGAGTCTAATTGAATTTCTCGGAAATGATCTGATATGTAAGGTAAGAAAACAGACCATGTATCTCTATTTATATACTGATCCCGAAATGTAAATGAACTTCATGAGGAAGAATGGTCATGTGACCAAAAAATTCCGAGGACCCTTGTGACTCGAGACTTTGGCAATAATAGAGAAAGTGTCTGAAATGGCAGCCCGTTCATTCAGAAATACTTCAAACTAGATGGACACTAATGTGGAGTTAAGAATTATCAGAAGAGCCCAGTAGGAAGGAACTGGGCAAGATACACACATCCACACCCTACCTCTATAGGAAGACAGAAAGACTGGCCACATGGGGTATGATGGATGAAAAGTCCAACAGGAAAGCCGGGTCAATGACAAATTTCACCCTTCTCAAAAACAGAGTCATGTTTCTAGGGGATGGGTCCAAATGTCAATCCCTTGTCCGGAACCTGGTCCAACCAAGGGTTGATCAGTTCTGAAGGCACATAGGCCTTTGGTGAAGCCTTCCTACACTGCCCCAGCTGCCATTAGAGGTCGGGTGATGTGTGTGGCTGCTGGCCTGCCCCTGAGAAGAGCTCAGCGGGAGGGAGGATTTGAAGGACAACAAGCAATCTGGAAGATAGGCACTAACTTTAGTCTTCAGGGTCATTGATGACCGATAATTGGGTGGCTTTTTATTATTTATTCATTTATTAACTCATTCATTTAATCATTCTTTTACTAGAAGCATACTGACCTATATATTAGTGTCAGATGTACAATACGGTGATTTGACAATTACATACATTACAAAATGCTCACCATAAAAAGTGTAATTGCTGTCATTATACACAACTATACAATTATTGACCATATTCCCTATGCTCTACTTTTCCTTCTGGTAACTTATTTATTCAACAAGTGCAAATCTGTTCTTCTCAATCCCCTCCATGATTTCACCTGTCTCTCAATCCCATTCCAATCTCACAAACACCAATTTGTTCCCTAGAGTTTTAAGACTGTCCCTATTTTCTGTTGTTTGCTCATTTTGTCATTTAGATTCCACATATAAGTAACGTGTTTTGTTTGTCTCGCTGTCGGACTTATTTACTTGGTATAATACTCTCTAGGTCCATCCACGTTGTCACAAACATCACAAATTTGTCCCTTTTGTATTACTGAGGGATAGTTCCTTGTATGTAGATACCACATCTTCATTATCCATTCATCTGTTGAAGGACACCTGCATTGCTTCCCTATGTTGAGTACAGTGTGTAACAGTCCGGTGAACCAGGGGGTGCACATGTCTTGTCGTGCTGGCTTTTTTTCTTTGGTGAACTACCCAGAAGTGGAATTATGGACTACATGGTACTGTTGTGTTTCATTTTATTGTGGAAATTCCAAACTGTTTGCCAAGCTGGTTGCACCCATTTAAACCCCACAGACGAGGAGTTTCCTTTTCTCCACATCCTCACCAACACTCGTATTTCCTGTCTTGTTGACACTAGCCGTTCCGGCTGCTGTGAGGGGGCAGCTCATTGTGGTTTTGATGTGCACTTCCCTGAGGATTAGTGATACTGAGCAGCTTTTCATGTGCCAAGTGGCCACCTCTATTATTTTCTGTGGGAAAATGTCTGTTATGTTCCCCTTTCAATTTTTTATTTTTCCTTTTGTTTCCCTTACCTGAAGGGATGAGTCCACAAAAATACTGCTAAGGCTGATGTCCATGAGTTTAGCACCTCTGTTTTGTCTTAAGACGTGTATGGGTTCAAGTCCTGCACCGAGGTGTTTAATCCATACTGAGTTTCCTTTCAGGTAAGGGGTATGAAGCTGGCCCAGTTTCACCTCTTTGCAGGTAGCTGTCTCATTTTCCCAACACCACTTATTGAAGAGACAGTCTTAACCCCATTGTGTATTTTCAGCTCCTTCTTTGTACATAATCCGGCCATAGAAGCATGGGTTTATTTCTGGACTCTCTATTCTGTTGCCTTGATCTACGTGTCTATTTTTGTCCCAGTACTACACTGTTTTGCTTAGTATAGTTTGAAATCTGAGACTGTTGTATCTTCAGCTTTGGTATGTTTTCTCAAAATTGCTTTATTTGGAATCTTTTCTGTTTTCATAAAAATTTTAAAATTTCTCGCTCTAGTTCTTTCAAAAATACTATCTGTATATTGATGGGGATTGCATTGAATATGTATAACACTTTTCATAGTATGGGCATTTTCAATAATATTAGTTCTTATAATCCAGGACAATGGTATACCTTTTTTTATTGTCATCTTCAATTTCCTTTAAGTATTCTTAAATGTTTATTTACTATTTTTTGAGAGTGAGAGACAGAGACAGAGCATGAGTGGGGGAGGGGCAAAGAGAGGGAAACACAGAATCCAAAACAGGCTCCAGGCTCTGAGCTGTCAGCACAGAGCCCAACGCAGGGCTCAAACTCACAGACCATGAGATCATGGCCTGAGCCAAAGTCAGATGCCCAACCAACTGAGCCACTGAAGTGCCCCTTCAATTTATTTTTTAAAAAAATTTCTTAATATTTATTTTTGAAAGAGAGAGAGAAAGAGAGAGAATGAGTGGGGGAGGGGCAGAGTGAGAAGAAGACATAGAATGTGAAGCAGGCTCCAGGCTGTGAGCTGTCAGCACAGAGCCCAACGCGGGGCTCGAACCCACAGACCATGAGATCACGACCTGAGCCAAACTTGACACTTAACCAACTGAGCCACTCAGACGCCCCTTCAATTTCTTTCACTAAATGTTTATACCTCCTAGAGTAAATATCTTTAAACTTCCTTAGTTATATTTAACATAGTATTTTATGGTTTTTGAGGTAATTTAACATGGGTTTGTTTTCTACATTTCTCTGCTATTTTGATAGTAGATACGGAAGTGCAACAGATTTTGGAATGTTATTTTTGTGTTCTGCAAGTCTTCTAAATTCATGTATTAGTTCTAATAGTATTTGGTGAAGTGTTAAGGACATTCTATGTATTGTTTCATATCATTTGCAAATTTGACTTATTCTTCTTCCTCCTGAAAAGACCAGTGAAGGTATGGAGCCATCCTTACCCACAGCAGACAGGTTCCTGCAGGTCTCCAGCATCACATCTCTGTAGAGCTTCCTCTGACCACGATTCAGCAAAGCCCACTCTTCTGGGGTGAAGTTCACAGCCACATCCTCAAAGACCACAGAGGCCTGAAACATACCACACACTCTATTGCTGCAAAGCGCCATTTGCACCCACGTGTGTGGGAGAATGAAGGGTGTGGGTTAGAGAATGAAGGGTGTGGGTGACAGGCAGGGAGCTGACTCCATTCCTAGGACCCCTGAGTCACAACAGAGGGTGAGGACAACAGCTGACATGGACTTACACACACCCAATTTACTGGGATATTTACACTGAGACAGATCTAAGCAGACCAGTACTGTACAGACTGAAAAGTGAAATATTCACTCGGACAACACACAGACCGGAGGACACACGCTTGGCTTGTTCTAAGACGATTATGCCTCGTCATCAGCTCCAAGAACTGGAACCAGAATGTCAGGATGGTGTGGACACTTAGATTCCAGTGCTGCTTGATGGGAGCAGCTCTCGCCCTGGAAGGAACAAGGGCAAGAAGCCTGCTGGAGTCCCCTCTCTTCCGACAGAGGCAGACACGACCCTTTCCCCAGATTAGGTGGGCTCTGGGCACCGACACAGGCCAGGGCCCAGGCGCCTGGCACACCTGATGTGTAAGACGAGTCCGGGGCCTTAAGAAATGTGGAAGTCAGCAGGGCCGCTCCAACATTTAACCCAGGGCCCAGAATTCAAGGAAAAGGGCACCAGAAGGAAGAGTCCCTGAGGGATTGATGGGGACACAGCCACCGCTCACGTTAACACAGGAGGAAGAATCACAGCGTATGGACCGTTTTTAGCAACAGGCCTGAGTGATGGAAAGATATGCAGCAAAGGGCGCAGTGAGCACACAGCTGAATGCACACGGGCTCCTGAGTGACCCGCCTCGAAATGGCCACAGGCCCTAACTAACCCCTGCGACTTACAACCGGGCACAGGTCCCACACAGGGACCATTCCAAAGGTTCCCATGCTCCCTCGTGACCCCATAACTGTAGCCCCGCCTCCCGGCAGACGGTCTCTCCTTTGCCATCCTGCCCGCTGCTCCCTCGCAGGGTATTCAGTAAACTTCTATCTCCTCTGTTCTGCCTTGGGGGAATTCTCTCACCCCTTGAGCTGCGGGCCTCCCCCTGATCGGGTCGCCCCACATTTGATGGCCTTCACAGGGACCCTCTGCTGTACTGGGCCTCTCCTGGGATTTCCTAGGAATTTCCTGGGATTTTCCCTTGGTGGACTGACTCTAAGTGTTCTCTGGGCAGCTGACAACCTCCACCTGAGGTTCCTCGTTGGTGAGGATCCCAAGTCCCAGGGGGCGTCTATGGGGCACCCCTTGCCCAACAGGCTGAGGGATTTCCCCTCTTGCCCTTCAGGGGGATCCCTCTCTCCTCTCCTTTGTCTTTTAACCCTTCAAGAGGTCTAACCCTAGTACTCCTCAAACAAAGAGGCCAGGGTGCTCCACACTCTGTCTGAAGGTGTGAGAGTGAATAGGGCCCCTCAATCCCATGTCTATGAGGGTGAAGGGCCCCTTTCCTCTGCTTTCTCACTCTGTCCCCCAAGGTCTGCTCCCAATATGTGGTGTAGTTGGCAACAGCAGCCCAAGCCGGGTGAATCCACACATTACAGACTCAGCTGGGACCCTTTCCTAATGCTGGTGGAGTCTCAGCAGGCTTATTCTTTCAGACCCTTTCCTTAATTCCTTTGTTTCCATGTATCCAGCTGCCATCTTGATCTACAGGGAAACACATTCCTACAGGTCTCAGTGTTGAGTCCTCCCCTTTTTTTTTTTGACCCAGGTTGGCCACCAGGTGTGTGTCTCTCCCTAGAGCAGGGTACACCCCAGCACAGATTTCTATTGCTATTTGTTGTGACACTCTCCTTGATCGCATGCCCCCAGTAAAGTCGGGTGCCCCACATAAGGACATAAGGCCCAGTCCTTCTTCAGGACAGTGCACACCCTGACTGAAATCTCGACCACAAGTCACAGCCTCATTCCCCTTGGTGGGACAACCCTTTGGGAATCAGCAGCAGATCTTTCCCAGTATGGGACAAAGTCCTCTATTCCTATACTCGCCTTTGGGCTGTATTTTTAAAAACTGGATAAAACATGAACCCCAAGACCTGAGAAAAATCATCTCATCTTTCATGTCATGTGTCCTGGCCTCATACAAACTCCCAGATCAAGACATATGGCCCCACTACGCAACTTGAAGTCTTTTGCCAGAACTCCTCCAAATGCTCACAGGTCCCATACATGCAAGCCTTCATATTCATGGCACTGTCCCCAAATCCCAACCTCTACAAAAACTGCAGAATGTGTCTTCCTCAGACACATGGCCCATCTGACCTTTCAGACATTCTAGATGACCTCTCTTTTATTCCACCCATTGGCTTTCCCCTGCCTCTACAGGAACAGGGGCTCTACTGGACTTAAATGGCCAACTTTAGATTTTTCCCATAGGTATCCCAGGTTAAAAAAAAAAAAAAAAAAAACAGTGGGCAACAAATTGACTCCTAGTGGACGCAGATGCAACGTATTTGATTTTTTTTTAATTTTTAATGTTTGTTTATTTTTGAGAGAGAGAGAGATACAGAGCATGAGCAGGAGAGGGGCAAAGAGAGAGGGAGACACAGAATCCAAAGCAGGCTCCAGGCTCTGAGCTGTCAGCACAGAGCCCGACGGCAGGGCTCGAAGTCATGAACCATAAGATCATGACCTGAGCCAAAGTCAGACACCTACTGAGCCACCCAGCTGCCCCAGAATATATTTGATATTAAAGCTAATTTAAGGTTGCTGATGTAACGAAAAGACACGATTTTAGAGTTATCCATACATATTTATTACATATAAAACTTTTATACTAAAGGTCAAATAAGCTCTGTTGCAGTTTGTAAATAAATGATGACTTAAAATCATGGTTAACTTTGTCTCAGAAAGTTCTCATGGGTAATTTTTAAGATAGTTTTCAAAATCTTTCATAACCTGAAACTTTGAAATTTTGCTAAGTTCAATGATAAATTCGGTTTAATTCACTGGGCATCTAAGTCTTTTCTCAATAAGATAAAATACTAACATGTTAATTAGCAAAAATAAGTTTCATCTGCTTTTGGCTTCTTATTGCAGAGAAACTAAAGATACCTGCATCTGTTGGAAAACATACATTGTGCCTCATTTAAAGACTGTGCTATGAAAAAGGCATGTTCCTAAAAACTATGAAATGCGTCCATAAATTTGTCATCTAAAGAATCCTGGTGTATAGACAGTTCTCAATTGGTTTTCACTGGAGACTAAGGTTTCTAAGAGGTACAATTCTTCTAAATGTAACTGAGACTGACCGGAATGGGGAAAGCCAGTCTGTATCTAAGAGAGTAGGAGATATGAGGGATGGGAATACATTTTGTTAAGGTGAAAGAAAGTAATTTTCTCCTAAAATGAGACTGGTTATTTAGAGAAAAAAATCTCAGGACGAACTCCGAGTGCAAAAGAATGTTGCAGACAAGTCTGTGAAGGGACAGCTTTAGAAAGTCATTTTGGGGCGCCTGGGTGGCGCAGTCGGTTAAGCGTCCGACTTCAGCCAGGTCACGATCTCGCGGTCCGTGAGTTCGAGCCCCGCGTCGGGCTCTGGGCTGATGGCTCAGAGCCTGGAGCCTGTTTCCGATTCTGTGTCTCCCTCTCTCTCTGCCCCTCCCCCGTTCATGCTCTGTCTCTCCCTGTCCCAAAAATAAATAAACATTGAAAAAAAAAAAATTTTTTAAATAAAAAAAAAAAAAAAAAAAAAAAAAAAAAAAAAAAAGAAAGTCATTTTATGTGTGTGTGCTTAGGATGGACTAATATTGAAATAAATTGATTTTATTAAATTTTTTTTCAACGTTTATTTTTGGGACAGAGAGAGACAGAGCATGAACGGGGGAGGGGCAGAGAGAGAGGGAGACACAGAATCGGAAACAGGCTCCAGGCTCTGAGCCGTCAGCCCAGAGCCTGACGCGGGGCTCGAACTCCCGGACCGCGAGATCGTGACCTGGCTGAAGTCGGACGCTTAACCGACTGCGCCACCCAGGCGCCCCTGAAATAAATTGATTTTAAAAGGATACTGCTTCAATAGTAAACATGCACTTTTCTCGCTGGGACAAAGCTTTCTAGGATTGTTGGTCTGGTCTTGATCAAGACGATGTAAACAGAAGTCTTCTTCCTTTCCTTATCTGCCCCCAAAACCAAAGTTTCTATGTTTTGCTTTCACCAGGTCTTTGACTACTTAAAGTTAAAACTTCTCGGGGCGCCTGGGTGGCGCAGTCGGTTAAGCGTCCGACTTCAACCAGGTCACGATCTCGCGGTCCGTGAGTTCGAGCCCCGCGTCAGGCTCTGGGCTGATGGCTCGGAGCCTGGAGCCTGTTTCCGATTCTGTGTCTCCCTCTCTCTCTGCCCCTCCCCCGTTCATGCTCTGTCTCTCTCTGTCCCAAAAATAAATAAACGTTAAAAAAAAAAAAAAAAAAAAACTTCTCAAAATGTGTAAGATCTGTAATTCTATTTAGACCTGTGCTTTAAAAATTTCTGAGAGTTCAAGGGGTGCCTGAGTAGCTCAGTCAGTTAAGCATCCAACTTTGGCTCAGGTCATGATCTTACGATTTGTGAGTTCGAGCCCCACATCGGGCTCTGTGCTGATGGCTTGGAGCATGGAGCCTGTTTCAGATTCTGTGTGTGTGTCTCTCTCTCTGCCCTTCCCCCAGTAATGATCTGTCTGTCTCTGTATCAAAAGTAAATCAACATTTAAAATAAATAAAAATAAAAATTTCTGAGGATTCCAACACACTTTCCCAAGTTTAGAAATTGTAAACGAAGTCTTTTTTGACTAATTAGGCTTGCATATTTGGTATGTTAAGTTACTTGGAAAGCAGGGTCAAACAAATAGTAATAAACCTTAGATTGTATCATTTGAGTGTATACTACAGCTGTTTTGAAGTTACATAAAATCCATAAAGTTTAAATACGTTCTCATATAACATCATCACTTGACATTCTAATTAATAAAATACTAGGTGTCAAAGAAATGAGCAGATTTCCTTGTCAGCTATATTACACTGAAGTCACATATCAGATCATGAGTCATGGCCATTTCTATGTTGTTTTCTTTTTTTGCCATTTATATTTATTGTTCTGATGCTCTTGCCAAATGAGTTTTGTCTTCAAGGAGATTCATGAAAAGGATTTTTTTTGTAAATACAGGTATTTGATATCTTTAAATCATAAAACTGAACTGGGTAAGAATTTCCAGAACTAATGGGAAAGTTGCATTCAAACAAACAGGAATTAATTAACATAGGACTAAATGAATTAAAGATGCTTATAGGTTTTGTAACTCTTATTTGAAATACTGCTGGTTCTATAGTGTTTGCTCTAACAAATTGAGGAAGTTTTCTCTTGAAATACCTAGGACTTACAGAAATGTGATGAAGTATTCCTTTGTGAACAAATGGAAACATTTCCCTTTTTTCCCTACCTAAATGCCACAGAATTCCGAAACTCTCAGTGAGTATTCTTTCTTTTCCTGTCAAGGATAAGTGTTTGTGTAAGTTCAATGAGCCTCTCTTCTTCTTGTAACAGGGCACCATAGGAAACGTTGGTTATCCTACCGACGCTTCGACTGAAATGTCATATTTCAGAGAGACATGGTAAGACAACAGATACTACCAGGCAGCTTTAAAGAAATAAGGTTGACTTTATGCAGCCAATCAAGCCCCTTAGAAATGCTGGCCTGATCCCTTGCTGACAGAGTTCCCAGCAGCCTTACCAGGTGAGTAGACAAAGTCAATTCCTGGCAGGTGCAGGTAACCTCAGGATTTATTCAGGGCCTCAAGAAGAGGTATTCACCTGAATCTACAGGGATTGTAGACAAGTCTGACAGCAAGTATTTGACTTGGCTTCTGGCCTTGAGAGGTTATTAAAAATTCAATCTAGAGATTATTTATAAACATTTCAAGCAAAGCAAGTCATTAAAAAAAACTCCTATGACCAATCACTATTCTTTTTATCATTATTATTATTATTATTTTATATTTTATTTATTTTTGAGAGCAAGAGAGACAGAACACAAGCAGGGGAGAGGCAGAGAGAGAGGAAGACACAGAATCCGAAACAGGATCCAGGCTCTGAGGTGTCAGCACAGAGCCCAACGCAGGGTTCAAACCCACAAACTGTGAGATCATGACCTGAGCCAAAGTCGAATGCTTAACCGACTGAGCCACCCAGGCACCCCACCAACACATTCTTCCTGAGCTTCTGTGAATAATTAGGCCATGTTTGTTAGTCTTGATTTGACTATCTCTGGAAATAAGGGTGATTTCAGAGAGAATAAAAAATAATGTTTCAATAACACATCTTTGTAGATATTAGATTTTAATACTATTTCTTATAAACCAGACTAGGTCCTGAATTTTTCTGGTTTCATCAAATATTTAGCTAGAGTTCTCCAAACTAAGGTTTCCAACCTTCCATCCTCTTGACTTAAGTCATTAAAAACCACAACCACCCTTTTTCCTAAAGTCTTGAAAGCTGATGCTGGACAACTTGAGGTGAGGTTCAGAGAAACTGGCAAAAGCTCGTGTATAAAGAATCATCATGCTTGTTACTGTGAGGATAACAAGACCTCATGGACATACGATCATCTGAACAGCCAAAAAAAATGAGAGGAACTCTCCAACATTTCCATAACTCAACTATCACCTTGACCAATTCTGTGTGGCTGGGAGGCCAAAAATCACTCCACAAAATCCCGAATTTCCCCTTCTCCATGGGATTGGCCGTAGACTTCTGGAAATAATGGGTAGCCATTCTTTCCTTATGATATGACTGTATGATGCACTTAGGGATGCCCTTATCTACCAGGACAAGTCACCTCCCACTTGCCAGCAATTCCTCATCATAGAATATCATTAAGGCTAGGGGCACCTGGGTGGCTCAGTCGGTTAAGCATCTGACCTCGACTCAGGTCCTGATCTCACGGTTCGTGTGTTCAAGCCCCACGTCAAGCTCTGTGCTGACAGCTCAGAGCCTGGAGCCTGCTTCGGATTCTGTCTCCCCCTCTCTCTCTGCCCCTCCCCTGCTCACATTCTCTCTCTCTCTCTCTCTCTCTCTCTCTCTCTCTCTCTCTCTCTCTCAAAAATAAACAGTAAAAAAATTTGTTTAAAAAGAATGTCATTAAGGCTGGACATCAGACAAAGAAGCCTTCTTGATGGTTTTACCCCTTAGACATTCTGTCACAGGAGTTGCTTCTATCAATGTAAAATTGTAAGTAGATGCTTTAACCAAGCACACAGACATCACCTTTAACCAACCCCAACACACGCTCACCCAGAAATTGAGGTGGTCCTGCAAAACCAAACAGTCCTTAAAATCCTGCTGCAGCTCACGGAGTAACGTATACTTTCATTAAAACAGTGTTGGGGGGGCTGAGTGGCTCAGTTGGTTAAGAGTCTGACTTCTGCTCAGGTCATATCTCCTGGGCCCCACATCGGGATCTCTGCTGTCAGCGCAAAGCTCACTTTGGATCCCCTGTCTTCCACTCTCCTTGCCCTTCTACTGCCTCGTGCACTCTCTCTCTCTCAAAAAGAAATAAGCAGGGAAGGGACAGAGAGGGAGACACAGAATCCAAAGCAGGCTCCAGGATCTGAGCTGTCAGCACAGAGCCTGATGTGGGGTTCAAACCCATGAACTGTGAGATTATGATCTGAGCCAAAGTCGGATGCTTAACAGACTGAGCCACCCAGGCAACCCAACCCGCCCAAAAAAATCGTTTTAAAAGAGTGTTAAATATATGCTCCAGATTACAATAATGTAACAGGATTGCTAAAAGATATGGATACTCATGTTGGTGCTTGAAAGGATCCCTCCCTCTCCTTTAATAACTGGTTAAACTCCTGGACTGTAGGAAGATTTTGGTCAACTATTAAAGGTCTTTTATTTCAGCTTCTCTTCCTGCTGAATGTTGACCCACCAGGGACATCTCTATGCCCTCATTCAGCAGGAAGAAGCTACTGAAGGTGACACCCCTGCCCTAATGCCAAAGATTTGTATTGTCCACCTGTCAGGGGGATGTCAGGGCCACATTTAGATAACAGGCTTCACCAATGGAAAACTGAGTTAGGCAAAAGGGCCCACAGTGAACACACAGATGCATAAAAAATAGGCTCATGAAGTGACCCACCTCGAAATGGCCACAGGCCCCAACTATCCAATGGCCTACTTATAACCAGGCACCGTTACTATAAAAAGGGGAATTTCCATATGTTCCCACACTCCCTCACTCTGCCCTATAAGTCTAGCCCCAAACCACTTCCTGGTGGCCCTCTGCTCCCTCATGGTGCATTCAATAAACCTCTATCTCCTTTGTGCTGCGTTGGGTGAATTCTTACACAACCCACACTGCTGGGTCCCCCAAACATCAGAACCCCTATACGTAATATCTTTGGGGCAATACAAGAAGCCACCATATCATTGAAATAAAGAGCAAACAATTATCATAAAATTATCAAAAGTTGTTTAGTATATGTGCTGCCGAAGCGAGCACTCAAAAGTTGTTTAAACAAAAGACATGTTCCCAAAATCTAAGGACATAGAACCCCAGCTACATCAGCTACAACAAAGGCAACACCCCTTCGTCTGGGGCTGCAACATGGGTTTGCTAGTCACACAGCTGATACGAGGTTTGTGATCTAAACAGGTTTTTAAAAACTCATGTAACAACAATAAAAAAGTATAAAGACAAATAATACAACTACATAACGGACAAAGAACGCGAGTACACATTTCCCCAGGAAGATACACAATGGCCAAAAAGCACATGAAATGATGCTCAATGTCACCAATCATCTGGGGTCCATCCACAAAATTTAATTGTGCACAGACACGTCTAACCTACTCTATGAGGCCAGTTTATCGTGATACCAAAACCAGTCATATATAAAATGGATTCTACAACGTGACCAAGTGGGATTTATCTGGGAATAAAATGGTTGGTTCAGCAAGAAAATAGCAGTCATAAACTTCATGAACAGAAGAGAAACAAAAACCCCATGATCACTTACACACAGAAAAGGTATCTCCTGGAACCCACCACCCTCTCTTGACAAAAATACTCAGCCAACTAGGAACAGAAAGGAACTTCCTCATCCCGAAAAGGGGCGGCGGGGAAAAGTCCACACCTAACATTTGCGCACCCAGACACTTCTCCAAAGAACATATGCAAATGGCCAGTGGGTCGATGAAAAGATGCTGGACATTCGTCACGCGGGACACGCACCTCGAACTACCAGCAGAGGCCCCTTCGCACCCACCACACTGGCTATAAAGACGCCCCAGGAAGCGCCGCCGAGGACGTGAGCAGGACGCATTCTCCTTCATTTATCCTGCTGCCGATGTAAGCGGGGGCGGCCGCTTTGGAAGAGTCTGGTGGACCCCCAACACGAGCAACGTGGAGTTCCCACCCAACACGGCAGGTCCGCTCCTCGTATCCACCTGCCCCAGACCAGGGAGGACGCGCGCCATCACACACACGCGTGCGCACGCGCTCCGCTCTCCGCCGCACGACTCCCGATCGCCCGCGATGAAAACCACCCAGAAGCCGGGCACCTCTTCCAGGCTGAGTAAAGGCGACACGACTGAAGTGGAGTCAGGAGTCCACAGGGGAAGTTCCCCAACCTGCCGCTCAGGGCCAAGGGCAGACACAACACGGAGACACGCACCTGCACACCCGTAATGCATCACTGCTCCTGCAGGAGGAAGGAAGATGATTTCCTGGGGTGGCAACAGCCCAGCCAATGAGAGATGGTCACAGCCCAGCCAATGAGAGACGGTCACAGCCCAGCCAATGAGAGAGAGCCAGGGCTCAGCCAGTGAGAGCCACAACCCAACCAATGAGAGACGGCCACAGCCCTGCCAATGCAGGATAGTAGCAGCCCAGCCAATGAGAGACACCCAATGAGAGATGGTCATAGCCCAGCCAATGAGAAGACCCTGAACGTAGAACCCCCCCCCCCCCAGTTTGCTCCAACGGACTTCTTGTTTGCACAGCCCCTCCCAATGCCCCCTCTCCTCTAGAAAACTGTAGCCCTCCCTATAGTCCTCCCCTTTTTTCCTCCAGATTTGCCTGTGGTTTTGCTGTGGCATATGTGTCCCAAATTACAATTCTCTGCTAGTCCCAGATAAACCCATTTTTTTTTCCTGGAAAAATATCTGGTTTTAAGGTTAACAGTTACTTGATCACTGGTGGACCCACAAAAGACCCCAACCACTCCGGGCTGGCGAGCAAACAGGTGCAGGTCCCACAGAGCCCACTGCGCTGCTTTCTCGCGGACCCTGAAGCGGAGGGTAAGTTTTGTGCCAGGATCAGAGCCCCGCTCCCCGGGTCTGCGCTGTCCTGTGTCTGTGCTCTCCGGTGTTTATTGGGGACCTGTCTTAGGGGCTTGTCCTTTCTGAGAGAGCTCATTTGGCTTTTGTTCCGACTACTTTTCAGAACTGGACTGTACCTCTTAGAACCGTACCTGTTGGAAATGTGCTAGCCCTTGGTCTGATTTCTTCTGTAAAGAGGCTACTCCTGTAGAGACTAGTGTTTATACATTTTATTCTGGTCTAGAGAAAACCACCATGAAATGGATTCCAGACATCATGAAAAGAACAGCTTTAAATCCAAATGACAGCCCTGCCTTAGTTTAAAGCTAAGTTCTCTTTTCTGCTTATTATGGATCTTTGATAAGAAATACAATTGCTGAGAAGTCTGCTTTGCTTGCTGTTTGCTACGAGCATTGTGAAACCTTTCCTGAATGTAACCCGCTATGTAATAGAGTAAGTTGTGAAACTTCCTAAATGTAGTCTGGTATGTAATAGAATAAGTGATTGTACATGAACTAACCGGCATTTCTCGCTTCTGTAAACCTGCTTGCTTAACATATTTTCCCCTTCCCCTTGGTTCCTCAGGTACTTGAGAAAGGGGAGAAATGAGAGACCTGGGCAAACTATTTGCCTAGTCATCCTGGTCTGTGAAAAACAAACTTAGCTTCAATCCGCTTGCTTAACCAGCTTGTTCCGCTTCTGTACAACTGCTTGGCGTAACCGCGAAGAATCCCTAACTTCCCCATAACTTGTTTGTACCTGTCTATAAAAAGGCTATAAGAACCTCACTCGGGGCCTCTTAGCGTCACCGGCAACAAGTGCGCGGAGGTCCAGGTTCGAACCTGCAATAAACGACCCTTGCTGCTTGGCTTTGGCTTATGACTCTGGTGGTCTCTTGTGGGAGGTGGCAACCTCGGGCATTACAATCAAAGCGCAGGGAGGGGGGGCTCCCACCTGGGACCCTGACCAGTCTTACGTTTAAAAAGCCATGGTGCGTCCTCATGTGCATTTCTAAAAAATGAACAACTGAACCAAATGTAATTTAAAATTACAATGGCCTTTATGGGGAACTTTCGATCTCCCCAAACTTGTTTTATTGAAAATTAAATTAGGAAGTCATGACTTCAGAACATTGAGTTTGATACAGATTTTATTCGGTACCTCAAGACTTGCAAATATTTTCAGGATCTAAGTGTGCCTCTTTGCAAAAGACTATTTCAAATGAACGGAGGCAAACAACTGAAATACGACAAATGGCGGGGCGCCTGGGTGGCGCAGTCGGTTAAGCGTCCGACTTCAGCCAGGTCACGATCTCACGGTCCGTGAGTTCGAGCCCCGCGTCAGGCTCTGGGCTGATGGCTCGGAGCTTGGAGCCTGTTTCCGATTCTGTGTCTCCCTCTCTCTCTGCCCCTCCCCCGTTCATGCTCTGTCTCTCTCTGTCCCATAAATAAATAAAGACGTTGAAAAAAAAATTTAAAAAAAAAAAAAAAAAAAGAAAAAAAAAAAAAGAAATAACGACAAATGGCTTCCGAAGTGCCTTTTTCTCCCACCCCGACTTCACTGCTGCAGACACCCAGCGGCTACTCTACACCCAGGACCTGCCTCCAACCACTTTCTTCAACAAGCTCTGAACTTCCCTTTTCTTCTGAACCTGCCCTTGATCCCTCCTTACCTCAACCTGCTAACCAGGCCTCTTTAAAGGGAAGGCTTCTCAAGATCTAAAACCCCACATTTCTCATGTTCCCTGGACTAAGGCAGAAGTTTCCAGAAATGCCTAGAACCCCCATAAGCTCGCTGAAGAACGTAACACAGCTATTCAACTGGGACACACCAACAGGGTGTCCCAGATTTAGATCAATTAGTCCACATGCGTGTTGCTGAGGCCCAGGCCACACATGGGATGAAACTAACCCGCGAGACACAGATGCCCACTTCTGGAAAGATGCTTATGACACTCACTGGAAATCCCCACCGAGCAATTAGAGTAGCTTTTCCTAAGATTGTGAATTAAAACAAAATCTAGATTTCCACACAAAAGCCTGATGAACCTGTACGTGGCTGTTGTAACAGACTCCAGCTTGTCTTCAACATAACTTCAGGTCTTTCTTCACATGTGAAATCTACCCAGGCAGCATTTAATGGGCTGAACTGGGATCCTGCTTTTTACTTAAGAGGCCCAAGATGGAATGGGACTCCACGTCCACTGCATTTTAGTTATTTTGGCAAACAAGCGGACTCACACCCCACATGGAGGAAAGACAGCCAAAATTCTTAATTCTCACCTACGGCATCTGAAGCCTCCTAAAAACCAAACACCTACAGTTCGCACTACGACTGCAAACAGGCGGGACATGTGAGAGAAGGTTATCAGCAGCCTGAATGCTCCAGGTGCGGGAGCCCTCCTCCCGGCCCCTCCCAAGCCCTCCTCATTGCCAACATCTGGGCCCTAAGGACCACAGGGGCTCTGCCCCAAGTTCCCTCTTGATCTCTGACATGTCTTCAACGCAAAAAATGGAATCCAGCTCAAGGAAACCAATAGGCAAACTTCTGTTCTACTTCAAAGGGACGTTCTCCTAAAAAATAATTTCGCAAAACTGACCAGAGGTGTCCCCAAAATGCGCCCCAGAAATGGAAACACTTTATTAGAAGTCTAACTGTTACTTCAAAAAAAGGGAGAACTCTGGTTTGGGCCAAAGAACAGTCTGGCCCTAGGAGCGATTCTACAATATTCACTACTCACCACTGAACACACAGTAGAGCAGCGGCCTCCAACAACAGGAGAGTGTTCGAGAAGTACTCGTGGAGAAAGACTGAAGCCACAAAAAAATGTGACAACCTCGCTGGTCCCACCTGTCCGGTTACAACCCAGGGAAACCCATTTGCATGAATGGATTTCACGCAGCCCCCTCTCTCTGAATAGGAGTATGTGTTAGTCACGGTTCATAGGTTATCTCACTGGCGGAAGCCTTCTCTTGTCAACAGCCCAGGGCCTGTCCTGTGGCTGCAGTGCTGTGAGAAAAGGGCGTCCCTACCTGGGGAACACCTCGCAAACTTCACAGGGATCCGGGAGCCCAGTTTACCAGCCAGGCGCTGTTCTGTTCGGCCCGTCTTACACCTTCGCTCTGCGTAACACCTAGGATCCTCGGGCTCAGGTGGGCTCACTGAAGGCACTACTGCTACTCAAGGGACACCCTGTGTCCCAAACACCGTGTCCAAAAGCACTGGGGTTGGTCCTTTTCCATCTCACACCCCCCTCCAGAGCCCCCCCCCCGACTCCCACCCTGAGAAATCACAGCACGGCCAAGGCACTGGCCCTCACTCCTTTGACTCTCGGTGACAAAAAGGTGTATACGTTAGTATTGGAAAAAATTAATAGCTTCTTATCAAAATAACCATGCCGTGGGAGAGCCACGTTCACAGTGTCCTCCCGGGGGAGGAAGACCCTGAGGCCTCCCACCTTCCAACTCCGGAGATTTCGTCTACTGACGAGACCCCTCCTGGTTCTCTCCGGCCTCCCTGGAAAGGCCCCCCGTCAGCATCTGCCCGCCAGCCCCTGTGGCACCGCACTCCAGGGCACAGACCCTGGATGCATGTGGCACGTGTAGACACACAGCAAACCCTGACTGCCCTGCACACCACATGGTGACGTGACGGGAAAGGTTTCCCGAACGGCAGCAGACGACATCTGTGCCACAGCCTTCCCGAGACGTCCGGCCCTGGCTTGGGGCCCTTTTTCTCACTGTTGCTTCTTCTCTGCTTCATGGAACTCTCTTCGTGGGGTTCTGGCCTTTCAGGAAAGGGCTCATCAGGATCCCGAGACAAATGAACCGGTCACTTGCCTTTTCTCACGTGTTAGAAGGCTCTAAATTCACAAAAGTCTTTCCTCATCCGAACTATTAACTGATGCCGTCCTATTACCCAAATTCATGGTCTCTCCATTCACAACCTTACAGGCTGCATTTCTGGGTAACATGTGGTTCCAAACTGCACTTTTGAGAACACTTTTTAAAACATCTTTCAAGTTTTGCTACTTTTTCAAAAACTTCACCACTAAGTTTTGTGTCCCCCCCCCCCCCCCCCGCCCCCGGCACTGTCTCCTCCCAAATGCCCTGGGTTCGTTCTCTCCCTCTCGGTCCGTGGGATCCACCATCTGCCCTCACGGTGGCCCAGGCGGGGAGGGGACTTCCAGGAGGCAAACAGGACTCCGGGTCTGCCTCCACAGGAGAACTTTCTCCCCGGGGTTGGAATAAATGCCAATAAACATTTCAGTGGGCTGCCTTCAGACCCGGGGTCCCGAATTGGAACAATCCATAGAGTTATGCTACTTTTCTTTCGTATTTTATTGCCGGTGAATCGTGTGATTCGTACAAGTACACGCTCTGCAAGGCTGACACTGCTGATGCACACGGCCTAGATGACAAGTGTCTGACGGCATCTCCCTCCGAACCGTCCCTGTCACTCAGGTGTGGCCTCGACTGGTTTCCACTGCTCTGGTCGTTCCCTCCAACACGAGACACGCCAAGCGGGAGACGTCCTTCCTGGCGCTGAGGGACAAATCCGCTAAATACAGCAAACCCGCCTCTCACTCCCAGATGCTTCCGAGGAAACACGGAGGTCAAACAGAGGAAATGGAGAGATTCGCCCACGGAAAGCTCCTCAGGGACGGAGTGGGGGGCCGGCAGGGGGCGCCCTCGCGTCCTGCCCCGTCCTCACCGGGGGCCCCAGCCGCAAGCCCAGCACCCTGCAAGCCCAGCCCGCCTCGGCTGGGACGCCGCCTCCCCACCCCACCCTGCCAGCGGGGAGCCACTGTGCTTCCAGCTCTAGGTTCTTCCGCATCCCGTGTTTCCATCCCGGCCCCTCCTGGCCTCTCTAGGAGAGCGTCCCTCTCCTCTGTTCTAGTAACTGCCTGTGGTCCTGTGGTATCTTACACGTTCAGAATTAATTCCCTGCTGAGGAACAACCTCAGTTTTGGGGGTAAAATAACTGACAGTTTCAACTTACAACTTACCAGTAACTAGAACACGAGGCAGTAACAGACAGACGGATAAACACCCTGATTGACAAAGAAATGCACAGACAGGCGCCCCTGACTCTAGCAAGTGGGTATACGCTCAGCGGGTGCCACAGGGCATCAGCAGAGATGGGGACGCTTGGACACATGGGGCCAGGGAAGGCTGGTTATCTAAGGCGTAAAAGGAATCATCAGATTCACGGACAATAACCGAGTCTGGTGGATTTAACTGGAAACAAGAGGAACACACGGACAGAAAGTTCCAGCACGTGTGATCAGACCTGAGCGATGGAGGAGTTTTCTCACAGAACAAAAGAAGGTCGTCTACACAGGAAAAGACCGGGAAGTTCAAGTCTACTAACAACGCGAAGGGTCCATCCACACAGACAGCACAGAGAAATGACACACCCTGACGTGGAGAAAACACAGCAGGCAGAAATGAAACAGACAAATGTCCCCAGGACGTGAAGGAAACAGATCATCAGGAAGAAGACATGTGAGTTACAGGTCACAACACGCTGGAAACGCTTCCACACAAGAGGAAACCCACACGTGAGAAATGCTCAGCCCTGGAGGAATCAGATAAACCAACGTGCGACGTCCAGGAGACCCCATGTCACACCCGCGAACTAGAAAACAGGAAGCCAGAAGGGACAGGACCCAGCACTGACATGTGGTTCAGACTCTGCACCCGCGTTTCCTACTAACATATAACTTACTCATGAGCTACAATATGCAATATGTGAGACAGATCAGGATCACACTTTTACAACCCTGGACCCTGCATGGAACCGTCGCTAGCATTTGGATGAATCTTTTTTTTTTTTTTTTTTAATATTTTTGGGACAGCACAAGCAGGGAAGGGGCAGAGAGAGGGGGAGAGAAAAGGGATTCTCCACTGACAGTCTGACAGAATTGAGCTGGATGTGAAGCCTGGCCTTGACCTCACAAACCCGGAGATCACGACCTGAGGGAAAGTCAGCTGCTCAACCAACTGAGCAACCCAGGTGCCTGGGATGAATCCTCTGATCCATGACTCCACCCACCTGGCATGAAGGTGTGGAGCCCCCTGCAGATCCCCCCCAACCCTCATGGAGAAGGACAGTTCTGTCCTGAGACACTTTTCCCCAGGGGACGCTCTCTGGATAAAGCCCCCCAGTAACCCGAGGAAGAAAGGAGGCAGAAAGAACTCGGGCATTTTACACCTGCTCAACGTGAGGCTGGAGGAGGACAGAGCCATCCGTGCTGAGCTGAACAGGGACAGCGCTGCTCACAGGTGACAGGTGACCTGCAGACGCCTACCTGAGCCCTGTGCTCCTGGGTGGTTCAGTTGGTTAAGTGTTAAATCATGTGAGTCTTGATTTTGGTTAGGGTGGTGACGTCATGGTTCGTGGGTTCGAGCCCCACATCGGGCTCTGAGCTGAGGGTTCAGAGCCTGCTTGGGATTCTCTGTCCCTGTCTCTCTGCCCCTCCCCCTGCTCACACTCTCTGCCTCAAAATAAAATAAATTTAAAAAGAGAGAGAGAGAGAGAGAAGACTCACAGGAAGTCCCCCTGGCTCACCCACGACAGGGCCACGCGCAGACCCCCCACATCCACACTTTGTGCCTCATCCACGATCAGCTCAGCTGCTTGTCCCCGTGACCAGGGGACACAAAATGCTGGCTGGTCCCACTTTGCTTTGGCTTCTCTCCTTCCTCCAGACCCCTGAATGTGGGCTTGCTCTCAGGCTGAGCCACACACAGACCCTCCTGGGGGACAGGGGGACAGGCTGGCCTCAGGGAACCCCAACGCCAGCACCTGTTCATGCCTGGTTTCTTTCCTCCTCTCCTCCCTTCTACACGACTCTTGAGACACTCGCAGGTCTTAGGCTCACAGTGTCGATGTAGCCCCTGCCCCAAATGCAACTGCCCCCCGATCCCCTGCATGGCCCCTGCCCCTGATACTACAGTCCTCCTCCCCCCTGCACAGCCCCTGCCCCTAGTGCAACAGCCCCCCCATGCCCTGCATGGCCCCTGATCCTAACGCAACAGCCCTCCCTTCCCCCTGCACAGCCCCTGCCCCTAATGCAACTGCCCCCCACTCTGTTCTCAGCCCCTGCACCTAATGCAATAGCCCCCCCCCGCCCCCCTGGACAGCCCGTGTCCCTAGTGCAACAGCCCCCTGCCTCCCTGCACAGCCCCCACCACTAATGCTACAGTCCCCCTCCCCCCTGCACAGTCCCTGCCCATAGTGCAACAGCCCTCCTACCCCCCTGCACGGCCCCTGCCCCTAATGCAACAGTCCCCTCCCCCTTCTTTGCAGTCATTCTTCTCAGTACAGGACTCTCCTTACTCAACTTGGATTTTTCTTTTGACACTGGTTTGACCAACTGTCCACGACCTCCCCTTTCCTACCCAAACTTTGCCCAGGCCGCTGTGCTCCCCACAGGCCCCTGAACTGCAGGTGGCCCACACGCTTAGCATCCACTGAGCTGAGGAACAAGGCCCTGGGGACGTGAGCCAATGAGGCCTTCCTCCACCACAGGGGCCAGATCCTGACACTGGGTCTTCCTGCCCATCCCCCTCTCGCAGAACAGCCAAGCCTCGTTCTCTTTCACTGGAGGGTCCCTGAGATGGGAGCAGGTCCCTGTTGGAACCGATTGTAATAAACTGTCCTCAGCTAGGTGCAGATTTGAGGTCATCTCTCAGGTCTGTCACCAGCTAGACCCCAAGCCCATGTGGTTGTACTCACAGACCTTTGCCCCACGTTTCCCTAAGCTGTCCTTTCCAGCTGTCCTCTTTAACTCAGGCAAATGACAGGAACCTACCCCTGGAGCAGATCGCAGATCGACTGCCCTCACCAGACCTCCAGAGCCCCAACCTCCCCGACCAGTTTGAGAAGCCCCGGGATTCCTGTCTGTGCAGAGGGACCTGGAGGGACCTCTGGAATGACCACCAATTACCTTTACCTCATTATCACACTGAAGTCTCCACTGGGGGAGGAGCACAGCCTCCTGTACATGACTTACTTCCTGGGGACAGGCCTGCTGCCCTAAGGCCCACCCGCAGCACCCCTTCTTCCCACCCCACACAGGACGAGGAGGCTTCCCCATGGAAATACCCATCCAGCCCTAAACCAGAAGAGCGCATCCACCCTCCCTCCCGGGAGTCAGGGCTTTGGAAGTTATTTCCTGTGATCTACTGATCTCTGTATCTGCTGCTAATAAAGTTTTCTTCCTGGCACTGCTCAGTGTGTTGCAGTTTCTGACTCACCAAGCAGAGAACTCAGGTTGGTTGGGTGACAGGTCCACCGTGGGTCCCCCTGTAAGCTCAGCGGGTTAAGGGGGTGCCCAGAAAAGCAATCGTTTTAGGACCCCCGCTCCATTCCGTGATCTATGCCTCTCCGGCTCTAATTGCCCAGCACACCCCTTGCAGAACTTCCTGGTCCGGGTCAGAATCACAAAGAAATGGAAAACCAGAAAAGCAATCTCAGCCATTTACGACTTGAAGGGAACAGCGTGGAAGCAAAGACTGACAGTCTGCACCAGGCCAGGAAACAGCCAAACCCGTGAAACTCTCCGCGCGGTTTCCAAAGTGAGAAAACCCTGCATTTCTTACCCGAGATCGCAGCCCAGGACCCCACGCGCGTGCACCTGCTCCCTCAGCGCGGGCTCAGCCCTGGCCCCACGTCCCACACTTACCTCCGCTGGATTCTAACGTCCAAGTCTCAGCCCCCGGGAGCAGCTCTGGCTCCGTGACCGTCACACTGCACGCGTGCTTTCTGGGCACGTCTTCCAGCTCGGTCCGAGCAACCTCACGCCCGCCTAGACTGCCCCGACAGAGCTCCCCTTTCTGAATATTCATCCTCACCCTCCATAAAAGAAAAACCCTCTTCCCTGCTGGGGAGTCGCGGCTTCGGAAGCTATTCCCTGCGGCCTCCTTATGGCTGCAAATAGTTTCCTTTACGAGACAACTCACCCGGACAGTCTCTACCTGTCCTCCACCGAGGAGCAAAACTCCTGCTTAGTCAGGTCGTCGCACACGCTCCCCGAATCCCAGGCCTCCCCCCCTGCCCTCCCCCCTGCCCTCCCCCAGCCTCCCTTCTCATTTCCAACCGCCCAGGACCCAGGTGCGGACCCCTGGGGACGGGGACACCCCGCCGCGGCCGCTTCCACCTAGTTCCGGCTGGTCCCATCCGCCCCGCCCGCCCGCGCACTCACCATCTCGGGGCCCCCTCCGCGCCCTCGGGGTGTCCTCCTATGCCGCGCACCCCCACAACCGTGGCAGCTCAGGATCTGACTGCGCCAGCCGCCCGGGCTGAGAGCCACACCCACCGGGCTCTCGCTCGGGCCTGATTGGGTGGTGTACAGGCCCCGGCTCCTGATTGGGCGATCCTTCAGTCCCTGCGGCCTGATTGGATGGTGTTCCGAAGATAACTCTCCCCGAATCTGATTGGATATTGGTCCTGCGGCTGATTTCCCCCCCCCGCCAGGCCCGCCCCCTGCCCCTGAGTGACAGGCTGGCGGTACACACGTGTCCGATCCCCCTGCCCGAAGTGGGCTCTCAGTAGAATGCGCTCCAGGCGGACTGAGCCGCCTGTCTCTCCTCCTTCTGTCTGAGGATCTGACTCAGTTTCCCCGCGGAGCCTCCCTTACGCGGCGTCGGATCCGGATGTGACAGCATAGAAGGGCCCGGTGACCCTTCAGTCCGTGGCCTATACAGCATAACGGTGCACCTGTCCCCTGTGTTTTGGAACTGCTCACTGACCGGTGACGTCACCGTAAGGAAGCCAAGCTCCCCCGAGATTTTGACCTGACCCTTGGACACCGCAAGGCCCCGCCCTCCGGCCCCACCCCACCTCTCTGGCCTCAAGTCGACCAAACAAGCCCTGGGTCCTCAGCCCCCGGGGGACGTGGCTTCATTACCTGTGTGCCCAGCTGGGCACAGCCACAGGCGTGACACGTTACAATACTCAGGTGTGCGCTATATTCTGCAAGGAAAGTCACGGCAGATCCAGTTTGTAATCAGTCTCTGTGGATGTGGAACGTAAAAGCTCCACATCCTTCTTCAGGTGGTGGGTTGATGTGGGACAGCTCTGAGAACATACGAAAAAAAAAAACAAAAACAAACACTGAGTTTTACTCTTAAAAGCGTGAGCCCTATGGGATGTGAATTATATCTCCATTTTCCTAAACAAATTTAAAGGCCACAATAGCCAGGAAATGATGCCTCCTGGGCACTGTTGAAATACTTCGTGTCTCTGCGGATTTGCCCACTCTGCCTATTTAATGTAAGTGACTCACACCATGTGGCCTGTGTGGCTGGTGTCTTCCACGTGGTATAACACTGTCACCATACGTTCACGTGCATGATGTGTCTGTCCTTCATTCCTCTCTGGGGCTGAATCACCGTCTGTCCTGTGTCTATGCCACACCCTGTTCATCCATCCACACACTGGGGGACACTTGGGACGTTTCCCTCTTTTGCGGGGAACGCACAGTTTTGCACCTGGCATTCGTGTGCACACATCTGAGTGTCCGTTTCCGTTTACGTAGGCCTGGAACACTTGGGTCACACTGCCGTTCTGTGTTTCACTTCTTGAGGAACCACCAAACTTTTTTCCACGTCAGCTGCCCTGACACTCCCACCAGCCAAGCGCAGGGTTCCGCTTTCTCCACATCCTGGCTGCCGCTTCTTTTCTGGATTCTGGCTCCTAGCCGTCCTCGTGAGTGGGAAGTGGCATCTCATCGTGGTTCTGACTCGCATCGTCCTGATGGGAGGATCGTTTCCTGTGTCTATTAGACATTTGTGCATCATCTTAAGAGAAATGTCTCTTCAATGTTTTGCTCACTTTTAACCAGGTTTTTTCACGCTCTGTGTTGCAGATATAAGGGCCGTCTGTGTATTCCAGTTAATAAAGTCTTATCGCATAAGTGATATAAAAATGTTCTCCCATTTTTGCGGGTGTCTTTTCACTCCCTTGATAGTGTCCTTTGATGCACAAAGATTGACTCTACTGTCACTTGTGGGAGACAGACTTGAGCCAGCTTCCTGTCGGGCGGCTTGGCTCTTAAAAACAGGCGTCCTGGCTGCATGCTCCAAGACTCCGTGATCAGCTTTGCTGCCAGTGGGGAAAAGGTCGTGGGTCGTTATGATGTCAGAGCAGCAAGGCCCTGAGAGGGATCTTGGCTTTGCACAAGAAATTCAAGGGCAAGCCATTTAAGAAAGGGACAAAGATTTACTAAGGATAGAGGTAAGAAAGGAGATCCTTCACACAATGATGGCCTCTCCTCCCAGATGACCCAGAAGACAACCCTCCCTTGCCTCTAACCAAAGGTTTTATAAGTTTGTTTTATTTTATTTTATTTTATTTTAATTAGCTAACCATACAGAAAAGGACTTACTCTCTAACTCTGGGTTCATCATTGAGGTGAGTTTTTCCTTTGTCTTAAGGTTGTGGAACTACCCACAGCGGGCAATTTTCAGCATGTCCAGCCTTTGTGGCTTTTACTGCTGGAGGGAGCAGGGTCTTGTGGTTTCTCATGAGTCAGATCATGATGACTTTTAGGTTAAGGGTCAGCCTAAGACCAAAAGGGCTTTACATTGGTCTGTCTCCTGAGTCTCCCTCCCTTCCCTCCAGCCTCAGTTACGGCAGGTCTTTCCACGGCTCCCCCAAGCCCCTCCCGGCAGTGCCTGCTGCCCTCTGGTCCTCCCTCAGATGCCACCCGGCCAAGGACTGGAGTGCAGACCCCTGTGGAAAGAGGGGATGGACGGGATACCGGGACCCCAGCCCACGGCCAGGGGCATAAACTGTGGTGGGGACCCCTACAGTACTGGGAGACCCAGGCTGCGGCCACGTCCAGCCCGCTCAAGTGGGAACCAGCCCCTCCCAGTCTCCCTGGTCCTACCAGGTGAGGGTAACATGGTGGCGACACCTGGGGCCCCAAGGACAGGTGCACAGAGCCACGTCCACGAGGCTAGGAGACCTCCCCCTTGGATGATGCTGTAGCTCCCCGCACCCTGAACGATCTGCACTCCCCTCCCAGAACCTGTGACCCAACAGAGCTTCGGAAGTTGCCCCCACATCCGCCCACTGGGCAGCACCCCAGCACTGGCACTGGGTTTGGTCAGGGCTCCTGGCTCTCCATGCCTGGCCAACTTGACTGGAGAGTGCTTCGTGGGTCCTGCGTGATAGGCACATGGCTGAGCCCGTGTGAACTCGGGTTCTGGCCCCAGCCTCCCCTGCCCGGCCGCCTTCCTGCAACCGGACCCTGCTGCCAAGGACGCAGAGGCAGAAACCACTTACATCCCCCTCCTGGACCAGAAGTCCTGACTCAGTGTCCCTGCGGAGCGCCCCCTTGTCCAGAGCTGGGACAAGAGGGGACAGGCCCAGGGGCGCCTGGGTGGCGCAGTCGGTTAAGCGTCCGACTTCAGCCAGGTCACGATCTCGCGGTCCGTGAGTTCGAGCCCCGCGTCAGGCTCTGGGCTGATGGCTCGGAGCCTGGAGCCTGTTTCCGATTCTGTGTCTCCCTCTCTCTCTGCCCCTTCCCCGTTCATGCTCTCTCTCTGTCCCAAAAATAAATAAAAAAAAAAACGTTGAAAAAAAAAAAAAAAAGAGGGGACAGGCCTGGACGGGACAGGAGGGTCTGGAGACTTCAGGGGTCGGGGGTCAGCCTGGGGACGAGGTCCTGGTGGCTCTGTGTCCTTCCTCTAGGAACAAAGACACTCAACAGTGACCCAGCTGTTTTGACATGTGACCTTGGACAACCTGAGGCCCAGCCCTGCCCTCCGCAGCGTCTGGGGTTTGACCAAGGGTTCCCCACATCTCATTTCTTGCCCCTTGGTTATCAGGTTCTCTCCATTCAGGCCCCAAAGTTTGGGCCACCCCCAGGACTGAGCAAACACCGGGACTGAGAACCAGCTCCTGGTCTGTTTCTCCTGAGAACAAGTTGACCACAGGGTGCCCTGCCCTGTCCCCACCCCGCTGGTCCTGCTGTCCTCCGGTCTGTCCTCATCAGTGCACTTTCCCCTTCTTACCTGGAAAAGAAAAGCCCCTTTCTGTCTGGTTCGAGACCTTTGCAGACTTCTGGGCTCATTTTGTTCCTACTTAAGTCAAGTTCGTCCTTATGACACATCCAAGTTTTTGTTTTCTGTTTTTTTGGACATACATGCACTTTAAATCAGGAAACCCACAGCTTCCTGAGAGCTTGGTGCTCACGGGAAGTTGGAACTGTTTAAAAAGCAAAACTCAACTGAATTCATTTTAAAGATCTTTGTTGGCTTTATTCAATGATTCATGACTCGGGCAGCATGCCATCTCGCGGATACAAGGGAGCTCGGAGGAGCTGCACAAAATGAAAGGCTCACAGGCAGGAGGAGTGGGGACAGGAAGTTCTATTAGACAAAAAGTGGATGGATGGTGGGAGGTCACCTTTCCTTCCGGGAGGGCAGGGGTCTAGCAGCCCAGTGACCTCACTAGTGCTGACCAGGTCGTTCCTGATTGACTAGTTTAAGATTCCATTTCTGGGAGAGGCCGAAACTGCAATTAAGTTAACTCTTGGTCTGGTGACAAGGAGCTTAGCAAGTGATTCCATTTTGGACTTGTGGTCTTATTTTTAACAGAACCCAGGCCCAGAAGCCGGAACTCTTCAAACAACCACAGATATGACATGTACTTAAAAAATTTTACAGGGTGCCTAGGTGGCTCAGTCAATTGAGCGTCTGACTTAGGCTCAGGTCATGATCTCACGGTTTCATGGGTTCCAGCCCCATGTCGGGCTCTGTGCTGACAGCTCAGAGCCTGGAGCCTTCTTCGGATTCTGTGTCTCCCTCTCTCTCTGACCCTCCCTTGCTGTCTCTCTCTCTCTCTCAAAAATAAACATTAAAAAACAATTTCAAGTGGACATTTCACACTGGAAAGAAATTTATTTGAGATCACTGTCTGAACGTGGTCCTAAAGGACTTTGAAACATAGAAGGCCATGCTAGCCGTGTGGGGTTGGCCGGTGACACAGGCAGTGAGGATGTGCAGAGAGAGCAGAGCCACAGGCGGGATGGAGCTGATTCTGTCTCCAAGGGAGGAGAGGGACCGGACATCTAGAGAAATGTCGGCCCTGGTTCCTGGCAGGCTGGGCCTTTTAAGGGTTTTTTAGGGCATGAGAAGGTTGTAGCTGTGTCCACCATGGAGGGTGGGGGAAGGGGTGGATCCTGGGCAGGGCAGAGCAGGAGGTGACAGGTTTTCAAGGGGCTCTGTCCCGAGCTCATCTAGGATGTGGATTGTGGTCAGGCTAGACAAGAACATGACTTGGGGCCTACTTCCTGAGAACGGAAGGCACCATGACCTAGAAAAACCAGAGAGTTAGGGGCGCCTGGGCAGCTCAGTCAGTTAAGCGGCTGACTTTGGTCAAGTCACGATCTCCCAGTTTGTGGGTTTGAGCCCCAGGTCGCGCTCTGTGCTGACAGCTCAGAGCCTGGAGCCTGTTTCGGATTCTGTGTCTCCCCTCTCTCTCTGCCTCTCCTCTCCTCACACTCACATTAAAAATAATGTTTACTTATTTTTAAGAGGCAGAGAGAGACAGAGCATGAGTGAGGGGCAGAGAGAGAGGGAGACACAGAATCCGAAACAGGCTCCAAGCTGTCAGCACAGAGCCCGATGCGGGGCTAGAACCCATGGACCGTGAGATCATGACCTGAGCCAAAGATGGACAATGAACCGACTGAGCCAGCCAGGTGCCCCCCCCCCAAATTTTTTAATTAAAAAAAAATAAAAGTATACTGGTATAAAATTGAAATTCAGCTTTTCTCTCTGTTAAAACGACAAAGTTTTCTTGGATTGTTGGTCCACTCTTGATAAGAAAAGTACAAACAAAGGTTGTTATTTTTTTTTTCTCTTCTCTTTATCTGCCCAGAAAACCAAAGCTTCTAAGTTTCGTCTTTATCAGGTCTTTGATTACTTAACAAAGTTAAAAACTTCTCAATGTTAAAGCAGCTAAGTTTTGGGGCGCCTGGGTGGCTCAGTCGGTTAAGCGTCCGACTTCAGCTCAGGTCACGATCTCACGGTCCGTGAGTTCGAGCCCTGCGTTGGGCTCTGGGCTGATGATGGCCCAGAGCCTGGAGCCTGCTTCCGATTCTGTGTCTCCTTCTCTCTCTGACTCTCCCCCGTTCATGCTCTGCCTCTCTCTGTCTCAAAAATAAATAAACGTTAAAAAAATAAAATAAAATAAAGCAGCTAAGTTTTGCCAACAATTATATGGCTTCCTGCAGAATCCTACTGCCGCCTTGGTTAAACATAAATATTAAATTTATTATGATATGGAACCCTATTTCAGGCTTGTGCCTTAAAATTTTCTGAGGATTCTGGGGCGGCTGAGTGGCTCCATCGGTTAAGCGTCTGACTTCAGCTCAGGTCATGATCTCGTGGTTCGTGGGTTCCAGCCCTGCCTGGGGCTCTGTGCTGACAGCTCAGAGCCTGGAGCCTGCCTCAGATTCTGTGTCTCCCTCTCTGTCTGCCCCTCTCTCCCTCACACTCTGTGTCTCTTTCCTTCAAAAATAAAAGAACATTTAAAAAATTAGAAAATAAAATTTCCTGAGGTTTCTAACAAACTTTCCAAGATTTAAATGGGAAAGTTAATTAGTCTTGTCTATTTTGTATGCTAATTGGAAAGCCCTGTCAAGCCAGTGATGATAAGCCTTACATCATACTGAATGGGCAGATGCTGTAACTATTCTAGAAAATATATGAAATTCCTCAAGTTTTACTATGTCCTGGTGAAAACTCATTACTTGAATTATTGAAATATCGTGTGTCGGGGCGCCTGGGTGGCGCAGTCGGTTAAGCGTCCGACTTCAGCCAGGTCACGATCTCGCGGTCCGTGAGTTCAAGCCCCGCGTCAGGCTCTGGGCTGATGGCTCAGAGCCTGGAGCCTGTTTCCGATTCTGTGTCTCCCTCTCTCTCTGCCCCTCCCCCATTCATGCTGTGTCTCTCTCTGTCCCAAAAATAAAAATAAACATTGAAAAAAATTTAAAAAAAAAAAAAAAAAAAAAAAAAAAAAAAAAAGAAATATCGTGTGTCATGGAAATAAGCAGATTTTCCTTGACATTGGCATTATAATGAACTCTCCTATCAGATCTTTGACCATGGCCATTTCTGAGTTGGTGGGTTGTTTTGCCCCGTTTTCTTTTCTTTGGTAAATCATGTTAGTTCTTGTTCTGAAGTCCTCACAAAACGTGTTTCATCGTCAAGGATATTCATAAAAAGGACTTTTGACAAACATAGGTTTTGCTATCTTTAAAATCATAAAACCAAGCTGAATAAGAATTTCCAGAATTAACAGAAAAAGCTGCATTCAAACAGAACAAAAACTAATGACATAGGACCCAATAAAATGAGGGAAATGATAAAATATCCCTTTTTGAACATACTGAATCATTTCGCTTTTCTCCCTCCCAGAACTATCCAGAATTCAGAAACTCAGCGAGTATTTTTGCTTTCACGGCAATTATAATTACTTGCATAAGTTCAGTAAGAATCTGTTCTCAGTTTGTGAGTTTGTGAGTTTGAGCCCCATGTCTGGCTCTCTGCGATCAGCAAAGAGACTGCTTTGGATCCTCTGTCTCTCTCTCTGCCCCTCCCCTGCTGTGCGCCCTCTGTCTCTCTCTCTCTCTCTCTCTCTCTCTCTCAAAAATAGATATCAACAGTAGCCAAACTATGGAAACAGCCCAAACATCCATTGACTGATAAATGGACAAAGAAGACATGGTGTATACACACACACACACACACACACACACACACACACACACACACACACACTGGAATACTACTCAGCGATGAAGAAGAATGAAATCTTGCCATTTGCAACAACGTGGTTGGAACTGAACGGCATTATGCTAAGCAAAATAAATCAGAGAAAGACAGAGATCATATGATTTCACTCATATGTGGAATTTGAGAAACACAACAGCTGAACAGAGGGGAAGGGAAGGAAAAATAAGATAAAAACAGGGAGAGAGGAAAACCATACGAGACTCTTAAATACAGAGAACAAACTGAGGTTGCTAGAGGGAGGAGTGTGGGGGATGGGCTAAATGGGTAAGGGGCATTAAGGAGGGTTCATTTGGCATGAGCACTGGGTGTCATATGTAAGAGCTGAATCACTGGGTCCTACTCCTGAAGCCAAGTTTACACTGCAGGTTAACTAACTTGAATTTAAATTAAAAAAAAAAAATAGATAAACATTAAAAAAAATAAGACAAAAAATAAAGGATCTATATGAACAATCACTATTCTTGCTGAGCTTTTGTAAGTAATTAGGTCAAGTTTGTTAAAACTGGACTTGTTTCATAAACGAATTCGTTTTGATTTGGCTATCCCTGGGAATAAGGGTGAATTTTGACAGAAAAATTATTTTTCAACAACACATCCTTCTGGATGTTAGATTCTAGTTTTCAATTGTCTTTAAACATTTGCCTAAGCTACACAACTTGAGGCGAACTTCAGAGAGACTGCCATACTTGTTCATATGTATGCGATCTTCCTGCTTGTTACTCTGTGGGGATAATAAAAGGACCCAAAGGCATATGATTATTTAACCAACTGGACAATGGGATGAACTCCCCAACAACTATATAACTCAGCTCTCACCTCGATCAATTCTATGCGGCTGGGATGTCAAAACCGCTCCTTAAAAGTCAGAGCGTAAACCACTCCATGGGGGTTAACTATGGACTTATGGAGTTAATGGATGGCCCCACTCTCCTTATGACTGGATTGGACAATACACTTGGGGACGCCCTTATCTCCTGGGACAACTCATCTCCCACTTGCCAATGATTCCTTGTAATTAGGATATTGTTAAGACCAGACATCGGGCAAAGGGGGCTTCTTAATTGTTTTAGCCCTATTTGTTCTGGGAGCTGCCTCTGTGATGTAACATTACAAGTAGAAGCTTTAGCCAAGCATACAGTGGCCGGCCACCTTTAACCAGGCCCAACCTGCAGTCGCCCACAAATTCAAAAAGTGGCCCTCCAAAACCTAATCCTGGCTGCAAGTCAAAGAAAAAAGCTATCATGCTAACGTTGAGACTAAATGTTGTGTATTTATCCCAGATGACTCTGCTAAAGTATCCAAAGTTTTAGCAGATGTACACACGGTACCTAAATGCCAACTCTTTTTTTTACAATGTGCACAACGTGATGCTGAGCCTGGTGGGTTTCTCCATTACAGGGTACAGATTAGCGTTATTTGTATCAATACATAGCCAGTATAATACATCACCCCAATACCAGCACATATAGGAATATTTCTATCCCTAAAAAGAATGTTTCTTTCTGGCCCGTGGTAAATGTTACTTGGGACTCTGCAGGTCCTAACAGGCCTTTGTCTTATCATCATCAAACTATCAGAATTTTAACTGAATATGCCAAGCCACAGATGGGCTCATAACAACGATGGACAAGCTCCCTGTTCCAAAGGTATGACCATCTGACACCAATGTTTCTTTCATCAGGAGGTCTGGAAGAGGTCGTATGGCTCACGGGGGCCCTTGATAAATACACAGTTAAGGCCTTAAATGACCCTCAAAATAGCACAACCCTATTAAACACTAACGTCACCCGAATGCGTAAAGCAATTCTATAAAATAGAAAGACAGTGGATGTCTTAACAGAACACAAGGAGGAACATGGGGCATTTTTCAGCAGGACGTGGCATTTGCACTCCAGATCATAACAAAAATGTAACAGGATAGTGATATAAATAATTAAATTGGTGCTCTTAAGGACCCTACATAGTCTTTTAACCATTGGTTACATTCCTGGGTGGGGTGGATTATAGTCCCCCACTAAAGGATCTTCTTATCACACTTCCTATTTTTATCATAATGTCAATCCTAATATGTTGCCTCTTTCTCTGTGTTTTCTCCTATTGTCGAGATTCACAATCGCAGTTCCTGACTCCTTGATCCTTATTACTGTGTCTACTCTGGACTCTACAGCAATGGCTTTCTGTAATAGTGACTTTTTGGGACACATAGTGACCAATTTCAGTCCATAGGTAGGAACACCTCCCCCCACCCACTCCCTCCCCTCCCCCCCTTTTCCCTCCCCTCCTCCCTCCTTCCTCTTCCTCCCGCCACCTGTCAGTTTGAAGAAGTTACAGAAGGTGAGCACTTCACCTTTCAATAACCTTAAAGATTTAAGGACCGAAGATTGGTCAGGGAGGAAATGATGAAGGACAGAATCAGAAAAATGTTCACCAGAAGGCTGACCTATAGTCTGCCTTGTTCTGATAAGGATCAAATACGCCCTGGTGGCTACTTTCGCAGAGGGACTCATGACTCTCTGTACATCTCACCCCAGTTAATATTGAACTGAATGAAAAACACCAGAGAAATCTTATGAAAAGAGCCGTAAGTATTAAACTGATGTGATGTGGGGTCTGAGAGCAAAAAGTCAGGAAAGAATTCTTGAGACATTTTCACCGCAAAAAGGTGTTTTTACTGAAGCACAGGGGACAGGACCCGTGGTCGAAAAGAGCTGCGCTGGGATTGTGAGAAGCGACTGGTTACATACTTTTTGGTTAGTTGGGGTTAGGAATAGCAGAAGTCTCAAAGGAATTTGGAAGCAAGGCTTCCAGGACCTTGAGGGGCTAGCTGCTCGTAAGAGAAGGTTACTGACTACTGTCTAGTAAAACATTAATCCCGAGACCCTTCAGATGTGTATCAGGGGGCCTATGTTTCAAGGATGGTTGCCACCAAATATCTTGGTGGAGGGGAGGGTAGATATAAAGGAAGTTTCCGAAGGCATTTTCACATGTTAAAGAAGACTGACAGGATCCTGGAGGTCTGGCTAATGTCAAGCTAAGGCTGCCTTTTGCCTCTAGCAAAGCATTAACCTTAAGGCAGCTGTCAGTTCCCGGAGGAATGTCCTATTCTGCCTGTCTCATCTGTCAATGGTTGTAAGGACAGTTAATTTTATCTACATTTCTCTTGCCTTTGCTTTCCTCACCACTCCCCTCTAAACAGTGTTGACCCTTCAATCTATAAGGTTGCTAAAAGCGGAAGGCCTTCGGTAACTTCTCGGCTAAATAGGGGGGCAGTGAGGTCCCTACCTATGGGTCAACATTGGTCAGGTGGGCACGTACGTGTAGGACTTGCTAAAGGCAGAGGCAGCTGTGGCTAGAGTTGATAACATATGGGAGTCTCCTTCAGCAGACAGGACCATCTGTCAGCTTGAACTTATGGCAGTGAAGGCATCTTGGTGCCATGGATCTTCCACAAGTTCACAGGAATAAAAAGGCACGTTAGCAGGCACACTGGATTCCTGTGAGGGACGTACTGGTCTAATTCTTGATATATGAGTCCATGAGGAATGTCACAGCACATGATGTGACCCAGGAGGGGCCCTTCCATTTTGGAAGTAAATCTCCTGCTGTATTAGACTTCCAATCTTTTATTTTTTTTTTGAAGCTTTTGCACAGCGAAAGAAGCTATGTTTTATTTACTTATATTTTAGAGAGAGAGAAAGAGAGCTGGGGAGAGGGGCAGAGGGAGAGAGAGAATCCCAAGCAGGCTCCAGACTCAGCACAGAGACCTACACAGGGCTTGGTCCCACGACCCTGGGATCATGACCTGAGCTGAAAGACAGGAGTCAGCTTGGTAGATAAAATCTACTGATGAAATCTGGAGTGGGGTTCATGAACAAACGACCCAGAAAGAATTCTTGAGATGTCTTTGATGCTAAGGGTGGTTTTAGTAAAGCACAGGGACAGGACCCGTGGGCAGAAAGAGCTGCACTGGGGTTGTAAGGGGTGACTGATTATATACTTTCAAATTTGTGGAGGGAGGGGGTTGTAAGTCACCAAGGAATTTCTGGATGCTGAAAGCAGGGTCTCACAGGACCCTGAAGATTTAGCTATTGTCAAGATAAGGTGGCTTTTAGTTTTTAAGGAAGTATAAACACTGAGGCATTAGGGCAGCTATCAACGTGTTGGGGAGCGTTACACCCTGCAGGCCTCTGACATCTACTGATGGGAATTTAATTTAAACTACATTTTTCTTGGCTTTGTTTCCCTCATCAGGACCCTCAACAACTGAGCCCCCCAGGCAGGACTTCCCATTTAAAGGACTTCCAAGGGGCACCTGGGTGGCTCAGTCGGTTGAGCGTCCGACTTCAGCTCAGGTCATGATCTCACAGTCTGTGAGTTTGAGCCCCGCATTGGGCTCTGTGCTGATGGCTCAGAGCCTGGAGGCTGCTTCCAATTCTGTGTCTCCCTCTCTCTCTGCCCCTTCCCTGCTCATGCTCTGTCTCTCTCTCTCAAAGATAAAAAAAAAATAAAAAAATTAAGAAAAAATTAAAAAAAAAAAAAAAAGGACTTCCAATACTTTAAATAAAGCATGTCTCCTGCGTTTATATGGGGTGGGTTGCTGGTAACTGTCAGATCAGGTTTAGGGAGGAGATGGCCTGCTTGTCCATTTACAAAGTTATGAATTAACCTGAAGTGAATAACTTCACAGGCATAATAGTTTTCCTCTACTGATCGAGTCACAGTGAGAAAGGCCTTTCTGCATAGTAACTCAAAGAGGCTTAACCCTATTGTTTTGGGGCAATTCTCATTCTGAGAAACACTTTTGGCAAAATAGTAATTCAATATTCTTGAGTCTCAATGCTTAAAGTCTAATACTTACAAAGACATGTTATGGAAACACATTTCCTCTATAATCACCCTCATTTTTTTTAAACATTTATTCATGGGGTGCTTGGGTGGCTCAGTCGGTTGAGCATCCGACTTCGGCTCAGGTCATGATCTCGTGGTCTGTGAGTTCGAGCCCCGCGTCGGGCTCTGTGCTGACAGCTCGGAGCCTGGAACCTGCTTCACATTCTGTGTCTCCCTCTCTCTCTGCCCCTCCCCTGCTCGTGCTCTGTCTCCCTCTGTCTCAAAAATAAATAAATGTTAAAAAAATGTAAACATTTATTCATTTTTAGCAGAGAGAGAGAGAGAGAGAACATGAGCAGGGGAGGCGCAGAGAGAGGAGACACAGAATCCGAAGCCAGCTCCAGGCTCTGAGATGTCAGCACAGAGCCCGGTGCAAGGCTCAAACTCACAAGCCGTGAGATCATGACTTGAGCTGAAGTCGGAAGTCTAACCGACTGAGCCACCCAGGCGCCCCATATAATCACCCTCGTTTTTATCAAAGGTAGCCAAATCAAGACTAACGCATTTGAAAAACACGTCCAACTTTAATTAATTTGGTTTAATTATTTACATAAGCTCAGCAAGAGTAGCGATTGATCATACACATCTTTTAAAATATACTTTGCTGGAACTTTTTATAAGGAACCTAGATTGAACTTTTAGAAGCCTCTCTAGGCCAGAAGCCAAGCCAAATACCTGTAGATTTGGGTGCATCCCTCTTCTTGAGGTCCCCCAAATATCCTGAGGTTCCTGCACCTGCCAGGAAGCAATATTCTTGACTCACCTGGTAAGGCTGCTGGGAACTCTGTCAGCCAGGCATCGGGCCAGTATTTCCGGGGGGGTTGATTGGCTCCACAAAGTCCACCTCAGTTCCTCCAAGCTGTCTGGTTAGTTCTGAGTCTATGCAGGTCTGTCCAAATCTGACATTCCTGTCAAAGCCTTGGTAAAATAACCAGCGTTTCCAACGGTGTCCTGTTACAAGGAGAACAGATTCTCATTGAACTTATGCAAACAATCATAATTTCCACAAAGAAGGAATACTCACTGAGATTTTTCTGAATTCTGGAGGGTTCAGGTAGAGAGAAAAGTTAAATGCTTCACATTGTTCACAAAGGAATATTTATCACATTTCTGTAAGTCATAGATATATTTTCTTTCTTTCTTTCTTTCTTTCTTTCTTTCTTTCTTTCTTTCTTTCTTTCTTTCTTTCTTTCTTTCTTTCTTTCTTTCTTTCTTCCAGGTTTATTTATTTTTGAGAGAGAGAGAGACAGAGACAGAGAGACAGAGCACGAGCAGGGGAGAGGCAGAGAAAGAGGGAGACACAGAATCCGAAGCAGGCTCCAGGCTCCGAGCTGTCAGCACAGAGCCCGCATTGGGCTCTGTCCTGAAAGCTCAAAGCCTGGAGCCTGCTTCCGATTCTGTGTCTCCCTCTCTCTCTGCCCCTTCCCTGCCTGCTCTCAGTCTCTGTCTCTCAAAAATAATAAAACAATAAAAATTTTTTTAAATAAAATAAAATATTCCAATACAATTATGGATTATCAAAACAATACTGTAATTTTGTCTTTTTGAACATACGTTTTGGCCTCAGAATTTAATGTGAATTTTCTTATTCTTATAATGTTAAGCAGTTTCCCCTTTATTATTTTTTTTAAATTTTTTATATTTATTTATTTTTGACAGAGAGGGAGACAGACAGAGAGACAGAGGGAGACAGAGAGACACAGAATCTGAAACAGGCTCTCAGCTGTTAGCACAGAGCCTGACGGGGGGCTCGAACTCACCGACCACAAGATCATGACCTGAGCCCAAATCAGATGCTCAACCGACTGAGCCACCCAGGCGCCCCAGCAGTTTCCCCTTTAAAACTGCTTATCCAGGGGCACTTGGGTGGCTCAGTCCGTTGAGGGACCAACTTCGGCTCAGGTCATGATCTCACAGTTTGTGAGTTCGAGCCCCACATCAGGCTCTGTGCTGACAGCTCGGAGCCTGGAACCTGCTTCAGGTTCTGTGTCTCCCTCTCTCTCTGCCCCTCCCCCACGCATGCTCTGTCTCTCTCTGTCTCAGAAATAAACATTAAAAAAAAATTTTTTTAACTGCTTATCCACTTGTAAGGATAAACACTTATACATTGGCCAAGTCAATACCCGCCAGCCAGAACACATGAGAAATACACATGCAGTTGAACAAAATTAGAATTGTGGACTTCCTACGATGGGGTGACTGCTCAGCATGAGGAAGACTGGAACGTCTCAGAAACTGCACAGTAGAAAGGACCTACAGGAACTGGATTTATTTCGGGTGATCTGGGGGAGGCATCAAAGGAGCAGGTTTTTTACTGGGTTGGATATTGTCAAGGAGAGTACAGTAGAATGTTAATTCAGTAGGCTTCCGTTGCTCAAATTCTGCACTTCTTGAAGAAAGCACCGGTCCTTGACCAGCTCCTGGGAGATAAATTTTGAGTCCTTGAAATATTCTGACCAATAAGTGTTCTGTACGTCTGCGTCCTTGGACCACACCGTATCAGTTTCACTGGGTGGTTTATGCTAACAGTGTGACTTACGGTGAGTGCTTGCTTTTGTGTGCATAAGGCCACAGACGAGGCTGTTACAAGTTTGACCTCTGAGGAAGGGAGCTGGAGGCTGGGTAGCTAAGCTCAGCTATGTGGATGTTGCATGGCTACATGACTGCCCCCTGGAGATGAAGGCTTCGGTGAGCTCTAACTGTCAACGCTTCACACGTGGTGTCACACACCACTGCTGGGAGTGCCGTGTATGTGACTGGTGAGGAAGGACAACTGGGGGTCCGCATTGATTTCTCCCAGACTTCACCCTATGTGCTATTTCCCTTTGCTGATTTCAGTCTATCTTTTTACCATAAACCATGGTTATGATGGTTCTTCCGAATCCTGTTTGTGTTGCAAGGGAGTGTGGCCGGAGTCGCAAAAAGATGAGTCTGCAAACAAAGGGCAGTTAAGTGAAGGTCCTCATGCTCGAGCCCGAACGAGGCCATACTCTAAGCGGGTTGCTTGAGCTGCTAAAAAGAGTGCATGTGAATCGTGTCGTTCGAGTAAAGCTAATAGGATGCCATCCATGTAATGGATGATCGTAGCATGAAGAAACGGAGATCGTCAATATCGGAGAGGTTCTGCAACATGTTTGGTCCTTCAAGTGAATCATCAAGTCTGAGAATGCTCTTGGGGAATTTTGATACAGGAAATGAGTGTAATTGTACGATTTAGAATTCCAGTAGTCTTATCTAGAAGGCAGAAAAAAGCAAATAGGGCTAAAATTACCTTGTAAAGAAGGAGAAGTCAGTTTTATTAGCCAGACTAGGGATATTTCATTACTTTTGTGATTTGCATAATTCTATTATTGTCCTGTGTAACGCCATGGCTACAGAACACTCTTGTTTTTGCCTTGCAGGTAAAGAATTTTATGTACAAAGAAGCAATTGGCATAAAAGGTGGAAACGTGGGTCTTGGTGGAAAGAACAATCCAGGACAAGGGAGATACCAGGGAAAGCAAAAGGGTGTAGTCTATTTTTTCTATTGACAGCAAGGGCATCAGTGAGTGAGGATGTTGTTCATTAATGTATATTTCCATCTTCTAGTGTGTCTTATGTAGACACTATTAAAGGACCTGCTCCAGGGTGTTTGTAAATAGTGTGTGTGATACACAGTCCTGCATTCATGGAGTTGACAGAGTAATGATTCTCTATAAACATAAAACCCGACTCATAGTTCAGCTTTATTTTTGCAATGGTTAAAACCATTTAGGTTTAGGTCATGTGATATATTTATAAGTTGGAAAGACTTTCTGTCACCAGAGTCCACATGTATCTGGGCTACAGAATGTGGCTATTGATAATCCTCCTGAAAGAATTGTAAAGAATCATAATCCTTTTGAAGCGATTGCAGTCTACATAACAGAACTTGTATCCTGGAAATCATAGAGTCATCCCTAGTTGGAAAAGGGGTAAGATCACCTGCACAGTCTTACCCCAGCATATGCCCTTTCTTATGATATCTATGCAAGCTTTGGTGATCCGGTAGGTGCAACAAGAAGGACTGTGGATGGTGAGGGGATTTTTTGTAGGAAAAACGAAGGTGAGCTGCAAACGCAGTGTGTCTTTTTGAGTATTCTCCAACTTAGTATGAAAGAATATACATTTAGCATTCTCAAACATGGAAAATTTTAATGCCCTTGTATGGAAAGAAATAGAGGGTTGCCTGGGTGGCTCAGTCAGTTAAGTATCTGACTCTTGGTTTCAGTTCAGGCCCGATCTCAAGGTTCATGAGATGGGGTCCCGCATCTGCTCGGTGGGATCAAGCTCCGCATCGGGCTCTGCACTGACAGCACAGAGCCTGGTTGGCATTCTCTCTCCCCCACCCCACCCTTCCCCTGATCACACTCTCTCTCTAAATAAATAAACATTAAGGGGCACCTGAGTGACTCAGTCAGTTAAGCCTCCAACTTTGGCTCAGGTCATGATCTTGCAGTTCATGAGTTCGAGTCCCACATTGGGTCCTGTGCTGACAGCTCGGAGCCTGGAGTCTGCTTCAGATTCCTTGTCTCCCTCTCTCTCTGCCCCTCCCCTGATCACACTCTGTCTCTCTCTGTCTCTCAAAAATGAATAAACGTTTGTATGGAAACCAATTTGACAATAAATTTCAAAAAAAATGAATAAACGCTAATAAATAAACATTAAAAAAGAAATAGGTGGAAAATTTTGTTTTAATGTCGCATAAAGTTTTTCACAGATACTTTCTTATATTAGTCCTCCAGTATGTTAGGGCAAAGAAAAAATGCAGTACCTCTTTGCTTAATTAAACAGCAAATGAAGTAAAATCTGTGTCTACTTTTCCCAACATCAATATTTTGTAATAGTGCAGATATTTCAATGTAATTTGACCATCGTTACCTTATTTGATCCCCCTCCCCCCTCTCAACCAAACTCCAAAGAAGAAAGTTGAGCACAGGGAGCATGGTTTGACATCAGCTCATGTAACTTATAATCAATGAAATCTCAGTTTTGAAGATTTTATGTGTTCCATGACCTATACTAGGCACTGTAGAAATCCAAAACTCAGGCCACCACTGAAAGGCAAGTATAATTGCTCAGTTTTACAAATATGACATCAAATACATCTGACTCAAAATGCTACGATGTCTGAGTTCATTACATGGCTTTTTCAATAAAGGTATGGTTGGGGCGCCTGGGTGGCTCAGTCGGTTAAGCAGCCGACTTCGGCTCAGGTCACAATCTCGCGGTCCGTGAGTTCAAGCCCCGCGCCGGGCTCTGTGCTGACCGCTCAGAGCCTGGAGCCTGTTTCAGATTCTGTGTCTCCCTCTCTCTCTGACCCTCCCCCATTCATGCTCTGTCTCTCTCTGTCTCAAAAATAAATAAACGTTAAAAAAAAAAAAGGTATGGTTTTATTATTTATTTTTTTTTAAATTTGTTTTTACATTTTATTTATTTCTGAGAAACAGAGTGAGACAAAGCGTGAGCAGGGGAGGGGCAGAGAGAGAGGGTGACACAGAATCTGAAGCAGGCTCCAGGCTCTGAGCAAGAGGTCAGCACAGAGCCCGATGCGGGGCTCGAACCCACGAACTGTGAGATCATGACCTGAGCGGAAAGTCGGACGCTCAACCGACTGAGCCACCCAGGCGCCCCAAAAGGTATGGTTTTAGAATGTAGAACGGATCAGAGTGTAAGGATGGGGAAGGGCTTGACTACAAATGGGCAGCGCTAGTGATTATTTGGGAGCGAGATATTAGTCTGTATTATGATATTGGTGCCACTGCACGCATTGCTGAAAACTCACAGAACTACACGCAGAAGACTGCATTTTACTGTTTCGCATATGCCTGAGCCAACAACAGAAACCCATACCAGCACCTTGATTTTTAGGTAAGCAAAACAACTCTCTCCACCTCCTCAATGACGTTACAGAGAATGGCAGATACAGATAGGAGGGAGTCTTGAGCCGTCACGCCTTTCGTTGGAACCCACTCAGAAATCAGGTGACACCCTCCTGGCCCCTGCCTGCCCTTAGCTCCGGGATGCCAGAGGGAAGGAAGGGCATGGGAGAAAATGGAGCAACGGCCGGATTTTGCTGTTCAGCTAGTTGTCTCCAGGCAGGGTTCGCGAGGCATACCGACTGTCACCCTCCTGCAGCTCCCTCAAGGACTCCTTTTAATGTTTTGCCACTACAGCTTTGCTCTGGTTACTGTGACGTCACTCTGATCATCATAAGCTGCCCCCCAGATATGCGTTAACAATCATCATTCAAACATGCGGCTCACCGATACGTCGGAAGTATCTCACGACTGATGTTTTATGAGACGGCAGTAGATAACCTCAACAGCAGCTAGCCCCTCAAGGTCCTGGAAGGCTTGCTTCCGAATTCGTCAGGCACTTAGGCCATCCCTAACCTCCACTAACTACAAAGTATAGAATCAGTCACTCCTCACAATCCCAGCGGAGCTCTTCCTGCCCACGGGTCCCTGTGCCATAATAAAAGCACCTTTTTGCACCAAAAATGTCTCGAGAATTATTTCTGAACTGTCCACTCCACGGCCCCACATCAGAAGGGACAGGGCATTTGCTCTACAGGGTCCTGGGAATCTGAGCTCTGAAAGAACTATTGGTTCGAAACAACGGCGGACCTAGTTTTGTCAAGCGGGGCCCTCGAGGGCAGGAGTCCCCTGCTTTCAAAACCCCACCCCAAACCCAGTTCTGTACGTTTGGCCGAAAGAGTTCACTAAGGGATCCGCGTCTGTCCCCATCCTGTCAATGTTTCCCTGGAGCAGCACGACGTTGCAGCGAGGTGAGTGGGAGTAGAAAACGGGCAGTGAAAGCCGAGACGGTGGCCCACACCCCTCGCGGGAGAGGCCGGCTCTGCAGCACCGGCAGCTCAGCAGCACGTGGCCGGGCGCACTCCACCTTCTCGCCCCTTCAACCCTCCATCACAGACATGCACATGCGCAGTCACAGCGCTGCCAGACTCAGGGCCGCGCATGCGCAGTCCACACCCGGAACCACAGGCTCTTTGGCTCCCTAATCATCCCCAAGGCTCCAGGCCAGGTCTGCGGGGTCCGCCCCTCCGTGCGCCCGGTCACTCACTTTCTGGGGCACACCCGCAGGAAACTCAGCTCGAAGAAAGACGGCCCTCCAAGGCCTTGATCTGCCCCTCGGGTTTCCCCCAACACGCACAGCACCCCCTGCAGACCAGCTGTTCCCAGAGGCAGCTGACAGTTCTGACCTTTGCCGAGTGTCCCAGGGCAGGCCAAACCTCGCTCCTGTCGTGGAAGTGGCGCCTGCCGACTTCCCGGAAGAGACGCGCGGGCCGGCCGGAAACGGCAGAAGTCCCCGCCCCCTGGGCCTCACAGCCGCTTCCGGCGGGTGCCCAGGAGGAGCTGCAGGTGGTTTCCTGGGCCTCAACCTTCTTCCTTTCTCCCGCTGGCTGCTGAGGGAAGCCGCTGAAAGTCTGCCAGGTGCGAAGGGAACGACAGTGAAGTGGCTGGACTCGGAGGAACCTGGTGGTGGACATGATGGCTGAAGAGGTGACTGTACCGTTCGCAGCCCCAAACAAAGGGACAGCACACACTCCCCTGTGAGATAGTGAGGGGTGCTTCGCTGGAAGAAACTTAATCTCCACTCTAAGTATGGGGATGGATGTTAACTAGACTTATTGTAGTGATTTCACAATATCTACATATATAAAATCATTATGTCGTCCACTCGAGACAAATACAATGTTACATGCCAATTATATTTCAATAAAATAAAATAAAGAATAATACCATGATGTTCGCTATAATTACTTCTATCTAATGGGGCATCGAAAGTCCTGGATAATGTGATAAGAAAAATAAATTACAGGAACAGCTCTTCTTTTTTAATTTTTAATTTTATCTCCAAGAGAGCATGCGTGCATGGGGAAAGAAGGGCTGAGGGAGAAAGAGAGGATTTTAAGCAGGCTCCATGCTCACGATGGAGCCTGACTCAGGGCTCGATCCCACGACCCTGGGATTATGACCTGAGCTGAAATCAAGAGTCAGGCACTCAACCAACTGAGCCACCCAGGCACCCCCCAGGCATAAGTTCTTTAAAAGAAGAAATTAAACGTATTGTTTGCAGGTGATATGATGGTTTACATTGAAAACACACAAAAAATTCTACAGATAATTATTAGAGAAAATAGAGTTTGACAATTTGGTATAAAGTTAATATATTTTATTTTTTTTAAGTTTATTTTATTTTGAGAGAGAGAGCAAGAGCTATGCCTCAATCTTAAATGCTTTTCTTTCCTGAGTTCATTTTCCAATACAAATGATGCTTCCCTACCTCCTCTGAGGAAGAACTATTTTAATAACAGCACTGGTGACCTGGCTTCCTCAGAAGAAAAAAAATGCATATGGAACAGCATGAATTCTGACCTGTCAGAATTTTCCTACTGGACTGAATTTTTTATTGAAAGTAAGACAGTTTGTACCCCAGGCTTCTCACAGGCAAGATTTTGTCTTCCACGGGGAGAGGGTAGCGTGAGCTGTTGGGTTTACTGAGGTTGGATACAGATCTAACATTTAAGTATATTTTACATAGGTACTAGAACGGAGTTCTGCTGTTAAGTATAATTTTACCCCCTTTTGCCACATTCTAAGATCTATAATTTTGAATATCATGTTTCATATCCTCTCCTCTGTACTTACCACAGCTTTGCCTCTGTGGGCTTCATCAGGGATATTTTCTTCTATGTTATCTTACTTTGCACTAAGACTCTCTTCAACTGTAAATTGTTGGTACTCCATCCTTGAAGTTCTTAATTTTGCTGACCTATTCACAGTCATGTTTTCCATTTGTTCCTTTTTAAGTTTTTATATAAATGCAACAGGAATACAGAAAAGTGAACATATTATAAAACAGCTCACTGAATTTTTATAAAGTTAACACACCCATACAATCAGCACCAGATCAAGAAACAGAACATTGCCAGCACCTGAAGCTCAATTTGTGCTCCCTTCCAGGCATTATCCCCTAAAGATAAGAGCATGAATGAGATTCACATATTTTCTCCTCCTGAGGTCAGGAACATGACAGGGATGTCCACTCTCACCACTGTTGTTCAACTCAGTACTGGAAGTCCTAGCCTCAGCAATCAGACAACAAAAAGAAATAAAAGGCATCCAAATCGGCAAGGAAGAAGTCAAACTCTCACTCTTCACAGACTACATAGTACTCTATATGGAAGATCCAAAAGATTCCACCAAAAAAACTCTAGAACTAATAGATTAATTCAGCAAAGTCACAGGATATAAAATCAATATACAGAAATCAGTTGCAGTTTTATACGTCAATAGCGAAGGAACAGAAAAAGAAATCAAGGAATTGATCCCATTTACAATTGCACCAAGTACCATAAGATACCCAAGAATAAACCTGACCAAAGAGGTAAAAGATTTGTATGCTGAAAACTAGAGAAAGCTTATGAAAGAAACTGAAGACACAGAAATGGAAAAACATTCTATACTTATGGATTGAAAGAACAAATATTGTTTAAAATGCCTATACTACCCAAAGAAATCTACGTATTCAATGCAATACCTATCAAAATAATAGCAGCATTCTTCACAGAGCTTGAACAAACAATTCTAAAATTTATGTGGAATCAGAAGACCCCGAATAGCCAAAGTAATGTTGAAAAAGAAAACCAAAGCCAGAGGCATCACAACTCTGGACTTCAAGCTGTATTACAAAACTGTAATCATCAAGACAGAATGGTACTAGCACAGAAGCAGACACACAGGTCAATGGAACAGAATAGAGAGTCCAGAAATGGTCACACAAATGTGTGGCCAACTCATCTTTGACAAAGCAAGGAAGAGTATCAAATGAAAAAAAAAAAAAAAGACAGTCTCTTCAGCAAACGGTGTTGGGAAAACTGGACAGTGACATACAATAGAATTAACCTGGACCACTTTCTTACACCATCCACAAAAATAAACTCAAAATGGATGAAAGACCTAAATATAAGACAGGAAACCATCAAAATCCTAGAGAAGATAAGCAACAGCCTCTTTGACCTTGGCCACAGCAACTTCTTTCTAGACATGTCTCTGAAGGCAAGGGAAATAAAAGCAAAAGTGAGCACTGGGACCTCATCAAGATAAAAAGCTTCTGCACAGAGTAGGAAAAAATTAGCAAAGCTAAAAGGCAACTAACTGATGGAATGGGAGAAGATATTGCAAATGATGTATCTGATAAAGGGTTAATATCCAAAATCTATAAAGAACTTATCAAGCTCAACACCCCAAAAACAAATAATCCAGTGAAGAAATGGGCAAAAGACATGAATAGACACTTTTCCAAAGAAGGTATCCAATGGCTAACAAACACATGAAAAGATGCTCAACATCACTCACCATCAGGGAAATACAAATCAAAACCACAATGAGATACCACCTCACACTTGTTAGAATGGCTAAAATTAACAATACAGGAAACAACAGATGTTGCTGAGGATATGGAGAAAGGGGAACACTCTTGCACTCTTGGTGGGAATGCAAACCGGTGCAGCCAGTCTGGAGAAGAGTATGGAGGTTCCTCAAAAAATTAAAAATAGCTCCACATAGTCTCTGTGCTGACAGCTCAGAGCCTGGAGCCTGCTTTGGATTCTGTGTCTCCCTCTCTCTCTGCTCGTCCCCTGCTCACACTCTGTCTCTCTCTCTCTCAAAAATTAATAATAGACACTAAAAAAATATTAAAAAGAGCTACCCTATGACCCAGCAATTGCACTACTAGGTATTTACCCAAAGGATATAAAAATGCTGATTTGAAGGGGCACCTGCACCCCAATTTTTATAGCAGCGCCATCAACAATAGCCAAATTATGGAAAAAGCCCAAATATCCATCGACTGATAATGGATAAAGAAGATGTAGGGTGTGTGTGTGTGTGTGTGTGTGTGTGTGTGTGTGTGTGTGTGTGTGTGAGAGAGAGAGAGAGAGAGAGAGAGAGAGAGAGAGAATATTACTCGACAGTCAAAAAGAATGAAATCTTGCCATTTGAAATAATGTGGATGGAACTAGAATGTATTATGCTAAGCAAAATAAGCCAACCAGAGAAACATAAATATCATATGATTTCACTCATATGTGGAATTTAAGAAAAATAGATGAATATAGAGAAAGGTAAGGGAAAATAAGATAAAAACATGGAGGGAACCAAACTGTAAGAGACTTTAAAAAAAAATTAATGTTTATTTATTTTGGAGAGACAGAGCAAGAGCAGGGGAGGGGCGTAGAGAGAGACACAGAATCCGAAGCAGGCTCCAGGCTCTGAGCTGTCAGCACAGAGCCCAACATGGCTCAAACTCACAAGTCATGAGTCCATGACCTGAGCTGAAGCCGGACACCCAACGGAGCCACCCAGGCAACCCACAAGAGACTCTTAATACAGAGAACAAACTGAGGGTTGCTGGAGGTAGGCAGGTGAGGGGATGGACTAAATGGGTGATGGGCCTTAAGGCAAGCACTTGGGATGAGCACCGGGTGTTATAAGTAAGTGATGAATCACTAAATTCTACTCCTGAAACCATTATTACACTATATATTAACTACCATGGAGTTAAATAAAAAAAAAAAAAAACTTTTTTCAAACATAAAAAAAATAGAGATTCCCCTATTTTGTATTTTATTTAATTAGAATTGCATAGCATGTATTTTTGTGTATCTGGGGTTCCAATCAACACTGTCAGTCTCTGGTTGTTGTTGTTGTTGTTGTTGCATTGTCATTTTCTATTACCCCCACAACATCCTTTCTCTTTTTGATGGACATTTGAGTAGTTCCCAGTTTCGGGCTATTATAAATAATGATGTATTGGCCATTCTAGTAAGTACCTTTTTGGGAAAAGTATATATGCGTTTCTATTTGAGGCATATATCTATATACACGCATGGGATGTAGGGAATGCATATTCTCACCATTCATAGATACTGGAATCACTTTTCCAACGTGGTTATACCAACTTACACTCCAAAACAAGTGTGGGAGAATTCCAGTTGTTGTACATCTTCACCCAAAGTGGCATTCTCCTGCATGTTTTATATAGATTCATTTTACCAACTCTGGTAGGAATGTACAGGTATCTCATTGTGCTTTTAATTTTCATTTTTCTGATTACTAATCAAGTTGAATACCTCCATTCTAGTTATACATCTATAACTAATTATATCTAATTTAAATCTATATTAGCTATTTGAATATCTTCCTTTGTGAATGATTTCATTTTCTCTTGCATTGCCCGCACTTTTCTTATTAACTTGCAGGGGCATGGGGTATATTCTATGTACAAGCCCTTTGCCAGATACATAGATCGAAATTTTCCCCTTCCATTCTATGGGCTGCTCTTTTATTCTACTAATGTTGTCCTTTTTTAAAAAGTCTCTTGTAGTTTCTTCTTAAATTGTTTAAGTTCTCACATTTATCTTTAGTTTGTTTTGGAAAGAAGTTTATGTAGGGCATGATGTGGAGATTTACATACATTTCATTTCCATAAAACTCCTGACTCAAGGACAGAGGTAAACACATGACCTAGAAGACCCATGTTTATGGCTAGGAATGCTCTCAGAGAAAGGGAGTGAAGCCACCAAATTGGCTTGACTCAGGTCCACATACAGAGAGGGACGCAAAATTGGGAAAATTGCTGTGATCACAAAGCCAGATGGCACTAAATGGTAGCCTGTTGTTCAGAGAAGCATTAGGTACACTAGCAGCCATTTGGCAGAACCCAAGGGTCATAGGTAAGGCATTTTGTAGAGGGCACACGAGCCCCTTATGTGTGCAAGGGGGAGGTGCCTCAGCTTCAGCCTTGGCCTGAGCAGCATCCTAAAGTCTTCAAAACCATACACTGCCTGACGATGCTTGAGTTGGTCTAACCCTCTATTGAAATCTGACTGATGCTCTTTGCTATCATCTGGTAATGACCACTGATAATGCACATTCCCCAAAACCCAGCAAATGAAACTAAAGAAACGCTGTTTTACAAGATAGGAAGAGACAACGAACAGTGGTTTTCAGAGTCCAACCCGAGATAATAGCCTTGTCTTTATATGACTCGGTTTTGATTTTCATTCAGACTGGATAAAGGCCAGATTTGCTGATGCTGAACTAAAAGCGTACTTTTGCTAAAAGGGATAAAAAAAAGATACTATATTGTTTTATGTGTTAACACTGTTATTTGCTGGAAAGCTCTCTATGACCTCCAGGATAAAAAGATATGGTAGGCCCTGTAAAAACTAATTGGCCAAAAGTACACTCCAAATGGCTTTTGTGTGGTGACAGAGTGCAGCGGAGATGTCAATACCCAGTCCTGTCCAGATAGCAGATTTGTTAGCAAAATAAATGTTTCAATCTGTAGGTTTGGAAGTGATATCATGCAGCAACAGATAACAAATACTCTGATGTAAGACGATGTGCCCTTTCCTCCATCCCAGAGGAGACTATTATTGTATGAAGCAGGAATTTGGTTCTTTTTAAAATGTTTTAAATGTTTATTTTTGAGAGAGAGCGTGTGCAAGCAGGGGAGGGGCAGAGAGGGAGAGAGGGAGACACATAATCCAAAGCAGGCTCCAGGCTCTGAGCTGTCAGCATAGAGCCCGATACGGGGCTCGAACTCACAAATCATGGGATCATGACCTGAGCCCAAGACGGATGCTTAACCGACTGAGGCACCTAGGCACCCAGCATGGATTTGGTTCTTAAATTGAGACACTTATATCCATTTTTAAAATTGTGGCAAAATACACAACATAAAATTTACTATCTTAACCATTTTTAAGAGTACAATTCAGGGTCATCAAACACATTCACATTGTTGTGCAACTATCACCACCATCCACCTGCAGATCTCTTTCTATCTTGCAAAACTAAGACTCTATGCCCATGTAACAATAACTCCCACGGCCCCCCATCACCACCCCACCACTGGCAGCCACCATGTGATGGTTTTTCGTGACTGCCTTATTTCACTTCACATAATGTTTTCAAAGTTTATCCATTTTGTAGCATGTATTAGACTTTCCTTCCTTAAGGATAGGATACGGTGCATATATCCATCGTAAATATGGCCCACATTTCATTTAATCCACCCATCCATGGATGGACAGCTGAGTTGCTTCCACCAATTAGCTATTATCAATAACGCTGTTATGAGCATGGATGCACAAATATCTCTTTTAACCCCTGATTTCAATTTTTCAGGGTGTACACTCAGACGTGCAGCTGCTGGATCATATGGTACTTCTATTTTTCATATTTTGGGGAACTGCCATACTAGTTTCCATAGTAGCTGCACATTACATTCCCACACACAGTACACAAGGGTTCCCATTTCTCCACATCTTCGCTTGTTAATTTCTGGGGCTCTTTTTTACAGTACCACCCTAATGAGTGTTAGGTGGTTAAGGCAGTTGTATTTATTTATTTATTTATTTATTTATTTATTTATTTGTTTAATTTTTTTGAGAGAGAGAGAGAGAGAGAGAGAGAGCGCATGCGAGAAAGGGAGGGGCAGTGAAAGGAGAGAGAGAGAGAATCCCACACAGAGGGCTCCATGCTCAGCACAGAGCCGGATGCAGGGCTTGATCCCATCAACTGTGAGACCATGACCTGAGCCGATATCAAGGGTCAGACACCTAACCGACTGAGCCACCCCAGTGCCCCGAGACAAACGTAATTTTAATTACCTTAAATTTTTATCCATCATCAAAATGAAAAGGCAACCAACAGAATAGGAGTAAATAATTGCAAGTCGTGTATCTGATAAAGAACTCCCACAACTCAATAGCAAAACAAAAACAAAACCAAAAACAAAACACCAAACAATCCAATTTAACAACGGGGAGAAGAATTGAATAGACTTTTTCCAAAGAAGATATCCAAATTGCCAATGATGCGGAGAACAAAGGCAAAATAAAAACCATTAAACTTCCTTACAACTTACAGCCCACTGACAAGTCCTTGAGACAGGCAGAGTGACCTTCCTTCAGGAACTCAACTGCCTCAATGTTAATACTTCCCTAAGGGCAAATGGCAACCTTAGCTTGACATTAGCCTGCCCTCCATGACCCTGTAAGTCTACCTTAACATATAAAAAAATCCCCTTGGAAACTTCCTTTATCTCTATGCCTCGCCCACCAAGATACATGTTAGCAATCATCCTCCAAGCTTATGGCCCACAGATATACATCTGAAGGGTCTCATGACTGAGGTTTTACTAGACAATAGTAAACGACCTTTTCCTAACAACAGCTAGTCCCTCAAGGTCCTGGAAACCTTGCTTCCAAACTCCTTAGAGACTTACGCTATCCCTAACCCCCTCCCAAGCTGGAAGTATATAATCAGCCACTCCCCACAATCCCAGGGCAGCTCTGTCCCCATGCTTGAATAAAACCACCCGTTTTGTACCAAAGACGTCTCAAGAATTCTTTCTTGACCATTTGTTCCCAAACCCCAACATTTCACATCAGCCAACATTAGGTTATTATACACAGGATGGGAAACATACACAGAGACAAAGCAACACCACTGTAACGTAGGAGACTCACAGACACTCTTGGCTGAACATAACTCTGCCACAGGGACAATCCCAGCCCTGTCCTACGTGGCCCCTGAGACAGAAACAACCTGAGATAAAGATACACACACTCGCAAAAATAATGCACACTGCCAGACCTCCAAGCAACACGTACGCACCCAAGAACCTCTGCACCCTTCCCTTATTTGCTTTTTCCCTTTACGACTTAACCACCCTGCAATACACCTTATAATTTCTTTATATGTCCTTCATTTTCCCCCATAGAATTTCAGTTCCAAGTGGAAAGAGACGATCCTTCCCACCCGGTCACTGGTAAGTCAACAGCACCCAGTACAAAGTCTAAATGCTTATTGAAAGGCCGGGTTCATACAGACACACACACCTTCCCCTGGGGTGGGGGTGGGGTTCCCATTTATCCAAACACGCTCTTGGGTTCACATCCAAAGGTTATGTTCCCCGTGCCAAATACTACAGGGTTCCGCTGGCCCCCAAAGGGCCCTGCTGGAAAAGGGATGTCACGCTACAGAACCCTCATTGTGCACAAAGCCTGCCTGCCCCCACTCTAGCCCCGTGTCTTCATAACCTGACACCCAGAGCCTGCGACCCCAGAGAGTCAAGGGCCGCCCGCTCCAGCGCCTCGCTGTTGCAAGTTTCTGCCGGCAGAGGCCTCCTCGCCCCCTGACAACCCAGCTGGCCACGGCGGCGCTCTCCTGGATGTTCCCATCGCCGTCCTGTCCTCCCGGGCTCGGCTCCCGCCGCCGGGCCTGCGGCCTTTCCTGTCCACGGTCGCAGTCCAGCGCACCCACTGCACCCTGCCAGGGGACAGCCAACGTCTCTCGAGCTCAGACATCCCGTTTCCGGGCGACGGGCAACGACTCCTGGGAAGGAGGTGACACCCAGAAGTTTGTAGATGGGCATGGGGGCGGGCCCCTCAGCACCCCAGCCCCACTCAGATATAGACTGCGCGTTCTCCACCTTCCAGAACACCTGCGGTCTCAGCTCCGCCACAGGAGGGACTCTCCGCGGCAGGAGCCTGCGCCTGCGACTGCGGCTGCGCAGGCCAGGCAATTCAGAACTCCCAGGTGACTCCGCGGCACCCATGTGACTGCATCCGCGTTGCATGTTGGGAGCACTGGAGGGGGGTGCGGGGGGGACATGATAATGTCTGAGGAGGCTCTTACTCTAAGCTACATTTCCCCAAGTGACCACGGGTGTGCAGCGGAAAGGGTTCCACAGATTCCACCTGGAGCCGTCAGGGAGTTTGGAACTGAGGAAACCCGGGGTGTTGACAGCGCTTGCGCGGCGCGGAGGAAACCCCCCCCCCCACCACCGGGGTGTTGACAGCGCATGCGCGGCGCTGCTTCGCACGTTTGGCCAGGCAGAGGCGAGAGACTGCGGAAGTGCGGGCGTGAGTGCGCACGCGCATGGCCGTGAGTATCGCGTCCTCCCTGGTGTGTCGCCCACGTGGTAGGTGTTGAGGCTGTGACCCATTCGAAGGAGAGTTTGGCCGGCAGTAGGTTGTGAGTTCATGTGGGAGCCGCGGCTCTGGAGGAAGAATGTGGGTCGCTGGTTTACAGTGCTTCCTCTGGACTCTCCGTGCACCCACATGGAATTTGTGCGCAGGAATAACTAGTGGAGCGCCCTCCAGTGTGCGTCAATAGCGGAGTTTGCAGCAGTGAAGGGCACAGTTGGGTTTGTCCCTGAGATGTCAGGTAGTCTGAACGGAGTTGCAGGTGGCCTCGGTACACGACCCTATGCGTATGCCCAAGGAGTAGGAAACACCACCAGGCCGACTCCCCCCTCCCCGGAGGATTCCCTTGAGAACGCGGTGGAATTCCTTTTAAATTTCAAGCCACAGCATTCCCAGAGTTCTGGCCCAGGAAACCTGATATAAACCTAGAGACCTATTGCTGGCTTTCCCTCTCTTCCCTCAGGTAAGGTGATGGAGGTGAGGACAGGTGTGACCCTGGAGTGTTTTCGAACTTCAGTTGAGGTTCCAAGAAAGGCCGGATGGGTCGCAAGTCTTTAGGAGGCGGAAAGCACTGTCCTTACACATCTAAAAATCAGGGTGTGAGTGAGTTTAAACTTCCCTTTAGCTCATAAGATAGTTTCGTATCTTTGTTTTCTAATAATTTATTTGAAAGACTAGAATTAGCCATTGTAAGTGTAGTTCTATGGGTTTTCATAAATTCACACTTTGTACCACCGTAGTTAAAATACAAAACACTCCATCTCTCACCTCCGAGAAAACAACATCCTAGTGCTCATTTGTTGACAAACTTTCCCCCATTCTTAACCCTCTCATCTGTTCTAGTTCCCTGTACCTTATTTTTTCCAGAATGGCATATAGATGTAGGCTTTTGAATACTGTGTTTAACATGTAATGTTACATTTTGAAATTTTAGTAATTGTACTTGTCCTCCAGAGTTCTGAGATTTCAAATTTTCAACAGTACCCAGTACACCTCGTGGCACACATTAGGCCTTCAAAATAGAGAGATTGCATTATCCTTTTCAGGTGCGTAAGCTTAAGCAGGACCCTGCTTCCATTGCTTAACTTGTGTCACTTGTACAATTGGAAGGATGCTGGGAGAAGTCATTGAATGTGGTAATAAGGATTATGAAATGACACTAATCTCTGCTGTGCTACGAAAACAAGCGTTAGCATGGAGAAATGGACAAAGACTGGATTTCATTTGCCTTTTAATTAAGCACAGTACTGTTATATTTTTCTTTCCTAATATGTGTTGGAAGTCTAAGCATGTGGAAACAATACCCGTAAAAAGCAAAGTGGGCATTTGGGACTTTCATGGATTATTAAAACAAAAGCTTACACATTCTCCTCCTGTAAGTGGTCATGAAAATTTTCCTTGTTTGAGGATGTCTAATAAATTGGGATATCGCTCATCTGATACCCCCAGTCTGCAGCTCACTTCACTGATTCCTGGATAGCTTTCCCTTTTACCATCGTTACCTCTTCTCCTTGCTTCTATTAGGAAATCAGAGTGGGCTTGCATAGCTATTGCTCTGCTCACAGAAGACTTGAGGGGTTAGAAGTATGAGGGTAATGTGAAGCTTCCTTAAACTATGAGAAACTCTGATTTTCTTCAGAACAAATCTCAGTCCACATGCCGGAGTCCCAAAGTGATAGTAACACATATATGAGGCAATTTCTTTTTTTTTAATATGAAATTTATTGTCAAATTGGTTTCCATATAACACCCAGTGCTCATCCCAACAGGTGTCCTCCTCAATACCCATCACCCACCCTCCCCTCATTCCCACCCCCCATCAACCCTCAGATTGTTCTGAAAGTTATATGAGGCAATTTCAAATTCTTTCATGAGAATGTTAAATACAAACACCCATACAGCATGCTTCAAATCAATATGAACTGTCTGGTCCCAAATACCAGTGCCCAGTCTCATCAACATATATAACACACCCTGAAATTTTTAACCATTGTGAAAATGAGGGTGAACTATATCTGTAATTTTATGGGAAATGGTTAGTGTTAACTCCGCGAGTGGAGGATTGTTTCTGTATCATCACCCACTATTTACCAACACTTCTGAGCAGTTCCAGAAAGTATCTAAGGCATACTAAGTGGTGTAAGTATACATGAATCAATGGTGCCTTCATTCACTGAGACCTCTCTTCTTCAGTCTGTGTGCCTATTATCTCGTCACGGTTTATATTTTACTTCACTTTGCTTTTATATTATCCAATAAAGTTTAAGATATTTTCTCATGAGAATCTTTTTATATCATTTGCTAGACTTATTAATTAAATTGGTAAAACCATTATTTAAAGTTTTTACTATTGTGAATAAGAAGTTACATTGATAAGATTGTAACAGTATACAAAGTAAGATTTGTTAGGATGAAAACTGCCTACATTTGTATGCACCTGGTAATATTGACTCAAAATTTACAATTCTTAAATTCACAAAGTTACAAAGTTTCGACAACTCATAGATGCAATGTTTTAATATCTTTTAAGTAAATTAAAGACATTGACATTTATTAGTATACATTTTAAAACAATTAACAGAATATTTCTCAAATATTTTATACATTTATATAGTGCACAACTCATATGGAAACAGTTAATTGAATATTTCTCATAAACACTGAATTTGTTCAACCAAAAAAAAAATTCACATTGTGTCTAATCACACATAATCGATCTTAATAATGGAACATATCCCGAGGGATTGGATTTAGTGCTGAGTAACAGAAAACCCACACCGTCTACCCAATATGTCAGTAATGCTGATTTATTTTATAGAAATACTGGGTCAGGACAGCTGCTCAATCATGCTGTAGGGAAACACAGTCCCATATGTTCTTATGGATGCACCACTGCAGACACACAGAAGCATAAGTATTATGAGAATGAGATGTTCACTATACAAATCAGACTTTATATGAATATGTTAAGATCTAGGGAAAAGGGGTCAGAGCATTAGATGAGATCAACGGCCATGACATCCTAATCAGTGGCCTGGTGGACAGTGTAGGGCTTTCAGGAAAATGCAAGCTGTGGACATCTGACCGTGGATGTGCATCCATGCTGGAAAAGTTGGTAGGGTGTCTGTAAAAGCCTACACCTCTGACAAAGTAGAAGTCACGCAGTTGGTATTTGTTTTGAAGGTGCTTTTGGTTGGCAAGGCCGGCAATCAGGAAAATAAGCTGGAGATGGTACCCACGGAGTCCCTGCGCGTCTGTCTATCTCCCTATAGAGTGGTGGCTCAATACACTGAAAAGCGCTTCTTTGAAATCTCATGCAAGCTGGGCTATTACAGAATTCTATCATGGAACCAAATAGAGAAAGCATCCTGGGAAGTGGTAGTTCCTAGCCCTTCCTATGTGGCGAGGACACATTCCAAGAGAACCATATCCACCTCTAGATTCCACTGTCTTCTTCATTCAAATGTATTGTCCACTTCCTAACCAGAAGCTAGGACAAAGAGCATACAGCAACAGATGGAAATAACAATTCATACGAAACTATACTCTTGCAAGCTCTCTGCATACCTACAAATTTCTAGCCAATTACATATTCACAAATTTGCAAGCCAGCAAAATGGAATAATGGAATAACGATCCTCTGGCCAAAAAAAAAAAAAAAAAGGTGTTGAGAACATATACCTTATGATGTAAGTAAAGAAGTGTCAACTTTAAGTGTCAAGTTGTAAGTTCTCTCAGGAAGATAGTAAAATGGAATATATGTATGTAATGGGAAAGTGATACCCAGCTTGGAACATACTTGGCCAGTAAGAAAATCCAAACAAATACCAATGTCACATTAGTCTAAAGGCCCCATACTTACAGAACAATTTTAAAACTATATAAAATTAAACCTAATGCATATTTAAAACACATCAACCACCCGTGGGTGAATCACACTTCAAAATGGATGCAGAAATATTAACTGAATTCATGAAGGGGGAGAAAACCTACAATATATCAAAATTCATGTACTGTGTAGATGTACTCAGAATACTTGAGAATTTTCATCTCAATGTTTAGTTGAACGAGACATGGAAATTCACTTGCCAGAGGTCCACATTAAGGATGAAATACTGAGCACTACTGTGTAACTTTTATAATATTTCTCTTCTGGTGTGGATTTTCCAAACTATTTTACATGAATTAATATGCATTAGGTTTTCTTATATTTAGAAACTTTCTTTTGACTGTGAGTTCTCACATGACTACGAAACGCTTTGAGACAACTGAAAGTTTTCCCACATTTTTCACACGTCTGAGGTTTCTCTCTAGTCTTTATCCTTATGGTTTTAGAAGGATTGGGACCGACTGAAGGCTTTCCCATATTTTTCACACTTAAAGGGTTTTTCTCTAGTCTGAATTCTTACATTTTTGGAAGGATGACTGAAAGCTTTCCCACATTGCTTGCATTTATGGGTTTCTCACCAGTGTGCTTTCTGTCATGTTTGTGTAAGGATGAGGACCAACCAAATGCTTTCCCACATTTTTCACACTCATAGCGTTTCTCTTCAGTGTGCGTTCTTACATTTTTGGAAGGATGAGGGCCAACTGAAGGCCTTCCCACATTGCTTATGTTTACACGTTTCTCTCCAGTGTGCATTCGGACATGTTTGTGTAGGGATGAGGGCCAACCAAACGCTTTCCCACATTTTTCACATTTATAGGGTTTCTCTCCATTGTGAATTCTCACATGTCTCTGAAAGGATGTGAGCCAACAGTAGGCTTTCCCACACTGCTTACATTCATAGGGTTTCTCTCCAGTGTGCATTATCATATGTACTCGAAAGGATTTGGGACAGCTAAAGCCTTTCCCACACTGCTTACATTCATAGGGCTTCCCACCATTGTGCATCATCACATGTACGCGGAAGGATTTGGGGCAACTGAAGGCTTTCCCACATTCCTTACATTCATAGGGTTTCTCTCCAGTGTGACTCCTTATATGTCCAGTGAGGGAGTGGGAACGAATAAATGTTTTCCCACAAAGTTTACAGGCATAGGGTTTCTCTCCACTGTGAGTTTTCACATGATTCCTTAGGTAGGAAGAACAACTGAACGCTTTCCCACATTCCTCACACTGATATAGTTTGCGTCCAGTATGACTTCTTTTGTGCCTCTTAAGGGATGAACGATGCCTGAAGACTTTTCCACACTGAATGCACTCATACAGTTTTACTCCAGTAGGCGTTTTCTTGTACAGCTTAAGACTTGGAATATGGTTGATGGTTTCTCCACATGTATTACCTTTGCTACTGTCACAGAGTCTCTCCACCATATGATTTCTGCTTAAAAAAAAAAATGGAGGGGGCACATTATTAATGGTTTGTGTATTAATTATTTATTAATATTTGTTAATGAGCTCGAGGGTTACATTTCTACCATTTTTCTGTCTAAATATAGGTTTTCTGTCCTGTCAGAATTAGTTCAAGGTGGAATAAACTAAATGCTCTGAGAATGGGCTGAGGCACAGCCCATTACTACAACAGCATTTCTCATATGTACGGTTCCCTGGTCATTGTTTTCCACCAAATTATTTTTCAAACGCTTAATGTCTGAGTCACATGAAGGAAAAAAAGGGAGGGAATGATTTGTGAATAAACAAATCTGGAGCTAGGTTTATGGGTCTCTTGTTTTTGTTTTTTAATTTCATGAAATAGTAAGATTCTCTACTGGGATATTGCATTTTCTCCTAAATGCAACTCACCTCAAATGTCTCCCCTGGTCGTTGTGCTTATCTTCAATGCACTGGTCTTCCCAATTTTCTCCAAAAAGGGAGGTCCAGGAATCATTTTTTGTGAACCTTGCTATTTTCTGCTCATTGGATAATTTTTCTCCAAAAATAACCTGCTGAGAAGTGGACCCATTGGTTCTAAGTTGATTCTCATCATCTAAAACAAAACAGTGAATAAATCTTATGAAAAAGGCAACTGTGAGAAAAGAAATACATTCAGGAGTTCAGTGTTTCAAAACTTAATTATTAAGAGACACAAGAGGGGTTCCTGGGTGGCTCAGTTGGTCAATTATCTGATTCTTGATTTCAGCTCAGGTCATGCTCTCACATTTCATGGGTTCAACCCCCACACTGGGCTCCACATTGTCAGTGACAGAGAACACTGTTAGTGTGGAGCCTGATTGGGATTCTCTCTCTCTCTCTCTCTCTCTCTCTCTCTCTCTCTCTCTCCCTCTCCCTCTCCCTCTCTCACTGCCCCTCCCTGCTCATGCATGCTCTCTCTCTCTTAAAATAAATAAATAAAATTAAAACAAAGAGGCACAAGAAGTCAAAATAGTAGGCAATTCAATATGCACGGAAAAAAACACAAGGTTTCAAACAACAAGCTTCTTCATTCCCACAAAGTGACCCACGGGTATATACACATACTGAGGACAGTGAAGAATGCTGTCTTTTAAACCAGAAAGGAAGAAAAACACAGGTCAATATATAGATTTTTACCGTCACTGAGAAACTGTTAGATTCTAGGTCTGTGACGGCTGTGATCACGCCTGTCTTATTTTCCAATGCGTCTTCCTTCCGCATTCCAGATTTTGAGATGGGCTTAATGAATGAGAAATAGTTGTTATCGAAATAACTAAGTGAAGGATTGATGCCACCCTTACCTACTGTGGCCAGGTTCCTGAAGGTTTCTAGCATCACATCTTTGTAGAGCTTTTTCTGAGCAGGTTTCAGCAGGGCCCACTCCTCTTGGGTGAAGTCCACAACCACATCCTCAAAGACCACTGAGTCCTAAAACAAGCCACAGATGTGTAGCAGAATGGGTAATACAGGGGAAGTGGACTCAAATTCACAGGAAGTTCCAACAAGATTCTATGGTCTCCCCACATCTAATCTACATCCACACTCACTTTCTGTATCATGGTCTTAACACACCACTAATACATTGAACTTGTCCCTCTCTCCATTTTCACTGTGACCCTTCCTGTGTGATCCCTGCCTTTTCACAGAGTCTAGAATAGTCCAAAACACATTGGAAAAATTAGAGAAATGCTATACAAATGAAACAAATATTTCCATTTTATGACCACCAATTCCTTGTGACAAAAACTATTTCATCTGTCTCCTTATTGCCCACCGCATTGGTCAGCACTGCATAGGTCCCAAGTTCAAATTGAAACGGGACTCTAATAAACAAAAACGCACTGAAGTTTTTCCTTCATTTCCCCTCACCAACAAGAGGCCCAAGGTGGAAACCCAACTTGCAACGTGGGCCAGCCGATCCTGTGTCTGGATGTACTCTAGGCAATTCAAAGTAGATATGTCCAACTAGGAGCATGAAGGCATTTTTCCTGGAGAAATGCTAATATTAACTTATATGTGTATTATTTATGTATATCATTTATCACAGAATCAGTTGCTACTCTTTCTTCCTTTGTGTGCCCTTGAGACAGAAGAGGTATTGAGAAAGAGGAGGAAAGAGGAAGACAAGATAACTCAGGAGGAGGGAAGAAGGCATGAGAACTTAGACCTTTCCATAATACCCACATTCATAAACCTTGGTGTCGGTATGCATTAATTTTGAGTACACACACACGCACGTGCACACTGAGGTTCTAAGATGCCAAAATAGCTCTTTCCACCCAAGATTGCTGGTGCCTTGATCTTGGACTTCCCAGCCTCCATACGTGAGGCTTCCCATTTCTCCAATGTGAGAAATACATTTCTGTCATTTCTAAGCCACTCTTTGGTGTTTTGTTATAGCAGCCTGAATGGGACGAAGACACATAGCCAGAGACTGGAGCAAAGTGAGATGGGAAGTAAGTCAAGAATGGTGGGGAGTGCTGGGAGGTTGGGCCCATCATCTTGTGGGGAACTAGTCAGATTCGATTCTGTGAGAACTGTGGAGCTACTTCAGGCTTTTGCACAGAGGAGTGGTCTCCTCTCTAGCTTTAATGATCCATCACTTGTGTTGAGACCAGACTATGGGGAATGGATGTACAGACCAGAACACCTGTTAAGAAAATAAAGCCATAACCGGGTGAGAGGAAGGTGGGTCGGCCAGGGTGGTCACAGTGGAATGTATAGGGGAAATATTGGGAAGGGCTACAGATTCCTGATGGACTGAAGTTGGGGCAAGACAGAATGAGAGGAGTTGATGACGCTGATTATGTCTCACAATAAAAACTGAAATAATGGGGGCGGCTGGGTGGCTCAGTCAGTTAAGCGTCTCCCTTCAGCTCAGGTCATGATCGCATGGTTCCTAAGTTCAAGCCCACATTGGGCTCACTTCTTCCACATGGATCCTGCTTCAGATCTTCTGTCCCCCCCTCTCTGCCCCTCCCCCACTTGTGCTCTCTCAAGAATACAAATAAAACATGTAAAAAATCTCAAAAAAAAAAAAAAAAACCCCAAACCCTGGAAAGATGGAGTTTCCATGAACTGAGATGTAGAAGGCCATATGTAGACTAAGATCTTGGGGAGAGGATGAGAAGTTCCTAACAGGCAATACCAACATGGGAATAACAATAACACATTCGAGTGGACACATGCATTAATAATGTCTCCAGGAGCACCGGTCAGAATGGCAAAAATTTGAAAACACCCAAGTAGCCACTAGTAACAGAGTTAATAAATAATGGTGGTATATCCTTGCAAGTGAATACAAGAGAGCAATTAAAGGTTAATTAACTATTATTACCACACAGAAGACCGTAAAATAACTTTAAACAAAAGGAATCTTACCTAAAATCTTACCTAAAATCTACACTGCGATTCCATTTACATGCAACGTGGGACATGCAAAATTAGAGTATCTTTATTTAATGCTGCATACACAGGTGCTAGAAGAACGGACACTGCCTTCACACCATTCAAGATATTGGTTACATGTAGAGAGTGAGGAGGGTCACTGGGAATCATTTCCAGTGGGGTGTCTGATGTCAAGCACTGTTTTAGCTCTAGGGCTGGATTTTACTTCACAGGTGTTTATTTTTTATTATTGCTATAGACTGTCCAATATGTCTTATGTACGTTTCTGCATGTATGTTATACTTTGCAATGAAACATGGTAATCAATTAACACAACTTACCTGACATCATCTTAAGAATTACAGAAAATGATTTTATACTGTTCAACAGAAACACATGAAAAAAAAAAAGCTCATACTGCAGGGGAACCAATGGTAAGACGCATAGCCCAATAAAGAGCATAGTGGTGGGGGGTGGGAAGATTATTAAAAAAGGAATATATAGGGGCCCCTGGGTGGCTCAGTCGGTTAAGCATCTGAGTCTTGATCTCAGCTCAGGTCATGACCTCACAGTTTGTGAGTCTGAGCCCTGCGTTGGGCTCTCTGCACTGGCAGTGGGGAGCCTGCTTGGGATTCTCTCTCTCCCGCTCTCTGCCCCTCTCCTGCTTGCATGCGTGTGCATGCACATGCTCTCTCTCAAAATAAATAAACTTTTAAAGAAGGAATATATAAATGGTGTGAAGTTTTTCTACCAAAAAAAAAATGTACAAAACTAAGTTCCTCTTGCCTCACTCCTGGTCAACATTACATGAAAAAGCCAATCCAGTGCCACAAGAAAATAAACAAATGTGCAGAATTACAAAAGAATAAAAAAGATCACTGTTATCCTTAGCACTAAGAAGCCTCTGCACAGGACCCCGACAGAACAAGAAGAACCACAAAATAAGATTTTTAGCACGATTCTAGAATAGATACACAGGACGAAAATAAAACCCATCACCTTTCCGTTTCATAACAACATTAAGTTGGAAAATTCATGTCAAAAAGTGAACACGAAAGCCATCATTTCAAGCCTCTGGAAACAATTCAGGGGTCTGAACGATCAACAAACACTAACCTGTGCAGCCATTCCTTCAAAGGAGTCCAAATTTGACTGGATTAGTCGATAGAGCAACGTACGCACCATGGCATGTTCAAAACAATAAAACAGTCAGCCTACAACTAGTGGAGATTAACAGCTAACAGCGGTTGGTCGAGAAAAAAATGAAGAAAACCCTGCCAACACTACTGCCATCCCAGGGTGACTGAGGAGAAACATCAGAGGCCTACTACTGAAGGGGTTGGGAGGAGAGTGAAATAGACTTGACTAAAATAATCCAGCCAGTCACCAAGCAAACACAAATAAACAACAGTCAGGAAGCCCAGAAGACAGGGGCCAGTACCCAAAGTTGCTACAATATATTATCTATAGTGTCCAGTTTCCAACAAAAAATTACAAGGCATGCAAAGAAAAAGGACACTGTGACCCTTACAGCAGAAAAATAAGCAGGGGTCGGGGGGCACCTGGGTGGCTCAGTTGGTTAAGCGCCCGACTCCAGCTCAGGTCATGATCTCACGGTTCCCAAGTTCAAGCCCCGCACCAGTCTCTGTGCTGACAGCTCAGAGCCTGGCGCCTGCTTTGGACTCTTTCTCTGCCCCTTCCCTGCTCATGCTCTGCCTCTCTCAAAAATAAATAAAAATATTTTTAAAAATTGTTTTAAAAAGAAAAAATAAGCAGGAAACAGAAATAGAGAGCAAACAGATGTTGGTTTACAGAAGGGTTCAAAGTAACTATTATAAATATGTTCAAAGAACTAAAGGAAACAATGATTAAAGATGTAAAGGAATATATGATAACAATGATGCACCAAATAATGTCAAAAAGAGATCGAAATTATTCTAAACGAACCAAATGAAAATTCTGGGGTTGAAAAGCACAATAACTTTTGTATCCCTTGCCTCTGGAGACATGTCCAGTAAGAAACTGCTATGGCTGAGGTCAAACAGGTTGCTGCCTATGTTTTCCTTTATGATTTTGATGGTTTTGTCTCAAATGTAAGTTTTTCATCCATTTTGAATTTATTTTTGTGTATGGTGTAAAGAAAGTGGTCCAGTTTCATTCTTCTGCATGTGGCTGTCCAGTTTTCCCAACACCATTTGTTGAAGTGACTTTTTTCCATTGGCTATTCTTTCCTGTTTTGTTGAAGCTTAACTGGTCTTCACACAGTTGTGGGTCCATTTCTGGGTTTCCTATTCTCTTCCATTGATCTATGTATCTGTTCTTGTGCCAGCATCCTACTGTCTTGATGACTACAGCTTTGTAACATAGCTTGAAGTCTGGAATTGTCATGCCTGCAGTTTTGTTTTTCTTTTTCAGGATCACTTTGGCTGTTTGGGATCTTTTGTGCTGAGCGTGGAGCCTGCTCAATATTCTCTCTTTTGCCCTCTGCCCCTCCCCGCTGCTCATGCTGTCTCTAAAAATAAAAAATAATAATTAAAAAGGAAATGCAGGGGCGCCTGGGTGGCTCAGTCGGTTAAGTGGCCGACTTCGGCTCAGGTCATGATCTCGCGGTCCGTGAGTTCGAGCCCCGCGTCGGGCTCTGTGCTGACGGCTCGGAGCCTGGAGCCTGTTTCAGATTCTGTGTCTCCCTCTCTCTGACCCTCCCCCGTTCATGCTCTGTCTCTCTGTCTCAAAAATAAATAAACATTAAAAAATTAAAAAAAAAAAGGAAATGCAACAGATTTCTATCGATTTCATATCGTACAACTTTGCTCAATTCACGTATCAGTTCTAGCAAATTTTTGGTGGAGTCTTTTAGGTTTTGTACAGAGTATCATGTCATCTGCAAACAGTTAAAGTTTGACTTCTTCCTTGCTGATTTGGGTGCCTTTTATTTCTTTTGGTTGTCTGATTGTACTTTCAGTACTATGTTAAATCAACGAAACTAAAAGGCAGCCTACAGAACAGGAGAAGATATTTGCAAATGATAAAGGGTTAGTATCAGATAAAGATCTCATAAAGGGTTAGTATCCAAAATCTATAAAGAACTTATCAAATTCAACACCCAAAAAATAAATAATCCAGTTAAGAAATGGGCACAAGACACGAACAGACATTTTTCCAAAGAAGACATACAGATGGCTAACAGACACATAGAAAGATGCTCAGCATCACTCATCACCAGGGAAATACAAATCAAAACCATGACAAGATACCACCTCACATCTGTCAGAATGGCTAAAATTAACAACTCAGAAAACAACAGATGTTGGCAAGGACGTGGAGAAAGGGGAACCTTTTCACACTGTTGGTGGGAATGCAAACTGATGCAGGCACTCTGGTAATAGTATGGAGGTTCCTCAAAAAGTTAGGGGCGCCTGGGTGGCTCAGTCGGTTGAGCGTCCGACTTCGGCTCAGGTCATGATCTCACAGTCTGTGAGTTCGAGCCCCGCATCGGGCTCTATGCTGATGGCTCAGAGCCTGGAGCCTGCTTTGGATTCTGTGTCTCCCTCTCTCTCTGACCCTCCCCCGCTCATGCTCTGTCTCTCTCTCTCTGTCAAAAATAAATAAAACATTAAAAAAAAATTTTTTTTAAGTTAAAAATAGAACTAACCAGGATACCTGGGTGGCTCAGTTGATTGAGTGTCCAACTTGGGCTTAGGTCATGATCTCACAGTTCATGAGTTTGAGCCCCGCATCAGGCTTGCTGCTCTCAGCACATAACCCACTTTGGATCTTCTGCCCTCCTCTCTCTCTGTTCCTCCCCACTCACGCTCTTTGTCTCTCAAAAATCAATAAAACATTAAAAACAATTTTTAATAGAACTACCCTATGACCCAGCAATTGCACCACTAGATTTTTACCCAGAGGATACAAAAGTACTGATTCAAAGGGGCACATGTAACCCAAAGTTTATAGTAGCATTATCAACAAGAGCCAAACTATGGAAACATCCCACATGTCAATCAACTGATGAACGGATAAAGAAGATGTGGTATATACATACAATGGAATATTACTCAGCCATCAAAAAGAATGAAATCTTGCCGTTTGCAATGACCTGGATGGAGCTAGAGTGTATTATGCTAAGCAAAATAAGTCAGTCAGAGAAAGACAAATACCATATGATTTCACTCATATGTGGAAAACAAAACAGATGAACACAGGGGAATAAAGGGGGAAAAAAAGAGGGAAGCAAACCATAAGAGACTCTTAACTACAGAGAAGAAACCGAGGGTTGGTGGATGGAAGTGCACGGTGGTGGTCTAAATGGGTGATGGGCATTAAGGAGGGTAGTTGTGATGAGCACTGGGTGTTATATGTAAGGGACGAATCACTAAAGTCTGCAGCTATATGTTACTATATATGTTAACTACACAGGATTTAAATTACAACTTGAAAGAAAGAAAGAAAGAAAGAAAGAAAGAAAGAAAGAAAGAAAGAAGGAAAGAAAAAGGCACAATAACTGAAAAAAGTCATCAGAGACACTCAACCATAGATTTGAACTTGTGAGAGAAAGAACTACAAAGTATGTTACTCCATTCACATGAAACGTCCAGAATAAGAAATTCTCAAGAAGCAAAAAGTACCTTAGTGGTTATTTATGGCTGGGAGTAGGAAGGAAGGTGATAGATAAATGGTCTGAGGTTTCTTTTGAGATGATGAAAATGAACTAAAGTTGACTCTGGTGAGAACTATGAATAAACAGACCACTGAATTGTACACTTTAAGTTGGTGAATTTTATGGTATGTATAGTATGTAAGTTACATCTTGGTAAAGGTCATTTTAAGCCAGCGCATAATAAAGAATTCTAATGAAGGGTATAAAAAGATTCTAATGGACAAAAACCTTCAACTCTATTGGATAATATCAAAGTAAAATGCATGGAAAAGCGGCACATGTTCTTTGAAAGAACTCAATGCCATGAGGATGTCAGCTCCCCCAAAAGAAACCCGTAGTAGTCTTTAAAAAGTTCCATTGGGGCGCCTGGGTGGCGCAGTCGGTTGGGCGTCCGACTTCAGCCAGGTCACGATCTCGCGGTCCGGGAGTTCGAGCCCCGCGTCGGGCTCTGGGCTGATGGCTCAGAGCCTGGAGCCTGTTTCCGATTCTGTGTCTCCCTCTCTCTCTGCCCCTCCCCCGTTCATGCTCTGTCTCTCTCTGTCCCAAAAATAAATAAACGTTGAAAAAAAAATTAAAAAAAAAATAAAAAGTTCCATTAAATCCTCAGACCTGATTTTCCAGAACTTCACAAAAACAATGTCTCGAAAGTTTAAAGTTCTCCAGAGAACAAATGTCCAAAAAAAGGGGGGAAAAAGTTTCTTAAGAACATGATAGGGGCTTTCCAAATACATGAAGGAATTTGAAACCACAGTAATATGGCCAGTATGTTATTAGTAGAGGATAAACCAATAGATTCATGGAAAGGGAAAGAATCCTGAAGAGACCCTATGCATATGGAAATTCGATTAATGACAGAACAGGCATCGCAAAGCAGTGGCAGAAATGCTGTATACTTTAATATACAGGTCAGGGAGAAATTAGCATCCAACTAGGAAAAATGCTTGGTATTGCCATCTAGTCCATGGGCAATAATCAATTTACTCTAGATTTAAATGCAAAAGACATAACTAGAACTCTTTCAGAAGTTAAAGGGAAAGGTTTTTATGATGTAAGAATAGGGGACTTTTTCTTAAATAAAATTTTTAAGTATAAAAGATTATTATAATTAAAATTATAACCATAAAATGTTTACATATAAAACTTTCCTTAAATAATAAAAAAAGAGTAAGCTATAAAGGAAGAAATTGATGATTACAACCCTACTAAAGTTAAGAAACTGAAAAGGTAAACCACAATTCGAGATAAATATACTTGCAACACATACAAATATAAAAATGTGTGTGTAAAGCAAAACGGAATGGTCAAACAAATGAATGAGAAATCACAAAATGGTTAAAACATGTATCACAAAAGATGTAAGACTACATATGAGAAAAGAGTCAACCTCGTTGTCAGTGAGCAAATAGAATAAAATCTTGTTTCATACCAAGAAGGGCAAAAATTACTAAATTAGATCATGTCGGGTATTGATGGTCACATGGAACAAATAAGCAGTTATGTACAGATGTTTGGAGAATCAACTGGTACATTCCATTGGAATTTCCTAATAAATCTGAACTTGGCCATGATCCACAATCTAGAGATTTTCCTCCAGTATGTCGTAAATGTACCATGCATTTGCACTCGTACACTGAAACAAGACTCATGGGAGTGGCATTTTTCACAAAAGCAAAAAAAAAAAAAAAAAAAAAAAAAACAAAAACTTCAAAAACCCAAATCCCATAAGCACTGGAATGGAAGGAAGAATGATGGCAGTTTCAGACAGCAGCATGTATGAAACAAACTGAGGCAAAGAACCCTGGGGAAGCCTTTTCAGCGTAATTCCGTTAATATTTATTTATTCAAAGTCCCGAAGGGATAAAAGTAAGCAGAACACTGCTTAGTAAAAAAAACATAAAAGGTAAAGGCATGAAGATTAAGCAAAGAGGGGCGCCTGGGTGGCGCAGTCGGTTAAGCGTCCGACTTCAGCCAGGTCACGATCTCGCGGTCCGTGAGTTCGAGCCCCGCGTCGGGCTCTGGGCTGACGGCTCAGAGCCTGGAGCCTGTTTCCGATTCTGTGTCTCCCTCTCTCTCTGCCCCCTCCCCCGTTCATGCTCTGTTTCTCTCTGTCCCAAAAATAAATAAACGTTGAAAAAAAAAATTTAAAAAAAGATTAAGCAAAGAAACAAACAGTAGTTACCGATGGGACAAGACCGTCATTTAGGGAGGGTCATGGCAGGAGTCTCTACCCAAGACCGATTTATGAATCTAGATGGTGAGTCTATGGATGTTTACACCATGATTAGTTTTAAAACGTCCAATAAAACTTTGTATGTGTGCTAAATACGATAAATTTCACCATAAAACTTAAAGCATCAATTAAGGTTGGAAAATTATATGCTTTTTGTATGTTTGCTTACCACGTAACATGAAAAAGTTTGATTAATGAACTTAAGTAGAAAAATATTACATGCAGATCGATTGCCTAATTAGAACTGGTTGCATAAACTTGAAAATCAAAGACATCTGTCATTGCTACGAAAAGGTCTGCAGAATTAGCAATAGAACAAATAAGAAAAGTGTGCTGCACGTGTACGTCATGTCACCTTTCCTATAACAAAAGAAAAACTCTTGCACTTTTAATCGTTTTTATAGAAAGAAACACTGACAAAAATGCACAAGAAATCATTAAAACTAGTTGTCTGAAGGTGGCTGGGGCAGGACCGGCACGGACCACAATATGCTGGCAGGGGATTGTCTTAAGTTAGATTTTCAATGTTTTACAGATTTTTTTAACCTTTGCATCCATTATTTACTTTACAGAAAGAGAAATCTATATCAATTATATTTTGCTTTTTAATGGTTTTTATTTTTATTTGGGAACCACTTTTCCATATAAGAAGTTATGTTAAGGGCGCCTGGGTGGCGCAGTCGGTTAAGCGTCCGACTTCAACCAGGTCACGATCTCGCGGTCCGTGAGTTCGAGCCCCGCGTCGGGCTCTGGGCTGATGGCTCAGAGCCTGGAGCCTGTTTCTGATTCTGTGTCTCCCTCTCTCTCTGCCCCTCCCCCGTTCATGCTCTGTCTCTCTCTGTCCCAAAAATAAATAAACGTTGAAAAAAAAAAAAAAAAGGATATTATTAAAAAAAAAAAAAGAAGTTATGTTAAGATTTAATCCTGTGAAAATTAATAGAGCAAAGTCTCACTAAAATGGAGTGGAGAGAAAAACAGTAATAATAAATGAAAAAATAAAAACCCAAAAGAAAAACAAAACAAAACAAAAGATAAAATGGAGTCAGGGGACCAGAAGGGGTAACCACACCACTCCACGTCAATTACAGGAAAGAACTGTCAATTACAGGCCGAGAGATGTCCATTGCATCTCCTATAAGAAATTGACTACCCCTAGGGGCGACGGGGTGGCTCAGTCCGTAAGCCTCCGACTTCAGCTCAGGTCATGCACTCGTGGTTGGTGAGTTCCAACCCCGTGTCGGGCTCTGTGCTGACCTCTCAGAGCCTGGACCCTGCTTCGGATTCTGTGTCTCCCTCTCTCTCTGCCCCTCCCCTGCTCACACTCTTTCTCTGTCTCAAAAATAAATAAATATTGGGGCGCCTGGGTGGCGCGGTCGGTTAAGCGTCCGACTTCAGCCAGGTCACGATCTCGCGGTCCGGGAGTTCGAGCCCCGCGTCGGGCTCTGGGCTGATGGCTCAGAGCCTGGAGCCTGTTTCCGATTCTGTGTCTCCCTCTCTCTCTGCCCCTCCCCCGTTCATGCTCTGTCTCTCTCTCTGTCCCAAAAATAAACGTTGAAAAAAAAATTAAAAAAATAAATAAATAAATAAATAAATAAATAAATATTAAAAAAAAAGAAAGAAAGAAAGAAAGAAATTGACTACCCCTAGGGCACCTGGCTGGCCTAGGTGCATGAGACTCTTGATCTTGGGATTGTGAGTTTGAGCCTCACGTTGAGCAAAGAGCCTACTTACAAAAATCTTAAAAATGAAATAAAAAATAAGAATGGAGGATCCTTTACAGAAAAAGAAAAGAAATTGACTACCCCTATAATTCATCAAGAAAAACTGCCATCAACAACTCAGAGAAACTGTCATCACCCTGAACTCTTGCCTCTGTCCAATGGACTTTTGTCCAAAACAATCCCTCCCAACTTCCTCCTTGTCCATAAAATAATGTTGTTCTTTTGTTTGTTGGGTGTGCCTAGGGTTTTGCTGTCCTCGCAGGTTCCAAATTGCAATTTATATTCCAAATAAATCCATTTTTGCTGATAAAATAACTGACTTATTTTTAAGGTTAAGAATCCCCTGAAAGTTAAAGTTTATGAAAATGAAATATCGCAAACATCTTTACAACTAAAATGACAGGTGACACCGTCATTATTTGCATTTCCACTCCATCTCAGTTGAGGAACTATTTTCAAAAATGAGTAGAATACTTTGCACATCAGGGGTTTGGATCCAACCTATTCAATGCACTAGGATTTTCAAGGATTTGCACATCCAAAGGTAATTTTCCTCATATCAATTAAAATAAGAATTGTCTTGGGAATAGTACATTTGAAACTTCATAACTCTATAGAGACAATCACTGATATAAAAAATTATGGAAAAAGTGAAAAATTAACCTGAGAGTTTACTTTTTTTTTTTAATTTTTTTTCAACGTTTATTTATTTTTGGGACAGAGAGAGACAGAGCATGAACGGGGGAGGGGCAGAGAGAGAGGGAGACACAGAATCGGAAACAGGCTCCAGGCTCTGAGCCATCAGCCCAGAGCCCGACGCGGGGCTCGAACTCACGGACCGCGAGATCGTGACCTGGCTGAAGTCGGACGCTTAACCGACTGCACCACCCAGGCGCCCCAAGAGAGTTTAAATACACCCATCTCCTATCTGGAAGTCCTCTTGTCAAAAAAAAAGGAAGAAAAATTCTGTATGCTTTCAGAATTCTCTTCTATTGTATCTCTCAATCCATTTCTACTCACCCAAGAAAATAAAAATCTTACAACACTCAAATAGGGAAATAAAAAGGCCAAAGTTTTAGGGAGACTGGAGTTATATGGCAGCAACATTCAATACAGAAATCAGAAGGGATGAAAATCAAACATTTCCATTGGCTCAGATAGAGCCACTGACTTATCCACCATTCCCAAAGAACACCCACCAGGTTCAGAAGGTGAAACACACCCACAGGCTTGGGGTCCAGAACCTCACTGCAGAAATGCCAGCCTTCTGCTGGATCAGTCCCCAGCGATGGAGATAGGGTGACCTGAGCAGACACACGGATGAACTCTGGAGCTCCACACACCCTCCACTCCCCTCCCTGCAGTGCGGAAATGCTCCCTCTCCAGGCTTCAGTTCTCACTACCCAGGAAACTCTTGGCTGGAGCCAGTTTAAAGTTCTAACCCAAATGAACCCCCAAATTCATAACTCTTTCTCCCCCAACCACACACATTTTTCAGTGCCCTGCAGCATTTCTAGGTACACACATTCCTCCTGCGGATGGTGTGGACAGGCTGGGACATGAGCACAGAAGAGAAGCTCCAGAAAAAAAACATTTCATATTCTCTCTCTCTCTCTCTCTCTCTCTGATATCTCATGATTGGCCTTACTTAGCTTGGAGTCACTGGGCAGGGCCCCTATCCCCACTCGAGGTAGTCACTCTTGTTGGACCCTATTGATTTAAATGACACAAACTCAGTGTTTGAGGAATCCGGCAACATCACTCAAACCCAGTGTTCATGTATAAAGGAGAGAGAAGGCTAAAGAAGAAAACCCACAAGTATCTGTTCCTTTCAGAGAAAATAAAGATGTCACTTTATTATTTCCATGGGAATAAAATGCTTTATAAACAATCACATTTCAACACGTGATGCAAATTTCACGAAATAGGATTTAGCATTAATCTCTGAAATCCAATAATACCAGACAGAATAAAATTATCCACAGTCATATATTCCCCACCCAGTAAACAAAAAATAGCTGACATTTTGGTGAGTCTTTGTAACTCACCAATTAATAGGCCAAGCTTTTGTGTGTGTGTAAATGCATTCATTTTTATGCATTCATAATGCGAGAGAAGCTTTCTCTATTTCTCTTAGATTCTTTTCCCCAGTAGCATCCTCGAGGCTAAGCCCTGGAACTCCATTTGTCGTCACCAAAAAGAAAACAACAGATGTGAGAAACTTAACCACACATGCTCAAGGAGAGGAAAAAAAAAAAAAAAGGCACAAAAGAATTTTTAACAAATGGTATGTAAGACTAGATCTTTTTATTATTATTTCTGAACTTGAACCTTCCCGTTTCTTTGGAATTATTTTTATCTAATCTTTCTATTAATTAAATGTATTTTACATTTACTGACAAATCTCAGGCTCGAATAACCAAATAAATCTTTGCAAGGTGACAAACTCAGGGCGGGGCGGTGCAGAACGGGAACACTGAGATGACTCAAGGGTCAAGTACGGCCATCCTACCACGTGGGACATCCACCCCCCAACACCTGTTCTCTGAAATGCTCGCTGAACAGCCTCCCAAAGGGCACTGGCTCCTGTCCCACTGCGGGTCTGCAGTGCACTTTGCTTTGCAGGTTGCAGCACCAACTCACTGGGTTTTCTTTGTCCTTTGGGTTTTTCATCCTTCACCGTGAGAATCCAGGGGGCAGGAACCATTCCTCTCTTCCCTTCCATACCAGCGTCTGGTCAACTGACAACTAATGTCCCTCCAGGAAATGAGAACTGGGGTCGAGGTCACCTAGGGATCCAGGACATACCAGAGGATCTCTCCGAGCCCAGGACCCCAAGCAGGTCTCCCCGCACTCCTCACTCGTCCCCTAAGGCTCTCTTGTAGGAGGAGCTAACTCCGGGCTGAGATTCCCCGACCCCCGGGTGGATAGCAAGCTGTGCTCATCTGGTCACCCAGGCAGTCCTGAGAACCCCAGACCCGCGCGGGGATGGGACAGGACGCTGGGACCCAACCCCGCGGCCAAGGACAGAAACTCGGGTCAGACCCTGGAGAGGGGTTGGGGAGAGGAACCCGGGCCGCGGCCACCTCCAGACGGTACCGGCTGTTGAACAAGCCCCTCCCGGTCTCGGCCGACCCCGCGCACTCACCATCTCGCGGCCTCGCTGCAGGCTCTCCTGGCGTCCTCCCCGTGGCTCCATGGCCCAGGCAGGTGAGCGCGACGCCGACCCAGACACCTGCAGCCGCACGGGGCAGGTGCACACTAGCGCCTCTGGCGGTCTCAGAGCCCAGCCCACACGGCTGGGAGCCCGCCCGCGGTTCTGATTGGACGGTGCTCCGAGACCGCGGACCCTGATTGGACACGGCTTGCAGACCCCGCCCCAGGCCTCCCAACCGGATAACCCACCACCCTCGCCCCAGGGCCCCCGACGGGACGATCCAGCACGACTGCAACACGAGTGGCTGGCCCCTTCCGGCTGGTCACAGTAGGGACACTTGGGTACAAGTAGAACCAGCTCTAGTTCCCCCAAGGACTTCGGCGTCTTCCCGCAGGTCTGTGGCACCTCCTGTTTCCAGACTCCCATTTCCCCACCGAGCAATACCTCTCTGTCCAGAGAAGGAGGGGTGCCCAATCCCGGCTGGGCTGGGACAAGACAGGACAGGAGGCCCTGGTGTCCTCCAGGGGTCAGAGGTTGGCCTGGGACTGCAAGGTCACCCTTAGGTCTGGGCTCTTTAAGAACACAGACATTTGGGGGCACCTGCGTGGCTCAGTCCGTTGAGCGTCTGACTTGGCCTTAGGTTATGATCTCACCGCTTTTGAGTTCGAGCCCCACATCAGGCTCTGTGCTGACAGCCCAGAACCTGGAGCCTGCTTCGGATTCTGTGTCTCTCTCTTAAAAAAAAAAAAAAAAAAAAAACATAAAGAAAAAATTTTTTTTAACACACATACATTTGATCGTGACTTCACCACGTGCAGTGCAGGGTCTGGATACGTTTTGATATTTGGCCCTTGACACCGTTGTGGCCTCACCCATGCTTCCCCACCCCCCTCATCTGCTGCTTTAGATCAGGAAACTGCAGCCTCCAAGTGCCAGGTGCTAGCGAGGAATTTGAACCCCACAGCCTGAAACTGGGCTCAAGATCTTTTCTCAGAAGGACCACAAGTTACCGGACATGTTCATTAAAATCCTCAGCTTCACATTCTACACTAAAAGGAAATTATTTGCAGATCCATTTTTTAGTATATCCCTAGAGAACTTTGAAATGTGAATGGTTATGCTATCCCTCAGGCCATTTAACTGATAGAAGAAAATAGCAAAAGCTTATATAAATTTGGCATGGACCCAGAAGTTTAATATGCTGAACAGATTGAGTCAAAATTCCTAGTGCATTTAATATGCTTCCCTTTTCTGAAAATACCTCCCAGTTTGAGAGCTAGTGGAAGGACACTCTATGGCATATCTTATTTACAAAGTTGAAGAAATTCCTATTTTATGGTTTGCAAAAAGTATTGTCCGCTTTCATAAAAATTAGAGCTCAGAGAAGTAGCATGTAGAAGAGAGGCTTCTCATTAAAAATATATTTCTCATGGGGGCGCCTGGGTGGCGCAGTCGGTTAAGCGTCCGACTTCAGCCAGGTCACGATCTCGCGGTCCGGGAGTTCGAGCCCCGCGTCAGGCTCTGGGCTGATGGCTCGGAGCCTGGAGCCTGTTTCCGATTCTGTGTCTCCCTCTCTCTCTGCCCCTCCCCCGTTCATGCTCTGTCTCTCTCTGTCCCAAAAATAAATAAACGTTGAAAAAAAAAATTAAAAAAAAAATATATTTCTCATTTGATTTATAAAGTATTAAAAATTAGATATGGTTAATATACTTGTTTATTGTTCATAAATGAACACCAAGTTTTAAATAATCAGCACGAGGTTTAGAAATCTGCCTTAAAACTCTCTCCTAGCATACCCTCCAGAATTCATGTCCATTTGCCCCCTCCAAATTCCAATTTTATTAGTTTTTGTACCTATGACCAGTTTTTCTTTATGTAAAGAGAAGCAATTTCAACTACGTTTTTTCTCCTCTTAGATATATTAAGGTAACATGGTTACACACTGGTATATGCTTCAACTTTATTCAATTAGAAATAAATTCCTGCAGCTCATTTCATATCAAGGTGCATACAATGGTATAAATTCGTGTAACCAGTTCTCTCTAGACACTGGGCTCATACTTAATCTGTTGGTACTCAAATGAATATAAGGGCAAGTTAAATGGGCTCAGTTAAAAGACTTGTGAATACCTTCCAAACAGACTGAAACCAAAACGAGGTAGGTGGTCAGATAATACAGTAAAACAAATATCTTTAAATTGTACTTTTTTTCACATGTAAACAATTCTTTAAATTTGTGTAGCGTGTCTCATACTTTGCAAACATTGCATAAAACATTTTATCTTAAGTTTATTTTTTTAAGTTTACTTATTTATTTTTTTATTTTTAAATTTTTTTTTCAACGTTTATTTATTTTGGGGACAGAGAGAGACAGAGCATGAACGGGGGAGGGGCAGAGAGAGAGGGAGACACAGAATCGGAAACAGGCTCCAGGCTCTGAGCCATCAGCCCAGAGCCCGACGCGGGGCTCGAACTCACGGACCGCGAGATCGTGACCTGGCTGAAGTCGGACACTTAACCGACTGCGCCACCCAGGCGCCCCTCGTTTACTTATTTATTTTGAGAGAGAGAGAGGGAGAGAGAGATGGAGAGGGAGGGGCAAGAAGAGAGGAAGAGAGAGAATCCCAAGTTCAGCATGGAGTCCAGCTTGGGGCTCAATCTCACCACCATGAGATCATGACCTGAACCAAAATCAAGAGTCAGTTGCTTAACCAACTGAGCCACACAGGTGCCCCAATTTTATCTTAAGTTTAAATATTAATATTGTAGGGGTGCCTGGGTAACTCAGTTGGTTGATGGCCCAACTCTTGATTTTGGCTCAGGTCGTGATCCCAGGGACCTGGGATCCAGCCCCGCATGGGGCTCTGCACTGAGCATAGAGCCTGCTTGAGATTTCTCTCTCTCTCTCTCTCTCTCTCTCCCCACCCCCCCCCCTTTGTTCCTCCCCTACTTGCACACATGCTCTCTAAAATTAAAACAAGAAATATTAATATTATATAAACTCTGTAGTTTGGAACAATCATCGATAGACTTTGGGCAGATATTAGACCCCAGTGTGTCCACCCTTCATTTCCCTCCTACTCCCAGATGTGACCAGTATTTGGAATTTTATAGTTATTCTTCAGAGCTTTACTACGACTCATCACTAAGTAGTGCTTTGTCTAACTCTGCCTTTTTTGAGCTTTTCATGAAAAGATAGGAAGAGAATTACCTGGAACATGGTCGTCACTGATTTCCTTGCCTCAGTCTGTTTCACACACGCAGGCATCTGTGGCTGGGGGTGACCCAATTTACTCATCCTTTCCAGTGCTTATAGTTTCGGGGCTCTTTCATGTGTATGTTTTCCTGGCGTGGAAAATGCTGCTCCTATCATTCTTGTCTCGATTTCCAAGTGGCAGTTCATAACAAATCCTCTACACATTGGAGAAAAACTACCGAATTGGAGACCATGGATAATTTCAAATTTATAGGAAATGCCAATGGGATGTGTGAATCAACACTCCCACTATTCTTGCATAAGATGATTGACCACGCTGCAACTGTTGAATATTTGCCTATATAGTCCATGTGAAACAGGATTGCCTCGTGTGTCTTGCTTTTTACTAATTACCAATGATATTGAGCACTTTGTATGTCTTTCGTCTGTGTAATCTTTATCATTTTCTTACTTTTAATTCATTTGTATGTTTATTGGTTTCTTCTGATTTCTTCATATACTCTGGATATGCATCTTTTTCATTTGTACGTATTGCAAATATTGTCTCCCAGACTGTGGTTTATCTTTGTACCCCCTTTATTCTACATTTCAGTGGTCTGTAATTAGTTTTAATAGTTTAATTTCTCATTCTCTTCCTTTGTAGCTTACTATTTTTTCTTATGTAAGAAAACTCCCCATATTCCAAAGTCACAAAAACTTGCCGTAACTTCCAAGAGTGTTCTAGCTTCCTCCTTCACGTAAATCTTCAGTAAGTTGATTATCATACATGGAGTTGACAGATTTATTACTCCCTTTTAAATAATCCTTTGTTACTGTCCATGTGTTAACGTATCCATAATTTTTACCACTGGGCAGCAATGCCTGCTTCGTCTTCTTGGTAAAATATGATAATATTTGTATTTTATAACATGGAAACATTTTTATCCCTGAAACGAGCTCCAGTTTTTGGTAGGTATCTAATAAATTGAGAATTTATACTGTCCAATATCCCATTTGTAACTCATTCAAAACTGAGTTTTCTAGTTTATTATGATCACAGTCATGGTTTCATGGACACGTATATGTATCAAAGCATTTATGCATACGGAGAGCCTGGGTGGCTCGGTCATTAAGCATCCAACTCTTGATTTCAGCTCAGGTCCATGATCTCCTGATTCAGGAGATCGAGCCCCACATCAGGCTCTGTGCTGAAAGCAGAGTCTGCTTGGGATTCTCTCTCTGCCCTGCCCCCACACTTCTCTCAAAATAAAGAAACCTTAAAACTTACTTATATATCTGAATTTTATTTCATTTCACTGACTACTGAATAAACCTAAAAAGTTGGCTTGATCCCAACCTTTCCATTTCATGCAGTATGGAGCTTGCACAAACTTACTAAAAATAATCGTAAAGGTTTCCAGTTTTTTCACATGTAGGAATTTAATACACGATAATTATGTGCCTCTTAGAAGTTAAGTAGAACCCGCATGTAAATCTGCACCTGACAGGCCTTTATATTTCATTACGCACAGACTGGGGAGCCCATACATAGGCACAAAAAAACCACTACCGCATGCAGTGAGACAGGCACTGACACTCCTGCCTGGACACAGGGACCATCATCACCAGGATGATGGAACACATGGAACCTATTGGACAGACACATGTGGCCCTGCAGACAAATATACAGAATCACCCAGCCTTCATCACTGGAAATACCGATGGCACCCCCAAGCACACATCCTAGGCACACCCTCAGAGATAACGGTCCCAGAGGAAGACTCTCCCAGAGGCACACACAGCTCAGGCCCTCAGCACACCCCTCCCCTCGCTTTGTTTCTTCTTTTGAGGAATCACCACCATCCGCACGGTGCGTATGTTACTTACATCCTTTATATTTTCTGTATCCTAGAACGTCCGCTTCGAGGGGATTGTGATATCTTGCCTGTTCTGTTAACGACGGAACCTATACTACGATCGGTTACACGGGAAAAATCAAGAAACACCCATGGACTGTCCGGGCCCAACAGACGCAAGAACGCAGGTGGTGGCGCACCACCGTCGTCGTCGAGCTACGCCCACTGCAACTTCCGGAAGTGAACTGGTTTTCGCGCCCAGCCCGCGCGGCAGAGGCCCCCACGCCCAAACGCAGGTGCTTCAACCAGCCTGGTGCAGAGGGGCGTTCCTGAGCCATCACTGGCCACCTAAGAACTGACGAACGGGGACTCTGAGCCCCTGAGGCTCAGTGGTCAGACACGACTGCGACAACGATGCCCCAGGCCCTCCCAGAGAGCTGCGATCCTTCCAGGAACAGGCCCTTCTTCACTCGCGTCTGTTCCCTCGTTCAGCCACAGGCCCTCCACGGCCGTCACCTCTGACGCCATCACCTCGGCTGCAGCGTCCTCCTGCACCCGTCGCGAGGACTCCGTCGGACTTCAGGGGCCTTCCCCGACAGTCAGCGCTGTCCGAGCACAGGAGGATGCGAGCGGACGGAGGCCTCAGGAGCTAGGGCCACCGGGCCAACCTCCACTAACTCACGGCCCACCAGAAGCCGGGGTTGGGGGAGAGGGGGCGGGACTCCCACCGCTTCCGTTACCACACCCGCCTTGAACCCCTTCGCGGGCCGCCACCTCCAGTGGGTGCGCCTGCGCAGTTCAGCGAAGACGCACTCCCAGGAGTCTCCAGGGCACAGGGGCTTTCCACGCAGGCCAGCGCTGCATGCTGGGAAAAACCTGAGTGGCTGGACTCCCAGCATCCGAGGGGCCTCCTTTCGGAACTACGTTTCCCACAGGCCAATGGGCTGCGTCCTGTGCCGTGGAGGCTCCACGCGAGAAGAAGTGCGCGTGCGCCTGGCTTCTGGGAGGCCCAGAAGACCTGCCCTGGAGCCTGAGGATAAGGGACGCGCGGTGGTGCATAGTGGGCGTCTTGCGGGCGCAGAGTGTCAGACCTGAGCAAGAGGAGAAGTCCCTTCAGTGACTGTGGGGGAGTGGGTGTGACAAGCAGTTTTGAGACCCTGAGAGGTGTGATTGTACTTGCGGGTAGTGAGATGTGTATGGGGCTGCGGGAGTTGCAATGGCTGGGAGTCGTTTTGTACCCACAGCGTGTGTTCTGCCACCGCTTCTTCTTCCCTCTCGGCTCGCCGCCACGTGGGGCTGCTGCAGTGGTCCCAAGGGATGTCGGGATGAATACTGGCGTTTCCCAGCAAGAAGGCGGGGGACTCGCTTGATGGCAGGTTTAGAGCTGGAAAGGCGTGATGCTGATGCCTAAGAATTCAAGACAGGCCCCGGAGAGTCACGATGCTGGTGCCCAAGGGTTAGGACGCCCCCAGGTAGGGTCCTCCTTGGGGAACAACCGAGGGGTCCACCTTCAGGTTTCAGAACCAGAGCGTTGCTGAAGGTCTGATCCAAAGAGCCTGGTGTCAGATCAAACATGGATTCCAGACGAGGTCTTACTTCCCTCCAGGTATGTGTGTGAGGCGACGGCCCTAGACAGTGTTTTCTAACTACTAACTGGCTTCCCAAAAGGGCCTGACAAGTCCTTTCCACATTATGAAATTCTTCCCAAGATACCAACGTGATGGAAATGTCTTGTTGTACACCTATGTATCAAGGTTGAGGAGAGTTTTAAATTTCTTCTAAGCATATGAAAGCAGTTTTGTTTTTTGGTTTGTTTTGTTTTGCTTTGGTGGCTGTTCATTTTCTAGTAATTCAGTTTTAATACACCTATATCAAAATTCATTATTTTAAGTGTAGTTCTATCCATTTTCCAAAATGTACACTTGCACTGCAACAATCAAGATACAGAACGCTTGATCACCACCCAAAAAACTCATGGTGCCCATTTGTAGTCAGCACCCCCACCCTTAACCCCTCATCTGTTCCAGATCTCTATACCTTTGCCTTTTCCCAAAGAATGGCACATAAATGGAACACTACGTTGCCTTTTCAGTCCTATGTGTAAGTTGTGATGTCATATTTGTAAAATTATGTATACTTACTTTACAGAGGTATTCTGAGTTTCAAGTTTTTGAACAATACCCATCATGGTGGTGGCCTATATTATACATTCAAAGTGACAAGATTTCATTATTATTATGAACCATGTGAGATCAGAAAAGACTGTGCTCCGTTGCTCAACTTTTTTCATATGTACGATGATAGAGATGATGTGAGGTGGGTGGGGGTCAAATGAGATACTGATTATCAAATCACACTAATTCCTTATTTTAAGAGGTTTTTGTTTGAGAGAGAGAGAGTGCGCATGTGCACACAAGCAGGGGAGAGGCAGAGGGGGGAGGGAGGGGGAGGGGGAGGGAGAGGGGGAGAGAGAGAGAGAGAGGGAGAGAGAATGAATCTTTTTTTTTTTTTTAATTTTTTTTTCAACGTTTTTTATTTATTTTTGGGACAGAGAGAGACAGAGCATGAATGGGGGAGGGGCAGAGAGAGAGGGAGACACAGAATCGGAAACAGGCTCCAGGCTCTGAGCCATCAGCCCAGAGCCCGACATGGGGCTCGAACTCACGGACCGCGAGATCGTGACCTGGCTGAAGTCGGCCGCTTAACCGACTGCGCCACCCAGGCGCCCCAAGAGAGAGAGAATGAATCTTAAGCAGGCTCCATGCTAAGCATGCAGGGCTCCATCCCATGACCCTGGGATCATGGCCCAAGCTACAATCAAGAGTTGGATACCCAACCCCCAAATCACATTAGTTTCTGTGGCACTGTGAAAATATAAGTTAACATGGAGAAATGGACAGATTAGACTTTATTTGTTCTTCAATCAAGCAAAATGCTGTCACATTTTTTTCTCTTCCCTAATGTGCTAGAAATATATCCATATAGAACTTACACCTGTGAAAAGTAGAATGGGGCTTTTGGACTTTGTGGATCATTAAAACAAAAACCTTCCACCTTCTATAAAAAGCATTAAAATTTTCCCTGCTTGAGAATATCAAGTATACCTTTTTTACTAAATTGGAGTATTATTCAAAATGGTACCAACTGCAGATCATCTCAGTTTTTCATAGATAACTGTCCCCCTACTCATAACTTACCTTGCTTCTGCCAGAAGGTTACAATCGACTTGCGTTAATTCACTATACTCATAAGACCATGATGGGGTAGAACTGTGCAGATGACCATAATGCTTAATCAAATTAAGTGCAACCTGTGGTTTTCTGGGGTACAAATTGTGTGAGTCAGTCTACAGTAGCAGCAAAAATATTTCAAGTATATAATACAACTTACCTTTTTTTCCCCACAAGAGTATTAAACACCCACACCCTATACTCTGCATAACTGGGAAGAATCTGGCCCCAAATACCCATGTCCAAATTCATGGAAACATATCACATGCTTTAAAACATTAACCATTACAAACATTAAGCTGAACCAGACCTATACCTTTATTTTCATGGAGAATCATTATGGTTAACTACATGAACGCACGACTGTCCATATCATTCTCCACTATTTACAAACAGTGAATATTTGAAACAGTGCTTACTAAAGACCTATTAGATGACGGAAAGATAAATAAATTAATGATGAAATCTTCACTCAATGAGTTTCTCATCCCCCACAAAAAACTACACACTGGAATCCCTGCATTCTCTATTAGCTCCCTTGCCTTTGTTTCCTTCCCAAACTTCTTATGAGCCTAAGTTTTACCACTTGTTAACCACTACTTTTTTCCCATAAAAACATAAACACTAAGACTGCAACAACCTGTGTGTGTTTCCTGCCTCTCCATTCAACATAAAACAACATAGAGTACATTGGTTACTTTTGACTATAGCTGTTTAAATACTGAGCCTACAGCACATGGCATATATGGATGCTCAACATTAGCATCAAGTAAATAGTATGGTCTCTGAGTAGTAAGAGCTTGAAACCTGATTATGTCTTTGTCTCCTGCTATCTTTGAGATCTCTGGTAATTTATGCAAACTTGTATTTCTCAGTTAACTCATAAAAGGGCATAGTGTATTCCCGGTCTCACAGAGTTTGCTGAGGAGTAACTGAATTTCTATATGTAAAATGAGTTACTCAATGAAAAATACTAAAAAGCATCCGATGCAGATTGCAGTGTATACAGAAGCAGCCCAGACAACCCAGAGTTGGCCTGGCAAAATAAAGAATCTCACACAACACCATCATTAGACAACGCCATTTGGTGACCAAACTGGATCAAGACAAAAACAAAAACAAATGCACTCTAAATAAGTCTGTAAAAAGTAAAAAAAAAAAAAGTCCCCAAACTCCCCTCTTCTTGTTAATAAAACTGACTGCTGCTTCTTTAACAATTAGTGTTATCACCACTCCATTCTTCTTGCCTTCTGGATTGAAACTTAAAATTCCCAATGATGAAATTACATTCAACTCCTGATAGCATCCAATAGAGAGCAAATCTCAGCTTCCTTGAACATAACCCAAATCAACTAATACAAGCAGAATACAGTCCTATAAGTCTTTTTTATAATACAGTCCTATGATAAGTCTTTTTTAAACACTGGTTTAACCCACAATCATTAATGGTGTGTTTCTAGAACTCAGTACACCCAACATCTTTTACCACAGGTGTGATCCTGGTGGTCTTTCTCTAGAGGACACCAACAAACCATTAATGTTTCACTGTTATTAATAAAAAGTTATCTTAATGACAAAAACTTGAAGTATATAAAAATAAAGTTTATCTGAAAGAAAAATGCCTAAACTTGTATGCATCTGGCAATACTAAGAATTTATAATGTTCAACTTGACAAAGTTACAAAAATCTTCACAAGAAAAAAAGGCCAGCAGACTAAAACTACCAACATCTTAAAATGATTATACACCATTACCAAATGGTATTTACCCCAGGAATGCAAGATTGGCTTAACATTGAAAATTAACTTAGGGCACCTGGATGGCTCAGTCAGATAAGCATCCAACTTCAACTCAGGTCATGATCTCACAGTTCATAGGTTCAACCCCCATGTCGAGCTCTGTGCTGACAGCTCAGAGCCTGGAGCCTGCTTCAGCTTCTGTGTCTCCCTCTCTCTCTGCCCCTCTCCAACTCATGCTCTCTCTCTCTCTCTCTCTCTCTCTCTCTCTCTCTCTCAAAAATAAATAAACATTAAAAAATTTTTAAGAAAAGATAATACACCATATGAACATCATAAAAGTTAAAAATCACATGATAATCTCAATAGACATTGAAAAGTACTTTAGTAAAATCTAATACCACTTTATGATAAACGCACTCAGTGAACTAAGTAAACTCAGTAATCTGAGAAGGGAACTTTCCTAACCTGATTTTTAAAAATCCCAAACTAACATCATACCTAATAAATACTGAACGACCAAATGATTTCCCCCTAATAACAGAAACAAGATAAATATGTCTGCTCTTGCCACCTCTCTTCACCATTGTAATGAAGGCTCTATCCAGAGAAGACAGGCAAGAAAATAAAGGGCATCCAGATAAGAAAGGAAGAATTAAAGCTAAGTCTATTTGCAGATGGCATGATTTTTGTCAGTAGAAAATCTTGTACACTAATTAGGACTGATAAACAACTTCAGCAAGGTTGCAGGATACAAGATCAAAAGGCAAAAATTAATTGTACTCCAATACTTTTGTAAATCAATGAAAAAGGATACAGGGTCTGGAAATAAACACACATACTTAAAGTCAACTGATTTTTTTTTTTTTTTTTTTACAAAAGTGTTGAAGTAATTCAATAAAGAAAGTGTAGTCTTTTCAACAAATGGTGCTGGATCAATCAGATATCCATATGTAAAAAACAAAACAAAAAACTCATGCTGTTTACAAAAAAACTCAAAACTTATAATAGACCTAAACGCAAGATACAAACAATAAAACTTCTAGATGAAACAAAAGCAGGAATTTCACTGTGACCTCAGCTAGGCAAACATTTTTAAATTTTTTTTTTCAACGTTTATTTATTTTTGGGACAGAGAGAGACAGAGCATGAACGGGGGAGGGGCAGAGAGAGAGGGAGACACAGAATCGGAAACAGGCTCCAGGCTCTGAGCCATCAGCCCAGAGCCCCACGCGGGGCTCGAACTCACGGACCGCGAGATCGTGACCTGGCTGAAGTCGGACGCTTAACCGACTGCGCCACCCAGGCGCCCCAAGGCAAACATTTTTAAGAGATGACACCAAAAACAAGGTTCAACAAAATTAATGAATTAGAATTTATCCAAATTAAGCTACTTTCCCAAAGACACCACTGAGAGAACAGTAAGCCACAGATACCAAGAAAAAATTCTCAAATCACATTGCTGATAAAACATGCGTGTCCAGGGGCGCCTGGGTGGCGCAGTCGGTTGAGCGGCCGACTTCAGCCAGGTCACGATCTCGCGGTCCGTGAGTTCGAGCCCCGCGTCGGGCTCTGGGCTGATGGCTCGGAGCCTGGAGCCTGTTTCCGATTCTGTGTCTCCCTCTCTCTCTGCCCCTCCCCCGTTCATGCTCTGTCTCTCTCTGTCCCAAAAATAAAATAAAAAATAAAAAAAAAAAAACATGCGTGTCCAGAACACATGAATTCTGGCAAAGCAATGACAAACACCTCAATGAAAAGTGTGACCTTATTTAGAAATAGGGTCTTCAGATGTAATCAAGTTAAGAAGTCATTAGAGTGTGTCCTAATCCAACATGAATTGTGTCCTCGTAAGGCAAGGATAAAACATACAAAAGAAAGACACACAGGGAGAATGCCATGTGATAACAGAGGTAGAGGTTGGAGTGACGCAGATCAAGGCAAAGAATGTCTAGGATTGAGGGCTTGCACCAGAGGCTAGGAAGTGACAAGGAATGATTCTATACACAGTCACAGAAGAAGCATGGCCCTGCTGACAATGATTTCAGGCATCTAGTCTCCAAAACTGTGAGAATAAATTTAAGCCACCTGCTTGGATGGTCTGCCCTACATTCTGGAAATGAATGCCTTCTTTTTCACGTAACCCTTCACAAGAGTTTTAACTGCTCCAGGTAATAGTCATCAAAGCTGGCTTCCATCACAAAGAGATAAATCACTTCCTTTTTGACATTTTGAGGGTGATCCATGAAAAGGATGTGAGCCCAGAATGCAGTAGAACACATGAGCTCTATTCAGGCAATACTCTGTCAGGTTTGCCTGTAGGGAAAGTCCCTCACAGCATGAGGCCGTCCAGAGGCAATGGCAAGGGAGCTACTACCCAGAAAGGGAGGTGCACAAGAGAACTCCCAGGGGAGAAGGGTATCAGAGACTTACATGGTTGGGTGAGGTCGCTCTGCAGCCCAGATGGAAGTCTTTGGATCAGAGAGTTCCAAAGGGCAGCAGCAGCCTGGGTCTTTCATAGCTACAGGGATTATCCTATTTATGGCTAGCAGCTGTTGGGCAAAGTTTCATGGGGTAGGCATGAAAAGCAAGCAGGCTCTAAATAGCTAAAAATGCACTTATTTGAGCTATGTTTAAAACAGATAAGTAAAAAATTGAGTTTGGCACCACTGGGCTTTTGAACCACTGGTTTACAATGAAGAAATAAATCACGGAGGGACAATATACAGAGGCCATCTTTGTCTCATGTATACAGAACCTCCAGACTCTATGTGCCTCCAGCTAGAAATACTCAAATAATATCTAAATTATACTCGTCAAAATATCAGACCTGAATACGGTCACACCTGTAGATCTAACTTGCAATTACTTGCAAATATGAAGAACAGAAGACGTTAAAAAACAGCATGGAGATATAATTAGAAGACCCATTCTATGAAAATTTCTACATGATTTATTCAACAATTACATTACAAAGAAATACATAAGGGAACTATAATACTAAGGGAACTATAGATTAGATACAAAGGAGATATTAAGTTGTAATGTATGGGTCTCATTAGATCCCAATGCAAACAATCCAACAGCAAAATTTTAAAATTATGTAAAAAACTAGGAAAATTGACCACTGCCTATTTATTTGAATATATTAAGGATAATTGTTCATTCCAAAAATTTTAAGATTGAAATGATATACTGAGAACTGCTTCAAAATTATCCAGAGGAAGCCAAGTGTTGTAAAGAAAACTGATGGAAATTGTTGAAGGCAGGTAACAGGTATAACAGATTTTCCTAAACCATTCCCTCTACATTTACAGAGTTTGAATTTTTACAAAATAAAATTTTGTTAAGTGTATTCATTCTGAGAGAGAGCGAGCGAGTGAGCAGGAGGGGCAGAGAGAAAGGGAATGAGACAGAATCACAAGCAGGATTGGCACTGTCATCACGGAGCCTGATGCGGGACTCGAACCCATGAACCATGAGATCATAACCCAAGCCAAAAGCAAGAGTCAGTTGCTTAACCGACTTCGGCTCAGGTCATGAGTTTGAGCCCTACGTCGGGCTCTGTGCTGACAGCTCAGAGCCTGAAGCCTGCTTCGGATTCTGTGTTTCCCTCTCTCTCTCTGCCCCTCCTCTCTCTCTCTCTCAAAAATAAATAAACATTAAAAAAATAAAATAAATTATTAAGGTGCACCTGGGTGGCTCAGTTAATTTGGTTTCAGCTTGGGTCATGATCTCATGGTTTGTGAGTTCAAAACCCTGCTTGGGATTCTCTCTTTCCCTCTCTCTCTCTATGGATCTCTCCCCTACTCACTCTCTCAGCTCTGTCTCAAAATAAATAGACAGAAAGAAAGAAAGAAAGAAAGAAAGAAAGAAAGAAAGAAAGAAAGGAAGGAAGGAAGGAAGGAAGGAAGGAAGGAAGGAAGAAAGAAAGAAAGAAAGAAAGAAAGAAAGAAAGAAAGAAAAAGGAAGGAAGGAAGGAAGGAAGGAAGAAGGAAAGAAAGAAAAACTATTTATAAAAGGAAGTTTTGGGGCGCCTGGGTGGCTCAGTCGGTTGAGCGGCCGGCTTCGGCCCAGGTCATGATCTTGCGGTCCGTGAGTTCAAGCCCCGCGTCAGGCTCTGTGCTGACCGCTCAGAGCCTGGAGCCTGTTTCAGATTCTGTGTCTCCCTCTCTCTCTGACCCTCCCCCAATTCATGCTCTGTCTCTGTCTCAAAAATAAATAAACGTTAAAAAAATTTTTTTAAAAGGAAGTTTTGGTATGGTCTCTATAATTATGCTAATGCAACCCCTTTCTTAAAAGGATATTCAGATTGTGTGGTAGATTTTCCAATCCCCTGTGAAACAATCTAGCAATGTCCTCATGATAGCACAATAGTAATTTTTCCTCCATTTTGAACCATGTGACTCACTTAAGCCAGCGCTATGTGAGCAAATGTTATGGCAGAAACCCTAAAATGTGCTTTTGGCTTTCCTCTGTTCCTCTAGTGCCTCATCTTGAAGAAGCTTCCCTGAGCTTCTGAGTCCTTTCAGCCTCAGAATGGACATCTCAGATCAGAGCCAATACAGCTTCCTGAAAACCCACCACTTGTCACAACCCACCTAAAGTCAGACCTATGAACATGAAAATAAATGCTTACTGCAGCATGTAATAAGCAAAATCTGACTAATGGTTATTTGCACAATTGCAATTAATGACAACATTTGCAAAATTAGCAAGATGTTGGACAAAATATGCTATTTATAAATAGAAATGATGTGCTCTGGAAGGTCAGAGAAGGAAAAGAAATTTATACAACTGACAAAGAACCAAGAAAGTCTTCATGCAGGAATGGTTAGTGAGTGCTTGCATTTATTTCCCCATTTTGTGGAATCAGATGATATGAATTTTAAATATTTGGAAACAAAACGTTATTGAAATGATACAGAATTTAATTTTTTCTAAGATTAAGTTCAAACTGAAGTGCAAATTATTATCCTCTTGCCACATAGAAGTTTCTCTTAGTGATCTACAGGAAAAACCAAATGACAAGATGGCATTGTGTCAACCATATTCCTTATTTGCCCTTTGGAGATCCATTTCCGTGTCACCTGTTCATTTACTTTAAGAATGATCACAATCTAAAATACTTCATCACATGACAATTATCATTCAAGAGTTTATCTGAACCACCGTTGGTGTTAGAAACTTGAAGTGAAAAATCAACAGATAAGGAAAGAAACTTAGGTGTGAGAAATTCTAGAGAAGTCCAAATTACTGCCAGCAGGTGCTATACTGTTAATCTAGGACTAAGCACTCTGTAGAATGTTGGAGCTCATGAAAACCTACTAAAAATAATTGTGAAGCTTTCTTTTTAAATATTTCGTTAGAATTTATTACAGTAAATATTTGACTCCTAAAAGTTAAACACAAGTGACTTGTAACCATCTGTTTTTACTGTGTATTTGGGTTTCCATACACACAACTGCGCAAAAACCCAGGGAAAACACTACAGCCATGCAGTAAGATACGCGGACGATAACAGACACTCCTGCCAGCACAGGAACCACCACTCAAACACCTGAACTCTCTGACATATACACACGCTGCAGCGACAAAATCACAAAAACTGTCACTGGGACGGACACACATGTGGACACACCCAGACAGACACAGAAACTCAGACACATTGGCAAAGATGATGTCTCCAGAGAAAACTAATTCACTCCCAGGGATACACAGGCCCTCTGAAAACCACCCACCCAACAGCTCTCTACTCCAGACTAATCCACATCAGCTACACTACACGTTTTACTGCTGTCTCTCCTCCTGGAACGGGGACTTCACACTTTCTGAATCTGTGCGGTAGGGAAAAACCTCTCTTGATAAGAACCCCTACACAGGAATCCGAGGAAGAAGTGGAAGGGACCCTATATGGCTGGGGTTATGGTGTTCCAGCCCCACACGCTGCTTTTAGGATTCGTTGAGAAATGCACTCATCACTACTTTGACCTCTTGTCACTGCTTTCCAACTGGAAGCTCGGTGAAGGCAATAACGGTGCCCATCTCGTGGACCGGCAGCCACCGTCTCCTACACTGCGGTCTTCCTGGCAGTCCTCGCCCCTCCTGGTCTCATGTGCCCACACACCTTGCTCCATCCACCCTGGGCGGCCCCAACCTCCTCCCAAGACTCCGCGGGTGGACACCTTGGGCACTTAGGAGCTCGTCCCACACACGTCTCCCAGCCACTGAGCCACCCATAGCAGAAGCCAGGCAGCCACAGGAACTGAAGCCCAGGGACGGGGACTCCACTTCCCTCTTCGCTGGTGTAGTGTCTTCCGCGCGTGCGCGTGCGCGTCCGCCCCGCCCACACGTGCCTGCGTACTTCCGCGTGGGCTTCAATCCCAGGTGGCTCTGAGGAGTACTTCCTCACGGGGCGCAGGGCATGCTGGGAGGAGTCTGAAGGGTGGAGCTCTGGGCCTCTGTGGAGTCTCTGCTCGAGACCTCCACTTCTCACAGGCAGCAGGGCTGAGACTACGCGGAACCGGAACGCAGAGCACGGGCGTTGGTAGAAATGCGCATGTGCACTGGTGAGGTGGCGTTGTAGTCCCGGATGGGCGGCGGGTAGGCATGAGCTGTGGTGAGGAGTCCCGGCGCCGACAGTGCTTGTGCCGCAGCCTCAGTCCTCAGGCCAGAAGATTCCAGAACACTGGCAGGTGAGTGAGGGACAACAGGTGTGAGTGTGCATGCACCTACCTGAGGGCCCTGACCAAACATCCAGTAGTGACTTCACTGAGGGTTTGAGACTGTTCACACGGCCAAAGTGGGGAGCGATGAGCTGGGGCTCCTGCGGGAATAGGGGCTGTTGTGGCCATGGGGCACGTGCTCTCAGCCCGGTGGGGCTGCCGTGACGTCCGAATGGCATCAAGTTTTACAGACTTCTAAGACTATATACAGGCATTCCTTTTGTGAGACATGACAAAGACAGGGAACTAAGATCACTGACTAGGTTTGGGGGATTTGAAAACAAATGGGCACCTCTGTTCGAGAGTGATGGTGTATTCTTTCTCTACCTCTTGCTGGCTCATACTCTGTCTCTCTCTCTCTCTAAAATATAAACAGAAAAAAAAAACTTTTTAAGAACTAAAAGGCAACATATTCAATAAAGGATTAGTATCTAAAATATATAAAGAATATATAAAACTCAAACACCCAAAAAACAAAAAATCCAATTAAAAAATGGGCAGAAGATATGAACAGACATTTCTCCAAAGACCTACAGATGGCCAACAGACATATGAAAAGATGCTCATCATCACTCATCATCAGGGAAGCGCAAATCAAAATCACAATGAGGTATCATCTCACACCTGTCAGAATTGCTACAATCAACAACACAAGAAAAAACAAGTGTTGGCAAGCATGTGGAGAAAAAGGAACACTCGTGCATGGTTACTGGGAATACAAGCTGGTGCAGCCACTGTGGAAAACAATACAGAAGTTTCTCAAATACTTCAAAATAGAACTACCTTATGATCCAGCAGTCGCATTACTGGGTATTTACCTGAAGAATGTAAGCACACTAATTCAAAGGGATACGTGCAGCCCGATATTTACAGAAGCATTATTTACAATAACCAAGATATGGAAGCAGCCCAAGTGTCCACTGATAGATCAATGGATAAAGATGTGAAGATGCACACACAATGGATCATTCAGCCATAAAAAAGAAGGAATCTTGCCATTTGCAACAAGGATGGAGCTGGAGTATTATGCTAAGTGAAATCAGTCAGAGAAAGACAAATACCATATGGTTTCACCCATATGTGGAATTTAAGAAACAAAACCAGCAAAAGTGGGAAAAAAAGAGACAAATCAAGAAATAGACTGTCAATTATGGAGAACTGCCGGTTCCCAGAAGGGATGGAGTAGGGGGATGAGTTGAATAGGTGATGGGGATAAGGAATGTACTTGTGATGAGCACCGTGTGCTGTATGAAATGTTGAATCACTATATTGTAGACCTGAAACTAACATAGCACTATGTTAACTGGAATTAAAATTAAAACTTTTTTTTTTAAAAACAACCCTTCTTCTCAATGACTGCTCTACCAATTTTAGTTAGCTAAATTCAGTTATTTCTGCCTTCTACAATCACCAAACACAAGCCAAAATCTGAAAATATATCCTTCCAAACACCCTCTGACTGATACATCCCACTGTCCATGTGTTCACTCAAATTGCTTGAATTCAATGCACCCAATTTTCATTGACTACCAGTGTGTTCCCAGTGGTTTGAGTTAGAAAGCTTTGACAAAACAATTATTTAAGGTTTTATTAGCAATGAGTAAGAAATCAGTTTAATAGGAAATTCTTATACAACAATAAAAAAAGTTACACGACAAAAATGTCTTAAGTTGTATGCACCTGGAAATACTGACTTACAATGTATAATGCTTACCAAAATTACAGTTGATCCGGAATGCATAATTGCCATGGGATATTTTAATGTGTTCTCTCAGTAAATGAAAAAGAGTATAGCATTTGGTAGAGTTACAGGTTGAATTGTCCACCAAAGTCCTATCCCCAGCACCTCAGAATGTGATCTTATTTAGAAACAGAGTTACCACCAATATAATTAGAGGAGGTGATACTGGAATAGGATGAGCCCTAACTGGATATGTGTGGTCCTTATAAAAAGAACCCCAGATGAAGAGATAAACACGCATGTGGGCAGAATGCAGAGTAAAGATCAGTTATATCGCCACAAGCCAATGAACTACCAAAAGCTAGGAGAGGGCTGGAGCAGACCCTTCCTTAGCACCTTCAGAGGAAGCATGGTCTGGCCAATACTTTGAACTTAGACTTCTACCTTCAGAACCATGAGACCAAAATTTCTGTTGTCCTAAGCCACCCGACTGTGGTACTTTGTTACAGCAGCCCCAGAAAAGTAATGCAGTAAGTGCACAGATGATATAAAAATACTGTAAGTTGTGTATTTCTAGGAAATATCTACAAAAGATTTCCCTTGATAAAATACATACTGTTTTTAGTGACACATAATCAAACATAACAGTAAAACCCTTAGCAAGAAACAGCATTTGGCTCTCCCAAATCTAGTATACGAAGGTGTTTTTTTCTCACGTTGAAGGACTGACTCAGCACACTACAAGATGTGATAGGTTAACTAAGTCCCATGTGTTATTTTGCTTTGTAGCAACACTGTAGCTTTTATGGCAGAATCAGGATCACAGAGTCACTAGAAGTATTGAAAATAAGGCGTTCACTATACAAATTAGACCTTATACACATATGTGAAGATCTAGAGAAGAGTGAAATCATAGTATCAGAAAAGATCACTAACCATGAGTCTGAAACAGTGGTCTAGAGGACACATCAGAGTTTGTAAGAATATCCAAACTGTGAGTGCAAGACCACACAAATGGATCCTTTATACGCAGCTCAGGAAGATATTCATGGAAGCCTGCAACTCTGAGAAAAATGGGAATCAAGCACATGGCATTTCTTTTGCACGATACTCTTGATTGGCAGCGCCAAAATCAGGGGAAAAGAAGCTCCTTTGCATCTATCACACTTTAATATGGCTCCAAACAGAAATGGCTTCTTCACTTCCACCTTCCAAATCTCGTGCCAAGTTAGGCTATTGGTAAATCTGAACGTAAAGGGAAGGGTTTCTGGGAAATGTAGTTTCCAACACTGCCCATGTTGACATAATACAATCTGGAAGAACCACCTCAAACTCTGTATCTTATATCTCATGGTTGCAAAGTATCTCTCAAGTAAAAGCCTACTGTCCAATTTCCAATCACACTCAAGGGCAAGGAGCAAAGGGAAAAAGTTGAAAGTGACAATTCACATGAGACTATGCTTTGAAGAACTCTGCATAATTATCAATTTCTGCAAAATATTTGTAAAGCAAATGCAATAAGGCTCCTCTGGCCAAATCAAATAAATAGATTCTCAGTATGGCAGAAAATACGTAACAGGTGATACCCAGGATCTGCCACACCAAGCTAGTAAGAAAATCCCAAGAAATACCAAAGTGTCATTGTTCCAAAAACCCCTTAAAGAATTTAAAGAACTAAAAAACTAAAACTACTTACATATTAAAAACACACTTCAAATCACCAGGAGTCCAACAAACTGTAAAGATAGGTTTATTTACTGAAATGTAGGGGAAAACATAGTATTTGAAAACTTTCGTATGAAAGCTAAGAGTACTTGGAGAGCTATTCTGCACCCAAGTTTTTATCTGTAAAAGAACTAGAAATGCACACCCCATGGGTCCACTTTGATGGGGTTCTCACAAAGGCAGTACCATATTTACAACTTTTATCAGATTTCTCTCCTGGTGTGGATTTTCTGAAGCATGGGGCATGAATTCATCTGCAGAATTTCCCGCAGTGCATAAGTAGTGTCTCTCGGTAGTGTGTATCCTTACATGTCTTCTTAAGGATGAGGAACAACTAAAAGCCTTCCCACACTCCTTACATTCATAGGGTTTCTCTCCAGTGTGCACTCTCATATGTATCGGCAAGGATGACGGCCATTTGAAGACCTTCCCGCATTCCTTACATTCATAGGGTTTCTCCGCGGTATGTGTTCTCACGTGCTGCTGCAGGAGTTCAGGCCAACTGAAAGCTTTCCCGCACTGCTTGCATTCATAGAGTTTCTCTGCAGTGTGCCTTCTCATGTGTTTCTGTAAGGATATGTGGCAATAGAACGCTTTCCCGCATAGCTTGCATTGATAGGACTTGTCTCCTGGATGCATCCACACATGTTCTCGAAAGCAAGCAGACAAATTGAAGGCTTTCCCACACTGTTTGCACTCGTAGGGTTTCTCTCTGGTGTGTGTCCTCATATGTCTTCGTAAGGAGATGGGCCAGTTGAAAGTTTTGCCACACTGACTGCATTCATAAGGTTTCTCCCCAGTGTGCACTCTCATATGCCCTCGAAAGGACGAGGGATGGCTGAAGGCTTTCCCACACTGGCTGCACTCATAGGGCTTCTGTCCACCATGAGTCCTTTCGTGTCTTCGAAAGGACTGGGGATAAATGAAGGTTTTCCCACACTGTTTGCATTCATAGGGTTTCTCTCCAGTGTGAATCCTTTCGTGTCTCCGGAAGGACTGCAGGTAAATAAAGGTTTTCCCACACTGTTTACATTCGTAGGGCTTCTCTCCAGTGTGTGAGATCATGTGCCTGCGAAAAGCTGAGGAGTAGCTGAAGGCTTCTCCACATTCCTTACATTTATGTGGTGTCTCCCCAGTGTGTGAGATCATATGCCTCCGAAAAGTTGAGGAGTAGCTGAAGGCTTCCCCACATTCCTTACATTTATAGGGCTTCTCTCCAGTGTGCGTTATCATGTGTCTCCGGAAAGTTGAGGAATAACTGAAGGCTTTCCCACATTCCTTGCACTTATATGGCTTCTCTCCAGTGTGAGTTCTCACATGACTAGTAAGACTTGAGAAATCAATGAAGGCTTTCCCACATTGCTGACACTCATAGGTTTTCTCAGCAGTGTGAATCCTTACGTGCCGGTTGAGGGAAGAAGTACGAGGAAAGGTTTTTCCACATAATTTACACGCGTAGGTTCTCTCTCTGTTGTGGGTTCTCACATGCATTCTTAGGTGTGCACGACAGGTATAGGCCCGCCCACACTCCTGACACTGATACGCTTTGTGTCCAGCGTGCATGGCGATGTGACTCTCGAGGGAGTGACGCCCGAAGACTTTCTCATACTCACTGCATTCATCCTCTTTAACTCCGCAAAGAGTTTTCTCATACAGATTAAGATTTGGAATCTGACTGGAGCCTTCCCTGCACTGACCATTACTTTCAGAGAGTCTCTCCACCACAGGATTTCTGTTAAGAAGAAGAAGCATGTTATCAACGGTTTGACTAATGATTTAATATTTACTAATAAGTATCAGCATTACATTCTTAGGGGCGCGTGGATGGCTCAGTCGGTTAGGCGTCCAACTTTGGCTCAGGTCATGATCTCATGGTTTGTGAGTTCAAGCCCCGTGTTGGGCTCTGTGCTGACAGGTCAGAGCCTGGAGCCTGCTTTGGATTCTGTGTCTCCCTCTCTCTCTCTACTCCTCCCCTGCTCATGCTCTGTCTCTCTCTGTCTCTCAAAAATAAATAAACGTTAAAAAAAAAGGATTACATTTTCATCAATTTCAGTGAATGTGTAGGCCATCTGATAAAGCAGAGTAAACAATATCATGAGGAGATTGAACCATAGGCATGATGAAAACAGTTTCTTTTTTTTTTTTTTTTAATGTTTACTCATTTCTGAGAGAGAGACACACACACAGAGCATGAGGGAGGGAGGGGCAGAGAGGGAGACACAGAATCTGAAGCAGGCTCCAGGCTCTGAGATGTCAGCACACAGCCCAATGCGGGGCTTGAACCCACGAACCATGAGATCATGACCTGAGCCAAAGGCGGGTGCTCAACGGACTGAGCCCCCCAGGCTCCCTGAAAACAATTTCTTAAACACGGGCTTTTCCGGGGCGCCTGGGTGGCTCAGTCGGTTAAGCATCCGACTTCGCCTCAGGTCATGATCTCACGGTCCATGAGTTCGAGCCCCGCATCGGGCTCTGTGCTGACGGCTCAGAGCCTGGAGCCTGTTTCAGATTCTGTGTCTCCCTCTCTCTCTGACCCTCTCCCATTCATGCTGTCTCTCTCTGTCTCAAAATAAATAAACGTTAAAAAAAAATAAAAAAAAAAACAAAAAAAAACCATGGGCTTTTCCTCCTAATTGTTTCCAACTGAAGTATGTTTCTAACACTCAACATCAACATCATATTTAAGGAAATTTTTTTTGTAAAAATTCTCATTGAGTAAACAAATTTGATCTAGGCTCCTGTGGGTGACTTGTTTTCTTTGCTTTTTAAATTTCATGACATACTAGGATTCTCTCCTGGAATACTGCTTTCTCTTGTGAGTGCAGCTCACCTCAGATGTCTCCCCTGGTTTGTGGGCTGATCTTCCGTGCTGAGTTCTTCCCAAATTTTCCCTAAAACAGAGGCCCAGGATTCATTTCTGGTGAACTTTGCCAATTTGTTTCCCTTGGATATTTTATTCCCATAAGCATCCTGCTGAGAAACAGACCCATTGGCCTTCAATTGAGTCTCATCATCTGAAAGCAAAAAGGGAACAAAAGTTTTAAAGGAAGAAGGTACCTGTTAGTTGAAATGACACAAGCACTTTAGCTGTATCGGGACTTCACCGATACAAGTACGAGGACTCAAAACGGTAAGCAATTGAACGAAGGCAGTTGAATTCTCATACGATTACATAAACTTCATTGGGCTCCTTAATGACCCATGAAATCGGTATTTTCTGATGACACAAAGGGAGCTTGCTTTATAGAAAGAAAAAAAAATCAGTTTAATACAAAGATTCTCATTCTCATGCAGACATTATAAGATTCTAGCTCTCTGACGGTTGTGACCCTGGCTTACTAATTAATAAGCATTCCCTTTCCACATTTAAAATCTTGAAACAGGCTTGATGTGTAAGAAATGCTTGTTCTCCAAACAACCACGTGAAGGAATGAGGTCATTCTTACCCACTGCGGCCAGGTTTTTCAAGTTTTCCAGCATCACATCTCTGTAGAGCTTCCTCTGAGCAGAATCCAGCAAAGCCCACTCCTCCAGGGTAAAGTCCACAGCCACATCCTCAAAGACCACTGAGTCCTAAAACACCCAACATATGTGCAGAAGGAAAGTTGAGACTCTAGAGCAAGTCAATTCAATTCACGGGACATTCAGACAAGACCCTGTGGTCACCCAGCGTCCACTCTATGACTCGATCATCAGATCTCTCACTCTGTCCACACTTACATCCTCCTCACAAGTTTAACAGTACCACTCACCCTACTGAACTTATCTTTACACTCTTACTGCAACCACATCAAATCTCATTCTCCTTTAACCAAAGGGTTCGGACCACAATGGAGAATTCACAGAACAGCTCTCCAAATGAATCAAATATTTGCATTTTAAGACCCACCGGTCCTTTGTGATACAAACTACTTTCGCTCCTTCCCTGTTGCGCACCATGTCAAGCCCCAGGTCAAACGTGGGTGAGGTTTTATGAAATAAGAACACACTCTAGGATTGGGGACTTTTCCTTCCTGAGAGACTTGGTGGAATCCATCTTGCAGCAGGGGCCAACTGACCACAACATCTTAACTCCAGGCCCTAAGTAGACAGGTCCTACTGGCTAAATGACAAAATTCTCTTGAGGAAGTACTGTTTATGTATTTGTGTCATACAGGAATAGGATAGAAAGTTGTTGAGAGGTCAGAGCTCAGGGAAGAGGAAACAGGCATGAGAACTCAGACCTGCATCCATTCGTTCCCCACACTCCCGAGTCTCAGTGCGACTGCCCGCCGGACCCCCACCAGACAAATGTTATCTGGTGACAAGCAGCTCTTTCCACCAGAAACGTAGAAGAGTACTGAAGATAAGGTTCAGTCCCATCCCACCAGGGGGTTAACTGACGTCAAAAACACCCATCAGTGAATTTGCCCTTGATGATAAAAACAGATCGGGTTGGGCAGTGCCTTCCTACAAAGGAAACCCTCCCACATATCAAGTTGCAGGTAAAAGCTCCCCCCCTCCATACATCATCCCAGAGGCCATGCTCTCAATTTCTCTCCTCCCCCTGTCCCTCCCCTGCTGGGCACGTGAGCATGTCAGGCCAACCCCTGAGAGCACAGGACCCACTGAGCTGCATGCCTCCCTTGAACCCTGGTCTTTTAAAAAGTTCATCGGCCCACTGACATCTATGAGCAGGAGAAAATACTCTCAGTCGGCAGTTCTGCTGCCAGAATTTACCTGTTCAACAGGGTAGCAGCTGAATGGGAAAATCCCCGTGACGCACACAGGGAGCAACTGGTCCCTGAGTCAGCTGCACTGTTCTTAGTTATCTGTAGTGCTTCTTCCAGTGAATCCCCACTCCTAGTGTGTACGAAACGTGCCATCAGGGGCCTTAACTTTATTCGTAGACACAACTCCTGGCAAGGCTGGTGTCTGGGAACCTGGGTTTCAGGTTTCACACCAGCCTGACTGATCTCACCCACGGTGTCTAAACTGCTGTGCACGTGACACGTTAATATGCAACACCTGCCTTCCTTCTGGGAGTCTGGAGTCAAAATGCCGGGCGCTGGGTCTCTACCAAGACTCCCTGCGTGACAGTACCTCCCGCGTCGTCAAGACTCACTGCTGGGCGCACTCCGTGTGACTCCACTGGGAAAGAACACTTTTCCCCATGTGCCTGTTCCCTGTGCTAACTCTGCTGTGTCTCTGTTTGTTGTAACAGATCACAGTCATGAGTAAAACTATATGCTAAGTCACGAGGGTCCTACTCACAGGACACAAGGATGGTCTTGGGGGACACCGGACACAGTTGGCATCAGAAGTGGAATCTGCTAGAACACCCCCTGACTCACTGAAACATAGCAGAAGCCATGTGTATGGAGAGAAGGTGTGGAGAGACCGCTGAGCTGCAGTCTGTCATGAACCAAGAGTTGACAGAGGTAAAGATGACAGAGGTCCATCCCCAAGGGGGGCTGGCGCACTCGGTATACTGCTGCTTTGGGCCGTGCTATCTGAGCGAGAAGACTTAAACAAAACACAGCTTTGGTGAGGTCTCGGATTTTTGTTCTCTCTTCCAGGCAGGAGGAGAAAGGGCCCCCAGGTTCCCAAGGGTAAACTATGGATGGGCAAAATATATGAAAAGTTTGCATTCCGCTGGGAGAAAAAAATTAGTTAAATCAGTTTCCAGGACTGGAGCAGAACTTCAGATAAACCAAGGGAACAGGGGCAGGGATCCTCTCCCCATCCTTCTGCCTGGTTGTTGCTGGGCTGCCGCAGCCTCCCGGCCCACCCCTCACATGGCAGCCGGGATCATCCCTGGCAGCTGTAGTGTTACCCAGTAAATGCTGGACTCACTACAAGGGCCTCATCGTGGGTTACGCTGTCTCCCAAAAAGGTACGCTGAAATCCTAACCCTTGGTATCTATGAATGTGACCTTCCCTGGAAATAAGATCTTTGCAAATGTAACCCAGTTAAGACAAGGTCGGTAGGATGGGCCCGAATCCAATCTGGCTGGTGGCATCCTGAAGGGGGAATGCCAATGCAAAGTCAAGGACACGCAGGGACGGCAGCCACATGAAGATGGGGTGCAGAGATTGGAATTATGCTGTCACCAACAAAAGAACACCCGGGGCTGCCCGAGGCCGTAAGACACCAGGATGACACAGAAGCACAACCCTCCGCCATCTTGATCTTGGGCTTCCAGCCTCCAGAATCTGAGAGTGAGTTCTGAAGCCACCCAGTTTATGGTCACTTGTTACGGCAACACTACAGAACTCAAACGGCTTCAAATAAGTTTGTGATGAGGAAAAAGGGAAAAGGTTGTTTTGTGGGTTTTTTACTCAAATTGGTTTTGTTTTGTGGCTACTGCATCTGCAAGGAAGATAAAAATGGACCCACATGCCTGTAATGTAATAAATGCTAAAGGAATCATCCCAATCAGTGCAGGGAAACAGTGTGAACAGGACACGACCCCCTTGCTTGTTGCCACTGGTGCCTGGGGTGGAATTTAAACTCCTAAGTGGTAGAACAAGTTTAGGTTTTTTACTGAGTTTTTACCTACCGGAGGTTCACAACCAGAGGGAAACAGTGAAGCAGGCAATCTCTAAATGGAGAGATGCTTTGGGAATTTTAAGTACAATTTTTCAGCTTACCAAAGAGCTCTTACAAAAACCTACTTCTTTTTCTTTCTTTTTTTTAAAAAAGTTTGTTATTTTTGAGAGGGTGAGAGACAGGGCGTGAGCAGGGGAGGGGCAGAGAGGGATACAGAATCCAAAGCAGCTCCAGGCTTTGAGCTGTCAGCACAGACCCCGACGCGGGGCTCGAACCCACAAACTGCAAGATCATGACATGAACTGAAGTCAAATGCTCAACTGACTGAACCACCACCGAGGCGCCCCACCAAAACCCATTTCTGATGGCCGCTAGACGCAGATGACGGTCCGGCAGTGCGTCACGTGGACTCCGATGAGAGCAGGGACCGCACGTGCAGCTTGGAACACACAGTTCTGACCCTGCAGCATCTCAGCTCTGCTGCTTCTAAAAGAGGCCCCTGGTGATTTGGGGAATTGCAAACCGCCTGAACTTGACTGCAAGCTAACGGCCCGCGGTGTCCGCGATGGCTGTTTCAGCCTCACTGCACGCTGGGCTGCTCTGAAAGCAGGTGCAAGCTCCAGGAACAGGACTCTGACCGGGAACCCTGCAAACTTAGGACACTTGTCTGAGGTCCTAACCCACGAAAACCTCCAGGTGGTCCATCTGGGTCACTCGCGGTTGCCGGTGATGAAGGCCTTGTTCTCCAACGAGACAATCTGAAATCAAGCTGTTCGTTTCCATTACTTTCCGCACAGACCACCCCCAGATGCCGTCCCCACCGGTGAGGTGGACGAACTAGTGTTGTGGGTCACAAAAGTGTCTGAAGGTGACCACCGCAGGCATCCCTGCTAACAAGGACCAGACTGCGTTACTTCAAATAGGCTGCACTGAGGGCGCCCTGGGTGGCTCAGTTGGCTAAGCGTCCGACTTCGGCTCAGGTCATGATCTCGTGATTCGTCAGTTCGAGCGCCATGTTGGGCTTTGTGCTGACCACGTGGGGACTGCTTGGGATTCTGTCTCCCCCTGCCCCTCCCCCATTCACCTCCCCCCCCCCCCCCGCCCCTTCTCTCTCGGCCTCTCAAAATAAATAAAGTTAAAAAAATAGGCTGGGGCGCCTGGGTGGCTCAGTCAGTTAAGCGTCCAACTCATGACCAGAGCCAAAGTCGGATGCGGTCATGATCTCGCGGTTCGTGAGTTCAAGCCCCACACCGGGTTCTGTGCTGACAGCTCAGAGCCTGGAGCCTGCTTCATATTCTAGCTCCCTCCCTCTCTGCCCCTCCCTCACTCACACCCTGTCTCCCTCTCTCTCAAAAATAAATAAAAATATTTTTTAAAACAATAATAAATAGGCTGCACTGAAAACTCCAGGGCAAGCCCCCCCACCCCAGAGTCCACAGTGGGGACCCGCTGACCTGGCTGCCTAATGCATATCCCATCAGGACACTATCTTATCCCTGAAAGACACTCGAGTCAGCCAGAGTTGTGCCATGCCAGAACGGACACCTGAGGCCAGGTGAAAATAAAACAATACAGAAATTTTGAGGATGAGCCTCCTAATGTTCTAAGACCTTTACCTTTATGAGCAACGGGATTTGCTTGAACTGGACAAGTCAGGACCCATAAAGGGCATAACCAAAACCAATACTGCAGACTGGTCTCACTCGGCTACACAGGGTACCACTGATAATAATTTTGCTGTAAAGATGTCTTGTCCAAGGGCCAAAGGAATGGACTGTTCAAAAAAATTTGTTTTTGATGTTTTTATTTATTTTTGAGACAGAGAGAGACAGAGCATAAGCAGGGGAGGGGCGGAGAGAGAGGGACAGACAGAATCTGAAGCAGGCTCCAGGCTCCAAGTTGTCGGCCCAGAGCCCGATGCGGGGCTCGAACCCACGAGCTGTGAGATCACGGCCTGAGCTGAAGTCGGACGCCCAACCGACTGAGCCACCCAAGGTGCCCCGGAACGGACTGTTCAGAAGTGTTAACTTAATAGGCCTGAGTCCTGCTCCCAAGGTTGGCCCTTGGCTAGTTCACAGGAACTTGGATTTGGGAAGGCTTCCCACCACCCTGTTAGGAGAGGCTCCCTATGTCCTGTTATGCTAGTAATGTCTTGTGCTGAAGACCAGCTTTCCTTCTGAGAGTCTAGAATGTTGGTACGTGCTAGGCATAGGGTGTCTCCATGACCCGGTACCAGAGTCTCTCGTTAGCTTCCCTGGTAGACACCATTTACATGTGCCCTCACTCCGGGCTACTGGAGGGACTGAGCATATCCTGCATGATGTCCCCGGAGGGGACACCTGGAACCCTGTGGCTGGTGTCCTCGGGACTTGGCCCCAGGCACATCTCCCCTCTGCTGACCTGGTGCTGTATTCTCTCGCGCTGTAATAAATCAGGGCCGTGAGCGCAACTACGTGCTGAGTCCTGGGAGTCCTCCTAGTGGACCTCTGAACTTAAGGGTGGTCTTGGGGACTGCTACGGACTGAAATGTTTTTGTGCCCTCCAAAATTCAGGTTCAATCCTAACTTTAGTGTGAGGGTACTGAGAGGTGGGGCCCTGGGGAGGGGATTAGGCCAGGAGGCTTCAGCCCTCATAGGTGGGGTGAGTGCCCTTATAAGAGGCCCGAGAGAGTTCCCTCGTCCCTCCATGTGAGCACACAGTGAGGAGACCACTGTCTGTGAGCCAGGAAAAGGTCCTCACCAGACACGAATTCTGCCAGAAATCTGCCAAATCTGACATCAAGACACCTTGACCTTGGACTTCTCGGTCTCCAGAACTGTGAGAGACAAATGTATATTGTTTATAAGCGCCTGGTCTGTGGCATTTTTTTAATGTTTATTTATTTTTTAGAAAGAAAGACACCATGATTGGGGGAGGGGCAGAGAGAGAGGGAGACACAGAATCAGAAGCAGGCTCCAGGCCCTAAGCTCTCAGCACGGAGCCCGATGTGGGGCTCGGACTCACAAACAGTGAGATCACGACCCGAGCCAAATTCGGACACTCAACTGACTAAGCCACCCAGGCGCCTCAATTTTATTTTATTTTTAAAATGTTTATTTTTGAGAGACAGAACGCAAGCTGGGGAGGGGCAGAGAGAGACCGGGGCGGTGGGGGGGGAACACAGAATCCGAAGCAGGCTCCGGGCTCTGAGCTGTCAGCACAGAGCCCGATGCGGGGCTCGGACTCACAAACTGTGAGATCATGACCCGAGCCGAAGTTGGACGTTCAACCGACTGAGCCACCCGGGCGCCCCTGGTCTATGGCATTTTTGTTACAGCGGCCCCAGCAGATGGAGACAGGGACTCCCAACACACCTGGCTCAAATCCACCACCTTTATGAAATTAATTTTTTAAGCGCCATGCAGAACCCAGTATATGCAAAAAATTCTGCCAAAAGCCTCGTATGCATCAGCTCGGATATTCTTAAAAACTCCGCAAAGCAGGTATTATTAAAACTGGCTCACGGCAGAGGAAATGCAGGACGGTCGGTAACATCCCCGAAACTCCTCCAACGCCTGCACTCGTACACACACCGTGTGGTGGTTTCTCTGTTGTGACTGCTGTTTCCCAGTGTGGTAAGAAGAATGCACGGACTTCTGCCAGGCACTAAGGTGAGTAGGCAACAGGAACCTCTCCTATTGCCCTCATGCCCTCACGCTCCTGCTCGTGGCAGAGCCCTGTGTCCCTGCAGGACCGCTCTGTCTGAGGACCTCACCTCTGGCTCTTTCGCGGAGTGAACTGTATTCAGGTCGCGGTTACTTGGGTCCTAGAACCTGCGGGCACCGGGGCTGCAGCACTGAACAAAACAAGAATTCTGAACCACGTGGATTTTAAATTCTCTTGGGAGGAAAATGATAAATAAGAAAATCAAGTTGCCGTACTACGGGAAATGTGCCACACAAGCGGGTTCGGAAGAACGTATATATGTTGACGTGTGTGTTTGTGTGTCATTGATCTCTGTGTGGCTATTGACATAGATACATATGAATGACTGGCTGCAGGGCAGAGGAGAGGAGAGCAGGAAAATTAATCATTTCTGATTATACTGCAGTTAGATACCTAAATCGCTAAAAAACATACACACATGTACATGTTACATACACACATGTAACGATATGTGTGTACGGAACTCTATGGGCAGAACCACAAATATACACATACAAGTCTTCATATACTTCTACGTATTCGTTACCCCTGGAGAGGGAGAGGGCCTGCCTGGGGTTCACTTCAAGTGGGGCTTCTCGTGTGAAGGCTTGTTCTACATTTACGGCTGAATTTCACTGCACGGAGGGTTCTTTTTTAAGTTATCTGTCAACTGAACCTGTGTCAAATGCATTTTCCTGCACTGGTGCTATATCACACAACAGAATATGCTAAAACCAATTCGTGTGATTTACGTGTAATGCTCCCAAGAGACGTCAAAAGCCATTTTATAATATTCAGCAATCATACATAAAAAATCTTACCACTGGGCTGGGGCGCCTGGGTGGCGCAGTCGGTTAAGCGTCCGACTTCAGCCGGGTCACGATCTCGCGGTCCGTGAGTTCGAGCCCCGCGTCGGGCTCTGGTTTGATGGCTCAGAGCCTGGAGCCTGTTTCCGATTCTGTGTCTCCCTCTCTCTCTGCCCCTCCCCCGTTCATGCTCTGTCTCTCTCTGTCCCAAAAATAAATAAACGTTGGGAAAAAAAAATTAAAAAAAAAAAAAAATCTTACCACTGGGAAACGATGGTAACATGCCCAACCTGGTCAAGGAAAACCAATGAAAGAAGGTTCAAAACAGAACAAAGATGGGGCGCCTGGGTGGCGCAGTCGGTTAAGCGTCCGACTTCAGCCAGGTCACGATCTCGCGGTCCGTGAGTTTGAGCCCCGCGTCGGGCTCTGGGCTGATGGCTCAGAACCTGGAGCCTGGAGCCTGTTTCCAATTCTGTGTCTCCCTCTCTCTCTGCCCCTCCCCCATTCATGCTCTGTCTCTCTCTGTCCCAAAAATAAATAAACGTTAAAAAAAAAAAAAAAAAAAACAGAACAAAGATCATATAAAACGGTATGAAGTTCATTGTTTCCTCCAAAACAATTGGGTACAAATCAGGTATGCCCGGCACCTCCCTCCTGATTTAATCAACATTATACTAGAGATCTGATCCGGTACCACCAGAAAATAAACACAGGTCCAATACTAGAAAACAAACACTGGTCTTCGTGCCTAAGCTTAAAAACTGTATATACGGGGGGCGCCTGGGTGGCTCGGTCAGTTAAGCGTCCGACTTCGGCTCAGGTCATGATCTCACGGTCCGTGAGTTCGAGCCCCACGCCGGGCTCTGTGCTGACTGCTCAGAGCCTGGAGCCTGTTTCAGATTCTGTGTCTCCCTCTCTCTCTGCCCCTCCCTTGTTCATGCTCTGTCTCTCTCTGTCTCAAAAATAAATAAACGTTAAAAAAAAATTTTTTTAAACTATATACGGGACACCGACGTAACAAAAATGACAGTCACAAAATAAGATTTTTAACAAGTCCAGGATAAAAATTCAATACGAAACCAAATTTCATTAACAGCAAGTCAAAAAATCATTTAAAAAAGATGACACATACCATGGTGAAAACCAAATTTCAGTAATATCAAATAAGTAAAATGAAAGCTATAGAAAGAGCCAGATGGAAAAATCTGAAACCATTAAGGGTTAATACCCAAAAAGAAATAAATGGAAAGAAAGCACAGAGACAAGATCTCACTGTTACTAAGATACCAACCCTCCCAAGACAGACCTACAGTCTTCGTAATATTCTATTAAACCCACAAGCCCAAGTGTGGTTTTTTGCGGGGGGACTAGACAAAGAGTAATTCTGCAAATCTAACAAGAAGAACAAATGTCCAAGGACAGGCAAAGTGTTCTAAATAACAAGGCAGGGCCTGCCGACACTGGGGATTTTAAGGCAACAGCACTCCGACATGATGGAAGACGGCCGAATCAATGGGAAACGGGTCCAGGCCTACCGGGAAACTCGATTCCCGGCGGGACAGCCCCTGAAGAGCGGAGGCAGAAATGATGAACACTTTAATTCATGAGACAGTGACAGACTGACTTCTAAATAACAAAGATGCTTGCATTCCTACCCCTTCCGTGGACACTAATTTGTTGCACATTACAGCAAAGTGTATCAGCAATAAAAGGAAAGGGTACTGTCACAAACGCTCCACGCGGCCAACTCAACGAGACTGGCCAACCAATCTCACAGACTGGTTCATCCTTCTAATTTACCAACTGACCTACCACGCTTTGCGGAAGGGTATTCGTTCCTCCGCAGCCCACGGGAAGGGAGATGGTTCTCCATTCCTCGGACACTCTTTTCCCCAGAAAGCCTTTCCCGGGGAGGCCCGGGATTCCACCTGTCATCACCCAAAGGCACAGACCCGAGAAACTTACTACACACGGGGACGGACTTCCAGAGAACGTTTAACAAATGGAATGTAAGACATTTTCTTGTTTTTCTGAAATCCACTCCTTTGAAAACATTTCATGCTCGCCTTCGCGCTATTAACTAAACGGGTTTGACATCTGCTAAAACACCGAGGTTCCGGTAAGTGAATACATCTTCTCGGGGTGGGGGGGGGGGGGGGGGAGACGAACCAGGCAGGCGCGGTGCAGGGCCCCCGCACTGCACCCCCGAACAAAGGGCGCCGACCCCGGGCCCGCTGCAGGTGTTGAGGGGAGGGCATGACGCTTCGCAAGAGGCCGCACCAGCCCCCCGCAGGGGAACCCAGGCGCCGGAACCGCCTCTCCCCTCAGCCCCAGATCCAGTCCGCTGTCTGCCACGTCCCTCCCAGGAGCGGTTACCTGGGGCCAATGATCTGTCAGGGGGTCCCCCCACCCCGAGCCCAGGGCCCCAGACAGGTCCCCCCGCACTCCTCGCCCGCCCCCCCGAGGTGGGGGGCAACCCAGGACTGCGAGTCCCCAACATCCCCCCCTCCCTCGCCCGAAGGCGGAGACTCGGGTCGGGAGCCCCGGGGACGGGGACACCCGGGCCGCGGCCGCAGGGAGCGGGTTCCGGCCGGATGGAACCAGCTACTCCCGGTCTCGGCCCGGGCCGCGCGCACTCACCATGTCGGGGCCCGGCTCCGAGCTCTCCGGGGAAGACGTCTTCCCCGCGGGCCCGAAGGCCGGGCAGGTGAGAGGAGGACACCTGGGTCCGCGCGGGCAGGTGCGCAGGAGCCCCCGGGACCTGCCCGGAGCCACGTCCACGCGGCCGCAAGCGCGCCCGCCCCCGCGCCTGATTGGACGGTGTTCCGGGCCCCCGCGCCCTGATTGGATGGTGCTCGGGGTCCTCCCTCTCCCAGGGCTCCTGATTGGATACTTTTCCGAGACCCACCTCTGGTGCCCTTGATTGGACAGTGCTCCTCACCCAAGCTCCTGATTGGCTAGTTCTCCAAGCACCGCCCCGGGGCCTCTGATTGTGTTTCGAGAAACGCCCTTGTCGTTCTGATTGGACGGTTCTCCGTGACCACACCCCTGCATCTGAGCGACAGGCCGTCCCGACACACGTGGCTGACCCGCGCGCTCCGGACTTGCGCCGGGAGTTGAGCCTCCCGGTGGCGCGGCGTGGCAGGCCCTGACCTCCTGACTCGGTTTCGCCGCGGAGCGTCCCCTGCCCGGAGCCGGGACCGAGAAGACAGGGCCGCAAAGGCCTGGAGGCGAGGTGACCGTGGACGAGTACTCTTTGTTCAAGAACAAAGACCCTACGCAGTGACGTCACCGCACGGAAGGCCGGGTCAGGCTCCGGGTTCAGGAGTGACCTTTGACATCTGAGGCTCCGGCCCCGTCCCGGTGCTGGAGGTCCGCTAATCGCCGGGGATCGGGACCTGGCGCCCCGCCCCAGTGCGGGCAGCTTTTGAAACCCGTAGGTGTGCGTTTTACGCTGCAGAGAGATGTATTTGGAATCAGGGTTCTGTTGTGTCCCCAGGGAATTCTGCAGACTAAAAGCGTGATGTCCCCGAGGCAATTGAGTTCCTATCTTAACTGATTTGAAACAACAGGAAAGTTTCTGTAAGGCTTTGGGACGGACCTGAAAACACTTAATAAATGGGGGCTTAACACCCAAGGTATCTAATAAGGCCTACCCGCTTAAGAAAACTGTGCCTAGGCTGGGTCTGGACGTCCAAACGCTTGGTACCACTTACTTGATTTACAAACAGAATTAAAAAAAAAATCGGGGGGTTTTGCAAAAAGGTTTTATACGCTGTCATAAAAATGTTTAGAAAATTAATACATAAAAAGCTTCGAGTTAAAAATAAATGACTTGTTGGATTCATAAGCTATTTAAAGTATGATTATATACTTTTTCGCTTAATATGGATTAATAATGAAAGCCAAATTTCAATAAATCAGCATGAGATTTAGAAGTATGCCTTAAGACTGGGTTCTGCCACGAACCTCCAGCACCGTCTGCCTGCCATAGTGTGTTCAGATAACTACCCTGTAAGCATCACTCATAAAGGACATGTCATTTCATTCATTAAGGTGAAAAACGAGGCTGATCTCGGGATTCTTCGCAAAACATTCATTGCACAGAGAGCAAAGTAAAACTGTAGCAGCCTGAGGGGAAAGAAGTGTGAGTCAAGTTGAGATGTGATTCATGTGTGGAGGTAACAAAGGCATTCTCAAACGCACAGAGTGACAGGACAGGAAGGCGCAGACCCCTTCTCCCTCCTGCGGCCTCCATCCACCCTGCGGTTAGAAGGTTCTAGTATTCGGGGAGCCGCTGGCGAAGTAGAAATGTGGTTTCCTGCATGTTCAGCCCACTCCAACCCCACATCATAAAGCCAAGTATGAAAGATGTGGCCGGCAGAATAAAGGTGCACACGCGGTGATCACCAGAACCTGTGAACATGGCCCCGGACATGGCAAAAGGGACTTTGCAGAAGGGATTAAGGGCCCTGAGGCGGGGGTGACCCTGGGTTCCCAGGCAGCCCAGCGTCCTCAGGAGGTCCTCAGGAGACAAAGGCAGGGGGTAGGAGTCAGAGAGATGGTCAGACCCCCAGCTGCTGGCCGTGAGGATGTCGGAGGGATCTCAGGCCAAGGAGTTTGGGTGGCTTCTAGAAGCCAGATAAAGGTGAGGGAAGAGATTCTCTTAGGGTCTCCAAAAAGAAGACGGCCTTGCCAACACCTTGATTTTAGGGGACGCCTGGGTGGCTCAGTCGGTTAAGCGTCCGACTTCAGCTCAGGTCACGATCTCGCGGTCCATGAGTTCGAGCCCCGCATCAGGCTCTGGGCTGATGGCTCAGAGCCTGGAGCCTGCTTCCGATTCTGTGTCTCCCTCTCTCTCTGCCCCTCCCCCGTTCATGCTCTGTCTCTCTCTGTCCCAAAAATAAATAAACGTCAAAAAAAAAAAAAAAAAAAAAAGAAGACGGCCTTGCCAACACCTTGATTTTAGACTTCTGAGCTCCAGAACTGTTGTAAGAAATTGGTTAAGTCACTAAGTATGCAGGAATTTGTTACAGCAGTCACAGGAAGTTCACAAGACGGCTCTGAAGCAGAGGAAAATGCCTCAGCATGGGGCACAAAGAACGCCTCTTCCCAGCCTGAGTTTTTGTGAGACGACTTTGAACTTTCCACGGGCTCCTTCAACATGACTCTGCTCCCACAGCGGCGCATCTTGGAGCGATCTGACCGTTTTTTAGAGAACAATGTCTTTGCATCTTTGTGTTTGAAAGGTAGCACTTTTCAGATAGATGATATTCTGACTAGAGATTTTATCCAAACCGTAAGCATCCATTCGTAAGGCGTTGGGAGGGCTGGTTTTTGCATTCCTCAAAGAAGTATCTCCTAATGATAACCACAACAGGGGGAGAAGGGGAGCACTTTCAACCCGTCCCCCAACATTTCAACCATACAGAACATGCCGCAACATTTTCAATACTCCTGTATCTACTGCCAAGGTGTATGAAATCCTATCGGTTTACCATCCTCTATCAGATTTCTTGAAAGAAATCTGATACTTTACAGGGGTGCCTGGGTGGCTCAGTGGGTTGAGCATCCGACTTCGGCTCGGGTCATGATCTCACAGTTCATGGGTTCGAGCCCCGTGTCAGGCTCTGTGCTGACCGCTCGAAGCCTGGAGCCTGCTTCAGATTCTGTGTCTCCCTCTCTCTCTGCCCCTTGCCCGCTCACGCTGTCTCTCTCACTCTCTCTCTTTCTTAAAAATAAACATAAAAAATAAATAAAATAAGATAAAATAGAAAGAAAACATCACAGATAGAGTTGAAACGCCCTGTGTATCACCTCCAGAATCCCAAGATCCCTTCCACGTCCTCCCAGAGGAAACCATAATCACAAATTTAGTGCGTATTATTGCCATGACATACATTTGGATCCACAAACTACATATAACATTTTCCCGACTTTCAATTTTAAAGTGCCCTTATATACTATACACACTCTGTGACTCGACCTTTTTATCCTACGAAAGCTGCTTAATATTGATAATCACTACAGGTTTCATTATAGGGTTTAATGTAATAAAATAAAATGCCAAAAGAAACTGAAGCAGGAAATACACCTTCCAAAAACACCAGCAAAGAAATACACTCCACCAATACAAACAACAGTAGAAGACAGAAAATAAAAGCTTCAAAAATAAGAAAAACGACATAAAATACATCAGAATTAAAGCCAACAACATTAACAAAGCAATAGTTGGCATAAATGTGTCCTTTAAAAACAAATGGATGGGGCGCCTGGGTGGCGCAGTCGGTTAAGCGTCCGACTTCAGCCAGGTCACGATCTCGCGGTCCGTGAGTTTGAGCCCCGCATCAGGCTCTGGGCTGATGGCTCAGAGCCTGGAGCCTGTTTCCGATTCTGTGTCTCCCTCTCTCTCTGCCCCTCCCCCGTTCATGCTCTGTCTCTCTCTGTCCCAAAAATAAAATAAAAACGTTGAAAAAAAAAATCTTTCTCCTTAAAAAAAAAAAATAAAATAAAATAAAATAAAAATAAAAACAAATGGATTTTCTGCTTTGAACCCTAAAGCAAAATTCAATTATGCACTAAAAATGAGAGATGCAAGGAATTTTAAAGGTTGAAATTCACAGGAGGTGAAAAATTATTCCAAAATTAAAGGCTAGTTTTGTTTAAAAAGCAGAGGTGGGGTGCCTGGGTGGCTCAGTCGGTTAAGCGTCCTACTTGGGCTCAGGTCATGATCTCACGGTTCGTGGGTTCAAGCCCCACGTCGGGCTCTGTGCTGACAGCTCAGAGCCTGGAGCCTGCTTCGGATTCTGTGTCTCCCCCTCTCTCTGCCCATCTGCTGTTAGCACTCTGTCTTTCTCTCAAAAATAAATAAACATTTAAAAAAAAAATTTTAATGCACATTACTGGGCACCAACTCTTACTTGTTAAATCTGAACGTCCTGACGTGAAATTTGACAGCCAATGATTAAAAAGGTTGATGCAGCAGGCAAGCCAGATTCCAAAGCATAAAAACAAAGAACACAGCTTCTCCCTAAGATCTAGAGAACGTTTTAAAACTTGATCACAGGGTACACCACACAATGAAACTCAACACGTTTCAAAGATTCAGGACACTAGACACATTCTCAGACCACAGCACAATAAAGCAGAAACTTAACAAGATAATAAAGATAATGGGGATCTACAGAAAGTCCACAGAAAACATCATACTCCATGGTGAAGGACTGAATGCTTTTCCCTAAGATCTGGAATAAAGCAAGGAGGTGTGTTCTCAACACTCCTGTTCAATATTGTACTAAAGGATTGAGCCATTGCAATCAGACAAGAAAAAGAATTTGTTTTTAAAGAGAGGGAGATGGGCATTTAAACACCAAGAAATTGAAAATATATATATACATTCTCTCTCAAAATACTTTGAGATAAATTAAAAAAAAAAATGTTGTAAATATTTTTCCTAATGGGCTCCGTGTCCATAATCTCACAACCTTGAGATCAAGAGTCACACACTCTACTAACTGAGCCAGCCAGGTGCCCCTCTAAATAGTTTTGAAATATGTGAAAACAAAGCTAAACGAAAGCTTTCCTCTGGTTAAAGGCCTCACCTTGGAAGCTCCAGTGACTCACATTTCAAATTAAATATCAGGTTGTCAGAAAGGCCCCGAGGTTAGTCACTCTCTTTTTATCTATCACGGCATCATCCTGTTTACATCCCCAAGAGCACTACCAAAATCTGCAATTATTTAATTAAAGTATTTGGTTAGCTATTTCACATCTGTTCCTGCCCCTCACTCCATCATGGATCTGGCTATACAATGAGCAGAGTTCACTGCAAAATGAAAACATAGCAGGGGGATCCTCTGAATATCAAGATGGGGGGCACCTGGGCGGCTCAGTCGGTTAATCGTCCAACTCTTGATTTTGGCTCAGGTCATGATCTCATGATTTGTGGGATCAAGCCCTGTGTCAGGCTCTATGCTGATGGCACAGAGCCTGCCTGGGATTCTCTCTCCCTCTCTCTGCCTGTATCCTGCTTGTGCTCTCTCTCTCAAAAATAAACATTAAAAAATATACACATATATATAGGGCACCTGGGTGGCTCAGTCGGTTAAGCACTAGACTTCGGCTCAGGTCATGATCTCATGGTTCGTGGGTTCGAGCCCTGCATCAAGCTCTGTGCTGACAGCTCAGAGCCTGGAGCCTGCTTCGGATTCTGTGTCTCCGTCTCTCTCTGCCCCTGCTCAGCTCATGCTCTCTCTCAAAAATAAACATAAAAGAAAAAAGAATATCAATATGGATACACTAGAGTATTTAACCAATCACAGGACCTTTGTGAGACACACTTGGGTGACTGCACATATCACAACCGACGAGGCCGTCCTGCTTCCCCACTCCTCGAATATATGTGCAGGGAGGGCAGACACCTCATCCACCTTACGCACAGCCACCTAGCACAAGGAGTTCCCCACAACTGTTGGAGGGAGCAAGGGATAGAGACCGGAAAACAGTGCGCTTGTGACACCCCGACGTCAGCCAGCCCTCAGAACTGGATGAAAGCTACAGATGCCTCCCCAGATGACGCGCTATGCCCCAACATAGATCCTGCATCGAGCACAAGACTGCTCGTGGAGCCCTTAAAGAAACGTATCCGTCAGCCCAGTAGGGTCTACACAGACACCAGATGAGGGATCCCTACTTTAGAGAAAGGCAGCAACAAACGACGTGACCAGGTACCACTTAGGTGAGAGGAGACCCGACAGGCAACCTTCCTCATCAGCCGCAGAGAAAGGGGAAGATCTAGACAAAGGTCAAATGACTTCCAAGGGAGAATTTAGAAAGCACAGTCCCCCTGCATCCAAATGTGGCATGGGCCCTTGTACAGGTCGTTCAGGTTCAAATCCTGGGTCCGGCACCGTCTAGTCATCTGACTCTGGACAAGCTCCCTTATTTCTGTTTGCCCTTTTGTAATGTCGGCAGGTGAACAGCTACTATCTCTTGGGCTTGGTGAGAGTCAATGATGAACCACACAGAAGTGCTGGAAACAGAGCAAGCAACCAACAGGTGACGCTGGTGCTGGTGATGGTACACATCAGAGCTCTCGGTCTCCACTCAGGCAAGTCCGCCTCGCGGGTGGGATTTCTCCCAAGCTGTCAAAGGCTGCTCCACTCCCCGCTGTCCCGAGACCGACTGCACTCTACCCTCCCCACCATGGCATCGGCAATCCTGATCAAAGAAATCCGATATCCCTTGGGGTCGTTTGATTTCTACCTACCGTCAAAACGATTATAGCAACGCCAGACAAAATGACAAAAGGCAGGAAACCACACATCATCAGGTAACTCTGACAAACAAACTCTGTCCAGTTCCTCCACATCTCTGCCCAGCCTTTGTCCGTTTATGTACATACTCAGAATACACTGGACGGAGTCACACATACCATTTTGCACGCTTTATTTTTCACTGTGCACCCAAAGCTCTTTCCGTGTGAGCACACGTTCTGTGTTGACACAGCCGGGCACGAAACAAGTTAGCACCTAGCTAAGGGACCGACAGGGGCAGGATGACTAAGTAAAATACTGAAACAGACTATTGAAACAAAAGTACTGAATTGGGGGCACCTGGGTGGCTTAGTCAGTTAAGCGTCCAAATTCGGCTCAGGTCGTGATCTCGTGGTTGGTGGGCTCGAGCCCTGCGTCTGTGCTGTCAGCTTGGGATTTTCTCTCTCTCTCTCTCTCCCCATCTTTCTCTGCCCCTCTCTTGCTAGCATAATCTCTTCCCATAATAAACATCTTTTTTTAATACTGAATTTTGAAACAAAAGGTACTCTGTTTCAACAACTAAATTAGTATGACGATTCTCAGCAAAATCCCTTTCCACATTGCTGTTCACATTTATCAATCTTTTCCAAAAGGACACGCCCCACTCGGCATAGCTCAATGGCAATTTCCCCCACTAAAAGGTCCCTTCTCAGATCTAGACCTCGGAGCTTTTCTTCAAGAACGTGCATGGGGCGCTTGGGTGGCTCAGTCAATTGAGCGATTGAGCATCCGACTTCGGCTCAGGTCATGATCTCACGGTCTGTGAGTTCGAGCCCCGCGTCGGGCTCTGTGCTGACCGCTCAGAGCCTGGAGCCTGTTTCAGATTCTGTGTCTCCCTCTCTCTCTGCCCCTCCCCCGTTCACGCTCTGTCTCTCTCTGTCTCAAAAATAAATAAACGTTAAAAATTTTTTTTTTAAAAAAGAACGTGCAGAAGCCTACTTCTTTTCAAACAGTCCCATCAGAAGGGCAAAATCTAACCATACTTCTGTAGCAGAGAGCTAAAAGGTACCTTACAGGCAGCAAGTGGTCTCTAAAACCCAATGAGGTTGCTGCTCTGATAGAAAGCTTTCCCACAATCAATTATTTTATAGGTTTTCTGACTGGTGTGAGTTTTCTGATGTGTGATAAGGGACGAGCTCTGGCTGAACGTTTTCCCACATTCGCTACAGCCGTACGGTTTCTCTCCAGTGTGAGTCCTCTCGTGCCTCACGAGGGAAGACCTCTGACTGAAGGCTCTTCCACACTGATTACATTCATAGGGGTTCTCACCGGTGTGAGTCCGCTCGTGTTGGTTAAGCGAGGAACGATCACTGAAGGCCTTTCCACACTCGTTACATTCATAGGGCTTCTCGCCCGTATGCGTTCTCTTGTGCAAGACCAGGTAAGAACTCTGGCAGAAGGACTTTCCGCAGTCTTTGCATTCGTAGGGCTTTTCCCCTGTGTGAATCCTCTGGTGCTGGGTGAGAGACGAAATCCTGTTAAAGGCTTTCCCACATTCGCTGCACGCATAGGGTTTCTCTCCAGTATGAGTTCTCAAGTGTCGTGTGAGGGTTGAGCTGTGCGTAAAGGCTCGCCCACATTCCTGACATTCATATGGTCTCTCTCCTGTATGGATTCTCTGATGCTCACTCAGGGAATGCCTCCGGTTAAACACTTTCCCGCAGTGGTGACATTCGTAGGGTTTCCCCGCTGTATTCACCGTGTTGTGTGTTGTGAGAGCCATACCGTGAGGAAATGATTCCCCGCTTTCGGCGGCTCTGTTGTGTTGACTGAAGGCACTATTGTGGCTGACGTCTTTTCCACATTCGTTCCCTTCACAGGGTCTCTGATCTGTATATGCCATCCGATGATGGTTTAAGAATGGATTAGCTACCAAACTCTCAATATCTAGACCACAGTCGTGGGAATGTTCTTCTATAGAACCTCCTTGAGATGAAGCAAGGTCTGAGCTCATACTACAGGCTTCCCCAAACTCATGCCAGGCAGTGGTCTCCCTTTGAGCAAACACCTCCGCCTGGGGGTACGCCAGCTGCCTCAAAAGCCTGTGCAGGGCTTCACGATTCTCCTCAAGTTGACCATAGCCCCAGTCTCCTTTGGGAAGCTTTACTATAGTCATACCACTGGGTGGTTCTTCCCCCCAAACCACCTTCTTACAAGATGACTCTTGGCTTTTCAGTATGGCAGCCAAATCTGAAATAAATTGAGAAAACGGGGGGGGAGAGAAGAAACTTTTAACTTAATAACGGCGGCACAAAAGTACTTCCAACATGCATGAGGTACATGTGAATCCGCGTTCAAGTATCAGCGCTCAACACAGGGAGAAAACAGGAAAAGCTCCCGAGGCCAGGACGCAGTGTAAGAAGTTTGCCGATGATGGAAAACGGGGGGGAATGTAAATGTAGAAGGGATGGCCCTACAAAGGAGGGGGGATGAGAATGGCAAGGAGAAAGAATTGTCAAGAAGGCAGAGAGGGAAGATATGTAACAGGAAACACAGGTAGAATAGCTTCCAGAAGGAAATGAGGGGCGCCCGGGGGGCTCAGTCGGTTGAGCGTCCGACTTCGGCTCAGGTCACGATCTCACAGTTCGTGGATTTGAGCCCCGCGTCGGGCTCTGTGCGGACAGCTCAGAGCCTGGAGCCTGTTTCAGATTCTGTGTCTCCCCCTCTCTCTGCCCCTCCCCCACTCATGTTCGTTCTCTCTCTCTCTCTCTCCCTCCCTCAAATAAACATTAAAAAAAGAAAAAAAAGGAAAAAGAAAAGAAAGAAATGAGATATATTTCCTCTGCACCCAAAGGCTTATAGAAGTCAGCGCACAGGACAAGCCTGCTGGAGAATGAATGAAGGTATCTGAGAAACTGCAACCAAAGACCTCAACCTTCTCCTTATGCAAGAGGGCGTCTGTGGAGAGACCCGTGACCTGCAGTCCCCAAGACGCCGCCCCCATTCAGTGGCTCGTATCTGCCTGGCTCTCACCTGAACAGGAGGTTTGGGGAGTTCCTTCCCCCCCCAACCACACAGCTGCTCCTTGCTCCAGCTGGAAAGGCACCACTGGCAGAAAGAGTGAACCCCCCACCCACGGGGAAGGACCGGCGGCCTGAGAGGCTTGGGTTGCGGACAGTGCACCAAACTCAATGCCTGCATCAGCACTTCGGGTCTTCAAGGTTTCTGGAAGAGACAAGAGCACACTGGAGACATGGCGTGTTGACCAAGCTGAAGATTTTATTTTCCTAATTAAAAACTTGCAGACCTCGGGGCACCTGGGGGGCTCAGTCAGTTAAACACCCGACTCTTGATCTCGGCTCAGGTCACGATCTCACGGTTCGTGGGATCGAGCCCCGCGTCGGGCTCTGTGCTGACAGCTCAGAGCCTGGAGCCTGCATGGGATTCTGTGTCACCCTCTCTCCCTGCCCCTCCCCTGCTCATGCTCTGTCTCTCTCTCTCTCTCTCTCTCAAAACTAAGCAAACGGTAAAAAATACTAATTAAAGAAACCTTGTGGCTCTCACATTTCCCCAAGGAGATCTACAAATGGCCAACAAGCACACGAAAAGATGCTCAACATCATTAGGCATCAGGGAAACGCAAATCAAAACCACAGTGAAACACCATTTCACACTTACTAGGATAGCTATTATTTTTTTAATGTTCATTTATTTTACACACACACACACACACACACACACACACACACACACACACACGTGTGAGGAGGGGAAAGGCAGAGAGAAAGGGAGACAGAGAATCCCAAGCAGGCTCTGCACTATCAGCACAAAGGCTGACGCGGGCCTCGAAGTCACGAACCGCGAGATCACGCCGTGAGCTGAAGTGAGACGCTCAACCGACTGAGCCACCCAGGCGCCCTCTAATTTTTTTTTTTTTTTTTTTAAGCAAAAACAGAAAATAAGGATTAGAGAGGATGTGGGCCAAGCGGAATCCTTGTGCGTGGCTGGTAAGATGGTGAAACACAGTCTGGCGGTTTCTCACAAAGGGAAGCACAGAGTCTCCATATGACCTAGCAAGTCTGCCCCTAGGTGTGCACCCGAGAAAGATGAAAGCAGGAACTCAAAGTGCTATTTGCACATCTGTGTTCACGGGAGCATGATTCTCAGCAGCTACAATGTGTCCACCCGTGGATGTGTAGATAAATAAAATGGGGTCCATCCACACACTGAAATATTACTCGGCTTTAAAAACCAAGGGCAGGGGCGCCTGGGTGGCTCAGTCGGTTAGGCGTCCGACTTCGGCTCAGGTCACGATCTCGCGGTCCGTGAGTTTGAGCCCCGCGTCAGGCTCTGGGCTGACGGCTCGGAGCCTGGAGCCTATTTCCGATTCTGTGTCTCCCTCTCTCTCTGCCCCTCCCCCGTTCATGCTCTGTCTCTCTCTGTCCCAAAAAATACATAAACGTTGGGAAAAAAAAAAAAAAAAACCAAGGGCAGGGGCGCCTGGGTGGCTCAGTCGGTTAAGCGTCTGACTTTGGCTCAGGTCATGATCTCACAGTTCGTGGGGTCGAATCCCATGTCGGGCTCCGTGCTGACAGCTCAGAGCCTGGAGCCTGCTTCGGATTCTGTGTCTCCCTCTCTCTCTGACCCTCCCCTGTTTACACTCTGTCTCTGTCTCAGAACTAAATAAACATTAAAATGTTAACCTCATTAGTATCCTGTTACCATATCTAAAAAAAAATAAAATAAAATAATAAAAAAATTAAAAACCAAGGGCAGGGGCGCCTGGGAGGCTCAGTCGGTTAGGTGTCCAACTTCAGCTCAGGTCATGATCTCACGGTTTGTGGGTTCGAGCCCCGCGCCGGGCTCTGTGCTGACAGCTCGGAGCCTGGAGCCTGCTTCAGATTCTGTGACTCCCTCTCTCTCTGCCCCTCTGCCGCTCATGCTCTGTCTCTTGCATTGTCTCAAAAATAAACATTTAAACAAACAAACAAACAAACAAGGGCAGGGGCGCCTCAGTGGCTCAGCTGGTTAAACGTCTGACCTCAGCTCAGATCATGATCTCGTGGTTCATGAGTTCCACCCTGCGTCGGGTTGTCTGCTGTCAGCAGAGAGCTCACTTCAGATCCTCTGTTCCCCTCTCTCTCTCTCTCTCTCTCTCTGCCCTTCCCCCCCTCAAATAAACATTCTTTAAAAATTAAATAAATAAATAAAAAATAAACAGGAAGGACATCCTCCCACCTGCCACCACGTGGACAGACCCGGAGGACACTGTGCACAGTGACAGAAGCCAGACACAGAAGGACACGTCCCGCGTGACCCCACTCACAGGGGGTCCCTAGAGGAGCCCCGTCCACAGAGACAGAGAGTAGATGGTGGGAGCCAGGGGTGGGGCAGGGGGCGGGGTGTCAGTGCTTCGTGGGGGCAGGGTCTCAGTCTGGGGAGATGGAAAGTTCTAGAAACAGATGGTGGGGGTGACTGCACATTTTGAATGTAATTACTGCCAGTGAATTGTATACCCAAAAATGGTTTAAAAGGCAGATTTTATGTTATACATGTTTTACCACACATACAAAAACATGTTTCATGATGACTCTGTACCCGAGGGGACTCCGGGACATTATCTAAGCCTCAGGTGAGATGTGCGGCTCGGCAGCAGCTCTGGGAGAAATCGGGTCACTTGCAGTGTTGGAGAAACCAGTGGACCACTCACCCCACAAGGGCAGGGGCCACACAGCTGCCTTATTCACCAACAACCCCCCACTTCCTAACACGGCTCTGGACACACCGTGGAGGCTACGTGCGTGTGAACCGATGGGCAGGTGCGTGCACGGCGCTGGTCTTACCCAGTGCGGCCAGGTTCCTGTAGGTCTCCAGCATCACCTCTCTGTACAGCCTCTTCTGAGCAGGGTCCAGCAAGGTCCACTCCTCTCGGGAGAAGGCCACGGCCACATCCTCGAAGGTCACTAACTCCTAAAATATCACATCGATTCTGCTCAAGAAAGGCCCCCCCCCCCACCTTTTTACAAGAGGGCCGAAGGCCGTGGCCAACAGGAGATCTACGGGGAGCAGGGAGCGAAGCCCGGAGGTCAGATTCTGCTAGCACGCAGATCTCGCGGGAACACATGGCCCGTTTCCTACTGAACTGGTGAGTCCCACTTTTGGATCTGTGAGCCCAACATTCCCACTTGAGAATCTCCCCCTGCTTATTCTAGAAAGAGGTAGCTTGTGGGATCAGACGTGTATTACTGACTTTCCAGGACGTGGCCTCCTCATCTGCTCAATGCAAGGAAAATGGAAGAAACTCTTTCTGCTTCACGGGGTGCAGTGAGGCTGAGTAGTTCACGCCGGTCGGGGCATCTGCTAGCGATATGGTCAGAGAACCCAGAAGCCACACCTGCCGATCCGCACGAGCGGAGAAATGTGGCAAGAGCGCTGATGGGCAAAGGAAGGGCACGTGGAGAGGGGATGGCGAATGTGTGGTGCCTGGCTGGCTACTGCAGCCGTCCTGGCTGGAACCAGCAGCTGGGCTGCTGTCTGTCGTGAGGGGAAAAGTTACCTATGGACTTTGAAAGCGATGGCTCCCACCCCAGGCGAGCAGACCTGCTGGACGCGCTGGCTGGTTTTGGCCATTCTGGCTGAAGTTAAGGTGGTTTTTGGTTTCGTTTTTTTTTTTTTTTTTTAATTTTTTTTTTTAACGTTTATTTATTTTTGGGACAGAGACAGACAGAGCATGAACGGGGGAGGGGCAGAGAGAGAGGGAGACACAGAATCGGAAACAGGCTCCAGGCTCTGAGCCATCAGCCCAGAGCCTGATGCGGGGCTCGAACTCACGGACCGCGAGATCGTGACCTGGCTGAGGTCGGACGCTTAACCAACTGCGCCACTTAGGCGCCCCTGGTTTCGTTTTTAAAAAGCACAGTCCTGAGGCGCCTGGGTGGCTCAGTCGGTTGAGCGTCCAACTTCAGCTCAGGTCATGATCTCATAGTTTGTGGGTTCGAGCCCAACATTGGGCTCTGTGCTGATAGCTTGGAGCCTGGAGCCTGCTTTGGATTCTGTGTCTCCCTCTCTCTCTGCTCCTCCCCTGCTCACGCTCTGTATTTCTCTCTCTCAAAAATAAGCAAACATTAAAAAAAAATTTAATAAATAAATAAATAAATAAATAAATAAATAAATAAATAAAGATGCAGGCCTGAGCTGCTAAGGGGCTCCCGTGAAATCCTGCGTGGCCTGAACAGGCGATGACCCTCCGGCCTGACCGCCTAGGTCTGGGTGGCTCCGTTTACTTAACATGAAGACAGATAAGAAGGGACCCTGCCTGGCCTCATGGCATCTCAGCTCTCCTGCTGCCGAGGGACAAGCCACAGCTTTGTTTGGAACCCTGACCCCACAGGTCCCGGGGGCAGCGTGGGCTCCAAGCTGAAACCTGACAGTGTCCCCGGGGGCTGTGCCAGCCTCAGCGAGCACCAGGCTGGCCTGAAAGTGGGTGTGCCTGCGATGACCAGGACTTCCATGCAGGGGCCAGAGCAGATCAAGTACCCCTCTCCAGGGGGCCCCAACAAGGACAACATCCAGGACACTGACTGGACCCTTGGGATCGCCTGCAAATGTCCACAGGGAAGGGCCTGTTCCCCCAGGGACCACCTGAACCTGAGCCGTCAGTCGGCCCTATATTTCTGGTGCAGACACTGATCACTTTCTCAGACTTGTGGCTGCCATCCGAAGCCGAGAGCTAAGGGACAGGGACCCCATCTACCAGTCCCCACAGATGTGTTGTCCCAGTGGATGGTGACCTCTGCTGTCCTGATGCTCATGGCCTGTAAGGCAGCTTCACATTAAACACAGCTCTTCCAGGCTTACAAAGACTGACCCAGCCTCGGGAAGGAAGGACGTCCTGCCGCCTGCCACCACGTGGATGGACCCGGAGGCCACTGTGCACAGTGACAGAGGCCAGACACAGACGGACACGTCCCGCGTGACCCCACTCACAGAGGCTCCCCAGAGACAAGAGAGTGGATGGTGGGAGCCAGGGGTGGGGCGTTGGTGCTTCATGGGGACAGGGTCTCAGTCTGGGGAGACGCAAAGTTCTGGAGACGGATGATGGGGGCGGCTGCACGACACTGTGAGTGCGCTTGGTGCCGCTGAGCTGTGTGCTTAGAGAAGGTTACGATGGTGAATCCTTTACCACAACTGAAGTAACGAGACGGTGCTTCCCAGGCGGCCCCCCGCCACGGTGGGGGAAGGGCTCCCTGCCGAGGACAGAAGCTCAGCTGTCTTGGGGGGAAAGACGCACTGAACGGCACGTCTGTGCTTCTGCTTACAAGCAGAGGTTCTCGGACCCAGACGCTCACGGGGAAGGCTCCCTGAGCTCCCACACAGCAATGGGGCTCCCTTCCCTATCTGGGGAATGCACTTCTTGTAGGAGTGCATCCTCTGGGCACACTGCACACTTTCAGGGGAAGAGGAAGGTCCCACTCACCTGGGGCCCGGGGGACACGTACTCAGGTCCCACTCACCTGGGGCCCGGGGGACACGTACTCAGCAGCCATCCTCTTCTCTTGGGAAAAGCAGGATCCGGGGCAGGCAGAGCTGCGGGAGGAGAAGGGACCGTGAAGCCCTGGCCCAGGCCTGTCCCTGATCCCCAAATCCTGGACCTGGACACCTCTGGCACAATCCAGGTGCCCCCCCCCCCCACACACACACACAGTGTGGACAACAGAAGCCAGGACAGAGGCCACAGGCCTGAATGGCCCCTTAACCCATGCATGGACCAAAATACGGAAGGTCTTGGAAGCTTACAAAGTATACCAATTCTATCACGGAGGAGTCTGTGCAAGTGTCCTGGGGCCACCGAAATAAACGACCACACGCTGGGGGCTTAAGACAGCAGAGATTTATTCTCTCACGTTCAGGAGGCCAGAAGTTGGATCAAGGTCTCAGGGCCAAAGCCCCAGAACAGGGTCCTTCCTGCCTCTTCCAGGTTCTGGGACTCCAGCTTCCCCTAGGCTTGTGGTCACATCCCTCCAGCTTCTGCCTCAGTGGTCACGTGACTGTCTTCTGACTCTGTGTCTCTCTTCTTATAAGGACGCCAGTCGTTGGATTAGACTCACCCATTCCCATATGACCTCATCTTAACTAATTACGCCTGCAAAGACCCCATTTCCAGATAAGCTCACATTCCAAGGTTCCGGGTGGACACGAATTTTGTGGGGAACCCCATTCAACCCAGTAGGACCTCCCAGCCTCGAAGCCCACAGGCCCCCACCCTTGGCGCCTCCCAGACTCATCTCTGCCTTCCCACAGCCCAGCCGGCTCCCTGGGGCCCCTCTCCCGGGCCCCCTCCTTTGCCCTGGACTCTCCTACCGGACCACCCCAGCTCTGCAGCAGGAAGGATCCAGATGCGCCTGTCCCACCCGGAAGGCACAGGCCGGACTGCGAGCCCTGCACACTCCCGGGAGGCTCCCTTCCCTTCCAGGCTGATTCTGGTGCTGCCTGGTGGCACCAAGGACCCTCTCTCGCCTCTCTGAGCCCTCCGTCCAACTAGGCCTTGACTTCTGGGCTTCTGAGTTCAGCTCAGATGCTCTGTTTTAGCCAGAGCCCTGCTAAGTCACTTCAGCTTGAAGCCCCCGCCCCGTGTCTGATCACCCTGGATATCCGGCCAATTTGGGGGTGGGGATCACCCAGAATGCCTGCAGCAGCAATCCTATCAGGTCTGTTCGGCCAGAATCCCCCGTGATGCGTCCTCACGGCAAGTGCCCGTCTGCTGACCCCCACCTACTCCCTTGCTATAAACCCCCACTTGTCCACACTGCATCGGGGATGGGGCCCAGGTGCACCAGAGGTCTTTCCCCACTGCAACAGGTCCTGAACGGGTTCTCGTGCTCTAAGGACTGTCTGGCTGTGGCCCTCTGTTAACAACATCCTGGAGCAGTCCTGCTCTGTCCCCACTCACTACACGTGAGCCACCAGCCTGCTCCGGGTGATGTCGTAGGCGTGAAGTCTCTTGTAAACGCAAATTCTCATGCAGACTCGTGAGGAATGGATAGAGGCCAGTTACCGGATACTTGGGACGGGCGTGATCTGGATTCCTGGATGAAAACTTCAAAAATCACCACCCAGCCCCGCTAATAGAAAATCACCATGGGATTTTCATGGGAACACCCCGGTGATCATCCCCGCAGACGAGGCCCACAGATGCACACGTCGTTACCGGGGACACTCCAAGGAGAGGCGGGACATTGGGTAGCAGGAAAGCCACACCTCCAAAATACTTGTTAATTGCCGCCATGGTGTTACCGCATCTGTAAATTCTTCCATGGTCCTCCCTCCAGGACGCGGAGCCTCCCCTCCCCCGCGCCATCCACGCGGGTTCACTCAGTGACTTGCTTCCAGCAAACAGTGCGGACAGAGTGAAGAGGAACTTTATTCGCGGAGAACCCTGGCGGACCCCGCCCTAGCCAAGTGATGAAGACCGGTGTCACTGTGATGAGGACAGGGCGCCTGCTGTGATGCCCCCTGATGTGACAGGACGCCTCTGGGCCACCTTCAGTGTAAGGTAACCTCAGTGTAATCAGGAGAAAACATCAGACGAACTCAGTCCAAGGGACCTTCTACAAAGCACCTGGCCACTGCTCTTGAAAAGCGTCGAGGCCACGCAAAACCAGGAAAGTGTGAGGAAAGGTCACACTGGAGGAGCCCCAGAAAACAAGGCAAGACGGCGAGATGGCGAGACGTCACCTGGGACCCCGGATGCGGTCCTGGGCCAGAATGAAGGTCCTGGGCTAGTGGAAAACCTGGTGAAATCTAAATGAAGCTTGCAGTCTGGTTAATATTCTGAACCAAGGCTGGTGTCTTGGTGGGTTGATGTGGCTTTTTTTGTTTAAGTTTATTTTGAGAGAGAGAGAGAGCGAGAGCGAGCGAGCAGGGGAGGGGCAGAGAGAGAGAGAGGAAGAGAGAGAATCCCAAGCAGACTCCACGCTGCCAGTACAGAGCCCGACGTGGGGCTCGATCTCACAAAGTGCGAGATCACGACCTGAGCTGAAATCAAGAGTCGGACGCTTAACCAACTGATCTGCTCAGGAGCCCCAGTGGGTTGATGTTTTTAAAAACGGTCCGTGGTAAGAACGCTTAACATGAGATTTATCTTAACAAATTTTAAGCGTAGAAGGCGCTGTTGCTGACCGTAGGTACGACATCGTCCGGTGGCCCTCTCGCACGTGCTCATCTTCCGTAACTGAGACTTGATGTTGCCCAGCCCCTTCCCTCGGCCCCTGGCGGCACCACTCGGGGGTCACGTCTTGGCTGTGATAAATGTCCCACAGTGAGACGTCAACATCAGGAGAAGCGTTCCCACTACAGCGATGTTAACCCTGAGGTAGCACAAATCGGTTCTTGGGACAGGGAGGGGAGAATGTAGAAAGTATTCTTTTACACGCATGCAGAACAGAGGCAGATACGGGCATGTCTCATTTCATTGCACTTCACGGCCACCGCGTTAAGACTGAAGGTCTGTGACAACCCTGCATCACCCCGTTGGCACCATTTTTCCAACAGCATTTGCTCACTGCGTGTTCCTGGGTCATGCGTCGGTGATTCTCACAAACTCATTATCTTTTTTTAACTTTATTTATTTTGAGAGAGAGAGGGAGAGAGAGAGAATCCTAAGCAGGCTCCATGCTGTCGGCACAGAGCCCGACGTGGGGCTCGATCTCACAAACTGCGAGATCATGACCTGAGCCAAAACCAAGAGTCGGATGCTTAACTGACCGAGCCCACCAGGCGGGTCTGCACTCATTATTCTTATAGTTGTTACGGTGATCTGTGACCAGTGATATGACTGGCTGACAGTTCACATGATGATAAGCATCTTGGAGCAGTTAAAGTACTTTCAAATTAAGATATTTACATTGTTCTTTTATTTATATTTTTGAAAAGGTAGTGGAGATTTTTTTAACGTTTATTTTTGAGAGAGAGAGAGAGCGCGCGGGAGAGGGGCAGAGAAAGAGGGAGACACAGAATTGGAAACAGGCTCCAGGTTCTGAGCTGTCACCACGGAGCCTGATGTGGGGCTCAAACCCACGAACCGCAAGATCATGACCTGAGCCAAAGTCGGAGGCTTAACCGACTGAGCCACCCAGGCGCCCCTACATTGTTCTTTTAGATACAGTGCTAATTGCAGAAGGACCGGGGACATGTAACTTTTACATGCACTGGGAAACCAAACAATTCATTTGACTTGTTTCGCTGGGGTCGTCGGGAACCGAACCCACAATATCTCCAACGTATGTCTGTACACATATATCTGTTGTCACAGGTTAATCTGTGTCCCCTCCAAATTCATACCTTCCAGTCCCAACCCCAGGACCTCAGACGGTAACTGTATTTCAAGATAGGGCCTTTAAAGAGGTATTAAGTCAAAATGAGGTCGTTAGGAATGGGCCCGGATCCAGTAAAACCAGTGTCCTTATAAGAAGAGAGGATTAGGACACAGACACGTGGAGAAGACAAGTCTGTGGTGGGAGCCGTGCAGCCCCAGCACCCAGACGCATCTCTGCTACAAAATTTTCATGGCGGGGGCGGGGCATCCGGGTGGCTCAGTTGGTTAAGGGGCCGACTCTTGAGCTCTGCGCTGACAGCGTGGTCTGTTTGGGTTCTCTCAATCTCTCTCTCTCTCTGCCCCTCCCCTGTTCACACGCGCTCTCTCTCAAAAAAATAAACATTAAAATTTTTTCATGGTGGGGGGGGGTCAATACCCACGTGCTGGCTTTGATCCTACGCTATCGTCAGGAGACAGGCCAAGGGGGCGAGCTGGGTGATGGGTGGGTGGGAATCCACCCCGTTTTTGCAACATTGTATGAGTCTATAATTAAGTCAAAGCTGAACGTTTAAGAAAATAGCCGCCTCCCCTCCAGGACAGGGGGATCAGGGAACAAGGTTCCTTGGGGTGAGGCTGAAGGAAGACACCGGCGGAGAGCACGCTCGAGGAGCGGTGGCGAGGCACTCAGGGCCTCCGCGCACGCCTCTTCCAGAGACGGCGACTCCCTAACAAAGAGCTCCCGTAAAGAACAGGCACTTGTCCAAAGGCGACACGCGAACGACCAAGCCGCATGGAAAGGATGATCGATCTCATGAGCCATCACAGAAATCAGACCCACAGTGAGGAGGCCCCTCCCGCCCAGCAGGATAACTGGAGGCCACAGGACAGGAACAGGTGTCGGTGAGGATGGGGGGGGGGGATGGCCACCCTGAAGCAAGGCCGGCGGGGATGGGAGGTGGGTCGCTGTCCTGGAAGACGGTCTGGCGGTTCCTCAAATGGTTAAACACAGTTTCCACTGGACCCAGGGATGCCTCTCCTACCGTCTGCCCGAGAGACACAAAAACACACGTCCACACCAAAACCTGTCCACGAATGTTCGTGGCAGCATGACTCGCGGTGGCCGAAGAGTGGAAGCAACCCCAGTGCCCATCAACGGATGAACGAGGAAGCACAATGTGGTCCAGCCGTACAGTGGAATATCACTCAGCCGCGAGCAGGAGCGAGGCGCCCACACCCGCTGCCCTGCGGTCAGACCTGAACACATGACGCTCAGGGAGGGAACGAGACACGAGAAGCCACACGGGGGTGTGAAACGTCCAGAACGGGATCATCCAGGGACAGGCAGGGGGCTCGTGGGGACTAGGGGAAGGAGGGTGACTGCTGATGGAGACAGGGTTTCTTCTGGGGTGATGGAATGTTCCAAAACTAGACAGACATGATGACTGCACAACTCTGTGAATACACGAGAAATCAATGAACTGCATACCTGAAATGAATGAATTGGTTTGTGGACTATATCTAAATAAAGCTATTAGCCAAAAATAAACCTAACAAACCTGGAAAAAAATACCATGGCTAACTCCAGTAAGCATGTGTAACTGGTCTTTTTTTTTTCTTTTTTGGACATGTAACTGTTTAAAAAAAAATTTTTTTTTAATGTTTACTTTTTTAAGAGAGAGAGAGACAGAGCATGAGCTGGGGAGGGGCAAAGAGAGAGGGAGACACAGAATCCAAAGCAGGCTCCAGGCTCCGAGCTGTCAGCACAGAATCTGACCTGGGGCTTAAACTCACAAACCCTGAGATCATGACCTGAGCCAAAGTAAGACACTTAACCGACTGAGCCACCCAGGCGCCCCATAACTGTTTAAATTATCAAGGGGGCGCCTGGGTGGCTCAGTCGGTTGAGTGTCCGACTTCAGCTCAGGTCACGATCTCACGATCTCGCGGTCAGTGAGTTTGAGCCCCGCGTCGGGCTCTGGGCTGATGGCTCAGAGCCTGGAGCCTGCTTCCGATTCTGTGTCTCCCTCTCTCTCTGCTCCTCCCCCGTTCATGCTCTGTCTCTCTCTCTGTCTCAAAAAATAAATAAACGTTTAAATAAATAAATAAATAAATAAATAAATAAATAAATAAATATTATCAAGGAAGGGGCGCCTGGGTGGCTCAGTCGGTTAAGTGTCCGACTTTGGCTCAGGTCATGATCTCACAGCTCGTGGGTTCGAGCCCCGTGTCGGGCTCTGTGCTGGAGCCTGGAGCCTGCTTCGGATTCTGTATCTCCCTCTCTCTCTCTCTCTCTCTGCCCCTCCCCCGCTGGCTCACGCATGCTCTCTCTCTCTCTCAAAAATAAATAAACATTAAAAAAAATTTTTTAATAAAAAAAATAAATTACCAAGGAAGACGTGATCTGTAAGGGCAACTTCTTTTACAGACCACTTATGAAATGAAACAGATAAAGTAGAACAAAAGTCTGAAAATCTAGAAGATGAGCCGGAGTGCCGCAGAGTTCTCGATGAGAGCCGGCCCCGCCTTGCTCTGCGCATGTAGCTTCAGCTACAAAGGGGAGCAGGCTGTGCCCGGCCATGCCCCCAGGGCATCAGACGTGTCTTTACAAGGACACGCGTGCTTCACCCTGACGAAACATCTGCTGATGACACTGAATCAGGTCCTCTAAAAGACACGCTCCAGTCCTGACCCTCTGGTACCTGTGAAGGTGACCCCATGTGCAAGCAGGATCTTCGCAGATGAGATGAAGTCATATAGGAGTAGAGTGGGCCCGATGCCACGGGCTGGTGTCCTTAAAAGAGACGCAGACACACAGGAAGAAGGCCATGTGACAATGGACGTAGAGGCAGGAGTGACACAGCTGTAAGCCGAGGGACCCCAAGCGTAGAGAGGGACCACAGGGAGCTGGAAGAGGCAGGAAGGGTCCTCCCCTGAAGGCCTGCTGACCCTGGATTTCAGACTCCTGGCCTCCAGAGTGTGCAAGAGGAAGTTTCTGGTGTTTCAGCCACCCAGTCTGCCCCGGGACGCTCACAAACACCAAAGGCAAACAGAGGGGCAGCGTTCCTTGCCGCCCCCCCCCCCCCCAACCCCCTAGCCTTGCTGCCAGGGAGCCTCACGCAGGGGATTCTGTGCGAGCACCTGAAGGCATCTACCACTGCCTCCCACACCGCGTGCACTTCCGCCTTTGCTCTTGGGACTTTATAAATATTTTTGTTAATGCCTGAGACACAGAACGAGACAGAGCATGAGCCGGGGGAGGGGCAGAGAGCGAGGCAGACAGAATCCGAAACAGGCTCCAGGCTCCGAGCTGTCAGCACAGAGCCCGACGTGGGGCTCACACTCACGAACTGTGAGATCATGACCTGAGCGGAGGTCAGAGGCTTAACCCACTGAGCCCCCCAGGCGCCCCGGCTCTTGGGACTCGAAGCCGCAGCTCAGGGCAATGGGTCCAGGTCCCCCAGCCCCTTCCTAGGTCTTGCAGAACAATTCTCTCCCATCGTCTGATGGTTCGAAGACCCTCCTACCTTGTGGCAGATGCCAGTGGTCCCTTCAGCCCCCTCCTTCACCTAGACCTGTGCCACATGGCTTGGGACCTTCCCTTTCAATGTTCAAACCACAGAAACCCATCATTTCTCCCCAGGAAGGGCCTGATGAGGCCAATGAGGAACTCCTCTAAGGATAAAGTGTAAGTCGGGATCTCCCTCTCAGCATTGTGAACGGTGGTTCAGGTCGTTCTCGCCGGGCGGGGCGGGGGGTGCTCTTCTGGGCACTGGGAGGAGTTGAGCAGCGTCCCTGGCCTCACCTACTCCACCCCAGGGCTCAGCAGGGTGGCAACCACAGATGTTCCTAGATACCACCACGGTCCCTTAGGGACAGAGGCACTCCCCAGTGAGATCTCCCTGGTTTAGGGGAGTCTACCCACCCCCAAGACACTTTGTGTGCCATCATTATCCGCTCTACGGAGGTCCCAGGAGACTGCACACAATTAAATACACACACGGGGGGGGGGGGTCACTCTGGTTCCTACTGTCTGACCCTTTGAGGATTTATTCTGGTGTCTAGTGAGCAGGGATCGGAGTCAACTGGTTTTCTAAATAATTAACATAGGGTGTCTCCGCCTCAACCCGGTGGACACTGGGGCCGGATCATTCTCTGGGGTGGGGCCGTCCTGGGCACTGCAGGGGGCTGAGCAGCATCCCTGACCCCCACCCACTCGATGCACTGCCGCCCCCCCCCCCAGCCCCGTCATGACAACCACCAACGACCCCAAGCACTGCCAAGTGTCTCCTGGGGGATGGGGCAGGCAGAATAGTCTGGGGGAGACCCCGGGTCAGCCAAGGAGCCCTAGTGAATTCATATTCCCAAGTCTGAACGTTCCGACCCCTCTCGGCCTTTAAGAGCAAATAGGGTTTATTCCATTTCCCTTTCAAGTGCGGCCCCTCCCTCACAGCAGAGCGCGCCCCCTGGGTCTCACGCTGGGGTCCCCCCGCCGGGCAAGGGTCAGATGTGCCATTCTGGGCGCTGGGCGGCTTCCGTCGCCTCGAGTGACAGACAGGACAAACGCCCATGGGAACGCCTCGGCCGCCCCTCCCGCCGGACCCCCGCCCAGGGCCCCGAACACCCGTCTTCAGGCGCGGTGACCCCGGGGTGGGCGCAGGTGCCAACCGGGGCGCAACGCTCGGGCGCCACCGGCTCCCGCCCGGGCCCGCCGCGGCCAGTCCCGGACGCCACCTCCCTCCGCCCCCCGGAGCCCGCGCCCCCGCCCCCTCCCTGCGCCCCGTTAACTCACGCCGCGCCGCCGCTGCCGCCGCCTCCCCGACGAGCGCAACCAGGACGGTCTCCGCAGTGCGCCTGCGCACCACGAAGCCGCGAACTACAAGTCCCAGGAGGCTCGGGGGTGGAGCTGGTGTTCCCCCGTCCCTCTGGGGCAACGAGTCGAGTCACAGCGCCATCTGCGGGCGGGAGGTGTCTCCGCAGGACTGAGAACTTCCTGCAGCTGCGCACAGCCGCCGGCCGCAAACGCGCGCCCGCGCCGTCGGGCAGGTGTGCGGGGGGCTCCGCCAGGCCTTAAATGAGGGGCAAATTGCCAGCCTTCCATTTGGCGCGGAGCCAGAGACATACAGATTTGCCTATTGGTTAACAAATCATGGAAACGTATAATCCGTTTTTTGCTTGGTGAAAGTGTTTTAATGATACTATTTCTTACTAATACCAATATGTTGATTTGTGTTATCAATAATATGTTGCAACAATAAAACTACCATAATTAACGTATTAATGTATTGGAGTTTAGTAATATCGAATGTTGTAATGAACTATAATATTCTGTACAGTACAGTAAATGTAACCAACCTTCTAGAGGCGTCTGGGTGGCTCTTGTCCACTCTTGGTTTCAGCTCAGGTCACGATATCACTGATTGGGTCTGAGCCCCGCCAGGGGCTCTGCACCGGCAGCGGGAAGCCTTCGTGAGATTCTCTCTTTCTCTTCCCTCTCTGCCCCTCCCCGCTGGCTCTGTCTCTGAAAAATAAATATTTAAAAAAATGTAGCCATCTAGTGATAAAACAATAATCAATTACATAAATATGTGATAAATTCTACATTTAAAGAATTCTTATTATTGGTCCAAATCGTGATATGTATTATATGTATTTCTGAATATTATTTCTCTTTTTTTAATGTTTATTGTTGAGAGAGAGAGAGACTGCACAAGCCGGGGAGGGGCAGAGAGAGAGGGAGACACAGGATCCGAAGCAGGCTCCAGGCTCCGAGCTGTCGGCACAGAGCCCGACGTGGGGCTTGAACTCACGAACCTCGAGATCATGACCCACGAACCCACGAACCGTGAGATGGTGACCTGAGCCGAACTCGGACGCTCAACCAACCAACAGAGCCACCCAGGCACCCCTTTTGCCTTTCTCACTCTTTCTCTCTATGCAATGCCCAAGCCCTGAGCTGCGTGTTTTCCTTGGAGAAGAAATGGGGTCCCCTGAAGTGGAGAGCAGTTGGCAGTGTTTCCTCCATTACAACTGATGCTTTACTGGAACCGGAGATGGTGTGTCACGTGACACGTCATTATAAACATCATGCTTGTGACTTTGTCATCCGATCTGGGGCAGAACGGATTAGGATCTTTTCTCCAGAGTTGCATCTTACTTGTTTCAAGCCTAGACTGGGAATCTAGTCTTCGAGTGGCTTTGATTTAAGTAGGATAAACATCAGGTGAAGGTCCCAAGGGTTGGATGAATTTGTGTAACAGATGGCCCAAGCCAACGCAACAATGCACATTATGTGTGTTATACCTGAATGTGTTCCCCACCCCAACCCACCCCCAAATTCTTAGGTTGACACCTGGTGGCCAGTGTGATGATATTAGGAGGTGGGGGCCTTTGAGAGGTGGAGTCATCACGGATGGGATTAGTGCCCTTATGAGAGAGACCCAAGAGAGCTCCCTCGTCCCTTCTGCCATGTGAGGACACAAGGAAGAGGTCGGCTCTCTGCAGCCTGGAAGGGGGTTCTCCCCTACCCGGGCCAGGACCCTTTATTATACCAGCCTGAACAGACTCAAGGTGTTCAATGATTTCCCAACCCCACTTTTTCAGTCTGGTTTTTCCAGTCTTAGCCCGTGATGCAGAAGATACGCTGTCCAGACTGCCTGTTTAGGACTGGAGGACCTGTTCCTCCTCGTACCTCTCCACACTGCTGCTGGCAGTCCTGGGCTTTCAGCCTTGATTAATAAAAAATAATAGCAGTGGTTCCCCGGGGTGGCTCAGTTGGTTCAGCGTCTGACTCTTGATTTTTCAGCTCAGGCCATGATCTGAAGTTTAAGCCCCACATCGGGTGGGTGAGTGAGTTTAAGTGTGAGTTTAAGCCCCACATCGGGTGAGCCCCTTCTCTCTCTCTCCCTCTCCCTCTTGCACCAATTCTCTCTCTCTCAAAAAAAAAAAAAAAAAATCCCTTTGCAGACAGCCTACTCCTCTACTGACCACTCCTTTGTGGTCTATTCAATAAACTTCTGTCTCCTCTTAAGAAGTCACTTTAATTGTTACTGGTTTAAATACCTAAATTAAAAGTCATAGATTGTCATATAAAATGGTAAGAAAATAAATCAAAAGGACATAACGATCCAAGATATTTATGCGTCTATTAACAGAGCTTCAAAATACACAAAGCGGGGCACCCGGGGGGCTCAGTCGGTTGGGCGTCCGACTTCGGCTCAGGTCACCATCTCACGGTTCGTGGGTTCGAGCCCCGCGCCGGGCTCTGTGCTGACAGCTCGGAGCCTGGAGCCTGCTTCGGATTCTGTGTCTCCCTCTCTCTCTGCCCCTCCCTTGTTCGTGCTCTGTCTCTCTCCCTCAAAAATAAAGACTTTTTAAAATTTTTAAATAAATAAATACAAACAAAATACACAAAGCAGAATGCAAGGAGAAATGGGTAAGTGCACACTTACCGTTGGAGATGATTTCAATATTCCTCGTATCAATCAGAGTTCCTGGAGGCAAACAGGGCGGTTAACTTTTAGGAACTGCGTTATGTGATTACGGGGGCTGACAAGTACAAATCCACAGGGCAGGCTGGAGACCAGGGAAGAGTAGCCGTTGTAGCCCAAGACCAAAGGCCGTCGTCGTCCTGTGGCGGGATTCCTTCTTCCTCGCTGGACCCCAGCCTTTCCTCCTTGAGGCTTCCAACTGATTGGATGAGGCCCCCTGACATGACGGAGGGTAATCTCTTCACTCAAAGCGGGCTGATTTAAATGGTAATCACACCTGGGTTTCCCAGGCGACTCAGTCCGTTGAGCACCCAACTTTGGCTCGAGTCATGATCTCACAGTTCATGAGTTCAAGTCCCAATTCGGGCTCACTGCTGTCAGCGCAGAGCCCGATTCAGATTCTCTGCCCCTCCCCCACTTTTACTCTTGCTCTCTCTCTCAAAAAATAAAAAAAAAAAAACCATTAAAAACAAATAAACGTTAATCACTTCTAAAGATTCGACCTCCGCAGCAACATCTAGACTGATGTTTGACCAAACAATGGGTACCATAACATACCCCAATAGATGCATAAAATTAATCACCACCCCCCCCCCAATAATTAACAGAACAAGTGGGCAGAACGTCAGCAAAGGTGTCGATTTAATCAACCCTATTGACAAACTTGACGGGACTGCCATGTATGAGACAGTCTAGCCAACAAGAGCCAAACACACATCCTTCCCAAAAGTGCACAAAACGGATGCAAAGACAGATTATATTCGAGGCCATAAAATTGTCTTCGATACATTCAAAAGGATTCAAGTCTTCCAGAATAAGCGTGATTGGCTAATGTGTATTAACACAGTACTGGGCTCCCTCACGCTGCTTCCAGCGGGGGAAAACTGGACCCCACTCTTCTCTTCCCCTTCAGATCCCTGAGGGGCCTTTGGATCTGCCCTTGAATGGCAAAGCTCAGTTTCCAGCTGTGCATCAGATGGCCTCCAGGGATGCTGTTCTGGTCCCAGACGTGGTGGCCGTGTTGCCGCATGGTGGCCGGACCTGGGTGGGGCCGTGTGTCTCAGATGATAGGAAGGGGAGCAGTTCCTCTGGGATTTGAAGAGGAAACAGTCAGGAAAGGTATCTTGCACAGCCTTGTACGGAGGGGATTCCCTCCACAGGGCGATTCCAACCTCTCTCAGAATGGATTCCCAGAGTCAACGATTTAACAGCCAACGTGACTATCGTTTGTAGGGACACCAGTTCTCCGATCAGCTTCCGCGTAGGTGGGATGAACACCATCACCACACAGAAGGTGTGGGCCAGGCCACCCCGCGGGACTTCACCGCCGGTGGGAGAGACTCCACGCTTGACGCTTTCCAAGGGACTCTTGCCTTTTCACACCAGAGTCCTGAAATTCCTGGTTTCTCACGTTTGATACAGACGGTTAACCCTCCTGAATACCCACAAGACGTCATCCTTAGGGAACGCTGGCGATTTTATTTCAGGTGGTCATCGCCAGGATCCGCCTGCAACGTTTTGGAGGGATGCCCACAGGATGCGTCTTTGGAGGACACACGCCCGCACTTCTTTGACAGAGTCCCGTGTGGCTCCCATGCCCTCCACGAGACGCTCTTCGCCCGGCCAGAAACGGGGTCTGTGGGTAACTCGAAGGGTCCGACGGTGCCCCAAGTGTGACCACTGCCACCGCCGCGTTTGGAGCCTCAGAAACCGCAGTCCATCGAGAATGCCTGCTGGCGACAATATGCCCTCAGAAGGCCAAAGGGGCTCGGTTTTAATGAACTGGCGTTTTCCTCAAGAGTTGTGGGGATATCTGTGGTTGCATTTTCTAGGCAAGGACAAAGAGTGCCTGAGCTGGAAATGGCCCTGAAGTAGACGGTGCCTCTGGGTGCAGGAGATTTCATAAAGCAGAACTCGGTATCTATCCTTTGCTGCCCGGAGAATCTTCATAACCAGTCAGATCTGCTTTGGTCAGCGGGATGGATCTCCCAGCCATGATGTCTTGTAAGGATGGTGTGAAACGAACCAAGTCCCCCTTCGTGCAACTGCTCTGAAGAAGAGTTTATCCATTTTTAAATTTAAATTTTTTTTTTCAACATTTATTTATTTTTGCGACAGAGAGAGGCAGAGCATGAACGGGGGAGGGGCAGAGAGAGAGAGGGAGACACAGAATCGGAAACAGGCTCCAGGCTCTGAGCCATCAGCCCAGAGCCCGACGCGGGGCTCGAACTCCCGGACCGCGAGATCGTGACCTGGCTGAAGTCGGACGCTTAACCGACTGCGCCACCCAGGCGCCCCTCCATTTTTAAATTTAAATCTATGAGCACTTTAAGGGAAAGCTATTGCTCTCTCCTTTTTTACAAATGAAGACATTGGTTCTTAAAGGGTCAACTACACAGGAGCTTTAAAATGTAAGTTTTTAAGTTTACTCATTTATTTTGAGAGACTTAGAGAGAGAGAGCGGGAGAGGGGCAGAGAGAGAGGAAGAGAGAGAGAGAATTCCAAGCAGGCTCTGCATTGTCAATGGAGAGCCTGATGCGGGTCCCGAACCCACGAACTGAGTGATCATGACCTGAGCCGAAGTCAAGAGTCGGACACTTAGCCAACTGAGCCCCCCAGGTGCCCCTAAAGTGTAGGTTTTATTATCTAGGTATGGCGGGGCCAACAGATCAGGAGAGAGCTGCCGTGGAAAAGACAGTTCGTTGCCGACACTTCCCAAATGGAGGGAGCATGCCACTGGTGGGGAGCACTCCAGGAAGCACCAGGATCCATCAGGAGGCAGGGGTGTGGGGAACACGGGCGGGGACCTTCATTGTGGTTTCCGTGGGAAGAAACAAGTGAGGCGATCAGACACAGCAGGTTTAGGATTCACTGATGTGAAGAATCTCAGCGGGCTGGGGAGCGTATGTGTTGTCCCTAGTCGTCTGGAAACTGGCCCTGGAATGGTTACGGCAGGGGGAGAGTGACCCAGATTGTGAGAGCCCCACATAGGAGGCGATGGGGCATAGACCTGGAATTGATGGGTTTGCATATGAAAGGGACACTGCAGGTTGAGTTGTTACCGATCTTTAGGAATTAGCCCCGGGAGGGGTTGTCCCCTCCAGGATCAGGGAGGTCTCAGAGATCAGAGCACCAGAAATAAAAGGCAAGGTTAACACACCAGCTCCCAGGTCCTAGAGTAGTCTGGATTTGAACCCAGAATTTTCTGAATCCCTATCAGATGCATAGATGGAGCACCTCAGTCGGTTAAGCGTCTAACTTCGGCTCAGGTCGTGATCTCACGGTTAGTGGGTTGGAGCCCCGAGTCGGGCTCTGTGCTGACCTCTCAGAGCCCAGAGCCTGTTTCAGATTCTGTGTCCCTCCACCCCATTCGCGCGCACTCTCTCTCTCTCTCTCTGTCTCTCTCAAAAATAAATAAACATAAAAAAGTTACCAGATGTGGGGCGCCTGGGTGGCTCAGTCGGTTGGGTGTCCGACTTCTGCTCAAGTCATGATCTCATGGCTTGTGGGTTCGAGCCCCGCGTCAGGCTCTGTGCTGACCCCTCAGAGGCTGGAGCCTGCTTTGAAGTCTGTGTCTGTGTCTCTTTCTTTGAAAGATGACAACAGTGCTGGTGACCAGGTTTCTTTGGACAAGAAAAGAAAATATGTGGAATGATAACGATATTCTTAACTATGGAAATTTTCCATTGGGACTGGGACTTGCGATGGAATGACATAGTATGTACCCCTGGCAAGCTCACGGTCAAGGTTAGGGCAGAGGGACCATCCAGGAAGACACGACTGAGTGGGCCGTGGGGCTTCTTGAGGTTGGATGCCATCTCAGTGTTGGATTTATACTTCACACAGATGTTTGAGGAGAGCATTCCATCAGCACAATCACAGATTCCATCTCATTTCAGGTCCAGATTTATGGGGAAGAAAAGACCTTTCAATTTACGTAGACTTCTTTCTTACTCATTGTCCAGGGGCTAAATACCACACTCACACATACAGATAATTTTTCTGTAATTTTTTATTAAGCTAGTATTCTGTGGAGAACCTTGTGATTCCTACAGATTAACTAAATAGACTGACTTCTTAAACTAAGCCGTTTGAGGGGCGCCTGGGTGGCGCAGTCGGTTAAGCGTCCGACTTCAGCCAGGTCACGATCTCGCGGTCCGTGAGTTCGAGCCCCGCGTCGGGCTCTGGGCTGATGGCTCAGAGCCTGGAGCCTGTTTCCGATTCTGTGTCTCCCTCTCTCTCTGCCCCTCCCCCGTTCATGCTCTGTCTCTCTCTGTCCCAAAAATAAATAAACGTTGAAAAAAAAAAAAAAAAAAAAAAAAAACTAAGCCGTTTGAATGTGCAGATACCTGATAAACACCTGGGGCTAGACCATGTATCACATTAAATGAATGTGCCCCTACGTTTAAACTACATATTTTGATCTAATTTAACTGTTTCTTTATTGGTGGCATTTGAGTTGTTTTGAACTTTCCATTATTACAAATAATGCTACAATGAACATTTTACGTACAGCTTGACCAAATGTGTGTGTACTTCATCAGACCCCTAGATATGGGATGTTGGGGTGGAGTGTATTTACATCTTAAATTTTAATAGATAATATCAAATTACCCCCCGTAAGGCTTTGTCAGTTCACTCCTTATCCCAATCCTGATATTATCACATTTTTAAAAATGCTTCCAATCTGCTGGGTGCCTTATTGCGTGATCTAATTAGATATTTCAGTGCTACCCACATCTCCTGTGTTTTGGAAGTGCGAATTTAATTGTTATTTGGCCCATATGGCTTCCATTCAGCTTTGCGATATGGATTGATATACCTTCTCCCCCCCACCCCTAAAACCATGGACCTATTTTCACTTACCTGTTATTTCCCTGATCATATGTATTGTCATTGTCGGGTCTGCAACACAGCAATTTTTGTCCATGTGAAAACACTGTCATTATCTTTGTGAACCATTGGCACTCCCCCTGCTGCTAGTAAGACACGTGTCTGTTGGCAGAACTCGTTTTCAGACTCCCTTCTCTGTGCGCAGCGAGGGCTGTGGTCCCGGGTTTACGAAAAACCCTCAGGAGAGGATGCCTGCCTATTGCTCGCAACGCCCTTGTCCACATGGGGAGGGTTGCAGTCAGACAGGTGGGCACCCGCAGAAGCATTTTCTCTGAACACCCCCCAAGCCTTCCTTCTCAGCCCACTGGACTGGCCGTGTCTCGTGCCTTTATTCTTACATCACTCGTTCCTTCAAGAAGTGCGTTCTGTCAACCCGTCATAATAACTATTAGGACACTTTCACTCGTTTGGAATGCCCTCGCCACTGCCTAGAATCCTACGTAGGGCCTAATCAGGAACTCTCTACCCTTGAAAGGTCATTGAGCCCTAATGCAACTCAGCAGCTACGTTTTAAGAAGCCAAACGCTCAAGTTTCAGGAGAAGGGTACAGCAACTGGGCGGAGGTGAGCTGTCCAGGTGCTGAAACAAGATACGGAGTGAGACAGGCGCCAATTAAGAATCGTCTTACGTTGCAATAAACTGTACCTGTGCTCTAAATGGACACAGCATAGATCAGAAAACCGTTAGCGATCTAAGCCAGACACACTGCAGAGCAGACACGAAAAGAAAAACTGTTGCCGCTGTTGGCTACCCCAAGAAATTCTAAAGGAAATCACTGTTGCCTCCACTTACGCCAGGAAGTAAGAACCACGTGACGCCTCCAAGTGCTCGGTTCCAAAGAGAAGCCTTCAGGTGAGTACTCTAGTCCAGGGCACCAAGGTCAGGTGCCTGCACCCTTGCTGCAGCGGAGAGCTCTAATGTGAGCTCTGAGTCCTACCTCAGAGGTAGAGTATTCATGAGATGTAACTTTCTCCACACGTAAGAAGGTTAATCCCGAAATCAAGCCCAGCCATCAAGAGAACACATCTAATACACAATCACACACCGAGTCTCTTCTCTTGCGGGAGTTATTTTGAGGAAACTTTTGCTTTCAACCCACACGGCCACCCCATAGGGTATTATCATGACCATGATTTTACTAAAATAATTGAAAACATGTGGAAAAGTAAACGCCTTTGTAAGCCGCAGGGCCAAGATTTGACTCTGAACGTACGGATTCGGAATTGGCTTCTCTTTCAGTAACCACCCTGGAGTGTCACAGCCCAGTGAATGAAGGGTTGCAGATCAACGGAGTCCTTCACCATTTTGTGAAAGGCTGTATGAGAAGCTTGTATTGGGAGCTGGACCAGGACACAGGGAATGAACACGACAGTCTTGAAAGATCTGGGAATGGTTGCCAAAGGAAATGATGCTTGAGCTGAGTTTTTGTCCCTCCTGACCCCCCATACACCTGTTTCTGTCCCGCCCTCTGCGCTGGGAAACGGACTTCTATGGATTATATCAACGGAGCCCTGCCTTCTGCCTTCTATTTGGGTTTGGCCAACCTGGAGCAGTCTTGCTGGCTCCGTCCATGCGGGGTCATGGTTTGTCCATGGCTGATTGCCTAGTGAAAGGTATGGTCCCTTTGTGCTGGGTTCTGGGATCAGTTCTTCTGCTTTTCCCTTCGGATCAGAGGTGGTAACAGCTCCCACTCTTGCAGAATGCTGCAGGGTCTCTGTTGGCTCTCTTCAAACATATCCGCACATTCACAGACACTCCTCTCATTCAACTTTCTTCCCTCATCCCCTAGAGGGTGCCATCCACTTTCTACAACACCCTTACCAACAGAGAGGGATCTTCAGGTCAGAGAATATGTGCAAGGGCACAGAGAAGTGAAAGGCCTCGGGGCATCTGTGGAATTTCAAGTTATAAGAGTGCCTTTCCTGCTAGGCTAACGAGTGTAGACTTCATCCAGAGCACACGTGATCAGTTTTAGACTCATGATCAGATTTACATGCTTAAGCAGTCACTTCATTAGTGGTGCTCTTGGAGGAGGGGATTAGACCCGGAGGTGGGTACCACTGCAAGCAAAAGGAAGGGGCACAGTGAATATCCTTGTGTGTTTTTGCACAAGTGGCTGGGGTTTCTGTAGGACGGATGCCTGGAGGTGTGGTACTGACCTGTCCGTATGCACATATACCTTAAGCCTCTTTGGCACATTTTACCAAACTGCTCTTTCAAATTCTTGTACCTATCTACCAAAAACCTCATCCCTTTATCCCTTTAAAACTAGATTTTGCAGGCCACCTGGGTGGCTCAGTCGGTTGAGCATCCGACTTCGGCTCAGGTCATGATCTCGCGGTCCGTGAGCTCGAGCCCCACGGCAGGCTCTTTGCTGACAGCTCGGAGCCTGGAGCCTACTTTGGATTCTGTCTCCCTTTCTCTCTGCACCGCTCCCGCTCACCCTCTGTCTCTCTCTCTCTCTCTCTCTCAAAAATAAACATTAAAAAATTTGTTTAAAAACTGGATTTTGCAACTGTAAACAGTTTGGCTGATCTACTAGATGACAAACAGTATGCCATCGTTTTACTGCACATCCCTAGATTTTCTTTAAGGGTGAAGACCTTTTCCTAGATGTCTTCGCTATCTATATTCCCCAAACTACCTCTCCATAGCCTGCTTTTATTACAGTATTGTTATATTCTCACTGATTTTAATAACTCTTGATAAATATTACTCCTCTGGACCATGTCAGTAACTCTCAACACTTTTCCATACATATTTTATTTTTGTATTTCTGATGCATTTTAAAATAGTTTATAGACTTAATAATATCTCACCTTTAAATGCTTCAGCATCTAACTCTCAAAAGAGGTTTTAATGATATCACCATCATTAAATGGCAATGCCGTTTTAATATCATGATCACCCTTAGACATGAACAATAATTTGGGGCACCTGAGTGGCTCCGTCAGTCAAGCGTCTGACTCTTAATTTTGACTCAGGTCATGATCTTGCAGTTCGTGGGATCGAACCCCACGTCGGGCTCTGTGCTGTGCATGGAGCCTGCTTGGGGCTCTCTCTCTGCCCCTCCCCTTCTCACAATCCATCTCTCTCTCTCAGAAATAAACGTTACAAAATCTTTTTAAAAATTAACAATAATTCCCTGATGTCGAATAGATTATTAGTATGTTTTTTTCCCAGCCTGAGATACAATTGACATAGAACATAGTATAAATTTCAGGTGTACAACCTAGTAATTTTACATGTATAGAGAGATGTATCTCATCACATATGTGTCACTAAATGTGTGTTATATATGCATCACTCTGTATGTGCATAGAGTACATATGTGTAGTGATATATGTATACGATATGTACATATAGTGATATACGTACATATATATACACAAATATGTACCCAAATACATATATATAAATGATCACCACAGTAAGACTAGTTAACATATTCACCACCCCACATAGGTACAATTTTTTTCTGGGGATGAGAATTTTCTTTTTCCAATTTTACCACTCTAAAATTGACATATGGCAGCGTGTAAGTTTAGGGTATACAGCATGATGACCCACATACACTGTGCGAGGATTCCCAGTTAGTTAACATCCACCGTCTGGTAAGGGATGTGAACTCTTAGGATCCACGCCCTTAGCGACTTCCATACGGACCGCACAGCGGTGTCCACGCTGGTCCTGCCGTAGATCATGCCTCCAAAGGGGCACTTGACCAGCCCCACCTACTTCTTCCGCCGTTTCCCCTCCCCCCTCCCCAGCCCATGGTATAACCACAACTATGGTGTCTTTTTCTGGATCTAGTTTCCTGTGTTCTTACGGGGGAAAAAAATAATAATCCCGGTCAGGTAAGGCTGTATATATGGTATGTGACCTAGAGAAGTAATATGTAAGGTCTAAGAGTCTATTATAGTTTCAAAATTATTTCCAAACGAGGGACAATGAAATGGCTACCTTCCACAGTGAAACGCTAGAGGAAATATTTTGTCCATAAAACCACATGCCAGGGGGCAGTGTAGACATGGCCCCACTGGGTAGACAGTGTGTCTGTTTTTATCACGGGAATCGGTAAGAGATGCTGAACGGAAGGGATGGTTCCTGCTTCGTTCATCGGATGTAGAGAAATGTGTGAAGGGTGCAGCCCGCCGGTACGCACGGATGGCCGTGTCCGGAAGGGGGCGTGCTTCCTAGCTTGTAAAGACCCCCGGGAGCGGCTCTGGCCTGCACGACTATGCGCCTCCCTGTCCTCCGGGCTGTGGTCCTGGGGTCTTCAGGAAGCACCGAGGCACTCTCCCACTCAAAGCCAGCAACAGGGCCCTCGGCTACGTCCTGCTCAACTCCCCCACCTTACAGTTCATCGGCCGTCCCGTCACAGCCACCCACATGCTCCAGCAAACCGCATTTGGAGTGGTTTTTATTGTGGCTGTTTCCACTGTTACGGCCCAAACCATCACTGTGGCCTTGGTCTTCAGGGTCACTGCACCAGGGAAGAGAGGGCGGCTCCCTGAGCCCCAGCTCCCTTTGGGCTCCGGCTGGGAACCTCGTCCCGTTCCCTGACACAGACACAGCCCGAGCCTGGGTATGTCCTCCTCCTGTGCAGCAAGGGCTCCGTCACTGCCCTCTGCTGTGTGCTGGGATGCCTCGGCTCTGGGCCCCCAGCTCGGTCACTGCCCTCTTCTGTGTCCCGAAATGCCTCGGCTCCCGGGCCCCGGGCAGCTTCACGGTGGCTTTCCTGACACCTCCAGCAAAGCCAAGTTCCTGACATCCTGGCATTCAGTGGCATCCGGGCCACCCTCCTCCCCGACCAAGGGCAAGGTCATGGAGGCTGGGGAGATCGTCTCCATCCCGCCTCCGGCGAGGGGCTTCAAGGCTGTGTCTTTGCCCCCAGGGTCTACGTTATCCTCCCTGCGGCCTGGCCAGAACACCCCAAGAGGGGTATGGAATAAGGTTTGGGGGACAATAAGCCTGCCAGATAAAAGGCTAACACTGAACCAACAAATCATACTTTTTCACAAAGTCTTATCGAGCAGGGTCCCTGGGGGGCTCAGTCTGTTAAGCAGCCGACTCTTGATTTCGGCTCAGGTTGTGATCTCACAGTTCATGGGTTCAAGCCCTGCGTCAGGCTCCGTGCTGACAGTACAGAGCTTGCTTGAGATTCTCTCTTCCTCTCTCCTGGTCTCTCTGCCGCTAGCACACACGCGTGCTCGCTCTCGCTCTCTCTCTCTCTCTCAAAATAAACTTTGGAAAAAAAGTTTTGTTGAGCAAAAAATGAAATGTACTTACCCAATTAAAAAGTGACTGCCTGCCTGGGGCGCCTGGGTGGCTCAGTCGGTTGAGCGTTCGACTTCAGCTCAGGTCACGATCTCGCGGTTCGTGGGTTCGAGCCCCGCGTCAGGCTCTGGGCTGATGGCTCGGAGCCTGGAGCCTGCTTCCGACTCTGTGTCTCCCTCTCTCTGGCCCTCTCCACACTCTGTCTCACTCTTTCTCTCAAAAATAAACACTAAAAAAATTAAAAAAAAATTTTTTTTAATGTTTATTTTCGAGAGAGAGAGAGGGAGACAGAGCGTGAACAGCGGATGGGCAGAGAGGGGAGTCACAGAATCCGAAGCAGGCTCCAGGCTCCGAGCTGTCAGCACAGAGCCTGACGTGGGGCTCGAACCCACAGACCGTGAGATCATGACCCGAGCCGAAGTCGGACGCTCAACCGACTGAGCCCCCCCAGGAGCCCCTGTTCTCATTTTCCATCCGTGTTTCCAATCACCTCTCCAGCCTAGGAACCAAATGACCACTGCAAACTGTTACCCTGTCTTCTTTTGCATGTTTTCCTTTTAGAAAGAACAAAGAGAATGTGTTGTGAGCATGGAGAACGTCGGGGACACAGGCCTCCGGTGACCCGCACCTGTTATTCACGCCCCGTGTGGCTCCCACCTGCACCGCCTGGACACTGGTAACCGGCAGGGCGTTGGGAACGTGACAGAGTGTGACTTCCGAGGCCAGGTCGCGAGACACAGAGGCTCTGCCTTGCTCACTGTTGGGTGACTCAACTGGGAAAAGGCAGCCACCATATTGTGCGGACGCTCGCCACCCCTCAAAGCGCCCCACCCTCAGATCCTGCAGCCCCGGGATGGTGTTCGGATGATGTTAACCTCATGAGAGACCCCAAGCCAGAAGCCCCAGCTGAGTGGCTTCTAAGTTCCTGACCCAAAGAAAGCGTAAGATAGTATTTACTGTTGTTTCAGCTGGGGGATAAGGTTATGCATCAACAGCCAACTCAAGCAACAGGATAAAGGTGTTTCACCAAAGACCTGGAAAGCCAGCGTCCCAGACACCTGCGGCAGAAAGGACAGGGTGGGGGGCATTCCCTACTTAAAACCCCTCAAGCCAGAGCGGACTCAAGCTCAGAACGCTCTTTGTCCGCTGGCTCGGTTGTGGTCTTGCTGGGATGGATGCACGTCGTTAGCCAAGGCGACGTTTGTCCTCCTAACGCAATCGTCACTCCTCCTGCCTTTTACACCCTGTGTCCCTGAACCCTCGAATGTCTTCATCTTGAAAGTGTCAGCACTGAAATCTTATCATCGCAATGCTTCCTGAGGTATTTGTGGCGTTTTAACCAAAGAGCGGATGTCGCTGGTCCCCATCAACCCTAAGTCAGCTTCACTTAGAGGAAGAGTGGAAGCACCACGCCATGGCCCCTGGGGTGGACCAAGGATGGAGGTCCACGGCCTTCGCCCCCCCGTGCGCCCCTTGTCATTCCTATCGTTATTCCCATCAGCTCCTCAAGGGGCCCTTCACTGGGATGGGAGAATGGGGTACAGGGCGGGACATCACGAGGGGAGAGGTGATGCTTCTCCAGCCTTTGAGGGAGCCCAATCCCGCCTCTTAGCCCAGCCAGGATCCAAGGAGATCCTCTAGATAACGATCAAGTTGACTATTCCCTCGACCTACTCCAGGACACGAAGAGTCTGTTCTCCTTGCAGACATGCTCATGGCCAGGTACAAGACGTAGTCCTCTCCCCACCCCAGACTTCCAGGGACCACGGAGGTTTTCCCTGGTGCCACCCAAGCTGCAATGCTTTCCAAAGCACAGGCTCTTCTCCTGGGCCCAAGCATTCCAGGGCCTGCCCACTCACAATGACACGGTGGCTCTGCCCTGCTGTATGTAGGCTCTACGGCCACTCAACTGGCCGCCTTCCACGTCTGACCCCAGACACTCCGGATTTGGGGACCTTATCCTGCTCCACTTTGACTGGATGAGGGAAGCTGAGGCCAGTGCCCACTCGTCCGTGTGTTTCTCAGGACCACCCAACTCCGGTCTCCCTGCTGTTCACGTGGGATGCGCACCATCCCAGGCTTCAAGGTCTTCGCGCGAATCTTTTCTGCCACCACCCACTGCTGCCCCACCAGGCCTGGGTATTTATTGCATTTGGCATTCAAGTTCCCTAGCAATTAGGTCACAACATAAGCTCCAGGGTAGACCACCCAGACACACAGACCCCAGCCGCGGCTGATGGAGAGGTCTCAGAGCTCCATGCGGCTGATATGAGCTAACTGCCTCCACCAGGCCAGGTGGTTTTTCTGGAAGGTTCCAGACTCTGCTCTCCTTCACAGGGGTTGATGGACAGCAGAGACCGTCACCAGCCTCCAGTTCTAAAACACATTGCGACAGAAACTATTCCTGGTCTTGCCCCACATGCTTGCATAGAATACCCTTTGGGTATCCCACGTCCCTGCCTCCCCTGCGCAGGAAACCTCTCTAGTCCTGGGACTCTAGACCGCCACCCCAGGGACTGGAACTCTCAAGCAGAGGGACCCTGATCTTCCACGGTCTGGCTTTCCCAGTCAGTACCAGCAAGACGGAGACACATCATTTGCATAAGCTCTCATCGTTTGCAAGGGGGTTCACACATACATTTCTGTCACTTTCAACAAGATTTCCTGCAAGACTTTACATGTTGGCAATCTGAATGACCTACTTTGTGGCCAAACAACAGAATCTCCTGGGGCTGTTAAAAGAGTTTTCTTCCTTAATCTCCACTGGACACTACCACCCATAACCCTGGGACACCTTCCCCACAATCTACTGGTAACTGACGCTCAAAAGGAGGGATCCTAAATCTGTATGGATGGGAGTGACGCAGGTGTTCAACAGCACAATCCTTGGGCCCTATCTGGTTGGGCCCACTTAAGAAAACTGGTCTTAGAGTTCTAAAATGTTGTAATCAATATCAAGAGTGTTTATTCGGGGCGCCTGGGTGGCTCAGTTGGTTTAAGCATTCAACTTTGGGTCAGGTCATGATCTCACAGCTTTTGGGTTCGAGCCCCGCATCTGGCGCTGTGCTGACAGCTTAGAGCGTGGAGCCTGCTTCGGATTCTGTCTCTCTCTCTTACTCTGCCCCTCCCCCCCCTTATGCGTGCTCTCTTTCTCTCAAGAATAAACATTAATTAAAAAGGGGGGGGCTGGTTTCTTTTCACTTTTGAGAGAGAGAGAGAGCATGCAAATGGGGGAGAGAGGCAGGGAGTGGGGACAGAGAGGCGGGGGGTGGGGAAAGAGAGACATAGAGAGAGAGAGAGACAGAGAGAGAGAGACAGAGAGAGAGAGAGAGAGAGAGAGAGAGAATCTCAAGCAGACTCCACACTCAGCATGGAGCCCAACACAGGGCTCGATCCCACAACCATGGGATCATGACCTGAGCTGAAATTAAGAGTCAGATGCTTAACCAACGGAGCCACCCAGGCACCCCAGGACGCTGATTTCTTCTAAGCGTCTCTGGATGCATCATTCCAGGCCAATTCCTTTAGGTCATCAATAAAATATTCAGTATTGTTTGATTTTAGTTTGCAGCTACAAGTAACAGAATATGCAATTCAAACTAGCCTTGTAAAGAGGAAGTTCTGTTTTCACAGAAAATAGGGAAGAAGTCCTAGTCCCAGGGTCAGCTGTATCAAGCACTCGTCAGCCTCATCTGCGAGGCAAGCTCATCACGTCCGTCTTCCACCTCGGTGGCTTGCTGAGGTCACACGTGGGAGGCCCACAACACGGGCCAAGTGTGGAAGGTCCTCTCTGACACTGGGTTGGAGGCACAGGCGTGATTAGGAAACACACGTTACAGGAGGAGCAGGGCACAGAGGGCGTCAACAGGAGTGACAGCCTTCCCACGCAGGGTCCCGTCTGGTGTCTTCTGCCCAGGTCACGCACCGTACCATCAAGAGGCATCAGCCCTGGGTGGCTACTGAGCCTTGAAACCTGGCCAGTCCGTGCTGAGACGAGCCGTGTTATGAAACAAGATGCTGGATTCTGAAGGTTCTGTTCTCCCCAGAAATGTTTCTCTGACGGCGTTTTCTATCGATAACACATTGAAATGGTATTTTGGATACGTTGCATTAAGTAAAATATTAACTTCGCCTGTTGTTTGTTTGACTACTAGATTTAAATGCTATTGGGTTTTTTTGGGGGGACTTGTCTAGGAGATCGAGACACCTGTCCTCCACCTTAGAAGGACTTCCATCCAGGGACCTTCTAGAGCGTTCTCTGTGGTGTGAGCCTTGAATGGCTGCATGGGGCACGGGCCCTGCCACCCTGTGGACACAGCCCATACTGCAGCCCGCCTGCTGGGTTCGTTAATTCTGCAAATACCCACCACTCCGATGGGTTGACGCTGTGCAGCACCACGTAAGGCCGTACATGGGGTGGCAGAAGAGATCTGAAATATTTGCTGCCCTTCGGCATCCAGCTTTACGATCCATTTAGTTCTGTTTTTGTGCGGGGCATAAGCGGGGGGATCAAGGTTCGGGGTTTTCTACCTGCAGGTCCACTGGCTGAAAAGGGAGTCCTTCCCCCAGCGACGCGTAGGGACATCTTGGGTGCGAATGCAGGTGTCTCCTGTGTGTGGGTCTGTTTCCGGACTTCTGTGTCCTTTGCCCCACCAGTGAATTTGTCCATCCCTCTGCCCAAGCCACCCTTGCTTCATGACTGCAGCTTCCTAAGTCTTGGCGACTAACTGCTTGTCCCCCAAATTTCTGCTCAAGGCTGCCTCGGCTGTCCTAGCTTCTTTGCATTGTTATATAAATTTTAGAATCATCAAGTCAGTTTCTACCGGGAAAAAAAAAAAAAAAAAAAAGGCTGCTGGAATTTTAGCTGGGAATGCATCGCGTCTGTCGATCCGCCGGGGGAAGAGCGGCGCCTTCCCAGCCTCTCCGCTCCGTGAACGCGCCACGTGTCCCTCCCTCGCCGGTTCCTTGTAGAGCAGCCGTACGTCTTTGTCCGGCTTTTTTCCCAGGTACTACTTAACCACCAGTAGATAGAGACAGGTAAGAGACCCGGACGCCTCACCGGGGAGCTGGATGGCAGACACACGTGTCGAGAGCCGCTCGCTCGTCAGGAGGCAAGAAAGAGCAAAGTAAACCCGCGACCAGACGTCCACGTGAAGGCGGCACACAAATGTCCTCGGCAGTTTTATGAACAGCCCCAAGCTGGGGCCAACCCCAGAGCAAACCAGACGAACACGCGGACGCACCCACAGAAGGGAACACAACGCATGGACGCCCCTCAAAATAGCCACCCGCCCGCCCGGATCACCTCAACACCCCCAGTCAGAGGGGGGCCCCTGGACAGCCCTCGGAGGCTGAGAGGCCGGTCTGTTCTGGCCAGCCCTGCTCCAGCGGCCACACACCTGGGGCGGGGGAAGGGCAGGGTCGGCGGGGACGGGGTCAAGGGCAGAACTCTGGGTTACGGGTGACAGAGGGCTGCTCAAACTGGCTGAAGCAGGAAAGGGAACTCACTGGCTCAGCGCGAAGCTGGAGCGGGCACCCAGGCAGCGTGTGGGGCAGGCTGTGGTCTCCCCCGGGGCCTCCCGGCCTCACTCGTCCAGCGGCTCCGTGCGGCCCACAGCCTGTGACCCCAGTCTCAAGTCTGGGGCGGGGGACACAGAATTTCTCCTCCCGGTTTCAACAGAAGTCACGAGGGCGCCAGCACCGGCCCAGTGATGCTATTTGTCACGGTGAACTGCACTCTGGCCCGAGGGCTGGGCAGTGCCTTACCCTAACCTGGTGCCCGTGGGCCCCTCTGGGATTAAGCAGAGCCCCACCCTGTCTCACATGCTGCGGGGCCGGCAGGAAAGCTCACGGGAAGTTCGGGGTGTGTGAGCAGCCAAGGTCAGCTTGCTTTCCCAGGTCACACGGGCTCCCACCTGGCCCAGCCTGTGCCCCAAGTGCACCTGGGGCCCCACTCATGCAACAGTGCAGCCCCGAGATCCAGCCCGGGATCCACCTGTGGGTTCCCAGACAAGCAAGCCGTGCTCACCAGCGAGGCCGCACCGGGCCATCTCTCGCCGGGCTGCTGGCTCCGGCTGGTGCTGCTGGATGGGGATGCCCAGGAAGGTGTGGACCCCGACCCCGGTCCTGAGACGCCCCACCTGCAATAGCCCCCAGGGGAGGGCGAGTCAAGATGGCTGCTCCAGCCCACCAACCAGAAGGATCCAACGGCTCTCTCTCCCCAGCGTCCCGAACGGACCTCGAGAGCAGGTGCGGGCGCACAAAGCCAGCGGCCCTCAGCCAGCGGGCGGCAGGCAGCACCGAGTGGGCCCCGTGTGCCAACCCTTCATCTGCCCACCCGGGGACCCCCGAGACCTGGGCATCCTCCCTCCCCGGCCCCTGACTGCCCAGCACGCCGCTGGGGTGCCGGCACCCCACCTGGACTTTGCACAGGGACCAGGTAGCGGCCATCTGGGGTCTCTGTGCAGGAAAGAGAGCCCCAGCCCCCAAACGTGACTACCACTGGCCAGAGGCCCCTGAAGCAAGCCCTGCTCATCTGTGTTGGTGTCTTTGCACCTCCTTGGGCCCCAGATGGTTTAAGAGTAAGCAGCAGCAGCCTCACATGGGTCTCACCCCCTCCCTCCTAGCAGAGCCCTCACACGCCAGGGGCACACGAGCTTCGGGCCCTCGTCCCCGCACAGAGATGGGAGCAGGAAGCGAGCCGGGTGTGCATAAGGGCGGATGCCACAGTCCAGGCCACAGCCGCCCAGCCCGGGCCTGCTGAGGATGGGCGGGCAAGGGGGCCCCACAGACACAGCCGCCTGGTTCCCCACTCCCCTGACCGTTCCCTCTGCAAGGGGCAAAGGACTGGTGGGGACCACTCAGGAGCAGGCGGCAGGGCTCCCACGGAGCTCAGAGACCAGGGAAGCAAACACGGGATGGCCCAGACCAAGTGAAGGCGGGATACGTACCCGTCCTGCTCAAGAACCCCTTCCGAATGCCCACTGCCACCAGAAAGCATGACCTAAGGCGTTCTGAACAATTACCAGAGGCCCCAGGAAGGCCCCCGGCCATTACCGAGACTTGGCTGCATTGCCACCAGCCAGACGGGGCTGGGCCAAGAGGGCCACACATATGCCTTACTCAAGGTCACACGGACCAGAATGTCACAGCCTGGCTTCCAGCAACTGTGCCCGCTAATCAGAAACCGTCACATCACAAATCCCCGAGTGTGTCCAAGGGGTGGGGGGACAGGAGCTCTGCCCAGTAGGCTGGCTCAGGGGCCGGAGGGTGGGCCGCGGCTCGCTGCATGCTCCAGCCACCCCCCTGCATGGGCACAGGTGGGCGGGCGGTCTTGGCCTTGCGGCTTCGAGGAAGGGCTGAGCCTGGTCCTACGTGGGCTGCACAGGAAAGGGGGCAGCCGGCAGCAGCCTGGAGAGCAGTATGGCCACACCCGTGCCGCGGGTCTCCTCCGCAGGCCTGTCCCCGCACGCTCTGTGACAGCTCGACCAGCTCCCAGAGACCCACACCCATCACCATCCAGAACACTTCACGCAGAGCAGCTGTCCCTGGCCCGGGGGCTGATCACAACCACATCTAGGGCTTACTGAGCGCAGTAAGAGCTCCATCCACCTGTGACAGCCTGCTCTTCTGTGGCAGGAGGGACAGAGTCAGGGACCAGGCCGACAGTCTCGCTCTTCTCTTTTTTTTTTTTTTTTTCTTTTTAATGGCTGCATTTCAAAGAACCATTTTTCACTCAGAAAACTTCCCGGGAAGGGACGGGTTAGTGCAACAAAGTGGCGGGCTCGACTGCTCAGAGTTCTCCAGGCACCTTGAGAAGACCTCGCCAGCCCGGGCCGGCCACCGAGGGCGGCCCGTGGAGACCGGATGCGGGGAACGAACAGGGAGGGCGAACAGCGCCTCTCCTCGCCCCACCCCCGCCCCCACCCTGAGCAGCAAGCACCCCGTTTCCCGGGCGGCGGGAGCTGGGGCCGGGCTGAGCCCGCGGCCTGGGGCCCTCGGAGCCCTGGCGTGTCAGCAGGCCGGCGGCTCGCTGCTGTCCACCTGCAGCCCTTTGCTCAGGAGGAAGGCGTCCTGCTTGGGGTCTCGGCCCAGGAAGAGCTTCAGCATGACGCTGGCGTCCTGGGAGCCGCCAGGTCTCAGGATGCAGCTCCTGTAGTCCATGCCGACCTGCTGGGAGTAGACCCAGATCAGCCCTCGCACATCCCCTCCCCTCCCCTCTCCCAGCCACAAGCGGGCTTGCGGGCGCCTGAATCAGCACCAGAGAGAACGCGTGGGCACGAGCGCACGTGCATTCGTGGGCACGTGTGTGTGACTGTGCGCGAGCACACGTGTGCAGGAAGCCCGTCCTCAGAAACTCCTCGGGGCCCTTCATCTGCATGGGGAGTGAGGCCCAGGCCAAGCCCCACCACACGGGTGGTCAAGCCGCCATGGTGGCTAAACGCAGGTCTGGAAAGCCGGCTGAGCACCCGGCCCCGGGAGGGTCTAGGGTGGCGGCCCCTCAGGGCCGAGCACCTGGCAAAGACCAGCAGGTGCCTCGGCTCTCCCAGCCTGGTCCTGGGCAGCGGGGAGCAGAGCTGAAAGGTCACCTGCTCCCTCCACGGGCAGGTGTGCCCCCGCCCCCCGCCCCAGTGAGCGGCCGGCCTTCCCTCACCTTGCCGTTCAGGACGCCCTCCTGCTTGAAGCGCGTGTGGAACATGTCCATGGAGTACACCTCGCTCCACAGGTAGCCGTAGTACTGGGCGTCATAGCCACCTGCCAGGTGGCCGAAGGTCGCAGGCATGTTGGTCCCTGGGACAGACGCGGTGCGGCTTTCACTGCGGCCCCAGGCATCCCCCGGGCCCCATGAGAGACGACCCCCACACACCCGCAAGGAGAACTGGCCCGACACTTCTAGAAAGCAGGAGCTGGACAACTTGGCCCGGGGAAATACATCTTTGCCCACTATCTGCTGACGCTCAACAGTTTATGCAAAAGGAGGGACGCTGGGTGGCTCAGTCGGATGAGTGTCCGACTCTTGATTTCGGCTCAAGTCACGATCCCAGGGTCATGGGATCGAGCCCTACGTTGGGCTCCGTGCTGAGCATGCAGCCTGCTCAGGATTCGCTCTTTCTCTCTCTTTCTGCACCTTCCCTGCGCACATGCGTTCTGTTCCTCTCTCTCTAAAATAAAAATAAAAAAGCTTTTTGAAGGAACTTTCTACACGCTATGGAATAAACCAACGCCACACACCCTACACCAAAATGCCGATTATCTTCGATCATATTAATCCGAGCATTTGTGCTACTGACGGACGAGCATACGCGTTAATACTTTATCTACTATCTCCAGGGTGTGAAATCCCTGGTCCTTCCCGCACCTTTCCAGGCTTATTCCAAAGCGACATGTCGGAGGGCACAGGTGCCAGTGGTGATGGAGCAGCACGCGGCCTGAGCAGTAGGAGTGACAGCAAGAAAGGGCAGAGCTGCCCACATGCACCCGCGGCCGGCCTGAAGCCATGTGCTTCCTCCTGGGCCTCAGCTGCAACCTGTAAATTGGCCTGACTCCCTTCAAACGTCACTAGATCCTACCGGGGCGCCTGGGTGGCTCAGTCGGTTAAGCGTCTGACTTCAGCTCAGGTCATGATCTCACAGTCTGTGAGTTCAAGCCCCGCTTCGGGCTCTGTGCTGACAGCTCAGAGCCTGGAGACTGCTTTGGATTCTGGGTCTCCCTCTCTCTCTGGCCCTCCCCCGCTTACACTGTCTCTCTCAAAAAGGAATAAAAACATAAAAAAAAAAAAAAAAAAAAAGAAATCACTAGATCCTTCCAACTTGGGGAATGGCTGAGCCCCAACCCCCAAGGCGGGCCCAGCTCGCGAGCAGCTACCTGGTGTGGCTGGGACCCCAAGGATCTCCTGGCAGAGGCGGGCATATTCCTCAGCTGGGTCTGCAGACGTCTGGGTGTGCAGGGCCTGGTCCACCTTAGCCAGGACGATCTGGCGCAAGTTGAAGAGACCTGGCGTGTGGAAGGAGATGGGGAGGCTGGTTCTGTGCTCCTGACCAGGCGGTGGAGAAAACCCATGAGGGCACACGCCTGCCCTCACTGGGTGAGGCGTGAAGGACTCCCTCTCCCCCCAGAGGCCTGGGCAGGAAAGCGGCTCCCCCCGCGGGCACCTGTGTTGGCCTGCCGAGACTTGATGAGCTTGTCGAGCAGCTCCTGGGGGATGGTGTCGCCCGTCCTGTAGTGCTGGGACATCCTGAGCAGCGGCTCCTTCTCCCACACCCAGTTCTCCAGCATCTGTGAAGGTGCCTCCACGAAGTCCCGCTCCACGTGCGTCCCGCTGAACATGGCGAACTCCGCCTGCATGGGCGGACAGAGCCGCAGGAAGGTCTGGACCCTGCCCGATCCGCTCCTGCCCACTGGCCTTGCCTGGGCACACGGGCATGCGGTGCCCCCCTAACAAGCACACCAGGGCGAGCAGACAACAGCTGCGCGAGGCCCCAAAACCTGAGGCTCCTGGGGGGCTGTCAGCCCAGTACATGAGGAGGCGGGGAGCATGCCCACCCTTGAAGGCCACCTATGCTCCCTTCTTCCACCTATAAAGCCACCGCTCTCAAAAAGCCCTACACTGCAAAAGGCATTGGCCCGGAAACGAAGGGATCTGGAAGGCAACGTGGCAAGGCACCCGGTGTTGTCTCCACTTTTGTCTGAAATTTTCCTGAAAAACACGGCGCCTGGTCAAGTAGTGCTAGAACCTGGCTCCGGCAGCCAAATGAGCCACACGACCTTGGGCGAGTCCTTGCCCGGCCCAGAGTGAAGCAGGGCAACGGTGGAGGGCTGGGGGAGGCACACGCTGCCCTTGTTACTGACACCTCTGTGACCTCACCTACTTGCTAGGCTTTTTTTTTTTAATATTTGTTTTTGAGAGAGAGAAGAGACCATATGCGAGTGGGGGGAGGGGCAGAGAGAGAGGAAGACACAGAATCTAAAGGAGGCTCCAGGATCTGAGCTGTCAGCCCAGCGCCCGACGCAGGGCTTGAACTCATGAACTGTATGATCATGACCTGAGTTGAAGTCGGATGCTAAACCGAGCCACCCAGGCACCCTTACTTGCTAAACTTTTCAACCCAAAACCAACACCTGCGGCACCCTGTGACCCTCTGATGCTCTGCCTTTGGGTTTCGGCTCTGACTGTAAACCAGTGTCCTTTTCGTCAACTACCAAGAGCCCCCCCCACCTTTTTATTTGCATTTTTGTTTTTGTAGGTGGTCTGCCTGAAACGGATCCCAATTGTCACGCCGAAGCACTGTCTGGTGTTCCTGAGCACAAGAAGGCCGTGATGTGCCGAGATAGCACACAGGTCAGAGGCCCTTCCTTCAGGCACGAGCTATAGCACCGTCGGCCGTGAGTTCAGTGTTACGGCAACGACGCAGGAAAGGTGTCTTTCAACAGAAACACGTGACGCGAGGTTACATATCGGTGGGTCGTGACCAGAGGCTCGCAGGGACCTGTGTGTTCCCCCAGGAGCGGTGCCTCAGTATCCGCGAACTCCGTGTTGGCGGCAACTTTACACAACTCTGAATGGTGGTAACGTGTGTCCGAAAAGGCCTGAAGGAAATGAGGGAGCCACGAGAGTTCTAGTTTTGGGAAATAACCAGTAAGAGCACAGCGCAGAGGCAGGAAGAGGGCACGTGAGCAGAGCTGACAAGGAGACCAGGGTGCACGGGGCTAGTGCTGTGTAGACACTGGCTGTGCCCTGCGTGGCTGCTGTAGGTGAGGGCCGACCCCCAACCTCACACCACATACGACACTTAACTCACAGTGGACGACAGACCAACACAAAGAGCTGAAACTGAAACTTCTAGAAAATTAGGAGAAAAACTTAGTGTCTTGGGTTAGAAAATGATTTCTTCAACAAGACACAAAGATGCAAAACGTGAAAGAGAAAAACACGACAGTCAACATCTGCTCAAAAGATACTTCTCAGCGCTCTACCCACGCACACACATGTCCCTCGGCCGCGAGGAGTGAGGCGCCCACACCCGCTGCCCGGCGTAAGGATCTCTGAACACACGACGCTCAGGGAGGGAACCAGACACAAGAGGCCACACAGGGTGTGAGTCCACGTATGTGAAACATCCAGAACAGGTTCTTCCATGGACGGGAAGGGGGCTCGTGGGGGCCGGGGGAGGAGTGGGGACAACTAAGGGACGTGAAGACTCTTTCTGGACGATGGAAATGTTCCAAAACATCTGGTTGGCAGCTATACACCTTGGTGAACAATCACCAAGGTATTCAACTTAAAATGACATCACTGGGATGGTCCTAATCCAACGACCGCTATCCTTATAAGACATGAGGGAGGCACCTGGGTGGTTCAATCAATCAGTTGAGCGTCCAACTCTTGATTTCGGCTGAGGTCATGACCTCATGGTTGTGGGACTGAGCCCCACGCCGGGCTCTGCACTGACAGCATGGAGTCTGCTTGGGATTCTGTCTCTCTCTCTGCCCCACCCCTGCTTGTGCACACACATGCGAACTTTCAACGTGAATAAATATTTAAAAAAGAGAAATAGATAAGGACGCAGACATGCACAGAGAAACGACCCTATGAAGGCAGGGGGAGAACACAGCCGTCTGCACCCCGAGGAGAGTGGCCTCACGAGGAACCGGCCCTTGGACAGCTGATGTCAGACCCCCAGCCCCTGCTGCTGCCCATGAAGCCGGCCGTCTGTAGGGCTCCATGCTGGAAAGTGGCACAACAGGGCATTACTGTGGCCATGGGGACATCAGAGGAAGACTCCACCAGGGAGGAGGCTGCCTCCGGACCCGCTAACCAGCAGCACCGCCTGCCCCCGCGCCCCCTGCACCCACCTGAGAGCAGAGCTGGTGCATCACGTGCCCAAACTCATGGAAGTAGGTCTCCACCTCGTCGTGCTGCAGCAGGGAGGGGGCATCCGGGGTGGGCTTGGTGAAGTTGGCCACCATGGCCGCGATGGCGATCTGGCGGCTCCCGTCCTGCCGCAGGCAGCCCGGCTGCAAGCCAAAGCAGGCCGCGTGCCCGTACTTCCCTTCCCTGGGGAAGGAGGCCGTGTCAGGCCCAGCCAGGGATCTACTCCATCCCCCAGCTGGCCCAGAGAGGCCCATAAGGGTCCCCGATTCCGCCACTCTCTGACTCTGCAGCCCCCAATCAACCCGGAAGACTGGACAGATCGAGAGGCTCGAGCTTCCTTCTCAGGAGCGGGGGTCCTGCCCCACCACCCGTCCCCCCCCGCCCCACTCGGGCAGAACCTCCCGGGCACCCACCCGCCTCCCTGGACGGTGAACGTTCCCGGCCCCTCACCTGGCCCCGCGCTGTGGCGGACACAACCTATTTCACAGATGGAAACGCTGAGGCTCAGAGAAGGGTCGCCCAGCTCACACGCACCTCGGGTAAAGGTCCAGGTAGAACTTCCCGATGACCTTCCCGGAGGCCGAGTCCCTCACGCAGTACAGCTTCACATCTTCGTGCCACACGGTGGCGTTCTCCTCCAGGTTGAAGGTTAGCCCTAGCAGCTCCTGGTAGATGCTGAGCAGTCCCTTGGTGACCACCTGCATGGGGAAGTACTCCTTGAGCAGGTTCTGGTCCACGCTGTAGCGGGTCTCCTCCACCTGGTTCATGTAGTAGCGCATGTCCCAGGCGTTGATGCGCCCGTCGAAGTCCAGGCCCCGCTTCTCGCACTCGGCCTTCTTCAGCTCCAGGATCACGGCCCGCTCCTGCTCCCCGAGGGGCTTCAGCTTCTGGGCCAACTCGTCTGGGGAGGACACAGGGGAAGGCAAGGCTATACCTCCTGCGGCGGCCGCCCCCACAGGCCCCAGGCCGCGGCACGATGGCCCCGGCGCCCCACCCGGGAGGAAGGCCCGGGCCGCCAGCACAACTCAAACACGGGTGATACATCGCCCTCAGCAGCCAGGGGGGCTCTGCCCCGTCCACGAGCGGGAAAGGATGGCCACAGTGGGGACGCTGGCCCAGAGCTCATGCCAGGAAGCCACAGGGCCAGGCGGACTCAGCCTCACCCCAGAGCCCCATGCTTGGCTGCTGGGCTGGGGCCCCTCGAGGCTGAACAGGGTTAGGGAGGTGTCGGGATTCCCTCTGGGGTGGACAGGACACAGCTCTCCGAGGCGCTTGCACGTCGCAGTCAAGAACCACCCAAACGCCGCTCCTGGGACCCATGGCAGGAGGCTGAGGGGAGGCAAGGCTTACCTAGGAACGTGGCCACCACCTGGCTGCTCTTAGCCATGTTCATCTCCAGGACGTAGTCGGCGTGCGTGCTGAACCCCAGCAGACTGGACTTCTGGGCCCGCAGGGTCACCAGCTCTCTGAGGATCGCACAGTTCTCCTAGAACCGACCAGCAAGCAGCTCTGTGGGCGCCGGGACCCAGCTGGCTCGTTTCCCTCCCTCCTTTCCCTGGCCTAGATTTCGGTGCCCGCCACGTGACCCTGCCATAACGCCTGAGTCTCTATGAACCCTCAAGTCTCATCTGGACCCAGTGAGAGCGTAAACTGTGAGGGGTTCTGAGGCCGTGAGTGGAGAGCAACATGGGGCCGGGACTGCAGGAGAGCCTCGGGGGGTGTGCACGGGGAGCTGCCCACCGGTCCAGGCCTGGCCCCAGGCACCTCCGAGGGGCTGACCCAGCCAAGCAAACTCACGGGACCAACACAAAGTGAAACGCATGGGACTCGTTTCCAAGGGAAAGAGAGGGTTGTGCAGAACGCAGCGCTCACGGGGTGCCTGGTGGCTGCTGGGTGAGCGTCCGACCCAGGACTTGGGCTCAGGTCATGATCTCACAGTTCATGAGTTCAAGCCTCACGTTGGGCTCTGCGCTGATGGCGCGGAGCCTGCTTGGGATTCTCTGCCTCCCTCTCTCTGCCCCTCCGCCAAATATTAAAAACAAAAACAAAAACAAAAAACAGAATGCTCCTACCAATCAGGTCCACAAGCAGGAAGTTGAGTGGAAACCTTCCTGACCAGGGGGCTCAGGGGTCGAGGCTGGGGGTGGGACGGGCCACGAGGACGAGGTGATGTCGACCCCACCAGTCCTGATCACAGACCTGAGGGCTCTGCTCTCAACAGTATAAAGTTGCTGCTGACACCCCAGAAGTGGCACGTCCCCACCAGAACCAGAATCCCCGGCTCCTCCATGAGCCACCACCCCCGTTCCTGCAGCCCCCGCCCGTGTGAGCGGGCTTCTCTAGGGCCACATCTCGATCTGAGGGAGGCGACCCGAAAACATCGTTTCCTTAAGGCCAGCGTGGTCGGTCTTCAGTCCGGGAAGCAGGGAACACGGGACCTGAGCACACACTTCCCTGTCACCCTGTAAGGGGCTCAGCCTCCAGCCGGTGGCTCCCGTCCCCCAGCCACGCAAGCACCGTGGTGTCCTCACGGAGGCCGAAGGGCCCCTCCATCACCTGCTGCAGACACTGAGCAGGAGGAATGAGGCCGAGGCCACGCTGGGGCGGGGACAACAAACACAAGTGTCCATGTGGGAACAGGTGTCTGAGCGGTGAAGACGCCCAGGGCTGCAGCTCGAGGGCCCAGGCCACCACACAAAACAGAACAAGGGAGCTCGAGCCCGGGGAGCACCACCAGACACAGGGACAAGCAAACGTAAGGCCTGGGAGCAGTGGACACAGACGGCCTGCCAACCACCGAGCCTGGCCCAGAGCATAGGCCTGGCGACTCCCGGGCGCTGCCTCCGCACCTGCTTGCACCGACAGTTGAAGGCCTCCTCCACCTTCCTTCTGGTCTCCGGCACATGGCACTTCTTCAGGAGGGGAAAGTAATGTGGGTACTTGAGGGTGACTTTCAACTTGTCATCCCCAGCCTTTTCCAGTGAGTTCAAAAAGTCCTCCGGGAGCCCTCCTGCAGGAACAAGACCAGGGCTGCTGAGGGCCCGACAAGCTGCCAGGCTTCCAGGCTTCCCTCCCACAGGCGGGGACGGGAGCCTACAGGGGACACACCCTGCAGGGGTCACGCCCGGCCTCCCCACCCTCAGCCCCTCCTGGAAGATGTGGCGCTCCGGCCCTTCCCACCAGGCTCCTAGGGAGGAGCAGCGCCACTCGGCTCAACCCTGGACAGAGGGCTTCTGGGGGCTGCAGTCTCTTCCCTCATCCTTCCCTGGACAGCAGCACCTGCGGAGGACAGATGACCCCTGCGGCCCTCGCCATCCTGGTGGCCGCACTTCTGCAACAGCCTCCCCCCCCCAGCTCCCCACCCCAGACCCCTGCAGCTCACACTGAACATCTCCAGGGGCCAAGGCCTCACACCCCTGGCTCTGACCTGCCCACACCTCCTTGAAGGCCAGGCTGGGGCCCTCACCTCAGTACAGGTGGGAAGGGACGCTCTGGAGCAGGGTGGACGGAGCCGGGCAGGGCACAGCTTGGGAGGTCACAGCTTCCAGGCTCGGCGTGTAAACACAGGCGTGCAGACGCCCATTTCTACTCTGCCACAGGGCCTGGGAGCAGTGAGCACACCGGCACCCACAGCTGTTTCTAGACATCAGGCAGGGCAAGGACAAAACGGCCTGGGGCACGAGTCCCAAAGAAGCTGCTCGAGAAAACACAGGGACACCTCCACCTGGAGGAGCTCTCACGGTTGCACTGAGACCATCTTGAGCATCGAGTTAGTAGAGACAGCAGCAGACCCCAACCCACTGAATGACGGGCCCCGTCCACACTGACGACTGCTGATAAATCTAGCAAGTGGGGGAGGGAAAGCTGCCTTATGAGGGACAAACACAAGGAACGATGGGGTCGGAAGCCTGTCCACAGGAGCTTCCCCTCACGGTGCGGCGTGAGCAGCAGCAGCCCCAAGGCGCCTCTTGGGGGCCTGTGAGCTGGGAGAGCAGCTGGGACTCGGGGAGGGGGATAGAGAGAGAGAGGCGGTGTTGCCGTAACTGAACACCGACTCCCTCTTTGGCAACCGGAAGAAAACAAGCGCCACCAGACTCCTGGCCTTGGTCACTGCCCCGCCCGTCCCACGGCCGCCAGAGCTCCGCGGGGGTCCCCGGCCGCCTATACGGGAGGCCGGCCCAGCGGACGGCGTGGGTGAGCAGATTCGTCTGCCCAATTCCAGAGACCCAGGACCCTCCCCTGCCCGGGAAACATGGCGGGCATCTGCCCTTAAACGTGGGGTCCACGTGGAGGGACCTGCCGCCCAAGGCCCCAGGAAGGAAACCAGAACGAAGGGCGACAGAGGACGGCGCCGAGGGACCTGCCAGCCCCTGTTCAGGAGACTCGAGTCCGTGGCACCCCTAAGAGAAAGCTGCCCTCGGGGGCCTCTGGCGGCCAGGCCGAGCCCCCGCCCCCCATCCCCGAGACGGTTGCTACAGGACCACTGCCACAGCGCCTCACCGCCTCACGGGGGACGGGTCGGAAACCCGGTCCCCGAGCCCCTGGCAGGGCTCTCCCAGGCGGCAGCAAACCCGCCCGCCTGGGCTCTTCAGAAGCGTCCACGGCAGGAAAGGTGGGAAGAAAACACTTTCGTGAACGGCTGAGGAGTGGCTCAACAAGAAAGGAGCCTGTAAAGACAGGATGCTCCCCGACATGACTCTGACTGGGAAGCAAATACGAAGAGTGTCCTCAGGGGCACCTGGGGGCTCCATACGTTAAGCATCTGACTTTTGCTTCAGGCACAATCTCACTGTTCATGAGTTTAAGCCCCGCATCAGGCTCTGTGCCGACAGCTCACAGCCTGGGGCCTGCTTGGGATTCCGTGTCTCCCTCTCTCTCTGTTCCTCCCCCCCACCCACCACACATGCTCTTTCAAAAATAAACATTAAGGGGCGCCTGGGGGGCTCAGTCGGTTAAGCATCCGACTTTGGCTCAGGTCATGATCTCACGGTCCGTGAGTTTGAGCCCCGCTTTGGGCTCTGTGCTGACAGCTCAGAGCCTGGAGCCATTTCAGATTCTGTGTCTCCCTCTCTCTCTGCCCCTCCCCTGTTCATGCTCTCTCAGTCTCTCTCGGTCTCAAAAATAAATAAATGTTAAAATAAATAAATAAATAAACAAATAAATAAATAATAAACATTAAAAAAAAAAAAAAAAAAAAGGGCACGTGGGACAGCACTTGGGACAGCAGAGTAAGGAAGCCCAGACGGGTCTCCTAGGAGGTCTGCTGTTCAGGGCTCCACCTCCCAAGTGCAAGGTGTACACGGAGGGGCCAAGGATGGCCTCAGTCCTGGGGAAGGCTCACGAGGCCGCGGACAGGGGTCTGACAGTGAAAAGGATGCGTGCAGCAGTGTCCACGTAAACGGACAGAACGTGCAACGTCAGCTGGGGGCCGGCACAGGCTGAGTACACAGGGCTTCCCACTGTGCTGTTCCTGCAACTTTCCTCCAGCTGTGAAATTTTTCAAAACTAGACATTTGGGGAAAGAGTGGAAAAAAGTAAAAACTGAACTTTCCCTTCAAAATGCCCACGTCCGGCCGGATTTGGGAGCAGCAATCAGCCAGGACTCAGCCCAGCCCCTCTCGGAAGGTTACAGCGAGAAGAGCAGCAGGTAGGGGCCTTACGGCTGAGACCTCCTCGGCCTAACCCAGCGCTCCTGCCGCTGCTCAAGGAAGGATCTAGAAACGTTGATTCCAAAGTGCTGAGCGCTCCAAGTGAAGAAACCCCCTCCCCAGGGCGGTGAGACATAAATCCCCCCCCCCCCCCACTTGGAAAGCCTGTGGGAGGTCAGCACCGCCCCCGCCCCCCGCGCCCCAGGCCCTGGGCCAGTACCCAGCTCCTCTCGAGTGAGCGGCAGGAAGGTCGTGTCCTCATTCAGGTTCTTGTTGAAGTCGATGCACAGAAGACTCAGCTTCTTCTTGATGCTCTTGATTTTCTGGAGGGAGGAGCACAGCCGTGAGGAGCACAGCCTCCGGGACTGGGGGCTCCCCCCTGCAAGGAAAAGTGGGAGAAGCGGGAAAAGCAGGCAGAGCCGTCTGCACGCAGACACCCACCGGCCATGCCGAGCGGCCTCGGTGACCCCGGGGACCTGGGCTTGCGTCCCCAACTGTTGTGCGTCCCCAGCCAAGAGCCTTCTGGACCCTATTCCCTTCAGAGTCTGCAGCTTAGGCATTTGGATATTTTGACAGAGGAGCGGGGCTAAGCCTCAGGGAGGAAACTTCTGATGGGGGGGGGGGGGGGGCGGTGTGTGCCCTGGGGTCACAACATCTGCCCACCACTGCCTCAGGGGGGGCCCTGGAGCCCAGCCCAGGCCTCGGGCATAACAGCTGCTCTGTGCCGGGAAGGTCGGGCAAGTGTGGCTGACAGCTGTGCGGTGACCTGGGGGCTCCTCGGGTGAGACCCAGGCTCAGAACCAGCCCGCATGGTTGCACTGAGCCTCCGTTGGCCATGACCCTGCGCCGGGCACTTCCACTTATTTCCTGATCTCGCCGAAGCCTCACAAAACCAAACGCGGCCGTGCCAATCAAGGTTCTGAGGCGTGAAAGCAGCTCGTGCCCCAGGAAACAAGGCACGGCTTCGGCTTCAGGGTCCCCATCCGGCCCACGGCCAGTGTCCTTCCTCCACCCGGAGCCCCCCGTGTCTCTCCCAGCGCAGCGGCTCTCAAGTCACAGTCAGGACTTTCAACAACGTGATGACAAAGCTTTAAGCACAACCCTGCAAGCGTGTGGGTGGCTCAGCCGGAGGAGCATGAGAGTCTTGATCTCGGGGTCATGGGTTCAAGCCCTAGGTTGGGCATAAAGTTTACTTAAGGGAAAAAAAAAAAAGTACAACTGTGCTTCTGTTGCTCTGGCTGAGTTTATCACCTGCGCCCACAGAAGCTGAGACACCACACTGGATTCCAGATCCCACGGTTCCAAGATGGAATTCGACTCAAGTCTTACCAGCATTGGTTTTAACCACAAGCACGCCTCATTTCCCTGATTCTCCAACCAGAAGGTAGAATCAGTTCTAAGTGAGAAGAGAGACACGGTCACTGAGCTCTGGGTGTGGATCTGGTATCTGCTTTAACTGTGTCTTTTGTCTCCTGTGCCCTGGTGCTTTCCTATCGGGGGCCTTGCTGACCCCGGAGGGAGGGCTTTTCCTAAGGGTGGCCAGTTTCAGGGGATGGTACCCAGCTCACCCGTATGTGTGCCTCATGTGCAAACCAGCCAGCCCAGAGCCCATGTCCCGGCCATCCCCTCTGTGTGGCTGCGGGGCCTTCAGAGAAAATGAGAAGGGAGTGGAGCGGACAGAGACCCCCAGCGATTAACCCAGGACGGGGGCAGGTGCAGCCCTGCTCGCCCTCTGCCCCAGAAGGGAATGCAGGCGATGCCATCCACGACTGGGGCTTTTGATGAGCAACTCGTATATGCAGTCTTCGTTCCCATTCCTGGCACACGGCTCCTAAACCCTTGGAATTAGTGACAACACGACACTGAAACAGCTCAAGAGATGAGGTGTGGGGAACACTGTGCTATCTCTTACCAGCCCTTTCCACCACACTTGAGTGCAACCTAATGAGATGCCTTTGGAAAGCCCCTAGGATGGGGGCAGGTGGCCAAGGAAGTCCCTCCTGCCTACTTAGGGAGTCAGTCACGGATGGAGTGACTAGTCGGGCTGCAGTGATGTGGCGGCCACAGAAGCCCTAAGGCACAGGGTTAAGGGAGTTTCCAGCTGGTGAACACGTGGAGGTGCCCATGAGGGCGAAGCACACAGGGTACCGAAGCTCCGTGCCTCCCCCCAACCCCGACCTTGCCCTGTGCTTCTCTCCCAGCTGGCGGTTCTAGGTGGTACCCTTCACGATAGATCAGTAAGGGGAAGTAAGCTTTTCCCGAGTTCTCTGAGCCACTCTGTCGAATGAATTAAACCCGAGGGAGGAGTGCCGGTCGGTCAGAACCAAGGGACACCCTGGACTTGTGGCCGGTGCCTCAGGTCGGGGCGGCGTGGAGGGGCCGAGCCCTGATGCTGTGGTTTCTGACACTAGCTCCGTGTACACGGGTCAGAACTGAGTGCTGGCATCACGGAGGACTGGATGGTGCGGGCAACCCCCGCCACCCCCCGCCCCCCCCGTGTGGGGTCAGAAGGAAGCCATGCCGTCACAGCAGAGTCCTGAGAACAGGAGACCCACAGCCAGAGCGAGCTTCTCCTTTACTGCCATTGCACCCAAGTCACGGAGAGGACCCCCTGAGCCCTGCCACCTGCCCCATGCGCTCTCCCCGCAGCCGAGGCAGCGCCACGCTCTCAGGAAAGCCTCACCAGGACCCTGGAGGATCCGAGGCAGAACGGGTGCAAAGAGAGAGCTGCTCCACATAGACCGCCCTGCCCGGAACCGAGGCAATAGAGCGCACACCAGGACTCAGGCGGTGCCCGCGATCGCAGGCCCTCTCCCCCCCACCCCCCAGCTGGCACTCACCTCCTGAGTATCTTTGGGCAGGTGGAGCCCATTCCTTCTGCCCAGCTTGATCAGTCGCTCCAGGTACCGCACTGCCTCTGGCCTCAACGAGTCCTTCTGGATTTTTTCCTGGAGTAAGAAAGTCAAGGCTGTTTATAACGAAAAGCCGTGATGCTGCTGAATGTTGGTGAGGCAGCAGGGAAACTGGGTCGCTCACTCCAACATCACCGGAGGGAGCATGAAATGGGGCAGCCGCCCAGGAGAGCAGTTTGGCACAAAACGTGCGACTACCACCCGACTCCGCAGCTGCACTCCGGGCGTTTGTCCCAGAGAATGAAGACTGGGGTCACACAACACCTGTTCACAAACACCTACGGGGAACAGCCCAAACGAAGAGCAGCCCAGAGGGTCTTCCCCTGGTGAACAGTTACGTGGGAATGAGTCTGGGGGGCTGCATCAAGGTCTTTAACCCGGTGGTGACACTGACCGGTTCTGCAATACGTTACGCGGGGGAAACCGGGCAAAGTACAGACAGGCGCTCTCCAAGCTATTTCTTCCCGCTGCACGCTGACCCGCAAAGATCTTAAAACGAGAATACAAGACACCGCTTGTGCTTCCACAGGCCACCCGCCTGTCCGTGCACCAAAGCACACTCGTGTGCCTTCCTGCCATCGAGGGGACACGGCAGCAGGTGCTAAGACAACGAGCAGAGAATCATCTCGGTTCACTTCCGACATCAGCAGCCGTGGCCCAGGAGGCAGGACGATAGCTCTAGAGGGCACCCAACAAGGTCAGGAAAGTAAAAAGATGTGCTGGACGGAGGGAAGGCTTAGAAAGTCCTAGGCACAGAGCACGTGAGTGCGGTCAGTTAAGCGTCTGACTCTTGGTTTCGGCTCAGCTTATGATCTCACGGCTCGTGAGTCTGAGCCCCACGTTGGGCTCTGTGCTGACCACAATGAGCCTGCTTGGAATTCTCTGTCTCTCTCTGTCTCTTTCTGCCCCTCCCCAACTCGTGAGCACACGCTTGGTCTCTCAAAATAAATAAACGTTAAAAAAAAAAAAAAAAAAGTTTTTTTAGGCATCTTATATTTTATTTTTGCATTCCTGCCCACTTCTGCCATTTTTTTCATGTTTTTTATTGTGGTAAAATACAACGTAAAACTTACCACCTTAGCCACTGTTAAGCGCATGGTTCAGCGGCGTTAAGTGCACTCACACTGTCACACAGCGATGCCCACCAGCCACCCACAGGGCTCCTCACTCTCTACCTTCTCAAGTCTGAGGAACAGAACGATCACATCTAGAGAGGTTCTGACCCTCCAGTGCCACCTGGACACCGGTCTGTCCCCCCACCTCCCGCCCCCCGTCTTCCACCTCCAGCGGGCCTAGTGCGTGCCCCATCAGCCGCGTCCCGGGGCTGAGCGGACGCTGGGCTTGTCGCTGTCCCCTCACCTGCAGCCAGACAATCCTCTGGTATACATCCTGCCTCATGCTCATTTCCACGTCAAATTCAGACAGCTTTTTGTCTGCCTCTGTGCTGGCCGTCCGAATGTCCTTGGATGGAGAGACGTGCTGGGGGAAGTCAAGGATATTCCTCTGAACTGAAACAGGGAAACAGGACAGGTGTGAAAACGGGCCCCGGGTAGAAACTGGCAAGTATCGACCTCACCCTGGCCCGGCACGTAGCCCACCCGCACGTCTCCATGTTCCATGAACACTCTCCACGCCGGGCCCTGGGGTGGGCACTGGAAGAAAGGAACACTGGCACCCATGCCCATGTTCTTGGGGACCTCACAGGCCAACGGGAACAGACTCAACTCACAATACTCCAAGGTCCATGAAGGACCGTTAACAGAGGAGTCTGACAAGATGGGGACAGGCTCCAGTGGCTCCGGCCCAGGAAAGAGCCATGGCTGCTGAGAGCAGTACTTTACGTTCATGAACAATTTTCTAATTTACAGAGCATGCTGACACTCTGTTAAATAAAGGGAACATGGCGGGGGGAGGAGGGGGGCCTGGGGGGCCCAGTTAGTTAAGCATCCGACTTTGGCTCAGGTCATGATCTCACGGTTCATGAGTTTGAGCCTCGCTTTGGGCTCTGTGCTGACAGCTCAGAGCCTGGAGCCTACTTCAGATTCTGTGTGTGTCTCTCTCTCTGCTCCTCACTGGCTCACGCTGTCTCTCAAAAATAAACATTTAAGTAAGTAAGTAAATAAGTAAATAAATAAAGGAAGCATGAATAGCCATAACAACATAAGCTTTAATTTTCTTTCCTAATTCTTTTCAAGCTTATTTATTTTGAGAAAAAGAGAGGGTGCATGTAAGCAGGGGAGGGGCAGAGAGAGAGGGAGAGAGAATCCCAAGCAGGCTGTGCTCAGCACAGAGCCCAACAGGGGGCTTGGCCTCACCAACCTCAAGATCATGACCTAAGCTAAAATCCAGAGTCGGATGCTTAAGCAACAGAGCCACCGGCGCCCCATAAGAGCATCAGCTTTAACAAGTATCACCTGACCCAGCACCCCACTCTCAAGCACCCACCCTCGTGAAATGAGAACACGTGATCACACAGAAATCACATACATGCACAGCAGCAGGCCCAGTAATGACCAAATAGTAGAAACAGCCCAAACACCCATCAAAAGTGCACGGAGACACACGTGTCTGGCACGCACAGGAAGTCACTTGGCCGCAAACAGGAGCGAGGCGCCCACACCTGCTGCCCCGTCGTCGGACCCTGAACACACACTGCTCAGAGCAAACCAGACATGAGGTGTGTGAGTCAAGGTGTGTATGATATCCAGAACAGGCTCATCCACAGATGGGAAGGGGGCTGGTGGGTGCCAAGAGCTGAGGAAGGGATGGGGAGTGACTGCCAATGGGGACAGGATTTCCCTTTGGGATGGCAGAATGTTCTAGAATTAGAACACGGTGATGCTTAGACAAGTGACTATAAAAACCACTGAAACGTAGGCTTCAAGTGAGCAAATCGTTAAGGTCTATAAATCAGATCTCAACAGAGCATTTACGTTTTAAAAAGCACATACTCTGGGAAAGAGCTGCATTCAAATCGCAGCTTGGTCATGCCCGGGGCCCCAGGGCAGGCCTACCGCTGGCTGCCCGAGAGGGGACAGTGAAAAGACAGAAACAGCGTCCGTCCGTCTGGGATTTACAGGCTCACAAGCGCCTGTGATCGCACCAAGCACGACAACAAAACAGTGCATGCTGTCAGATCAATGCAGGCAGCTGTGTGAGCAGAGGGGGTGCAGGAAGGGGCTCCTGCGGGGGGTTAATCTGTGATCACAGAGAAGCCCAACATCCTGCAAAGCGGGGGGTGTGGGAAGCCCCGAGACGGGACAGCGTGAGCAACTGCGAGGCCACGTGGCCAGGCACAAAGTGCAGAGGCGGGTCAGAAAGGGGGAACCGTGCAGCACAGGGAACACCACCGAGGACCCTGGCCTCCGTCCAGAGGGCAGTGGAAAGACAGAGGGGCTGGCTGGGGGGAAGGCCATGATCCAGTCTTAGTCTCCTCTAAAATTCCGTGGGCTACTGAGAGGAGACAGAAATAAAAGCCCGCGGGAGTGAAGTGGGGGAGAGACTAAAGGTCGTCTGGCAGGGCCACGTCCAAGAAGCAGGAATTAGCATCAGGCAATGCCCGCGAGCCTCTCTGGAAGGAGATGGGAAGGGGAGCCTGAGGCACACCCGCCTGAAGGCGGCGGAGCAGCCCCTGCCATCCGGCACACCCCGCACAGGAGGCTCCTGGAGAACCCCGCTGCCAGGATTCCCAAAGGCCCCCCGGAAAAGGACTTGTGCTAGAGATCCGGGGGCTCGGAGTTCTCCGTCCCAAGACTTGCTTGGTCTTCTGTCCCCTTGCCATCAACCTCCACACAGGGGCTCTGGGAAGCAGGGCTGTAGGTATGTGACCGAGCACCTCATCCTTCCCTCACAAAGGGAGCAAACAGACCCCAAGGGGAAGACGAGGATCCAGGTGGGTGGTGATGAGGGCCCCTGACGGCATCAGGTTACCCAAAGCACAGGGGGGAGGCAGCGGGGAGAAGAGAGGCAAAGGGGTCCCAGTTCAGTCGCCCAGAGAGAAAACACAGCTCTCCTGTGACACGAAAGGGGTAAGAAGGGGCTCTGGTTTCGGGGCTGGCACCCGAGCTGACTCCTGGAGAGAAGAGCGGTCACACGTGCTGTCCCGCTCTGAGCCCTCAGATGACACAGCCCAGAACTAAGTATGCCAGGCCACGAGTGCAGTAGGGTGTGTAGGAGAACCAGCCCTCCAGGCTGCCCCTGGCCTGGCCGAGGGATCCTTTACGGCCCCTGGGGAGTAGGCCGCCTCCCCCGAGGCTGGGCGCTTCCGCCTCCCCGCCTGCGTCCTGACCTGGATTTACCTGTGTAGGACACCTCCGCGTCAGCCAGCGCCTTGAGGGTGCTCTCGTAGGACACGTCTTCAAACTTCTGGGAGCCCACCTGGTCATACACACGCTTGGTTTGCTCGATGAGCTCCACAGTGAGCTCCCCTATTTGCTGGGCGCTCAGGTCCCACCGCAGGTAGTTCACCTCGGAGCACAGGGCCGCTGTGTCCAGGGCATCTCCGGCACAGGCTAGACAGAGAAGACAGAACCCCACACTGAATGTGTCTGCTTCAAGGGCAGAATTAGGGTTAGAGTAAGTAAGGGCTGGAGGGCAAGGCCAGGAGCACCGTTTCCCCATGCAGGTTGACAAGGACCGGGGGCTCTATGGGGGTACACAGGTTGACGGATCCTCTAAAGCACACGAAGATTCCGCACCCGGGAGACACCGGGTGACCTGTGGGGATGCCTGCACTTGTCACGACGGGAGAGTGATGCTACTTCATTGGGCGGCGGGGTCTGGGGATGCTGCTCAACACCCCCAAGCACCTAGGATGCCCCATGATGACCCAGCCCCGACATCGGCCGGCTGGGGCGGATGCTTGGCATACACCTGCACTCCACGGGGTTAATTTGTTTGATTACTACCTCCGACGTCCCTTGTCGTACTGTGACGTTTGCACCATATTACTTACCTAAAATAGGGGAATTCCCGAGTCCTGAACATCCCTACCACGAGAATTTTTGGATAAGAGATTAATGGTCTAGAACTGCTGTCACGGGAACTGCTGTGTGGTGTTCAGGGTAAAGATGTTTTGCTTTCGTCCCCTCACTGAATTCACAGCTCTGTACTCTGGGACCTATGTGGCCCCCATTTTGCAGACGGGGGTCCTGAGATTTGGAGAATGCAAGTCTCGTGCCACGATCCCACACCAGCAAGCAGCAGAGGCGGGGGCTCAAGCCCGTGCAGTCGGACTTCAGCTCCAACGCTGCGAACTAGCATACTGTGTGCACCCCACCTTTCTCAGCATCTCATTTGCAGGTGGGGCTGCCCCTTTCCCTTCCCAGGGCTCCACTTACACTCAGGATTCCAGTCCAACCTTTACTGGAGTCTGTATCAGAGGCTGGCAAAGTCTGTCTCTGCACAGCCCATAAGGTAAAGGTGACGAAGAAGGAGATTATGTGACTTGCCAAGACTGAACTAATAAGCCCTTTACAGGCTGGTCTGCTGACCCTTGGTCTAGATCATCCCGACTCCACTGGGTCCTGCACAGCAGGTTTGGCCAGTTGGTTTTGCCAACTTCCCTGCGCTCAGGCACACTGGCTTTCTTCAAGGTATCTCCCAGGCCTTCCCACAGGTTGCCCCCTCTGCCCGGAGCCCCGACCCTGCCAATCTTCCTTTCTTGAATGTCCTGCTGGCATCCCTGTAGCACCTGTAGGGCTCAGATGGCTACACCTTCCCCCAATTTCTTGTCGAGTTAATGAACAGAGGCCTGTCCTGTGTGAGCCCCCAGCAGAATACGCAGAAGCCGCTCCAGGAAACACCCACCTGTGCCCCATTTTTCCCTTCCAGCATGGCGGGGAGGGGAGCAGGGCCACAGTGGTCCTGGACAAAGGGGGACGGATCTTCGCAGGGTGCTGTGTTTGGCATCCCTAGGACAGGGCTTTTAACAGTATTATCAACACCTGTGTCTGGGTCACGCTCTGGGGTGGGGGCCACCCTGGGCACTGTACCGTGTTGAACAGCACCCCTGGTGCCCATCCACTCGATGCCAGGAGCACCCCGAGTCATGACAACCACAGATGTCCGCAGACATTGCCCCAGTGTCTGCTGGGGAGGCACGATCTCCCCGGCTGAGGACCACTGACATCTGCTACGTGGGAGAAAAAAAAAAAGTCTCTTAGGCCAAGACAGGCCAGGTATTCTGGCCACGTGACTGCTCCGAGTTTACGGAAAATCTTTGTGCCTGCAGAGCATTTTAGACTTCAGAACCGCAGCAGAGAGAAGCTGTGGGTCTGGGTTAACTGGTAGCCGAGGGCTCCAGACGCTCAGGAAAGGTGGGAGACCCGTGTAAGCCAGAACTGTCAGCCAAACTTCCCGGAGGGAGCTAGGATTTGAAACACTGGAGCAGACGCTCCCGTTCTGCAGTATCTACAGATCCCCACCCCCGAGCCGGGTCTCCAAGCTAACAACCCTGCAGCACACAAGGCAGACAACACTCCCCGAATAACCCTAGCTGTGATTTACCATTAAATGCAATATCGTCACAGCCAGCTGGGAGAAAGAACTGGGGGAAGACAAACCGGGAAGAGAAAATGCCAGGAGGCATCATACGACCCCCGGGGAATTTTCTATAATCCCACACGCACATCCTATCCCTCCCATAACGAAAACCCTTTCACGACGCCCTTTGCCCTTCCAGGGCTGTGCTCCAGCCAGAATGACTTGTTGCTACGCAAACGCGTTGACCCTCGCAGCTCCGGCCACCTGGGACAGGCCTCACGCAGGTCTTGGCGGCACCGCCGCTTCTCCACTTTGGGTCCTGGCTGATATGCCGCTTCCTCCGAGAAGCCCTTCGGGACCGCCCTCAGCCCCACCACTGACCACTCTCTAAGGCGCTCGCTTGCTTTCCTGCTGGCTGAACGTCTGTCTCCGACTCTGGAACTCCGCCTAGAACTCAGGGTCTCCCCTGGAGTCGGCACCCCCTGGGCCCGACCCGCCCTTAGCGGCCGCGACCTGGAGTTTGTTGAATGAGTGAACCGCTGGAAAAGCTGGCCCATTCATTCGGCCGCCGAGGGAACGGGATCTCCGGCTCACCGACGCATCCCCGCCAGGCTCCAGTCACTCGGGGGTCACTGGGCTCGGGTCCTAGGCCCAAGTCGCGACTCCGGGAGGCGAGAAGCTGGAGGGGATGCCGGGGTCCGGGGAGCGGGGCCCCGCCTCGCGCCAGCCAGTACCTGCGGGGGGCTTCATGGCGGGCGGGTGTGCACCGGCGATCCCTTCCTCCACCTGGTCTGCCTCGGTCCGCCTCAGCCGCGGCAACCTGCCGCTTCTGTCCGCTCAGGGGCCGCAGCAGCCGGGACCGAGGTGCCCGCCGCCCGCGCGCCCGCTGAATCCTGGGAGCGCGCGTGCGCCGAAGAACAGAGCGCACGCGCGCCCCCAGCACCGCCCACACACCCGTGGCGGGGCTTTGGCACGCTATCGCACTCTGCGCACGCGCTGGAGCCCTCCCCGCTCATCATTGGCTCGCGCGGCGAGAGGGAGGAACCTCCGGGGAGGCCCGGGAGGGACGTTTCCATGGAAACCACACACAGAGGTTGCTTCAAAATCTGTGTGCATGCGGTTCTTTCTGCCGGTAGTTCTCTGTCTGGGCTTCCAGCCTCAGTGTTAATCCGTGCTTGTCACCTTTCTATCTTACAGTTGTGTATTTGGCTAGTTTTGCAGGTTTTCCCTTCACCTAAGGATCACGTTAGTGATCCCTTACCATACTCGTCTCAGGCTCTTTTTGTAGATTATCCCAACCAGCATCCTGCCCAGCTTCCTGCACCTAACGAAGATGAGGCGCTCCACGAGTACCAGCAGAATCCGGTGAATCAATTAAACACACTTTTTTTTTTTTAATCGGGAAAGCTTCAGAAAATGAATCTACGAGTTCAAACAGGTGTTTTGAGACGGTGCAGTATCCTAACCTGTAACTATTGTCCATTAAAACGAAAAACGAAATCTTGATCTAAGGCGCCCAGGAAGAAAAACATACCAGAACTAAAATGGCCAAAGAACACACTCCCCTTATTTCTGCAAAAGAAATTAAATCTCCGGGCTTTAAACATGCATGCGTTTTAAATAGGATAAAAGTGAATTCGGAGAACCCTTCTTGCAACTTTAACGGTGGTCAGTTGTGGGTCTTCCTAGAGACCGTCCTCATCGCTCACCTTTTATTAAGCACAGCAAGTTTTATCCTACTTAATAATCATTTCCACTGTTCTCCATACCTGGAGGGTTTTTTTTAAGGTTATTTTATTATTATTATTATTTTTTTTAGAGAGAGTGCTTAAGTGAGGGAGGTGAAGAGAGAAAGAGGGAGAGAGAATCCCTGGCAGGCTCCGTACTGTCAGCCCAGAGCCTAGGGCTTTAATTCAGGAGCCATGAGATCAAGACCTGAGCCGAAACCCAGAGTCAGATGCTTAACCAACTGAGCCACCCAGGCACCCCATACTTGGGAGGTTTTTTTTGCCTCATCCTCCAAATCCACATCTACAAGAAAGATCTTCCTTAACCATCACAGCCAGATTACCTCCCCAATCATAATCACCGCACGCCGTTTTATCATCAAGCGAAAGGTGTTAATTTACATACTAGTTTACGAGTTCGTCAACCCCAGTAGGAGTAACGAGAGCAGGCACTTTCCTGGTTTTGATAGTTGCTTTGCAAAACATTTGCTGACTATTAGGCACCTGCTGTAAACAAATATATCTGTATTCCTTTACGTCTTATAGATGGAATGAATGAAAGAATGCATTTGTGGCCGCCCGGGTGGATGGGTGGGTGAATAAACGTAAAACATAGCGTGTAACAGTCACTGGCATTCACAGAGCCCCTGCGCTGCTCTGGGCGCCAGATACTAACCTGAGCCACCCCACGTGGCCGGCTCGGTGCCACGTGACCGGCTCTGCCAAACGCGCGGGAGTCCGCCACTATCCCACGATGCACCGCGCTGTTACCGCTCGGGAGGGAACGACAGTCCTGATTTCCGGCCTCCAATCGGTCGCAGAGGTCAGTTGCCCTAACGACCAGCTAGCCCCCCCCAACCCCCCTCCAACGCCTGAATTACGTCACTTCTCCCCACGCCCGTCTTGATAATTGACGCGCCTGCGCAGAATGAAAGCCAACGAGCGCCGCCTCCTTCCGCGCAAGCGTCGCGGCCGGGGGCGGGGCCGGGTAGCGCTGCGGTGCGCAGGCGCAGCCGTCGGCGGGTCGGCGTTCGGCCGCCAGTGAGGTGAGTGGGGGGTGTTCGGTGCTGAGCCAGACGGGCTTAGGGTCCGCGGCTTGAAGCTCCCGGGGCTCAAAGGCCCGTAAAGAGAGCTGGGGCTGGGGCTGGGGCGGCCGCGGTCCGCTGGGTGCTGTGAGTGGGCGGCGCGAAGGGGAAACTGAGGCAGGGCGGCGTCGGGCAGGCCCTCGCCAGTCCTGGTCCGCCTCACCCGGACCCGAGGCCCGGCAAGTGCTGGTTCGAGGTGAAACTGCAAGTGAAAGTGCTCCGCAAGCAACGAAGGTGTCTTCTGCCCGGAAATACGGTCCCTTTGAATCAGGTATCCCGTTAGTGGGGCTCCGGTCGGTGTCCTGTCCCAGCGCCGCCACTCTCCACCTGGCTGACCTGGCCAGCCTCTTGGGTTCCCGGAGCCTCATTTTCCCCCTCTGTAAAACGGGTGTAGTCGCGGTCCCTGTCTGATGTTTGTGGGTGGGGGCGGTGGTCCTTGGGAAGATTGAGGCCACAGGGACCGGCGCAAAGCGAGAGCTCAGTGGGGTCAGCAGGTGTTAGGGGCTTCTGTATATTGACCTAAAGGCGGGAAGAGTCAGCCCCACCACCTCTCGCTGGCTGTGTGAGCTTGAGGAAGTCGCTTGCCTCTCTGAGCAGCGCTTTCCTTCTAGAATAGGGGCCGTAGGAGAATGCGCTTCTTAGGGTCGCTCTGAGGTTAAGTAAACAGAACATTCTGTGACCAGGCTCCTGCTGCTTGTTAAGAGCGTACTGGAGAACCGCTAGGTTTCTTATTAGGTGTCAGAAAACGTGTGCGCAGCCCGCATCCCTCAGGCTGCAGGATCTTCCTGTGCCCTTTAGTTTTCCATCTCTGATTATTCTGTCTGCTTTTCCTCTCCCCAGACCGGTGGTTCTGTCACCCTGGGGGACACAGGGCGGTGTCTGGGGGACATTTGTTGTCACGACTGGGTGTGATCTTGGCGCCGAGTGGGTGGGGCCAGGGTGATGCTCAACACCCTGCGGTGCCTAGGACGGTCCATGAACGGTCCACAGTGTCCTCAGTGCAGAAGTTAAGCCCTGCTCCAGACCAGTGCGTCTTCGCCAGCACGAGCTGTGTACATGGGGTTGGTGAGATGAACCCCAAGATATTCTGTGCACGTTTTGTGGGGAGAGGAAAGAGCACTTGGAGTGGAGGCTCTGGAGTCAGACTGCTGGGTTCAAAAGTCCGGGTTTGTGTCTTAGCTGGGTGACCTTGAGTGGCACCCCCGTCTTTCTAGTGTCCGTGTTTTTTTCTGTAAAATGGGGACAGGGTAGACAAGCCAAGGTCTCAGCAAACTGTGATTGGGGGGTCAGACCCAGCTGCAACTTGTTTTCCTGAACGAAGCCACGCCTCCATCGCAGACCCCTTAACCGTGGCTGCTGTTGCACAAGAGGAAAGTTGAGTGGTTGCCACAGAAACCCTGTGGCCCGGGAAGCTTCCTTGGGCCCTTCTCAGAACATGATCACCTATCCCCTCCATAAGCCATTGTGTGAACTGCACTTAGCTCGGGCCTGGAAGGTGCTCAACACTCCAAGGATTTTGCCTGAGGCTTGTAATTTGGTCTTATTGGAAGGGTGAGCCAGCTCCAAAGATAGGGTTATAAGCTCCGCCTCAGATGGAGAGCTGTGGTCTTAACTTGGATCCTACGTTTTTATTTTATTTTTTTTTGCCAAGAGCCAGCACGGGCCCCTGTGGGAAATACTCAGGAAGAGGGTTGAAGGAATAAAGGGAATTTTAGCAGGGAGGCAAGACCCAAGGTTTGTTGTCTCTTCTGCTCTTCCCAAAGAACTTGGTCAGGTGGCTCTGAATTTGACAGGGATCTAACATTTTCCCAAGACTGTATGGCTCAAACACTGCTCAGTGCTGGGGTTCAAAGGGAAGGTGTCTGTCCAGTGGCTCATAGTCGGGGCAAGGGCAGGGGACAGATGACAGACCAAGGAGTTTCAAAGCCCACGAAGCCAGTGATAAGACTGGTACTTGGACTTTGCCAGAAAAAGAGGGCGTCTAGCTCTGAGGCAGCAACCTTGCGGCTCGGTATTGAAGGGAGTTAGACTTTCCAGATGGGTTGGAGCAGTTGTGTTTGAGTGGAGCCCCTGAGGGTTTGGCAGAGGGCCTCACGCGCACACGCGTGACATTTCGGGGGGCTTTTGACGGTTTTAAAGCGTACAGGGCATTCTGGTGGCATTTTAGAAGAACACAGGGCTGCGGCGAGGGTCGTGGGCTCAAGCCTTGAGTTGGCCCTGCTCAGACACTGGAGGTGTGCTAGGTTGAGACACAGGAGTAGAGCACTGACTTTGCACACTGTGAGCAGGGCTCGGGCTTCAGAATGGAGGCGGAATGGGGCGCCTGGGTGGCGCAGTCGGTTAAGCGTCCGACTTCAGCCAGGTCACGATCTCGCAGTCCGTGAGTTCGAGCCCCGCGTCGGGCTCTGGGCTGATGGCTCGGAGCCTGGAGCCTGTTTCCGATTCTGTATCTCCCTCTCTCTCTGCCCCTCCCCCGTTCATGCTCTGTCTCTCTCTGTCCCAAAAATAAATAAACGTTGAAAAAAAAATTAAAAAAAAAAAAAGAATGGAGGCGGAAAGCCCTCGGCAGCGGCAGCGGGCGGTTCAGCTCCCGAGGTGGGGGGAGGCCTCACTTTTTATTTTTTTTAACGTTTGTTTATTTTTGAGAGACGGAGCATGAGCGGGGGAGGGGCAGAGAGAGAGGGAGACACAGACGAAGAGGCTCCAGGCTCTGAGCTGTCGGCACAGAGCCCGACGTGACCCTCGAACCCTTGAACCCTCTAACCGTGAAATCATGACCTGAGCTGAAGTTGCACACTTAACTGACTGAGCCACCCGGGCGCACCAAGGGCTTGCTCATTTTAGCGAGGCATGTCGTTTTTTCCCCTTTCACCAGTTGTAGGCTCGGAAATAAAAGGAACAGAGGCTGATTTTTTCGTTGTTTAATGATGAAATGAAAAGGTGGACTGAGAGCCGGAAGGATTGTGAGGACCACCAGCGGGGCTGGCCCCAGGACCCTGCCACACCCTGGGACTCTGTCCGTCCACCCTCACCAGGCTCACCCGAACTGGGCCCTCCGTGGTGCTTCCTGAGAGCTCATAAAGCACTCACTGTTCAGAGAGCGGGCTGCTTTTGAGAATTTTGTCCAGTGGCCAAAACCCTACAAGTCGTGATTGTTCCGGGTGCCTGGTAGGAGTCGAGGGAAAGTGCTGTCCTTGTGTTTTGCTGGGCCTCACTTTGTGGTGAGCAGAAGGCTCGTTCGTCCCAAAACCCCTGCGTGGAAGTGAGATTTGCAAACTGTCTCGCAAAGAAGCGACAGTTTCGTGGACCACCTGTGTCAGAGGCCCTGTGGGTCCTTGTCGCACCTTGGGGAAGTAGTCCTCGATAGCAGACCCATGCTCCCTCTGCTGCAGGCCTGAAACCCAAAATGTTGCGCAAGGAGGTTTTCAGAAAGTGTGCAGCAAGGTCATTTGGCCAGAAAAGTCTGACTTGTACTGACTTAGAGTCTTCCAGTGACTTTCACTGGGGGGTTTGGCCATGTCTGGGGACATCTGTGGTTGTTACCACTGTGGAAGGAGGTGCTCCTGGCATCGAGGGGGATGGGGCCAGGGATGCTACTGAACCCCCACCGTGTTCAGGACATCCCCATGGAGAGCGACCTGCTCCTAAGGTCAGCAGTGCTGAGCGGGAGAGACCCTGCATTGATTATTTGGGAAAATACTGAGTCTAGTCCCTGCCCACACTAGACACCAGAGTAAGTCCCCAGGGGTCAGAGGGTAGAAACCAGGGCCGCCCTGGTGCCTGTGGGTCACCCTCCCTCCCTCCGCTGTTTGTGCGTATTTCTATATGTGCAGCATCCCAGGACCTCAGTAGTCAGATGCTTACAGAACAGAGACTCCTGGGGGTGCCCCTCGGGGGGTGATTCTGCCCCCCGCCTCGGGGTACACTGGACAGAGACCAGGGGTGCTGTTAAACTCTGCAGTGAACAGGACATCCCCCCGCCACACACACACACACGCACGCACGCACGCACACACACACAGCAAAGAATGATCTTACCCCGGATAGCAATAGTGGAGAAAACCCGAGTTAGGTCTTTTTTTTTTTTTTCCACATTTATTTTTTGAGAGAGCACAAGTTGGGGAGGGGCAGAGAGTGGGGACAGGATCTGAAGCAGATTCTGTGCTGACAGCACACTCAGGAACCGCAAGATCAGGACCTGAGCCAGTCGTATGCTCAACCGACTGAGCCACCCACACGCCCCGTAGGTCAGAAGTTCTTGGAACAGCTGTTAAGGACATCTCCGTTACCCCATCTCATAGGAGAGGAAAGTGAGGGTATCGGCTGGGACAAAGCGGTCCTTAGCTTAGGAGTGGGGAAAGTGACCTGAAACTGGCATGGGGCAGAAATGGCTGAGCCTGAGGCTGACTCCAGGACCTTGTCCTCCCAGGCAAATCAGGCTCCCTGGCCTGTCATCCGTACACCAGGCCCAGGGCAGGCTCCAGGGGGCGCTCTGACCTCTTGACGGTGAATCCCTTTGGAGGGGCCACCATTTGGGAGAAGATCAAGCGACAGACCAGGTGAAGCCCAGGAAGCAGGCAGTGAGAGCTTATCCTGGGGAGATCAGGCCAGAGTGCCTCAAATCCAGTGGGGACAAGGGATCCTCACGTGCAAACGCCCTGAGGTTCCAAGGGCCAGGGGCACAGAAAGGAGGGTGACTTGGTCTTTTAGTTTTTTGAACCCTTGCCTCCATGAGCCTTGATGGTCTCATACACAGCACCCCCCGCCCCCAGCTTCACCACTTGGTCCGGGGGGGCAGACTTCTGCTAAAGACCGGATTTCCTTCCTCAGTCTACTCTTTTTGTGTGTGTGATAACTTAGTTTTGAGGGAGAGAGCTTGAGCGGGGGAGGGGCGGACAGAGAGAGGAGGACAGAAGCTCCAAAGCAGGGTCTGAGCTGACAGCAGCAGGCCCGACACGAACCGCGAGATCATGCCCTGAGCCAAAGTCAGATGCTCCACCAACTGAGCCGCCCAGGCGCCCCTATCTTTCAGCTATTGTAAATAATGCTGTCAAAACAAATACCTAAAATGAAAACATTTTGACGTTTTTGGCAGCGTGTGTCTGTTCTTTTTAGATCTGGCGGTCAGCAGACTGGTTTGCTCTCTGTGCCCTCTTAGCTGGGGAGCGTGACTCCCCTTTTGAGGCTTCCCCCGAGATGAGTGGGTTGTGGTGGTTGATCTCTGTGGGTCCCTCTGTGTCTCCTAAGGTCTTCAGGGCCGGGACTGGCTGTCTGTCCTACAGGCTCTGGCGGCCCATCCTGATCCCAGACCTTGCAGTTCTGGGGAGGCTCTTCAGCCAAAGGCACTTGCTGGGTAAAGGGTCATTGTGTCCAGAAATGGGAGCAGGTGGGGAGGAGGGGGGCGCTCATTACCAGCCTTAACTTTAATTCCCTCGCCAGTTTTATACAACAAGTGTTTTAAGTTTTTTCCTTACTTAAAATTGAGATATAACCCGTATACCTTAAAACAGCGGATTTCGGTAGATTCACACTGCTGTGGAACCATCAGCTTTTTCTAAGTCCAGAACGTTCCACCTCAAAAAGAAACTGTGTCCCCATCAGCCATCCCTCCCCAGCCCCCACGAACCCCCTTCCTGTCTATGGATGCGCCTGTTCTGGACGTTTCACACACGTGGAGTCACATCCTTGTGGCCTCTCGTGTCTGGTTCCCCCGCCTTTACGAACGAAGCAGCTGTTGATGGACGTAGGTTCCCGTGAACCGGAGACAGAGAGAGGTCTCTGAGGCCGGCCAGCGCCAGGGGTCTTGACGGCGCTTGCCCCGACCAGCCGTCTGCATATTCACATCATCTGAGTCTGATGCCAGCCAGTTTGTAGAGCCTGGGGCCTAATGACTGACTCTTCCTGGTTCTGCGGGGCACAGAGGCATTTTGGGGAGACCAAGGTGCTTCATGCTGCGGGTTCTGGCTGCACGGGTGGACTTGAGCCGCCTCGGGCCGGCTGCTCCTTGTGGACCCCCAGCCCCCACCTGGTGCCCTTCTCAGTGGGAGCGACCGTGGAGGTCACGGTCCAGAGGGAAGGAGATGGTGTTATGTACAGTGCTTGGCCCGTCATAGGCCTCCAGGTGGCGGACCCCTCCCACCAGCTCGTTCCACACCAGGGCTCTCCCCTGGGCACTGCTTATGCTGGAGCCAGAGAGCTCTCCATCATGGGGACATCCTCGGTGCCAGGGGGCTAAACAGCATCCCAGGTCCTCACCACTCAACACTGGGACACCCCGTTGTGATGGCCACAGATTTCCCCAAACCTGGTCCACAGTCCCTGGGCAGGGTCACTCCTGGCCTGGGAATCCAGCACATCGTGGAGGGACCAAGAAAAGGCTCTCTGGCTGCCAGGAAAGAGACCGGTGCCTCTGGGCCCTCCCCCGACCCCAGCCCATCCCCCCACTGCTCCCTGCCCCCCACTGCTCCCTGCCCCCCACAACACGTGTCCGACCCCCTCCTATCCCTCGGGGGCGTCAGCACTTGGAGAACCGTCAGTTTGTTTTCTCAGCCTGAATGGAAAAGCAGGTGGGACTGTGGTCCGCCTTGTGCTTAGCTCAAAACTCGGGGTTCATAGACCTGCAGGAGTAGTGCTGGCAGTCTGGCCCTCCACACCCCTGGGAGCCCCCGTGTGCCACTCAGTCTGTGAAAGGGTGGTGATGGTTAAGGCCACGTCACTTTCTGTACAGTAAGGAGGCAGGGTTGCCCGGGGGGCTCAGTTGTTCAAGCGTCCTGCTCTTGATTTTGGCTCAGGTCTTGATCTCATGGAATCGAGCTCTGAGTTGGGCTCTGTGCTCACAGCATGGAACCTGCTTGGGATCCTCTCTTTCTCTGTCTGTCTCTGTCTCTCTCAAAAAATAAGCAAACCTGAAAAAAAAAAAACTTAGAATAAGGAGGCAGGAGGCTGGAGCAGTCCTCTGCCCATGAAAGCCCCAGCATCTCATCCGTGAAATGGGGGTCATAACCATTTCCCCTCACTTGTCATTCAGATTAAATTGTTTCGTGTGCCTGAAGCGGCTTCCGCAGGGCCAGGCCTGGTGAGCCAGGGCCCAGCAGTCCAGGGGCGTAGAGCACCAGGCACCCCAGGCACAGGGGGGAGGGGCACTGCCCGCATGCCCTCTGCTTCGGTCCACAGATCCTGAGAACCCCTGGGCGTTGTCTCTTCCTGTCACAAGATGGATAACAAGAAGCGCCTGGCCTATGCCATTATCCGGTTCCTGCATGACCAGCTGCGGCACGGGGGGCTCTCGTCCGACGCCCAGGAGAGCTTGGAAGGTATGTGGGGGCCACTGCCCTCCCTCCTTCCTGCCATGCAGATCCTAGTCTCCCGCAGGTATTCTCGCCACTACCCATCTTTCATCGAGGTGCGGTTCCAGAACGTTCTCCACCACTACCGCGTGTGTGTGACTCCAGTGATCAGAGAAAGGCTGTCTTGAAAGAGGGGGTAGGGCACCCACGGTGCCTGGAAGCCACGTGGGGCTGAGGGTGGGGAGGCCATCTGACCCCCAAAGTCACAAAGTCGGGATTGTGTTCAGAAGAAAACACCTCTGTTCTCCCTCACAGTTGCGATCCAGTGCCTGGAGACTGCTTTTGGGGTGACCGTGGAGGACAGCGACCTCGCTCTCCCTCAGACTCTTCCGGAAATATTTGAAGCAGCCGCCGCGGGCAGGGTGAGCCTCTGGGCTTCCCAGAACAACAGTAACAAGTGCCGGTGCCAGGCCTGTGGGCAGGGCAGATGGGGGCGCGGCCCGGCCACCTGGCCCAAGGCGTCTCCCTCGGAGCTCAGCTGCCCTCTCAGGCGGCCTGAGCAGGAGGGCGGCCAGAGGTGCGGGGCTGGGAGGAGGAAGACGGCAGGGCCGCCCGTTAGACAGCTCATCCCTGCCTTGGACCCAGGAGGCGCCCCAGAACCTGAGGAGCCCTGAGCGAACTCCGCCTTCAGAGGAGGACTCGGCGGAGGCAGAGCGCCTCAAAACCGAAGGTGAGAGACAAGGTGGGCCGGTCCCCAGGGTGTGGCAGCCGGGGGGCTTGCTGTCACACGGCACCACGGCACATGGGCTTGGGGGCCGGGGGCCGCAGAACACGCGGATGTGAGGATATGCACAGGGTGGAGCCCCCGACGCGGCTGGTGGGGGTGTAAGCGGGCCGTCGCCATGGAAGGCGTTCTGACAGTATGCGGTCCCCCGATGGCGTGGTGTGTGGCCCAGCCTCTCCCCTCCCGGGCAGAGCCGTGGGCCCAGGAAAAATGCAGGCGCGTATCCACAGCAGCAAAAAGGGAGAACAGCCCATATGTCCACAGACCAGTAAAAGGGATAAACAAAACGTGACACATCCATAGTCAGGAACATCACTCAGCCTCCAGCAGGAGCGAGGCGCCCACACCCGCCGCCCGGCAGATGGACCCTGAACACACGACGCTCAGGGAGGGAACCAGACACGAGAGGCCACACGGGGTGTGAGTCCACGTGTGTGAAACGTCCAGAACAGGCTCATCTGTGGACAGGAGGGGGGTTTGTGGGTGCTGGGGGAGGAGAGCGGGCGATGGCTGATGGGGACGGGGCTTTCTTTAGGGGAGAGGGAATGTTCTGGAAGCGACTACAGTGATGGACAACTGAATATTTTAAAAAGCACCGAGCTGCACACTTTGAAAATGTGAGTTTTATGTTATGTGAGTTACATCTCAAACTTGGCTGTTTCTGAGGGGAGAAGCAGAAGTGAGGGCGTCGGAGACTTGTCTCCAGATGTCACAAGCAGCGACAGTTGTCCTCACTGGGTGCTGGCTTGGGCCACGAGCCCCGAGATGCCGGACGCAGCCGCCCCCTTCTCCCCTGCCACCGCCCTGAGCGACTGAGCGCTGCGTCCCGCCCGAGGCTCTCCTCACGCCTTCCCACAGACGCCCGGGAGAGCGGAGCCCGCGTGTCAGAGCCCTCGGGTCTCGTGTGAACAGCGGGGGTCACCAGTTTTCCTTTGTTTTTAGGAAACGAGCAGATGAAAGTAGAAAACTTTGAAGCCGCCGTGCACTTCTACGGGAAAGCCATCGAGCTGAACCCCGCCAACGCTGTCTATTTCTGTAACAGGTACCAGGCGGGGCTCACGCGGGGTGGGGACTCACGTGGGGCCTGGGCAGGCAGGTCGCGTGTCCCCAGGAGACCAGGAGAGGTGTCCGAACAGTCCCCTAGGGGTTATTGCACCGCAGCCCCGAGAAGCAGTCAGTGGCAGGTGGCCAGGAATGTGTCAGTAAGCGTTGACAGCGGCCTTAAAATTAGGGAGCACCATCCTCCACGCGGGCGTTGCGACGAGAAATAAGCTAACGCTTGGGGGGCGTTTCGTTCCTGTGTTCACATCAGCATCGTCGCCAACTGTGAAGAGTTGCATCTGGCTTGTACTTTAGTTAAATTTTTTAATGTTTAGTGATTTTGAGAGAGAGAGAGACAAAACGTACGCGGTGGGGGGAGGGGGGGAGGGCAGAGAGAGAGAATCCCGAGCAGGTTCCGTGCTGTCAGCGCAGCCAACCGTGAGATCGTGACCTGAGGTGAAACCAGGAGTAGGATGCTTAACCGACTGAGCCCCCCAGGCACCCCTGGCTCGTGCTTCTGAAGGGAACGCCGTATCACCCCAGCCTCCCAGTAGGGACTTTCTTGCTCACGAGTGGTTCTTGGTGACGAGAGGGACTGGATGGGACGTGGGACAGAATCGCACGTTCGTGTGAAAGGCACAGGAACCAGCGGAGACCAGAGACCGGAGGGGGCACCAGACGTCATCCACGTGGTCTCCAGGGTGAAACTGCTTTAGCTTTAATGTCTCTCTCTTTTTGGGGCGATCACACAAACGGGTGGACAGAAAAGGTAGGCGTGTCGTACAGAGTCCTGTACCCCGCTTCTGCCAGCGCAGCCGCTCCGTGCTTTCTAGCTGATGTCTTTCTGTACTTCAGAAACTGGAGGAAGCGTAAAGGGGAATATTAAAAAACGCCCAGTGAGAAAAACTATCAAATGCGGCAAGTCGAGAGCATGGACAGGGGTCTCGTGGCGGATCAGTTATTTTCTAGTAGGTTCTCCCTGACGCAGAACAGGTGCCAGCCCTCCAACAGTGGCGCCGCCCCGTGCGGGGCAGGGTTGGGCTGATCTGTTCTGCCTCCTTCAGCCTCGGTTTCCCCGGGAGGCTGCCGCAGCCCCGGCACAGCTGCTCCGCAGGCAGAAGCCTCGGCAGCCCCGCGTCCGCCCCGCCTGACAGACGGGGAAGCTGAGGCCCCTCTGTGGCAGCGAGCCAGGCACACGACCCCTGACCTGCGCTTTGTCTCCCCAGAGCGGCGGCCTACAGCAAACTGGGGAACTACGCAGGGGCCGTGCAGGACTGTGAGCGAGCCATCTGCATAGACCCGTCCTACAGCAAAGCCTACGGCCGGATGGGGTGAGTGCGCCCGTACGGTGTGTGGTGTCTGTCTTCCCAGACCCCTCCCCTGCGTCCCGCGCTTCCTCCTCTTCCCATCACCCCTGCAGTTCGCTTCAGTCCTGACTCTGCCCAGACCAAGTGTCACACCCCACAGGGTCAGGACTCAGCCCCACTCACGTCTGGGCCTTCCATACTTCTGATCCGCCTGCTGTCTGGGCTCCTGCCACTCTCGCTCTCGTGCCTCCGTGGTTTGCGAGAGCAGGTCGCAGGACTCAGGAGCACGCCCGTGCTTCCTGCTTGATCGAGGGACACGGGTGAACAGCCAGATGAAGAGGTCCACAGGGCAGGGTGCATGGGATCCCCCTGGAGTGGGGTGGCCTCCCTCGCAGCATGTGGTTATCTTCACCAGCGGGGACCTTCTCCAGATCTCATTGTTGAAGAGTTTTATAGCCTCTCCAGCCTTCTCCCTCCTAGAAGTTTGGGGGCCATGAGATTCCCCCCAACTCAGATCTGAAATTTGGTCTTCCTGGCCACCAGCCCCACCCTGAGTCACATCATTGGCATAAACTCAGATGGGGTTCAAGGGGCTCGTTACAAAGAACAGGAGACGCCTATGACTTAGGAAGTTTAGGGTTTTAAGAGCTCTGTGCCAGGAACAGAGGCCACATCTGACCACCCCGCCCTCTGGCCCCCTGCTTCAGGCCTTCAAGCTCTTTGTGTGGGTCCCTCTGGGGCACTAGCCCTTGTGCCTTGGAATTTTTATATGCCTGTACTCTCGGCCCCCATGGCCCTCGCATGCCATTCCCACCGGACGCTGGCCACAGCGACACTGGAGCGGTTTGGGGTATCAGGCAGCCTCCCAGGCCCTCCCCCACGTCGCGGTGCCTCTCCCCCAGCCTCGCGCTCTCCAGTTTGAACAAGCACACTGAGGCAGTGGCCTATTACAAGAAGGCCTTGGAGCTGGACCCCGACAACGAGACCTACAAGTCGAACCTCAAGATAGCCGAGCTGAAGTTGAGGGAGACGCCAAGTCCCGTGAGTGGCCCCGGGGAAGAGAGGGCCCTGGCGGGCAGGCCAGGTAGACACTCAGGGCTGGCGGCTTAATCCAGTCCGGCAGGAGACAAAGACACAGAAATGCCTGTCACAAAGGAAAAAGCTTATCCCCACAGGCCCTGGAAACGGGAGGTAGGGCCACACACAGGAGCTCCAGGGTCGGCCAGGAGGCCAGTGCCCCTGTGGTGGTTTCCGGGGGAGGAGCAGGGAGGCAGGGGATGCAGGCTTAGGATCAGCTAGGCGAGCAATTCCAGCAGAGTCCGGGGTATGGGGGCCAGCCCTGGTGGCCGAATGCCAGGCCCTGGGGAATGGCTGACTGGCTCGTGCACTAAAGGTGGCCCGCAGGTGACTGTTCACTCTCTCTGGGAATTGCTCACCCTGAGGGACCGTCCTCCAGGGTTCACGGGGGCCCAAGACATCAGAACGCTAGAACTTGAAGGATGGCGCTCTTGTAAACTGTTCATAAGTGGTTTGTGCCTTTCACGAAGTGCTCTTTGGCCTCAAGGCCTGGCTGCTTGGTTGGTGGGATGTCTGAGCCGTATGCCTCTTAGAATTTGGACAGGCCCCGCGTGGGGTGTTGTGTCTCAGTTCTTGTTCCTGGGGGCGGGGCCAGCCACCGTGGTCCTGTGACCACTCACCAGGGCTTTTCTCCCCACAGACAGGAGGTGTCGGCAGCTTTGACATTGCTGGCCTGCTGAACAACCCAAGTTTCATGAGCATGGTAATCCGCACTCCCCCCTCTCTCCTGGGTTCCGGTTCCTCTGGGGGCCATGACCTGGGCGCTGGGGGCTGAGCAGCATCCCCGGCTCCACCCCTTGATGCCAGGAGCCCCCCAGCGTGACAGACACAGATGTCCCCAGACACCACCCTTGTCGCTAGGGCAGCATTGCCCCCAGTGAGACCCCCTCAGTATGGAGCAGAAAGGACAGACTGGGTCCTGCCTCTCACGGTCGCATGACCCAGGAAAACAGCATCCCTCTCTCCAGCTCGGTTTCCACCTCACACTGTGGAGACCCTGGTAGCCACACAGCTGCACCTGCTCCTCGGAGGAGGAGACACCGAGGAGCCCGGGATGCCACCAAGGTGGAGGTCCCACCTTCCCATGCCAGAGACTTGAGTCCCGAAGCACCTGTTCTGTGCAGCACTGTCCTTTGAAGGCAGGCACCCGCCTGTGTCCTTGGGGCTGGTCCCACACATGCAAATTCTTTCACAGTGGCCACAGGGCCCAGGGTTTCCAAGTGTCCAGAAGAGGGAAATCCTGCGCCTTCCGGCCGTCAGAAGCATCCCCACTACAGCAGGAGGCAGGCCAGCCAGGCATGGCGATGGGCCGGGCATCACTTTGTATTTTTGTTGGCACACGGCCACACCTGTGCAGTGACGGTGACACAGGGCTGTCTGGTTGGGGCAGGGATGGGCCCATAAGGCTGAGAACCTTGACTCTGGCCCTTCACAGAATTTAGCCAGCCCTCCTGAGCCACGTCAGGAAGACCCCGCTTTAGCTGCCCACTCAGCCGCATCCTGAAGTCGTCCTAGGGAGAGAACCCTTGGGGAGTTAAGTTTAAATGCAGGCATGCAGGGTAGTGATAGTAACCGAGGAAACAAAAGAGGCCAACTGTGCTGACAGATCCGTTGGCCGGAAAAACGGATCTGGATACATCTACACAGCAAAGAGTAAGCAGCCAGTAGGAGATGACGAGGTGCCTGGAGTCTCTTTAAAGACAAGTCTTACGCGGGATGGAAGCACGTCAGGAAGGCCGAGCGCCCTTGGGAAGCGTGTGCGTAGGAGCCCCTGGGCACCTGCTATGTCTGATCATGTGTTCCTTTCTGCAGGCGTCAAACCTGATGAACAACCCCCAAGTTCAGCAGCTGTAAGTGACAACCGTGTGCCTTTGACCTTCTTGTGGTTACATTTTCCATTGTGACAAGACACACGTGACTTAAAACCTGCCTGTTGTAACTGGTTCAAGGTTTACAACGCAGAGGCATTAAGCATTTTCAACGTGTTGTACAGCCATCACCGCTGATTAATTTCAGGACATTCCATTATCCCAAAAAGAGTCCTTGTCCCCATTGTAGGCATTTCCATTGTAGGCATTTTAACCCCCCCCCCCGCGGTCCCTGGCCCCCACAAACCCCTTTCCCATCTGTGGATGAGCCTGTTCCGGACGTTTCACACACGTGGACTCACACCCCGTGTGGCCTCTCATGTCTGGTTCCCTCCCTGAGCGTCGTGTGTGAGCGCCTGTGTTCAGTTCTTCTGGGCCAACACCCAGGAGTAGACTTGCTGTGTCGTGTGGTGATTCTGTGTCACTTAAGAATTGCCAGACTGTGGTTAAATCTTAAAGCAAAATTTCTGAACCCAGCACTGCTAACATTGGGGCAGTCACTTGGGGGGGGGGGGAGGGGGGTGTGTACCAGGTGCCGTGGGGGCTAAACAGCACTCCTGGTCAGCCCCCACCCTCACTGCCAGGAGCCCCCCAGTCGTGAGGACCACTGTCTTTAAGCCAGAAACGAGTGTTCCCGAGTGAGCCGGTGGCGTTCACAGCAGCTGCTGTCAGAGGACGGGCGGGCTGGGCAGCTCTGGGCCCCGAGGGGCCGCCAGGTGGCGGCAGAGAGCAGCTCGTGTTGGAGGAGCAGGACCCAGCCGGAACGGGCAGGCCAGGCTGTCTGTGCACATCGTGGGCTCTCTCCTTGCAGCATGTCCGGGATGATTTCGGGCGGCCACAACCCCCTGGGGACTCCTGGCACCAGCCCCTCACAGAATGACCTGGCCAGTCTCATCCAGGCGTGAGTAGACGTGCCTGGTGGGACTCTGGGGTGGTGGGGGCCCGCCCTCGAGAATAAAAGCGCAAATGCTGTGTCCCTGGGTGCTCGATAAGACCCCGCTACTGGGACCCAGTGAGTAGCTGCACTGCCTGTGGGGGCACGCACCTAGGAAGTGGCCGGGAGGGTGCCCCAGGGCCACCAGCTGAGCCCGGGCACGCCCCTCCTGCAGCGGCCAGCAGTTCGCCCAGCAGATGCAGCAGCAGAATCCAGAGTTGATAGAACAGCTCCGAAGTCAGATCCGAAGTCGGACCCCCAGTGCCAGCAACGATGACCAGCAGGAGTGATGGCCCACGTGAGTCCACTGTGGCCGTGAGGGGTGAGAGCCTTTGTTTGACAACCTGGGTGCACGAGGTTGGGGGTGGTGTCTGCTCGAATTCCGAGGTGTTTCTGCTCGAATCCTGTCTCTCCCTTCCCAGTTCCCTTCTGTGGGTGGGTTTTATACAGAGAGGGGCTGAAAGCCCACCACTCCCGGACAAGGCTGCTGCCCGAGGGCCTGCAGAGAGTGGGCAGCCACCACGATGGCCAGGGAGGTCTCCAGGGGTGGGATGACAGGCCAGCCCGGCCCCTTGCTTCCCGTGCTCCCCTGGGCTTGTGTGCATGTGTGTCTGTGGTGAGTGGATGTTAATGAGGGACAGCTGGAAAACAAATGGGGTGTCCCGGAGGGCTCCTGGCCGCCTTGGCTAGCTCCGGGGCCACCCTAGGGGCCCTTGGCCTCAACCTGTGTCCACTAGCCTTGCCTCCTGGCATAGTGGGCTTCCGCCCAGAGGCCTGGGCATTTCTATCATCCCATTTTTCCTTTAACCGTGATTTTTCTATTAAAAATTTTGAAGGACGGGGGCGCCTGGCTGGCTCAGTCGCAGAGTGTGCAACTCTTAATCTCAGGGTCGGGAGCTCCAGCCCCATGCTGGGTATAGAAGTTATTAAAAAAATAAACAAAAAGCAGTTTTAAGGATTTTAAAAAACAAAAATATTAAGAAGCAGGAATAACAACTTTGATCTCTCCTCCCACGACACCTAACGTTAGTTATTTGGGCACTTTTTTCCAGTTTTTGGGTTTTTTTTTTTTTTAGCACTCTTAAAAAATAGAACGAAACATAGTTAAGATAAATTTTGCATTTGTTGTATGTCGTAAGCTCATCTGCACAACACCTCTGCCAACGTTTCCCTGTCTGTGGCCTCAGAACCTACAGCGCAGTTCTGTGTCTGTGCTGACGTGGTGCTGCCTCCCCCCACCCCATTGAACATGGCCGTGGGGCCACGGAACCACAGAGATTTAGGCTGAAGCGTCACAGGGCTGGTGCCGCCTGGGCCGCGGCTGTCCCCACCCCCCATCCCCGAAGTCTGGCCTCGTGCCCACCACACCCTGACTGGGCCCTCGTGTCCTCTCCCCACAGCCCTCCCAGCATCGCCAGCTCCTTCCCACCGACTGGAAGCCTTCTCGCATTTTGCCGTCTTCTCCCCTTGGACTGCCCAAGAGAGAAAAAGAAAAAGAAATTGGACCTGCATGTTAAGATGGATTTTTATTATTTTTATTTTGCCCTTCGTCCTTCCTTCCCTGTTTGTAGCCTCCCATGGCCCCCAGACCCCTCTCGAAACAGAGCCAGCAAGCTGTGAATGCAGACCAGCTCCCAGAAAACCCAGTCACTAAAGTATTTTTTAGACTGTTCCAGGGCGGGGGTCGTTCTCGAGCCCCTGTCCAGGAAGCAGCTAGTTTTATGTCAAGCCACGTCAGGGACACCCGTGGCTCTCAGAGCCCCGTTTTGCAGCCCCCGTGGTCTGTCTTCAGAGGCCTCCGCAGCCCGGTGAGAAGACACTTCTGAGTCGACCTTGGCCTCCCCAGCCGTGCCCTGCTCGGATGAGCTCACTGCCAGCCGCGGTCTGGGCGCCAGTGTCTGCCCTGCCCCTCGGACTGCGGGTTTTCGCGTGAGGAGCTCTTCAGATGCATTTTCCTCAATGACAATTTCCATTGCCTCGCGCCCCAGCGGGAGCAGGGGTGGGACCGTCCTGGGGCGCACAGGACCAGGTACCGGGACTTCCGACCGAGCATTTTGATGGACACGCATCTCATCTCCTTTGACCCTTTCATCCCAGTACTCGTGGCCGACAGACCCCAGGGGGCAGATCATGACCTTCCAGCCCGTCTCCAGCTGGGTGTCCCAGCCCCACTGCCCTTCTGCCCCCAGGCGACCCTGCTGGCCGGCATGTCTAGGTTCTTGGCAGGTTCTGTCCTGTTCAGGGCTGGGGGCTGGCAGGGGGCCCTGGTGCCACCAGAGCTGCTTCCGGGGTGGACAACCTGCCCAGGACACAAGGCCACCTCAGACATCCCCATGGCCTCTGCTGGGGGCGGTGGGTGGGGGTTGGGGGGCAGGTCCACTGGCCCCGCTGTACCAGCAGCGACGTGGACAACTGGATCGTTCGAGGTTCCCTGGTGTCGTCGGCTGTCTGCAAGCAGACCCAGTACCGTGTGTGTCGTAGGTAACTAGTAGGAAGACGGGCCACTGCCAGCCACCGCGGTCCGTCCTGTGTCTGGCAAGATGTGTCCTAACTCTTGAGTGCTAGCCATGGTGACAAGCATAACGTGTGGGGAATAAATAGACATCGTGACCTCTGCTCAGCTCTGTATTGACCTCTGGCGCCACCCTTACCCTCTTGCCCCCAGTTTCTAGAAGCCCCCAGCCTGGAGTTCCTACCTCTGGCACATGCTGGGTGTGAATCTTGTCAATGCCTGGTGTGATGAGGCTGGAAGCAGTTTCTGTGTCCGAGATCACAGACGATTCCAGAAACCGTGAATCTCTGGGCTGGTTCTGTATTTTCTCTCCCTCGTTTTCATCTCCCATAACCCTCCCCTGAGGGGCCAGCCTGGACTCCTGGCCTCTCAAGAACAGGGAGACTATTCCATGTTCCTTCTCTAGTGTGTTCTGAGAGTCCACCCATTCTCCCTTGGGTAACCCCCGGGGCCTCCCTTTATAACTGCTGCAGGCAAGGGAAGTTGTCCCTCCAGCGGCTTGTCCTGGCCCCCACCCCAGTGCTCTGTGTCAGCAGGGACTTCCTGGGGACCCCACTCTACAGGCGACCTGCTCCATCCATGGGTGGAGAGACCCAGTTTCCAGGTTTGCGGCTGCCCTGGGGAGCACCCCTCTCGTGAGCACGAGGTTAGCACGCATCTCCGAGGGCACGTGAGGCTCCTCTGGGCTCACCAGGGCAGCCCTGCCCTGGGGATACCGGTCTGCGTCAGGATGGCTGTGGCCGTGGCAACCACACTCCTGGTATGGAGCAGGTGGGGCTGTGGGCAGCCCAAGTGGTGCTGATGCATCTGTTTGGAGAACCCTGCTCTGAGAAGCACTGGCTGGCACGTGAATACCAGCCATACGTTCTGGAAACATCTACATATGTCTTCGGTCTTCCCACATAATCTCATTTCTTCTGTCTTGTGTGTCCGTCCCTGAGCGGCCCCACACCCAGCCTAAGTGTTCAGGAAAGCTCCAGAAACTTTGTGTTGGAACCGCTGGCAGAGTGGGATGAGGGGAAGAAAAGGAGCGGCTGTCAACATCTCCCAGAAGCTGGCAGCTTCTCCGTGCGCCTTGACAAGAAGTGTGTCACGCTTAATTACTGCCCGATCCCACACGAGGTAGAAATAGGATCTTTCTGAACATTGCTGTCAGAGGTGCGTTGAGGGGGAGAAAGAAACGGCAATTAAGCACAGACTTAGCATAAGTTGTGACTTGGAGAAAGCTCCCGGGAGTGGATGGAGCTTTGGGATACAGGGCAGCAGCAGATGGAAACGGGGGTCTGTTCCCATCCCTGCACCCCCAGGCTCCTGGGCGCCGGGCTGCAAGCCCACCCAGTTTCCGTCCCAGGATGCTGAGGGGTCCCCTGCGGTCAGTGCTTCCCCTAGGGGACTGGGCAGTGTCTGGGGACGTGGCGGGGGTGGGGCCAGGGATGTCAACCAGCCCCCCGCAGTGCCCGGCACACCCCCAGAGGACGACCGTCGGTATTGCCAGCACCCGGTGGGCCCTACGTAAACTTGTCCTGAACAGTTGGCCCCCACGAAACCAGTCTGTTTGCTGGCTCTAGAGGGCTCCTGTGCGCGCCAACCTGGGTGACTTGAAAACCCCAAACTGAGCTGGCTTTCCCAGCACCCCTCCACCTCCTCTCCCTTTTGAAAAGCAATGATTTCAAAGGGACTCTCGTGGGTGAGACGCTCGGGCCACCAGGTGGCGCACCGGCACCGCGGCCTCCCCCATGCCTCCATCCCAGGGCTGGCGCGCGGCCTCTGGACAGAAAGAACGAGGCTACGTCCATTTTTGAAACCACCTGGGCGGGAGGCTAGAAACTGCCATGGCCCTAGGGGTCAGAGCTGTGCTTTCAGACCTGGTTCCCTTTCAGGATTGTAAATCCTCATAGCCATGGACTTTCTGCTGGGCGCTGTGCCATGACAAGGCCGCCGTCCTGGGGTGCCTGGTACAATATAGGGTGGGAGATACAGATCCCTTCTGTGCCCAGGTCGGAGAATGGAACCACAGATTCTGCTCGGCTTGTGGCTGTTGGAAGCTCTTTGTAAGGTCAGGTCGGTGTGGGGGTCCACTCTTCTTTCCCTCCTTACTAGGCTGCTCTTTTCCTCATAGCGTAACACATGCACATAAGTGCACACATCATGAGCAAACAGCCCGATGAATTTTCATGCAGGGAGCATGCCCTTGTCATCAGCACCGGGGCCAAGAGCAGAACCCAGCCATCTCCCCTCATATCCTCCAAGGGTAACGCTGCCTTAGTGTTGATTGCCATGGGTTAGTGCGGCCTGTTTTTGAATGTGTGTAAAACGGAATTTTTTTTAAAGGCAAAATTATAAAGATCATAGAAGAAAATTTAGAATATGACTTGAGGTGGGCAGATTTTCTTAGAGCATAACGCTATGATAGTTAATTTTTTAACGTTTATTTTTGAGGGGGTGGGTGGGGAAGGAGCAGAGAGGGAGACACAAAATCTGAAGCAGTTTCCAGGCTCTGAGCTGTCAGCACAGAGCCTGACATGGGACTCAAACTCATGAATGGTGAGATCATGACCTGAGCAGAAGTGAAACACTTAATTGAGCCACGCAGGTGCCCCCATAATTTTATGTATCCACTTGGGCAAGCAATGATACAACAGCCCAACTTCCCAGTCCCTCAAATACAGCAAGTTCTTATCTATGTTTATACCAACTGTCCTCTGCTGCCCTACATTCCACACACACATACACATATACCCACAGTGGACTTGGTTAATTTGCACACAAAACTCTTTCTCTTCAGGGCTTTTTTTTTTTTTTTTTAAGAGAGAGAGAGGGCAAGTGGGGGAGGGGCAGAGAGAGAGGGACACACAGAATCTGAAGCAGGTTCCAGGCTCTGAGCTGTCAGCACAGAACCCAACGCGGGGCTTGAACCCATGAACTGTGAGATCACGACCTGAGCTGAAGTCAGATGGTTAACCGACTGAACCACCCAGGCCCCCCTCTTCAGGGCATTTAGTACAGTTGGTAGTTTTTCCTTTACGTATGTGCATTACCTAGTTACTTTCTGCCTAACAAACTACCCCCCCCCCCAACTTAGTGACTTTGAAACAGCAACATTTGTTATCCCATAGTTTTTGTGGATTAGGAATCCAGGTGCAGCTCAGATGGGGCCTCAGCTTCAGGGTCTCTCAAAGTCTATAATCAAGGTGCCCACTGAGCAGCGGTCATCGGAAGGCATGACTGAGACAGGACCCCCTTCCATGATCATGATGTTGGCAGGATCCAGTAATTTAACAGGCTCTTGCACTGAAGGTCTGCTGACTGTTGGCTGGCGGTCATCCTCAGCCCCTTGCAGCGCGGGCCTCTCCAGCATCTCAGCTTGCTTCGCCAAGGCATACAAGCCGAAAAGGCAATGGAGTTGTGCTAGGAAGACAGAAGTCGGTGTTTTGTAACCCAGTCAGGGAAGTGACATCCCATTCCTCTGCCATATTCTGTTAGAATCAAGTCCCCAGGGGCAGCCCAGAGTCAAGGAGGGAATCGCACAAAGGCATGGGTACTAGGATGTCGAGATCATGTGGAACCATCTTAGAAATCTGTCCATCGTGGTGTGCTATTAATTCATTTATATTTGTCTCTCTCACTAGACTGTGAACTGTGAGGACCTAGGGTTCGTTTTATACTCCATTAATGGAAAATTTGGGGGGGGGGGTGCCTGGGTGGCTCAGGTGAGCATCTGACTCTTTGGCTCGGGTCATGACCTCACAGTTTGTGGGGTTTTGCCCCTCGTTTGAGCTGTCAATGCAGAGCCTGTTTGGGGTTTTCAGTCTCCTTCTCTCTCTGCTCCTCCCCCGCTCACACTCTATCTCTTTCTCAAAATAAACAAACATTTAAAAAAGAAATTTAAAATTTTTTAGTTGTGGTGAGATATACATAAAATTAAATGTACCATTTTAACCACTCTTAAGGGCACAGTTCAGCAGCATCAGGCAACACTCACACTGTCATGCAGCCACTCCCACCATCTGTCTCCAGAACTTTCCATCTCCCCAAACTGAGACTCTGTCCCCATGAAACACTGACTCCCCGCTCTTTGTCCCAGCACTGGATCCCACCAGTGCTCTGGATGGGACTCCTCTAGGGACCCCCTGTGCGTGGAGTCACACAGGACATACCTTCTGTGTCTGTCTTCTGTCACTGCACACAGTGTCCTCTGGGTCCATCCACACCGTGGCACTCTGTGCTTTATTCTTAGCAGCTCTCTCCATGCCTGGCTCATAGTATGCTGACAACAAGACTTTAGTAAACAAATGAATACAGTCTTCTCTTTTATAACTCTTATTGCTTTTAAACATTTTTTTAATTATTGTTTTAGTATATGTGCTGCCGAAGTGAGCACATAACTCTGGTTGTTTTTATAGGGCAGTGAAACAAGCTTTTTAAAAAAGTATTATCTTCTCTCTGTCTAAAAACTATCAACAATTCTCAGTCTTCATCTTATTTGGCCTGTTAGCAGCATTGATACAATAACCAAATGATTGTGTTAAAAGATGCTGGATCTGTCACGTCTCTGACCAAAACTGCAACTGCTCCCTATTTCCCTCCAAGGCCTCTTGTGACCCATGTCCTCTTATCCTGTGCTTTGGCCACACTGGCATTCTTGCACAGACCCGCCAGGGCCTCCGTATTCTCAGTCCCTTATGTGTGCGATGGTCTGCCTCCATATACCCGCTGGACTAACTTCTCCATGTTCGCCTTTGCTCAAACATTAAGCATCTTACTTAAAATAGCAACCCAGGGGCGCCTGGGTGGCGCAGTCGGTTAAGCATCCGACTTCAGCCAGGTCACGATCTCGCGGTCGTGAGTTCGAGCCCCGCGTCAGGCTCTGGGCTGATGGCTCGGAGCCTGGAGCCTGTTTCCAATTCTGTGTCTCCCTCTCTCTCTGCCCCTCCCCCGTTCATGCTCTGTCTCTCTCTGTCCCAAAAATAAATAAAAACGTTGAAATAAAATAAAATAAAATAAAATAAAATAAAATAAAATAAAATAAAATAGCAACCCATACCCAGCACTTTTGATAGCTCCTCATTGGCTCTTTTATCCCAGGGCACTTGTTACCTTCCGACATAATTCCATTACTTACTATGTTTACTGATTATTTTCTGTGTCCTCCTAGAATGTAAGCTCCAAAGTTGGCGGGGTGTGGGGAGGGTGGCGGATCTTGGTTTGTTCACAGATGTTCTTCTACAAGAGGCCCTGGAACACATAGAAGGCAGGGATGTGGACACAGATGAATCTGCGTCTTAAATTGAAGGGAAGGACACCAGCGTCGTGGACGCTCAGGGAGAGACAGTCTCCCGTAGCAAATGGTTTCCCATCAATGGCCAAACCTCCCTAGAGCGGGATTCAGCACCGGGCACCCCTGGACAGCTCTGGCAGCCAAGTCGTACCGGAACCATTCTTCTAGGGCTGGAGTTTCCCGCCGGAGGCACCTGCTTGCTGTACCTACCGCTCAGAAACAGGAAACTACTTTCCCATGCCGGTAGGAGAGGTGGCGGGGGTGGCGGGGTGGGGGGGGGTCCACAGGATGAGTGGCAACCACAGCGGCTAATGGACACGATGCACTCGGCCCGTGGCGCTCGGGGTAGCCAATGAGCAGCGGCGTGGGCGGGGCGTGGGCAGCCGCGCGCGGAGCCGGGGCCGGACAGGAGCACGGCTTGTGGGGTCGAGACCGCGCGGCGGTTGAGCGGCGGGAGGCGCCGGCGGGCGGGCGAGGGCCCGGCGGAGGTGCGTGCGGACAGGGGCCGGGGACCGGGGGCCTGGGGCTGGGTGCCAGGGCAGGGCGTTTCGGGGTCTGGCCGGCTCGGCCGCCCGTTAGCGGAGGCCCGGCTGCGGCCCCGAGGCTGGTTTCCCCCCCGATCGGCGAGGTCTGTCTGTAGTAATTAGCTTTCGAGTCCCCCGGGCAGAGCGCGAGTTGCTCCCTCCCGGGCGGAGCCCTCTCGGCCTCGGCCTCGCCCTCCCCGGGGCCCCCGCTGCAGCGCGGGCACACAAGAGACGCTCGGTGTGTAGTGAGTGAATGAATGAATGCGCCTGTGCTGTCCTGGTCCCACCCCCATCAGCCCCCGGGTTGAGAGCGCACAGCCCCCCTCCCCACCCGCACTGCACAGACCGGGGCATCTGGACACCCGGCAGGGATTTACGCGATGCCCGCCGTCGACCTGCCTGTGCACTGGGTGCTGCTGGGGGGCCCGCCTCCAGCAAGACAGGCTCTCTGCCCGCTCGGAGCTTGCAGCCCTGAGCAAGGGAGCGCATTCAGGGACTCTGAGTTACGCAGTTTCCCGTAGAACAAATAATGCCAGAACTTCACGCCAGGGAAGGGGAGGGAGAGGTCCCTCCATCCGGTGGCATCCGAGCTGAGACCTGAAGACCTCAGTGAAGTGGGGTGTGGGCAGTGAGAGCTGGGAGGTTAGGAGGAAACCAAGGGACAGAGGAGCAGCCAAGGGCCCTCGTACTAACAGTGACGCTTTCGAGTCCAGGGCGATATCTGCACCACTTGGGTTCGTGGAGTCCTGTAAAGAGGTCCACGTGCTTCATTCAGCTCACCTGTTTGCTTGCCAGTGGTTACTGAGCATCTGTTCTGCACCAGGACTCGCGGTGGGTACAAGGCATACAGTTTAGGGCACAGGTCCGCCAGGGGAGGCCCTTCCAAGGCATCCCGGAGGCAGTGACCAAAAAGACAAGACATCATCGGGAGGTCAGGGGGAAGATATGTTCCAGGATAAGAGAACAACCCATACAAAGGCCCTGAGGCAGGAACGGGCTAGGCATATTCAAGGCCCACAAAAGCCCATGTGGGGTGAGCGAAGCCGATGGTGCAGGGCCTTCTGTACAGGGTATGGTGCTTGGTTTCACGTACGGGCAGTGGGAAACCAGTGGAGCAGCACCACCCGATAGAACATTCTGCAGCAATGGAGATGTTCTCCGTGTGTGCTGTCCAGTATGGTGGCGACGGCACTTGTGTGGCTATTGGACACTTGCAGTATGACTGGTGTGACCGAGGAGCCGAATTTTGCCTTTCATTCATTTCTCCTTAGCTTAAATAGACGCACGTGGCCAGTGGCTCCCATACCGGACAGTGCAGCCGTGGATACTCCTGCGGAAGGCAGGGATGCGGGCCAGGCCTGGAATGGAGCAAGGTCCTGGGGGTGATGGGCTTGGTCACTAGAGCTGGGCAGGTGATCCAACAGCTGACGCGGTTGCCCCTGGCGTTCACAGCGGATGTCCCGAGGCATGAGCCCCCAGCCACGTGGCTGGGCCCAGTAGCACATCGTGGGACGGGAGTGTGCGCCCACACATGGTTTGGCCCTGCGGTGACCGGAGCAGCCTGGACCACCACCATGATGAAGTTGTTGGTGGCCAAAGTCCTCTGCATGGTGGGCGTGTTCTTCTTCATGCTGCTTGGCTCCCTGCTCCCGGTGAAGATCATCGAGACGGATTTTGAGAAGGCCAATCGCTCAAAAAAGATCCTCTCGCTCTGCAACACCTTTGGAGGCGGGGTCTTTCTGGCCACGTGCTTCAATGCCCTCCTGCCCGCCGTGAGGGAAAAGGTAAGGGGTCCCCGGGGGTAGGCGCCGCCCTTGGCACCTTATGGCCAAGGGTCACTGACGTTTTTTCACTAAAGCCACCAAGCTGGGTGGAGCCTTGACACTGTAAGAGTGACAGGAAATGGATTTGCTGTGTGACCGCGCATTGCTTGCTTCTCTTCTCTGGGCCTTGTCTGGTAAACAGGGGGTTTGAACTAGACACAGGGTTCCCCGCTGGCGAGCTCACCCGTTGCTACCTGAGCAGACTGCCCACCATGGCTACCATACACTTTGTCCTGAAGCTGGCAGTTTGGGCCTCTCTTCAACACCTGTATCGGTTAGCTGCTGCCGCCTAACAAGTCACAACAGACTTAGCATCTTAACCGGATACGTGTTTATTATCACAATTTTTGTGGGGCTGGAGTCTGGACACCACGTAGCTGGGTCCCCTGCTCCGGGCTCTCTCAGACAGCGTTCCGGGTATCCGTGGGCTGTGTTCTCACCTCAGGGTTTGAGGAGACGGGTCGGTTTCTGAGTTCATGTGGTGGTAAGGCAAGTTCAGCCCTTCCCGGTTGTCAGACCCAGGGGCCTACTTTCTCCCCGGCTGCTGGCGGAGGATGGCCCTCAGGCCCTGGCCACGTGGGCCTCCCCAACACTGCCGCATGTTTCATCAGCAGGCCACAGCCGGTGCCTGCCTCTTGGGCGTCCAGAGCCGTGAGTTGACACGTTTCTGTGGCCTTCCGCTGCTAACCTCGTGCTCCTTTGTTCACAGTGTGGGAGACTCACACAGTCAGCGTCCAGGGGGGATAAAATCTCAGAGTCCTCAGGCCCAGACTGCTGTGATGGTGCATGTGGCCCTTCCATGGTCCTCCCAGAGCCACTGCATGCCGCATGCCTGCCCGCACCTGAGCCTTGGCGGGCCAGGTCCCTCCCCTGCGGCCCCTGGCCAGCCTCAGCTGGCACGGTCACCCTGCAGAGAGCAGTGCTGCACACTGTGGCTTTTGCGTCTGCCTTGTCTTCCTCGATCTGATCTGATCCGTGTTCATCCCTGGGGTGGGGGGTTAGTGCTCCCCACGTGCTGGTGTCTCCCCAGGTGTAGCACACGCAGGCCTCTGTGAGATGTTTGGCAAATGAATGAAGCGGCTTCTCTACAAAACACGGCCTCTGCGGCAGCGGGGGTTCCCCTGTGGGGGACGACTCTCCCGCCAGGAGACACTGAGTGATGGCAGGTCACTGGGTCAGGGGGTCTCACCTGGGCGTCCTACCCCCAGGGTTACTGGATGATGTCTGGAGACATCTGAGGTCATCACGACTGGCGGAGCTCCTGGCATCAGGTGGGTGGGGCCAGGGATGCTGTTCAACACCCTCTCCCACCTCCCTCTGGTGCCCAGAACGGCCCCCGGACAGAGAATGACCTGGCCCCAATGCCAGCACTACCCGTCACAAGTCGTGACGACCAAAATGTCCTCAGACTTTGCAGGTGTGCCCTGGGGCAGGATAGCCCCCAGTGTGTGTGTGTGTGTGTGTGTGTGTGTGTGTGTGTGTGTCTGTGTGTCTGTGTGTGTCTGTGTGTGTTCCCGGGCTGTCACGAAGGCTGTGACAGAAAAGAAAGGGGTGCCACGAGCATAGTTTGGAGCGCCTGGCTCAGGTGGAGCCCTCGGGAATTGCGTGTGCACGTGAGCATTGTGCAGCCGTGAGTGAAAGTGGAGGGGGAGCGGTCCAGACGGCCGACAGCTCACCCTGCAGCCCCCAGGCCGGACCAGCGTGGAGTACACACACACACCCTCGTGAGCAGGGGCCACCCGACCCAGCTGTGAGGAGTGGCAGCCTGTTTGTAGGCCTGTCTAGTCACGTTTCAGTGACTTAAAATGAAACACGGTTCAACATGCCCGTCCTTGGCCGCACCAGCCACGCCTAAGGTCCACATGGGCCACGCGCAGCTAGTGACTTCCGTATCGGTATCAGCACAGACAGAAAGCCTTTCTGTCACTGGAAAGCTCTACTGGACGGGGCCAGCTCGAGGCATCTGCGGGGGTGCAGGTGGATGTCTGAGGAGTCTCCCTCGTTCCCAGCTTGTCCACCCAGGAGGTCGGGGTGCCTTGTGCAAGCAAACCCCACGCAGGCCCCAGGGCTGCAAAGGCCAGTTGCTGTGACCGTGATGGAGGCCAGAAGGCTGAGATCACCGTGTCAGCAGGGCTGGGTCCTTCTGAGACCGTGAGGGAGAATCTGTCCTGTGCCCTTTCCCTGCTTCTGGAGGTTTGTTGGCAATCCTTGGCATTCCTTGACTTGTAGGTACATCACCCCAGTCTCATGCCCGTCTCCCCGTGTCTCTGTGTGTCCTTTCCTTTTGTGTCTCATAAGGACACTGTTGCTGGACTTAGAGCCCGCCCTGATTTAGGATGATCTCGTCTCAAGATCCTGATGCGTGAGTTTCCTGGGGCTGCCGTAGCCGTGTGCCACAGCTCAAACCATGAGCATTTACTCTTGGTCAGTGGGGAGGCTGGAAGTCCGAGACCAAGATGCCGGCAGGCCTGGGTCCCTCGCAGGCCTCTCTCCTTCCTGCCTCTTCATGTGGTGGTCCCGTGTCTTTCCTGTGCCTGTAAGGACTCCAGTCCTGTCGGCTCAGGGCCCACCCTAACAGCCTCACTGTCACTGAATCGCCTCTCTCCAAGTAGGGTTAGTTTGGAGATTCTGCGGGCTGGGAACCTTTAAGATATGAATCTCTCCACCGGGAGCACCTTAATTACATCTGCAAAGACCCTTCTTCCAGAGAAGGTCACGTTCTGAGGTTCCACGTGCACGTATCTTTAGGGACCACGGTTCAGCCCGCGGCAGCACAATTAACGTTATTGGGCCGATTTAGTAGATGTCACGTAAAGCCTCACAACCCCCTTTGTAATAGGGTTATTTTTATGTTGTTGTTGCTGTTTTTTCCAAATCCACCAAAGGGTGAGTCCACCTTCCCCCGTTTTTAGCCTCTTGTGTGAACGGGGGGCTTCTGTGCTTTGCTAGCTGATCAGTGAGATCTGGAAACCCTGTTGTGTTGGTGGCGAGTGTCCAGGCCTCCCGCCTCTGAACCCCTCTCCCCCTTCTCCTCCCTCACACATCCTCCGCTCCAGCTCCAGAAGGTTCTGAGTCTTGGGCACATCAGCACCGACTACCCGCTGGCCGAGACCATCGTGATGCTGGGCTTCTTCATGACCGTCTTCTTGGAGCAGCTCATCCTGACGTTCCGCAAGGAGAAGCCGTCCTTCATCGATCTGGAGACCTTCAACGCCGGCTCGGACGCTGGCAGCGACTCGGAGTACGAGAGCCCCTTCATGGGGGGCACGCGGGGCCATGCACTCTACGCGGAGCCCCACCCCCACGCACACGGGCTCAGCGTCCAGGAGCTGTCGCGCTCCAGCCCGCTGAGGCTCCTCAGCCTGGTGTTTGCCCTGTCGGCGCACTCCATCTTCGAGGGCCTGGCCCTGGGCCTGCAGGAGGATGGCGAGAAGGTGGTGAGCCTGTTCGTGGGGGTGGCCGTCCACGAGACGCTGGTGGCTGTGGCCCTGGGCATCAGCATGGCCAGGTGCTCCATGGCCCTGAGGGACGCGGCCAAGCTGGCCGTCACCGTGAGCGCCATGATTCCCCTGGGCATCGGCATCGGCCTGGGCATCGAGAGCGCACAGGGTGTGCCCAGTAGCGTGGCCTCGGTGCTGCTGCAGGGCCTGGCGGGCGGCACGTTCCTCTTCGTCACCTTCTTTGAGATCCTGGCGAAGGAGCTGGAGGAGAACAGTGACCGTCTGCTCAAAGTCCTCTTCCTGGTGCTGGGTTACGCTGTCCTGGCCGGCATGGTCTTCCTCAAGTGGTGAACTGCCCACCGCCCGCCCGCCGGACACAGGCGGTCCCCCAGCCCCCCCGTCCCCCAGGCGGGGGCGCTCAGGCCCCGGGCTTCCGCCTGTGCATGGAGGGGCTGCGCCCCAGATCCTATGCCCCGAGCCCGAGGCACCGCGACCACTTTTAAAAATACTGCTCTTATAATTACTTACCAAAGCTGTGTGGCCATGTCGTCCTCTGGCATCGGGATCTGAGGACTCGCACAGGCGCTGGGGCCCGGGCACCCAGAGGGGGTCGGGCTGGGACCCTCCCCTCCCCCGCACACTCCCACCTGTGTACAGGACAGGAATATGGCCTATCTGAGCCGCTGAGCCCAGTCGGAGGCTTGAGACTTGCGTCCTCTGCTCCCAGCTGGCTCTGTTCCTAACAGAGGAGCCCGCCAGCCTGGAGCGTCTGACCCGGGATCACAGGGCAGCTCTAACTCCTGCCACCTGACGCCGTGCCTCCTGGGAGACGGGCAGGGTCCTGGGCACCTCAGGACTCCCCTCCTCCCTGCCTTCCTGCGTGCCCCCTCCCACACACCCTTGGTGGGCCAGGTGAGCGTGTGGGTTCTTTAAGGGAACAGAGGCCCATGGACCCGAGAGATGCGCAGGTGGGGCCAGGGGCCAGCGTGGTTGGTTGGTTGTCAGTCCTGTCCCCGGAGTGAGACAGACTTCCGTGGGCTATGGGGGCAGGGCCACACGCCATTCACCTTGCCCGACGCACAGACACATGAAGCCAGCACCTGCCTTGGGTGAGTGTGGGGCTGGTGCCAACCCTGGGCGTCGGCTCCGTGGCAACCTGTTGTCTCAGAAGCCCAGAGCCGTGCCTCTGAAAACGGAGTCAGGGGTGACAGCCTTTCCCAGCGGATTCCACGTGTCTGGCTTGAAGCCACCAGAGGTGCTACAGGAGGGAGGGCGGGCCCGTGGCCAGGCCGGGTGCTGGTGGCCTCAGCCTCGCAAGCTCCGTCACGGGCACTCGGGCCTCCTCACTTGGCCGCTCAGCTGCAGGCACGCGGGCCCTGGAGCGCGCCTTCCCAGGACCCTGGATCTCCACCCTGCGCCCCTCACGGCCGGCAGCCCTACCCGCCCCCCCCCCCCCCCCCCCCCCCCGCTCAGCAGATCAAGCCCTGGCAAGCACAGGCCCCTTCTGCCCCGGGACGTGAACTGCCTGCCCAAGGGTGGGTGGGTGGGTGGGTGGGCGCGCCCGCACCCCGGGGGCTGCCTGCTGCCACCGCTCAGCCCCTCCCAGCACAAGGCCCGAGGGGACACCTGTGCCATGGCCCTGGCCCCCTTGAGTTTTGTCACAAGAGGCGGGGGGAGTGGGGATGTGTGTCCGAGCCCCCCCACTTGTGCTCTGCCTGCCCCCACCTTGTCATGTGAACTGTCCCATTGCTAGAAACTTCTTTTCTTCTGGGGCCCCATCTCTGAACCCCACACGGCCCGCCCTGTCCCTGTGCTGGGACGATGACCGCCATGGGGGTGGGGGCCTCCACCCTCCTTTCCACGGTGGCCTAAACCCAGTGTTGGCAGCCTCTGCTGCCACACTTCACCCCACCCCGGAACTGGAAGTTTCCACCCATTTGGCCTTCTCCCCAGGGGTGGGGAGGCGGGTGTCTGTGGAGCCACCAGGTTCTGTAGCCCACCTTCACCTGGACGGAGGAAGTCTGCTCCGGGGTCTCAGCTTTGTATCCCCCATCACTGCCGAAAGCACACACACAACAGGGTCTCCCCTCCTGCCAGCCATCAGCTCCATGGAGTGGCCCTGGGGACACCACAGCCTGACTGCCCATGTCCCCCCGCCGAGCCCATGGAGGTCCCCAAGGCCATGTTGTCCCCCTCACCCTGAGCCAGCTTCCTGACCAGCCAACCCAGGAAGGGCACCGTCACGCCAGCCAGGAACCTTGGGGTGTGGAAAGACCCGGGTGTCCCTCTGTGGGCCCCAGGCCAGCCACCCTGGTCCCCAGCATCCTAACCCTCTCCATCTGCTGGGCCATGGCCACTCCTGGCTGACCTGCTCTCCCTACGGTCCCACCAGCCCCAGCAAAGCTGCTTCAAGGACCCCGGAGCCCCGAGAAGTGTGAGGGGGCTATGTGGGAAGAGCGGACACAGACTGCCACAGCAGCCCCCCAAGGCCACTCCCGGCCACCCCTCCTGTCTTCTGTGGTCAGCGGAGCCAGGATCAGCCCTGGGACCTGCTTATGGAAGCTGCCACGGTCGGCCAGCCGTGAGGGGTGACAGTGTCTTAGCTTTGGTCAGCTTTCCCCGCGTGGGGTGAGGAGCAGACCGTCCCCACGTCAAGGTCGGAAGAGTGGCTGTTTTGCCCTCTGACGGAGGCCCTGGAGAAGCAGCACTCACTCCTGAGCTTCCCTGGCCCCTGGTGGCCCTGTCCCCCCACCAGCTCTAACACAAGAGCACTGCCACTTGCTGACAGGAGCTTTGTCTTGAACAAGACTGGATTGCTCACCACCTGGCCCAGGATCAGCCCCCCTACGAGACTGGACGTCAGCCGCAAAAGGCCATCGCTATGCAACTTTGTCATATTGAGGGAAGGTCGGTGGAGATTCCTGCCTCCTGGGGGTCTTTCTCAGTAAGGGGGTGACCCCCTAGGGCGCACCAGGCAGTGTCTGGGGACATCTATGTTTGCCACATGGGGGTGTCCTGGCACCCAGTGGGTGGGGCCGGGGTGCCACTCAGCCCCCACAGTGCCCTGGACACCCCCGCAGAGGATGCCCCCACTGGGCTGAATGTCCTTGGTGCAGACAGGGAGAGATGCTGCTTTGAGTCACGGGAAGTGATGGTGAGTTGTGCGTAGAGGCCAGTTAGCCATGAGATCCTGTGTGCGTGTGCGAAAGAGGGAGGCGCACACCTGCTGACAGACAGCGTAGCACACTCGGCCGGGACTGGAGGCGCTGCCGTCACGGCGTGGACGTGAGTGCCCAGACCGCACACCCTGCTTTCTGTCGTAAATAACCGCAGCCTCAGCTCAGAGCACCGGGCACCAACCTTGTCTGCGTGGACTTGGCAGGGTCGGGGCCGCCCCCGGCCACCTGATTGGCCCTGACCCGGCAGGTTCCTGGATGGGCAGGATTGGGGGGGTGCCCTGGGCTGGGGGCACCATTCAGAGCTCTGCCAGGAGGAGAGTTACCTCCAACCGGGCTCCGGTCGTCGGCCAAGCCCACTGGAGCGTTTGCCTCCGCCAGGAAGTCCCTGGCCCCACCCTCAGCCCTCTGAGGTCTGCTGTGCGTAGGGGCTCACGGCACAGGCGACAGCTGGATGGAGTCACCCAGATTCCCCTCCCTCATCTGGAGACAGGAGGAAATTACGAGGCGGCACCCAGGCCTCGTGGATTGAATCAACCTTAATAGTAGCGTGTCAAGGCTTCTGTTGTCTGCTGTTTGTGTCTCTGGTGCAGAAGTTATTAGTGTGGGGCGGGGACGGGCAGCACCGGTTCCCGGCCGGTGTCTTTCCAGCCCCCAAGACAGGCAGTGGATGGGATGGTGCCTCCACGGATGGTGTCAGACCTCCCCTGGCCACTAGCTCTGGACCCTCGGCCCTGTCAGGAAGAGGGAGGCACGCGTCCCACCTGGCCCAGCCTGCGCCCGCCCTGAACCATGCACCAGCTTGTGGACAAAGCCAGTGACCAACCTTTCTGACCTTCCCAGCGCCTCCTGCAGGCGGAGAGGGGTCCACTATAGGCCACGGGTGTCATTCCAGAGGACCCTGGAACTGTTCTCTGGGCGGTCAGGTGCTGAAGCCACACTAGGCCGAAGCAGGGAGAAGCCCTTCCGTGTCCTGTCACCCCAGAGGCCTCTGTAGCTCCCGGGGCAGGGACCGCTGGCCTGGCTGGCTGCGGTGTCCCGACTGCAGGCTGTGATCGCGGGCTGCCCACCCTGGCTGGACAGATGGGCAGTTCAGAGCTCCCACTTCCACAGCGCACGGGAGGCATGACCAAAGTAAACTGCTCCACAGCTGGTGGGGCCTCTCCCTCAAGGGACCGGCCGGGCCTCCCTCTGACCCCTTGGGCTGATGGCCTAGAACACTGTCTCCATCTCGGCACCATAGACATTTGGGACGGTCTTGCCCAGTGCGGGGTGGGGCTGCCGGACTTGCATCTCTGCCAAGCCCCCCGGTTATGCTGGTCTGGGGACACGTTTGGAATCCATTGCCCTCTGGGCTCTCTCCCCCAGAACTGCCGACACAGGACTGTCCTGGGCACTGTGCAGGGGCGGGGGGGGGGGAGGGAGGGAGCAGCATCCCCAGCCCCCGCCCACGTGACGCCAGGAGTACCCCAATTGTGGCGACTACAGATGTTCCCAGACACGGCCCCGTGTCCCCTGGGAGCAGACTCACCCAAGGGTGAGGCCCACCACCCTGGGACGCATAGCAGCTCACCTAGTGAGGGGACAGATGACACCCACGTGCAGTGCAGTATCAGGTGACAATGACAGAAAAAGCAAAGCGAAGGGAGAGAGACAAGGAAAATGGAAACAATGTTAGCAACATGGTCCGAGAGGAAATCTCTACGAGCCACTCGAGTCCCAAGAAGATGGGGAAAGAACTTTTCCAGTGGGGGGGGGGGGGGGTGGGGAGGTGGGCAGGCTGTGCAAAGGCCATGAGGTCTCTGGGAGTCGTGGCCCTTTTTTCTGACTGACCACAGCCACCCTGGCATCACAGGGCTTTATCCTGCCAGTGCAAAGACTTCAGTGACCCCATACTTGGGGAGGAACCCCAGGCTGCCTGCACTGGCCCGCCAGGTGGCTTTGGTGAGGAACCATCCTCTTTCAGCCGGGGCTGGGGTCCAGCTCCTGCAGAGACTGACTGGCAGGAATTCGGGCTCGGGAGGGCCAGCCCATTCATTTTTCAAGGCAAACTGAGTTTTGACAAATGATTTTCTTCTTTTCAAATGTTGACACCAAACTTAAAAAAAACAAACAAAAAAGCCTTTGTGGGGCAAACTGCATCTGTTAGAGGCTGTGTGACCCTCAGCCTCTGCTTTGCCCACCTAATTGCATTAATCCTGGGAGCACAGAGCCAGAGAATGCATCTCAGCCACCTTCCTCCCCCCACGGTACCGCCGGGAGTGGGGGGCGGGGGGGGGGGAGGGGATGAGCATTGGGACAGGGACAATTCCCAGGGGCGGCCAGGCCAGGCCAGGTGCTGGGACTTTGCAGGTGAACGCTTGTCCATTGCAGCGGAGAGGGCTTCTGCAGGACAGGGATGGCCAGCCAGGGACAGCAAGAAGTCTGGGTGGCGGCTTCAGAGCTGGAGGGACTCGAGTTCCAGCCCCAGCCGGCCTCTTGCCAGCACATACCCACGCTCACAAAGGCCAGGGCCCCCCGGCCGGCCGTAGGCAAGGGTCACGGCTATCCTAGTTTGGGGTGCTCCGATGGCGATTTGGGCCCCCATGCCCTGGGGAGAGCAGGGAGGGGACTCGGGCCTGTCCTCCCCCAGCTCACAAGGCCAAGAGCCTGGCCTGGGAGCTATAAATAGCCACAGAGTGGAGCTGCTGGCTGCGCCCACGCTCCTACGCATGAGTCAGCCTGCCCTGGCCTGGGCAGGCACCCGGAGGAGCCAGAGAGCTGGCCAGAGGCTGGAGGCCCAAGCCCAGTGTGGGCCGGTCGCTCAGGAGACCACGGCAGGCAGGCCATTGGAGTGGAAGGGAGCGGGGCTGTCGCCGCGGGGTACCCATGTGCCTGGCAGCCCCACGTAGGCAGACGTCATCCAGATCACTCCCTGCAGCCCTGAGAGACAACAGTGATCTTCATTCGCAGATGAGGAAACTGAGGCTCAGAGGGGCGCTTGGCTGGGACATGGCAACCCAGACCAAAAGTTCTTACCTATCTGCCGACCGGGCTGTCTTCATCTCTGGTTGAGGGCACCCCAAGATGAGGGGCTGGGGCCAGATCACGCTCTGAGGTGCCCCAACAGGACAGGAGGGAAGTGTCCCCGGGGAACAGCTCCAAGCAGCCCCCAGGGACCAGGAGGAGCGCTCAGGCCAGGCCTCAGAGGAACTTGGACGCCAGGCTGAGAAGCTGGCGAAGGGAGCCACAGGCAGCATTAGAGTATTAGAGGCCCTTGTTGGAAGCTGGGCATTCAATGCCCGGGAGGAAGGAGGGTTGGAGGGGTGATCCTGGGAGACCAGGAAGGAGACAGGTGAGAGAGGCCCGCAGATGAGGGTCTGGAGGGTCTGGATCGGGGAGAAATGGGGGCCTCTGAGCCCCAGAAGCAGGACGAACCTCAGCCCAGCCTCTGTGGGAGCCAGGTGGCTCTGAGGGACAGTGAAACAGTGGCCACGTTTCGAAGGGGAGCAGGAAGCATCCACCTCAGTCAGAGCCATGGAGACGATGAGTCAATGAGGATCCAGAAGCCAAAAGCCCGAGGGGCCTGTAGGCTCCAGCCGACCATCTGCTCACACACCTCATGATGGGGAGCTCACCACCTATCAAACACCATTTACCCTCCCACTGTTCTGGCCCCAGAGAGTCCCTTCTCGTGGGACCTTGGTGTCGACCTTCCCATCAAGGGGCACCTTCCTCTAACGGGCTTTTTGGAGCCTGGGGCTGTCATGCCCCCCCTTAGCCCGGCTGCTGCACCTGACAGTCCTGTCTCCGAGATGAGCCTCTGCCCTCCGTCCTGTTTTTCAGGAGCTGTCTTGTTGCCTTAAACCGGACACACGGACACCGAACGCACAGGCACTTCAGAAAGGCAAACATTTATTCCCAGCGACAACTACCAGAGGAAGATAGACGTTTCCGACAACAAAGCCACCAACCCGGCTCCGAAGCCCCCTTTGTTCACCCCTCCATTCAAATGGGCCCCCGGTCTTACAGCTGCCATCCCCCCGGGGTGGGCTGCACTTAGGGGCACCGACCCAGACCTAGCGCGGTCTTCACTTCCTCTCTCGCTCCCCTCTGCGGCCCCTGCCGGGGCGAAGCCCCTCAGGTGGGGGCGGGGTCTCCAGGTACATTCCCACTGCCCCCCAGCTGCTGCCTCAGACATCTCCTGGTCGGAGATGCCGTCTTCATCCCAGCAACAGCCCCACTCTAGTGTGGGGCCTCACCAACCCACCCCCGCCCCCGCCGGCCCCTTCTGCTCCCCCAGCCCCTCACGTGCACTTCTGCCAACGGCCCCCTCCCTTTGCTCGCCGGGTGACCTCGACTCTGTCCGGCTCTTGCCCAGCTCCTGGCTCCGGGGTGACCCTGGGGCGCAGGGGCCCCCCGGAGGCAGACCCCACCCCACGGCGCCACCGCGGCCCGGCGGCTCCCCGGTGCGCCGGCAGGGGCGCGTGTGCGCGGGGCGGGGGTCGGCGCGGCGGTGACCTTGGCCGGGCGCGGGTCCCCGGGGAGGGGCGGAGCGCGGCGCCCGGCGGGCGGGGACGGGCGGGGACGGGCGCGGCGGCGGCGGCGGCGGCGGCGGCGGCGGCTCGGGCGGGCGGGCGGCGGGCGCGCGGGGGGCGGCGGCGCCCGAGCGGACACGAGCCGGCCAGCAGCAGCCGCGGCGGCGCCGCAGGACGAGCGCCCAGGTAGGCGGCCGGGGCGGGGGGCCGGGGCGCCGGGCCCCGCCGCCCCCCACGCGCGCGCCCCTCCTTTGTCCGAGCCCCACCCTCCCGGCCGCGGGGCCGGGCCCTCCTCCTCCCGGCGGCCCCCCCACCGGAGCCCCCTCCCCAAATCCGAGGGGCCCTGGCCCTCGGCGCGCCCACCTTGGACAGCTCCCCCTCCGCGCCCTCCCGCCCCCGCGGTACTTGCCGGGCGCCCCTGGGCCAAGCCGGCCCCTCCCCCAGGTCCAGCGCGGGCCCCCTCTCTGGGTGGGTCGGTCCCGCTCAGTCAGAGCCCCCTCCGCGCGGGGCCAGTTGGGCCCTGGGCCCGTCTTCCCGCGGAGCACCGGCTCGGCTTCCCGCCCCTCGCCCGGGAGCCGAACCAAGCCCCTCGCCCGGGAGCCCCTCCCCTGGTCGGGCCCTTCCCCCACCACTGAGATCCTCCGCTGGCCAAGGGGAGCCCCGTGGGCCGGTCCCCTGAGTGTGCCTCCCCTCCCTCAGGCCCCCTGTCATCCAACCCCTAGGTCCCTAAGCCAGACCCCTCCCCCCCATTTGGTTGAGCCCTGCTGCGTGTGTGTGTGTGTGTGTGTGTGTGTGTGTGTGTGTGTGTGTGTGTCCTATGCCCTCCCCTGGGCCCCGGCCTGTTCTCCTGGCCCCAGGAGTGTTGGGGAGGGCTGCCTTGCACAGGAGGAGGTCTATGTAGCCAACCAGGGCCCAGTTCAAATCCTGCTCTGATCTGTGACCTTGAGCTAGTCCCCCCCCACCCCTGGAGCCTCCTGCCGTGCCCCCTACCCCCACCCGGCAGGAGGAGGAAGAGGGTGAGATTCAAACAGCACAAGGTAGGTGCCTGGCATGGGTTATTGAATGGGGGCTCCTACTCCGGGGTCGCAGGGCCCTTTCTAGAGGACACCATGCTGGGGGGCCTGGAGTCCTGCCAGGGGGTCTGCACCCGGAGCAGGACAAGGGTGGTCTGGGTCTCCCAGCCAGTCATGGCGGTGCCTGGCTGCACACTCACGTGCCCACTTCTCTGGGTGCCCACCCAGGGAAGGGCAGTGCCTGCCGAGCTGGCCGGTGCCCCTCGCCACCCCCTTCCCCCGCCGCCGGCTCCCAATGGTGAGAATTGCTATGCACATCACCACCATGCCTGTCCGGTCTACTAGGAGGTAGTACTGGGAAGCCTGTAGAGGCAGGCCTGGCACGTAAGTGGGGTATGTGTCTGCTGTTACTTTTATCGTTCTGTCTCTGGCGAACCTGGTACCTGTGATCCTTCAGAACCTGCCCTGAGCCCTGGTGATGGACAGTTATGACTGCCCATCTTTACCGGGAGCCCCCGTGTGCCGGGAGCCTGGCTATGGGCTTTATCCGGCTCCCACAGTGCTCGCCCCAGCAACCTGTGGAGCAGGCAGCGTGCCTGCTCCCATTCACGGAGGACAAAACCACGGCTTGGGGGCCCCAGCTGACCTTCCCGGGTTCTCACCACCTGGTCTTACACCCCTACACACCCGAGGGAGGTGACTTGGTCCAGTTGCGATCTTATGTCTCCTCTCTCCCACTGTGGACCTACTTCGGTACTCAGGGACCCTCAGAGACGGCTGGGAAGAAAGAAGGGAAGGGGTGTCCTGCTTTTCCTAAGTAAGGACACGGGCTGGGGACAGGCCTTCTGCTATTCCCCCCCCCCCCAGCCCAGGGCTCTCCCCCCACCTCCATCCTTTCAGGGATTGTTGTGCTGTGTGAGCTCCTGAGGCCACTGGACCTCTCTGACTACAGGTGCAGAGAGAGATGATAGGGGGATGCCCTTTCAGGAGGTTCTGTTCCTACAGACAACAGCAGACCCGAACCGGAGGCCAGGACAGGCCAGACTATCCTCTGGGTGCAGAGTGCAGGAAGGGGGGACCTTTCTCTCTGGGCTCAGTTTAGTTTTCCCACCTCCAGTCTGGGCTGCTCTCAGAAATCAGGGCCACGATTTGCAAGATTGTGACTCTTGGACCTCCAGCATCAGGATCGCACTTACGGGATAAGAGAGGGGAGCGGCTTTACAGTGCAAGTTCCCTGGGCCACTAGGTTTGTCACTTCCGGGCCCAAGCGGACAGGCCTGTTAAAGACACGCGGTTCCCGTGAGCTTCAGGGACCTCTAGGCTGGGGGAAGGGCAGGGAGCCTGTGGTTGTCGGAGAGAGGCACCCGTTCACCCACTTCACAGAAGAGGACACTGAGGCTCAGGGTCACAGAGCCAGGTCTGCTGGCTTCTGAGAACTCCCGGTCGTACTAGGAAGGGAAGGAGAAGCCAGGGCAGCCTGGGGGAGGGGGACGTGCAGGTGGGGAAAGAAGTTTGTGCACCGCACGCCGCATCCCTGCACCTCTTCCAGCCCAGCGTCCCCTGGGAGGGAGCTTGGGCCCCAGGTTGTGTCGGGGCTGGGAAGCAAGCAAAGGAGGCTGGCTCCAAGCCTGCCTGCAGGGTAGAGTTGCCAAGTCAGCCAGATCAACCAGAGGGCCTTCCCAGGATGCGGGAGAAGCGCCGTCTCCTCTGAGAAGCTGCCCCTTGTACTGTATCACCTCACCCCCAGGGGCCCAGAGCTGTCCCCCCTCCCGCCTGGGGCCTTTTGTGCCTGACACTCCTCTCTGTGCAGGGTCGGTCTGGGGTTCTAGCAGCTGGCACGAGCCCTCCCGGCCCTGACCCCCACCCAGCGCGTGGAAGATGCCTGAACAGAGCAACGACTACCGAGTGGTGGTGTTCGGGGCGGGCGGCGTGGGCAAGAGCTCGCTGGTGCTTCGCTTCGTCAAGGGCACGTTCCGGGACACCTACATCCCCACCATCGAGGACACCTACCGGCAGGTGATCAGCTGCGACAAGAGCGTATGCACGCTGCAGATCACCGACACCACGGGCAGCCACCAGTTCCCGGCCATGCAGCGGCTGTCCATCTCCAAGGGCCACGCCTTCATCCTGGTCTACTCCATCACCAGCAAGCAGTCGCTGGAGGAGCTGGGGCCCATCTACAAGCTCATCGTGCAGATCAAGGGCAGCGTAGAGGACATCCCCGTCATGCTGGTGGGGAACAAGTGCGATGAGACACAGCGGGAGGTGGACACCCGCGAGGCCCAGGCCGTGGCCCAGGAGTGGAAGTGCGCCTTCATGGAGACGTCGGCCAAGATGAACTACAACGTCAAGGAGCTTTTCCAGGAGCTGCTGACGCTGGAGACGCGCCGAAACATGAGCCTGAACATCGACGGCAAGCGCTCCAGTAAACAGAAGAGGACAGACCGCGTCAAGGGCAAATGCGTCCTCATGTGAGCCCGGGACGCCTGCCACCAGCCGGTCCAAGCCTCTCCCAAAGCCCCTGCTCCTGCTCCTCCTCCTCCTCCAGCCCTCCGCTCCCGTCCCTCCATCCTCCCCGCCATCCCCCCCTTCTCCTTCTCTCTCCCTCTCATCTCTCTTCTTCCCTTCCTTCATCCAACACCTCTGCGGGGGGGGGGGGGGGGGCGGGAACCGAGGCCCCAGTGAGCCCACGGCAGGTCTGGGGCTCCAACCTGGCTCTGCCGCACGGCTCTGCCTTCCCTCCTTCTCTGCCCCCCAGCCCTGTCTGCACCCCCCAAAGCCAAGTGCTGGAGGTGGCCCCCTGGATCCGCACATGAGAAAATGGGGAAGCTGCCCGTCCCCGCTGAGCCTGAGGACGCCAGGTCTCCCCTGTCTCTGCCCATCTCTGTCTCTTTCCCTAGGGTGCCCCGAGCCAGACCTGTGTCTCCCCCATTAGATCACTGTGACCTTGCTGGGGGCGGGGGGGAGAGTTGAAATGCACATGGACCTCAGAGTTCGGTTCCTCCTTTTTGGTGTTTAACGTACACTGCCCCTGCTCCATCCTTTGTGACTTCTGGCCTGTGCCCCCACCCCAGGTCCCAGATCAGTCCTCACCTCTGTCCCCACAGCCCCGGTTCGGGGGTGGGGGCGGGGGGCGGGGGAGGCTTGCAGGATGGGTCTCAGGCCACCAGGCAATAACCACAGAGCCTGCGACAGCACCCCGCCAGCCTGGAGTCCCACTGCTCGCCCAGCCTGAGGTGAGGCTGGGGTGCAGGCAGGGGAGGCCTAGGACTGGCCCATGGCCACAGCACAACCCAACGGGACTGTCCAGCGTGAATATGGAGGGTGTCCCCAGACAACGGCCCACAGACTGGCACAGTGTGTCACCACCGAGCCTCAGGCAGGGGGACATGGGGTGCTGGGGAGGCGGTACCCGGGGCCCCATCCAGGGGCAGGCGGCTGGACCCAGCACCAGCAGGATCTGAGGGGGCTCAAGGCAGAGTCTGTCTCCCACCAGCTGTGCCCCAGAGAGAGGGGGTCTGTCCAGGAAGACGTGTCTCCTGGGGTCAGGGCTTTACCTCCACCAGGAGATTCTGAGTGCTCCAGACTGTCTAGATAACGCCACACTCATGGGACCCCGTGGGACTGTGTCTGACAAGCCATGAAGTGGGCTGTAGGCCTGGGGGGGGCGGTGCAGTGACCATGGGTGGTGCATTTGTGCAACTTGGCGTGGACAGGCAGATGGCTTGTGTCTACGCGTACACTCGTGTGTGTTTGTGTGTGTGTGTGTGTGTGGCTGTCATTCGGGTAGGGTGTTACTGTGATAGTCTGTGTATGTAATGATGGTGTAGGCAACACGTAGGGGTGGGCGGTGCAATCGTCCATAGGAGTGGATATTTGTGTTGGTGGGAACCTTTGTACCAGCGTAAGTGTGATTGTAAGTGACCGTATTTGGGGGAGCGGGGGACGTGGCTCATAGGACAGTGTCTGTAAACCGTTTCATTCTGCCTGAGGAACACGAGGCCTGTCTGACTTTGTAGCAAGGTGGCTCTCGGCTCGAACTCTGTATCAGTCAGATGATGCTGCCTAACAAACACATGGCCACAGATCAGCAACTTGAAACAACACACGTTTATCACCTCCATCCCTGTGGGTCAGGAGCCTGGGGGTGGCTCACCTCGTCTCCTACTCGGGACCTCACGAGGCTGCGATCGGAGCACGGGCTGGCTGCAGTCTCATCTGAAGGCTGAGTGGGGAACCGTGCGCTCCCAAGCTCACGCGGCTGTTGGCAACATTCAGTCTTCTGCTGTCGCGGGACCAAGGGGCTCAGAGGCTCGCTGGACGACAGCCAGAGCCACCCTCGGCTCCTCGCCACATGGGTCTCAACCTGGGGTTGCTGGCAGCGTTGGGACTGACCTGTGTGTGTGTGCGCACGTGTGAGAGAGAAAGGCCCTGTGGCTGGACAGTCGTGCGACCACGTGGGGACTGTTCGTGTCCATCTTGGTAGCAGTGTGTTTGACTTTCCCTGTGTCCGTGTGACTCCACAGATGTTTACTGAGCACACCGTGTAGAGAGGGAGGGAGTGTGTGTGTGCATGTGTGTGTCACCACCTGGCACGTGGACGGGCCCTTGGAAGAGCTGGCAGTGTCCTGCCTGGGCACAGCTGGGCTCCTCCATCCTGTGGCGGGTCCAGGGCCCAACAGCATCTGGTGATGCTCCCCCCACCCGCACCCTGGGAGCTTCTCCTGGGCCTTGCCGGGCAGGTGTCTGCAGCCCTTTCTCAGGGACACACCCTGATAGCACAATCTCCCTGAGACCCCGCCCACCTCCAGGCCTTTCCCACCCCAGGCACTGGTTCCCTGGGGAGAGGGATCCTGCAGCAGGTGGGGTAGGAGCCTACGCTTGCTGCTGGCCCTTCCTGCCTGGGCATCCCTTGTCCTGGGGACCGTGCCAGGTCATGCTTGCTGTGGTTCCACCCCTGCACCTTCTCCCCTCCCCCCCCCGCATGTGGGTGCCCCCTGCCCCCCATTGTGGGGTCTGTGTAGCATTTGCTCTAGAAATAGTCTTCCTGCAATAAAGAAGTGGATCCTGCATTCCCCATCAGTATTCTTTCTTTGCGGGGCGGGGGGAGAGGCAGCCCTGCAAAAGATGAGAAACGTAAAGGATGGGGGCAAGTGATGAGGAGGAAGTGAGGGATGAAGGATGGAGGAGGTGGGGGATGGGGGTGAAGGGTGGGGACAAAGGAAGGGGCTGTGGGAAGAGGTCGAACGTTTGCCACGAAGACAGTTCAGCATTCCCCCCGGGGGCCCCCCCCCCACAAGAGACCTCACAGGCGCTGCTGGAGCCCGTCCTCACCGCAGCCACTTGCGAGGAACGAGGAGGTGCATCGAGCCGCCTTTCACACGGGGAGGAATCCGCGGGGCCCCAGCTTCCCCATCTGCTAAACGTTGGCTTGGGGCAGAGTTTGCAAACTTCCGAGCAGGGGCAAGATGAGGGTGAGAAGACTGAGGCACTCGCTAGGAGCACAGAACTTGAGTGGGGGATGCCAAGAACTCAGCCATGGAGATACATATGTCAAAGCAGTGTTTAATGCAAAGGAAACCGTGGTGAAAACATACCGATGTTTTAAATAAAGACAGGATCTGTCAGGGCCTGGGAGAAGCAAAGCTCCTGGCTGGTCCAAGTGCAACGTCAGATCTTGTCTTTCCTAAAATTTGGGTATTTTGTTCTTCCTGGATCATTTCTGCATTTATTTTGAATTTTTAAAATATTGCAGTAGCATAGTATTTATCTTGATAGCAGGGTTTTGGTTTGTTTTTCATGGGGCCCCTTTAGGCTTTGGATTTGAGGAAAGTGCTTGCCTCACCGCAGTCCCGGTCCTGCTCTGTCTTTAGGGCCACATGATGATGCCCTTGAGTGAAGCAAGCTCAGCCACGTCACCCAAGTGGCCCAGGAATGGCCAGACCTTCCTTCTGATCTTTCAAGGGTGCCTGGAAATCCAGATTTCTTCTTGTGAAACGTCCTTATTTTTAAATGTTGGCAACAAACTTACATTTTTAAAGCACTTTGGGGCCACATCTCATCCGAGGGCCACCAATCTGTGACCCTTGTTTAGGTAACAATTCCTTTGTGGAGATGTGGACTGTGGAGTGAGAGGCTGGGCCCCAGGCACTTGGTTCTCTCTGTGCACTGCAAAGGATGATCGGGAGGTTCCTGCAGGGAAGGCAGGAGCCCTGTGGGGGCTCAGCTGGGAGGCCAGAGGCTCAGATCACAGAATGTCAGCTTGGCAGAAAGTTCTGGAAGTCCCAGAATCTGGAGGTCCATCATCCCCTGTGAGAAATTCTCCCCTCCGTGATTGCTGGATAATTTTGGAGACAAACCACACGTGTTTCAACATCGCCTGGGGAGCTTATTAAAAATACACATTCCCCCTCAAAAAAATAAAAATGCACATTCCAGGGGTCCAGTTCTTATAGGATTCTGTACCATTCAATGTGGGTGGGTGCCTTGGAAGGTGCTTATTTATTTATTTTATTATTATTATTTTTTAATCTTTATTTTTTTATTTTTGAGAGAGAGAGAGTGAGCGGGGGAGGAACAGAGAGAGGGAGACACAGAATCCTAAGCAAGCTGCAGTTTCTCTGAGCTGTCAGCACAGAGCCCGACATGGGGCTCGGGCTCACGGACTGTGAGATCACGACCCCAGCTGAAGTCAGCCTAAGTCAGACGTTTAACCGACTAAGCCACCCTGGTGCCCCAGCTGCTTTTTTAGATCCAGGCCCAGGAGTTAGGAAATTGAGAAACCCTGGAAATTATGAGCTAGGCTTAGGCAAATGACCTTGGGTTTAACTTCTCTGAGACTCAGTTACCGCCGCTGTAAAACGCAGACAATGTAATTTCACCTCTTAGCCTTATGCAGAAGATTCAAAATAAGGGAGCAGTCATTACTGTCCTGCTGGTTAGGAAGCGATACACTTCTCCCTCAAGTGAGGCTAGGATGTTGGATTCGAACTCGCAGCCCCGCTGGGGATTCGAACTCGCGAAGCGCCTCGCACCCGGCTGACGTCATCGAGTCACCTCTGGAAATCCGCTGGTCGTCAGCAGTGGAGTCCACCACAGCGGGACTATTTGCATATTAGCATAGCACCGCCCCCCGCCCCGTGCTCATCGTTCGCGGGTGGCCAGCGGCGGTGCCATTCAGCGCTCCGCCTTCTGACCCCGCCCACAACGCGGGCGCCGCCCCCTCGCCTGCGCGCAGCCTACCCCGCTGCCTGCCCTGCGCCCCGCCCCGGCCGGGGCCTCCCGCCGCCGAGGCTCTCGATTGGCCGAGCTGGCTGCCAGTGCCCGCCCCCCGGGAGTAGGCCCCGCCCCGCGGTGGGAGCGGGCGCTCGCCGGCTAGGCAGCGGGTTCGGCTGCGCGGCGGGGCTGAGGCGGCCGCGGCGGCCGGAGCGCAGGTAAGGGCGCTCGCAACCGCGGGCCGGGCCGGGTTCCGCCGCCCTCGCCTCGGGCCCGGGGGACAGGGTGCGGCCGGGGAGGAGGGCTGGCGGGGGCGGCCAGCCCAGGGAGGGCGCTCCGATTTGGCTGCGGACCGAGTTGGGGGTCGGAGTCAGCTGAGGAAGGGGCTTGGGCCGGGGGTCCGGGCTGGAGTTGGGGGTCGCGGTCAGTGAGGAAGGGGCTGGGGTAGGGGTGCTGGCCAGAGCTGGGGGGTCGTGTTCAGTGAGGAAGGGGCTGGGGGTGGGGGTCCTGGCCAGAGTTGGGGGTCGCGGACCGTGAGGAAGGGGCTGGGGTGGGGGTCCTGGCCAGAGTTGGGGGTCGTGGACAGTAAGAAAGGGGCTGGGTCCGGGGGTCCTGGCCAGAGTTGGGGGTCACAGTCAGTGAGATAGGGGCTGGGGTGGGGGTCCTGGCCAGAGTTGGGGGTCGCGGACCATGAGGAAGGGGCTGGGGTGGTGGTCCTGGCCAGAGTTGGGGGTCGCGGACCGTGAGGAAGGGGCTGGGGTGGGGGTCCTGGCCAGAGTTGGGGGTCGTGGACAGTAAGAAAGGGGCTGGGTCCGGGGGTCCTGGCCAGAGTTGGGGGTCACAGTCAGTGAGATAGGGGCTGGGGTGGGGGTCCTGGCCAGAGTTGGGGGTCACAGTCAGTGAGATAGGGGCTGGGGTGGGGGTCCTGGCCAGAGTTGGGGGTCGCGGTCAGTGAGATAGGGGCTGGGGTGGGGGTCCTGGCCAGAGTTGGGGGTCGCGGACCGTGAGGAAGGGGCTGGGGTGGGGGTCCTGGCCAGAGTTGGGGGTCGTGGACAGTAAGAAAGGGGCTGGGTCCGGGGGTCCTGGCCAGAGTTGGGGGTCACAGTCAGTGAGATAGGGGCTGGGGTGGGGGTCCTGGCCAGAGTTGGGGGTCGCGGACCATGAGGAAGGGGCTGGGGTGGTGGTCCTGGCCAGAGTTGGGGGTCGCGGACCGTGAGGAAGGGGCTGGGGTGGGGGTCCTGGCCAGAGTTGGGGGTCGTGGACAGTAAGAAAGGGGCTGGGTCCGGGGGTCCTGGCCAGAGTTGGGGGTCACAGTCAGTGAGATAGGGGCTGGGGTGGGGGTCCTGGCCAGAGTTGGGGGTCACAGTCAGTGAGATAGGGGCTGGGGTGGGGGTCCTGGCCAGAGTTGGGGGTCGCGGTCAGTGAGATAGGGGCTGGGGTGGGGGTCCTGGCCAGAGTTGGGGGTCGCGGTCAGTGAGATAGGGGCTGGGGTGGGGGTCCTGGCCAGAGTTGGGGGTCGCGGTCAGTGAGATAGGGGCTGGGGTGGGGGTCCTGGCCAGAGTTGGGGGTCACAGTCAGTGAGATAGGGGCTGGGGTGGGGGTCCGGGCCAGAGTTGGGGGTCGCGGACCATGAGGAAGGGGCTGGGGTGGGGGTCCTGGCCAGAGCTGGGGGTCGCAGACCATGAGGAAGGGGCTGGGGTGGGGGTCCAGTTTCCTGGCTGGAGTTGGGGAGTCGTGTTCAGTGAGGAAGGGGCTGGGTCCGGGGGTCTAGGCTGGAGTTGGGGGTCGCGGTCAATGAGGAAGGGGCTGGGGCCAGGGCCCCGGCTGGAGTTGGGGGTCTGGGGCTGTAATTAGGGTCTGGGCTTGGATTGGGATGGAGGTCCTCTGAGGAGGGGGGTGGGGGTGGAGTTGGGGGCTGGGCCAGCAGGGGAAGGGGATCGGGGCTAGAGTTGAAGGTGGAGGTTATTTGAACCGGGGCTGGGAGTGGAGTTGCAGACCGGGGGAGGGGTGATTGAGGAGTCCCTGGTGAGGGTGAGCTCAGAAAGGGGACACCGGGAGGGGAGGGCTGAGGCATGAGGGTAAGGCCGGCCACTTTGAGTAGGAGTCCCAGGGCCGTGGGGACCCATGCTGGAGGCATAGAGGGCTGGGAAGCCTGTGCAGGTGTTTGGGGAGGGGGTGTGACTAGTCAGGAGGAAATGGGGGGGTCTTGGTCAGTTACTAGTATCGTGGAGGCCACTCGCCCCCTACTTTTGGGAGGCTGATCATTTGGTGTAGAAGGTGGGGAGGCAGAGACCCTGTGGCAGCAGTGGGCAGGAGGAGACATGGGTCCAGCATACTTTGGGGGGGCTGCTCCTAGGACGTAGGGTGTAAGGAGAATGAATGTCCTGGGAGCAGGAAGGCTCGTGTCGGGGACTGGATATTTCAGGAATTTTGGGGCTCAGGAGTCGAGGAACCGAGGTGGGAGTTTGGGGGGACGATGGTATTGACGGATGTGGGGATGTGGGTGGCACTTTGTTTTTCCTGGGGGGCGGGGTTGCTAGGGGCTGGAAGGTGTGTGGGAGAAGGCAGGCGTGAGGACGCGCGGCTCGGAGGTTCCCATTGCTGCTAGGGGTCCAGGATGCAGTTCAGAAACGTGTCCCGTCGGATGCTGAGGTCTTGCAGAAATGCAGAGTGGAGTGGGCTCGGCAAGGCCGGCCTGCGGTGCCCCCCTCAGCTCCAGCTGCTCCGGGAGTCTGGCTTGCTTGTCCGTGAAACGGGTGTAAGAAAGCAGCAGGAGGCACCTGACAGGGCTGCTGGGGGATCAGAAGAGGGGAGGTGCCACCCAGCACGCTCCTGGCACGTGGCGAGGGGACGTGAGACATCGATAATAATGTTCTAAATTAAGGCTTTTTTGGGAGGGGGGGAAGGTGGGTGGATAGAATTACTGGGTTGTCACAGAGGGTGGGGGAGGGAAGGAATCAGCTGGAGCTTGACTCTAGTCCTTCAGCCTTGGGGTGCAGTTGACAGTCACCCCTGGAGCTTTAAGACAGAATTTCCGGAGGGGAAAGAAAGGTCCGTGTCGTTAAAAGTGAGGAAAAAACGAAAAAGGAAGAAGGTTCTGACACCAGGAGATTCAGAAGGTTTGTCCAGAAACAGGCACATCCACTTAAGAGAAGGCTGCACGGGTCATTCTGATTTAGGGGTACACCCCCCCCAGGAGCCATTCCAACGTGTACCCCAGGGGTCGCAATTATATGCTCTTTAAATATGTGAGCTCTGCTTCTGGAGCTCATGTGATGGACCCGGGTCTCTCCACTCGGCATCGCCGACGCTGGGGCAGGGGCACTCGTTGGGGGTGTCCTGGGTGCTGTGGGGACTGAGCAGCGCCCCTGGTCCCCACCTGCTCCATTCCAGGAGCACCCCAAGTCGTGACAACCACAGACGTCCCACTGCCCCCTGGGCGCAGAATCACCCCCAAGACCCAAGTTAGTTTCCCCAAGTTAGTTTCACACGTCGTCACCTTTGATCCTTAGGAAGTGCAGCCATTCAGATTTGGGGTCGCCTTTAGATCACCTAGTGCTCTCGTTTTGAGTGGAAAACCGCACTTAAAGGCTTTTAGAAATGCTGGCTTCTTTCTCAGTGCGTCTTTTGTGTGACTTTCCAACCCTTGCTACCGTGATTTTATACACGGGACGAATGGATACGTCGCAGGCGTTGAGAGGCACCAGCGCGTTCGAGACGTCTCCCCCGTTTTTAACCCAGCGCATGAGGCTTCCAGAGATGCCACAGTTGTTTGGGCAATTCTTGGTCTTATTTAGAAAATACCCGTGACTGATGCCATTGTTTCCTGTTTTTGTTCCGTGCTTCGTGAAGCCTGGGCCCTATGGTTTGAAGGGAGGGACAGCTGAATACGAATTACCCTAACACACAGACCCAGCTCCGTGTTTACAGAGTGGAGGCGTTATTTTTGTACAGCACGTAGCAGAGTAAAAAGCTGCTTCTTCCGTTCAAGGTGTTGTTACGAATTTTCTCATTTGCATCTGGAAACCGATAATAGTCTTTAAAAAAAGGCATTTTACTAGGTCCTTCCTACTCTTGAAGCTCTTTGCAGTTTCTTACAAAAGGGCTGTTGTGTGTGGCCTCCGTGACTTTGGAACTTTCTGGAGCTCTCTAGAGGGGACGGTTACCAGGATAGTTGTGGGATTGCCGGGCGTTGAGTTACAACTGCCTTCCTTTGTGCCCCACGGTGGCAGCCAGCGGGTGACTGCCCGAGCTGAGTCTTTGTCCTGGGAGGGTTTGTCTCCCATGCCACGCACGCCAGAGTCCCATGGCCCCTGCCATCCAGGGGGCCTCCCTCAGGTTCCCACTGGTCTTTTGGCCAGTTCTGGACCTCGCTTCCCATGGCTTCTGTCTTGTGCTACCCTTCGGCGTGGCCTCTCTCTCTACAGGCTCTGGAGAAAATTCACCGTGTGTGTCACCCGCCACACCTTAGACACCAGGTGGAAGAGCCGAAAAGGTGGAGTCACTTGTCCTGGAGGGTCCCTTCCGTCCTCCTCCTGGTCCCCCCTGCCAGCTGGAGTGCAGGGGGGACTTGGGCAGCTCTGAGACTCTTCCAGAAACGGCTACTAGTTTTCCCTGGGAACTTGGCAAAGTAGAAGATCTTACTGCTTTTCACTTTTTAAATTGAGGTACAATTTCCATGTCGTAAAACTCAGCCAGTTGAAGCATAGAGTTCAGTTTTCTGGGAAGTTTATGGAGCTGTGCAACCATCCCCGTAAACCTTTAGAACCTTCCATCACCCCAGTAAGATCCCTATAAACGTTAACCATCACTCCCTGTTCCCCCCCTCCCCAGCCCCCGGCCCCCACGAGCCCCCCTTCCTGTCCCTGGATGAGCCTGTTTGGGACGTTTCACACACGTGGACTCACACCCCGTGGGGCCTCTCGTGTCTGGTTCCCTCCCTGAGCGTCGCGTGTTCGGGGTCCATCCGCGGGGCAGCGGGGGTGGGCTCCTCGCTCCTGTTCATGGGTGAGTAATATTCCACACCGTGGCCAGACCATCCTTGTCTATCCGTTCGCCTGGCCGTGGACTTCTGGGTTGCCCCCAACGTTTTGGTACCGAACCATCAAGCTGCTATTTAAGTGGCTTTTTCCTGGTGCTTGGTGGCCTGTTCAGTTGAAGCTTGGGGGTGGCCCGGGTGTCAGCCATCCGAATTCTGCCTCTCTCTTTTCCGCCTGAGTGAAATGCTTTGCCGTCTCTGGTTCCACGCATCCTAGCTGGTGGGCCGGCCTCACGGCCCACTCAGCGGGTGGCTCTGCATGGCCAGAACCCTCTCTGTAAAGGCATAGATGTATCGTCAGTTCCCGGCCACCTCTACCAGCTCATCCCCCACTTGACAAGATCCAAATGCCTCATTCAGCCTTGGTGGCACCACAGGAGTTGGCCCCGCCTCACCTTTGCAGAGTGACCTTCACTTTGACTGTAGGAACCCGCCCCTCCTGGTCCTCCCTGCCACCCGCCCAGCACTCCCCCTTTCCTGGATGGTGCGGTTTGCTGTCTCCTTTGTCTGAAGCCTGCCTTCCTTCCTTCCTTCCTCTCCCCAACAAAGGCTGCTTGTGTGCCTATTTTAAGCATCAGAACGGGTGCCAGGCTCCGGGAGTACCACGTGAATGAGACGCTTGTGTGCATGCGTGGGGAGGCGTGGAGACAGGGGACCCAGGGCCGTTCTGTCCCTGGCCTGCTGTCTGAGTGGGGGTCCCGGGGGGTGGTGGAGACAGGCCCAGGCCTGTGCATCCCAGGAACTCCATAAGTGCTGTGAGAAAGGAAGCCTTCTGGGGGCAGAGGCAGGGAGGGGTCCTGCGTGAAGGACAGGCCAGAGACAAGCTTCACACTGGCCAGTTTGCCAGGTGGGGGGTGCAGCCCACCTTGTGCGAGCCCCGAGGCAGGGCTGAATCCTTCCATGTCATTTCCCTCAGGGTCTCCCCCTCGGCACTGCTGACATTTGGGTCAGGTTGTTCTCCATGGGGCGTCCTGCAGCATCCCTGACCCCACCCCCTCGAGGCCAGGAGCACCCCCATCACGATCACCGCAGATGTCCCCAGACATCACCCAGTGTCCCCAGGGGAAATCCCCGCTGGTTGGGAACCATTGGGCTGAGCGATGATTTTATGAATCTGTGATCAAAGTAAAAAGGCACATTGGGGCTTTTTTTTTTAAATAGACTTTATTTTTTAAAGCAGTTTTAGGTCCACAACCAATTTGAGCAGAAGGATTTTCTGTGTCCCCCTTGGCCCCCACCCCCCAGCAGGCTCCCACACTATCAAAGTCCCCCGTGAGATGGGGCATTTGTTACAGGTGGTGAGCCTACAGCCGTGTCCATAGGCTCACTGTTGGTGGTGTAGTGTGGGTTTGGGCTGATTCATAAAGACACGTATCCGCTATTAGGGTCCCACACGGAGTGGTTTCACTGCCCTAAAACATCCCCTGTGCCCCACCGATTCATCCCCCCCCCCCCCCCCCGCCACACACACAATATTTTGCTTTTATGGGCAAAGGGATAAGAATAGCATAGTAACCTTGAGTACCTTTTGGGAAAGATGTAACCCTGTAGCCTATGGAGTCTTCTGCGAATTATTCTTCTATACTCTCTACTCCAAGAAACTGTACCGTTGAATAGAAACAGGATTCTAGAGGCTCATCCGGGTGGCTCAGTTGGTTGAGCATCCAGCTTCAGCCCAGGTCACGATCTCACGGTTCGTGAGTTCAAGCCCCATGTCAGGCTCTGTGCCCAACAGCTCGGAGCCTGGAACCTGCTTCCGATTCTGTGTCTCCCTCTCTCTGCCCCTCCCCTACTCGCACTCTGTCTCTCGCTCAAAAAATAAATCAACATTAAAAAAAAAAACTTTGTAAAACCATATAAACTGAAACAAACAAACAAACAAACAAACAGGATTCTAGAACCATGATCCCACCCTGTGTTGGTAATTGGAACCATTCGGCCAGCCACGTTCAACAAGGCAAAACAGGTGAAAGTAATCTTTTTTTTTAAATTTTTTTTTAACGTTTATTTATTTTTGAGACAGAGAGAGACAGAGCATGAACAGGGGAGGGGCAGAGAGAGAGGGAGACACAGAATCGGAAGCAGGCTCCAGGCTCTGAGCCATCAGCCCAGAGCCTGACGCGGGGCTCGAACTCACGGACCGCGAGATCGTGACCTGAGCCGAAGTCGGAGGCTTAACCAACTGAGCCCCCCAGGCGCCCCGAAAGTAATCTTAATGATATGTTTTACGTAACTCACAGTATGCAAAATACTAACATTGCAACATGTAATCAACATAAAGAACGTATGATCAAGCTACTGTACAGTCTCTTGTATGAAGTTTTCAAAATCTAGTATGGATTCTGCACTTGCAGATTTGTAAGTCTCAGGATCAGCCACATTTCAGGTGCTCGGTACCACGTGCGAGATGTCACAGGTGTAGGACGGGAATAGGGGAAGTTTTAGGAGAAAATGAGACCTCTCCAGGCGTATGAATGTAGCTTAGCGTTTGGACACGTTGTGGGTCGTTTTTAGAGCTATTGAAGTATCTGCCGATTGAAAATGAGGATTGAGGGTCTCAGAAAATCAGTTCTGGAAGGACCTCCCAGACTGTCCGGTCCAGGGGATGGCAAGCCGTGCCCCTCGGGCCAAATCCAGCTCACTGTCTGTTGTTGTTGTTGTAGTTGTTTTAATATTTATTTATTGTTGAGAGAAAGAGACAGAGCACAAGCAGGGGAGGCACACAGAGAGAGACACAGAATCCGAAGCAGGCTCCAGGCTCTGAGATGTCAGCACAGAGCCCGACACTGGGCTCAAACCCTCGAACCGTGAGATCATGACCTGAGCCGAAGTCGGAAGCTTAACCGACTGAGCCCCCCAGGCGCCCCTCATCATCTGTTTTTTATGTGGCCCTCAGGCAGAGAATGGTTTTTACATTTGAAGTGGTTAAAAAAAATCAAGACAAGCATAATTTGTCCTGATATATGAAAACTGATTAGAATTCAAGTTCCAGTGTCCATCAATAAAGTTTTATTGTCACAGAGACATACACATTCGTTGACAAGTTGCCTGCGGTGGCTTTCAGGCTACAACATATGAGACCACGTGATACCGATTCTCTGGCCCCTACAGAAGAGGTTTGTCAGCCCTGCTAGACTAACTTGTGTGATTTACAGACGAGGAATCGGCCAGGTTTCCTGGGCTCACGGCAGTGCTGGGACTTGAACTTGGGGGTTTCATAGTCCAGCGTTATCCTTTCAATTTAGCACTGCCCTTGGGAGAGCAAGTGACTCTCGACTTCAGAGAGCTGCCTCTGCCGCTGTCCTTGGGCTCTTGGACCCCCTGCAGCCTCCTGGTTGAGCAGAGGTTAATGATCTGGGGACAAATGCACAGGGTGATTTTTTTTTTTCCCCATCGCATGGTGCCCGTACTGAGGGAGACTGATCATTTAATTTCTTTAGGGTCACGACACAGAACAGCCGATTTTAGAGATAATGGGATCTTAGATTTGATGAACTATGACATCTGATAGCTCCAAATAGATCCCATTTGAAAATGCCAGTGACATTCATTATCATGTTACTTAAAGACGCCCGAGTGTAACACTGCATATAAATGTCTCCTGCTCGTGGCTTTTAGTGATAAATCGAGAAAGCCTGTCAGGTAAACAAAAGTAAAAAAGGCAACACAGTGGTTGCCAAATGCACATTCAGACGGACTGTTTTGATGTCAGGCGATGGGTGTCGTTTAGAACGATGTCCAGGAGTGACAGTTTGCCCCGAGCCCCCGTTTGAAAACCCAGTGGGTCACGGTGAATTTCACCGTCTGCAGCCAAGGATGATTCTGTGTTTGACACCCACTCAATTTAGAAATGCTTTTCTCTTTAGGTTGAGCACAGACAAGCCGTGAATTTTTCAGGCTTTTTATATTTGAGTTTTATTTGAGTTTTATAGTTATATTTGAGTTTTAAATATTTGAGGCCAGGGTGAGAAGTGGAAGGTTTGTTTTCGTTTGCTTTCGTCTGTCTTTTGGCCAACCGCTGCTTTGGGAATGTACAGTTATTTCGTTTGGCAACGAGAGGTGATGGGAAGAAATGGGGCGGGGGGCTTTGTGGGCAGGCCGGGCATTCCTTATTGTTTGAGAAACAGATCGGCGCCTGTCTTTCTTCTCTCTCCCTCCGCGCGTGTGTGGCACTGAAGGGTTCCAGGAGGCTCTCAGCTCTGTGTAAAGAAAACGAAGGGATGTCCACGCTGTTCACAAGCTGCAGACACCTGTATTGGGGCTCAGAAGGACGGGGGACCAGGGTTACAGAATCTCAGTCCCAGCCTTGCCTCTCGATCCTAAATTGGCCAGGTCCCTGCCCCTCTCTGCCCCCTGAGAAGTGGGGCACGGGGATCGGGGAAGTCTCTGGGGGAGCCTCTGAAAAAGATCGTGCCCTGAGTTCTGAGACCTGGTTTTTGTGTTTTTTTTTTCTTTGATAGAATGTCAACTTTGGGCTAGTTTTCGGTGTGCAGACAAGTCACGAAGGCAGTGCAGGGCACCCCCGTGCTAGCTAACATCCGCACCCCCCTGGTGCCTGCCACCCTCGGAGGTTAAGGTGTCTGTGTTGCTGCTCTCCAAGGCCTGTGCTTCGTGTGCACGTCACTACTTTTCCTCTAATGTCCTGTCCTGTCCCAGGACCCCATCCAGGGCCTCACATGACACTGGGCCCCTCTGGGCTGTGACAGCCTCTCTGACACCCCTTGTCTTTTATGCCTGGACAGTCTTGAGGACACCTGGTTAGGGATTTTTTTTTTTTTTATGTTTATTTATTTTTGAGAGCGAGAGAGAGCACAAGCGGGGGTGGGGCAGAGAGAGAGGGAGACACGGAATCGGAAGCAGGCTTCAGGCTCTGAGCTGTCAGCACAGAGCCCTACGCAGGGCTTGAACCCTCGAAGCACGAGATCGTGACCTGAGCCGAAGTCTGGTGCTCAGCGGACTGAGCCACCCAGGCGCCCCATGGTTAGGGATTTTTTCACCACGACCCCCAACCTGGGTTTGTCTCATGTTTCCTTGTGATCAGACCAGGGGTTACGGGTTCGGGGGTAGAACACACGGTGGTGAGGTGCCCTTCTTGTCACATCACACCAGGGGTCTCTGCCACCCACATGACATCACTGACGGTGTTGACCTTGGCCACCTGTCACAAGCAGTGTTTGCCTCCCCACCGGGTGCTCAGAGCCCTGGATTAGTCTCTTTTCACCCTTCCTTCCTTCTGCAGAGAGGAGCCCGGGGCGGGGACACCTGCCTTTGCTCTCTGTGCTGGGTTCCCCATCCCCTATCCTGCCAGCTTTGTGGTCCGTCTTCACAGCCTGCGACGTTGACTTTCCACCACACCCGCACTGGAGATAGTCTGGGGAGTTGGAAAATCATCATCTTACACGTTGTGGCCGCAGACACTGCAGGGTGTTGGGGAGAACCGTCCCCCTTCCGACCTGAGACGCACGGGTCCCACCCGTCCCAACCCCCTGCGTTGGTGAGGAGCGTGCATGGGTCCCAGTGCTGGCGGCAGAGCGTCCACCCCAGCCCTGCGTAGATGCCACATGTTAACAGAAGTAGGGGGGGCTTTCGGTTGGGGGGCAGAGTTGGGACACTCGCGGCCAAGACCCGAAACCGCCTGCCGGCGCCCACGTTCCTACCCTCCCCACCCTACCACCTGCCTCCCAAAGGGACACGGTGGGTCTCCGTCCACCTGTGGATGCAGCGCCCAGGGAAGCGGAAGGTTGCTGGAAAGCACGCTGTTGTTTTTTGTTTTTTGTTTTTTTAATTTTTTAATGTTTATTTATTTTTGAGACAGAGAGAGACAGAGCATGAGCAGGAGAGGGTCAGAGAGAGAGGGAGACACAGAATCTGAAACAGGCTCCGGGCTGTCAGCACAGAGCCCAACGTGGGGCTCGAACTCACAGACCGTGAGATCATGACTTGAGCTGAAGTCAGACGCCCAACCGACTGAGCCACCCAGGTGCCCCAAAGCAGGCTGTTTTGTAGGGAGGTGTTTGCGGGTCCTTTGGAGGCAGAGCTGGGCAGCAGTAGGGCCCCCCCGGGGGAAGGGCGGGATTCCCTCCAGCCGCCTGTCTCGCCGCCTGTAGCACTGCGTGGTCTGGCCGCGCTGAGGCCTTTTCCTCTGTGGCCTCACGATGCTCAGCCACCAGCCGCGGGATGATGCCAGGTGCTGGGTGTACGGCCATCCCCTGCCATGCGCCCTGCCTCCGGGGGGAGGGGACCCGTCAGCTGTGGCTGTCACCATGGAAGGGAGCTTCCGTCACACATCACACATCGTCCCCGTTTACGTGTCCGTCTCTGCTCAGTGCGGCAGTGGCGTCCCACCCCGTTCCCTGGGCCCGCTTCGTTTTGGGCACCCGTAACATCCGGCTCGCCATTGGGACCACTTCCAAGCACACGGCTCAGCGACATCAAGCACAGGCACACTGTCGTGCAGCCACCCCCGCCGTCCATCTCCAGAACTTTCCATCTCCCCAGACTGAGACTCTGTCCCCATAAAGCACTGACTCCCCACTCCTCCCCCACCCCCAGCCCCCACGAGCCCCCTTCCCATCCCAGCCTGTTCTGGACGTTTCACACGCGTGGGATCACACACACCATGTGACTTCTCGCGTCCGATTCCCTCCCTGAGCGTTTTGTGCTTGGGGTCGGACCACGTTTATATTTTATGGCCGAATAACATTCCGCTCTGTGACTATACCACATTGTCGTTACCCCTGCATCCACTATGGGCACGTGGGCTGCTTTCGCTCTTTGCTGTTGTGACTTGTGATGCTGTGAACGTGTGCGTGCAGACGTTTGTGTGGACAGATGCTTTCAGTCCAGGGCGGATGGCCAGGGGGTGGCATCGTGGGGCCCATCCCCTGTTATTAAACCTATTGACTTCGTGCTTCTGTGCCTGGCGGGACTTTTGCCCATTTGCCGCTTCTTTCACAGCTCAGCCCTGGGGGCTCTGGGAGGATTCGAGTGCCTCTGCTCTGGCTGATCCCGTTTGTTCGCTCTTTCGTTCGCTCGCTTGCTCGTGGGCTCCATCCTGGTCCGTGGCAGGACCCTGCGCCAGCCTGCCCCAGGCGGCTTTCTCAGCACAGTTGATTTTTCCCCCTCCCGCCCCTGGGGTCTCGCTCCTGTCTCCCTGGCCTGGAATGCCCTCTGCACTGGGTCCTCCGCCTGCTCCCTGCCAGCCCGCCCCTCCCGGGGCCACGTCTCCACCCGGCCCTGCTCTCCACCCGCCCCTGCGTCCGCTGTTCTCCCACCACCAGCGCTCTGGGCCTGCCGGACTCCCGGCCACTCTGTCTGCAGTCGCCGGGGGGCCTGGCCCAGTTTTCTTTCGACTGAGCTTTAGTTTTCCTTGGTTTGTCTGTCTCGCCCTCTCCGTCCCCTTCCTCCTGCTCCCGGTCAAGGTGACTTCCTGGCCACCCTTGTCTCCCATTTAACACCGTGTGTGGTGGCTTCTACCCAACTCCCTGAGATGCCCTTCTGAGGGCCAATCTTCAGAGGAGTCAGCTGAGGTTCAGAATGAGTGCTTAGCCAGGAAGGACCCCAGCCCCCGGGCTCCCTCACTTCGTAGCTCTCCCTTGAGAATGTTCCTGATTGTATCGACTGCCTTTTGCCCAGGATTTGTATGTCTCAGGGTTGGACCAGCCACACTTCCTTCTAGCCATGGAATTGTGTATGTGAAGCCGGCTCTGGGGCACCTGTTTCCTAGTATTAAACAATTTTGGTGTCAGGGCACCTGGGTGGCTCAGTCGGTTGAGCGACAAACTCAGGTCTTGATCTCAGGGTCGTGAGTTCAAGCCCCACATTGGGCTCTACACTGGGTGTGGCGCCTGCTTAAGATTCTCTCTCCCTCTGCCCCTCTCCCCTGCTCGTATTCAACCCCTGACTCCTCTCTCCCTCTCTCTCTCTCTTTCTCTCTCTCTCTCTCTCAAAAAAAAAAAGTTACCCGTGGAGTTTCCATCTGACCAAATGATTCCACTCCTGGGTATCCATCCCGAAGAAACTAGAACATACGTCCACACTAAAACCTGCACACACATGTTCACAGTAGTGAGGTTCACAACAGCTGAAAAGTGGAAGCAACTTAATGCCCATCCATGGATGAATGGATACACAACGTGTCCACATCCACAGATGAATGTGTCCACCGCGCACGCGCATGTCCTTCGGCCGCAAGCAGAAGTGAGGTGCCTGCACCCACCGCCCTGAGGACAGACCCTGAACGCACGACGCTCAGGGAGGGAACCAGACACGAGAGGCCACACGGGGTGTGAGTCCACATGTGTGAAACGTCCAGAACAGGCTCATCCCACTGCTAAGAGGGACGGGGTTTATTTTTTGGGAAATGGAATGTTCTGGAACTAGATAGAGGTGATGATTGCACAACTGTGTAAATATACTAGATGCCTTTGGAATATACACCTGGGTTACAATTGTAAATTTTATATTATGCGTATTTTACCAACTGCCCCTCCCTACAAAATATCTCTTGGTCTAAGTGGTCATATTTTGGAGCATGTGACCATTGACGTCCTTAATGGGCCTTAGGGGAACAGCCCTGTTTTCCTCGGAGATCCCTCCCCTCCCCTGCCTTAGGTCAAGCCCTGTAGGGCTGTGATCACAGGCATGTTCTCATTTTAAGTAATGTCCTTGTGAGTCCACCACAAGGGCGTGAATTCCTCTGCGTCTGGGTCTGCTAAGCAGTCACACCCTTGACTTAGGTCTCGCCAGACCCGGCCCTGACCGGCCACAGGAGGGCAGAAAGGTGCTCCTGGGTCTCTGGGAGAAATCAGTGAGTAAGATGTGGCACTGCTGAAAGTTCTGTCCCCCTTTGAGGAAGAGGGACCCAGGGAGTAAAGTAGGTAGGAGGTGAGATGTTGGGAATTATGGAACTTTCTGGAACCTTCTGGAATGTGGAGGGCGTTGTGGCATGGTGAGGCTGTGGGTTGGAATTCCTGCTCACCCTGGATGACTTTCTCCCTGTGTGATTAGACCTTCCCTGTTTCTGTCTCCTTGTGGGCAAAAAGGAACAGGAATCATCACCCATGATCGTTCTAAGTTATGGGATGGTGTGTGAGCCGGTGACCCGCCTGTAGTGATCGCTGTTCTGTCTGGGCTGTTGTTCTGCTGTGTGCTAACATAGCCTTCCATCTGTGCCGCCGTCGTCATTCCCCAGCCGCCACCACAGGCATGGACCCAACCAAGGGTGGGATTAGGCCCGCCCCTGCCGACCCGGTGGCAGGATCGCCCCTCTTTGTTTGTAAAGGGATCAAACCCAGAGAAAACGTGTTTGAGATTTGAGGCTGCTCTGGGACATCCAGTTGATGGAGTGACACTTGGGGCTTAGACAGCTGGGCTTAGACGGCTCTGGAGATGCGCCATGGAGTCCGGTCTCCAGGTGATGCTCCCGGCCAGCCTCCCTAAGGAAACTCTCGGTGGCCCGCATGGAAATGTAATTAAGTGGCCGTTATCCCCTCTGTGGTGATGACACAGATTTGGCTCTGTAATAAAGATGAAAGAGTCCCTTTAGATCTGAGGGCCAGACCCGGCGGGGTCCCCCACCGCCCACCCCCAGCCCCGCCCTCCTGACATCGGGGCAGGTCACTCTCTGTGGGGGCACAGCAGCCATCCCTGGCCCCACCCCTTCGATGCCAGGAGCTCCCCCACCGTGACAACCACAGATGTCCCCAGACATTGCCTCACATCCCCCGGGGGCAGAATTGTCCCACTTCTCCCATTGAGAACCATGTGCAAGGAATAACACGGTTTTCGTGTTTGTCTTTTGCGCCCTGTAGGACCCTGGGGAACTGCTTTCCTGGCAGTTCTTTACGCATCGAGACCCACACATGAACCGATTTAGGTCATGGCTGTCCTTCAGAGCTGTCCTCACGAGAGGGGCCATGCAGCCTGATCTTTCTGGTCTCGAACCAGCCTAGTTTGGTGAATGATGTTCCCTGCTTTTACCTCTGAGCAACACCCCCTCCTCCTTGCTGGCCTGCATTTCCTGGTCTTTTCAGTTGCAGGTTTTCATTGGATAACACCGAACCTGGCCATAGCCCTGTCCCTTCGTGTTCCCCGAACCCGGGTGTCTCACGGAAGCCACACCCCCACTTTCTGTGATGGTTCGGGGGTTTAATTAGGCCCCTCTGGGGGCAGAGAGACACTTTAGTCTCCACTGTGCGTCTGTCCCCAAGAACGTGATGTGTTTTGGTTCATTTGCGAACACATCCAACTGTTAGGCTGGTTGGCACGGTTGCAAATATGTTTGAAGAATATAAAGCAGTTTGCAACCCCATAGCATTTCCCATGTGTTAAAACATTACCAATCCCAAGTGTGTAAAAATCTGGATTTTTATCTATTCTAGTCTCAGCCAGAGGGGGAGGCGTTACAGCAGTTCTGTTTTAAGAAAAGTAGTACGAGATATATATATAATGTATAGTGTTATTTCCTGAATCAGTTTTTCTTTTTGATGATATACAACAGAACAGCTTTCGAACTCCGTAATGCAGAAAAACCGCCTGACGGAGTAGATGCTGTTGAGCGCAGGAATCTGAATTGTGAGCGTCCGCTAGGGAAATCTGTGTTTTCTTCACCACCCCCAGATCTCCCATCAAAGCAGGTGTCCTCCACATTCTCAGTCACCTTGGGAGAATGTGCACCTCGAGCAGTCAATTCCAAGCAGTTGTGAGTGCCTTCAAGAGCGGGCTGTGCTGCTCTTGTATACTTCAGCTATACAGGTTTGTAGGTTTCAAATAAATCTCGGGTTTTCATCTTTTGGGGGTAGAGACAGCTTGTATTTGTCTGCTGATGCTGCATAACAAATCACTACAGACTTAGTGGCTGGAAACCACACGTTTATTGTCTCCCAGTTTCTGGGGGGTGGGGGCAGGGATCTGGGTGCAGCGTAGCTAGGTCTTCTGCTCAGCGTTTCTCAGGCTGCAATCAAATTGCCAGCCCGGGCTGTAGTCTTAACTGGGAAAGAAGACTGTACCTCCAAGCCCACTCACGCGGCTGCTGGCATGGTTGAGTTCTTCTTGGCTGTTGCCTGGAGGCCACGCTCAGTTTTTTGGCTGCTGGTTGGTAGGCAACCTGCTTTATCACAGCAGCAAAGGGGGCGGTCTGCTAGCAAGATGGAAGTTACTTTGTCACGTCGGATAATCGTGGAAGTGACATCCCATCACCTGTGCCTAGAGGTTAGGAACAAACACAGGTCCTGCCCACACTCAGGGGCAGGTCCTGACACAAGGCATGAGTACCAGGAGTTGGGGATCACTAGGGGACCATCTCAGAGTGCCTCCCACCCAGCCAGAGGTCACTCAGTGCTGAGTAAGGTCAGTGGTCCAACAGGAAGGGGTCAATTTTGGTTGAATGGGAGATTCATTGCCAAGTCCTAGGACTGTATTTCTCAGGTATAAGAGTCTTTTCTCCTTCCAAAGGTGATTTCTGAGGATGCATCCAGAGATGTCATGAGATGGCATATTGCTTTGAAATAGTTTCCCAGAGTGGCTAGTGGAAGGGGAGAATAAATGACTTAATTCTGTCATGTAGGTTGATTACCCAACTTGTATCACCTTGCTTGGATCACATGGTTTGTTAGTGGGGAATTAGAGACCAGGCTTTGCATGCTCGGAGGAGGTGAGGACGGGATGAGAGAGAGGGAGGCATGCTCATGGTGTTTCTAGATCTGGAGTCTTTCATGTGTGGCTTGCATCTGGACCGGCTGTTCACCAGCTGTGTAACTTGGGCAAGTCACTTAACCTCTCCAAAGCCTTATCTTATCAGCACAATGGAGATGTTAAGCCTTAGTTTATAAGGTGGTTCTAAGGATTAGGGACAACAGATAGAAAGTGTGATAAATGCACTGTGGCATCCTAGATGGCATCCTAGAACAGAAGAGGGCCATTAGTGGAAAAACCAGTGAAATCTGAATAAACTGTGGGGTTTGGTTAATACTAACGTAGCAATGTTGATGTCTTGGTTGTGACAAATGCACCCTGATTATGTGAGTTGTCAACTTTTAAGAGAAGCTAGGTGAGTGATATATAGGAACTGTCTGTATTATCTTACGACTCTCCAGCATATCTAAAAATATTCCAAAGTAAAAAGTTTATTGCAAAAACAAAAAACAACACCCAAGAAGAGTCTATTTTTCACCTTTAAAGTCGGTGAGGAGTAATAAACAATGATACCAGTGTTGATGAGGGTGTGGACAGAAAGATAGTATAAAATGGAGTAATCTTTTTCAACAATAACTTAGTGTGTTTTTAAAAATCTTAAAAATATTTAATGCTCTCTAATCCCATAATGCCATCTCTAAGAACGTATACTAAGAAAGTAATTAGAGACAGGCATAAAGATGTTCACTTTAGCATTATTTATAAAGCAGAAATTGGCAACAGTCTACATACTCAATAGTAAGGAAATTGGTACATCACTTATGGTATATTATTAACTCAATGTAAATATATGGGCAGCCATTAGAAAATTGTTTTCAAAGAATACTTAGAAAATGCCAATGATAGAATGTTAAATAAAAGTGGCAGAGGGAAAAATACCTAGATTTTTCCCTTTATAATTTAGAAGCTATTTTTGAGGCCAAAAGCTCAGAGCTAAAATCTTCAAGTTTGCTTTTCTAGAAAGCTTGTGGCCAACACCCAGTAAATTATGTGTGGAGGTGTTCTGTACGGTGTCTGCTTTTCGTGCGGGGCACTAGGTTCCTTCTTTGTGTGGGATAGCCTGTTCATTGACTGCATGTGACTGTACCGCTGCCTTCTGAGAAGCAGATTCCTAGAGCTCAGGTCCACATAGAATCCATCTCCATGGAACAGTCTTTAAAGCATGGGTTGGGCTGTGCACTTGAATTGAAATTGATCCTCGTGTTTCCTGTGGGGTAGTCCATAGCTGCTACTTTGTTTGATTTCATATCTTGGATGCCATCTCTTATCCCCAGCTGTGACTGACTCATTCTGTCTTGCATATTGGTCTGCATTGATGGTTGCCTTTGTTTTTCCCTCTTAATCATGAGTCTTTCTCATGTTTCCCATTTCTCTGCCTCCTTTCCCTGGGGAGGTAATCTTTAACACATCCCTTCTTTGGTGGTCATTTCTTTAAATTATATTTGCCATGCGTCTGGGTTTCTCAATCGAGGCACTGTTGACATTTTGGGCTAGGTAATTAATATAATCATATCCCCAGTTAGTAGAATTAATTTTTGAACTATCAATTATGCTCATGGTAAATAAAATTTCAAATTATATACAAGGACATAAAACAAAGAATAAATCTCCCACCCCTCAGTCCTCCTCACCATTGTAACTGTTAATAGTTCTGGTGGTGTTTTCTTCTAGAATTTTTTTTCCTTTGCATATACAAGTACGTGTACAAATGTATCTTTTCGAGAAAATGTTGTAACTCAGATGGCTTGTGCTAGTTGATGTACTTGTCTGTAGTTCTTGGTACTTACCAATGTCTTGGATCTCCTACAGTGTTAGCACATATAGGTCTGGGTGTATGATAAACTATTACTCCTTCCCTGTCCATCAAGGGCTCACGTCTTTGGCACTATGGACATTGGGGCTGGGTCATCGTTTATGGGCCGTCCTGGGTACTGTAGGGATTGAGCAGCATCCCTGGCCACACCCCTTCCATGCCAGGAGTACCTCCAACATCTCCAGACATTGAGTGTCTCCACGGGAGATCCACCAGGTCGTAAGGCATCTCTCCCTTTGTGAGCTTCGGAGTTAAACCTCAGTCTGAACTCTTCCATTCCTTTTACTGGCTCTGGGCAGTGTTTTAGGTTTTGTGTAGCTTAAAAACAAGCAAACAAACAAACACAGCTCTTTTCCTTAACTGAGACAGAAAGGGAGTGGTTCCTGATCTTGTAGCCATATTGACATGAGGGTGAAGTCATCAAGATCCTCAGAGCCCCAGCTCAGACAGCAGCTGTGGTCACTGACACCACTTGGGAGTGGTGTCCACTGATGTGGTTTCGAGGCCCTCCTTGGCTGAGAGGCTGCTGGGAGGCCAGGGACCTCTGTGCCCCTCTGCACCGTTGAGGGCTGGGTTCGTGCCCCCCAAGGGGCTCCACCACCTTCTATTTGTGTCATTGCTCTCCTACCTGGGTCCTGGGTCTGCTGGTTCATAGATTAAACCCTGTCCACACGCCTGGGAGCTTGGCCATCCCAGCAGCTTTTTAATTTCTAAAAACATGTTCATGGCTATATATTTATATTTCTCTGATGGTCACTTTTGAGAACAAGCCCACCGAGTCTGGAAGACAAATTGGGCCTTCAACAGCAAAATATAAGGCCGTCGTGAATATCCTGTGGTATGTTACGGCAACGCGCCTGGTTTGCAGTTTGCAAACCAGTCTTTAAAATAAAGTTACCTGGCGTGGTTTTGAATTTGCAGAAAAGTTGCAAAGACAGTGCAGGGAGTTCCCACGTGGCCCACGCCCTGGTATCGGCATCTTACGCTTAGCGTTAGCGTGGTGCATTTGTCACAATTATGTATCGATACGTTATGATCAGCTCAAGTCCGTACTTCGTTTGGATTTTCTTATTATTTCCCATTTCCCAGAAAACGTCTCTTTTCTGCCCCAGGACCCCACATGGCATTAGTTGTCACGTCTCCTTAAGGCTTCTCTGGGCTGAGACGGTTTCTCTGACTTTCCTTGTCTTTTATGCCTGGACAGTCGTGCAGAGCACAGGGCAGGAGTCTTACAGAACACCCCCCATCTGGGTTTGTCTGGCGTTTTCTCCCAGTCAGACGAGGGTTGTGGTTTTGGGGTAAGAACACACAGAGGGACACATGCTGTCCACAGGGCTTACCGTTCTTGGTGTTGACCTTGATCTCTGGCTGAACCAAACCCAGTGGTTTTAAACTTTGAATTGTTCCCAACATTGAAAAATCCGGAGATTTTATAATAAAAGACCTCCCAGCTCCTCAGGATACTTGGGAGAGCTGATGCCATCAGGCCACTTCCCGTGCGGTGACAGAGCTGGGCTGGAAGAGGTGCCCCCGTCCGGTGAGCCAGGACCCCCATTGTCACCACCTGCCTGCCCTGGGGCCCACCTCCCTCTTGTGACCCCAGGATGGGCCACTAGAATGTGGCAAGCTCCCCCCACCCCCGCCACTGTGGCCTCGCACCCTCGTGGAGGAATGTCCTCGTGCACGTTCCCAAACAGTCCCCCAGGAGGTGGCCGTGAGTCAGAAAAGCATGTTGGAATGTAGGGGAGTGAAGGTTACCTGGGAACATATTGTGGTTCGTCTGAAGGACACGGCTGGCCACTCCTGGCCATGTGGGGCTCAGAGCCACTGGCATCTGGGGCAGAAGGAGGGGTGGCCTTGGGCCTCCCACTCCGGAGTCACCATCGTTGGCCACTCCTGGGTCGTGGGCTTCTGGCCTCCAGCGCTGGGAGACAAGTCCCTGTGGTTTTAAGCCGCCTGGTCTGCGGTCACTTGTTACGGCCGCCCCGAGAAGTGTGTAGAGTCGGTGAGGACCAGATCCGGAAGTATGCAAGCTACAGAAAACAAGGACCGACCAGATCGCGTGTCTGGAACTTGTCGGGCGCAGAATGTCTCAAGATGTCGGGGGCGCTGCACTGGAGTTTTGGTTTCGTGGAGCCCCTGAGCTCCCCTGGCTCAGCCTCTGGTGGAGTCGAGTCCAGCATGAACACCCAGCAAGTCCTTTTATAGAGCGAGCAGTTTCCATATTTGCCACCGGCCAAAATCTGGGGACATTTTTCTCTGTCACGACTGGAGTGGTCCTGGCTTCGGGTGGGTGGATCCAGGGGTCCTGCTCAGCCCCCAGAGTGTTCAGGACACCCCCTCCCCCAGAGCATGACCCGCCCCCAGTGCTGGGGGCAGAAAACATGGAGCGAGGTGACCTTCAGATTCCAGAACATTCTGTGGGTCCCAGCACCGGGGCCCACAGCTGTGCCGAGGCAGCTGGAGCCCCCGGAAGATGAGCTGGGCTCGTCCTCACTCAGCACGTTTTACCCTCTCGAGGCTGCAGGGCTGACCCACGGAGTCAGGCAAACACCACAGCTCGGAGCAGAAGCCTCCGCTCCATCCCACGCGAGAGCAGGGTCGAGGTGACAGCACAACCCACACACCGGGGCCTCCAAGGCACACGGGCTGGCGTGCTGCCAGCTGCCACTCACCCGACAGTCCCCGCACACCCACAATGACACGCGCTCCCTGGAAGGCGGATGGGGAGGGGCAGATACCCTCCTGGCGCAGGAGGAGAACACAGGGCGGGCCGCCTTGGCCAGAACCAGGCAGAACCAGGCCAGACGTGCTTCCCCTCCGGGGAGGCTGCCTGTGTTGTCTGTATCTCTTCAACAGCACATTCCCTGGGCCCTTAGACTGCGGGGCCTTGGAGTGGTGGTGGAGGGTCTCCCTGTGAGGCATCAACAGACTTTCTGTAAAGGACCAAAGGGTGAGTGTTTTCAGCTTTACAGGCCAGAGGCTGCAGTTGCCGGGTTCTGCCTTTGGAGGTGCAGCTGTGCCTTGGATGGTGTATACGTGAAGGGGCATGGCCGTGTTTGAATCAAACTTTGTTTACAAAGCAAGTGGTGGGCCAGATTTGGTCTCGGGTCTCTGATAGGTCAGCGCTGCCTCCTTCCCAGGTCAGAGGCCTCTCCTTGTTAGAAGTGGTTTTCGACACGCATGACTGTCCCCTTCTTCTCTAGCTTGGTGACCTCAGGCTGGTTTCATCTCCTCTCTGAGCCTCCGTTTCCCCATCTGTAGAGCAAGGATAGTTATTCTTAGGGGTTGTAACTAGATTGTTAGGTGTCGTAGGACAGTAGTTCTCATCTGGGGTGATTTTGCCCCACGGGGGGCCCTGGTCATGTGGTTGTCGTGACTGGGGATGCTCCTGGCATGGAGGGGGTGGGGCCAGGGATGCTTCTCAGCGCCCCCCCCCCCCCCCCCCCAGTGCCTGGGACGCCTCCAGAGAATGAAGTGGTTCTGAATGTGTGTGGGGCTGGAGGGGAGAGACCCCGGTGTAGATGGAAGTATCTAATAGGGTCACGTGCAAAGAGCAGGATGCCATATTAGTTGTTGTCTGTCTTTCTTTGGCCCACAGCTTCCCTCTTATTTTCCAGAACTCTCCGTCCATAAAACCTTTGCCCTCCTCCAGGCCCGTGCACCGGCTGCAGACTCGGCAGGCCTTGCTTGAGTGCCCCTGGACGCCGCGGCCCCCTGAGTGAATGCGCCCTGTCGCCCGGGTCTGCCGGAGATGTCTCAGAGCCTTGCTCCAGCAGGACCCGGGGCCCCGCTCAGCCACCTTCTCCCCTCCTCCCCCCTTCCTGTCAGAAGAGCAAACTTCCCTTGTCGATTAGCATATCCTGTTTTTAGCGTCTTTCTCTTCTAGGTTTTATATAATCGTGTCATTATTAGACGCTGTCACAGGGACTCAGTGCTCCCCCAGTCACACTTTGAAGCATTCCCTAGCATCAACGGCTAATTGCCTGTCGTCACTCTTCTCTTCTCTTGTTCAGTAAACTTTCACTTTAGAATAGTTTCAGATCCTCAGAGGAAGTGGGAAGGCAGTACAGAGTTCCCACGCAGCCCGCAGCCGGGGCCCCTTTGGCCAACACCTTCCATCAGCGCAGTGCACCTGTCACAGTCAATAGGCCAATATTCCTATGTCATTATTAACTGCGCTCCATACTTTGGACTTCTCTGCTTTCCCCCTAATTATCTTTTTCTGCCCCAGAACTTCATCCAGGACCCCCACATGACACAACCCCACTGGGCTGTGGCGGCTTCTCAGACTTTCCGTGTGCAGAAACCCTGTCCCACTGGGGCGGTGGCGGGGGGAGGGGGGCGGCGGTCATCAAGGGCATTACCGGTGGCGATTTCATTCACCAGACCTAGACGTTTAGGGCGCCCTTTGCAGCCAAGGTTTGCTAGCCCACTGATGAAGACGAGGTATTTACTAGAAAGTCGGGTGATGGGTTTTTTTCAAGGTGACCTTCCTGGCAGCAGCGGAAGGGGGCCCCTCTGTGGTTGTGGGTGTTTTGTGTGGCCGGATGGTTGGAGGTAATTTTGCTGGGTGACAGTCAGGGGCAGGGTGGAGCTTTTCCATGTGACCCAGGGTCTAGCTTCAGGATGAGATGGCCATGGTCTCTCTGTGGTGGCGCCTGGATATGAGAATTTGTGGCTAAAATAGTGCCATGTTAAAAAAAAGACAAACCCTGTTTTTAATGTTTATTTATTTTTGAGAGAGAGAGAGAGAGACAGAGTGTGAGGGGGGTAGGGGTAAAGAGAGAGGGAGACACAGAATCCGAAGCAGGCTCCAGGCTCTGAGCTGTCAGCACAGAGCCCAACACGGGGCTCGAACTCACCTTGAGATCATGACCTGAGCCAGAGTTGGATGTTTAACTGAGAGAGCCACCTAGGCGCCCCTAGTGCTGTGTTTTAATAGACTGACTTCTGTTCCGGGAGTCACAAACTACAGCCTGTCGGCTGAATCCAGGCCTCCTGCTTTTGTAAATGAAGGGGTTTTTTTTTTTTTTGTAATGTTTATTTATCTTTGAGACACACACACACACACGCACACACTCACACACGCACACGGAGTGTGAGTGGGGGAGGGGCAGAGAGTGAGGGAGACACAGAATCCAAAGCAGTCTCTGAACTGTCAGCACAGAGCCCTGACATGGGGCTCAAACTCTTGAATGGTGAGAGCATGACCTGAGCCAAAGTCACACACGTTACCGACAGAGCCCACCCGGTGCCCCTGTAAATAAAGTTTTATTGGCACGTGACCGCACCTGTTTGTCTCCTGCAGCCACGTCGACCGAGTAGTAGTGACAGAGACCACCTGACCCACAAAGCCAAAAATAGTGACCGTCTGGCCCTTCCCGGGAACACTTTGCTGGACCCTGGTCTTGTCAACAAAGCAGATCACACGAGTCCTGAGTAATGAAGAAGTTGTGGCATGTAACTTACTCTGCGATACGTATCATATAATAAGGAAGTTCTTTTTTTTTTTTTTAACGTTTATTTATTTTGAGAGAGGGAGAGAGAGAACCCCAAGCAGGCTCTGCGCTGTCATTGTGGAGCCTGATGTGAGGCTCGAACCCACGAACCGTGAGATCACGACCTGAGCCGAAATCAAGAGTCAGATGCTTAACCGACTGAGACACCCAGGCGCCCCTAAAGCAGTTGTATACTATTAACAGTGTCAGGCGCTGATATAAGCAGCTTATATATATGTTCAGCTATTTAATCTGAAAAACACTCACGGGGTAGGTGCTCCCATCATCTCTGTGCTACAGATTCAGAAACTGAGGCACAGAAGAGTCCCTAAGCCGCAAAGTCAGGACAGACAGTGTTTGGCAATGCTGCCTCTCAGATATAAGGATATATGTCCCCACCACCCCCCTTCCATGGGACTCGGTGTAGTTAGTTTAATTTCGAGTGGAAAAAGAAATCTGTTTTTACGCATTTTGTTTTCTTTCTTTTTTTTTTTCTGTTGGAAATTGGTCGTCTCCTAAATCAGTTGCCTGTCCCCCCATATACTACAGTTCCAGGCGGTGTGGGTTTGATGACCGCTGCCTCGTACAGGGAAGCGGCCCTGCCCCCCAGGACAAGGGGCAGTGTCTGGGGATGTCTGTGATCCTCATGACTGGGGGGCTCCTGGCATCGATGGGGACGGGGGCCAGGGACGCTGCTCAGCCACCACGGCGCCCGGGATGCCCTGCAGAGAACCACCTAGCCCAATGTCTGCAGTGCGAGGTTGGTGGGGGGAGACCCTGTGATGATAATTTGGAAAACAGTCGAGTCAGGTCCCTGACCACGTGTGACAGCAGAAGAAACCGCGGCGGTCCTGGTCAGATGGTATGGAGCAGGTGACGCCCCCATCCCCCCCAGTCTGGGTTAAGTGGAGGAGGGTCTGGAGAACCTCCAGAGGCACCACGGACCTGGGATCAAAGGGTGGCGGCACTCCAGCTGCCTTCTTGTGCTCGGCAACCGGAGACCTTTAACCCTGGGGTCAAGCGAGCGGTGCCCTCGTGTCCCGTCTGATCAGGGGTGTGATGGCGCCTGATCTGGGCCAGTCCTGGCAGAGCCCTCCACCAGCCGCCTCACCTCCTGTCCCCCCCCCCGCCCCCCCCATGCCTCCCCACCGGTGCCTTCCCCCAGGCTCCTCCTCCCCCAACTTCATTTGCAATCAGAATCAGTCAGGGTGACATATTTAGATGGTTGCTGTGGTGACGGGGGAAGGCTGGGGTGATTGTGGCAACGAGTGCATGAAGGACAGCGGCTGCGTTGCTATCTGGAGCCTCCCTGGAGGCCCGCACTCCTGCTGCCCGCGTGGGGTGGGCATCAGTGTGGGGAGCTAGGGGGCTCCAACGCCACGGTCCCACCCTCTCCGTTCCCGGAGACGGAGACGCGAACTGTGGCCCAGGCAGGGAAGATCTGCCTGTTGCCGAGTGCTGGGTCCCCGCTGGAGGGGGCGGGGGGGGTGACCTGGGGAATGTTTGTGGTCATCGCGACTGGGGTGCCCTTGGCATCGCATGGGTGGGGTTGAGGGGTGACGCTCGATGCCCCACAACGCCCAAGATGGCCCCCACAGACAGTCAGGGGTGCTGGGGGTGGAGGGAGAGACCTGCTTCGCAGGGAAGGGGATACAGGCAGGGGCTTCCTTCCGTTTCAGAAAGGAGGCGCTGGCATTTACGCTGTGGTAATTCGCGAAGTTCCAAAGGCTTCCTTTTCTCACCCCTGTTGTTCTGCTGAATCTCCTGGGCCCCGTTGGGCTCTTGTGTCTCCCCAGATTATCAGGTCGATAGACATTGGGAAGACAAGAAAACGAAAACTCCAGTGAAACTCCAGTGCGGTTCAGTGCTCACCATTAGGAAAAGGTAACGGCTGCCAGAGGTGTAGGTGGAGACGTCAGGCCAGTCAGCGCTGAGGGCAGGAGTCTCAGGTCTCCGCTGCCGTGTCACAGCGAGCCGCTCCGAGCCCCGTGGGGACCACGGACAGCGAAGGGGTAGTGTGCCGCTCGGTGCCGTCTTGCAGAAATCCGCTTATCCCCGGCCACAGTATGCTTTCCGTTGGCCAAATGGGATCTGGGAGTAATCTGAGGGAGGCGGTTTGGGACTGATTGTATTAGGGCTCTTGTCTGATCCACTCATGGGGCTGCTGTGGTCCCTGGGCCGGGGCCGGGGTGGGGGGGGGCAGCAGGGAGGATGGCTCTGGTGTAGGTTTTTCCTGGCCTGAGAGGTCAGGAGAGTCTGATCCTTGCGGTATCATATTGTTACATTACTTGCAGAGGCTTCCGGGGGGGGGGGGGGGGGGGGGGGGGGGGGGAAGTAGGCAATGCATTTGGCCAAGACTGACCCAGCTTCTCTGTGGGTCTGGTTCATAACAGCTCGTTGAAGCAATCACTGGTGAATGTGAGCACTTTGCGATCATCTGGTCTAAGACAGGCTCCCTCTCCCCTCTCCCCTTCCCCCCTCCCCCCTCCCCCCTCCCTCCTCCCTCCTCCTTTCTAAATTCAGAATTCTCCTAATTTGTCTCTTCAAGATCTTCTCTTAATAGACTGCTTTTTAGAGTAGTGTTAGGTGATGGAAAAATGCAGAAAATAGAGCTCCCACATACCCCCTGCCCCCTCCACATTTCCCCTGTTGTCACCATCTTGCCGTAGTGGGGCACATTTGTTGCAGTCGATGGGCCAATATTAATACGTGACCGTTGTCCAAAGTCCTCGTTGACATTCGGGTTCAGTCTTTGCCTCGCCCCTCCCCCAGCCCAGGAGGTCGGTAACAGGGTCCTGCCCAAAAAGGGGTTTGCTTCCCAGGAGGACATGGGGCGCTTGGACATGGCAGCAGCTCCCGAGCTAGTGTGTCCCGCTGGGCACAGACTCTCAAGTAGAAGTCGACCTGTCGTCTCCCCTAACGCGTAGTTTCACGGCCCTGTTTCTGGCAGTTTGGGGTCTCCAGGTGTGGGAGCTAAGGGTCCCCCTGCCCATGTTCCAGCTCACCGTGCGGAGATATTAGGCTGCAGATTTGTGGAGCCCCTCCAGAATTACGAGGGAAATAGAAACCACCCCACTGGGAAATTAATGGCGGAAGACCCAGCGCGCCTTTGGTTTGTGATCCGCGGGTTTTGTCTTCCTTTATCACGTTGATAAATAACGCAGCTGCCAGCAGCGGCTGAGAACAGGGTCTCCCTGAGCCCCTGGGCCCGTCCCGTAGGTGTGCAGCGGGGTTCCTGCCCGTTCCGTTTCACAGGCGAGGTTCAGGCTGGAACCGGCCCACAGGGAGCAGCTCTGCGGGGGCGGCCTGGTCTCCCCTGGGTCCTCTGGGCTCCGCAGGCTTTCCCGTAGCACCAACCGGGACAGGAAACCCCAGTGGTTACTGAGCACATGCTGAGTGCGCGGCCTGCGGTAAACCGCGGCCCAGGCACTCCGGGGTCTCCCTTCTCCCAGGACACACGATCCTAGCAATGCTGGCGGGCGCGGGGTCTCTTCAGGGGGTAACGACCACGTCCTGCAATTAGCCCAGCGTTCGTACAACCTCGCAGATATCCTAAAAGCCGCTGAATTGGACACTCCCAAAGGGTGGCTTTTATGATCGGTGGATCACATCTCAATTTAAAGGAAATGAAGAGAAAAAGGAAGCACGTGGACAAGATGGGGGTCCCAGGTTGTAAGAACTGTGGCCCAGGATAAATGTAGGTGAGAGTCCTTCCCATGCAGGCACCCCAGTGGCCGCAGTCACGAATGGTGTCTGTTTCCAGCGTGGTTTACGGCCCCCTCGGCACGTGGCCCTTCCCACCAGCGTTTCCTTTGTTGGTGTCTGTGACTGTGCTTCCCGGCAGTGCCTCCGGCGGGTCCGTGTGGGGTCGGCAGGCCCCGGGGTACCAGGGTCCCACCTCTTCATCCCACGGCTGGTCCTTCAGGATGGCCTGTGGGTCCCCCTGATGGGGAAAGTGAAAGCCCAGCATTTTTGCCTGGGTGAAGGTCACGGGGACGGGCAGGCACCAGCTGGTGCCACTCACAGCCTGTCTCGTGGGCCGCAGACGAGCTGGTCTGGTTGTCTGCGGGGGTCGCCTCAGTGCTCAAGTTCAGGTCCCAGGGCTGGAGGACAGCCAGTGGCTGGTGTTGAAGGGCTAGGGATGGGGAGATTTGCGGTTGGCACGTGTGAAGGCAGAGGTGAGAAACCATCTTTAAAGGGAGTCGTGACCCCATGTCCACAGCAGCACGATTCATAGCAGCAGCAACCAGGAGGTGGAAACACCCAAGTGCCCATCAGCAGCAAAGGGGTACACGCAGTGTGTCCGTCCACGCACGGGCACATGATTGGCCATGAACAGCAGCGAGGCGCCCACCCCCGCCGCCCTGCGGACGGATCCTGAACACACGACGCTCAGGGAGGGAACCAGACACGAGAGGCCACACGGGGTGTGAGTCCACGTGTGTGAAACGCCCAGAACAGGCTCATCCAGGGACAGGGAGGGGGCTCGTGGGGGCCGGGGGTGCTGGGGAGGGGTGATGGCTGATGGGGATGGGGCTTCCTTCAGGGGTGATGCAAAAGTCCTAAAATTGTTTGTGGCGATGGTTGCACAAGTGTGAAAATAGTAAAAAGCCCCGAACTGTGTGTTGTGTGTGAATTAACTGTGTGGCCTGAGGACCGTGTCTCGGTAAGAAGGCCTTAGAAAACAATGCCTAGTGATGGGTCAGTTTCCTGGTTTGGACAACGGCCCCTGGTTGTGCAGGGAGCCAGCACAGTTGGAGCTGGGTGCGAGGTGCCCAGGACCCCTGTGCACGGTTTTTGCACCTTCTCGTGAGTCTTTAATTGAGTCAGAAATAAAAACTTGAATGATCGTATGTGCGGACGTCCCCTACAAGGCTGAAGTGAGTGAAGGGCGTTCTCCAGGGCGGGTAGGGGGCGCATATTGGACGGGCCCTTGTTTCTCACCACCCGCCGCCCCCAGCAGCGAGGCGCCCTCTGGCCTCTGCGGGGCGCTCCAGCAGCTCCCCAGCCGCGTCTGGGGCGTTACTGAGGCAGCGGCGCCACCTGCAGGTGATGGTGGGCACTTCGCTTCTCCATCCTGGCCCCAGGTTGACAACACAATGGCCCTGAACTCTGAGAAAAGGGAGCCGGCATCTTTTGAGTTTTTGGGTTTTTTAAAAATAAGTTTTCAATTTTAAAATAATTTTAGATTTTCAGGAGAATTTCAAACAGAGTTCCTGTCTGGGGCACCTGAGTGGCTGTCAGTCAGTTGAATGTGTTCTTGATTTCAGTTCAGATCATGATCCCAGGACGGTGGGATCAAGCTGTGGGGAGCATAGAGCCTGCTAGGGATTCTCTCTCTCTCTCTGTCTCTGTTCCTCTTTCCCACTCTCTCTCTCTCTAAAATAAAAATGAAGAAAAATTTGATTAAAAGATAGGCTTCCTGTCTGCCCTTCACTCAGCCTCCCCTGTGGCCGTACCTCCCAGAACCACAGTGCATTTGTGACGACCGTGCACGTCCATGAACCCAGCCCCACTCTTTTTTTTTTTTTTTAACATTTATTTATTTTTGGGACAGAGAGAGACAGAGCATGAACGGGGGAGGGGCAGAGAGAGAGGGAGACACAGAATCGGAAGCAGGCTCCAGTCTCCGAGCCATCAGCCCAGAGCCCGATGCGGGGCTTGAACTCACGGACCGCGAGATCGTGACCTGAGCTGAAGTCGGACGCCCAACCGACTGAGCCACCCAGGTGCCCCTCAGCCCCACTCTTTGTTCGGATTTCACCAGTTTGCCCCTGTGGTCCTTGTCCTGCCCCGGGACCCCATCCTGGATCCCACCTTGCATTTGGTCCTCACATCTCGGCAGGCAGACCCCGGTGACCTGGTGGGTGCCCTGGGGCAGGGGGTTGACTCAGTTTCCACCTTTTCCTCACAGGGGACTCTGAGAGTCAAGTCATGTAGGAGAACATCCTGATAAGGCATGAAAGGTCACGTGAGCATCCAATCCTTTCCTGTTTAGTTTGGGAGCATTTGGAGAATTTAGTAGGGACGACCTCGCAAATTTCTAACAGACCTTTCTGGTAAAGTACGTCAAGTTCCACTTCTGCACCGGGAGGTCCTGAGTCTGGCGGAGCAGCCGAAAGGCAGGCCTTCATGACGGTCTGACCGTGAGCTCCAGACCCTTCCTCACTGCCGCTGCCGAACACGTGTTTCTGGCCAAATGGTGCTCCACTGAACTGTTCCGTTTTTCTTCCAGGGAGCGGACATCGGGTTCCTGAGCCTCGGCGCTGAGGACAGCTAAGCCTCGTGCACAGGTCAGTGCCGTGACGTGTCTCCTACTCGACCGTCAGAGTTCAAGGGGACGTTGAATGGCTGGCCATTCTGGGCCGGGCTGAGGCGGGGGGGGTGGTGGCTTGCTGTGGAGGCGGGCGCCTCACCCAAAAGGCTTCAGCGGGGCGTGCAGGGCAGCCACTGGCAGGACCAGAGCTGAGTCACTGGATGTGACAGACGTTATCTCAAAGCTGGCGCCCGTCCTGGCGGCTGGGAGGCACTACGTGGCCTCAGGGGCACTCTTTTTACCAAGGTAGCCGTAGAGACAAACAAGGCTGAGATCCTGCTCTCTTGACTTCGGCCGTCTGTCCATCTGGTCTCATTTCCAGAGGGTGTTGGGTGGCTTCTGTCGTGTGGGAGGAGGGACGGCGTGAAGGTGAGCTGGGCGAGGCGGCTCGGCCTGCGGTAGCCCCACGTCTCTCCCCTTGCACCTGCCCGCGGAGGTCTCCGCCACCCTCCAGCGGTTTTCTCTGTCGTGTGATCTGTGATCTTCACTTAGAGTCAACCTCTGGCTTCCAACCGAAATGCCGAGGGAATTTTGATTCGGGTTGTGTTTGATTTATCGGTAAATTTGAGGGAGATCGGATGTCTCTGTGATGTTGGATATTCCCAAGCTGTGTGTCTGCGCCTGAGTCCAAAAGAAAAAACGTCAGAAGGAGGCAGCCCCAGAAGACGCACGTGCTGTGGGTCCGTCTCGGGGAGGTTTCTAGCAAAGGCTGGTCTGCAGGGACGGGAAGGTGCTTGGTGGCCGCCAGGGGCTGGGGAGGGAACGGGGACTCTGTGGATGTGTGCCAGGAAGACTGCGTGGGGGGTGATTTCACGCCCTGGCACCCTCGCTGCCGACTCCTCCAACCATGTTTCCACCCGGTGAGCTTTCTGGCCTGTGAGGTGCCCCTCAGTAAGCTCGCAGTGGTCATGGGCTCAGCTCAGGAGAGAGGCTGTCCCTGAGGACAGAGACCAAGAGCAGAAACAGGAGCCCTGGGGTGGGCGTGACGTGTGGGCGCCCGGTGGGACCCACACAGATTTCCCGTGTGAAGGCCGGCTCACAGGGCAGCCGGCCAGCTGGAGGCAGACCGCTGTCCTGTTAAAGAAGTGTAGGGGCGCCTGGGTGGCTCAGCCGGTTAAGCGTCCGACTTCAGCTCAGGTCATGATCTCGCGGTCCGTGAGTTCGAGCCCTGCGTCGGGCTCTGGGCTGATGGCTCAGAGCCTGGAGCCTGCTTCCCATTCTGTGTCTCCCTCTCTCTCTGCCCCTCCCCCATTCATGCTCTGTCTCTCTCTGTCTCAAAAATAAACGTTAAAAAAAAAAAAAAAGAAGTGTAAACGCACACAAAGGGGCCGCAGAGTTTCCTAAAGGCCCCGCCCAGCGCCGGCCATGCTGACGTCTTGGGGCGCGTTCTGCCCGGATCTCCGGGAGTTACATCCACACGCGTGATTTTAGAGCCAAAGGATTTACTCTGTAACGTGCTGGTTCTGCTTGAGGGGCGTCTTTCCTCGACAGGAAACCTGTGTTTCCGTCATCTTTCCGGACGCTGGCTTAGCATCCCACATTCTAGGCGAATTGTAACACGTTTCTTTTTTTTCTTTGAAAGCTTATTTATTTATTTCAGAGATACAGAGACAGTGGGAGTGGGGAGGGGCAGAGAGAGGGGGAGACAGAGAATCCCGAGCAGGTTCCACACTGTCAGCACAGAGCCTGACGCGGGGCTCAAACCCACGAACCGTGAGACCATGACCTGAGAAGAAGCCAAGAGTCGGACGCTTAGCTGACTGAGCCACCCAGGCGCCCCTGTGCCACATTTCTTTTAAAATAATTTTATAACTGATTTAATTAGTCTCTGGGTGGGTTGGGGGGGTGTTTTCCTGTTTTTCTCTTCTCTTTCTCTCTTTCTTTCTTTCATATTCCGGGATGACTGTCTCTGTGCAAACTTAATACACCCTTGGCTGGTTGTCGTTTGGGGTACATGCTCACGTGTGTGCTTGCCGTGCGTGTGAGAGAGAGACAGAGAGTCCGGGTGTCCTCGTCGCCTGTCCGACAGCCCCAGTGCCCTCCAGGAACGCACCGTCCCCGGGGAGCAGCCAGGCCGCCTCAGGGCTGCCGAGTCCAGGTCATTCGGGCTTCAGTTTCTCCCCTGAGCTGTGTGTTCTGTGCGCGGCCTGGCTGTGCTCTTTACTGACCTTCCCAGCGGGGCCTCTGTCTCATCGACGTGTTTGAACTCTTCTGACATGTGTGTCGGAACTTCCTGTCTTTCTCCGTTTGGATGCCGTCTGGTGTCCGTCACGTAGGCCGCGAATGTTTTTCGGAGCGCGCTGTTCCCTCTACTCACCGTGGGCGTTCTCGTAGGGAATGTGTTGTCTTTGGCGTGCCCCCAAATTTCAAGATGACAAAGAGCAATTAACCTGCACTTTGTGCGGATTGCATCTTTTATGCTTAAATCTTTGAAGCAGACAGACTGGTGAGCCTGCCCCCTGCCCCAGGGGGACGCGGGGCAGCGTGCAGAGGGGCGTGGAGTGGTGTGGTGAGCAGGTGCTCCGTGGGCAGGTCCCGCGGGGAGCTCTCTGTCACAACGGTGAGCCTGCCCCCTGCCCCCTCCAGGGGGCTGCCGGGCTTTCCCTGGTTACGTGCTAATTTGGTACTCACTCGTTGAACACAGTCTGCTCACCTGCAGGTGCACAGACACGCGAGACCCTGGCCAGGGTTTACCACCTGAGCAGCCGGGGTGTCGCCGAGCAGGGGCCCCGCCACCTGTCTTGACGGCAGAACCAGCCCTCCAACAGATGTCAGAGCTCAAGGACGACCGGGAGTTTGGGGTGTTTGCTCTGGCGGCTTGGGGCTCAGGGGTCCCCCCTCTGCCCGCCCCACAGGATGCTGCAGTTCCCGCTGGCGACCACAAGGGGGCAGAGAAGGTCCACGGGGTCTGCCCCCCTTGGGCCTCCAGCCTTTGTGGGCGCAGGTGTGGTATTTCCAGCTCTCCCCCACCCTTGTTGGAGCTCTGTGACTACCCTGTCCCTGTTCTCCAGGACATGCCAGCACCGAGAGTTCCAGGGTCACTCTGTCCCCCCGCCCCCATTCCCCTTACAGATCCAGAGCCTCCATGGACCCAGGCCCCAGCTGGCCCCTTTCACCGGGTTAAGGAGGGAGAAGGAAGCACTGGCCTGTGACCTTGGGGGCTCAGGGTACCGGCACACCTGCACCCCGAAACCCACTCGACCCGGGCATGGCCCAGTGGCCAGAGCAGAGGCCATAGCACAGAAGCAAAGGCACAGGATTGGGGGTGGGCAGCCTGGCTGCCGCAACCCCCACCTCGGGGACCGAGTCTGGCTTCTGGAATGTTCCCCCCTCCATGATGTGGAGCAGTGGCTGGTGCCTCTGGCCCGGTACAGTCCCTTCCTTTGGGACTCACCTAAAGGGCACAAACCCTCAGAAGCTGCCTCGGGCCTCCCAGGTGTGGAATCTGGCCTGTGTCACACGTTCTAGTGCGGTCTCTGGGGTGGTTACGTCCGGGGCACAGGGTAGCCCTTCCCTTAGCAGGGATTTCCGAGTGTGTGCCTGGGCCTGGCCACGGAGAAACGGCAGTGACCACATGGGGAAAACCCTTGGTTCCACAGAGCTGACCTGCTAGCAAGAACTGGAGATCCGTTGTGGGCTCCCCCCGCCCCAGCACCACTAAGGTCAGGCGGGTCACTCTCTGGGGGCGTCCGGGGCTCTGTGAGGGCTGAGCAGCATCTCTGGCCCCACCCCCTCGATGCCAGGAGCCCCCCCCCCCCCCCGTGTAATGACCACAGATGTCCCTAGACGTGGCCCAGGATCTCCTGGGGGCAGAACGAGGACGCTATCTTAATGATCTCTCTCACACTGTCTTTATCGGGTTCCCAGCCGCTGGCCCTCCCACAGCCTCGGAGCTCTGGGGGCTGAGACCGCAGCCGAGGCCTCCTGGAGAGGCACCCAGCGTTCCTTCAGTTCCTTCAGGCTGCCGCTGCCAGGGACCTCGGCTCAGGCCCCCTGTGCCCTGAGGGCTCTGGACTTTCACCCTGGGCATCACCTGGGCTCACCAGGCCACTGTGGCGCTAGCTTTCCTTTGGATGTGACATTGTCTTTGAGCTGCAGTTTCCAGCATGGTAGGTAGGCATGAACCACCGGCACGAATACCGGCAGCCGCTGAGCACCTGAAATGGGCCGCAGTGAAAATGATATTTTGCATGTGTTAGGTTAAATCTCTGATTCTTCATTGGGGGCCGTCTTGTCCCCAGGGGACACTGTGCTGTGTCCGGGGCCATCTGTGGTTGTCATACTAGGGGTGTAGCATCGAGGGACTAGGGGCCAGGGTCTCTGCTCAGCCCCGACAGAGTGGCCGGCCGTGATGCCCATGGTGCGGAGGGAGGGGGAGAGCGCCCGGACAAGGACCGGCGTTCTCCAGCCTTCTTGCGCGCTGCGTAGAGCACAGAAGCACTCCGTGACCTTCAAACGACTGCGTGTGTTTTCCTGACTGCCGCTTGTTCTCGCGGGAGGGGGTGAACATTCCTGCCGAGAGCACCGTCGGAGCCTTTTATCTCTGGAGTGGTCCTCGAGCGGATCAGACCGCAGCCCCAGCCCTCCAGTCAGAGCCCGCTGCCCCCGCCACCCCCGGCTGGTTCCCCGCCTCAAGTCCTTCCCAGGCTTGTGGAAATGCACGTTATTATCAGTTCTTTCTGCGGACGAGCTGTCCTCCTGCACAAACTGCCAAGACCCACAGTCGAAATCTTAAAGCGTTCTGCTCACGAAAAGGTCACGGACTGCCGCTGCTTTTCCAGCAGAAACGTACACGGCGCACGCATAGTCAGGCGGTGCCATGTGAAGCGGGCCCAGGGGGCCCTGCCGCAGCCCGCGGTGCCGGAGACCCTCATCCTGTAGCCCGCAGCTCCGATCCGGCAGACAGGACGTGGGCCCTTCCCAAGGCAGCAGCGGTGGCTCCGACGTGAGCTTGACCCTCTAACCCAGGCTCTCCCCGGGGCTCTCCCAGGGGCCCACGTCCTGGGAGGTCTGTGGCCGTCACGACCGGGAAGCTCCTGGCATTGAGCGGGGGGCCCAGGGATACTGCTCCGCCGCCACGGCGCCCAGGACACCCCCAGACAGTGACCTGCCCCAGTGTCCGCCGTGGCGAGGCGAGAGGTCCCGGCCGTGCAGGATTCTCAGCTCCCACAGGGAGTCAGGGTGCTGCCTCACTGTCCACGTGCGTCACTGCCTGGGTCCCACCCAAGCCGTCTTCCTGACCCTGCGGGCCAAGGCACACCACAGGTTTCCGTCGGATTTTACTGATTTGGCAACGCAGACCCAGGGAGTCTCACGTGGGAGATCACCGGGGCAGGGGACCCGTCCGTGGGGCTGCTGGAGCGGAGCAGCCCAGTGGCAACTCAGGAGCGGAGGCCACGCATCGCGGGCACGTGTGCGTTGCTGGGCAACTGCTGGCATAGTCGGCCTCCCTCGGGGCAGGGCATGGTGCGCACACGCCCCGCTCGCTACTCATCAAAGTGCAGCCTCTTGACTCAAAACACACAGGGAGACAGTCACGTGGGACAGGAAGGTGGGGGCGGGGGAGCCGGTAGCCGGGTGGAAGCCGCCGAGGGCCTCCCCCGGGTGGGCACGGGGGGTCCCGCATCTTCCCAGGGCCCATTCTCGGCCTGATTCCCTTGGAGCCGGTGGGTTGTCGGTTCCTTATTTTCCTTCCCTCCCAATCATTTGGTCAGCAAACGTCCGTGCGCCTGGGCCCCGCTGGGCTCACTGCTCACATCTGTCTGCGGAAGCCCCGAGGGCAGGGTCGGGGTACGCAGGACAGAGGGGAAGGGACGGCCTGGAGATGTGCTCAGCAGCAGGAGGCAGCAAGAGGGACTCCGGGGCCGACATCAGCCCGGCGGCGGAGGCCTGAGCAGGTGCGGGAGATGCAGGTGTGGGGTGGGGGGCGGGGTGCTTGCCTCGATTGCCACAGACTGCCACAGACGGTGCTCTCTGTCGCAGGTGCCCCCCATGTGATGGCAACTGGAGGGGAGGCCTTTGGAGGGCTGGTACCGGGCTTTGTAATAAAGACCTGTCTTGGGCTCCGTGCACGATTCCCGGCTCCCCGCTCCCCACGGCCTTGGAGTTTCCGAGCGAAAGGAGCATCTGTCGTGTGTGACCGAACGTGGAAGTGATGGGAGAGCCGTCACCTAGAGTGTGTTAGCTAGCCGGGGCTGCGTAACATCACCACACACAGCGAGCTCCACGCGGCTTATCCGCTCCTGGGTCTGCAGGGCAGCGGTGTGGACTGCGTGGCTGGGATCTGTGCCCAGGGCCTCACCGGGCTTGGCCAGCCTTGAGGTGTCATTGAGGCTTCACTGAGAAAGGACCTGCCTCCAGTTTCACTCGGTCTGTCGTCAGGGTTCAGCTTCTTTGTCATCAGACTGCAATCCCTGCTGTCTTGCTAGCGGCCAGCAAAGGGCCACCCTAGGCTCTCAGGGGCCACATGGTCTCCTCCACTGGCCCCCTCCTGCTTCCAGTCTCTTACTTCCGGAAGGTCTCTGACCCGTTGAAGGGTTCACCTGATTAGGCCAGGCCCACCCACGTGTGTTCCCTTTTTTTTATTAACTCAAAGTCAACCGATCTGGGGGCTTAATTACGTCACTCAAACCCCTTCTTCCATACAAAATAGCCTAAGCATGGGGCGCCTGGGTGGCTCAGTCGGTTAAGTATCCGACTCTCGATTTGGCTCAGGTCGTGATTCCAGTGTTATGGGCTCGGTCCCTGTGTCGGGCTCCGTGCCACATGGAGCCTGCTTGAGACTCTCTCGCTATCGCTCTCGCTCTCTCTCTCTCTCTGCCTCTTCCCTGCTTGTGCATGTGTGTGCTCCTTCTGTCTCTTTCTAAAAACAAACAAACAAACAAAGAAACAAACAAAAAACCCAAATAGCCTCAGCAGGAAATAGTATCTTACCATGTTCCCGGGTCCTGTCCACACTGAAGGTTGGTCTACACAGCGTGTTCACCAGGGAGCAGGGATTTGGGGCTCTTAGAATCCTGTCGGCCACCAAGGGAAAGAAGGGAGTGCACTCCTTCGAGACAGCCGGCCCAAAGCCTCGACCAGGGCTGGGCAGGTGATGCCTCGTCCGCCCCCTCCGTGCTGGCAGCATCACCGGGACTGGGGGGTCAGGACTGGGGGAGAAAGGGCGCGTTTGCGGAATGCACGGCCCGTCTTGTCCCAGTTACACCCGGATGTACTCACAGCTTCGCTTGGTTTTTATTTTTTTAATTTGGAGAGAGACAGAGAGACAGAGACAGGGACAGAGAGAGATTGAGAATCCCAAGCAGGCTCCATGCGGTCAACACAGAGCCCGACGCGGGGCTCGAACCCACAACACCGTGAGATCGTGACCTGAGCGGAAACCAGGAGTCGGACGCCTAACCGGCTGAGCCGCCCGGGTGCCATCGCTTCACCTAATTGTTAAAACACTTGTATTTTGAAATAATTACAGATCCATTGGAAGTCACAGTCACTCCTGAGGCCTGATCCCGTACCCCCTCCGTCCCGCTTCCCCCAGGGGCAGCATCTCTCGTCACTGTGGTGCTAAACCGGGAAACTGGCGTGGGGACCCTGCGTGTGCGGTTCCCAGCCATTCAGCACACGCGCAGATTTGGCTTTGCCTCGCGTAGGCGCATGCGGGACTGTTACACGTCCGTCAGGTGGAGAGAGCTCTGGTCGCTGGCGTGTGTCGGGCCGGCGGGCGGAGGCCCGGGAAACAGACACAGGTGTCTCTGCCTCGATGGGATGAAAAGGCTAAAGGCGCCCACTGCACACTGATAGGAATCCCCTTGCCACTAATGACCTGGACACATGACGACGGGTGACGTGGAGGCATGTGTTTGTTGGGTTTTTGCCAAAATGAGAGAGACGGAGACAGACAGACAGAGCACAGCAGCGGCAGTAGCAATGTGCTGGCCTTGGAGAAAGCAAGCGGCCACGTCAGGAACACTCAGAGCAAACGCCGTCCGACAGCCAGAAGGAGAACGGGGACCTGAGTCCCACAGGGGAGTGGATTCTGCCAGCCACTCACATGAGCTGGCCGGGGGTCCCGAGTCCCAGATGAGAGCTCAGCCCGGCCAGTCCCTTGATTTCGGGCCCGTGAGACCTGAGTTGAGGGCCCAATTGTCCCCATTTCATGGATGAGAAGATCGTGGCAGAGGGGCCAAGTACCTTAAGTGTTCTGTGACATTCAGACGAGCCGCGTCTGTCCTCCGGGCCCGGTCGTGAAACCTGCAGGTCGGGGGTTTCGTCCGACCCCTCGCGGGGGTTCAGCGAGTGGGTGAACGAAGGGGGGAAGGTGGCCCTGGGACAGTCCTCGCCTGACCTCCCGCACAGAGAGGCGAGCCTGCGAGCGGGACCAGTGACCCGTCAGGGACAGTGAGCAGAACCCGGGACGAGTAATGATCACGTGCAGCTTCCTTGGCGGAGTCATCGCCGGAGCTGAGGTCTGAACTCATTAGCCTCCCGGAATGTGACATGCCGTTCCCTGGCTCCCTGACGAATGTTCCCGCCGAGCCGAGCTCTGCTCCTGCGAGAGGCAGGCTCTCGGGGCGGGAGCCAGGCGCCCTCTTGCCCTCGGGAGGCAGGCCCGCCAAGCCAGCGGCGGCCGGAGGGACAGAGGGCCAGGTCTGGCAGTGCTCCTGGTGTGTGTCCTTGACAGGGGCCGGGGGTGCAGGTGTGAGGATAGGCACACAGACTACGCGGGAAGACAGACAGCAGTGGGGACTCCGGCTGGGGTCATACCTGGCAAACCGTTAACCAGGCCCTCTGTGTCCCTTCTGTGTCCTGGTGCCATGGGGTGGAGCCAGCGGGGCACTGGGGAGTGGGGTAGCAGCATCCAGGGCCCCGTCCACTCGACGCCAAGAGGTCCCCCAGTCGTGGGAGCTACAGATGTCCCTGCCTCACTTGGTGTCCCCTGGGGCAGGACTGCCCTGGGTGAGACCCCAGGTGAGAGAGCTGATGGCTGACAATACTGCCTCGGAGTGAGAGCAGGTATTCAAGGAGGCCTTCCTGGAGGAAGTGAGGTCCGAGTTGAGGTTGATAAGGCCCTGGAGCTGACTGGATGCAGGGGGATCCTCCAGGGGCACGGGAGCTGAGGCCGCTGCCAGGACCTATGGCACAGGCTGAGGGAGAGGGAGCAGAGAGGCCAAGGGCAGAGGATTCCAGGCCCACCCATGGCAACGACGGACTGACCATGTTTTCCAGATTAGGAAATTGAGGTGCAGAGGTGAGGGTGCCCAGTCACCCCAGCGATGGCGGGCAGAGGTCCCCGGGGGCTTTAGGGCTGTTTCCACGGTGCTGCTGGCCAGGCCAGCTTGGGGCTGGGAGTGGGCCTCGGAGCCAGGCCCGGGGAGCTCAGCCCTCACCTGCCCTTCGGTGAAACCGGCTTCCACCCTGACGCCCCGGGTTATTGCAGGGAGTCCGTGAGGGCGCAGCTCCCCAGGCCTGGGTGCACGGGCAGTGAGTCCCTTCCGCCTGTGGTCATTGGGGGTCACTCCCCAGAGCCCTGCGTCTTTGGGCCCTGCCTCCCTCCTCCCTCCAGCTTCTCCGGTATCCGTGGAAACGCCGGGGCTGCGTGAGAGGCCCCCCGCCCTTCGGCAGGTTGGCGGTGAGCCCTGGACCCCTGCTCTTGTCCCAGCGCCCTTCCCTCTGGCCGGGCGAGAAGGAAGTGTCAGAACCATGGGGACAGAACGTGCCCCTGGCCGGGAGCCCACGCCCCTGGGAAAGCAGCGAATGGAGTCCCCCCTCCGCGGGCCCGGCCCGCATCCCCCAGGAAGGACGGCCACAGGCGGCAGCTGTGTGTCCCGAGCTGGCCTTGTTTTCCTGTCCTCGGGGCGGGCCTCTGCATTCCAGGTGAACACCTGGGACGCCGGGAGGGGAGGGACTGCGGTTCCTTGCCCGCCACCTGCACCCCCTTCCTGGCACCTACCAGGGAAGGTTGCCAGAGCTGGTCTGTGCACGCTTCCCCGAAGACCGGCTTGCTCCTGGAGGGAGCCCAGCAGAGGGGGCGGCTGGGGACAGTCACCTGCACCACGAGGCCACCAGGGCTGCCACATTTGTGCACAGGCCACATTGTGCCACACACGACAAACTGGGGACAGAGACGGCCTCATGAGCACTTGAAGCACTCCCTCCCTCCCTCTCTCTCTCTCTCTCTCTCTCTCTCTCTCTCAAAATAAAGGAGCAAACTTTACAAAAAATTCATGATCCTAACCACGTCTAAGTGCACAGCTCAGCGGCATCAGGCACACTCACACTGTCGTGCAGCCGTCCCCGCCATCCCGCCATCCGTCTCCAGAACTTTCCATTCCCCAGACCGAGACGCTGTCCCCATGAAGCAGGGACTCCCCGCCCCTGCCCCACCCCTGGCTCCCACCGTCTATGCTCTGGCTCTGTGGACGGGACTCCTCTGGGGACCCCCTGTGAGTGGGGTCACGCGGGACGTGTCCTTCTGTGTCTGGCTCCTGTCACCACGCACAGTGTCCTCCGGGTCCATCCACGCGGTGGCAGGAGGCAGGACGTCCTTCCTTCCTGAGACTGGATCCTACTTCGGCATGTGGATGGACACACCGCGTTCGTCCTTCATCCGCGGATGGACACGGGTTGTCTCCACCCTTTTCGTGGCTGCTGTCAATCGCGCTGCTATGAACGTGGGGGTGAAACTACCTGTTTGAGTCCCTGCTTGGAATTCTTTTGGGGATAAAATACCTTTCCGTTTTGGTTTGACACCTCACCCCAGGACACGGGTCTGCCCCCCAGGACACAGGGGAGCCCCTTCTGAGCTGCGAAATCCAAGATGTGACTTCTCCCTCACCCGCCCCCACTTGGACCCGCACGGCCCTCGGAGGAAATACAGGCTTTTTGCACAAATAAGTGTGCCCTGGAATAAAAATTCCCAAGGTGCAAATGACACAGGAGGAGAATGGCGTCCCCCTCCCCTTGTGCTCTCGGCCACCCTGCCTGGAAGCGACCACCATGGCCGGCGTCGGGGTCTCTCCGGGACACGCTCCGTCTCCTTCCAGGCAGAGTTGCTGGCTGAGTTCCGGCAGGGGGAGGTGCACTCCTGCAAAGCACAAAGTGGGGCAGGGGAGTGCCAGGCCCACAGGCCCCTGTGCGCAGGGCACCAGGTCAGCTCACCTGCCAGGGGGTGGAGCCACAGGGGACCTGCCCACCCGCGCCGGCCCGGGTCCTGGCCTGCGTGTAGTGGGCGTTTGATGATGATAACGTACCCCCACGTCAGGGACCCAGTGTTTGCATCCCCCGAATTCGTACGTGGATGCCCTGAGCAGGGGGGTGGGGGGGAGGTGATGCTGTCGGGTGAGGTCCTGAGGGTGGGGCCCCGCGGTGGGCCACAGCGAGGAGTCTCCCCGCGAGGAAGCGCACCCTTACCAGGGACGCTGCCCGGAGCCGTGATCTCATACTTCCAGGCTCCTGAAGTGAGAAGTGAGGCCTGTGGCTTAAGGCGCCTTGTCCGTGGCGTTCTGCGATGGCAGCCAGAGGGGACTGATACAGCCCATCAAAATTACAACAAAATGTTTTTGAAAAGCAATCCGGAAAAGGCACCAGGTGGCAGCCACCTAGGGGAGTGGGGGTGCTTCCGCGGCCAAGGGTGGGTGAAGGCCACGCACAGATACTCCGAGTGGTTTCTTGTAGACGCGGTGGGTTGAGCTGGCTCCTCCTATGCAGTCGGCGTGGGGTTGGGGGGAGACCAGAGAGGCGTGTGCCAGTGTCCTGGGGCCACTGTGACAAAAGACCACAAACCAGGGGGCTTAAAACCACAGAATTTTGGGAGCATTTCGGCTGAGCATCTGACTCTTGGTATCAGTTCCGGGTGGAGCCCGCTTGGGATTCTCTCTCCCCCCCTCTACTCTCTCTCTCTTTCAAAAGCAAACTTTTTTTTTTAAACACAGAATTTCGTTCTCCCACGTTCCGGGGCCATATGGCTGAGGTCACAGTGTGGTGGGGCCAAGCTCCCTCCAGAGGTTCCAGGGGATGGTTCCTCCCCCCTCCTCCAGTTCCTGGGGGCCCAGCAGCCCGTGGCCTGTCCCCACAGCGCCTGCCTCTCCCTGCGTGTCTCTCTTCCGATAAGGACACCAGACCCCCCAGGTGGGGGCCCACCCTGATCCTGCATGGTCTCATGTTAATCGAACCAGTCACACCTGCAGAGACTTCGCCCATGTTCAGATAAGGTCCCCAGAGCTCCAGCTGCTCTAACCAAGTCCCACCGAGGGGGCAGCTAAACAGTGAAGTGTCCATCCTCACGGTTCTAGAGGCGGGAGGTCTGAGACCAGGCTGTGGTCAGGGCTGGGTCCTGCTGAGGCCGCTCTCCTGGGTGTGCAGATCTGACCTCTGGCCGTGTCCCCGCAGGGCCGTCGTTCTGTGCAGACCAGGGCCGCCCTTGTAACCTCGTTTAAATTGATCACCTCTTATAAGGCCCAATCTCCAACCATGATCACATTGGGGGTTAGGGCTTCAACATAGGAACCTGGGGGACACAATTCGGTTCGTGTCAGGCACCTTCTGAGGCTCCCGTGGGCATGAGTCTGGGGGGTCGTTATTCAGTGCACCATGGGAAGGGGGTTGGACTCCGTCCTCAGTAAGGGAGGCTGTGCCCGAGGGAAGGGGGGCTGGGTCGCCCCAGGAGGCGGCCCCAGAGCCGGTCAAAGCCACATAGATGGGCCTCTGTTTGCAAGTCACTTAGTCGAGCTATGCTCCGACCTTTGGGGCCCTCTGCCCGCAGGGGAGCCTTCACCCCATCCTTCACCCCTTTTATAAAGGAAGGCGGAAACCCAGCTGGGAGGGTGGGCCCAGGGGCACAGAACAGCCCGAGCACAGCCTGCACTCCCACCCCGCGGGCTGCTTCTGTGTGCAGCTCCAGCTTCCAGCCAGGGGTGCCGATGGCATGAGGAAGGTGGCTGCCACCGTGGCCCAGGGAGCCCTCCCGCAGCTGGGATGTTCCTGGAAATCTTCTCTTTTGCTCTTCACGGCTTGGAAATGTTGCATTCTTGCCCGAGGTCTTCCTAATTTGCTTGGACAGAGAGCGGTTTTGACTCTTTTCCCTTTCCTGTGTCCTGTTGTTCTCATGGCTGAGTGTCCCCTTGGGGTGGACCCTGCTCTGGGCTGGGTGGGGGCCGAAAGCGTGTCTGTGGTGTGGATAGCAGTGCGGGGAGGGCAGCGGGGGCCAAAGTGCAGGCCTGTTGGCTGTTTTCTTAATTCTATGGGTTAAAAAAATGTTTTGATAACAGCTTTGTTGAGATATGATCCACTCACCACACGGTTCACCCTTTTAAAGCGTACAGTTCAGTGTGTTTTAGTACATTTACATGCTGGTGCAACCATGGCATTATTTAATTCCATCAGCCCAAAAAGCAACCCCATCCCCATCAACTATCACCCCCAGCCCCCGCGAACCCCCTTCCGTCCGTGGATGAGTCTGTTCTGGACCTTTCACACACGTGGACTCACACCCCGTGTGGCCTCTCGTGTCGGGTTCCCTCCCTGAGCGTCGTGTGTCAGGGGTCTGTCCGCGGGGCAGCGGGGGTGGGCGCCTCGCTCCTGCTCACGGGTCAATATGTTCCACAGTGGCATTTGCCTTAAAAGATGTTATGTGGGGCGCCTGGGTGGCGCAGTCGGTTAAGCGTCCGACTTCGGCTCAGGTCACGATCTCGCGGTCCGTGAGTTCGAGCCCCGCGTCGGGCTCTGGGCTGACGGCTCGGAGCCCGGAGCCTGTTTCCGATTCTGTGTCTCCCTCTCTCTCTGCCCCTCCCCCGTTCATGCTCTGTCTCTCTCTGTCCCCAAAAAAATAAATAAACGTTGAAAAAAAAATTTTTTAAAAAAGATGTTATGTGATGAGTACCTTGACCATATTCCAGCATCTGCGAGGGCCTGCGCTCTGGTAAGGCGTGGACCTGCTGTGTATAAGCACCAGTACAGACTTGCTGTAATCTAGACCGAGGGTGGCCACCTTTTTCTGGGGAGGGCTATGCCTTAAGTATTTTTAACCTTTGCAGGCTAGAAAGTCTCCATTGTAACAACTCAGCATTGCCCTTGCAGCACGGAAGCTGCCAGAGACAACAGGTTGATGTGGCCACATGCCATTAAGACTTTGTGAGCAAGGAGCACCTGGGTAGCTCAGTCGGTTGAGCGTCCGACGTCGGCTCAGGTCACGATCTCGCGGTTCGTGGGTTCGAGCCCCGCGTCAGGCTCTGTGCTGACCGCTCGGAGCCTGGAGCTGCTTCAGATTCCGTGTCTCCCTCTCTCTCTGCCCCTCCCCCACTCACACTCTGTCTCTGTCTCTCTCGCTTTCTCAAAAATAAATAAACATTAAAAAAAAAAAAAAGACTCTGTGCAGAGCCGCATGGAGGGTCCTGGTCTTCTGACCCTGCTTTAGGACAGAAGTTCTCAAATCCGGGTCCTGAGGACTCCAAAGAGTTTTTGTTTCTTGCAGGCTCTATTTTTATTTACTTATTTATTTTTATTTTTTGAGAGAGCGAGTGAGTGAGGGAGAGAGGCAGAGGGAGAGAGAGAGAGAGAAAGAGAGAATCCCAAGCAGGCTCTGTACTCAGCGAGGAGCCTGATGTGGGCCTTGATCTCCCGACCCTGGGGTCATGACCTGAGCCGAAACCAAGAGTCGGACACCCAGCCAGCTGAGCCCCCAGGCGCCCCTCATGGGCATTCTGTTCATCAAGTCAGTGGACTCAAAGTTAAAACTGAGAAGATATTTAAGTTTTATGAATTGACTTAGAAACAACAATAAAAAATGCTAAATGACACTTTATTAAGTGAAAAGTCACTCAGATTTGCTGAGAAGGTAGCAAGGAAAACCCGAGGGACTGGGGCAGAGCTGAGGACGCCACAGAGACAGGATGGTCACGCTTGTCAGGTGTGGCCACATCACTGTGACAGACGCGCCCTGGGAGGAAGGGTGCTCCCACGAGGGGTGCTGGTTGGAGGGCGGACGGAGCTCTCTCTTCTGTCTCTGCCAGTTTTCTGTAAATCCCAAATCATTCCAACTGAAAACTCCATTTAAAAACATGTCCGGAAGGAAGGAAAGTGAGGTTGGGGGCTGCGGTCTGCAGTCGGAGGAGGGGGGTGCTCCGCCTTGGGGACCAGGCGTCGGGGTGAACAGGCAGGAGCTGGGCAGGGAAAGAGGGGTGAACGACCAGGCGAGTCAGCAAGTCCTGACCCAACGGCGTTCACGTGCTGTGGACGGTCGGTCGTCATTACCCGACCTGGGAGATGTGCTGGCGACCTGGCGATGAGGGGCCGGGAAGACAGACTCTGCAGCCGGCGGCCCAGGGAGGTCTCTGGAGAGGGGACGTCCACGCCAACCCCCGCGGGATGGGCAGGAGCGTCAGAGGCAGAAGGGGGGATGAGCCCCTCTGTCTGGGCTGGTCCCACGCCGACCTGGCTGATGCAGGGGCCGAGGCTCCCAATCCCCGAGGCAGGGTGGGGGCCACAGAGGCAAGTGCAGGCTTAGCCCCCCCACCGTGGGTCAACTCAGCCTCCCTGGAGGAGCCCAGTTCCTGGTCCAGGCCAGCATTTTCCAACTAAAGGCAGCTCTGGCCCAGGGGACACTGGACGGTATCTGGGGACATCTGTGGTTGTCACAGCTGGGGGGCTCCTGGCATTGAGGGGGTGGGGCCAGGGTCGCCCCACTGAGGACAGCAGTTCAGCCGGGCTTGAACTCCGGAGGGACTCCAGGTCGCTCTCCGCTCGGAAATTCAGATGCCCCCGGTGCCGCACCCCCACCTGCCCAGGCGTCCCCGGAGCACTTGGTGGGGCTCAGCCATGGGGCCGATCACAGACCCGGGGGGAGATTGGGGGCGGGGAGAGCGGTGTTAGGACAGGGTGGGCCGTCCGAGTGCGGGGCCCTGGCCAGGGCAGCCATGTCAGCCCCACGGTGCAGGCCGGAGGGGCGGGCTCTCTGGTGGGGTGGCTGGGCTCCAGGCCCCTCCGTCTGTAGGGCCCTCTGGCCATGTGTGCGTCCTCCTCGGGTCCCCCTCCTGCAGCAGGCCCAAGCTGCTGGCCTTGGCGCCTGTCCACGCTTTCTTCCCTGCCTCCCGCGTGTGTGTGCTGTGCTGAACTGACCAGAAGGCTGGGAAATACCGTCTGGAGATCTGCTTCACCCCGTTGCCGGTGACAGAAACGTGGGGTCAGTCCAGCCCTGCCCTGTCCCACCGGAGCCTCTGCCTGGCCGCCGTAGGCTTCACCTTCCTCTCCCTTCCCAGCCAGCGTGTCGCTGATGTGCACACACAGCGCACGACCTGAGCTGAGAGGGAGCAGAGGGGTGACTTATCGAGGCCGGGGTCACCCTGGCTTGTACCGCTTGACCCCTGAGGACTTACTCTGGCGTCCAGTGTGAGCAGGGATCAGACTCCATTTTTGCCAAATACTTAATGCAGGGTCTGTCGCCCTCCGCACTGCGTATGTTCAGGGACGTCCTGGGCGCTGTGGGGGCCGAGTGGTGTCCCTGACCCCCACCCACTTGATGCCAGGAGCCCCCCAGTGTGACAACCACAGGTGCCCCCAGACATCATCCTGTGTCCCCTGGGGACAGCCCCACTGAGAGCCACCCCTAGTCCAGGCTCTTTGACAAGCGGCCGTGTGGAAGACAGAGCCCACCCTCTGGGTACAGCTGGGTCCCTCCCAGCACCTGCTGGGAGCAGGCCTGGGGGCAGCCGGTGGCAGAAACGCTGCCAGACCCAGGATCCTCGGCTGGATTCTTGGCCGGGAAGTAGAAGGCTGTGAACTGCACTTTCCAGGGATCAGGCAACCAGAAATGTGAGCCCAGGAGCCCCACCTCCACAGGCTCCTCACTGTAATCCCCAAACACGCAGGTGCCCACACGGGGCACTGAACGCAGGGTCTGACCAGCGGCCTCCCAAGTCATTTCTATCACCGGACTGAGGCAGGGGTGGGGGGCCTCATGGTGGCGGGGGTCTGCCTCCAGGGGACCGGGAGGTGTCTGGAGATGTCTGTGGCCATCGTGCCCTGGGGGGGTCCTGGGATCGAGGGGTGGGACCCAGGGCTGCCGCTCAGTCCCCGAGCGCCCAGGTCACTTCCCCAGAGAACAACCCAGCCCAGTGCCGTGTCTGGACTCCTGCAGCCCTGCGATTCTGACCTCTGATGTCACGGGATGATGCGAGGATGTTGGCAGGGGTCCCCTCCGCTGTATGGTGGGTGGCGGCCGGTCACGGGGATGCAGTGCACCCCCTGTCCACAGGAACGCGGGCCTGAGCTCCTGCACAGCCTCTGGGCACGGGGAGCTGCTGTCCTCTGCAGGAAGGGGTGGGGGGAGGGCACCGACACCGTGACACTTCCCCCGGGCCCTTCGGCGGCAGCCAAGGGTCCTGCAGCAGCCTGGCAGGGTGTCAGCGGGCTGTGTGGCCCCGTGCCTGGGGCTTCCAGGAAGCTCGTTTCCAGCAAGCTCTGGGTGGGGCTGGAGGCCGGCTGAGAGGTCAGGACCCGGCTTCGCAGAAGCCAGCCCAGTGTCCAGAAGTGGTGGCAGGTCTGGCTTCCGGGCCTCCGGCAGGGCTGTGTCACGCGGAGGAGAGAAAGGCCAGCGCAGCGGGCTGGGCGGGCAGAGGGAGCTTCGTCAGATCACGTGACTTCCGCGGCCGGGTGCCCCCTTCCTGGTCTCCCGAGGACCAGAGCCTCGGTCTGTCAGCCTCTTTGGCCTCGCTGCACCCTCCCCCTCCCCCAGACATCTGTGCGGCCACCTTCCCTCCAAACAGCCTCCCAGCTGCCCCTGTTCTTTAGGGTCTTTGCTCTGAGGCACCCCCTCCCCCCTCCAGCCAGACCTCTTTTCCCCGGCCTGTCTTGGATGCTGCCTCCCTCCCACTCTGCACGCGGTCCTTCTGAACTGCCCTGCGTTCCCCCCGGTGCCACCGAGTGAAATTGTTTCTATATTACATCATTATTTGTGTGTGTGTCTATCTGCCCTGTCTAGAACATTAGGTCCGTCCAGCTTTGCCTAGACCAGGGGTCACGAACCTTTTCCGTAAAGGGCCAGATAGTGAATATTTTCGGCTTGATGGGCCAGACTTTGTCTGTCGAGACCTATTGGTTGTGTCCTTGTAAATGAATGGGCCGTGTGCCAATAAAACTTTATTTACAAGGACAGGAGGCCCAGAGCCAGGGTTTGCCTACCTCTGTGTCAGACGGTTTCTTAGAGGGACCCACGGTGACCCTGCCACATGGCGACTTGGACTTGTGTTTGAGACAGACTTTCAAGCTTTAGAATTGGCGTTAGATGATTGTGGGACATAAAGGCCCTTGTGGGTTGATGGAACCCCCTAATGCAGAGGGGCTCATCTGGGGCCATCCTGCCCCAGGGGACACGGGCCATGTTTGGAGACGTGTGTGGTTGTGGAGACTGTGGACTTTGAGGGAGTGGGGGGCCAAGGATGCTGCTCAGGGCCCCACAGCGCCCGGGACACCCCCACAGAGACCAACCCACCATGATGTCAGCAGTGCAGTGGGGGGCGGGGGTGACCCTGCCCTTATGCATACGGGCTTGGAACACCTCGTTTCCTTGGTGCTCAAACGTTGGGTAGGCCACCTGTGAGAGGTTCACCCTTGCCAGAACCTTCCGAGTTACAACACATTTTCTCTCACAGTCATCCTCACAGCCAGCAAGGCAGGCTGGGCTTACCCTGTGACACCAGCTGGGGAAACCGAGGCTCAGTGCCAGGCCCGCAGCCCCCAGGCCTGTGCTCTGTCCAGCTCCCTTTCTTCAGCGTGGGGGGTCTGGCCACTAGTCTTTGGCCCAGGAACAGCCCTGTTGTGCTGTGTCAGCTCAGGTCAGGCCCTGAGCTGGCTCTGGGGGCCCCGCAGCTAAGAACGTCAGCAGGGCCCCTGCCTGCAGGGACAAAGACCCGCCGGGAATGCGCCGTGGTGGCGGTGGCCCTTCACCATCTGCCCAGGAGGCCTGGCGGGCCTTGCTGCTGCCTGGCCCTGCGTCGCCACATTCTGGGGCGCCCTGTAGGGATGCAGGGTGGGGAGGGACTCCACGATGCCAGGCGCATGGCAGGTGCCCTGGGCACACATCTTAGCGAATCCATGTGCCACCGTGAAACAAGGAGGTGCACCTTGGCCGTGAACGAATGCGCCGCGGGAGGGGGATGGCCGCCTTGGAGGACAGTGTGGCGGCCCCTCCTTAAACTAGACGCAGGGCTACCACATGATCCAGCAATTCCGTTCCCGGGGACGCACCCAGAGCGATGGAAAAATGTGCAAGAACAGGAATTTGCACACGCATGTGCACAGCAGCACGACTCAGCACAGCTGTGAACTGAGAGTGGTACGAGTGTCCATCCACAGGTGACCCGTACCCACAACGTGCCCACCGCACACACGCATGTCCCTCGGCCACAGCAGGAGCGAGGCGCCCACCCCCGCCGCCCCGCGGACGGGCCCCGAACACACGACGCTCAGGGAGGGAACCGGACACGAGAGGCCACACTGGGTGTGAGTCCACGTGTGTGAAACGTCCCGAACAGGCTCATCCATGGACAGGAAGGGGGCTCGTGGGGGCCGGGGGGCTGGGGGAGGGGGTGGAAGGGTGACGGCTGATGAGGACGAGGCTTCTTTGGGGCTGATGGAATGTTCTGGAAGTAGATAGAAGTGTGCGTTTCACAAATGCCACTGAATTGAAGTGTGAGATGGTAGTTTTCATGTCACGTCTGCACTCCACCTGCTGGGCAGGGAGTAATTGGTGACCTGTGACCTGTGACCCTGCTTATGTGCAGTGCAGACCTCCTCCCCGCCTCCCTGCATCTCCGGAGCTCTGGGCCTGCTCCCAGGCGTGGCTCCCACCGAATGTGTGGGTCAGGCTCCCTCCCCTCCTGAGGAGCCCTGGGGGTGGTCCTCAGACCTTGTCCTCGGAAGCCACTGTGACTGCAGCTTTCCGCCCGGTCTTCAGTCGCCTCACGGCAACAGGACTCACCAGATGTGCCTGTGAGTTAACTGGCGTGGCCCAGGGTCTCAGTGCTACAGACGGACACGTGGGACGGCGCATTCACCCTTCCGGGGGGTGTCCTGGGCACTGGGGTGGGGGGCGTTCAGCAGCATCCCTGGCTCCCACCCACCAAGGCCAGGGACAGCCGTGGATGTCCACAGACTTCACCCCACGACCCCTGGGGGCGAGAGCACCCCAGGCTGGGACTGCGTCCGGGGCAGCACCAGCCTTCCAGGCAAACACCCAGGAGCTGGCGTGTCCTCGATGGGCCGGTCTGGGCGGGAGGCGGGGCCAGCACCCAGGGCCCACGGAGATGTGTTCATTTGAACTTCTTCTAAAACCAGTCAACGAAAGATGAATCACATATTAATATTTAATAACAAACCCAGCATAGTTTATGTTTCTCCTTACCAGGGTGCAGTTGTAAAATGTAACCTTCCGTATCGCCGTGTGGAGGAAGGGGACCCCAAAGGCAGACGGGCCGCCCACGTGGCCCTGCGGTCAGGTGAAGCCGGGAGCCGAGAGGGTTGTGCCTAAGGACCATTAAGGCAAATTCCAGAAGCAGAATTTTGTGGTGAGAGGTTGGCCCTCCTGGGGACACGCAGCCTCCTCCCTGGGACAGACTGGCCTCCACACCCTGGCCCCTGGGACCTACCGCCCCAGGCACAGAGACCTCTGTTTGGGCCGTGTGGCCCAGCAGGTGGGGTTTCCTGCAGCCCTCATTCCTGTGCGCCCCCAACACCACCCAGCCCTGACAGAGGTATAGGTTCCTCACAGGGGGAGGCCAGGGGCTGCCTCTGCGGGTGACACTGGTGTCAGCAACCTGGACGGTTTCTGCCTCCAAGAAGGGACATTTGGCTCCAATAAAAAAAAATAATTACCTATGCCGGTGTTTCTGACCCACAATGACTGTGCCCAGCGGTCACTGGGCCACGTGTGGAGGCATCTGTGGTGGTCACGACAGGGAGCAGGGGGGCTCTTGGCATCGAGGGGTCGGGGGCCAGGGATGCTCAGCCCCCACAGTGCCCAGGACACCCCAGAAAGAGTGACCGGCCCCCATTTGAGCCGTGTCAGGACGGGAAGACCCTCCATTCCTTATCTGGGGAAAAGCAGTTGAGTTCAGCCCTGCTCACGCTAGACCCAGAATAGACCCCAAGGACTCACACGCGCGAACCTGTGTCTGTGAGTCGCCCCCACTCAGCGTGTATTATTTCTGTGTGCACAGCACCCCAGGACCTCAGCTGTCAGAAAGCTACAGAGCGCAGTCTCCCGGGGTCAGTGGAGCCCCTAGCCCAGGGGTCTCACCCTGCAGATCGTGCACGGCCTTCCCCATCCTCACAAGGCCTTACCGCCGACGTCCCACAGTATCCCACTCCCGAGTCACCTGACGCTCTGCGGGGCCCCATGCCGCTGTGGCCACCAGGTGGCAGCACAGCCCTCCCCACCGGCTGGCATTTCTGGCTCCTGGTTCCTGCATCCCAGAAACACCGCAGTCTAGACACCAGCCGGCGAATTCCTGTCCCCTTAAGTCAGTCTGGGGGGAGACGTTCGTGATCCCGGTTCTCAGTCACCGTCTCCCACTGCATTTTCGAGGCTGTCTCGCCAGGGGCCAGATCACGGAACCCAGTGGCTTCATAAGGGTCTGGGCGGGGGCGGCAGGGAAAGGGGACCCGCCCCGCATTGCTTTCACACCAGCTCGAAATGCCACTGGGTCCCGGGAGGTCATGGGCCAGCCACCCGCCTGGCTTTGGCTCTGAGTGTCTTCCCTTTGCTGCCTTCTGGGAACCGAGAGTCTCAAACTGAGTGTTCAGGAGACAGGTGTGCTCACACTGGGCCCCACTGAAACCCAGCAGCCCGGAGAAATGTGGCCCCCACGCACCTCGGTCCAAGCCCCTCCTGAAATGGGTCAGCACCTTGCAAACGTTAAAGCTGGTCTTTGTCGCGTTTCCTAGGCCCCCTGAGGCTGAGACCCTTGCCACGTGCTTTTCCTGCGTGTCGTCTGATCGATCCAACCACGCGAGTTTCCAAGGGTGTGGGGATGGGGACAGGGCACCGCCGGCTCCCAGCAGACATTCTAGGGTGGTCGTTCCAGTGTATCAGCCCCGGGTATCGTCTCCCCGGGAGGCTGCCGTAACCTGGGTGCTGAAACAGCGCAAGTTCATTCTCTCCCAGCTCTGGAGCCACAAGTTCAAGATCAAGGTGTCACAGGGCTCTTCCTGCTCAGGGAGAACCGGGCCAGGCTCTCCCAGCATCACTGGGGGGATCACTGCAATCTTGGCGTTCCTTGGCCTGTAGAAGCATCACCCCATCTCGCCCCCATTTTCACGGGGCTTCCCCCAGCCTGTCTGCGTCCACATGGCCTCTTTTAAAAAAGATGCCAGTATTGTGGGATGAGGGCCACCCTCCTCAGGTATGACCTCACCTTAACTAGGTACCCCTGCAGTGACCCCACTTCCAAATAGTTTCTCATCTGCCGTGCTGGGTGTTGGGGCTTCAACACATGCATTTGTCATAGGGACGCAAATTAACCCCAACTGCCCTGTGGGGTCCCAGCCTGGCAACCAGCATCGGTGGTGTCTCCCGCTTTCTTTCTGGGAGCCGGGATCCCCCGGGGCCCCAGGAGGTGAGAGGGCAGGGTGCCGGAGCAGACCCAGCACAGGACCGGCCGGGGCAGAAGAAAGTGCCCCCTGCTGCCATCTGCACAACTGATCCTTTTCCAACAAAGTGCCACCTGCTTCCTTGGAGCCTCACAGGTGGCAGCATGGTGGAGAGCTCCCGAGGGGGATCTGTGGGCCGTACGGGGGCCACAGCCGCCTCCCCTCCCCTCCGCACACCCCAGGACCGTGTCCTCACGAGTCTGGAGGGATGTTAATCCTTCCCAGCGTGGCGCATCCTGCTGCAAATAGTCTGGGGCCCACCGCCCTGAACCCACTTCTTTGGGAAGTTGGTCCTGTGGGCCCTGAGGCTGAGACAGAGCCTGGTCTGGCACTCGTTGACAAGCTGTCCCAGCAGCACTGGAGGCTTGGTCAGGACAACCCCTGTGTTGTGGACAAGGAAACCGGGGCTGAGAAAAATGACAGCCGGCCTCCACGCACTCCCCTCTACCTCAGGACCAGCAGACAACTGGTCCTCACTTCCTGTGGGGCGTTGGGGGCTGTGCCGGCCCCTTCCTGGTCCTGGCCGTCTGACTCGTGTTCACACGCACCAGGATCCCACCGTCCAGATGCTCCACACGACCAGGGCCCCAGACAGGGGCCACCTGAAGGGAGCCTGAGTAGCCCCAGCCAGTGAGCGGTGGGGCTGGGCTCTCCCCCCATCCGTCAGGACCCCACATCCCAGGGCCGGCACCGGGTGTGGCCAGGGGGCACTCGCCCTGCATGCAGGAGCTGGGATGGCACCAAGACCCTCTGGGATCAAGATAAACAGCACATTAACGTAGAATAAAAGTGAATTAATTTGTATTAACGGTAACTTATTTATCCTAATTTGGTCTAATTTGATTTTATGTAAAAGTAGAACATTTTACTAGAACACTGTTTATTATTTCCACGAATGAGGCAAAGTCGATGTGAAAATCCAGTGAACCAAATTTCAAAATGTTAATTGAGTCCAGACAGGATGGGGCACTCTGGTTTCTCCTCTTGGTTCAGGCTCCAGGATGACTGTCTCAGCACTGTTACCAGGTCTGTCTCGATTTCACACGTTGGTATTTCAGCCACCATGGGTTTTGTGCCTTCGTTTTGATTTTTTTATCACAGAGCGTTAACACGATTTCCCTTGATCGCTGGATTTTGGGCGTCCCTCGCATTCTGTGCCTGCGTCTCATCGCTGTCCTGCAAGGCGCCCACTGCCCGTCACCTCAGGACACACACATGCCCTTCAGATGCGTGTGCACCTGCATGCTGACTGGTTGTGCTGTGGGGAAGCCAGCCACACGGGGCAAGATGCGAGGCCTGCTCTGGGCACGCCAGGGATGGCGGAGGTGGAGAGGGAGCCCGGTGACCCCGCGGTTCCAGCCCTAGGAATGTGCACAAAACGATTGCAGAGATGCTCAAATAAAGACACGTGCACGGATGTTCACAGCTGCACAATTCATGGGAGCCAAAGGGTGGAAACAGTCTATATATCCATCAGTGGGTGAACGGATACGCACAGTGTGTCCACCACACGTGGGAACATCACTCGGCCACGAGCAGGAGCGAAGCGCCCACCCCCACCGCCCCGCGGACGGACCCCGAACTCACGACGCTCAGGGAGGGAACCCGACACGAGAGGCCACGCGGGGTGTGAGTCCGCGTGCATGGAGCATCTGGAACTGGCTCATCCACGGACGGGAAGGGGGCTCGTGGGGGCTGGGAGCTAGGGGAGTGGTGATGGCCGATAGGGACGTGGCTTCCTTTTCGGGCTGATGGAATGTTCTGGAACTGGTAGAGGTGGTGGTTGCAGGACACTGTGAATGCGCCCAATGCCACTGAAATGTTTACTTTATTATTTTTTTTTTTTAATTTTTTTTTTCAATGTTTATTTATTTTTGGGACAGAGAAAGACAGAGCATGAACGGGGGAGGGGCAGAGAGAGAGGGAGACACAGAATCGGAAACAGGCTCCAGGCTCTGAGCCATCAGCCCAGAGCCCGACGCGGGGCTCGAACTCACGGAGCGCAAGATCGTGACCTGGCTGAAGTCGGACGCTTAACCGACTGTGCCACCCAGGCGCCCCTGAAATGTTTACTTTAAAACGGTTAGTTTTATCGTATACAACTCTCACCTCAATTGTAAAAATGTGGGCAGGAGGAAGTAAGGCTTTAGATCGGGCACGCAGATTTCGGCTGTGTTCACAGGCCTGCAGGCATCTGATGGTGGCCTGGGTGCTGGCCGACACGGGGCCAGCGAACCGCAGACCTGGGTGCCCCCAGGGCCACCGTGTGCTGCACTTCTGCTCACCCCAGGAGGGATCTGGGACTCCTCCAGCCCTCTGCAGGAGGAGACGCTGGTGGAGGCCTGGAGCACCTTGGCCTCGAGACTCTGGGGTGTGTGCGAGCCAGCCGCCTCTCTCGGATTACAGGGGGAGCTGTATTCCCCGGGGAGCTTCGTGTGCTACCCCACCCTCCTGCCCACGGGGTGTGTGCGTGTGTGCGTGTGCGTGTGCGTGTGCGTGCAGAAAGCCTGCCGGGCCGCCTCTGCCACCCCAGTCCCGGAGCCTCTGAGGGCAGCTCGGTGTGGGCAGGGCCTCTGCTGAATCAGATGTTGCTCTGTTTCGGTTTTCTCCTCCCCGGCACTTCCCCTCCTCAGCTCCGCCCACTCGCCACCTGCAGCTCCTTCTGACTCCCATGCGGTTTGCCCAAACCGTGTGTCATGGAGGGGCAGCCGCCAGCCTCTGCTTGACCTTTTTCCTCAAATGCCACCTGAGCCGTGAGCCCCTCCAGGAGGCGTGTCGGACCCCACAAGCTTTCTGGGCGCTCTCTGGCTGCCGGCCAGGAGGGAGCAGCTGTTGGGCCTCGGCTCTGCGTTTTGCTGTCCCCCGGGGCTGCTCCCCAGAAAGCCCCTTGCGTGTGTTTGGTGGTTACACACTCGCCAGGCCCTCTCCCCTGCAGCCTAAGTGCGGCAGGAAGAGGGCGCTGCCGGTGGGGTTCCCGGGGCCAGGCCAGTCCCCATGGGAATTGACTCCAGGCGGATTTCATTTCCCAAATCCGTTAAAAAAATATCGCTACCGTTTGAATGTCTTTAACGCGGACGACACGTTGGCCTTCAGCACACCGACAGTGTGTCACATCACTGTCTGGTCCTGGGCTTTCTCATCCACCAGACGGGCCTTCCCCTCCTCCCTTCCAGAAGGACAACCTCAGCTCCACTGCCTTCCCGGCTCCCGAAGCCCATGCCTCACACAGGTGCTCCGGGCTGCTGGACATGGGAGCCTTTCCTCTGTGCACACACGCGTGCCCTGGAAAGACTGTGCTTGGGCAAGAAAGGCCCCAGGGCACAGCAGGTCCTGAATCCCCAGAACCCGCGAAAGTCACGCCCAATAGGATCACGCTTTTGCAGGTGTCACTAAGTTAAGTCTTTGCAGATGGAGGGATTTTCCTGATGTGCCTTCAATGCAACCGTCGGTGTCCTTATAAGAAGGCAGAAGGGGGGCCCCTGGGGGGCTCAGTCGGTTGAGTGTCTGACTTCGGCTCAGGTCATGATCTCACGGCTCGTGACTTCGAGCCCCGTGTTGGGCTCTGTGCGGACAGCTCGAGCCTGGAACCTGCTTCAGATTCTGGGTCTCCCTGTCTCTCAGCCCCTCCCATGCTTGTGCTCTGTCTCTCTCTGTCTCTCAATAATAAATAAACGTTAAAAATAATTGAAAAAAAAAGAAGGCAGAAGGGGATTTGACACTCAGGTGCCCCCAGGAGCTGGAGGAGATAGGCAGGACCCTCCCCGGAGTCTCCAGAGAACGTGCACCCCCCCTGCCTCCCCCTGGCACTGTGACCTCCACCCAATGATACCGGTTTTGGACTCTGGCCTCCGGAACTGCAGAAATACACTTCTGCTGTTTTAACCAGCAGATCAGTGTGATTTGTTACAGTAGCTGCAGGAAATGAATCCGGACTGCACAAGGGGGGGCAGGGGTTACATTTCAGCCGCTGTACCTCACTCACCCCCACAACTCAGCTGCTCTCCTGGGACCCCGTGGCCTGCCGTTTCGTGGGGCAGGACCCACAGCTGATGGTGCTCTCCCCACCAACGTCGTATACCTGTTTGGGGAAAGCGTCCCGAAAGGCCCCATTTCATCCCTGAACGTGGGTCGTGGGAGACACAGCTCCTCTCGCGTGTGGCGTGGGGGGCGTGGGGAAAGGTGTCCGCACCACTGCTCAGAGGCACGGGGCACAAAACTAGCAGCTGCTCAGAACAGAGGGGCCCCTGCCTGTCGTGTTCAGTCCCCACCCCCCACCTGTGACCTGGATCAGGCCAGACAAACCGAAGCCCCTCCCAGCCCCAGGGCCCTTCGAAAAACCGCCGATTCTGTGCACAGCGATACAAGCCAACTTACGTCATCCTCCCAAACACCGAGGCTGCTGACGGCCTCGCCCGCTCGCGCTCCCCAGAGAGCTGGCGTCCAGATTCAGCCATCGCCCACCAGCCTGAACCCTGCCCGGTTTTGTTCTGTCTCCGCCCGGGGCCCTGGAAACACGGTCCTGGGTTTGCGATTCCCAGCCCGGGACTGTTGGCTTCCTGGGCTCCTCCGTCCGTCCGGAGGGTCCCCACCGTGCCGCCTCCAGCCAGGCAGAGTGGGAAGAACACAGATGTGCCTTCGCACCTCAGCTCTGTGCACGGCACCTCTGTCTTCGGAATCGAGGGCGGTGGGCAGCTCGCCGACCCTCCCAGAGCCATGCGGATCGCGAGGCAGGACGCCCCCCCCCCCCCAGGCCCCGCCCTGTCACCCTCGCAGGCTCCCTGGACCCTCGACCCCTCGGCCCCTCAGCTGCACGGTGTCCAGGGTCTGGGCCCCAGCCTCGATTTGGTCGCTCCCTGCCTGCCCTACGTTTCTGGTGCTTCCTTGTCTTGCCCTTGACCCCTCCCGGTTGTTAGACATCAAGCTGGCTATAAAAGGCAATTCTGATCTAAGAAAAAGGAGGACACGGGTGGCCTGCTGCCCGGGCCGAGATCGGCTTCTGCTTCTGCCTCGCAGCCGGGCGTCTGGGATTAATTTGGATTCCCAGAATACCATCGGGGGAGGCAGCACATGCTGTTAGGATTGCGTAGCGGCTCCTGCTCTGCTGCCCCAGGCCCAGCCCAGGGTGTCCCCGCGCCTGCCCGCCCACCCGCTGCAGAGCTGGCTCAGGGGGGCCGGCACGGACCGTTCTTTTCTGCCAGCAGCTGCTCCCCGTGCAGGGGGGAGGCAGCGTCTGCTTGCGGAGGGGGCAGGGGGCAGGTGGAGGGAAGCCAGGGCACATCCTGTCTCTGGGCCCGGCAGGCTTCCCTCCCCGGCAGGCAGGTCTCCCCAGTGCTCCCTGCAGCTCCTGGAGGGAGCTGGGGCCATCTGGGGCTTGCACGGCCCCTTCTCTTCCCCGGCAGATTCCTGCCCAGGCCGTGCTGCAGGCAGGTGTCTCTGCTGCCCAGCAGTAGGGACAGGGCCAGGAAACCGCCCCCGTCCCTGCCCCCGGGGAGCTGGCCGCGCGCAGGTGCGCACGCATATCTGCAGCTGGTGAGAGCCGTGGCACGACCCGCTCGCCTCGCCTCACACTGTCACACGTGTAGCCACAGTTGCTTTTAAGAGCACGGACGGGTCCCGGGACCAGAACGTTTCGCAATCACTGGAATTATGGTTCCAGGAGCGCTTTGTCTCGTCTCCCTTTGAGGCCGGTGCTGCTGCGCTTCTCGGTTCATAGGTGAGGAGCCAGGGAGTCTGTCCAGATTCAGCTTGCCCGGATCCCGCGGCCTGGGAGCCACAGAGCTGGGCCTCAGCGACCTGACCCACTGCCCCCTTAGCTGCTGGGAGAGCACTCCTCTAGTTAACGTCCTTTAAAAGATTAAAATTAAGGGTGCCTGGGTGGCTCGGTGGGTTAAGCATCTGACTTTGGCTCAGGTCACGATCTCACGGTTCGTGAGTTCGAGCCCCACGTCGGGCTGTGTGCTGACAGCTGGGAACCTGGAGCCTGTTTCAGATTTGGTCTCCGTCGCTCTCTGCTCCTCCCCCGCTTGTCTGTCTGTCTGTCTCTCTTTCAAAAATAAATAAACATTAACAAAGTTTCTTTTTAAATTAGGTAAGGCAGACCCCTCTGCCGTGGTGGGGGGACGGTCGCTCGATGAATCCAATGCCGCCGGCTGGCCCTCCACCCAGGGTTGCGACGGTCTGCTCTGTCTTCACCCGCACACGGAAGCAGATGGCTGGCGTGCAGGGCCATGTTGTTATGAGTAGTAAGAGCCGGAATAGGTCTCACACCCTGCAAGGCTTTCACCTCGAGGGCATCTGGAGCCGGGCCGGAGAGGGGACCTGTGCTCCCCACTGCCCGTCGGCTCTGGGTGCCGACCCTGGCCCTGCAGTCCCAGAATTGTGGGTGGGATTCAGACCCGCTGCGTGTACGAAACTTGTCTCATGTTCTATTTTTAACCCAGCTCCCGATCGCTGATTCTGTGACACACGTGTTACTGATGGGACTCCTCTCAGCTCCCCCAGGACATGATGGGCTGCCCCTGGGGGCAGCCACCTGAGTTTCTGCAAATCGGATCCAGTCCTAAATGCATCAGGAACACCCCTTAAGGGGTGAGCCCAACCCGAAGGCTCAGAGGGCGCCGGCCTTGGGGGGCTTGGAACCCCAGGGAGCAGGTGCTGTGTTCAGCTCAGCGCCCTCCTCGCTCCTGTCCCTCTGGTTTTTGCCTACGTTTTCCTCTGGAGGTTGCACGTGGACCTTTGTCAAGGGGAACACGGAGAAACAGGGTACGGTGTTACTGCTCAATGGAGTGTTAGCTGGACTTCGTGGCGGGCGCCTCCGACCTGCCCGGGGCCGTTCCAGGAGATGCAGTGTTTGCTCCTTGGGATGAAACAAAGGACAGTTGTTTGCTCAGGCGTCAGGAGTTCCAGTCTCACCCAGGCGACACGGGGCCGTGTCTGGGGACATCTGTGGTTGTCACAACCGGGGGTGCTCTTGGCATCGAGGATGTGGGGCCAGGGATGCCACTCCGCCCCACAGGGAGTGAACTGGCACCGAATGTCCACAGTGCCCAGGGGAAAACCGCATTCTAGAAAGTTCCTACCCCACCAGGCCTTACCTCCACCCAACCCTGGGGGTCCTTGCCTCCCAGATCCTTCGGGCAGGGAGCTTCTTGTTGTTTGGAGCCCCCAGGAGCTCCCTCCATTGGTGACAGACCCTTCATAGCGAGATGTGCATGTTGCCTTCTGTGACGTGCCGTAGGCCTCACCCAGTTTAAATGATTACTTCACAGCCTTAGATAGATGCCGCAACCCCCCCAACTTCCGCAACCTCCCCCAACTTCGGGGACCTCAGGGAGGCGGTTGCCTCGGGGGCCATCCACTCAGCTCCCCGCTTCTGCATTCTGGGGGCTGGCAGGGCCATGCTTTTGTCCACTGGAAACCCTTGAGATGCTGTCAGGAACCAGCCTGGTTTATTTGGATTAATCACGGAAGGGGTGGACCAGCACGGTATTTGTTTTGGTGAAATCGAAACCTCAGATCTCAGCATGAACGTTCACGAGGACAGACATTCCCCAGGTCAGTGAGGGAAAGTGCAGTGCTCCCCGGGGTCAGCCCGGGACAGCAGGCAGGCCGGCGGCCGTCCAGCAGAGCCCCACGTGGTGTTTGTGCAGCAGGACCGAGCCCAGGAGGCACGCTCCGCCCCACTGCTCGCCCAGCCAGCAGCCGCCCCCCTCCCTGCAGCCCCTTCCTCACCGGCACCCAGTGGAAACTACGCTGGAAACCCGGCTTCCCATTTTTGGAGGCGCTTCTAGAAACTAGACGTCTTTCCAGCTTGAAGGGAGGTGACCTTTTCGTTCAGCTTCTAATTTCTTCCCCTTCAGCTTCAAGGAAGTTAAGGCAGAAGTGATACTGGCTTGGTGTGGGGCCGTGCATTCTCCGCCTTGCTTCTCTTTCTCATGAACCCTTCCAGACTTCCTTTCTCCGGGCGCTCGTCAGAGAGCGTGAAGCCGGCACGGGGTGAAGGCCCATCGTGCGTCGGAATGCCCCCAGTTCACGTGGCCCTCGTAAGAACTCAGTTTACACATCTGGAGGCTGCTCGCCATCGGGGGGAAAGTGAAGTCCCGCAATCAAAAAGCCGAGAAGAAAAGATCTTCCTTACCGGGGACCCGCGAAGGGTTCGGGGCCCGGGGATGCTGGCTGGCTGTGCAGCTGCACCTGACGAGAAAGAGGAGAGAGACGGTGTCCACCGGGGACGTGACTGGACCCGCACGGAGAGTGCGTGCGGGGTGGACGATGGCCCACCCAGGCTCACGCTGACCGCTGGCCGCACGTTGTTATCACGAGCCTTGGGCTGGTTTCCTGGCTCTCCTGCGTCTCAGCTCCCTCGTTTACGCAAAGGAATGCCGGGCGTGTTTGTGCCGTGGAGAAAGACCCACCTACTGCCCAGAGCTGTCGTGTGCGTTAAATTGGGGGAATTCACGGAAAAGTTAAGTAGAAGGCCCAGCGAGGGTCTGTGCTAAATACGGGCCGGTCTTCCCACTGTCCTCACCGCTGCCATTTCACCCCAGAGACTTGCTTGCAGACTTTTCCCAGACACGCAGCCCCGTGCAGGGGTGGGTGTGTCACGATACCCAGTGCATGGCACACACATCATCCTGAGCTTTACCTGCTGGCCCTGGGCGGCCTGGGCTGAGAGCGTGTTCCTTCCCAGAGGCTTGGCTTCTGCTGGGTTCCCCAGAAGTGTGGGGCCACATTTTATGTTGACTTCTTAGCTCTGGGTTCTAAGCCACTTAGGGTGAGAACAGGGCTATGGCTACCAGGCCTCGGAGGAGCCCCGCAGGCCCAGACGGAGGCAGACCCAGGGGTGTCCCCATGCCTCTGCACAGCCGGGTAGGTTTCCGCCTAAGTCTCCCTTTCTCTGAGGAGGAAACCCTAAGCAAGTCCTGGCCTTTTAAACAGGACGTGTAGCTTCTTCTTACTGTAACATAACATTCGCCATCTCAGCCACCACCAAGCACACAGCTCAGCATCAGGCACACTCACGGTGTTGTGTAACCAGCCCCACCACCCGTCTCCAGAACTTTCCATCTCCCCAGACTGAAACCCTGTTCCCATGAAGCACTGACCCCCCAGCCCTAGCTCCCACCATCTACTCTCTGTCTCTGTGGACGGGACTCCTCTAGGGACCCCCTGTGAGTGGGGGTCACGCGGGACGTGTCCTTCTGTGTCTGGCTCCTGTCACTGCTCACAGTGACCTCCGGGTCCATCCACGTGGTGGCAGGTGGCAGGACGTCCTTCCTTCCTGAGGCCGGGTCACATTCCGGCGTGTGGATGGACCACACTGTGTTCACCCTTCATTTGTCAGTGGACACTCAGTGGTTTCCCAGCTGTGGCCATTGTGGACGATGCTGCTGGTGTGCAACCACGGGTGTGCAAGTGTATGTTCAAGTCCCCGCTTTCCGACCTTTTAGGCTTATACCCAGAAGTGGAATTTCTGGATCCTATGGTAATTTTATATTTAGTCTTCCTGAGGAAGCTTCACAGTGTTTTCCACGGCAGCTGCACCGTTTTCTGTTCTCACCAGCCGGGCACGAGGTTCCGGTTTCTCCACATCGTCACCAACCCAGTTATTTCTATTGCTGCTTGTTTGTTTTTATCATAACCATCCTACGGGGTGTGAGGTGCTATCTGACTGTGGCTTTGACTTAATTCTCTAATGGTTAATGACCAGTGATGTTGACCATCCTTCCCTGTGCTTCCTGGCCATCTGTAGGTCTTCTTTGGAGAAGTGTCTATTTGGGTGCTCATTTTCAGTCAGGTTTTTGCTTTTTTTTTTTTTTTAATGTTTGTTTGTTTATTTATTTAGAGAGCACGCATATGCACGAGCGGGTGAGGGACAGAGACAGGGGGAGCATGTCCCAAGCATGCTCCACGCTGTCAGCACAGAGCCTGATGGGGGGCTCGATCCCACGAACCACGAGATCATGACCTGAGCTGAGATCAAGAGTCAGACACTTGGGGCGCCCGGGTGGCTCAGTCGGTGGAGCACGTGACTCTTGATCTTGGGGTAGTGAGTTCGGGCACACTGGGTGTAGAGATTACTTAAAACCTTTAAAAAAAAGAGTTGGAGTTCTTTATATATTCTGCATATTAATCCTTACTGCTTGTATGATTTGCAGATAATTTCTTTCATTCTGTGGGTTGCCTCTCGCTGCACTGAGAACGTCCTCTGATGCACAAGCTTTTAATTTTAATGAAGTCCAATTTATTTGTTGATTCCTGTCCTTTCGGTGTCACGTCCAAGAAGTTTGTACTCTTCATGTACCAGAGGACACTTTTTTTCTGGTTTTCCTCCTCAGAGTCGATCACTCCAATCTAATAATGTGAGAAAAGCATCAGACATACCCTATTTGAGCGACTTCCCACAAAATCCCTGGCCAGTCCTCCTCAAAGCCTGTCCAGGCCGTGAAAAACCAGGAAAATCTGAGAAACTGTCTCAGCCCTGCGGGACTGTATTATCTGGGTTTTCCAGAGAAACAGAACCAATACGATATAGAGAGAAAGAGGATTTCTATAAGGAACTGGCCCGTGTGGCCAGGGAGGCAGAGAAGGTCCAGGAACTGCAGTCGGCCAGCGGGAGACCCAGCAGGGCTGACGGAGCAAGCCCTCGACTGAGCTCAGGTCCGAAATGCAGAGCAGGGCCGATGTCCCAGCTGGACGGCCAGGCGGAGAGCGCATCCTCACGGGGGAGGGCAGCCCACGATGCTCGGGCCTCGGGCTCAGAGGGCACCCTCACCCCCACACCACGCACCGGGCACGCCCTGGCCACCCTGGTGGACACATAAAACTAACCGTCGCCACACGTGCATGCGGAGTGGAGTCCTGTGTGGGGTCCTATGGGAGAAAAGGACGTGGGGGAAATATTAAGGAAATCTGATTCAGTTAGTAATAACGTGTCAGTGTTGGCTCGCTCACGGGACAAATGTACTCACGCCAGAAGTTAGTAACAGGAGAAACAAGGTGTGGAGATGTACAATCCTCACGGTTTTTCTGTCGAGCCTAAAATGATTATAAAAACTAAAACTTATTTTGTTCTAACCAATAACTGACAGAGGGACTGAAGAGACAGCACCAAGCGAACACGGCACACGGCCTCACTGGCTTCTACTTTGAGCCAACAAGCCGTAAAAAGAGCCTTTTGCCGATCAGGGACCATTGCTCACAGCCTGGGGCGTAGGCGATGATGCCTCCAGCCCCCAGGAAAGAAAGCAGGGCAGAGTGGAGGCGGGGAGGCATGCTGGCACGCAGCATGGGCACGTAGGGGGTTCCTCACAGATCGGTAGGAAATGGCTAGGAGGGCGGATTCTTTGCAACTTCTGCATCAGCGGTTCCCACAAGCTGTCTGCGCGCAGAGCCCTTGTGTGTGCATCGGGCATGCCGCACCAGGCTGTTCCCGTGTCCTCGGAGAGACGAGGGTTGCTAGGTTACCAGGAGCATCAGGAATCCAAGGAGCGATGTGCTTATCATTGCGTTCAATTTTGAAAACGTAAAGTAGGTATTGACATTTAAAAAGGATAAGAATAGTATCGAACTGTGGCTCGTAAGCCCCGGGCTTTGCTTGCACTTCTCCCAATTCTGTGGCGTCTGTGTCTGGAGGGGTGGGTGGACGGAAGGGCGGACGGACGGACGCAGACAGACAGGACGGGTGGACGGACACCCAGCATATTTTCAGGGTCCGTCCGCACTGCAGCGTGTGTGTGGTGACGTTTTCAGTGACAAACGCTGTAGAACCGTGTGCACAGGGCCCAGGGGCTGCCAGGCTCCCGGGACGCAGGGCTCAGAGCGCTATAACCAGGCCGACCCTGAGGTTGGGGTTCCCACGATGGGTTCCCACGAACCCGAGGACGGGTACGTCAGCAGACAGTCTGGAGCGAAGGTCAGAGCAGGGTGGAGGAGAGCAGCCCCGGACGGGACAACATTCCCACAGGGCTGGCGTCCAGCTGCCGTCTGTCCTCACCCTGCACCCGGTGGAGGAACAGGCCTTTTGACCGCCCTGCTGGGCCCGGGGGCAGCTACTGACTTAAAAAACAACAACAACAAAAAGCCCAGCGAAAGACAACAACTCACGACGTGTTTTATGAGGTCTGTTCGCTCCCTGTCGCTGTGCAGAGAGCCCGCCTGGGACCGTCTCCCTGTGGCTTGTAAGTCTGACGCCCTTCTAGCTGATCGGGATGGGTGGCCGTTCAGCTCAGCCACCCGCCGGCCCCTCCCACTCCCCGTGCCAAGCCCAGGAAAAGGCGGGCGGCTCCAGACACCTGCTTGGTCTCCGGGCAGCCTGTCAGCGCCGTGCCCGTGCGGATGGTGCTGTGTGCACGTGGTTCTCTGGCTTCCTGTCCCGTCTGGACGCCTTCTGTTTCACCTCCTTGCCTAGCCTCCCGCTCGGGACGTCCGGCGTGACGCTGAGCGTCGGGCTCTCGTCGTGGGTGTGGGCATGAGTGTGGCTTTCGTGGAGGCCCCCCACCCCGATCAGGTTGAGGAAGTTCCCTCTGTTGTGTTCGGTGAGTGTTTCTACGACAGAGGAGCGTCGAGATTGGTCAAGTCTTCCTCTGCGTCTGGAGACGGAATTGCGTGGACTTCGTCCTTCGTGCCGACGCGGGTGTCAGACCAACCGTGGGCTTCGTGGGTGGGACCCCCTGAAGGTGCTGCTGGCCGAGGACCACAGACGGGTGGTCAGGGTGGCGAGGAGGGTGGGGGTGAGGATGAGGGGCGCTGCCTGGGCGGCGGGAGGGGGTCCTGACCGTACGCGAGCCTGCGCCCCTGCTCCCGGTGCCCAGAAAGACACACACTTGTGTGCACGCGAATTGTGCGTGTGTGAAACCGGGGTTGCCCGAACAAGCTCTGTGGATCACATCAATGTCAGTTTCCTGGTCATAACAAACGGAGCGTTTGTCCGGTGGTGACGTCAGCCGTGTGCAAGGCGCTGCTGTTGGGGGAAGCTAGGGCAGAGTTGCACTATACGTTTTCCTGCAGTCATGCTTGGGAATACGTAGTGATTCCGAAAGTAGAAATAAAATTTAACGTTTGTTTACTTTTGAGAGAGAGAGTGTGTGTGAGCAGACGAGGGGCAGAGAGAGGGAGACACAGAACCCGAAGCAGGCCCCAGGCTCCCAGCTGTCGGCACAGAGCCTGACACGGGACTCGAACTCACAGACTCTGAGCCGAAGTCGGACGCTCAACCGACTGAGCCCCTTAGACGCCTCTAAATTTTTTTTTTTTTAAAAAAGCTAGAACTGGGGCGCCTGGGTGGCACAGTCGGTTAAGCGTCCGACTTCAGCCAGGTCACGATCTCGCGGTCCGTGAGTTCGAGCCCCGCGTCGGGCTCTGGGCTGATGGCTCAGAGCCTGGAGCCTGTTTCTGATTCTGTGTCTCCCTCTCTCTCTGCCCCTCCCCCGTTCATGCTCTGTCTCTCTCTGTCCCCAAAAAAATAAATACACGTTAAAAAAAAAAAAATTTTTAAAAGCTAGAACTTAAAAGCAAGAAGGACGTCAGAGAGCTGAACGGAAGAGTCTGGCCATCCTGTGCTGTCTTGTCTGAGCAGACTCCCGGGTGGGCCCTGGGCCAGGCACAGGGTGCTGTGGACGCGAGGGGCAGAGCCCCGTCCCTCCTTTCTCTGGCCCCTGCAGAACTGGAGAGCCTCAGGCTGATGACCCTGCACTGTTTGCAGTCACTTTCCAGCAGGCGGGAGACTGCTTCATAGCTGGAGGCCTAAAGAGCCATCCGCCACCCCCACTAAGCAATTCGAGTCCAGAAAGTGAGAATGTGGGTGGGCTCGTGGGTCAATGCGTCCCTCCCGCTAAACACCCTTCTCCTTTTAAGAGCCTCCTGACCCTCCCCTAGCGAAATCAGGACCCCCGTTCATGCATTGGTGACTTCTTGCACTGACGAAACGAGGTTTCTGATTCTGGTCTGTGGGATCACACGCTTCTCCCCAGGCCTGTGAGCTTCGCGGGGAGGGGCGGGCCTATTCCCGAGACCCCGTGCGTGCCGGAGCACTGCTGATGTGTCGTGGATGAGGCCCTGCCAGCGTCCTTTCACCAGGTGACTGGCCGTCCCTGACCTCTGTGATCTCTTGTGTCAGCGTGCAGGAAAGCAAAGGCTTGTGAGGACCCGAATCCTGGTTCCCCGAAGCAGGGCGTGGCCGGACCTCCCTATCCGGGCGGACGCCTTGGCTCCACTCTGAGCCTCCCAGCCCAGACGTCCTGGCTGTTGCTCCTTGAGGCTTAAGGCAGGGTGCCCCTCCACCCCACCTCCGCACTGCCGATACGGAGCCAGGCCATTCTCTCCGGGGGCATCCTGGGGGCTGGGGGTAGGGCTGAGCAGCGTCCCAGACCCTCACCCCTCAATGCCAGGAGCCCCCAAGTCATGGCAACCACAGACGTCCCCAGACATCACTTAGTGTCCTCTGGGGGGAGGAAGGAATTGCCCCCAGTTGAGAATCACCGACCCGTGGTGGGGAAATCCTCCCTGTGGACAATCTCTCGCTTACAAGTTTGTATATCTTGAGAGAGAGAGAGAGCCAGAGAGCGAGAGAGAGAGAGCACACACGAGGGAAGGGCAGATTGAGAGGGAGAGAGAGAATCCCACGCAGGCTGCATGCTGACAGCAGAAGTCCTGATTCGGGGCTCAAACTCGTGCACCGTGAGATCATGACCTGAGCTGAAACTGAGTCGGACACTTAACTGACTGAGCCCCCCAGGCGCCCCTGGACGCCTTGTTTAAGGGAAGACGGGTTGGAGCGGGGTAGGGTCAGAAGGATACAGGTGCTGCGCCGTGAGAGGAGGAAGATGTGGAGGACGCGGCCGCACGAAGGCCAGAGGCTGCCGGGACCTGCCGGAAGACGTGCCTGAGAAGTGCCAGAAGGCTTCGTGTGCCACCACGTCCAGTGCCGTCGAGAGCGGCGGCCCGCCCTGGAGTCCCCTCATCTGGTGGAGTCCTGAGCTGAACCGGTAGCGGCCGGCCTTGTCTGGTCCCAGCATGAGCGCTCTGGTGACGGGCGCCTGAGTCTCCCCTTCTGCCAAACGCTGGTGAGCAGACAGCGAGACCCACTGCTTCCGTAAGCTCACGATCGCGGGCACGTGTTGGGGGACCCTTACGCAGATGTCAGAGAGGCGCGGATGTCTCGCTCTCCAGCTGTGGACGTGGCTTTAGGGGCCGCCACGTGAAGTGAAGTGAATCTCACGGAGACCCTCGGCGCCCTTGTCTGGGCACGGGCCCCGTTCCCCGCCTGCTCATCGCCTTCGGGTGTCACTGCCTCCGGGTGCTCTGGTCGGGCACGCGTGAGCCCGGGTCTGTGACTGCTTGTCGCTGCTCTGTCGCGTGTCTCCCCTCTGTATCTTCCGTGTACGTACGCACCATCCGGGCACCTGTCCGTCCGCCTCCTGCTGGAAAAGCTGCCCGCCGTTCGCACTGAGTTCCTGATTCCGGGCCAGCCCCTCCCCGTTCACGCCGCCTTCCCTGCTCACGTTTGCAAATAGCTTCCCCTATGACACAAACGTGTGTGGCTGTCCCCGACACGTCTACTTGTTTCATTTCCCCGATGACACCCACCTCAGGATCACGCCAGCTGCCTCCTGCCCTCCGCCTCTGCCCCCTTCACTGCTGGGGGTGGCGGGCGGAGGGGGGGACCCCGTCCTGGCCCCGTGCCAGTATTCAAAGATGGGGGCTGTTGCCTGGACGTTTCTTCCTCACTCAGTGAGCAGAGTTGCAGAAGGAGGCAAGGGGGCCGTTGGGGTGGCTGCTGGCCTGGGGTCAGCTGTAAGGTTCGAGGCTGTGGAAGGTGGGGTCACTGGGAGGAGGGGCGAGATGTGACCAGCTTCCCTCCCACGTGACTCTGCAGCAAGAGTCCCCGTCCTTATCTGGGGGGTGGGGGGGGATCTGCACCTCGGAGCTCTCAGGGAGGAAAATGCAGCAAACAGCTCCCCTGAGACCAGCCAGCCGCATTGTGTCAGCAGCCTACCTGTCCCTGACTCCAAGTCTCTATGACCTCGCTTCCCTCGAAGCCCAGAGCCCGGGCAGAGAGCCCAGAGGCACCCCTCCCATGATGTGTTTCATCCTGACAGCGACCCTCTCAGTGGGGTGAGGACTGGCCGTCACCTAGCCCCCAGGGGACACGGGGCCACACCTGGGGACATCTGTGGTGGGGACATGGGGAGTCCTGGCATTGACGGTGGGGCGAAGGATGGCTGCTCAGCCCCCATGGTGCCTGAGATGCCCCTAGAGAACGCCCCGGCCCCACATTTGGAGGCTCCAGGTGGGAGCCCCTCTGGAGAACGGGGATGAGTGGAGGACAGCACCTGGCGAGCGGGGTGACGGGAAGTGGGGCTCGCAGGATGGCCCAGGGGGACTCGGGAAGGAGGCTTGGGTGGAATGTCTCGGAGAACTGGGATTCGGGAGTGTTCTTGGCGATCTCGGGAGGGGCCGCGTGTGCGCGTGCGTGTGCACACAGATGCGTGTGGCTTCGACTGTCCTATCCGTCACCCCCCGCCCCGAACTGTTACCTGTCGGTCATCTGTGTCTGAATCTATATCCACCTATAGACACACCCTCTTTCCCCATCACCCTGCCTGCCACCGACCCACTTACCTCTCTGCACACGCTTCCGTTTGCAAGTGGTCTGCGGGCTAAACGTCTCCCGCGCGAGAACAGGGGCAGAGCGGCGCGCTGACGCGGCACCGGGACCCCCACTGGCCCGCGGGCGTGCTCCCAGAGCTGGCTGCTGCTGCTTGCTCCCGGCCCAGGGCCCGGCAGGATCCCGTGCTGCACACACTCCTCTCCTCGGCCCAGTTCTTGTCTGTTACTTGTCTAGAGCCCGAGAGCCTTGTGGAATGTCCCACCTTCTGGACTCGGTGTCCTCCCCGTGGCACAGGGGGGACGGTCCCCTGGAGAGGAGAGCTGACAGCCGCGGGAGCAAGGATGGAATCAGAAAGCCTCGCCCAACCGTGGCAGAAGGGACCGCGTGAGGCAAAGCTCGCACCTGCCGTGTCAGCATCCTGGGGCCACCGTGGCAGAGTCACCAGCCACGGGGCGGCCTAAAACCGCACGGACCTATTCTCCCTTGGCTCCGCAGGCCAGCCGTCTGAGATCGAGGCGGGGCTGGGCCGGGCTCCCTCCCGAGGCTCCAGCAGAGGGTCTGGCCCTTGGCTAGTGACAGCGTCACTCTAACCTCGGTCCCCGTGCTCCCGCGGCCTCTGCTGTGTGTCTCTGTGTCCAGATTCGTCTCTTCTAGTGAGGACGCCATCATCTTGGATTAGGGCCACCCTACTTCAGAACAGCCTCTTGTTAACTTGATTGCACCTGCAATGACCCTGTTTCCACGTGAGGTCACATCACAGGTGTGGGGGGGTTAGGACTTGAACGTATCTTTTTGGGGAGCACGATTCAACCCACAGAGGATCCTGACACCATCAGGGGAGCATCTTGGGCACACGAGACATTTTTACCCGAAAGATGACCTAGCTGTCAGCTCCAAGAGGGAACAGCCCTGTGCGGAGAGGCAGTGTCCTCCCCTCGGGGGCGTCCCGCAGCCGGGGGCACGTGGCACAGCCGTGACTCGCCCGCCAAGAACGGCTCACCGAACGCGCTCCGGCTTTCAGACCTGGTTCGCCCACAGGAAGCGGACGGTGCTGGGGGAGCTGAGCGGAACCTTCCGGAAGCACTTTGCGAGCCCTGGTTTATCTTCTAAGTAAACCTTTTCCTTTTGGATGGTCTTAGATTTTCAGGCCGGTGGCAAAGACAGCTCAGAGAGCGCCCTCCACCACCGGGCAGCCTCCCCTCCCGTCGGCCTCGGACGTGACTACGGTGCCTTGTCACAGCCAAGAAACCCCACATCGGCGCATCGGCCTCCACGGCTTATCCCGATGTCACCAGCTCTGCCGTTACTGCCACTTCCTGTCCCATTTGGCCGTCACGTTTCCTCAGGCCCCTGTTGGTTGTGACAGGTTCTCAGACTTTTCCTTGCTTTGTGACGTGGACAGTTTGGGGGAGGACTGGGCAGGAATTTTGTAGAAAGTCTCCCTGCTGGGGTTTTCCCGGTGATGGGTTTCTGGGAGGAAGAACCCAGACTGAAGTGCCCTTCTCGTGACATCGTTTTGGAGGTCAGTGTTGTTGACCTTGGTGCCAAAGCCGAGATGACGTTGAGGTCATGTTCTGTTGGATCCAAACACAGTATTTATTCTGAGTTCCCAGAGCGGCGTGTTACTTCAGTCTCCTTCTCGCATCTGAGGAAATTGAGTCTCAGAGACCAAGGCCCCCTGGCAGGTGGCCGTTGGGACTGGGATGTGTCCCCGGGCCGGCGGCCCATCCCCTTCCCGCTGTTCCCTGTCTCTCGGCCTCTTCTGGGCTCACAGGGACCTGAGTTCTCTGGCATTGTGTCACCCCAGGTGGCTCCCGTGTGCAGCCCTCGCTCTGAATTTACAGGCCTGCTGAGCAAATGGGAGACTCATCAGAGACCAGGAAAGTCTCTCTAGAAGGTGGGAAATGCCAGCAGCCCCAGCACTTGCACCAATAAGGGGCCCAGCCGAGCTTGGGCTGAGCGCTGGCCAGGTCCGGTGCCGTCCCCAAGCCCTCTGGATGCTGGCCAGCCCCCGGTTCGCAGTCTGTAAAGGTGTCAAAAGGTCAGGCCTTTTAAAAATAGCTCTTATTTGCTACTTATAAAAGGAACACCTAGGGGTGCCTGGGTGGCTCGGTCAGATGAGTGTCCGACTTCGGCTCAGGTCATGATCCCGCAGTTCGTGAGTTCAAGCCCCGCGTCGGGCTCTGTGCTGACGGCTCGGAGCCTGGAGCCTGCTTCGGGTTCTGTGTCTCCCTCTCTCTCTGCCCCTCCCCTGCTAGCACTCTCTCTCTCTCTTTCAAAAATAAAGAAACTTTATAAAAGAAGAAAATTTTTTTTAAATTAGGGAAGTTCACCCGGAGACAGCTGCTGGAGTCCCTTCCAGACTGACTTGTTTTTGCTGTAGTTTCAACCTTACCGAGAAGCTACAAGAACAGTATGAGGAACCCACACCCCCTCCGTGTGCTGCTGGGGTGCTAGCCCTTCTGCCTGCCCCGCTGGCCTGTTCTCTCTCTTCCTCTCTGTGCATACACACGTGTGTGCACACAAGCACACGTGCTCATGCGTGTGCACGTGTCTGCACACATGTAAGCTTGTGCCCATGTATTGTGCGTGCATGCCGTGTGGGTGTGCGTGCGTGTGCACATGTTATGTTGCACACGCACAGGTTGCATACATATGCATAGAGCAATGTTTGCCATGGACACAGTTATGTGGCCTCTGTACCCATACGGTTCTGCGTATACGTGGTTATAGGTGTTTGCATATTGATCTTTCTGAGCTGTTTGAGATTAACTTGGAGATACCAGTCCCCTAGCCCCCACATCTTGTGCTGGGTATTTACTGAGAACGAGGACATTCTCTTACATAACCAGAAAATCGGGAAACAGCAGAATCGGGAAATGTCACATCAACACCGTCTCATCCAGTCCAAGGTCTGCGTCCAAGTTCCATCACTTGCCCCATCACTCTCCCAGACGTGCCCCCTCCAGGGCCCCTCATCGTGTCCGGGTGCCATGGCTTGTTGGTCTCTTTGGATCAGAGGCTAAAAGGAACATCTCCTGAGTCATCTACAATGTTTGGATTACGAGAGAGTGGAACATTTTTAATCTGTGGCCATTTATGATGCTTTTTGTAGGTTGCTTACGTCTGTTGTTAACAGGACATTTTTAAAATTTTGAGAGACTTTGCAGCTAACAAAAGAGGTACAGAGACGGTACAGAGAATTCCCATACACCCTTCATCCAGCTTTCTCTTGGTTAGCATCTTCCGTGACCACCAAACACTTATCAGAACTCAGAAGTCAACCTTCCTGCAATACTATTGACCAAAGCCTAGAACTGATGCAAATTTCACAAATTATACCACCAGTGAGCTTTTTCTATCATCCACACTATTTCAGGATCTCACATTCATTAAGTTGGTTTGTTGATGTCTTATTGATTTGCCTGAGAACTTTATATATTAAGGACCTCAATATTTTGTCTCTTGTTCCTGTGGCAAAGCATTTCTCATTTTGCCTTTTCACCTTGTGGTGGTAAACTAGGAATCCCATAGACCAAAGTTCTAATCCCCACAGGAGGCAGTGGACAGGTCTCCTGGGAGGATGCTGCTGTCTTTTGTTAAGGAGGGAGTCACAGAACCAACATCAGGCACCCAGCAGGGCACAGGCCACCTACAGGGCCCTCCACAAACTGCTCCCACAGACATCGTCCCACTCCCTCCCAAACACCCACCGTTCCCCAGCACAAGCTGCCTAACGGCCACACGGCGCCTTGTAAAAAGCTCAGTATTTTACCCCCCACAGCCGTGCCAGCCACGGGCAGAGCCGCGTCCTGTACCAAATCGTGCTTCACCCTGACCCAGCATCCGATGAGTGATGAGGAGTGAGTGGGACCCGGCCAGGCACTTGGGGGTGGGAGGGGCATGTCTCAGGGTCTGCACCCTCAAAGGCCGGTGTCCCCCTCAATACGGAGCAGGAAGCCTCGTCCCCACAGGGTGGGGCACAAAGCCACATGTGCCGCCCGGGAGTCTGAGCACCAGTGTGCCTCTGCCACTGCATTTGGGGAACTCGGGGGTGAGTGGGGCAGCCCCCCGCCCCCACCCAACAGCAGCGGGTGCTTTTGCCTCCTGTGGCTGGGGAGCTCAGAGACCGCTCCCCAGCCGTCCTGGGCGATTTGCAAGTGAGGACATTGACGCCTGGCACCCAGTCCACTCTGCCCCTGAGACCCCTTTTGTTGTTTCTCCTCTTTTCTCATTATCGAGGACTTTATATCCTTAAGAAAACCTCTGTCGGGGTTGGGGTCAAATCACAGATTAACGGCTTGTCAGGCCGGAATTGCCCAAGCCGGCACCGGCTGTGGGGGCCACTGAGGCTGTCCACACGGCCCATGCCGGGGCTTCCATGTGGCCAGATAGAGGCCAAAGGGGCGAGAAGACAGGTGAGCCCCAAGACGCTCAGGCGTGTGTTCTGCCTTGTCCCTCCATGTGACGAGGGGCCCGAGGGGTCATGGATGCAGGACCAGAGGGTGGGGAGGGGATTCAGCCCCGTCACCCCGCTCGTTTCGTGGCTCCTCGTTTACTCAGCATCTGCTGGGGGGCGGACACTGGGCCGCAAACTTTGCAAAGCCCCAGGGCAGCCTAGCGGGGTCGCCAAGGAGGGAGTGACGCTGAGGCAGCCTGCCCAGAGAAGAGCAAGGCCAGGAAGGCTTCCTGGAGGAGGCCGTGACTGAACTGAGTTGGAAAAAAAGGCAGCCTGGCAGCTGTGAGCAGGCTGGTGGGTGGGCTTGGGGCAGGGTGAAGGATCCAAGAGATGAGGAGTTCCCAAAGCCTGGGCACAGGTAGGTCCCACCAGGTGCTGTAGCATCTTGATGATGGTTTCATTTTAAAAGATCCTTCTTGGAGCAGTATATGTGGCCAGCAGAATAATGGTCCCCAAAGATGGTCCCGTTCTGGCCCCAGGACCTGTGAACCTGTTCCCTCACGCAGCAGACGGGACCTTGTCAAGGCCCCTGAGGCGGGGGCGACCCTGGGTGCTCTGGGGGCCCGGCGTCCTCACGAGGTCCTCACGAGAGGGAGGCAGAGAGCCGGGCGGACCCCGTGCTGCTGGCGGTGAGGATGAGGAGGGGCCGCGGGCCCAGGATGCGGCGCCTCTGGCAGCCGGAAAAGGGGGACACGGGGCTCCCTGGGGCCCCGGGGGAACCGGCCCTGCCCACGCCTGGGTGTTAGCCCCGGGAGGCCCGTTCTGGATTTCTGACCTCCAGAACGGTAAAGAACAGCATGCTGTGGGTTTAAGCCACTGGACACGTGTTTTGTCACGGTAGCACCGAGGGGCTTATCCAGTTACCGAGGGCAGGGATTCGCAGCCCTGTTGTTCGCTTGTTCCACGCCTAGAAAGCATCTTTGCCGACCCCCCGCTTTGTTCTGCTAAGCTCCTCGGATGGGTGTCCCCTCCTCCAGTGTCCCTGAGGGGGTGCCCAGAGGCAGAACTCCCTGTCTCCCCACCTGGTTGCCCTAAATGCTCCCAGGCTCTCCCAGCTTGTGTGCTCAGGTCTCAGAGGCCCTGAGCCCCACAGTCCCCCTCCTGCCAGTCAGCTGGTTCAACCAGCTCAATGGCCAGCGTGGGGAGCTGGGTCCTGGTAGGGTCCCTGGTGAGTCACTGATCAGCACTCCAGGGGACCGCCCAGTCAGCTGCTGTGCAGGACAGGGTGACCCGCGGCCGGGGATGGTGGCCAGTGCCGCTGGGAGGGGCCTCCTTTTCTCTCGTTAACTCTGTGATGTTTCAGAACAACCCCGAGCCGCACAGCATGTCACATGCATCTGGGCGGCCACCACCCAGGCCTCTGTACCCAGACCCGTCCAGGCAGGAGCAGGACCCCAGGATCAGGGGTCCCTCCAAAGTAGGCCGTGGTGGGCGGGTGAGGGCCAGGGCGGGGGCTGGTGGTTTGCATTCTCAGGATGTTTTCCCCTAAACCGTCCCTCCAGCCGTTTCCTGGCCCCAAGCACACAAGTGACGCTGGCACGTGGCCAGGGCTGGTTGTTTTCCATGCACAGGGCGCAGGCTGGGGTCCGCACCCCTCAACCTGGGAAGCAGGAGGCACGGGTTCCAGCCCCACTCCACCCCTTCCCGGGCTTGTGACTTGGAAACCCTGCACCATGATGTCTCTGCACCTGACACTGATGACATTGGGGCCGGATGATGCTGGGGGGGGCTGCTGGCATCGAGTAGGCAGGGCCCAGGACGCCCCAGAAAATGAGCCGGCCTGACGTCAGCAGTGCCGAGGTGTCTGTAGGGACAGTGAGCAGGCGCCTCTCTGCCCGGCCCTCTGGGTTCCACAGTCACGGGGCCTGAGGGTCCCCTCTAGGAGCCGAGCCCCGGGGAGACATGCCAGCCCTCTCAGCCCCGCGAGACCAGTAGCTTGTCGCACGCGCCCCAGAGCGGTCACGTGTTAAATTGTTCGTATGCTGCCTCGTTTCATAGAGAATTGAAGTAAGAGTCCGGAAGAGATTCAAATAGAAAAAACCACACACAGCTTTATAAAGTCAAGTGTGGGGCGAGTGCAGGGGCGTGGGGGGCTCCCCCCCGTGCTCGGGCTCCACGGCACTTCTCCGAGGGCCCGGCCCGGCTCCAGCGTGTTCTGGCACATCTCGGAACCTCACCGCTGAAACTCCCCTCTCTGTGACACCTCCTGTAGGAAAGGTCTGCTTTGCTTCATAGGTTTATTCATAAAGTAAGTGCGTAGTGTATATAATATCTGACTTATGTGTACGTAAACGCAATCTGTGCGCACGCCACACGTAAGTTATATGTACCCATAATGCACATAGCAGCCCAGGCTGCCTCCAGTTGAGGGACCACCCGGCGGGTGTCTCCCCTCTCGGAGCCCAGCACCTCGGGCACCTCCCTCCTCAGGGCCCCGGGAGATGGTCTCAGGCACTCTGCACACCTTATTCCGTGACCAGCACCCTCCCCTCGGGCACCATGCCGCGCAATCTCCCCTCGCTCCATGTGGGCAAGGTCGCTTCCACCCAGGGGAGTGTGGTAAAGGAGACCGATGTCGCCGTAAGCAGGTTCGGTCACGCAAGACTCTTAGGTCACTAGCAGCCTCTCAGTCACGGTCTCCCTTGCTGGCCGTGACCGGGAAAGCTGCCACATTATGAGGGCATCCTGGAGGGGCCATGGCCAGGGCCCCGGGGCGGTCTCTGGGTGCTGAGCATGACCCCAGCCAACAGCCAGCAAGAAGGCAGGGACCCCACTCCTGCAGTCACGGGGAGGCAGATTGTGCCAGCCAGCGGAGGCAGCAGAGACAGGCCGTCCTCTGTGGGGTTTCTGGCGAGAAAGCAGCCCCGGCCGGCACTAGGGGGCCTTGGGGCAGGGACCCCGCCCGGCTGCGTCCCCCCTCCTGGCCACCAGAACTGAGACACTAAATGGGTGGTGTTGGAAGCCACCACGTATGTGGTGATTCGTGACACAGCATGGAAAGCACACCCGCCGACCAGGGCCCAGCCTGCGTGCCCGAGGACACAGAGTGTTGCACGCCCCGGGGCCCAGGTGACTGGAGTGTATGAGCTCGGAACAGACGCGTCGCCAGGCTCCCATTTTCCAGGTGCGTGACGACTGGCAGCAGCCGCTTCTGGCCTGTGTCCCTCCCGAGCCGGCAGCCTCGCCCCGCCAGCCTTGCACGGGTCCGGGAGCCACCGCTGCCCTGAAGGAAGGAGCTCCCAGCACCCCACATGCAGGCTGCACGGAGCGCGCAGCTGGAACTGGCCAGGCACGTCCGTTTTCCTGTTGGCCGCCCGGCCGGCCCGGGCTGCATGCCTGCACGTCACCCGGGGCCGCCTGGCGCGGCCCCTGCCCTGGGAACACGCATCCGTGTGCCTGAGTGTGCGTGCGTGTGCGCAGGGCTGTCCTGGTTTGCTCATCTCCTGGCAGCTTTCTAGATCCGTCCTCAAGGAGGGCCCAGATGCACACCCACCCCCACACACACGACAAAATAAAACCAGGACCTCTTCCCTGGCTCCCAACAGCCCAGGGACGACCTTTCCCCCGGGAGCAAAGCAAAGCCCGACACACGCCGTCTTGCGGGGGGGCCCCAGGCCTTTGGGGAAGCCGTGAGCCCATCTAACAGATGAGGACACCACGCTTCGGCTTAGAGTGTGGCTCAGAGCAGGGGTGGCACCGAGAAGCCGGAGGCGTCATGCACGGCTGGCGGGAACGGGGGACGGGGCGGCTGCGGAGGACAGCCCGCTGGGAGCACGGGTCTTCCTCAAGCAGGTAGGATCCAGCAACCTCATTTGCAGGGTTACACCCACAAGAACTGAAAGCAGGCCCTCGAGGGGACACCTGTACACCCGCGTTCACAGCGGGTTCACGGTAGCTGCAAAGTACGTCTGTCGACAGACGAAGCGTAAACACAGCGCGTCCATCCACACGCCGGAGTCTCGTCCAGACTCGGAAAGTCAGGGCGTCCTGCCGCCTGCCACCGTGTGGACAGACCGGAGGACACTGCGCAGTGACAGGAGCCGGGCACAGAAGGACGCGTCCCGCGTGACCCCCTAGAGGAGTCCCGTCCACAGAGACAGAGTAGATGGCAGGGGGTGGGGAGTCATGCTTCATGGGGACGGAGTCTCGGTTTGGGGAGATGGAAAGTTCTAGAGACGGATGGTGGGGGCGGCTGCACAATGGTGTGAAGTGTGCTCGGTGCCACTGAGCCGTGCACCGAACGTGGTTACGATGGTGAATTTTGTGTTACGTGCATTTTACCAGAATTTAACAGTTTTAAATTAAATCAAAAAAGTGGGCTTTCTGGGAGAAAAAGTCTCACCCACGCTGCAGCTCAGCGTGCACCGAGAAAAGTCCACAGCCCCGTGCTGGCTGGCTTCAGGCAGGGCGGCAGTGCAGGTACAGGTACAGGCGATGGGAGAGGGCGGTGGGTTTTGCCCAGACTCCACCCAGCACAGGCGACGGCTGCTGGCTGGGCTCCAGGCTCAGGGGTGCAAAGGAAGCGTCCCCTCTCCTGGGGTGCAGAGCTCAAGCTGTGGCCCCTTCAGCGCTGGCCTCTGCCACCGCGGTCTGCCACTCCCGTGCCCTGCTCTCCAGCTTCTCCAGACACAGAACCCCAGGAGGGGGGCATCCATGTCACGTGTGGATGGTTCTCCAAGGACACACAGAGGGGAGGGGAGGGGCTGTGTCTTCCCAGTGTTGTTTCCCTCCGATTAGCCTGGCCTCCGCCATCTGTGCAGAAACCCGGTGGGAACCAGCTGCTGAGAGCCGTGATGGGAAAGGTGTCCATTAAACCCAGGAGGCCCGTCCCCTGTGAGCACCTGCGCCCTTCCGGGAACCGTCACCCCGACCGCGGGGGTCCCCCTTGCTCCGCACAGCTGCGTTGTAGTCTCGCAGGATCGTGTCGGAGAGGGTAGCTTCTGTATTTGTTGCCAGGCTGTGTGACGGACAGAAGTGGTGCCAGCTTACAGCCCTGCCTGCAGAAATGACCAGAAAGTGGATCAAGGGTCCCCAGGGCCTGGGGGAGGAGGGGAGGTGAGGGGCTGACGGCTGAGGGTACGAGGTTTCTTTGTGGGGTCGTGGAAATACTGGACCGTGCACTTCAGACAGGTGAGGTGTAAGGTGTGTGGGCTTTATCTCAGTAAAGCTGTTTCGGAACCCCTGCCGGCAGCGTGCGTCAAGGCTTGGCCTCCGTCCCCGCCAGTGCGTTGCGAGGGCTTGAGCGGTTGTTCAGGAAGGGACTGAGCTCCCCAGCACTGGAGGTATTCAAGAGGCTGTGCTGAGCAGCAGGGACACTGGGGGACACCCGCTCTCTGGACTTTGCTGCTGCATCGCCCGTGGAGGGTGGGCAGGAAGGAAGCAAGGGTCACGTGGGGGGCGTCTTCCCACCCGTTCCGTGAGCTCAGGGCACCCACCAGAAGGGCCTTCTCTTACCAGAAGCTTCCAGGGAGTAGGCACCAAAGCTGTAGCAGGTGAGCCCGTAAGGGGCTCCCCCACATCCACCGTCTGACCCCGGAGCACAGACGGGGGCCCCCAGGGATCATCCGGGGGCATCGCTCACCCTCCCCACAAACGACAGGCGCAGAGCGTATAATGGATTGAATAGTGTCTTCGAAAACCTCCCGTCCGCCAGGAACCTCAGATTGTGACTGTTTGAATATAGGGTCTTTGCAGGTGTAAACTAAAAGGCTGGAGATGAGGGAGAACCCAAACCCAGAGACTGGTGTTCTTGTAAGAAGAGGTCAGTTCGGACACAGACACACAGAGGAGAGAAGACAGGGGGCCGTGGGCACGAGCGAGGGGGTCCTGCCTGGAGCCTCGGGGGGAGTGAGGGTGGTGGAGGGCGGAAGGCCCAGGCGGGGGCGCTGTCCGAGAGCGCCAAGGTGGAGGACGGAGCTGCAGCCATGGATTTGGGCGACGGACAGACAGAGTCCAGAAACACACCCGTAAGTCGTGTCAGCTGACGTAGGACAAAGGAGCAGAGACAGTGCAGGGGGCAAGGGCAGTCTTTGACCCAAACGGCCCCAGAGCAGCCCGACCTCCCCGGGCCAGAGAAGGAATCCAGAGAGGGCTTGACCTGGAGTCCGCCCTCCAGGACTGTGAGAAGAAGTGGCTGCTGGAGGAGGCCCTGGTCTGGGGTCCTGTGTCAGGGTCCCCCACCGGGGGGCTCACCCAGAGCTCCTCCTGCATGGAGGGACAGCCCCTGCCAGGGAGATATGGGGCCCGAGGCCCGCACACCCCGGACCCCACACGCGCCCGGCGGCTGAGCAGGAAAGAGGGCTCTGGCCGGGATGTCCCCTGGACCAGGGAAGCCCCCTGCGGATCCAGGGAGTCTGGGGACCCTGGGAGCAGGAAGTTGATGGCACGCCCCTGGCCCACCCTTCTACTTGGCGGACCCCAGGCCATCAAGGTGGTTGTCCTGTGCTGTGGACGAAATGGGCTCTAACCAAGTGTCCGTGGCAGGTCCGAGCCGGCTCCGACCAGCTCCAGGTTTCCTTCCGATGGCTGGCCACATGGCCCTCGGCTCCCGGTGCAGGAGAGGCCCCCACGAGGGAGGCCCACGCAGGTGCGGTGGTCTCAGATCCTCAGCGGTCTGAGGGCCAGACAGGCATCAGCCGTGAACCACTTCCCTGATGTGTGTTAAAGCTGAACATCTCTACGTGTTTGGGTTTCTTTTGTGCGCAAATTGTTTGTTCCCTGCTTCGGCCATTTTCCTACTGGGGTCAGGGTGTCATTTATTCCTAGAAAACCTTCTAGTACATTCCATGTGCCACCGAGGCTTGTTTCAGAGGCCGTCTCTCTCCATGGGTCCAGGTCCTTTGCTGCCCCTGCGTTCTGACAGGTGCCAGGAAATCCACTGTGTGGAGCTTCCCTCCAGGAAGGGACGCATCTGTCCCGACCTGAGGCCCACTCAGTTTCTGCATGACCCCCTCAGACACTGCTCCAAGTGCCCCGTTCCCAACGGGGGGTGATCTGTCCCCAGGTGTGTGGGACACCGTCACACGGGGGTGGCGATGGCCAGGGAGGCTGTGTGCCTTCCTGCGGCAGGGGCCGAGTGAGCGGCTGTGACGTGACTGGACTGCCAGCCACTTTACAGGAGAAATGTGCCAACCCTGCTTTGTAGTTTCTATTCAGTCCTCAGCCTTGACGTCAGGAAGCAAGTGGCTGGGGGTCACCGTGGCCCAAATTCTGGCCCCCTTGTCTCAGAATCAGACCACGCCAACACCCAGGGGTGTCTGTGAGTGTCCTCGGGTGGCTGGAACAAAGTACCCCACCTCGGGGGCTATAACAACAGACCTTTATTCCCTCCCTGCATCCAGGGCCGGAAGCCAAGGTCAGGCTATCCGTGGGGCTGGTTGCTGCGGAGGCTCCACGGTTCACTCAGACGCCGGACTCCAAGCCCCAGAGGCCTCCGCCGGAGACGGCGTCTCTGTGCTTACAGGCAGGCTTTGCTTCTCTGGTTGCAGTGACTTGTCTGGGCCTTGGCCTTGCTGGCTGCTTGAGAGAGACCCATTTACCCAGTCTTGGGTCCTGCTCTTTGGTTGGGGTACAGAGGGGCCCCCCTGAACCTCGGAACATCCTCAACCCCTGCCCCACACCCTCAGCCACTCAGGTTCCTTGTCCCACCTGGTCTGAAGCTCTGCCTATCCCTGAAGCCCACAGGTTACTTCAGTTTCCTTTTAAATCAGAAGAAAGCCGTGAATGTCACACTCTAGACAGGACCGAATTTATCTTCGCACCAGCAAGGTCATGAAGCAGGTTTAGTGTTGTTTCATGGAGAGGGACCTCCAAAGTCAAAATGAGGCCCCGCCCTCATGCTTTCCACCCTGGACACATCACTGCCTGCGTGGAAACTTCCTTCTGCCCCAGTGAGAGGCCCAGTTCTCCTCACAGCAGAGTCCATTTTCCACACTTGCCCGGCTTCACCCCCAGGCCCCCCATCTCCCCCCATCCTGGCCTGAACTTCAGTACTGCCTACACATGGGCCTCCCTGGGTCTCCAGCTCCACCCTTGAGCTCTGTGCACGGACACGGTCTGCTCCAGGAGGCCTACTCCCTACTTAGCTCCTTTGGTGTAAAAAAATAACAATAACAAATTTAAAAAATTGAGATATCACGCACGTGCCATGAAATTCACCCATTTAAAGTATGTAGTTCAGTGTTTTTGGCCCATTCACAAGGTTGTGCAGTTCTATCACACCATTATTTGATTCCAGAATGGTTTCATCACCCCCCAGATAACCCTACACTCCACTCCTCCCTCCCCCAGCCCCCAGCACCCACGAGCCCCCTTCCCATCTATGGATGGGCCCATTCTGGACGTTTCACACACGTGGATTCACACCCCATGTGGCCTCTCGTGTCTGGTTCCCTCCCTGAGCATCAGGGTCCGTCCGCGGGGCAGTGGGTGTGGGCGCCTCGCTCCTGCTCGCGGCCAAATGACATTGCATTGTATGTGTGTGTGTGTGTGTGTGTATTAGTTTACTTATTCATTCACTGTTGGTAGACATCTAGGTTGTTTCTGTGTTTTGCCTGTTACGGATAATCCTGCTGTGGACATTCGTGCGTTCGTTTTTGTGTGGACGCATGTTTAAATTTCTCCTGGGTGGATACCTAGGAACGGAATTTCTAGAAGAGGTAGAAAACCCATAAGGAGCTGCCGTTCCTTCACTTCAGGGTCTGTTCATCCCTCTGGGTCAGGGTTCTGCAAACTACAGCCAGGAAATCAAATCTGGCCCTCTGCCTGTCATTGCAAATAAAGTTTTATTGGTGCACAGCACACCCATTACATGTTGTTTATGGTGGCAACTGAGTTGAATCGTTGCAACAGAGACCATGTGTCACCCAAAACCAAAACTATTTACTCTCTGGCCTTTTACAGAAAAAAAAAGTATATTTATAACTTAGCACTTTATTCACACACTGTAATCACCTGTTTGTGTATCTTTAAAATCCCCACACACAGACACACAGAAAGTTCCCTTAGGGCAGGAATTTGGTTTTTTATTTCGTTACTTCTGTTTCTTACTATCATTAAACCTTTGCATGTGTTCCCCACCCTCACCATCCGGGAGCACAGAACACGTCAGACTCCCAGGCCTCACTTTCCTGTGGGACACTGCACTGGCCTCACTCGGGGGTCCCCGACCTCGGCTGCCCTGGGGAGTCATGCGGGACACTACATGCCATGCCAACTACATCACGTTCTGTGGGGCAGGATGCAGTGTCTGTGTATCTTGAAGCCCCCGGGTGATTCCGAGGCTTGTGGGAGCCTTGTGCTGGCTGGTTCCTAGTCCCAGATGTCTATACTGTCCTTGGATTTCGCCCTGGATGGAAGGAACCAACAGACCCTTCCTCCCATGCAAACCGCACAGAGGTGGGAGCACCTGCTGGGGCAGGGGGGGTGGAGATGGGCGTTTTCTGCATTTCCCCAAGTGTCCTGAGTCTGCCAGTCCAACAGGGAGAGGGGGACCCTTCTCACTTGAGGTCCTGGCATGTCACAACTACAGAGAGATGCACCTGCAGCCAATTCCCCCCCCCCCCCGGGGCAGCTGTAACCAATGACCCAAAACTTGGTGGCTTAGGACAGAAATTTATAGTCTCACATTCTGAAGGCCAGAAGTCCCAACTCAGGGTTTTCACAGAACCTTGCTCCCTTCCAAGGGTCCGTCCTGCCTCCTCCAGCTTCTCGGGGCTCCAGACGTCCCCCCAGTGCCTGTCTCTGTGGTCCCATGGCCTCTGCCTGTGTGTCTGAGAGCCAAACCCCCTCCCCTCTCTGAGGGGACACCAGCTGTCAGATTTGAGGCCCGCCTTCCATTCAGGATGACCTCACCCCAGGGTCCTTGACATCTCACATCTGCAAAGACCCTTTCTCCAAATGAGGCCACGTGGTGAGTGTCCAGGAGAACGTGAATCTGGGCGACGGTATCCACCCCATCGCCACAACAGACCTTGTTGTCCCTCAAGATGAACCCAGAACTGTCCCGCACAGAACCACCCTCCCCACTTTGCGACCCGTCCCATGGTTTCTTTGGGGGATCACCCCTCCCCGCCCCCCACACCACCTCTGATGCCTCATTACTTGTCCTGTGACGTGTTTCTGTTCTGTACCTGCATGAATGCCTCTGGTCCTTCTTGGGCCAGGGAAGGGTGGGGGGGAGTGGAAATGTTGGAATCCACTGACAGTCACCTTGGTGATGATGTTGCAGGAGGAAAGGATATCAAGTCAACACTTTGTACCTTAAACTTACAGGTCCTGTATGCCTATTATGCCAATGCAAACAAATTTTTAAAAAGTAAGTTGGCAGTTATGTTAAAAAAAGATGCCTCCTTAAAACGAAGACAGTGGGGGATTAACTCAGTAATCCTAGAGTGTGGTTCTCAGTGGAAAGGGGGTGGGAGCGACACAGTGGGCCGTGTCTGGGGACATCTGTGGCCCTCACGACTCCATGCTCTTGGCATAAAGGGTGGGGGCCAGGGATGCTGCTCAGCCCCCACAGCACCTGGGACAGCCCCCCAGGGAGTGACTCAGCCTGATGTCACCAGTGCAGGGTGGGGGGACCACCCTGTCATAGATACCGAAAGTAAGGATAACTTTCAACTGAACATAAGTGATGTTTATTTACCAGTCATGTTTCAAAAAGAAAAAAATAGAATGAGCCGTGGATGTGTCTCCCTGAAGTGGTGACAGCTTGGGACCCTGCTTTCCGGCGGAGGACAGGCCAAGGGCACAGGGACAGCTGCTCTGGGGTTTTATGGTGCTTCACGGTCAGGCTTGGATGCGAACCGTCTGAATCTGCTGGATTTTATTGCACGGCCCCAAGCGGGCAGAGGGCATGAGTGGTAGCTGCCAGCCCAGTTTCGTTCCAAGAAACAGAGCACAGAGAAACTTCCAAGAGAGGTGCCCAGGGAGGGGATTGCCCGGCGGCTCCCCAGAAGGGCCAGTCACAGTCAGAAAGACATACTTCACGTTCGTTTCACTGCCTGGGCAGCTTCCTGTGCTGGGTGGTTTTCTCGGCATTTCTGAGACCAACCAAGGAAAAGAGTAGACGGTCTGTTTGTCATCTTTCTAGGAGAGCCCCGGTGTGGGGCAGGGGGACCCAGAGGCAAAGCCGCAGAGCAGGAGCCGGCGGGGGGGGGGGGGGGGGGGGGTCTCTGTGCGTGATTGCATCAATGGCTGCAAGGTGACCTAGACCTGTGTCCTTGGCACTGCAGACACCAGGCCGGGCCCCACCCGCTTGGTGCCAGGACTGCCCGGGTGTGACAGACACAGCCATCCCCAGACACTGCCCAGTGTGTCTGGGGGCAGGATCGCCCCAGGTGAGATCTCCCCAACCCAGCGACACACACACACACGTGCACGCACACACACACACACACGCATGTGAAAGTCTCCACCCACTCCTGCATATAAAGAAGGGCCTTGCTAATGAAAAAGCACAGAGTCAATTAGCCAAGCCTTCTGGAATCTTCCTCCCTTGCCCTGAACAGGCGAGCCGCAGGCAGCAGGTGTCTCCAGCACCGTCAGGGGCCCCGCTTGCTCTGCAGAAGCAGTCCTCACACCTTTCTTGGGAGCGGAGGAGAAAGAAGGGACAGTAAGCTTCCCCCAGGAGCCATGCTGTGCCCCCACAACCCCACGTGGCCCCCGTCCAGCCGCTTCCCCCGTGGAGGCTCTGACGTGCATGCCGTGAGGATGAGATCTGGGGAGGGACCGAGGATGCTGCGGCGCCTCAACTGCAGCCCGAGTTGGCCCCGACCCCGGGAGCCACCACTCCTGCTGGCAATAATTTGGATTTGCTTCCACGTGGCTTCTGTCCTACACGATCTGCATTACATTATCCTTATCGCCATTGCTGTGGGTAAGCGCCCTGGGCACCGCACTTGCCCTTTTCGTCCTCACAGAGACCGCAGAGCGATGCCGGGGATCCCCATGTTTCAGGCGAGGCGTCAAGGTTCACAGAGCCAGCCGGCAGGTGCCCAGACAAACGCCTGGAGCCACGGCTGGAACTCACTCCACCCCCACCCCCACTGCCCCTCAGGCCAGACAGACTGACCTCTCAAAGCTTCTGAGCAGATCCTGGCCGACTGTCTTCTAGAACCTTCTAGAATCTTCTAGGCAGTTCTTCTGACTTAAGCATCCCTCCCTGAAGTCAGAATCTACCCTCTTTTCTGTCTTCAGGAGCTAGAATCAGGCTAATAATAATGAAAAATGTCCTAATAATGGAAAAGAGGGTAGTGACACATTCTGGGAAGAGGCCCTGAAAATGTTGTCGTCTTGAGGCAGGTGTTGGTGACACCCGTGTCACATTTAAATGCACGGAGCTGTAATGAGTGATATCTGTTTGCTCATCTGTACGTGTGCTAGCGTTTTATACTTGAACAAGAGGGTGTGGGAAAACACAAGGTGACGGAATCCGAGACCCGTAGCTCACTGGCCGTGTTGTGGGGGTGATGGCTAATTGCATGAGTGCCCCCCTCACCCTGATGGGACCTTTCTGCAGCCTTTTTGAAGGCGTAGCTGCATTAAGCCCCCCGTACCTTTGAACTCAGGATTTACACTTAGGAATTTATCTTTAGGGGAAAAAAGAGAGGCATACACAGACATCGTGTGAATGGATATTCGTTTTATGTGAATAGACTTTCATGGCAAAGAGGAGAAAAACAGAAACAACCTAGGCATCTAATGATGGGCAATTATGTATCTTCATGTTTCTATATTTATATGCGTACGTGTGCTGGATTCATGCTGTGTGGTTCTGTTCTGCGAGGTCACTGCAGACACTGAATTAGTGGGCAGCAGGCGCGGCTCCTGGGGGACACGCTGGGTCAGGTTCCTGGAGCCTCTGGTCACATCGCGGTCAGCCAATCAAGTCATAACCTCGTGTCACACGGGCTTCCGTTTAAAGACACTTCGATACACAGCTGACTCGTTAACGTCGCGCTCACAGCCAACAGCGCAGGAACTGCCGAACGAGGCTTGTCTGACACGTGTACTTTCTCCGTGAGGCGTGTCGTGGCCGGGAGCACCTGCCAGCACGGCCGCTGTGCACCTGGACTCACGCGGCTACCGAAAGCGCAAAGTGCTAATGCCGCGGCCCTCGGTATTGAGAAGGCCCTCCGGTTACAGCCAGAGCTGAGCGCCTCGTCCCACTGCAGCTGGGAACGTGGGTCAGTGACAGGTGTTTCACTGCTCTGCACATGTCTGAGGATGACTGAGAAATGCCCCCCCTCGAGAATCGATTGGGGTTTAGTGAGTGGGCAAATTTGAGAACAAGGAATCTGCAAACTGTGAGCCATGACTGCATCCCAGCCGGCGGCCCTCAGCACAGGATGCTGAGTTGCCCAGGCAGCAGGGAGGGCCCCCACACACACACAGGGAGGGGGCCCGAAGCGGGGAGACTTCACCAGCAATCTCCCACCCCCCACCCTGCTCTGTCTCCCCACTCAGTGCTGCGATTTCTGGTGGCTCTCACCCAGCCCTCCCATAAGGCTAGTTCTGCCCCCAAGGGTCATGGGCCGTAACTGGGGACATCTGTGGCCATGACAAAGTTGGAGGCTCTTGGCATCGAGGGGCTGGGGATGCTGCTCAGCCCTCACAGTGCCCAGGACGCCCTCAGAGAGTGACCGGGCTCCCATGTCTGTGCCAAGGGGGAGAAACTCTGCATTAATTATTTAGGGAAAAATATTGAGTCCAGTCCTACCCACGCAAGAGAGCAGAGTAAACCCCCAGGGGTCAGAAGGTACAAACCAGGGTGGTCCCTGTGTCTGTGAGTCGCCCCCTCTCTCCCTCCGCCCAGTGTGTGTATTTCTCTGTGTGCAGCCTCCCAGGACGGCAATAGTCAGTCAGATGCTTACAGAACACTCTGGGGGTTCTCCTGAGGGTCGGTGGAGCCCCCTAACCCAGGCGGTCTCACCGGGGGGAGATTCTGCCCCCCCAGGGGACATTGGGGACACTTTTGGTGGTTTCACCTCTAGCGGTGCTCCTGGCATGGAGTGTCTGGGGGCCAGGGATGGTGCTCAGGACACCCCCAGAGAACTGCCCGCACTGGTGTCCCCAGTGCCCTGGGAGAGACCTGCTTTAGAGAGAACCCCCCACCTGCCTCCTTCCTACACCTGAGACCCTGGAGCCTCCCGGAGCCTTGGCCGGACCGCCCCCCCCAGGCAGTGGGCTAGGAGGTTTCCACCCAACGTCCGGCCCCGCCCCCTACCCCCTACGACTGTGGACTGTGATGCCTGCCCCCCTGGGGTACAGAGCGGCTGACACAGGCCCACGTGGCCCAGGAGCGGCAGCAGTGGCACGACCCTTTGTGTAAGTGGAAAAAAACCCTGTTGGTTTGTGGAAAGAGCTAATAATGTTTGCAGAGGAAGAGGGGCACCGGGGAGCTTGGGAGCCAGAGGGACACAGCCTGTGCCGGCCCAGGGGCGGCGGCTTCTGTTGACCCTGCGGGGCAGGCCCACGGCAGAATCAGCCCCAAGGACCAGCACCGCTCCCCCGACTCCAAACTTGAGTCTGGCTGCCGGCTTTTCAAAGTGTGGGGGCGGTCCCCGGCAGCTGCAGGTGTCCCCCTGGCCTCCGTAGCCTGGGGCTTCCTCGGCCGCACAAAGGAGGCCACGTCCACGGTGATGCAGCTGGACGGGACAGGGTCCCCACTCGCCTCTCCCTCGTGGCCCTGGTGCTCCCTCAGGCAGCTGTGTGTGTGTGGCATGGGGTGTAGGCTGGCACTCCGTCTCAGTCTCAGGGCCACCCTGCCAGCTGGACCCGGTGGCCCCCAGCGGCTGTCACACCGTGTGCATCCAGTATCAGAGAGATTCAGCTCTGTCCAGGGTTCCGCCTGGTGCAGGGGTCCCGTCCCCTGGAAAACAACAGCTTCAAAGTGCCCGGGCCCACCCCGGTCTGGTCTCGGGACTTCCTCCCCTTCCTGTTGACCCCCTGGCCCTCGGCGGCCAGCCTCAGATCCCTCGGCTTCCTGTGCCCGTATACCTGTCACCTCCTCCGCCCGAGGTTCATTGGTTTGCCGGAGCCTGCACTTTCCACCTCCCCCTTTTTCATCCCGGCACGGGGCTTCCGGCAAAGTAGAACACCAGACGTGGAAAAACACTGAGCCTTACATCTCAAGGCTCAGTTCCTGAATGTTTTGTTTTTCTGACACTGGTGTGTCCGACGGACCGGACCGTCGTGTTCCAGAACGGGGAGTGTCCAAGCTGCAGAGAAACACAGTTCTCTCTCCCAACTGGATCGGCTGTGAAGAGTAAAGCGGACTCTCCAGAAGACCCCGATTTCTCCGGAGGACGTGGCCGATTCCCGTTCGCCCACCACGTTTTTGGCGACCGCGCCGTATTTCCCCGAGAAAAGCTGGAGGTGGTCAAGTGACCACCACCGCACCCGCTCCCTCTCCCTCTGTCTCCCCCGCTTCAAACCGAGTAGAGTGGTGTCTTTGGAAAAACTGGAAAAGGTACGGCACATTCTTACTTCATGGGTTTGGAATCTGTTGTTTTTTAGCAAAAGGAACAAGCAAGCCACAGTGCTCCATGTGCACGTGACACACTGGGCCTCGGTCACCGTGGACAGGGCTCCGGGCTCGGGGCCAGGAAACCCGAGTGCACACCCCAGGTCCGCCCCTAACCGGCTCTGTCACATTTGGCGGATTCCTTTCATCTCCGCCACGGAAACAACATCCTCCAACTTCCCAAGAATGTTGCCGAGATTAAACGTGGCCATAGGTCTGAAGAGGCAGGCTTCCGGCCCTGGGGCAGGTCTCTGGCAGGTGTGAGCGGGCGCTTTGGCCGTCGCAGGGCGGGCGCGTGTGTGCGTCCAGGGAGCCTGTCCACCCGGCTCGGCCGGGGCCTGTGCTGTGTTCGTGGTCCTTGGGGCCCCGCACCCCCCACCCCCCCCCCACCTCCCGCCACCCAGCCCTCTGGCCACTCCCATTCCCACGACGTGCGCCTCCTCTCCTCGACTCCGGGTCCATCCAGCGGGCTGGTTGCCAGCCCTGTCCATCTCTTCAGAGAACCGGCTTTTGGTTTCATTGACTCTCCTGCGGTTTTTTAGTCTCTGTTTCATTTTTTCATTTACCTCCGCTGTGTGTTTGTCATTTCCTTCCTCCGCCGGCCCCGGGGTCTCTTGCCACTTCTCGTTCCCATTCCTTAAGGTGTAGAGTCAGCTCGTGGATCCGCGATCGTCCTCTTGACAAAGTCCATTTATTTCAATGTCAGTCTCATCCAGAAACAGCCTTACGGAAACATCCAGAATAATGGTGGGCCACACACACCGGGGCACCCCGTGGCCCAGACAAGCCGACGTGGAAAATGAGCCACCCCAGGTCTCCCAGGCCGGGGCCACTTGTGCAGCTGGACGGCCCCTCAGAGCCCCGGGGCCATCTATCGCCACGCTCCCCGGGAAAGCAGGACAGGGCGGCCGCTGGGGAGTTGGTGAGAAGGAAAGCTGAGGGGCGGCCAGGCGCCCGGGCAGACGCTCGTACACACGTGTCCACGGCAGCCACGAGGTGCAGACAGCCCAGATGTTGACCGGCACATGAACGGGTGAACGAAACATGGTCAGTCTGCACACGCACACGTCCTTCGGCCGCGAGCAGGGGGGAAAGCGCCCATACCCGCTGCCCCGGGGACGGACCCCAAACACACGACGCTCAGGGAGGGAACCAGACACGAGAGGCCACACGGGGTGTGAGTCCGCGTGGGTGAAACGTCCAGAACGGGTTCATCCATAGAGGAAGGGGGCTCGTGGGGGCCCGGATTGGGGGAGGGTGAGGGATAAATGCTAAGGGGGAAGGGGTTTCTTTTGAGGGTGATGGAATGTTCTGGAACTAGATAGAGTGTGGTGGTTGCACGATAATGTGAAGATACCACTGAACTGCATGCTTAAAAATGGTTAAAACGAGGGGTTCCTGGGTGGCTCAGTCATAGAGCATGTGATTCATGATCTCAGCGTTGTAAGTTCAAGGCCCACATTGGTCATGGAGCCTACTTAATTTTAAAAAATGGTTAAGGGTGGCTCAGTGGGTTAAGCATCTGACTCTCGGCTTCGGCTCAGGGCTCAGGTCACGATCTCACGATTCGTGGGTTTGAGCCCCGATTCTCTCTCTTTCTCTCTGCCCACCCTCCCCCATTTGCTTTCTCTCTCTCTCTCTACGTAAATAAGTGAACTTTAACAATATAATACAATAAAACTTTTTAAATGGTTGAAACACGTGTCACACGATGTATACGTTTTGTCAGATGTGCACACGTTGAACCTGACAATCACGTACTTCAAACGGTGAGTGCTGTGGTTTCCCAACTGACCTCGCTGTGAAGCTGCTAGAAAGAAGTGGGGCGGGCGAGAGAGGAGGAGGAGCCCCGCGTGCCACGGCTGGGGGCGGGGGTGTCGTGGTCAGGTCGTCGTCTTCCTTCTGTTCCAGCGTCTCGTGCATATGTCCAGGGGACGGGGACAGGCCCTTCCCAAACTCTTGGAACGGCAGGGCCTAAGCGCTCGGTCACAGAATGAGATCCGGCTCCGCCTGGTCTCTGTCTCGGGGTGGCAGGCGTGAAGGAGACCGTGTCCCTCCCGGTGCCGGCGTGGGACCCAGCTGGGTGCAAGTGAGACCCCCCCCCCGGGCACGTGGAGCAGGGGAGGAGGCAGGACTGTGGCCAGCGTGCCGTCCAGGGGGAGCGGGGAGTCCTGGACCCCTGGGCACCTCCAATGGTCACAGAAAGTCCACCGGTGTCCCGGCAAGTTCCTTCTGAAACGCACCAGAGCACATTCCGTAGGAGGTGGCTCTTTAGCCTGAAATCAATTTATAAGCAAATCTCTGTATTCACTGGTGTAGCTCCACCTCCGGAGCCCGTGCTGGGGAGCAGGCGCCTGAGACGCGTGGCCCGGGGTTTGCTCCCCAAAACCAGACACACAGCTGTATCTGCCGAGAGCGGTCATTTCAGTCAAGGATTTCGGGGTCGGGAGCAAGACGTTGTTATTTTGCGTTATTTTTTTCTATTCCCTCTAAGTTATTTTTACAGTCAAGTAGGTTCATTCAGGAGCGGAAGGGCCAGTTGACGTGACGTTGTAGGATAAAGTGGGGGAGCGTCCTGGTGGCCACATCAGGCTGCTCCCCCTCCCCCTCCTCCAGGCCGGGCTTCTGTCTCTGGTCACGCTCCTCTGCTGTGTCAGTGATGCTGTGTGACAGATGGCCCCAGACTCCACCCATCTATTGTCTCATAGTCTCTATGGGTCAGGAATCTGGGCACAGCCTAACTGGGTCCTCTGCTCAGGGTCCCACAGGCCACCATCCGGGTGCCAGCCAGGCTGCATCCTTACCCCGGGGCTTGACGAGGGGGAGAGACCCTGCCCCTGAGCCCCCTCGAGGCGTCAGCAGAGTTCACGTCCTGGCAGCTGTGGGCTGTGCACGGGGTCCCTGCTGCCTGTCCAGCCGTACGCACTACGCCAGCAAGAAGGATCTCAGATGCAGGGACAGAAGTCGGAGAGGCTCCACCAGAGAATGCGCGGGCTACCCTGCGGAAGTCCTGTCCGGATTCCGCGAGATCCCCCCCGCGCGTTCTGTGTGTGCACCCCGCTTCCCATGTGCCGTCTCTCCGAGGTCCTGCAGAGGCTCTGAGAGCCAGGGCACCGAGGCGGTGAGGGTCACAGGAGACTCACACCCCCCAGGCAGCGCCGGGCTTGGCTGCCTTCCTGCAGTAACAAGAAAAGGCGTAATGGAATTTGGACGGTTGAGAAAGGGGATGTCAGCGTGAGCAGAACCAAACACTCGATCTCATTGTTAGAAATTCCGCGTGGGTCATCGAAACCTCATCTTGGGGCAGAGGCCACCGGGAGTGGAGATTAGCTCACTACCAGAAGAGGTTTCCCACAAACCCAGAGCCGGCGCCCGTGAGCACCCGTGGGCACCCGTGGGCACCCAGGCACTGAGGTCCCTCCCCTGCTGGTCACTGGGGCCCAAGGCTGCTGTCCCTCCCTGGAAGGTTTTGTAGGGGACACCAAAACCCCACACTTAGCACCATGTGGCTGATGTGGCTCCACACCCCCCAGATGGACGTGTAGCCCCCCAGCCTCGGCCAAGGCCTCAAGAAGCCCTCCCCTCTGCCCTCACTGGCCGAAACTTGCATCCCGGACTGTGCCTCTGGCTTCTCTGCACCGTTGCTGTGTTTGGGGGGGGGGGGGGGCGAGGAGGGGCCACACCTCCCTCCAGACCCATGTGGGTTGGCACTCGAGTGGAGGTTCCGTGCAGACACCCTGACGTTTTGCCGTGGTGCAGAGAGAGGCACCCTGGCATTTGACCCCAGACCCTTCTGTCTGCACCACTTGAGGCTCTGGACCCCCCACAGCAGGAAAGTCTCTGAAGCTATTTAGTCAGTCCCATTATTGGCTGTTGGATTCTGTTGTTCTTTGTTTCTAACATGAAAAATGTCCCTAGTTACAGCCAGCCCATAGGAAGAGCCCCTCTGGGTCTGCTTTTATCCAGGACTTCCCAACAGCATCAGAGGTGGGGCGGGACGTCCCTGGGGAACCACTGACCGGTCCAGGATGTGGTGTCAGCCAGCAGCTCAGAGCCCCAGAGCAAAGAACTGCCCCGACAGTCCAGCTCTGAGGCTTGTCCTCCTTGGTGTGTGCCCTGAACAGGCTGTCCCCCTTCTGCAGAGTGGAGAGCGGCTGAGGTGCCCAAGATCCCCGTCTTGGTCCCTGTGAATAAGGGTGCCTTCCATTGCAGAGGGGACCTGGCAGGTGGGAGCAAGCCCATGCCCCCGAGGCGGGGATGACCCCGGGTGCCCCACTGTCCTCACAAGGTCCTCCTGAGAGGGAGGCAGAGGGCCAGAGGCAGAGAGACGGGCAGACCCCGTGCTGCTGGCCGTGAGGATGAGGGGCCGCGGGCCTAGGACGCGACGCCTCTGGAAGCCAGAAAAGGGGGACACGGGGCTCCCTGGGGCCCCGGGAGAGCCGGCCCTGCCCACGCCCGGGTGTTAGCCCCAGTGAGACCTGAGTTAGAATCCTGACTCCAGAACTGTCAGAGAATATGTGTGTGTGGTTCTAAGCTGCCACATTGGTGGTAATTTATGATTGTGACTGAGGACACAGGAAATGCATAAAGGGCCAAGGAGTGTTCAGGGAGCTGCGGATGCCCCGAGGAGGTGTTTCAGTGCAGACTGGTTGTGCACAGACGGCCAAGCAGGGGCTTCTCAGGAGGTGACCTGTCCCAGGGCTTTGTAGGAGATATAGGAGTTTGTCCGGGCCCAGGAAGAGAAGGACCTGCCTGAACCAAGGTGGGAAGGCCTGGGTTGTCCTCCCCTCTCCCCTCTCCCCTCTCCCCTCTCCCCTCTCCCCTCCCCGCCCCCCGGCCCCTTGGCATCCATGCTACCCCATCACGGGGCCTGGGTGACAGCACTGCCTCGGTGCTCGGAAGCCAAGAGCAGGGGTGCCATGAGCCCCGGGTGCTCGGCATCCTGGCCCGGCCGTTCCCAGCTCACACACTCTCACATGACTGCCGTCATCCTCCGGGTGACCTCCGGGTGACAGAGGAGCCTTCTCTTCTGCTCCCGCATCAGCCACATCGTCACCCTTGGTCACTGCCCGCGCCCACAGGCCGGCTCATTCTTGGGCTCTGCGCTCGCAGCCCAAGGCAGCGCTATTTTCCCCTAGCCTGTGGGCACCTCATTCATTCCTGAGTGTCCAGCGCTTTCTAAATATAGCTGCCTGGGGGACCGATTTAGCCCGCGCACAAAAAGACCAGGCTGACAGGGAGTCACGAGACGCTGTTTTCCAGCGGGTGCGCGGCTTCTCTTAACAAATGTCTACCTGGCAAAATCCCAGCTAGAGTTTCCCTGCCCCCCACCGCACCCGAAGGTCATGGATGCACAAAGGCTCAGTGGAGGCCCTCACGTGTCCGGCCCGCCCCACACCAGGCCAGGGGGACTGTGACCCTGGAGAAGCCGCAGGCAGGGGGAGCGGGGGGGGCGGGGGGGGACCCAGTGCTTGGAGCTTCGGAGGTGGGCGGCAGAGGCCAGGCCAAAGAGGTTTTGCGTCCGCCTAGTCTCAAGGTTCAAACACCAGCACGGCACCCAGGGCTCTTTGTAGATCCCTGCTATGGCATGAGCCCTCTGGGGGCCAGGGGGTGACCCCAACCCAGCTGCTGGGGACACCTCGAGGCACTTGCCTCGACTTTTTGCCCTTTGGCTTTCTCACCCTGATGTCCAGAGTGCTCTGTCTGTGCTGTCTGTACGTTTCTGTGGAGTCTAGAGTGGGGTCTCTCCCTCCGCGTCCCCGTGCTGCTGACATTCTGAGCAGGTCGTTCTCTGTGGGGACGTCCTGGGCGCTGTGGGGGCAGAGCAGCATCCCTGGCCCCCACCCATCCGTGCCAGGACACCCCCAGTTGTGAGGGCCACAGATATCCCCGGACGCCATCCTGTGTCCCCCGGGGGCACAGTCTCCTCCGGGTGAGAGCCCTGTTCTAGGGGCTACAGTGCAAAGGCTCCCCGTAACCCCCCAGTAGAATATGGCAGCAGATTAGTGTTTTGAGGGTTTGGGGTTTTTTCATCCCATTTAATGGTCGGCAGGGGTGGGGGTCACACCGTCAGGCCCTGGGAGGAAAGAATTCAGAAGCTCGGTGGGCCGTAAAGCTGCTGGTTCCGGAAGCTGTAAAGCAGACTGAAGGCCATTTGTGTTCTCCCTGAAGACGAGGCGTCTCCGCAGCCCCCAGGTCCCCCCACACACACTTCAAAGCCACCTTCCGGGGGCTGTGGCTCCCCCCTGGCCGGTCCCACGGGCCGCAGGCTGGGAAGGGGACTGGGGAGGAGCGGCCGGGCCCAAGCTGGATGTCTCGAGGCCTTGCCGTCTGAAAGTGAAATGCACTCACGGCCCAGTTCACCACCGCCACTGGGACGTTTTTGTCCCGCCACTAATGGGTGCTGCTGGGAGCACCTCTGCATCCCCAGGTGGTTCAAAAGGAAAACGGCACTGAGTCTAGTGTCCACACTCAGCGATGAGTAGCACATGCCCGCTGGAATCACCCCAGGCTGCGGGCCCCACGGCACGGAGAGTGCTGGGAAGAAGGCAGCCGGCAGTTCACAGACCCTGCTGCGGCCTCACCCTGGCCCGTGTGCCAGCTCGCTGCGCAGGATAACAAACTGTCACAAGCCTAGTGGCTCACAGGTCTGGAGGTGAGGAGTCGCGCATGGCGTGGCTGGCTTCTCCGCTCGGGATCTCGCCAGGCCGAGGTCGAAAGGCCTCATCTGGAGCTTGGGGCCCTCTGCGCCCGTTCAGATTGTTTCAGAATTCAGTTCCGTGTAACTGCAGGACTGGGGTCCCCCTGCCCTTGCTGGCTGTCAGCTCCTAGCAGCGCCCCCTGGCCTTGCCCCAGCCCTTCCATCTTCAGAGCCGGCAACAAGGGGATCTCTCAGCACCAAATCCCTTTCAAGACTCAGTTTCTCCCCCGCCCCGCCTTTTTTTTTTTTTTTCAACGTTTATTCTTGAGAGAGAGACAGAGTGCGAGTACGGGAGGGGCAGAGAGAGAGAGGGAGACACAGAATCCGAAGCAGCTCCAGGCTCCCAGCTGTCAGCACAGAGCCTGACGTGGGGCTCGAACCCACAAACTGTGAGATCGTGACCTGAGCCGAAGTCGGTCGCTCAACCGACTGAGCCACCCAGGCGGCCCCCCTCCTCCCTTTTAAGGGCTCCCCTGATTAAATCAGGCCCACCAAGGGCAGTCTCCCTTTCTTAAAGCCACTCCTGCCACATGGCAGGACCTTCGTCTGGAGGAAGATTGTGTCATATGCTCAGGTCCCACCCACACTCAAGGCCAAGGGACTATACGTGGTCACTGCGAGTCATCGAAGAGGGATGCCCCCACACCTATCTCATATCTCCAGCAGGCACACGGCCCCCCTGGCTCTGAGGAGGGGCCGCCCCGGTGCTCCCAGGACGGCAGGAGGTCTCGAGGAGCACTCACGGTGTGAGGTCCAGGGCGTGCTGACCCACCATCTCCCAGGCCAGGCGGCCCCTGCTGCTTCAAGAAGACAAGTCTGCATGGGGGACACATACGGTTGAGCAGGGAGTTAGCGGGAGGACCAAGTCCTGAACCCCGCTTTCCTGGTCTCCCAGTGCCGTCAGCCCTGGCCTTGTTTTCCCAGCTCAGGAGTTAGCCCAGAGCCCGCCTCTGGAAACCTGGGCCTGGTGAACTCGTGCCTTGCAGAAGCAATGCAGGTGGCTGTCCCCGAGGGGCCGTGACTCCCTCGCCAGTCCCCAGGGCTATCCAGGAACGTGCAGCACCCGGAATTGCCCACGCCAGACCCGTGGCTGCCCCTCCCCACACCGGCCACAGACCCTGTGTGCCATCGCGTCCACCTGAAGGAGCTCTCGGGGGCCCGACCCCACTGGGTGCAGAAACACCACTGCCCCACAGCCCAGACCTCATCTCTGATCTGCCTCCTTTGCAACGGGGCGGGGGCTGCTGGGGGGCGGTGGGGGGGGGGTCCCCTGCAGCTCTCGGCAGCACTACCCTCAGGCCACCAGAACCTGGAGCCACTCCTCGAAGGCCCTTCTCTCCTGGCCCGTGCCCCGCGAGCCGCATTTTTCACATTCTTTTCCTTCTGTGCGTCGCAGCCTGCCAAGCCTCAGAAGCCTCCACTGGCATCTCGTTCTTCCCCTTCTGGTAAGGGGATGGCCCGGCCGTGCTGTGCAGGCCCGGCGAGCAGGCGGGAGCAGCAGTCTCCCCAGCTATGAGAGCTATGTGTGGAATTCACGGGGAGCGCGGGCATTTCTGTCTGGCTGTCGTTGTTTCCTGTACAGCTGGAAAACACCCGTGAGGGTGGAGTTGATACCCCAGGCTGAACAGAGGGGCTGCGTCAGCTCCCCTGAGGGGCCGCCAGCCCTGGGCGTGTGCCGGGGAGACAGGCAGCAGACCCGCTCTTCCCCTGGCGCGGAACCGCCGGGATCCCCACAGGCGCGGGGCTGCCCCGGGGCCCCTGTCTGCACCTTGGCCGCGCACGCAGCCGCACCGAGGTGCAGCCCGCCGACCCCCAGCGGGTCTCGGGTACCCTGTTTGCCCTGCCTCCCCCGTGGGCAGCGCAGACGCAGTCACGCTAAGCGCCCTGGCCAGACACAGGGTCTGGGTGACATCTCCGAGCCTGCTATGTCTGGGCCTGACCCGCAGCCTTAGCTCCCGTTACTCACCGAGACGGAAGCCGCAGCTCACCCAGCCCACGTCAGGGGGGCCGAGGAGACAGAAATACGATCCTGAGAAGCCCTCTCAAGGGTCCTCCATGGGGTGCGGAGGTGACCCCGCCTTCCAGGGAACGCGCGGGTTTCTCGAGAGCACGTGGGCGGCCCTGTCAGAAGCTGGCAGGGGAAGTCTGCTCTCGTCCTTGGGCAAACATTCCCAGGACTCAGAGTCCCGGATTCGCCGAGAAACTGCTAGGCGGGAAGCATAAAGCTAAGACGTTTCGTCATTAGATGTCACTCAGGGTCCTCTGGGACCCTGGTGACTGTGCAGGGCCTCCCACGTCTGCAGCACCCGCCGAGAGCACAGACAGGGGCCAGTCCTTCAGTGGTCGTGAGGCTCCTGGGACCCCCGTGCGTGTTTGAACGCTCAGACCCAGGAGCACCGTAGGCCCTACTCCCTAAGCCCTCTGTGAGCGCACGGGGACCACGGGGGTACAAAGCCCATGCCAGTCCTGACCCCAAAGCCTCTGGGTGCAAGGGGTCAGGCACGCAGGGGCACAGGGCAGTGTGGCAGGACGCAGCCAGACTGCCCCTGGGTCTCGTCTCCCCATGAGCCTGGTTTTGGAATTACATTCAATCCGTGGGCGGACCACCAGCCGCGTGGTCTCGGGAACCGTGGGCGTGGCGCCTCCCGTGGGCGTGGCGCCTCCCGTGGGCGTGGCGCCTCCCGTGGGCGTGGCGCCTCCCGTGGGCGTGGCGCCTCCCGTGGGCGTGGCTTACGCAGGAGGAAGCCGCTGCTGCATCTTTACTAGTTACGTATATAACAAACCAGAGCCTTCTCCAGCTCCACGTTCTATGGGTGAGAGCGCTGGGACTCGGGCGCCAGGGGCCGTGCCCAGGACTGTGGTTCCCGGCCCTGCACACTGCCACAGATAGGACAACACTAGCGCTCCGTGGTCCTGGCCACGCACCAGAAACGCGGATCTTACATTTCGTGCTCCAGGGCCCTCAAGCCGTTGATCAGTTTCGTCTCCCACCTTAGTTCTGATTAAGGAAGCGATACAGGTTTTCGTTTCAACAGCAGCAAGATAAGGTCTTTCCTTTTTCTTCCTTTTCTTGTAAAAAAATGTTTGCTTAAAACACTCTGCACACGTGACAGAACATCCCTCGGCCGCGAGCAGAAGTGAGGCGCCCACACCCGCCGCCCCGCGGACGGGCCCTGAACACACGACGCTCAGGGAGGGAACCAGACACGAGAGGCCACACGGGGTGTGAGTCCACGTGTGTGAAACGTCCTGTTTCTCAGATTTCGCTTGGGGATAGTTTTAAGCACAGAAGTCACGGGGTGAGATTTCTCCTAGAAAGGTGATTCAGGGGGGCAGGACAGCGGCTATTTTGGAGAAAGACATGGGCCCCCGGCCCAAGGAACAGGCAGGCAGACAGGAGCACGGATCCCCCGGACACTGCACAGGTCCCCACACACCATGGGAACCCATACAGGGACGCTCAGGACGGCCAGCTGCATTACCAGGGGAGCAACCATACCCAGAGGGGCAGATGATGGAAAAAGAGAACTCGGGTCTCTTCTGCCCCTTCTAAGGACACTGAACCCATTCAGGAGGGCTCCACCCTAGGGGAGAGGACCTAGTCACCTCTCAAAGTCCCCACCTCCTGCTACTGTCACCTTGGGGATTCAGATTTCAACATGAATTTGGGGGGACACCTTCAGGCAACAACAGCAGGATGGACGCTGGGGGAAGATTTCCTACCTGAGGGCAGTGAGTGAGCAGCTTGGACGTTGCACTTGATTCGGGGTGGGGTGACCCCCAGTTTCTGCGTAGAGGAGGGTCAGGCTCCAGCTGTCAGAAGGAGGGATGCAGGGGGCTCTGGGGCTTGTCCTTGGGTGGCTCACTCCCGCCCTAGGCCTGATGCATGTGCGTATGTGATCTTTGCGTGCCGACGTCATTTGTCCCGTGTGTGAAGTCACACAATCCAAAAATGTCACTAGCAAACATCCAAGGCCGCTGTCACTGGAATGCAACAACCAACATAGCATAGTAAAAAAGAGCGCCCTACAGTTTGTAAGGCCAACACACAGAACAGCTGCCGAAAAACTGGTTGGAGGGGACTATGGGGTTGGTGGCTCTGATTCGTGTGTGCTCCAGGGCTCTCCCGGGGGCTTCCAGTTCCCGTTGATTTTTCCATGAGAACCCGGATGGTGTCGTCAAGTTCTGTCCCTTCCTCAGTGTTTTCCACTCACTCACGCCTCTCCCACCTTTCACTGGGGGTCCTGTCTCTCTGATATCCCTTTATTCCTACCTTAACAAGGCAGGTCTGCTGGAGAGGCAGTCCACTGCTGTTTGTCTGGAGGTGTCTGGGTCTCCTCTTAAATCTTGAAGTTAATTTTCACCAGGTCTGAAGTCTTCACTGGATCCACCTAATCATTGCCCCTTTTCCCTCGAGCAGCTTACATTTGCTTGTTTGCTTTGTAATTAACCGGTTTTATCAAGGCATGATTCACATTCAGTGAAATGAACACATCATAAATACACAGCTTGATGAGTTTTGACACACACACCCGTGTGCACCCACACCTCCATCAAGACACAGAACGTTTCTGATGTCTGACTTCTTTTGCTCGACAGAATATTTTTGGGATCCACACGTGTGGCTTCTCTCCTCTGCAGGCTGTTTTTTGTCATTGTGTCATCATAACACATAGCGTGGATTAGCACAGTCTGTTTGCTCTCCTGTTGGTGGGCATTTGGGCTGTTTCCAGTTTTTGCTCTCATAAATAAAGATGTGTGAACATCTTGTACAAGTCCTTCCACAGAATTATGGTTTCGTTTATCTTGGGTCGGTCCCTAGGAGCGGAATTGCTGGGGCAGAGGGTAGGTGTGTGTTTAGCCTTTTCAGAAACTGCTGAGTCATCTTCCAGCGTGGTTGGACTGCTTTACTCTTGCATCAGAAATGTGTGAAACTTGCAGCGTTTCCATGCCCTCCCTAATATTTACAGTGCTGGTCTTTTTTGTCTGTGCCCCGCTAGTTAGTGCTCAAGAAGCAGCTCCCTGGATTTCACTCGTGTTTCCGTGATGACTAATCAGGGAGCACCTTTTCACGGGCGCATTGGCGACTTCTCTGTCAGTGTCTAAGATGTTTATGCTGCCTGAGGTTCCAGGACTTCTTGAATGTGTGGCTAAAAGTAGGATTTTGTTCAGTCCTCAGTTTGGGGAGATTGTCATCATCGCTTCGGAGATTGCTTGTGCTCCGTCCTCCCTTCTCCTTCCAGAGTCCTGGTCACATGCGTTAGGCTGTACTGTATCCTCTCCATCTTTCACCTTCTCTTCTGCCTTTCCTTCCCCTCTGTGTCTCTGTGTTTCATCCTGGGTGTTTTCCCCTGAACCATCCTCCAGCTCAACCAACTCTCTCCTTCGTTGTCTTTAGTGATACTATTCTTTTACATCGAGTCATTATGTTTCAGATATTGGCATTTTCCACATGTTTACTGAGTCCTTTTTCTATAGTTTCCAGTGTGGCTGAAATTCCAGTCTCACCTATTTATCTTCTTGAATGTAATTAAAACGGTTATTTTTAAAGTTTATTTACTTATTTTGAGAGAGAAAGAGAGAACTCTCTCGCACAAGTGGGGAAGAGGCAGAGAGAAAAGGAAAGAGAGAGAATCCTAAGCAGGCTCTGCACCACCATTGCAGAGCCTGATGCGGGGCTTGAACTAATGAATCGTGAGATCATGACCTGAGCTGAAGTCAGACATGTAACTGATTGAGCCACCCAGGTGCCCCTAACACAGTTATTTTAAAGTGTCTCTCAACTACAGTGTCGGGAATCCCTGTGAGTCTGTTTATATTGCCCGTTATTCCTGCTGGGTTTTGTTCATGTGGCCTTACCTCCTTGTATGCTTGGTTATTTCTCGTTGTGTGCTAGACATTGTGTTTCAGACTTGTTTGTGAAAATAGTGTGAATTCTAAGATGATGTTGTTTTCCACGGGAGAGGGTTTATGTTTACTCATGCCCAGCATTTAGGGCTGCTAGCAATCTGGGGTCACCTCAGTCCAGTATCAGGGACTGAGTTTATTCAGCACTCGGCTGCAGTCACTGTAAGAGCCCATCTGCTTCCTGTTTACTCGTATCCTTCTGTGTGTAATAAATGCTGGGACCACATAATTTTGCGTGATTATTTGGGAAAAAGTTCTTCAAGGCAATGTCACATACAGTAAAAGTGACGGTAAAATTAAGTCCCATCTAAAATACAGTCTAGTTAGAAAATACCGTTCTTTCAAATGTCCAAGGAAAACATACACAACATCTGCCCGTGTTGTTCCCAAACCACCACGTCTGGGTTTTTCTTATACTCAGACTGCAGCACCTTGTTCCCCAGTTTGAACCAAGGGGGAGTTCACCCAGCCCCCTCCACGTGGAGGGCCCTGGATCTCAATCTCTGTATCGCCAGCCTTGCAAGGCTGATAGAAGCATTGCTCAGCCTCTTGGCAGATTTTCCACTCCTGGGCTGCCGTCCTCCCCTAGACCCTGGCTATAAATTCTTCACTGCCCTAATAACCCTGCAGTGCCTTCAAGCAGATTTCTTCTGTGTTTGCCCAGCTTTCCTGACTGCCCTCACGGGAGAGTCTGTCCGTGTCAGTTCGCCCACTGTCGTGCAAGCCAAAATCTGCAGATACAGGTTTTTATTCAAAGTCCAAGTGACTTTAGGTAGAGGCCATTGACGTGAATTGTCTTGATCTTAGAACCACCAGATGACACACCGGGATCCGTTCTCAGCTTTTAGAACCACCCTCTTATTTCCTAATGGAGGAAGCTAAGACCCAGTTCAGGGCAGAGCTGAGATGTGAACCCACTTCCAGGCGTGCAGTGTGTTTTGCACCTTCAGGAAGGGGTGGCTGCCGTTGTTACCTTGGACAAGGTGCCGGGAAATCACTCCGCTTCTCCCTGAGACCCAAAAGCTCCAGGGGCTCAGCAGGAGGGCTTTGCAGCTAAGGGTCCACAGGGGCCGGAGCGCCTCTGATCATGCTCAGAATGGCTCAGACATGGCCGGGGCATGACCAGCATCATGGGTTTGGGGCACACAGCAGGGCATAAAAGAACCCAGTCTCACCTTTGCTGTGTGGCCTAGAAGGGACAGGGACGTACAAGCATTAGTGGGACAACAGAAAATAGATCATTTCGGGACTCTCCATTTCTGGCTCTCCCCCCGTTGCCATCCACTTCTATTTTTAATATGATCAACTTCACGCTGCCCAGCTCTTCCCCGAGCCTGTGGGCTTTGTGGCACCTGCCCCACCCGGCCCCTGGGCAGCTGAGGGGAGTGGCCACCTCGGAGCAGCAGCTCCGCGGGGAGCGGGATTTCTCAATAGCTTCCAGCAAACCGGCCCTCCCACCTCCGCCGGGCACAGGATGTGCAGGGCACCCTGTCTCTGGCTTCATCTCTGCAGCAGCTGTGTTTATAGTTAGTAGTTGCCACGGTGCCCCAAAGAGGGCCTCCTGGGGCTGCCGGCCTCTGGACGCCCCCATTCCTTGGCCCTGGAACGTGGGGACCTGGATGTTTGCTGGGCCAGCCCAGGAAGCGAGTGTCGCTCTAAGCACTGCAGAGTTCGCTGGAGCTCAGAGAGGGGAGGTAACTCCCCCAAGGCCAAACAGCTTTGGGATCCGTGCAGAATTTGGGTCTGCCACCTTCCCCTTGGCTCCCCTTTCTACTTCTCTCCAGCACCGGCTTCAAGAGTGTGGTTGGTGGAGTTCAAGGGGCAGCTTGCTCGCCCTGTGTAACTTCTTGTGGTCACAGAGGATCGTCGGATGCTGAGAAAATTAAGCCCCCATTTGAAACAAGGTTCTATTTTCGTTCATTGCCATTTCAGTTCAAACCGAACCATCTCGGTTCCAGAAACACGGTTTGCGTTTTGCCCAGATGAACCTCTTTTAGCTGAAGTTTCTTCTGATAAGGAAGTTCCATAAAGGACTTAGATTCTGCCCCCAGGGGACACAGGGCTGTGTCTGGGGATGTCTGTGGCTGGCACGATGCTGGCCTTGGGTGGCTGGGCCAGGGACTGATCACAGGGAATACCCTGGCCTGGGTGTCCTCGGTGCGGAGGTGAAGAGACCCTGGAGTGGGGTGGGGCGGGGCGGGGGGCCTCCCCAGTGTTGCCCAAGCCGTTTAGGATTTCACAAACACAGAGGGTTCGGCCACCTCGTAGCTTTGCCGACTGGAGCCCCCCCCCTTCTCTGCTGACACTCCCACTGCATCTACCCACCAGTCCACCCAGCGAACATTCACGCCAGGCCTCATCTGCCCCGTGGGGCTCAGGGCAGCACGGAGCTCCATGAGCAGTTCGGCCCGGTCAGCGATGGTGGCCAGACCTTCCTGGAGGGACGGGCGGTGACAGAAATCCACTCTGCACACAGATGAGTCACGGGAGGACTGGCGAAATCTGAGCAAACGGCCAGCATCGGGGTCTCGGCCTGATGTTGTCCTACGGTCACATGGGATGTCACCATTGGGGGGGGTGGGGCACATGGGACTCTCTGCACTATTTTTGCAACTACCTGTCTATATGATTATTTCAAAGTACAAACTAATGCAGTGACTTTGGGAACCGTTTGGAAAATGTTTAACTTGTAAGGTTAAACATACACCTGCCAGGGAGCCAGAAATCCCACGCCTGGGGCTCACCCAGGAGGACCCGGCACGTGGACCGCCACAAATCCTGCGTGTGAACATACAGCACGGCGTCTTTCACAATCACCGGACACACCCGTGTCGCCCAGTCGGTGCACGGCCAACAATCCCTGCCCTGACCCCGGGGGGGAACACCGCACAGCACTGAAAAGGTGCCCTCGGCACACAACGAACCACAAGGACATTGTGCCGAGTGAATCGAGCCAGAGGCTGGACCGTACGAGTCTGTCTGTAGGCTTCCAGGAAGAGGCGACACAACAGGAACAGAGCAGCTCAGGGGGTGCAGGGGCTGACGACAAACAGAAGCTCCGGGAGGTTCTCAGGGTGACGGGGTCCGCATCTGAATGGTGGTATCGGCTCCGCGACACGACGTGCTTGTGCGACCTCATCGCCTCTGGGCCCAAAAGGACAAATCTCACTGCGTGCAAATTATACCTTCACGGAAGAACATTTCATTGGAGGAAATTATAAAAACAGTCACTAACAGGGGTGCCTGGGTGGCTCCGTCGGTTAAGCGTCCGACTCTTGATTTGGGCCCAGATCACAATCTCGCAGTTTTGTGGGTTCGAGCCCCACGTCGGGCTCTGCACGGACAGTGTGGAGCCTTCTTGGGATTCTCTGTCTCCCTCTCTCTCTGTCCCTCCCCTCTTGCACTGTCTCGGCATCTCTCAAATAAATAAATAAACTTAAAAAAAAAAGTCACTAACAAAATTGTCATTTTGAGAGGCACCTGGCTGGCTCAGTCGGTGGAGCATGTGTCTCCTGATCTCAGGGTCGTGAGTTCGAGCCCCAAGTCTGCCTTTATCCGTATATATTTTAACACAACGGTAGATGACCGAACATTTGCGCTTTGCCATTGTCCCTCTTTGCACACACACCTCCGTGGTGCTCCGCATTTCTATGGACCGTTTAGAACATTGCATAGTGTTGCACCTGCGAAATGTCCCATTGAATTTGCTGTCCCCCCCCCCCCCCCCCGTTGCAGCGCGAGGCGTGTGCTTTTGTTCTGAGCCTTCACGGTTACAAACAACGCAGCTGTAAACACCTGTCAGTGTTCCCCTTTTAACTCCTTTGGATAATTTCCCCCTTGGGATAAATGCCCAAGCAGAAGATTTGAGGGGACATCCTTGTAGTCCTCAGTGTCCAGTTTCTGAGGCTGAGACAGGTTCACAAGACCAGAGAGTCTGGAATGAGGGCGTCAGGTGGTGGCCTTTCTCCGGCCTTCTGGCGTCGTGGGAAGACAAAGGGGCAGCTCGAGGTGGCATCCACTGCTCGCCAGGCCGCGTTTTGTTTGCTTTGGTTTTTACCAGTTACACCCCTGCTGACGTGAATTGCCTGAGTGAGCCCTGTGCCACATCTCCGTGGGACCCTGGCCCAAGTGTTAGTCACATGTTAAAGGGGTCGCCCATCACCTCACTTGTGGCCTCGGCCTTTCCTGGGTCCATGGTCTCGATTTCTAGTTCACGTCTGTCCTGAAGTTCTGAATATTTACGTAAGATCAGAGCTGCTGATCCTCCTCCATTCATTCCATGGCTTCCATTGCTGAAAAGTGACTTCTCCATGATTGAGAAGAAACTTTTTCTTTCTTTAAAAAAAAAAAATTTTTTTTTAAGTTTATCCGTTTACTTATTTATTTATTTAAATTTACTTCCAAGTTAGTTAGCATATAGTGCAATAATGATTTCAGGAGTAGATTCCAGTGAGTCACCCCCTACGTATAACACCCAGTGCTCATTCCAGCGAGTGTCCTCCCTAATGCCCCTCGTCCATTTAGCCCATCCCCCCACCCACAACTCCCCTCCGGCAACTGTTTGTTCTCTCTGTATTTAAGGGTCTCTTAGTGTTTGTCCCCCTCCCTGCTTTTATATTATTTTTGTTTCCCTTCCCTTATGTTCATCTGTTTTGTCTCTTAAAGCCCTCATATGAGTGAAGTCATAGGATATTTGTCTTTCTCTGACTAATTTCACTTCGCATAATCCCCTCCGGTTCCATCCACATAGTTGCAAATGGCAAGATTTCATTCTTTTTGACTGCCGAGTAATACCCCATTGTATATATAGACCACATCTTCTTTATCCATTCATCCATCGATGGGCATTTGGACTCTGGGTGGGGGTGGGGGGACGCCTGGGTGGTTCAGTCGTTTTAGCGTCTGACTCTTGGTTTCGGCTCAGGTCAAGTTCTCACGGTTGGAGTTCAAGCCCCACATGGGCCTCCGTATTGACAGTGCAGAGCCTGCTTGGGACTCTCTCTCTCCCTCTCTCTCTGCCCCTAGGGAGCAGGGAGAGAGAGAATCAAAAGCAGGTTCCACGCTGTTAGCGCAGAGCCCAACGCGGAGCTTGAACTCACAAACCGTGAGATCATGACCTGAGCCAAAACCAAGAGTCGGATGCTAAACTGACTGAGCCCCCAGGCATCCCAAGAATAAATATTCACTAGTTTGTGTTTATTTTCTTTCTTATTCTATGGCTGTTTATATGGAACCTCTTTGGATGTGAATAAAGGTCTGATCTAATCCAGTGGTTCTCACCCAGGGGCAGCTCTGCCCTCAGGGGACACCGGGCAGTGTCTGGGGACATCTGTGGTTGTCACACAGGGGGGAGGGGGCCCTGGCACTGAAGGAGTGGGGCCACAGATGTTGCTCGGGCCACACAGCACCCAGGACACCCCAGAGAGAACAGCCCAGCCCAGTGTCCAAAGTGCTAGGGGGGCAGAGACCCCACCCTAAACTGTTTCCCCATTTTGCCTTATTTGCGCCCACCACGGAAGAAATACTGCCCGTCCCCAGGGTTGTCTAATCCTTATGTGCACTGGAAGGTCAGATCTGTCTGGGGGTCACTGCCCCCCCCTTTCTAGTTACCTCTGCTTCACGATATACCCCAGGGCAGGGGGGGGGGCCTCCGTTGTCCTTGCCTTTCACACATTTGCTCATGTGATTCTTCTGCAGGAGCCCCCCCCAAACCTGGCATGGCTTCCTGGCCCTCGACTCAGATCCCAGGCAGGGCCTGGTGACATCCCTTAAGGCTCTGGTTTTAGGTGAACTTCACCCCAGGTTGTTCCCCTGGACCCTCAGCAGGGGCAGAACCGGGAGTCAGCACGGTGACCGGCTGCCCACCACCCACCTGCCCCCAGCTTGCCACGGCTCTGCCACGACTCCTGGGGGCCCCCTGCGGCTCTGCTGGCCCAGGCAGGTCCGGCCAGGTCGGGCGCCTGGTGCCATCACGTGCTTCCTGTGTTGCGGCAACGGGTGAGGAATGTTCCCTGGGCTGACTCAGCGTAGCTGCCTGGTCTCCCGGGGCCACGGCTGGGCCGTGAGTCAGTGACGGACTATGACACCAGCCAGGAGGAGGCTGGTGTCTCCTGCACGGGCTGGTGGTGACACAGCCGGTGTCTGTTCCTAGCATCTCCGCACACTCACGCACACACACACACACACGTGCTCACCCATACACTCACACGCACATGTACACTCGTACGCCCACACACACGCGTGTGCATGCAGTATACATACACACCGACACGCACACGTATAAACACATCTCGCACGATGCACATTATGACATACAGACATGCACACATATACTCACGTAAGTACACACACGCCCACGCCCACACATACATGCTCGTGCATGCACACGCACGCACACATCTATGCGCAGATGTGCACATGCACTCACGCGTGTGTATACACACATGCACACAAGTGCCCCGAACATTCACACACACTCCTGCACACAAGTTCGTGTATATGCACACGCACGCACACCCCCAGCGCAGCCATCTCGGCCGTTCTCTGGGGCCTGGGTCATAACCCAGCCCAGAGGCAGCCTCTCGGGACATTGGGCCTGGAACAGAAAGCCAGCCACTCGGGGGCTTCACGCTTCGGAGAGAGGCCACAGTTGGGGGTGGCCACGCGGTGCAGGGGTCCTAGAGTCCTGGCAGACACTTCTGAGTGTGGATGCTGAGCAGGATTCCCCGGCCTTCCAAGGAAAACAGGCCATGGGGCCAGCCCGTTTGTTCTCCATTCGCATCTATATTTAGCGCTGAGTAATTTAGATATTTTTAAGCCCAACCAAGGGCAGTTTTCCCTGAGTTGGATGTTTTGTGGCTGCTTTGAAGCTCTCTGCTGAATCAGAGCCCTCTGGAAACCCACACGTGGGCTCTGTGCTCCCAGAACAGACACACTCAGGCCTTTTCTGACCCAAAGCGGGGCTGGATGTCTGCCGGGAGGGACGGGGAGCCAGGCAGTGTGGAAGGATTTTTTTTTTTTTCTAATTGAGACTTGTACGGAGGTCACCGTAGATTCATGTGCAGTTATAACAAATCAGAGAAGCATTCCACGTATCGTTCACTCTGTTTTTCCCGACGGTAACATTCTGTGGAAGTGTGACCAGCACCACGAAAAGCCCCTCCCGACAAGGCCTCCACCCCCAACCTCAGCAACCATGAACCTGTCCCCCATCCTGACGACAATTTTGTCTTCTCAAAAACGGTGTGTAAATGGTGTATAAACACAGACCATGTAACCTTTGGGGATTGGCTTTTGTCATGCAACATAACTGCCTGGAGAACTCCCGAAAGTGTTGTGTCAACCCTCCTTTTTTTTTTTTTTTTTTTTTTTTTTTTTTTTTAATCATTATTGCTAAGTAGGAAATGTTTTGAAAATCCCAAGCCTGCCTTTGCTGTTCTGTGGCCGTAGTGGCCACCAGGCAGACAGCGCAAGCTGCATCCTGACGGAGGACGGGGTGCCCTCTGCTCCCTGGCGGGGCATCTTCCCAGACCCCCGACCTTGGGCGTGACGCCCGGACAGGTCCTCCTGGGAACTTTCCCAGCCTGAACGCTGCAGACACTGGGCCGTTCTCGGGGGGCGTCCCGGGCACTGTGGGAGCTGAGCGGGGTCCTCGACCACACCCCCTCGGTGCCAGGATTCCCCCAGTCCTGATGACCGGAGACGTCCCCAGACAGGGCCCCATGTCCCCTGGGGGCAGCATCGCTCGTTAGAACGACGATACTAGAGCTCACTAAATGAAGGCTGTGGGAAGAGAAGAATTTTCCCTGCTGTAAGGAAGAGGAAAAACTGTGCACCGCCGAATTGTAAGAATAAATTAACACCACCCATATACTGCTGGTGTGGATGTAAAATGGTGCGGCCGCCCTGGAAAACGGCTTGGCACTTTCCTTAAAAATTGAACATGCAAATTACATCCCTCAGCGTTTATCTCAGAGAAATATATAGACTTGTGTTTGCACAGAAATCTGCACGCCCTTGTGGCAGCCGTACGTGATGGCCAGAAACTGGAATCGGCAGGTGCACCGCCGAGCCGGGGCCGATCCACGCGGGGAACGCCGCTCAGCAGTGACCTCGTGGCGCGCGCAACAGGCTGGGCGCATCTCCACAGGATTAAGCGCAGTGGGGAAAAATCCCAAAAGGTTATGTGCCCTGTGGTTCCACACGTGCAACGGTCCCGAATCGGTGGCAGCTTCGGAAAGGAAAACGTCATCGGAGGTCGCGGAGAGTGGGGGGCGGGGAGGGGCGGGGACGGAACCGCCCTGAGGCTTCCGTGCATGCGCGTCATGCTGACCGCGGGTTTTGCAAGGTGTTTCCAGAGGGGGAACCGTGCATAGGGTACGCACGTCTCCGCACGTCTCCGCCCTTTCCTACCACTGCATGTGACTCTCCAGGCACCTCAACAATTTTAAATGAATTAAAAATAAATTAATAAAAATGTTTTCGGAAAGAAAAAAGATCGCCCCCTCCCCCAAACAATAGCGAAGCGGGAATCATTGGCGCCATAAAGGATTGGTTTTCTCGGTGGGCGAGCAGGTGGGGAGCCACTCTGACGGGCCCTGAACACCCAAGTCCTGAAGGTGCGCGGAGGGGGGGCGGGGAGCAAGCAGACCACTGGGCGTTAGCTGCTCAATAAAAGCAGCAAATACCCCACCACCACCCCCGCCACGGAGCAGCTGTCCTGGGAAAATTAGTGGAAGGGCTACTTGGGATTTGGGAAGAGGGCTTATCTGGAATCATTTGCCTGTGCTAAATGGGCTACTCTGAGCACACCATCCACACTCAAAGACACTGCAGGGGGAGTGAATACAGCCCCCCCCCCCAAATTCATTTCCACCAGATCCTCAGCATGGGGCCTTAAGTGGAAATAGGGGCTTTGCAGATGCAATTAGTTAAGGAGAAGTCGTACTGGATTAGTGTCCTTAGAAGAAAGCCATGTGAGGACAAGGCAGAGATTGAGTGATGTGGCCACGCCAGGGACCGCTGGCCACACCAGCCACTGGAAGAGGCAGGAAGGACCCTCCCTGGGCCCTCCAGGGGGAGTGCAGCCCTGCCCCACCTGGATCTTTGACATCTGGCCTCCAGAATGTGGGAGAACAATTTCCTGCTGTTTTCCATACCCCAGCCTGTGGTCATTTGTCCCGACCACCCCAGCACATCAGAAAGCTCTGGAAAACCCTGCAAAACCAAGTGGGCTCCCTGCAGCGCCCCCCCCCCCCCCCCCCGCTGCCCCCAGAAGCCTCTCCTGGGCCAGAAGCAGGAGCCAGAACTTCTCGCTCCTGCGGAGAGCCCCGGGAAGCCTTCTGTGGGAGCCCAGGTCACTCCGCGTGGCTGTGTCCCAAGGACAGCCAGATCTGGGGTGGGAAGCCAGAACTGGGCACTGACAGCCACGGCCTCCCCCTGCGTACCACTACCCTTAGCTTGGTTCTCAGGGCAGTGACTGGTGCATGGTGGGCCCCCCTGGGGTGGTTTGTGGGGCAAATCAGCCCGTGGATGAAGGAAGTGATGCCAGACCCAGGACCCACGGCCCATAGATGCTGCCCAGGTGACCCACCTTGGTCCAGAGCCAAGGTCTCACCCAGACGACTCTGCCCCCCAGGGAACTCAGGCCATGTCTGGGCACATCTGTGGCCATCACCACTGGGACGTCCTGGCATCGAAGGGTGGGGCTGGGAACGTCCCCAGAACGCCCCCGGAGAGTGACCCTGCCCAGTGTCAGTGGTGCCGGGGGGCCTGGAGTGAGGCGGGGATCAGAGAAAGTGTCCCTTGAGGCCCTCATTCCAAGCCAACCACGAGTGGACTCTGTGGTCTGGTGAACCGTCCTGAGACCCTGGGTGGTCTCAACCAGGGAGCGCTTACCCCCGACCAGCCCAGGGGGACTGTGGGAGACGGCTCCACTAGTACTCCCACCGCCGCCACCGCGACCTGGGCACACGGGCGCCACGGCTCAGGTGGGGCACCAGGAGGCCCTGAGGCTTCCGGAAGGGGCGTCCTGCCTCTCTGTCCCCGTTCACATCCTGTCTGCTTCCCCTGCAGCCCTCTGGACGACAGGGGCCCGGAGCTGATGGCAGACAATGTCAGCCACTAACAACATAGCCCAGGCCCGGAAGCTGGTGGAACAGCTCCGCATCGAAGCCGGGATCGAGCGCATCAAGGTGAGCCTGGCAGGCGGGCGGGCAGAGGGGCCGAGAAGGGAGGAGACCCTGCAAGGAGGCCCGGTTCAGGAGGGGGGGCTTTCTTGCAACTGTGCCCCTTGCCGTGTGAATTTGGGCCACTCACTAACCTCTCTGAGCCCCAGAATCCTCAGTGGGAAGACACAGCTGACACAGAACCTGTGTCACGGGCTGTCGCGGGCATCCCATGTGCCGCAGAGCTTTGTCAGTGCCGTGGGACCAGAGGCAGGGCTGAGCCCGCCCCCAGCCCTCAGGGCCCTTCCCCACTCCACCCCACCCCCTGCCCCCGAGAGCCCTAGGCCGCCAGCATGAGGCAAGCACTTGCCCATGGGCTCTGTCTGGCTCCCTGGTGCAACAGACACAGACGGAAGGTAGAGACTTGGTCCAGAGACGGCAGGACCCAGGGCCCTTGGCCGTCTACGTTCTTCACTTATGCCTCGTTTGAATTTTTTTTGAAATAAGCGTGTTTGTTTTTTATACTAAAAAAAGAAAAGGGACAAGTAGTTCCTGTGTACAGACACTTAACCCATCAGGGACCAGAGACCCGAAACAAAGTAGCCCCTCAGACAGACCTGTTCTTTTTCCTAATAATTTGCATAACATGAAGTTAACTGTTTCTTTTAAAGGGCACTGACAGTTTGGTAGCTTTTAGTACATTCACGGAGTTGTGCAAGCATCATTGCAGAACATTCTAGCAGCCCAAAGGGAAATCCTGTCCCCGCCAGCTGTTACCTCCACCCCTTCCCCAGCCCCCAGCCCCCGGCCCCCACGAGCCCTCTTCCCATCCGTGGATGACCCTGTTCTGGACGTTTCACACACACGGACTCACACCCCGTGTGGCCTCTCGTGTCTGGTTCCCTCCCTGAGCGTCGTGTGTTCAGGGTCGGTCCACGGGGCGGCGGCGGTGGGCGCTTCGCTCCGGCTTGAGGCTGCGGACGTGCGCGTGCGCGGTGGACACGTTGTGTTTAATATAGGTGAATTTTAAGTCCACAAGGGGACATCAGGACGACATCCAGGGTTCACGGATTTCTCCCATAAACATGGCAGGGGCCAGCCATGCAGTCGTGGCCTCTTACATGAAAAAGGTGACTGATTCTTTTCAAAGTCACCTGCTCATCAAACCCATGTCTTTGCAAAGGAGGTCGAGGCACCTCCAATCGTGGTCTCGTGCCCCAGGCCCCAGCTAGTGAGTGACCGGAAGTTTCCCCGTAGAAGACCCGGGTGGTTCCCGTGTCTGCAGCGGCCCTGCTTCAGCTGCCCCCTGGATCGGTCAGGGCTGTCCAGAGAAACAGAGCCAACAGGACGTGTATAGAGGGAAAGAGAGGTATTCAGGAATTGGCTCACAGAACCGTGGAGGCTGGCGAATCCACAGGGCAGACTGGAGACCCAGGGCAGAGCTGATGCTGCAGCTCGAGTCCCCCAGGCTGCCTGGAGGCAGAATTCCTGGTCTCCGAAGGCCTTCAACTGATTGCATGTGGCCCACCCACATTTAGAGGGTCATAGGCTCTACTCAGAGTCAGCCAATTTAAATGCTAATCTCAGATTAAAATGACCTTCCCAGTGACATCTAGACTGGTGTTTGGCCAAGTACTTGGATACCGTGGCCTGGCCAAGTGGACATATAAAATCAAACAACCCCACGGATCTCTTCAGACTTTGATTTTCTGAGCACCCGCCATTCCCTGGTCTCTGGCGGCAGATGGGCTCCCGCAGACTCATACCTGACTGACATCCCTCAGTGGAAGGACATGCACAGCAGTGCCAGGTGGAAAGGCAGGGCTGCTCCAGCCCCCCAGGTTGCGGGGGGGGGGGCCTCCCCCGAGGTGTCTGAATGTTCCAGAACCCTGAGCATTCAAAGGATTCATTTGGGCTGGAAAAAGAGAAAGCCTCAGTCAAAGCAGCTTCACTCTGGTGAGCCGGTGCGGCCACAGCCCTGATGGAGAGCGTGATTCACCAGCCTGTTTGATGTTGGGCTGGGCCCTTCCGCCCCCCCAAGCTCCCCCATCCCCTCCTACCCCTGTCCCGCCTGAGGCTGTGCACCCCCAAATCTGTGGCCAGAACCTTGAACGTCGGTACGCCTGAAAGGCCGGGGGAGCCAGCGCCTGGCAAGTGGCAGCGTGGCGGGCATGGGGGCGGCCCCGGCACTCAGGGCAGAGCCTTCCTGTGGATGCCAGGGTGTCAGCGGGGGCCACATGCCGGAGCCACAACATCAGTTACTTCCAGGGTCCGGAGGCTATTCTGGTTGTTTCCGAGAGTTGCTTTCCAAATACAACTCTAGAAACCAAGCTCCTTTGGCTCATCCGAGGCAGGCCTGGGAGTGGCCAGCATGCTCAGGACAGTGGCAATTGTCACTGCATGTGGGTTGCAGTGTCCCCGCGGTGAACCCAGAGGCCAGCCTGGAGACCCGGCAGCACAGGGGCCAAGGTCGGGCGGCCTTGGCTTGTGGGGTGCAGGGTCCAGGGTGCAGAGGCGCCACCCCGCCGGCAGACCTGAGGGGAGTTCTCAAAGCCTCCCTCACCCCTGCCTAGTCTCGCCCGCTCACACCCACATGGCTGCTCCTTTGTCACCTTGCAGGTGGGAAGGCAGGGGGCCGAACCGTGCTGGCTGCTCCTGCAGCACAGAGGAGACCAGGACCCCTTCACCCAGCACCCAGCCCCCAGCCCTGCCCGGGTGAGCGGAGTGGGGTGGCACCCTCTGCTGTGACCCCACCAGCCCCCCAGATCTCTGGGCCCCGGCCAGCTCGGGCTGCCAGAGATGCAATGTGGAAGGGATTGTGTGGTGGCCCCTCCGATGTGGACAGGCTTTTCCAGAGTCGCCTGGTCTGGGGCGGGGGTGGGGGAGGGGTGGACCTTGGAGTAAATCCTAAAGAGGGCTCTGTCTCTCCCTGACCTTCTGTCCAAAATCTGGGCAGCTCCTGCCGAGGGACCCAGTCCCTTCTTTAATCTTTTTTAAATTGTGGTAGAACACACATAACTTAAAACCTACCATTAGTGATCACACACACGCAGAGTTGTGCAACCATCACCTTTGTCTAGTTCCAGAACATTCCATCACACCAAAAAGTAACCCGGGCCTCATCAGCCATCACCCCTCCCCCAGCGCCTGGCCCCCCCACCAGCCCCCTTCCTGTCCCCGGATGAGCCCGTTCTGGACGTTTCACACACGTGGACTCACACCCTGTGTGGCCTCTCGTGTCTGGTTCCCTCCCTGAGCGTCGTGTGTTAGGGGTCCGAACGCGGGGCGGCAGGCGTGGGGCCTCTCGCTCCTGCTCGCGGCTGAGTGTTGTGCGCCTGCGCGGTGGACATGGTCATCTGTGCGCGCGTGCACGTGCGCGGTGGACACGGTCGCGCGTGCGCGTGCGCGGTGGACACTGTGTGTACCCGCTCACCTGCGGGTGCTCCTGGGTTGTTCCCGCCATGTTGGCAGTGGACGTGGCCATGGCCGCCCGCCTGACCTCTCCTCTCCCGTCCTTGTGCCCACGCACAGGTGTCCAAAGCCTCATCGGAACTCATGAGCTACTGCGAGCAGCACGCCCGGAATGACCCCCTGCTGGTCGGAGTCCCCGCGTCCGAGAACCCCTTTAAGGACAAGAAGCCCTGTATTATTCTGTAGCGTTGTCCCTCCGTGTGTCCCTGCCTGTGTCTCTCGCTCCGCTAAGGCGTCTGCACCACGCACTCCGGCAACACCTCTCATGTCCCCAAACCTCCGGTTCCGGAAGGAACGCGAGCCGCTGCCTCCACGGATGGGGTAAACTCCTCTCCCGGCCCGGCCAGAAGATGACGCTGGGGCCGCGGCCGCTTCCCATCAGGAGTAACAGAGATCCCGAGTGACGTGGTAACAATTTGCGGAAACTCTGGGTTGCCGGGGGGCTGCGGTCCAGAGCCCGGCCGCGCCGCGAGAAGGGAAGAAGGACCGGCCGCTGGCCCCGGGCACCCCGGCGGGTGGCCAGTCTCACCTGCTGGGCCGTTTGTGAAACACTTGGCCAGGTCCCTGCTGCCGTGCTCTTTTTCTTCTCTTAAGCAGAGGAAAATTGGGTGGTTGGGGGCGGGTCATGGGAAACCTCTTTGGAAACTGGCCTCCTTTTCAGTTAAGCGATTGCTATTCCGCAGCGCTGGGCCCAGAGCTGGGGGGCTGAGCCTGCAGCTGACGGTTGTGTAAAATGCATCCAGGGAATTTAGGGGCCGGGAAGGGGGCTTTGTCTGTGACGTGCACCCCGCGCAGCCCAGTGTCGCCCTGCTGTGTGGCATGTGTGCGGCCTCTATACGGCATGCACCACCCAACAGCCAGGCCGTGGCCCCCCGCCCTTTCCTGGGATCCCACCCATCCCACAAAGGGATTCTCCGCAACTTGTCCCGCTCACCGGAATGGCCGGCGGCGTTCCGTCTGGTGTTGAGCACGAAACGTCGACGTGGGCCGTGGTCACACCTGGCTCTTCCGGGTTGTTGTGTCGTGTTGTGTTTTTTTCCACTTTAGCGCATCGCTATGGCCATTTTGCAAACAGAAATGCAGCCAGAGGAGGCCCTTCCTGGGGGGGCCAAAAGGTGTTAGGTGACCAGAAGGAGCCGCAGGGCCTCACCCGTGGGACTCCTCGCCCTTCCCTTCCCTTCCCTTCCCTGCAGTGGTTCGTCTTTAGTCCCTTGGCCTCTAGTACGACCCGGGCAGTTGAAGGAGCCGGAGGTACAGGGAGGGCACAGGGCACACCCGTCCCCACACCCCCACCCCCCTGCCCCGCACCGGGACAGTCCTCACCCCAGGGCCTCGTGCCGACCTCCATGCTCCTGCCCCCACTCAGCCCCCTGCTAGTGCCAAGGCCCAGATCCCACCAACGCTACGCTCAGGGGGACGGGGGATGTGTGCACGGGCTGGCGGGTGACTCCCCCCGGTGTGCGGGCTGTAGGCCCGGCCTCGCTCCCCGGCTCCCAGCTCTGTCCGGCCGGTCCGGGAGCACCAGGGGCTTTGGGGAGCCCAGCCTGTCCAAACCTGCGGTTGGATGGGGAAGCCTTGGCCGCCTTTCATTGGGCAGGGAGCCAGAGCGGGCACTGTCCCCCACAGAGCAGCAAGAGGGAACAAAACCCGTTCCCCACCGGGGAGGCCGGGGCGCAGCAGGATCTACCCAGAGACTGGGGGTGGGGGCGGCTGGCAGGGCGAGGCCTGTCCAGGCCACTTCTGTGCAAGAAGCCTTAATCCCTGGGGCCCAACCTTCCCCTGCGTCCCCACTGTCCTGGTCTAATGCTCTGGCCGTGGGGCCCCACCCCAGCGGCCCCCCAGAGAGGCCAGCGGGAGGGGAGGCGAGGTGAAACCCAGGAGCCCGGCTGAGGGCCGAGCGGTTGAACCGAGTCCGGCAGCCGCCACAGCGCCCCCCCCCCCCCCCCAGCCCTGAAGTGAACCTAGGTCAGAGCCCCCCGGGGCTGAGGGGTCTGAGTAAACTAGGCCCAGAGAGGGTGAGGATGGGCCGTACCCCCCGCCCCCATCCTGCCCCAGGAGCCCCAGCCTCGGCCCAGGGAGGTGGCCGTCACAGGAGCCCCACCACGGGTGTCTTTCTGAGTGAGAAAAACCCTTCCTTTTGCCTTCTCAAGTAAACCTCCGTGTCTGTAGTGTAGACCTGGAGGGCATGTGCATACGACCGCCTGTGCTTCCCAGGCCAGTGTCCTGCGTGAACACGTGTGCAGGGCTCTGCGGGAGCTGGCGGGTGGCAGCCCGCATTTCAGCCACATCAAGAGGGGGCATTAAGGGCACGCCGCCCCCCCCCCCAAAATAAACAGGGGCGGGAGACACAGGGTTTCCCTTTCTTTAGCGTGCCTGGGTGTCCCCCGGGGCTGACAGCTGGGGCCCGTTCCCTCCCCTCCCCTCCCCCACTCCAGGAAGGAGCTAGAAGGCACACCCCTCCCCACAGCGGTCCCCCAGGCCAAGAATTAAGTGACTGGGTGGTGGTGACCTCTGGCCCCCAGGGATGTGCGGTCCTTCTTCCTGTGACCCTGGCTGACCCCCTCCATGTCCGGGCGCTGGACCTCCAGGCAGCTCATCCGTGTCTGTGGGGCCCCAGCCCCACCGAGCTCTGGGGACAGGAAAAGGCCACCAGCCCACCCCGAGGGCGAGTGACCAGGAGCAACTTCCAGGCCCAGGGGAGGCCACCGAGGGTTGCTCGTCCTTCAAGAACACTTACAAAAAGCCAGCCTGCCACGGAGTCTCTGGAAAAGAAGCCCTAACCATTGCCAAACATTGCACAGACCGGTTCCGGTCCGCAGAAGCCATCTGTGGTTCTAGCAGGTTCTACCCCATCTCCGTTTGGATGTTCAGTGGCTTTTATTTCTGATTTTAAAAAAATTTCCAGGTGTCTACACCCACTTTGCAGTGTTTTAATATTGTGTGGAATTGTTTATACAGAGTGAACTGATCCCCAGTGCAAAGGCTCACTGGTCCTTCTGTCCATGCCCCCTGCCTGCTGGGGGTGGGGGTCGGGGCAGGACAGGCTGGTCCCCTCCCCTGGCTGCTGGGCGGGTACCCCAGATGGAGCATGGCCTCAGGCGGCCCCAGAGAACAGCTGTCAGCTTTGACAGGCTTTCCAGCCTGTTGTTAGAAAACCTCGAGGAGCAAAGTTCGAGGACCGCTAGCCCTGTGCCCCGCGACTCGAGATTGTTTCCGTCCAGCGTGGCCTGTAGGAGGGCGCGTCACTCTGCTGAGGGCTTGGAGTGCTCCGGGCCTGTTGTCCCCTGTGTCCAGGCACCAGGGGCCACCAGGGAGCCCAGGGGACAGGCCAAGTGAGTCACGGTCCCAATTCAGACCAGACAGTGGAAAGTTCGATTTTTGGTAACAAATCTGTAAATGAGAGATTCCGACCCCCGAGCAGAGGACTTTGTGTAAGACATTTATAGATTCCACTACATATACATGGTCTACTTTGCAGTCAAGTGCCCTGCCACCGGGCTATGCCTCTGAAATTACCCACTTGGTATCAAAAAGTGTAAGATTAGAGGTCAATTTGAAAACTCAAATGGAGAATTAGGACCTTATGCGACAGCCCCACCTCTGGGTGTGCAAACAGCAGCCGCCAGGGTCCCTTAGCGGATGAAGGATAAACACAATGTGGTCCATCCACACACCGGAATGTGACCCACCCTCAGGAAGGAAGGACGTCCTGCCACCTGCCACCACGTGGACGGACTTGGAGGTCGCGGTGTGCAGTGACAGGAGCCAGACACAGAAGGACACGTCCTGCGTGACCCCCACTCACAGGGGGTCCCTAGAGGAGTCCCGTCCACAGAGACAGAGAGTAGATGGTGGGAGCCAGGGCTGGGGGGTCAGTGCTTCATGGGAACAGGGTTTCAGTCTGGGGAGATGGAAAGTTCTGGAGACGGGTGGTGGGGACGGCTGCAGCACAGTGTGCATGTGCTTGAGGTCAGTGTACTTAGAATGTTAAAATGGTAAACTTCATGTCGTGAACTTCACCACAAAAAGGGAAAATCTCACAACCTTGCCGAACACCCCCCTGAATGGCTACAATGTAGGACTCGGTTGGCCAGGTCGTGGAGCCGGCCCGTGAGCGTGCATGCAGCACGGCCCGTGTGGAGCTAAGCACGTACCTGCTGTAGCGCCTGGCACTCTGCTCACGCGCCTTCACCCAAGAGACCGAAACGTGTGTCCACAGAAGGTGCTGGGAGGAATGTCCACAGCAGCTTTTGTCCCAATCGTCAGAAACTGAAACTATCCCAGGCATTCAGCAACAGGTGGATGGATGAACAGACTGGAATCCGTTCCTGCCCCAGAGTCCCACTCCACAGGATCAGGGGTCGGCCACTACCAAGTGCAGGAACCTAGCTGCCTCTCAATAAGCCCAAAATAGACAAGAGCATGGCCAGTAGAGTCCACGGATAGAGAACGTTCTGGAACAGGCGAGCCTGGGCACAGCCTGCGTGGTCAGGAGAATGACCCCCAAAGATGTCCACATCCTGATCTCCAGAACCTGGGGCTACGTCGCCTTACGTGGGGCGAGAGGAATCCCACAGAGACGTGGAGCTGACCATCTAGAGATAGGGGTGACCCGGGGCCCAGTGTCCCCACAAGGGCCTCACACGTGGCGCCTTGGGAGGCCAGCAAAGGCAGGAACTATGTGAAGGAGGCCAATCTGAGAAGGCCCCACGCTGTGACATTCTGGAAGAGCCATGATACGGCAACAGTACAAAGATCGCGGCTGGGGGAGAGTGGGGAGAGTGAACAGATGAGCATTTGGGGGAGATTTTTAGGGCACCGACACTGTTCTGCAGGACGCAGTCACCATGGAAACGCAGCATTATACGTTCAGCAAACCCCGCAGAATGCCCGCCACCAAGAGTGAGCCTGAGCGGTAACTGTGGACCACACTGGTGCAGTGCACAGGCCGGCATCCTGCGCCTGAATCCGGCAGGCCTGGTCTCCCCAATCCAGGAGCCCGCTGGGCATCATGCCTCCAGAAAGGAGGAAGGAGGGCCAGATGCCATACCTGAGCCCTGGCTAGGAAGGCAGACCCCACACCAGCGGTGCCAGGAGACCCCGAGGTGGGAGCCCCCCCCAACTCCCCCCCCCCCCCCCCCCCCCGCACACTGTGATCTCCACCCCCAGGTCTCGGAGTAAGGCACTTCAAGAATGGAGCCATGCGTCCTGACCCACGCACACGGGGAAGGCCTGGTGGCTTTCCTGACCTGCACATGCTCAGGGCAGGGGCTCCCGCACCTGCTGCCACCATCACGGGCGCCTCACCCGGAGGGGGGGCGGTGCAGGGGCTGCTGTGGCGAAGGACCACCAGCTGGGTGGCTCCAAACAACGGGCACTTTCGCGCTTGTGTTCCGATGTGCTTCCCGCCCCCTCAGTGGCTCCCGACGTCCCTTGGCTGGGAGCGTGGTCTCCCATCTCCGCCCATCGTCACCAGGCCCCTTCCATGTCTCTGTGTCCCTTCTCTTCTTGTAGGGACACCAGCCGCTGGATGCAGGGCCCACCCAACTCAACCGCATCCCAACCAATTACATCTGCAAAGACCCTCTGTCCAAAGAAGGTCACCTTGTGAGGTCCCAGGTGGACGTGAATTTGGGGAAGACACCAGTCAGCCAGGTGCAGCAGACATTTCCAGGTGGTCTCATTTGACCGTAGAGATATCTCGTGTGCTCCCACCAAGCACGCTTCACTGACTCACTCACTACGGGCCTGTCAAACGGCTGCCGGTCCAGAGATGGAGTGAGGCCCACAAAGTCAACAGTCATGGCCGCACAAAGGAGGGGACGTGGCTCCACCTGGGCGGTGGGGGGGGGGGTTGGAAGGTCAGGAGAGGCTTTGGACAGGGGCTCCAGCTGGGCTGGTGCATTGGGTTCAATCGGGTCCCCCCAAAATCCGCATTCTAGTCCCGACCCCCAGTACCTGTGAATGCACACTTAAGTGGAAATAGGGGATCGGCAGGTGGTGACACTGGGTTAGGGTGGCCCCACATCTGGTGACCGGGGTCTGCGGACGAGAAAGGAGGGACATTTGGGTACCAGGCTGCAGGGGAGACACGCAGGAGAGGCCAGAGCCGTGGCTCGGGAAGCTGGGAGGGGCGCCTCAGGGGAGCAGCCAGAGCCGGGGTCCGGGGGCAGGATGCAGGGGCGGCGGGCAGAGGGCCGGTGGCACCCAAGGCTGGAGAAGCAGACAGAGGACAGAAAACAGAGGGTCTTAGGGGTCATGCCAAGGAGTCCAAAACGTTTCCGGTCGGCTCTGGGGACTGGAGGGACGGCAGCCAGCCAGAAGGGGCCACCGGGCCAGGAGGACCACTGAGTCAGAGTGGCCCACAGAGGCGGTAACCACATTCAGAACGGTGGTCATTGCGGTCACTACACAAACCATCTCCAGAGACCCCACCCTTTTCAACCCATGAGGGAAGCAACTGGAAAATTCTGAGTCACGAGGCCTCTTGGGGGACCACCTGCATGATTTCTGGGACCCCTTGCTCAAGGTGAAAAATTTCAGGATGGTAACAGTGGAACATTCCAGCAAGCCCCACCCGGGTCCGTGCAGGCCACGTCCTCTCTCCCCCTTCCTCCCCCTCCCCCCACCCCATGCCCCACTCGGAAGATGGTTTGTTAGGAACAAGGGCACCTGTGACCCTCCCCACACCCGAGAAATGCAGGGAGACGTTCGGTGACCTCGAGTTCTACACCACAAAACCTCTGCTCGAGAGATGGCGTAAACTTCCAAAAACCAACAAACAAAAACCCCGTGTCCCTGTCAAATGCAACTGACTGCATTTCATTTATGAAATCAAGAGGCGAATCTTTCACTCGGATCGCGTTTCCAAGATGCCGGAGACACAGCGGCCTCATCAGGGCGGCCGTCCAGTGTGCTTGGGGTTGTCCTCTGAGCTTCCGAGCACAAAGCACCCAGCAGTGCAGGGTGGGGGTGTGGATGCAGGGCAGAGAACACGGAACTGGGACGCCCCATCTGCGTCCATCCCCAAAACTGACCTCAGCGCCTCTTCTGGGCCTTTATGCTCTTCTCCAAGAGAAGGTGTGAGCGGGAGGCCTGGGCGAGACTCGAAGACCCACCAGCGCTTTGCAAATAGCGATCGTGTTGTTTCTCCTACAGTTTCTTCACCCTGTTTTGGTGTTTCTTCTTTGAAATGCATTTTGAGACCGTCCGTCCGCAGGGGGTTCTTTGTGGTGAAAAGAGGCCCCGGGCACAACCAAGATGAAACTCTCCGCCCTGTGACAAAAGCATCAAAATATGGGAAGGTAGAAGGGCTGGGGATACTCACAAGGCTGCTCCTAACACTGTTTCCTTTCCGTGCCTTCCGGTTCCTGGCTCTGCAGAAGGCCACGCCACCCAGGGTCGGCCGGGCTCCTTCAGGAGGCCTACTGGACAGGACTTTGGGGATCAATAAGTATGGGAGAGACAAGGAGGGGGCCGCCCAGAAAGCTCCGGAGCCCCGCCCACCTCTCTCGTTGGGCCCATATGCGGGTTTTTCCCCCTCCATTGTGACCTGCCACGGCACAGGCTGCCTGCAGGTTGCTGTGACCTTGGTCGGGGCGGCCCTGCAGCCCAAGCAATCCCTGAAGGCGCTGGTGCAGAAGGGCGGCAGCTGCCCGCCCCACTGGGAGCCGGGACGACTGGTCTCTCCTTGAAGGGATGTGGACAGCACAGCTCCACACCCACCAGCCGTGTCGACCTTGACCCTCTGTGTTTAATTCATTCTTCTCTGTACATGGCAGACCCCACTACAGAGAAGCCCCTGGAAACAGGCCGACAAGCCAGAGGAGAATAAGCACCACCAGGGAGCACTCATGATCACCGGAAAGCGTGTAGCCGCACCGGGGAAAGGGCAGGCGGACGTTCATGAGGTGTGGTGCTAAAGCCATGCGCCGACTTCAATCCTGACTGTGGGGACTTGCGCCTTCGCTCCTCCCAAAGCCTGGGGCCCTGCGGTCCCCTCCCCTCCCGGCTGGCCCTAGAGGTTCCCAGGAAGCCCCCGCGGGCGGGCAGCGTCCCTCCCGCAGAGATCCAGCGACACGAGGGGGAACCCCACGTGAGGGGCCTCCAGGCCGCAGCAAGGGCTCGGGGATGGGGGTTGGGGGCTCCCCCCGGGCGACCGCATCAGGCTCCGCCCTTTGTGCAGCACGCGTGTGGCCGGTCTGCGGAACCCGGCGCAGGGTTGACAGTGGAAAGAGTGACGTGAGGCCTCGCTGGCGAGCCGGCCCCAAGAATGTGGCACTCTTTCTGGCCAAAATGTATCACTCTGGGAAGAACTCCAAGCCCAAGGTTGAGAGGAATCTTTCCTGCGCTCAGAACCCGGTCTGGCCGCCCACACGGAAGCCAAACAGGGTCCAAACGGGGTCAGGTGCAGACCGGGCCAGCCAGCAGGGGTCCAGGGGCTCCATCCCGGCTCTGCCCCTCACTAGCCCTCGGAGCTCATGCAGGGACCACACCCCTCCCGTTCCTTCCGTTTCCGTGGGGGGTCTCGGTGATGTCTCCTCACTCCGCTCCTCTATGACCAGGAAAACGAGAACATTCAGGAAAAGCCCCGCTTTCTACTGACAGGTGATTTACCTGCCTCCAACCTATTCCCTGCACATCAAGAGAATCGAGAGAGGTTCTGAGTTTGGCAAACGCTCGGGTCCCCATCCTCGAAGTCATGCGGGCCTGTCTCTGGAGAGGAAAGATTCTCAGACCAGGACAGTCTGGGCTCGAGCATGGGGTCAGAGCCTACCGTCCCCATCCCGGGGAATGGGGGAGCATACTGGCTTCCGGGCAAAACAAAGCCCAAGCCGGGCCCTTAGTCCCAGCCCCCACTGGGAAAAAGTAGCAGAAGCCGCCCTCCTCCCCACACTGCTGCTGTCCTGTCTGTCTGACAACCTCATCCTGGCCACCTTTGGAGCAGAGGGAGGGAGGAAGTGCCCTTCATGTCTGGTCGCTTTCCTGGCCAGCACACTTTGAAACATACTGTCCGTGGGTTCCTGGAGGCTCCGTTTTCGGAAGACAGCTTCTCAGATGCCCAAGGCAGTGGACGTGGGCCAGGCCTGGGGAGCCTGCAGTCTTCCCTGGAGCGTTTCCGGAGGCCGGGAACCAGGGGACGCCTCAGCACCGGACCTGCACGGAGGCACAAGGTGAAATGGAAAAGCAACAGGCAGGACAGGTTCCACCACCGAGGTAGCTGGGGGACTTCCAGCAACTTCCGCCTCTGCACCCAGCTTCCTCCTCTGGAGAAAGAGGACAATTAGTGGCACCGAGGTGGTCGAGGTGGTCGTGAAGATAGTTAATAGGCACAAAGGACATGATAAGCGTTGGAAAAGTAAAGCTGGCTGTGACGCTCTCAACTTTCAACGGCCTGTGGTGCAAATAAGTGACCACTGTCCCTTCTGACTCCTGCAAGCATTTCCTGCTAACTGCTGACCCCACGTTTACTATCTGTTCACGGCCTTATCTCCCCAGTCAGACCATCCTGTCTGGGGGACACGCAACGGGCTCACAGAAATAAACTGGCGGAAAAAATAAAAAATACATGTAAAGACAGCGTTGTCCACTGTCCTGGGGGCTGTGATCCAAGGCGACGCAAGGGGCATATAGGGTCCCAGAAGGCAGGTCCCTGCACGGTGGGGCTGGGGAGACGGAGGGGGTGCCTGTGGTCCGGTGTGTGTCGGGGGCAGTGTGTGTGTGTGTGTGTAGGAGCTGGAGGGGGGGGGGGTGGTACTGGTGTTGGAGCTGAGGACAATACCCTGGGGGTGGGGACAGTTGGGGATAGTGTCCAGGAGATGGTGTGGGAGATGGGGGACAGTGTCCCAGGGGACCTTGGTTCTGGGGTGGGAAGCTGGTATCCCGGGGGGACGTGTCCAGGGTGGGGGGGATGGTGTCCTGGGGGCTGGTATTGGGGGTGGGGCAGGCGAGGGGGCAACTGTGTGGGCGGGGGTTGAGGGGTCGTGTCCCCGAAGTACCCCGTGCCCCAGGGTGGGGATTCGGTGTCCCACCATGGGGGAACGGTGCCTGGGCAGGAAAGGGTGGTGGGGAGGGATGGTGTGGGGGGGGGAGGGGGACCCAGTACGCCAGGGTGGGGGTCCAGTGTCCGGGGGTAGAGGACGGTCTCCCAGGAGGGCAGTGTCAGGGAGTGGGGATGGGGTGGGGGGGGAGGGCAGTGTCAGGGAGTGGGGATGGGGTGGGGGGGAGGGCCGGTGTCCCGGAGGGCTGGTGTCCCAGGGTGGGGGTCCGGGGTCCGGTGTCCAGGGTCGGGGCTGGTGACCCGGGACGAGGGGTGTGAGGGAAGGAGGGAGGGGGCGGTGTCCCAGGATGGGGTCGCCGGTGGAGGAACGGGTTCCGGGGGCCTCGGGAGCCAGTGAGCGAGCGGAGCCGCCTTCCAGCGTCTCGAACCCCCGAAGCCCCCCGGGGAACAGAATGCACCCCCTTCTCTGGGCCTCGCGTCCACCGCCGCCCGGCAGGCAGCAGGAGGAACGGAAGCAGGTGGCCGCCCTCCGAGGTCTCCCCGGAACCTGCCCCCTGACCCCACGCCTCCAGGCTCTTCTGGAGGCTGCGCACGAGGCGCGGGGAGAGGCGGGCCCTCCAAGGCGGCCTCCGATTGGCTGAACTTGCCGGCGACGGGGGCAGTGTTCACAAGTGCAGTCCGAGGGGCGGAGCCTCCAGCCCGGGGCCCGCCCACCCCCGAGGCAAGAAAAGGCAGTAAGAAGCCCCGCCCCCCCCGGCTGTGAGTGGGCACGTGGGTGCAGAGCCCTTCTCTACTCCAGAGCCTGGGTGATCTTAACACACATTTCGGCTTGTCACTTCCGATTAAATCTTTCCATGATTAATTACAGCTTGTGGCCTAGTCACACACAGGAGTCCTATACAGCTCTTTCTTTCTTGTTTTTTTCAGTGCAAGTATGACTCAACTATTAAATGAGACGTATTATTACATGAGACATATTTATACTAAAAAGTTACTTATTGTTTATCTAAAACCCAAATGTAACTGGGTATCTGGCATTCTATCTGGCAACCCTATTTATAAGAATTTGTTCATCATTGTGACCACCTGATCAGTGGGGCCACGGACCCCAGACTGTGAGCTCCAGGAGGGCAGGCACCTGTCAGTGTTCCCTGCTGCCCCGTCCCAAGCAGGGTCTGGCCAAAGGAGCTGCCTGTGGTAGGCTGAATAATGGTCCCCACAAAGATATCCACATCCTGATATCTGGAACCTGCGTATCTTACAAATTTTGCTGATGGGACTAAATTCAAGATCTTGAGATGGGGAGAATACCCTGGATGGGGCGGGGCGGGGGGGGGGGGGCGCTGGCAGGGAAGGGAGGCACGGCAATGGCATCACAAGGTTTCTGATAAGAGGGAGGCAGGGGGGGCGCCTGGATGGCTCAGCCGGTTGAGCATCTGACTTCAGCTCAGGTCATGATCTCGAGGTTCATGAGTCCAGGCCCCACACTGGGTTCACGGCTGCCAGCGCAGAACCCTCTTCAGATCCTCTGTCCCCCCTCTCTCTGGCCGTCCCCTGCTTGTGCTCTCTCTCTAAAATAAATAAACACTTAAAAAATCATGAGGGAGGCAGGAGGGTCAGAGTGGAGGAGAGAAGTAAGGTGACGCTAGAAGGCACAGGAACGGGCATGTGAGGCAGGACCACGAACCAAGGGATGGGAGGGCGCTTCTAGAAACTGGACAAGGTAGGGATGTGGATTCTCCCCTGGAGCCTGCAGAAGGAACACAGTCTTGCAGAAACCTTGAGCCCAATAAGACCGATTTCTGACTTCTGACCTCCGGAACTGTAAGAGAACAAATCTCTTCTCTTTAAGCCACTACATTTGTGGTGACTTATTACAGCAGCCATAGGAAATTCACTCAGTGCCCAACAAATATTTGCTGAATGAGCAAAAGAACGTCTGAAAGAATGCAAAAGGCAGCTATGGAATACGGTGTGGGTCAGAGCCAGGAGACCACACTGGCCTCCCGTGTGTCACCAGTCATGAGACCCTTGGCCATGAGATCATTCCAGAGCCTTGGTTTCTTCTTCATCTGTAGCATGGGGTCCCTCCTGCCAGCCTCAAGGACTGTGAGGGGTCAGGAGGTGACTGGACAGTGGTCACAGGGTGTGTGTGGAGCCAGCTAGAACCGCGACCTTCCCTCTCATCTCCAGCCAGACTCCAGCCATCACAGTGTCCTTTCCGGAGCCACCTGCTCCGTCACCTGCCAGGACCTCCTCTAAGAACTTTCGTGTATTCACATTCATGTTTACAATGACTCCATTTCAATAATTACCGCGGGTTCCTGAAGGTGGCAGCTGAGGCAAGGGGAGATGAAGTCAATACCCCAAGGTTACCCAGCTGTTCAGTTGTAAAGTGTGGATGGACTGAAACCGTCAGGGAACGAGCCTAAGGTGTGGCCCACTCCTGCGTCCTCTCTGTGCCTCAGTCCACCGTCACCAAGCCGACCTTCCTCTCGGGGACATGGGAGCCCCCGCGTGCAAAGGGTGTGGCGGTCAAGACTGGTTCTCAGCAGAGTAGACCTGTCACACCCTGAAAGGAGGTGAGAGGTCAGAGACTGGGGAGCCCCACCTTGCCCTGGAGATGGAATTCATCTGTGGGATGTCATGGATTCCTGGAGGCCAGAATGTCTGGCTCACCTGGCGTGGGGGAACGCCCTTGAGACCTCCCTCTCCCTCACCCCAACCAGGAAATATGGGGGTCTCCCCGCTCCAGGTCTCCAGGGGGCTGTGTGTCCTCGTCTGCCCTTTGCGACCGACCGAGGCAAGCCTTGGGTCAGCAGGGAGGAGGGGGGAGGAAGGAGAGGAGGGGGAGGAGGCCCAGAAGAAGGAGAGGCGGGTGGCCAGCCTGGGTGGAGGAATCCCCAAACCAGCTAAAAATAGCCAGGGAAATTATTCCAACACCTTCCCAAAATAGAAAACAACCTCCCCGCCCAACAAAAGGCTCGGGCAGCTGGGGGGGGGGGGGCAGGGAGAGGGGGCGGTGATGAAGAAAGCTGGCCTCGGGCAACCCCTCCCCATGCCCAAGACTTGCTAACCCCCTCAGGCTCTATCTGCCCAGCTGCCCTCCCCAGGGGCTGGCTGTGCGCTCACCCCGGGATCCGGACGGCGGGCACGCCCAGGAGGGGTGGGGACCCTGGAAAGTGGATCCCGACACCCCCCCACCCGCCGCCAGGGCCCAAGGGCCGCTGACCGGGGGAACTGGGAGGGCCCGCCACCCAGGCTAAAAATAGCCAGCATCTCCGCCCAAGCTATTTTTAGTCCCTTCCCCGAGGCCTCAGCACAAAGGCAGCCACCGATGGGCACACCCCGCCGGGCAGCCCGGGCGCCTCTGGCCACCGCAGCGGCCGGAGTTGGGGGCAGACCCACAGTGCGGACAGATGTGGCTTGAGCGCCCGACCTGCCGGCTGGCGCCAGGGCGCCCCCAAGCCCTCCGTGAGCCCTCCTGCTGCCGAAGAGCGAGGGAGACACGCGGGCAGGGGGTCTGGGCCCCAGAAGGCGCCGGGCCTGCCCTCTCTCTGGATCGGGGAAGAGTGTGTGTGTGTGGGGGGGGGTCTCGGATCCCCGAAATGACAACCGGGCAACGGGCAGCCGCTGCCTCAGTGTCCGCATCTGTGAAACGGGAGCCAGCGGCGCACAGCGCGCGGCCTCGGCCAGGCGGGGCCGCCGGGCCCGGGTGCCTTCCGTTCCTCCGGTCCCGCTCCCGCCCGGGCGGCTCCAGAGACGCAGGGGCTGATGTCATCCCAGCCCAGTCCGGCCTCCGGCGCCGCCGTCATGGGCGTTACTGCGCCAGGGAATCCCGGCCCCCGCGCGGGGCCCCCGTGGAAACCCGTGACGCCAGCGCCGCCGCCGCCGCCGCAGGTCTTCCGGCCGGCGCCCGGGCGGGGCGGGGCCGGGGCGGGGCGTGCTCCCGCGCGGCGCCCCACCCCCACGCGTCCCAGGGCGCGCATGCACGCTGCACCAAGCCCGCGCGCGCCCTCGCAGGCCCGGGGTGTGTAGGCCTGCGCGGGTGGTGGGGGCGAGCGAGCGCGTGCGTGCTCCGAAACCCCCGGACGCGGTCCCGCGTGGAAGGCACGTGGGCAGGCGTGCCCGGCCCTGGCCGGCTCTACGGAGGGGGTGGGAACGCAGGCCTGAGGCTCCAGGGCCTGTCCGGGATGTGTGGGGTGGAGGAGGGGAGCGGGGGCACCCAGCCCGGACACACATACACACGCGCACACTCACACACTCCCCGCCGGGCTCCCTGGCCTGTGGGTGTGGGGCCGCAGCGATGACTCCGAGCCTGTTCACTGTCTCCCCGCCAGTCTGGGAGCTAATTACTGTCAGGACGAGACGGGTTGGCTGGAAAGATGAACAAATCGCAGTGTGTCTGCAGCACGTCTGGGTCTGCAGGCCCACCAGCGTCTGTTCCCAGGGTGTGGGGCATGACAGCCGTGCCGCTGTGCGTGCAGGGGGCGCCTTGGGCATTTGCTTGGGTCCTGCAGGGCCTGGGCTGGGTGATGGACGCAGCAGCCATCCTGCCTGCTGGGGGTGTGTGTGCGTGCGTGAGAGAGAGACAGATCTGTGGGAGCGTCTAGTCTCCTTGTATATAAAATGGATCTAATGATAGCACTTAGCTCCTAGATTATGAGGAATAAATGAATTCATGAACATGAAGTGTGTACTCCTCATGGGGCCCAGGAATCCCTCCCCTAAGTGTTTTCCAAGAGAAATGAAAACTTAGGTCCACACCACGACCCCGAGGTGAATGTTCATAGCAGCTTTACTCTTAATTACCAGAAACTGCAAACTACCCAGCTCCGCATCCCTGGAAAACCCATCCTGACTGGAACAGTCAGCAATACAGACCTTGACAAGCCTGGGGGGGGGGGGGGGGGTGGGGAGGGAGGGAAGCAGACACAGGAGGCCACACAGTGTGCGTCCGTCCACGAATGTGAAGCGACCGGAACAGGCTCATCCACAGACAGAAAGGGTGTTAGAGGCTGTCAGGGGCTGGGGTGGAGGTGGCGCTAATGGAGACAGAATTTCTTTTCGGGGTGAGAAAAATATTTTGCAATTAGGTAGAGGTGATGGCTGCACAAGTCTGTGAAAACACTAAAAAACTTCAAAGGGGTGAATTTTGTGGTATGTGAATTACATTTTTTTAAAACACAGTGGGTTTTTTTTTCCCCATATTTATTTTGAGAGAGAGAGCACTCAAGCAGGAGAGAAGCAGAGAGAGAGGGAGAGAGAGAATCCCAAGCGGGCTCCGAGCTGTCGGCAGAGCACCTGATGCGGGGCTCGAACTCACAAACCGTGAGGTCATGACCTGAGCCAAAATCAAGAGTCCGATGCCCAACGGACTGAGCCACCCAGGAGCCCCTACACCTTTTTCTTTTCTTTTTTTTTTAAACTTTTTTTAATGTTTATTTATTTTTGAGAAGAGAGAGACAGAGCACGAGTGGGGGAGGGGCAGAGAGAAAGGGAGACACAGAATCTGAAACAGGCTCCAGGCCCCGAGCTGTCAGCCCAGAGCCCAATGCGGGGTTGGAATTCACGGACCCGCGAGATCATGACCTGAGCCAAAATCAAGAGTCGGGTGCCCAGCCAACTGAGCCACCCCGGAGCCCCTACACCTTTTTCTTAAAGGAACAAACTGCTTCCACGTGCGACAAGGATGCCTGTCAAACAGCAGTTTAAGGGACAGACTCAGAAGGCTAGACACTGGGTGATCCTATTTTCATATCCTGGAAAAGGCCAAACTGTAGAGCCGATCCTCGCTTGCAGGGACCGGTAATGGGGGGAGTGGGCTGACCAGGGGCAGCGAGGGACTTCCGGGATGACGGACCTTCTCTACGTCTTGAGTTCGTCGGGACTTAGGGGATCGTGCACCTAAAAAGTATGACTTTACCATCTGTGAATTAGACCTCGGTGAGCATAGCTTTACAAAATAAATGCGAGGTGTTTAGAAAAATGCCTGAGATGCAGTAAACAGACCACAGACCACAGGGTGTACCTATGCACAAGCACATGTCTGTGCACGCGGGCACCCACAAAAATATGCACACAGACACGCACCTACGTGAATACGCACAGTTATGCACACAGAACACACGAACACGGACAGCTCTACACACACGCAAATATATGCGCGTGCGCAAACGCATGTCCCCTACGCATACGTGCACACGCTCCGGGCACACATGGACGCGCACGCTCGCAGGCAGGGCAGCGGCCCCGGGAGCCCTGTCGGAAGGCTGGGAAGAGCCAGCTCGCGGCTGCGCGGCCCAGACTGGGTCTCCGTCAGCTGTGTGTGGGTGTTTCTAGGCCTCCCGCCTCTCGGTCTGTCTCCGGGATGCAGACAGCAGCCCGCCCCGCCCCCGCAGGCCTCCGCCTCCCAGTACTGTGTGTCCCCCACCTTCCTGACCCCACCCCAGCAGGCAGCCTAGGACGGAGGACCAGGAGCGTCTGCTTCTCACGGTCTGCCCCTCTCCTCTCCAGCTCCGCAGGAGCGCCCTCCCCTCTCTGGACCTCAGTTTCCCCGGCTGTAAAATGGAAGGATGGTTCCTGGGAATATCCAGGAGCCGCTGTGCAAGTCTCCCAAACTACACAGCCTCTGATCCTGCCAACTCTGGCTGCGTGTTTTCTGGAACCTTCTGCAGACAACAGCCTAAGCCCTGAGGATAGACGCTCAGATGGTGGAGATTGCAGGCTGAGGGACCACCCGATAAGAGATGTTTGGGGAGTGGGGTGTGAGGTCACCGTGGCCTGAGGGACCCTCCGAACCAAAGTGTGGACAGCGAGTGGCTTCAGGCAGGGAGGTCAGGAACCGGGGTGGCCGGGATGGATGGCACAGGCCGACTGTAGGGAGAAAGGAGTGATGATCACGTGCGCAACGATGCGTGCACAGCCAGGAGGGCGGCGTGCGCCCCTGGCTCTGGTTTCTGCCGCAAACGGACCAAGCGGACTCCCCTTTCCTGCCCAGTGTGTCTGGGACCCACAGGTATGCGCAGGCGTGAGCCTGTTTTCATCCCTGAGAATATGTGTCTAGAATGCGGGTCTCAGGATCTCTGTGTTGTTCCTGGATGCACAAGGCCCAGTGCATGTAGACACTCAGTACATAGTTGCAAAATGATGTGTCCCTTCATTCATGTGCTCACTCCACAAATATTTATAGAGCGCCAACCAACTGTCAGGTGCTAGGGCAGAGCAGTGAGCAAAACAGACAAATATCTCTGTCCTGTGGAGCCGAGGGTGGCTATGGGTCCACAGGGCCACTCATGCTCTGCGTGCGGGACACAAGTGCAGGCGCCTAGGGAGGCACAGCCACACGTTTGCATACGGGGCAGAATTAGCACCCGCATGGTCCACATGCATGCACACAGGGGTGTGTGCACAGGTCCACCGGTGGCTCCTGTGCGGGCATGTGCAGTCTGGGGCCCGGCCCCTCCCTGGCATTGCCTGCCTGCCCTGCCCATCTGCCGAGAGTGCCCGGGGCGGGGTGGGGCCGGGCGGGCCGGAAACCTCTCCCAGCTGCTGTGCCCAGTTTCAGGGAAGCCACCCGCTGGCATCCTGCCACGGACGGAGCCCGCCTGCCCTTGCACCTGCCCCCTGGGCTTCCAGGAAGGTCCCCAGTTGGCCCTGCCTCCAACCCTGCATGACTGAGTCCTCTGCGCCCAGCCACACAATGCAGGGGAGGGTGTCCAACCCACTTCCTCCCACACGGTCGGAGCCAGAAGAGACTGAGAGCAAAGTCTCTCCAGATGGGGTAAACTGAAGCATACATACACTAAGGACCATTGGAGAGAGTCCCAGCTCTCAGGTGGGGGGCCCGAATGCCGCTCCCACCCTCAATCCGCTGGTGCAGGGGGTCTGCAGAGTGAGCACGTGAACTTGGAAAACGTTGCACTACCCTGATGGCCGCACGGGGTGCATCAGAACGCCGGTGTGCATGCATTAGAGTTTTTACTCACACGTGGACGCCTGCACAGATGACGGTGTTTGAAAACTGGGGGCCTTCTTCACCAAGGGACATTCGTGAGCAGGTCTGTGCCTGAGTACAGTGGGTTCAGGCGCACTCCGGTGCCACACACACCGGGTGTGCGCACACACGAGGATATCTGCTCGCTGTGGGTGTTTGTAGGAGGGCGGGGGTCTGCACACATGGGGGTTTTCACACGCGAGCTGGACGGCGCGCAGTGCGTCTTGCACGCAGTAGGTCTTGCGTGCGGCGGAAGGCTGCACATGCGCGTTTGCATGCACACGGTATAGGCATGCACACGTTGAGGCAGCGGCCGGCGCACAGTAGGCTGTGCGCACAGTAGGCCGGGCGCACCGTCAGCAGCGCAGCCCGTGCCGCTGAGCACGCACCGGGTCCCCGCGCCGCCACCGCCCGGCCTGCCCACCCCCGCGCCCCGCCGGGCAGGTCAGGCGGCTCCGGCGGGGCGTGGGGCGGCCAGCGGGGCAGGGAGGCTATTCCGGGCGCTGGCGCGGTGCCCGGGCCCTGCGCGCCAGGCCGCCCGGGGAAGGCGCCGCTCACAAAAGGAGGGTCTGTGCAGACGCCCCGCCCTCGGCCCGGCCGCCCGCCGCCAGGGGCTGGGGGAGGGAGACGCCGCCGGGACCGCCGCCGGCGCAGACTCCCCCCTCCCCACCCCGGGCGGCCGCAGACACCGCGCCTGGCGGGCACCAGCGGGAGGCTGGCACCGCCGGGCGCGGGAGGGGGTCGGCGGCAAGCGCGGGGGCTCCCGTGCGCACCGGCAGCGCGCCCAGGGCGCACACGAGGGGGCTCTGGAGAGGGTCGGGGGCCCCGCCGTGGGGAAACTAGGGGCACAGGCCCCTGCACTTCGCCCACTCGGGGATTTCTCTGGCTCTCGCACACCCGCCTCTGTGTCCAATTATCCGATTTTAAGTACCGAGGAAGCCGGGACTCCTGCCTGAGCGGTCGGGAGGGGCGTCTGGGGCCGGGGTCTGCGCCCCTCTCCACCCTCAGAGCGTCTGGCGAGAGGGTGGGGTGGAGGGAAGGCGCGGTCCGGGTTCTCCAGGCCGAGCGTTTTGCGAAGCGCTTCCGCGCATTATCTGGTTTCACCCTCTGCCACGTGGGAGGGCGATTAGACTTTCCCTTGTGTGGACGGGGAAACTGAGTCACGCTCTCTGGGCGCCGCGCGGGTAGCTAGTAAGCCGCCGAGAGCCGAATCGAATCCAAAGCTGTGCGGCTTTCGAATCCAAAGCTGTGTGCCCTCTCCTCCTGACTCCCCCAGCAGCCACCCAAGACGAATTTATGGTGCGCCTGCTGTGTACGCCGCGGCACAATCGTCGCTCCACGCGTGCGCGCAAGTGATCGCAGGCTCACGCTCCGACTGGTGTATGCGCGCGCGTGGGGCGGGAGCGGCCCCGCGTGCACGACGGTCTTCGGCCGGGCCTCCGCCGCCCGGAGACGCCCCTCATCCCACCCCGCCCCAACCCCAGAGCCTGGGAACCTCCGGCGCCCGGGAGGAGGGGGTAGGGTGGGAACTAGGAGCACGAACAATGCAGGGAAGGGGCAGGGAGGGGCTTCTCCAGATGGAGCTTCTGTGTGTCTGTAAGTGTGTCTGCCGTGCGTCCTTGGGGGAGGGGGTGGCTTGCGGGCTGTGCTGCAGGCCGGGCGGCTCGGGGTCTCCGGAGGCGCTCGCCGGGCACCGTGGGTCCCTGGCAGACGCGTCCGTCCCCACCCTGGGCTGGCGGCAGGCGGGTCTCTCCCTCGCCGCGCAGTCCCAGGGCCGTCATTCCCAGACTTTCCCCTTCCAGCAGAGAAAGCCACGCTCTGGGATCGCCTCCCCACCCGCGCGTGCGCTCCGCCGCAAGTCCGGCGCTCCCGCGACCCTGAAAGATCCAGCAGTGAGGCCACGCCCCCTGCCTGGGAACCAGGGTCAGGAGGGAACAGAACCGCCGGCTGAGGCGCCAGGCAGGGCACCCCCGGGGCGGCGCCGGGGGTGGGGGTCGGGGGGGGGGGGCGTGGGGCTGGGAAATGCTTCCAGAGGGAAGGGAGAAGGTGAGGCAGGAATGGGACAGGCCGGAGTCCTGCCCAGACACCCGGGAGGAAGGAGGGAAGAAGTATTTCGGAAGCTGGGAAGGCCCTAGCTTCTTTCTACTACTTTTCTAGAGGAGAGGATGTCATGTCCCGAAAAACGTGCGTGCGCCGCCCCCCCCCCGTCATCTTACGCGTGGAGGGGGCCACAGGTGACCTGGGCCCACCAGCTGCCCCGCACCTTGCTGTGGGAGAACCAGCCCACAGAGATGCTTCTCAACACCCACGGCCTTTCCCTAGGGCAGGGCCATACCTGAACCCCCTGGGGGAGGCAGGAAGGACCAGGAGTGATGCCCCAGGAACAGCCTGAGAACACGTCTGGCGGATAAATAAAGAACGGCCCTACTCCCTCCCTCGCCCCGGGTGGGTGTTCTTATTCATTCCCTACGTATTCATTGGACCCCTGCCGGGAAACGGAGAGAGGAGAGCCAGCTCGAGAGAGACACGTGTATGCACGTGCACACATCTGTTGACCGTGAGGCTGGGCTCTCAAGTGTCTGCATGTGTGGCGGGGGGGGGGGGGGGGGGGGGGGGACACGTTCGGGTATCGCTGTTTGTGGGTGTTATGGGGTGAATCGTGTCCGCTCACAAGATGCTGGAGTCCTGCTTCCTGGTACCTGGGACCTTATTTGGAAATAGGCTTTTTGCAGATGATAAAAGATGAGGTCATGAAGGCAGGCCCTAATCCGAATCGGCTGGTGTCCTTATGAGAAGGTGTAATTTGGACAGAGAGATGCACTTCCATGGGAGACAACGTGGAGAACACGTCCCAAGCCCGGGAACACCTGAGGCCAGTAGAGAGAGGCCTGGAAAGATCCTCCCTCAGAGCCACAGAAAGACACCTTCGTCTCACATTTCTGGCCTCCAGAACCAGACGCCAACATATTTCTGTTGTTGAAGCACCCCCCCCACCCCCCACCCCCGCCTCACTTTGTTACACCAGCCCCAGGACACGCATACAGTGGGCGGAGCATGCAGTTAAGAACAGTGGTGTGTGTGTGTGTGTGTGTGTGTGTGTGTGTCCATGCCTGTTTGCAAGACTGAGTGTCTGGGTACATGCTGTTCATATGTGCAGGCACAGGTGTGCATGTGTGCATACAGGTGGCCATCCATGGCCTCTGGCCTCTGGCCACAGCCACATCTGTTCCTTTGTGCCCTGGTGGGTTACCTGTCAGGGTCAGGCGGAGCCACGTAGCTCCCGGGTGGGGAGGGGAGGGAAGGGTCTGGGTACAATCACGAGACCCAGTTCAGGGGTTCCGGGAGCCCAGGGCTCACTCCAGAGACGAAGAATCCTGTAAACAGCCGCACACCAACTCACATAATAGTAGCTAACTCTTCTGGAAGGCTTCCCACTGTTCTAAATGCCTTACATATTTTAACTAACTGGATGCTCACACCAGCCCCAAGAGATGGGCACTCCTATTAGTATCCCCATTGCACAGATAAGGAAACTGAGCCCAAGGAGGTGAAGCAACTTGCCTAAGGGCACACAGCCGGCCGCCTCCGCGGGGCCGGGTCGCAGCCTCTCTGCACTGGGTGGTGTCACCGTAGCTGGTCAGGACCTAGCACCTGGCAGGCCTGCGTGTGTCCCTTAGGGACTAAACAGCATGTCCTGGAGAAGAAGGTCGTCATCCGCGGGTCAATGTCTGTCCACAGCTCGGGATTCGGACCTCTTTGTGCCCAAGCGTTGGTGAAATGCCAGGGGGGGCCCAGGCTGGGAGGGACCACGAGGAACCTGGGGGTGAGGAGACAGACCCTTCCCCAGCCTTCTTGCAGCAGGAGCTAACACAGGAGGCAGACAAGAAGCAAATGGTGGCAGGATTAAGTCTGTCCTTACAAACAGGCAGGTGCTGGAACCTGGAGGGGGGAGGGGGGAGACGGAGCTGGAGACGCTCTCAAGGTTCCTGTCTGGAGAGCTTCCCCAGGGAGGGGGCATCCGACAGGAGAACAAAAGGGCAGAGCTCAGACAGGGGCGTCCGGCCCGGGGTGCGAGGCGTGTGCCAACGTCAGCCGTGTGTGAGACTCTGCGTGCCCTCCCGTGTGTTCTCGTCCGCATGGAAGGGTGCTGGTGTGCACACAGCAGCCAGGTTCAGACTTTGGTCGTGACGCACACCACAACACGGATTAGCGTCCAAGCCTCCGAGCATCACGTGAGGGTGAGAAGCCATCTGGTGTCTCATCCCATTTCTGTCAAGAGCCCCCAACAAGGCAAAGCCACACAGGCCGGCCACGGATTCATGGGTGCCAGGAGCTGGGCAAGCAGATGGGGAGTGGCCGCTAACAGGGCTTCTTTTAGGGTGTTCCGGAATGTTCTGGAATGTTCATGGAATGTTCTGGAACTAGGTAGTGGTGATAATTGCACAACTCTGTAGAGTATGCTAAAAACCACTAAATAAGACTGTGAAGGGGTAAGTTTTATGGTATGTAACTTCTATCTCAATTATATATAAATACAAATGTAAATATAAATATAAATGGGTATAAGATCCTAACTGAATCACACAGGCCTTCGCTTGGTCCCTGAATGCGCCCCTGTCCAGCTGTGTGACCTTGGGCAAGTGGCTGCACGTCTCTGAGCCCTTGTGCCCCCCCCCCCTCCTTTTGTAGAAAGCAGAGCATGATGTTAGCTACCTTGCAGAGTTGTTTCGAGGCCGAGCAGAGATAACAGGGCAGAAAAGCCGCCTTGGGCAACAGCAGCTGTTATTATATCACTGTTCTCCCCACGGCTGCCCCGTTCGGCTGTCCTTGTCCTGGACCCCGGCTGGTCCCCAAGTCCAGGGACATGTTATGTGCTTCAATGACATGCTCACAAGGCCGTCTTCCTTTCCCCGGGGCACGGAGGCTTCAGGAAGTAGCTAGAATCCTACCGACTGTTGAGGCCTGGGGGCGGAGATCACATCTGTATTTACACACCTGTCGACACACATGTAACTGTGTGCCCACGTCCATTTTGGCGGGTGTGTGTTCACACGCAGACATAGCTCGGGGGAGGCTACGCGTCTACTCCACAGACATGGAAAGGAAGCCCAGAGGAGCGGAGCCACCTGCCCGAGGGGGTGGGGAGAAGCTGGGGTTCCAGGCCCCCGCCCAGGGGTGCCCGGGGGGAGTGGGTGACAGCGTGTGTGAGGCGTAGGGAGCTGGGTGTGCGCTTGTGTGGTGTGTGTCTCAGGCCCGCGGGTGTAGACACGGGCGGAGGGGAGCGCAGGTCCCCTGAGGTGAGCCTGCACCCCGGCCATTGGTCTGCCGCACCCTCCTGCCCGCCCCCCTGCAGGCTCGTGTCCACAGGACAGCGGCCAAGGCGTTTATGCCCAGGGGAGACGGCGTGAGCCTGGGGACACGGCAGCCCCGGAAGCCCATTCTTGTGCATTCTTGGGTTCAGTCAGGAGAACCTGACACTTGTTAACACAACAGGGACGGCAGCTGGAGAACCAGGAGCCGTGACCCTCCCGACCCTCCCGTCTGTCCCGGGATTGGCAGGAAGGCTGGGGCTCTGACCTTCTGGGAGTTCGCACCTTCCGTCACCTGTGGAGTGAAGGAACCACACAGTCCAGGCTGAAATCCCGCCGGGTCCGGGTCCAGGAAAGAGGCCTTGGAGCCCGAGACGAAGCAAGAGGCCCGCCGAGCCAGCCGAGTTTCCTTTCCCTTCCTTCCATTTACAATATCGCTTGAGAATATTCCTCAACCTGCTGGGTCTGGGGCACGAGGCTTCGTAAATCTTGCACGGAAGGCTCCCCCTCGTCCGTGGCTGTGCTAACTCACAGGGTGGAGGAGATGATTCTAGAAACGCACAGTGTGTGACAGTGGCAAGAGCAGTGATAATGGCCGATGCTTTTTACACTGTGTGGGAAGCACTGATCTAAGGAATATGTATTTCATGGAAACTTCTCAACACTCTATGAGGGAGGCAGCATTACTGTGCCCATTTTCAGGGGGTGCGGGGTTCTGAGGTACAGACAGGTCAGGGTGCCAGCCGAGGGTCACACAGCCGGGGTCCCACTCGTGCCTTGTGTGTCCTCGGAGCCCAGGAGCCTGGGGTCTTGACCTACTGGACAGGGGACCTAAGGATGAGAGGGTCACAGGTCACAGGTCGTCCTGGTGGATGGCCAGGACCAAGATGAGGACAGAGAGGCCCATCCCCTCAGGTGGAGCTCAGGGGGTGGAGCCTCTACCCCAGAGGAACCAGCAAGACACCAAGAGCTGACCCTCGTCCCTGCTCGCCCTTCCGCACTGACTCCCGCCCCGAGGTGGGGGGGGGGGTCCTTCAGCCTCTACTCCCCTCCCCAGATTCCCTCCCCTGGGGACTCTATCTCAGGGACTCCCCCGCACCCCCTCGGAGTCCCCCTTCCTCCAGCCTCACCTCCCGACCCCAGCAGGGATGCCCTTCCCCCCTGGGGCTCCCCTCATCTGCCCCGTGTCCCCCCCCTTCCCCTAACCTCTAGCAGGATTCTACAGGGGTCCCATCTCCGGGTTTTCCTCCCCCCCACCTCCGGGATCTTGTCTCCCACCTGCGGCTCTTCCCCCCTCCCCCCTAGGAATCCCCGCCCCTCCCTCTCCTCTCCCTCTGGGACTTCCCCCTCCATCTTGCCCTCCCTTCCTTCTCCTGGCGGGGCTCCCCCAGCCCCGTGACTCCTGGGGGGACCGCCGGGGTTTTCCTCCAGCACCCACGTGGGGCTCCGTGGAAAGGTCGCGGCCTGCGGGCGGGGGCGGGGCCCGCCGGGACACGATGTGGCCAAGGCGCCAGCGAGCCCACCCCGCAGACCTGCGGCGGGAAGACTGAGGCGGGGCGGGGCGGGGAGGGCTGGCTGGCTCGAGCTGCCGGCTCCCAGCCCGCGGCGTGGGGAGAGTCACCGCGCCTGCAGCTTCGGGAGAACAAGGAGGTGGCCGGCGAGGCCTTACAGTTTCGGTTTAGAGGCAAAACGCAGCACTGTGCCAAGCCCGGCTTCCTTGGGAGCGCGGCTTCCTTGGGTATTTTTTGCTCGTTGATCTTAGTTTGGGGAAAGAAAAAAAACTTTTCTTCCCCTTCAGTTCAGTGAAGAAGGCCATCCTGGGATGGAGAAGGCCTGGGCACCGGTCGGTCGGGGGAGAAGGGCCCTCCCTGGGGGTCGCCCCGAGGAGCTCTTCCTACAAGGCTGAGCCCTGGCCAAGGCAGCTAAGCCCACCGTGGTCCAGGTGCCCCCTTGACCTCTCTGGACCTCGGGTTGGTGGCGGCGTCGGGGCAGGCAGGGGCTGCAACCAGCCCCCCAGGGGCGCGTCTACGTATGCCCTGAGCGTGGGGTTGGCTCCAGCAGGGCCAGTAACAGCAGTGGCACAGCGGCCAGGTTTCGTAATAAACCGGTCTTTTAATTGCTATGGGGCAGGAGGAGGGAGGATTAAAAAAAAAGAGGCAAAGGTTTGTTGGGCTTGGTTGGCGCCGGCCGCAGAGGGAAGAGGCACTGGTTTTGCAAAGGAGCCTGGAGCTGCTAACAGGGACTGAGCAACACCTCCTGGTGAGCTGCGGGAGGGGGCTTGGGTGCCCGGCGGGGGGCAGAGGTCCCCAGCCCTCTCGGAAGTGGCAAACACACGAGAAACGCGGAAGCTTTAGAACTTTATTACAAGGTCATCGTAGAAGTAAAAATATATGTATCCGTAAGCTTCCCTTCTCTCTCAGTGGTGCAAGTAGCGAGTGCAAGTAACAAAATAGATCGTCTATCGCGTTTGCAAACGGGGACTCCATGGGTACAGAGCGACGTCAGCGCCAGCTCCCAAGTCCCCAAGTCCAGTCCTGGCAAGGGTGCAGACCCTCGGTCGCCCGAGTCCCACGCAGACGTCAGCGCCGGTCTCAGTCCGCCCCGGAGCAGCGTGCGGTCCGAGCCCTCCAGCGCGGGCGGGGCCACAGCTCCCCCCCCTCCCCGCTCCAGCTGCTCCGTCACAAAGCCTGGGCTCCGGTTCCCCTCTCCTGCTGGCCCGGTCCCCCTCGTCTCCTGTCACGGTGGCCACAGCTGGCGCTGCTCCAGGCTCACCGCCCTGGGGGTGGCCACGCACTCCCCTCTTCTCCATTGATTCTGCCCCCGCGGTCTCACAGGATGGGTTGTTCTGGGGGGTTGTTCTGGGGGGGAGGGGTCAAATATTTATTTTATTTTTTTTTTTGGCAGCAACTCAACAGCTTCTGATGCCGGGAAGGGTCTCAACGCTCCTGGAGGGAGATGTAGGGGACCCACTGGTTGTTTCCTCGGCTCTCTTCGCAGTAACTGGCTACCTCGACCAGGCCGTGACTTTTCCAGGCATCTGTGTGAGGATTCTGCGACAAGGGGAAAAAACGGGGTTCAGTGGGAGCCCCAGGAGTGGGCAGGGAGCCTCCCTCTCTCAGGGCCCCTCTGGGGAAAACAGGCCAGCTCAAAATAGCTCCCCGGGGAAGGAGGCCCCCGCCAGGCTGCCCACGGGACATGCCTATCGTGGCTGAGTGCTGAGCTGGTCCGAGATGCGCCAGCTCAACTTTGTTGACAAACACAGGCGCAGGTGCCCGGGGAAGGGTGGGGCAGGTCCAGGCCCAACTCACCGTGACCAGGAGGCAGTGCAGGTCTCGGGCCTCGGTGGTGCCCTGGGTCTCCGCGGGCTCACCCAGCAGCTGCGCCAGGCGCTGCATGCCTGACACCCGGACGATATTGATGTCGTTGTCGCAGCAAAAGGACTGGATGAGCGTGAAGTGTATCTGCAGGGCGATGTCATCCTCCTCCTCCTCATCGATGGCCAGAAGGCACAGGACCACGCTGTCAGGGTCCCTAAGGGGGCCAGAAGGAGGGGACGGATCAGCCGGGGGCTGAGGAGACGCCACTGTGCACGGGGGAGTTTGGAAAAGCGAAGAGAAACCGAAGGCGCGCCAGGGATAGCGTCTGCATGCAGCTGCAGGGGTGGGGAGAGGACGCACGGTTCTAGATGCCTGGTGGGGGGGGGGGGGGTAAGGCACCAGCGAATACGGCGGTGGGCGCTTGCAAACGATGCAGCGTCAGGATACTGCAACCTCGGCTCCCCCCCCCCCAAAGAAAGCACAGAGACCCTCAATTCACAGTGGGGATGCTTGGGGGAAATCCTAGCCACGTGCGGAAGAGGGGTGCAGCAGAGAGCATGCAGAGCGGAGGGGGTCCCCACCCGCGCCCAGTCCGGGGACGGGGTGTGACTCACACATTCATCAACTTGGCTGACTCGTACACCCCCACGGTGAGGCGGTCCTGGCGCTGCGCGGCCACCAGCAGCTCCTCCACCGCGGCGCTCACGGTCTGCATCCTTGGGGTCAGAGAGAGGAGGGTCAGCGCCCGGCCGGCCACAGGTCGCTCCGGTCCCCGGCCGGCCCGGCTGACCTCAGCCTGCTACTTACTTCTGCGCCGCGTTGTCGCATGCCACGAGCTCTTCCAGCGTCATGTTGCAGTTATAATCCACAGTGGAAAACAGCCCCACGACAGTCCCAAGGGAGAAAATGCAAAATCCGAGGCCGGAAAGCCCAAAACCTTCCCACGGAGCCCGAGCGCTCGTTCAAGACCTTCGGAAGGCAGCGAAATCGTCCCCAAAAGAAGGCAGGAAAAAAAAATGGCAAAGTCCTCGGCGAGAATAATCCGCGTGGCCGGAGACGAGAAGATTGCGGCCCCGACTTCAGCTCTCTGAGCTCGCCGCCGCGGGCGCCGCCTTTTATCGACTTCTAAGCCAGAGGCGCGGCCTCGGCGGCGCGTCCGCCCCTCCTATTGGCGAGCCAACAAAGGCGAGAGAAAGAAGAGCTACGGTTGGCCGGCCGGGGAAGGGGCGGAGCGCCGCGCGGAGGCGCCCACGTGGGCGCGAGACCCGGGAGGAGGGCGCTGGGGAGGGGGGCGGGGAGCGTTGACTGCCAGAAAAGAAAAAAAGCAGAAGTTTTCCTCCTGATTTCCCGGCAGCGGCGCCGCGTTTCGGGGCGCGCGCGGGATTTCCAGCGCGCAAGGCGGCGGCGCGGACTTTCGGTGGGGGGGGGGGGGGGGGGGCCTGGAATCCCCTCCTGGTCCCGGGAGAGTCCCCGGCCCGCGCCTTTCCAGAGTTCTGCTGGACGCCTGCACGGGGAGGGGGCCCAGTTTGCAGGCTGATCCCTCCCAGGTGGTGTGTGCATTGTCGGGGGTCGGGGAGGGATTGGCTGCGGGGACCCCAGACCCTGGGTGACTTGATTTCTCTGGGGCTCTGTGTCCCAACCTGTCTAATGGGCATGCAACGCCGGCCTCATTGGATTGAAGGAAGCGTTAAATCCAAGAAAATAAAGGGTACACAGGAAGTGTTCAATAAAGGGTGGTGGTCGCAGGAGGCCGCTTCGAGGCTCCCAAAATTGGGAGCTGCGAAGGCGGCCTGTGTCGCCACCCGCCCTATGAGAATGCATACCAGCCTCACAGAGTTGCAGGAAGCATTAAAGCAAGTAAGGGGTACACAGTAAGCGTTCAATAAATGTCAGCCGGTGGTAACGGCAGGCCGCCTCGAGGTCCCCTGAAGCAAGGGCTGCAAAGCCCGAGGCACTGTAGGGGCGAGACCGGTCGCCCCCTCCTCACCCCCGGCGAGTTTCAGGGTGGGGCGCGCGTGGGAGTGGGAGGCGCAGGTGGCTCGGCCGCAGCCGGCCCCGCGCCCCCTGCCGGCGCCCGTCACTTCAGCATCTGACCGCACCTGCGCACCTGACGACGGACCCCGAGGTCCGGGGAGACAGCCAGGGCGGAAGGGTGCTTGCCTGCACAGGACGCTGCCCTTTCGGGTCCGCTTGCAGCGGCGGTCGCCACTTCCATTTCCTCCTTCCGGAGTGGGCGCCGGCATCTACGGAGCGTGTACTGTGTACCAGGCTCCCCGTATCATGGGTCGTTGAATTTTCAAAGACCCGGGAAGCACGGTCCGTACTTAAGCTGCATTAGGCAAAGGGGGAAACTGAGGCTCGGGGAGGCCACCACTCCCCCAAGCTACCGGCCGATTCGCGTTGGAGCCACACGTGTGCGACGGGCACGGCCGCACACAGGGACTGCCACCAGCCTCACCGTCTCCGCAGGAAGGCAGTTCACGAGCCTGGCGGGCAGGCCAGCGTGGGACTGCCTCCCACGGTCGATCGGGGGCTCCCGGGTGACTCACAGCTGCGTCCCCTCCCCCGCCAGCCTGGGGTCTGGCCTCAGCCCCGCGGCTTGGTTCCCCCGGCTCCCGGGCCCGCGGTCCGGCTGACGCATCGCACCGCCTCCGCGCCGCCCACCGTGGAGGCGCGAAATGTCCCGGGCGCTGAGAGGCGTGGCGGCGCCACCTGGTGGCCGCACGAGGTCTCTGCTCCCGTAGCGCCGGAAGGGACAGAGGGGAGGGGTGAGACGAGGAGGGGTGAGGAGGGTGGGGCCTGGACGACAGTTGCAGCGTTTTCTCTACACAATGTTTTACGCGTGCAGCATATAACTTCAGAGATGCGATGGTTCAAAACAACCAAATAGACAGACTACTGCCCGGGTGTGCCTGTTTTTAAATTTTTTTTTTAAATTATGGTAAAATACATTTTGACCATTTGTAAAGGTACCATTCAGTGGCATTAAATACATCCACCGCGCTGTGTAATCGACACCACCACTATCTAGAATCCAAGACTCTTGCATCGCCTCCAACATGAACATGAACCCAGCCCCTGGCACCCACCATTCTTTGTGTGTCTGTGGATTTGCATATTCTAGACACTTCATACAAATGGAATCAGACAGTATGTGTCCTTCCGTGTCTGGCTTCTCTCACTGAGCACAATGTCCTCAAGGCTCATCTACGTTGCAGCAGCTGTCAGGATGTCCTTCCTTTTTTTCTTGTTTTACATTTTTTAAAGTGCCTCCCCCCCCCCCCCCCCCGTTTATTTATTTTGAGAGAGAGAGAGAGAGAGGTAGGGGCAGAGAGAAAGGGAGAGAGAAAGAGAATCCTAAGCAGGATCCACACTGTCAGGGTAGAGCCCGATGTGGGGCTGGAACTCACGAACCGAGAGATCATGACCTGAGCAGAAATGAAGAGTCGGACGCTTAACCGACCAGCCACCCAGGCTCAGGTCATGATCTCACAGTCCGTGGGTTCGAGCCCCGCGTTGGTCTCTGTGCTGACATCTCGGAGCCTGGAGCCTGCTTCGGATTCTGGGTCTCCCTCCCTCTCTGCCCCTCCCCCATTCACGCTCTGCCTCTCATAAATAAATAAACACGCAAGAATTTTTTTTATTTTTTTAAATCTTTTTGAACTAACTGAATTTAAAAGTTTGGAAAGAAAAAAGTTGTTTTTAATGAGATCCTTTGTCTCTAGACTTGAGAAACGTAACCGCTTCTTTTCAGTAACGTTGCATCCTATTGAAGTTACCTTTGATACATCCTTACTGGGTGCTTACTATGTGCCGAGCATTTTGTAAGCCGTCTCTTTGAGGGGTCACACCACCTTCACTGCCCACAAAGTGGCACTTTGTGGTTGTGCCGGGTTTACAGAGGAAGGACTAGAGACTCGGGAAGATGGAAAGACAGTGTTATTAGTTCAAGGGCACAGAGCTCAGAGTTCCCTGAGGATATTCCAGGAGACTCCAAATATTCCACAACCCCCGGGGTCAGGACTGGGGGGCCGGGGGTCAGGAAGCCGGACACGTTGCTAGGAGACAAGCGCCGTGAGTGACAAAGGATGAGTGGCTGTTTTCCTGGGGAAGACGGGGGGTTGGGGGGACCCTTTTAGTGTCCAGTTTAGTGGGGTTTTTGTATAGGACACGCTTGGGCACCCATCACCACTGGTCCAGGATGAGATAAATATTTTAACACTCAAGCGAACGCGCCCCAAATTCATGACGAACAGAATAGAAAAGCCTCCCATCAGGACAGGATAGATAACAGCGCCACACCAAGGCGACTGGAGCCCCAGCCCCAAGGAAAATCAGTATGACTGATCCTGCCTTGATTTAAAATTTTGAAGACTCACCCATTGAGGTTTTTTTTTTTTCATTTGTTTTACTTTGTTGAAAAACACTGCTTCATTTTGGATTTTTCATCAGGACCGGGTTTCTGCCTCACCCAAGTCCGGGCCCTGCTTGTTGGGACCCTGACTTTAAAACCCCTCTACACCCCAGGGGTGCTGGGTGGCTCAGTCGGTTAGGCCTCTGACTCTCAATTTCAGCTCAGGTCACGATCTCACGGTTCGTGAGTTCGAGCCCTGTGTTGGGTTCTGTGCTGACAGTGTGGAGCCTGTTTGGGATTCTCTCTCTCCCTCTTTCTCTTCTTCTCCCCTGCTTGTTCTCTCTCTCTCTCTCAAAAAATAAATAAATAAACTTAACCCCCCCCCCAACACACACACACACACACACACACACACACACACACACACACACACACAAACCTGGGAGACAGGGGTTGTTCCCGATGGATGAAGGACGAGCCCAAGGAGGTGGGATGGGGGTTGGCCTGCCCAGGGTGGGTGGATGGGGCTCCCTGCCAGCACAGAGAATGCCCCAGGTGGAGAAGCAGGACCGGGGAGGACAGCCTGCCCACCCCCCACGTCACTACAGAAGTATTAGGGACCAAATGTCTGTGTTCTTCTGCAGAAGCCCTGACCTCCAGTGGGACGTACTTGGAGGTGGGGCCCCTGGGAGGTGACTAAGGTCAGGTGAGCTCATGGGGTGGGGCCCCCCTGGGGTGGATTAGCGCCCTTATAAGGAGAGGAAGAGAGATGAGCACTTTCAACACAGATGAGGACACAGTGGAAAGGTGGAGGCTGCGGGCTGGGGAGGCCTCGCCCGGACTCACCCCTGCTGGCACCTTGATCTCAGACGTCCAGCCTCCAGGACTGTGAGGAATCAGTGACTGTGGCATAAGTCCCCCAGTCCGTGGTGTTTGGGTTATGGCAGCCCCAGCTGAGCAGGGGGAGGGGTGTGAGGGGTGGGGATGAGGAGAATGGGGACAGAGTCCCCGCCCAGCACGTGGGGGGGGAGGGGTGGGGTGTTTGACTGGGTTTGAATCCCAGCTTCCTTCCCGACCAGCCGTGTGAACGTGGGCACATCATTCCCTTGTTCCACTCCCGTGCCTCAGTTTCCCCCTTCTGCAAATGGAAATAATAGCCTTGTCTAGGATTGTTCTGTGCACCGAACGAGGCCATTCTGGTCCACACTCAGAGGAGGGCTCTGTGGGTAGCAACTGCCTCTGAATAGGGCTGCTTCCTGACTTGCGGGCATTGATTGGAGACCCGAGTCACGTGAAGAAGCCAGGCTCGGAGGCATGAAGGGAGAGGGCCTCCGACACAGCTTGTGCAAAGGTCCTGAGGTGGGGCCATAGCTGGCATCTCCACGGAGCCCCGAGGAGGCCCAGGTGGCAGGATGGTGAGCAGAGATAGTGAGGAGGTGTGGGGGGTTGAGGTTAGAAAGGTGGGTCCTGGGGGCTGCGGGTTGGGGCGTCTGGATGTGGCTCCGGCTGTGTCAGGAAGCCATTGGCAAGTGTGAAGCAGAAGAAAGGCCGGCCTCTGACATCATGTGGGTGTTTTTGCAGAGATGAACAAGATGGGATTCCTGTCCCTAAGGAGAAGCTTCCGGGTAGATATGAGTCATCATCTCCAGTTTGAGATGTTGTTAAGACAGGATGGGCCGGGAGGAGGTAAGGGTGACCCAGCAGGTGGGGGAGGTGACAGGAGCAAAGGTCATGGGGCCAGGAGCCCAGGCACACTTGGGAAAGAGATGGGGGGTGGTGAGCGGGCAGGTGGCTGGCACATCCTGCAGGGGGGTGGCTGAGGGGGGCTCTGCTCTGAGGTCACACTCGCCGGGTTCAGATCCCACCTCCACCCCCCTCACACACCGTGTGTCCTTGAGTTGGGGTCTTAAACTCCCTCAAACTCCCTCTTTTCATGGGAAAATCGGGCTGTTGACACGCGAGAAAGGATGGCCCAGACCGCACTTGGCACGTGGGAAATGTGTCTCCATACGCCTCCCCTGCTGAGGTTACCTGGAAATCCACGGAAGGCCACCCCTTCCCTCCTTGGACACCCACGCCCCCCGCCCCGGCCTCGCTGCAGTGCTCAGAGGGTCCCTCCCTCGGCTCCCCCTCCCAAAGTAACACACACGCCAGAAAACCTCCCGCTCACCTTTTCTGTTTTTTAAGTAGGCTTCACGTTCAGCGCCCCAACGCGGGGCTTGAACTCACGACCCTGAGATCACGGCTGAGATAGGCTCAGCAGGGCTGCTGAGCTGCTGTCCTTGGAATGCACCGGGCAGGGTCCTACCCCCAGGCCTTTGCTGGTTCCTCTCCCGGGAACACCCTCCTACCCCGTGTCATCTCCCCATTGTCCCCCTGCACCCCCATCTCAGCAGGGCTCCCTGCCCTCCCCCCCCCCCCGCAGCCTGAGATGTTTCACACCCCTGCCCCGCCACCTCGCACATTTCGTACTCACCCCTTGTTTCTTCTTAGCCTTTCACACCGTCTATGTGTCTTACCTCCCCCTCCTAGTTACCCCCCCGCCCCGTGCCCCTTATGGGAGCGTGGATGCCCCAGGGCGGGAGTTCCCAGCACACAGTAGGTGCTCAAAAAAGACGTGTTGGTTGAACGACTGAATGAGTCCGCTAACTAATGAAGGGACTGGTGAGATGTCACAACACTCTCAACTCCAGAACCACACATTTCTAGGCAATCGGGATGCTGAAATAAATGCGTTTCACGGGTACGAAAGGATACGGACCACCATCGACTTTCCATTGTTGACCGGAGGGTTCATGCCGCTTGGCTGGAGGACACGGTTCCCCGGAGGCTGCCCACGCTGCAGGCGCCGGCCGCGAGCCTGGGGGCCCGAGACGGCCCAGAGCCACCGAGGACTCGGAAAAGGGCCGGGTTTACAACAGCAGCACAGCGGTCTCCCATCTCCGGGGGCCGGACGACAAATCCCCACACGCCGGGCAGCTTAAAATGACAGGGATTTATTCTCTCCCAGTTCTGGAGGTCCAAGGTCAAGGCCGGGCTGGTTCCTTCTGGAAGTTCTGAAGGAGAGTCTGTTCCGGGCCCCTCCGGCAGAACCGGGACTCCTTGGTCCCACCTCTGCCTGGGTCTGGACCCGGCCTTCTCCCTGGGCGCCTCTGTCTTCACACAGACCTTAGGGCTGACCTTAATCCCAATGACCTCACCTGAATTTAACCAATAATTATATTATTATTCAACCAACCCTATTCCCAACCAGGTCCCATCGCTGGTTCCAAGTGGCCGTGAATTTTGGGGGGACACGTTCGCTCCAACACACAGTGAAGATTCAGGGCTCCCGGGCAGGAGGGGGGCACACGTACAGACAGGTCAGCCAGCAGGAGTGCAGGTGGGAAGTGGGAGGTGCCGTAGGGGTGCAGGAGGGGTCGGGTGGGGCTCACCCTCTCACCTCCCTGCCCTGCGGCATCTAACTCCTCAGCTCTGACTCCAAACCAGGCCTTGTGTCCATGCCTTCCTCACGGCCAGCGAGCCTGTCTCTAACATCCATGGGACCCAGAGCAAGTATTTGGGGGGGGGGGGGTGTCACAAAACCCTCATCCAAGGGTTCAAAGTCCATACACCGAGTGACAAACTGGGGCACAAACGTGTCCGTCCTGTCTGGACAGATGCTCTGATGGATTAGAGACGCTTGCCCTGGGACCGTGGGCAGGCTGCCTGCCTCACGCCCACCAGGGCGGTTACAATAAAGACACAGATTCTAACAAATGTCGGCAGGAGGTGGACACGTTGGAACCCTCACGCGCGGCTGGCGGGAGGGTAAAACGGTGCAGCCGCTGTGGAAGAGTCTGGCGGTTCCTCCAAAGGGTGAACGCAGAGTTTCCATCTGACCTGGCAAGTCCAGCCAAACCCTGATCCGGGAATGCTAATGGCAGCGATGTTCATAATTTCCCAGATGTGGAATCAACCCCAATGTCCATCAGCTGATGGTGGGTGAGAGAGATGTAGTTCATCCCCACGACGGAATTCATTCACCTGCTAGCAAGAGCGAGGCGCCCACCCCCGCCGCCCCGCGGATGGACCCCTAGCACATGACGCCCAGGGAGGGAACCAGACCTGAGAGGCCACACAGGGTGTGAGTCCGCGTGTGTGAAACGTCCAGAATGGGCCCATCCACGGACGGGAAGGGGGCTCTCGTGGGGGGCGGGGGAGGGCAGGGGGAGTGACAACCTGTGGGGACGGGGCTTCTTTTTGGGGAGAGGGAATGTTCTAAAGTTGACTGTGTTGGGGGACGCACCATGCTGTGGACATAGTAAAACCCACTGAAATGCACACTTTAGGGGGTGAACTGTTTGGTATGTGAATTACATGTCAATTAAGTTGTTAGGAAAAAAAAGAAGGTTGCAATTCTTGGACATCCCTCCCATTGGCGCATCCCGGTTCCCCTCTCCTCCCTCACATCTGGGTTGCACCTGGTCCTAAAATTCAAGAGGCCTGGAGCTTCTGTCTCTGGCTCCCAGGGAGCCCTGAGACACCACGTAAGAAGTTCCACTGTGCTGCAGCCACAGGCACGCGGGACCACACAGAGGGGAGAGGGGCTCGCTGAGGCACCAGGCCAAGCACAGAAGCATCTGGGAGCCCCCACCCCGGCCCACCTGCAAGTCAGATGCCGCCCCGTGACCCCTGTCAAGCCCACCCCACCAGGGACGGAAGAACCACCCAGCTGAGCCACATTCCCGACCCACACGTTGGGATAAAATTTGGGGATGGTTTGTGACACAGGGATAGACCAGAACTCAAACCTTCCGAACTTCCTGGCAAGCCCGCTTCACGTTTAGAATTCTGGGATTCCTTGCGGTTCTGCCCCGGAGGCTGCAATGTGGGGAGAGCCGGCCCTGTGTCCAGGCCGCCCGCCGTGGCTTGCTCTCTCCCTGGGGTTTGTTCTCTTCGATAAGGTCCTGGCCTGGACCAGGTGGCATCTCAGCTCACAAATCCACCCCCCCCCCCACACACACAACTTCAAAAACCAGCCGCCCTTCGCCACCTGAGTCCGGGCAGCACACACACTGGGTCCCAGAGTGCCTTTGAGAGGACAGGCCAGAGAGGGAGGTCGGCCCAAGTGTTGGAGACAGGTGAGTCCTGAGATCTGGGTGCTGGAGTGAGGTCTAGAAAAGGAGGTGTAGGGAGAAGCCCACAAAGGGAGACGGACTAGGTCCAAGTGCAGCAGCGACCCCCGCCCAGGCCACTACAGTCCCTCCCCTGGGTGACCTTCCCAGAATTCTCTTCAACCTGTGCTGGCTGGTAGCAGCTGCGTGTGGCTACTGAGCCCTTAAAACAGGGTTAGCATTGGGGCGCCGGGGTGGCTCAGTCTGGGGGGCTTGAACCCATGAACTGGGAGATCATGACCTGAGCCTAAATCAAGAGTCAGATGCTCAGCTGACTGAGCCACCCAGGTGTCCCTAAAGTCTCATTTAAAAAAAAAAATTGTTTTTGGTAAAGTTTATTTATTTTGAGAGAGAGCACGCTCGCAGGAGGGGCAGAGAGAGAGAGGGAGAGAGAGAATTCCATTCTTTGCACGATCTTCTGTTGGGGAGAGCTTTCTGTGGATGGGTGTCCCCGGGGCACATTCAAATTTACTGCTGTGTAAAATTCCACGGTGTGTATTTACATGAAGGTGTGGGTCCGTTGCCTGAGGGATATTTGGGCTGTTTTGGTTTTTGATTCCCTGTTACAACAAATGGCGAGGGTTTCAAAACCCAAATGAGATCCTCTGTTATGTGATGAGGAACTGAGACAGCCCTTGGACCACAGCTGGCCAGAACCTGAGACCCTCAGCCCAACTGCCTGCAAGGACGTGAACCCTTCCATCAACAGTGTGAAGGCGGCACCTGGGTGGTTCAGTCGGCTGAGCATCCGACTTCGGCTCAGGTTGTGATCTCGCGGCTCGTGGGTTGGAGCCCCGCGTCGGGCTCTGTGCTGACAGCTCAGGGCCTGGAGCCTGCTTCGGATTCTGTGTCTCCCTCCCTCTCTGCCCCTCCCCAGCTCATGCTCTGTCTCTATCTCAAAAATAAACATTAAAAAAAAAAAAAGTGAGTGAACTTGAAGTGAACTTTTGTGAAGCCTTGGCCAGATGTGCAGCTAAGCCCCACCCAGATTCTGGAGCCACGGAAACTGAGAGAAAAAGATGGGAGTTGCTTTAAGCCACTACATTTAGGGCTATTTGTTACACGGTGATAGATAACTAATACACTAACATCATATCCTATATTTGCTTAAAAGCGGAAAGTCAAAGAAACATAAAGATGGCTGCACTAATGCTTCCACAAAGCTTGATTTTATTTTATTTTTAAGTTTTATTTTTTTAATGTTTTTTGAGAGAGAGGGAGAGCACGAGAATGCAGCAGGGGAGGGGCAGAGAGTCCCAAGCAGGCTCTGTGCTGTCAGCGCAGAGCCTGACGCGGGGCTCAAACCCACAAGCCAGGAGACCCTGCCCTGAGCTGAAGTTGGATGCTTAACTGACTGAGCCCCCCCAGGCGCCCTGAAGAAGTTGGATTTTATTTTATTTTATTTTATTTTTCAACGTTTATTTATTTTGGGACAGAGAGAGACAGAGCATGAACGGGGGAGGGGCAGAGAGAGAGGGAGACACAGAATCGGAAACAGGCTCCAGGCTCCGAGCCGTCAGCCCAGAGCCTGACGCGGGGCTCGAACTCACGGACCGCGAGATCGTGACCTGGCTGAAGTCGGACGCGTAACCGACTGCGCCACCCAGGCGCCCCTCTTTTTTTTTTTTTAAATGTTCATTTATTTTTGAGAGAGAGACAGAGCATGAGTGGGGGAGGGGCAGAGAGAGAGGGAGACACAGAATCGGAAACAGGCTCCAGGCTCTGAGCCATCAGCCCAGAGCCCGACGCGGGGCTCGAACTCACGGACCGCGAGATCGTGACCTGAGCTGAAGTCGGACGCTTAACCGACTGCGCCACCCAGGCGCCCCAAGAAGTTGGATTTTAAAGTACTCTTTTTCCCAGGGCACCTGGGGGGCTCTTTATCCCCAAATCTGTCCTCGGGCTACTGGTTTGGGTGAGAACACCCCTCCATGCCCAGAGGCAGCGCTGGGGGGGTCCCTGTCCGTGGAAGGCTTTCTCCCCACAGTTGACAGGGTGGATCCCCTCCTTCTCTCGGAGTCCTTGCTCAAACGTCAGCTTCGCTAGCACGAGGCCCAGCCTTTAAGGAGCGCCCCCCCCTACTTAAAAATGCAACCCCCCTGGGGCGCCTGGGGGGCACAGTGGGTTAAGCCTCCAGCTCTGGATTTCGGCTCAGGTCATGATCTGAGGTTCCTAGGATCGACCCCCACATCAGGCTCCGCATGACGTGGAGGGGCCTGCTTGGGGGTCTCTCTGACCCTCCCCCGCTCTCTTAAAATAAATAAACTTAAAAATAAATGCAACCCCCTATCCACATGCTCCCAAGCCCCTTCACCCTGCTGTGTTCCCCCCGCAGGCCCTGTCTTCCAGCTCCGCCCAGGTCAGCTGCCCCAGAGCCGGGATCCTCCTCTGGGTCCCCGATGCAGCCCCCGTGCCCGGCACAGGGGAGACGTTCAGTGAGTCTTTGGTGGTGTCTCCAGCGCATTCCGCGCCTGTGAGGAACGGCAGCCTGCACCCAGATTCCATCTGGGGTCACCCGTCTGCAGCCCTCCAGCCTCCCGAATTCTGCCTCTGTATTCCAGGGTCAGCCTGCAGGCTCTGGGGTCTGGGCTCCCGAATCTGCACTCCCCGCCAGGCCCCGGAACCCAGGATCCAGGCTCGTGAGCCGGGCCCGCAGCCAGCGGCGTCCGTTGGACTGAGGTTTTGAAAAATCGGGCGCCAAACGGAGCGCGAAGCCCGGGGCGCGGAGGGGACGACTGGGGGAGGGGTGGGCGCGCTGGGCGGTCCCGGGCTCGGCCCCTCCCACCCCTACCGGGACCCCCTGCCTCCAAGGCAGACAGCCGAGCACTCTCTGCGCGCGCTCCTGGGTTCGAGTCCCGCCTCCGCGTCGCCCCTGCTAGGGGGTCCCGTGCCTTAGTGTCCCGTGCGGGCCAGGGGTCCGGAGCGCAGCCTGCGGAGGGGGCGGGGTGCGTCCGCAGCTGTCGCCGCCCCGCCCGCCCAGCGCCAAAATTTGAAAACTGCCGAAGCCTCTCCAACCGCGCGGGGAAGTGGGGACGTCCCGGGCCCCACCCACGGGGAGCGCAGGGCTTTCTGGGACTTGGAGTCCAGCCCGCGGGGGTCCCGCGTCGGGGGGTGCTCCGGACCCCGAGCCCCGCCCAGCTCTGAGAGGTCAGGGCGTGTGGCAGGGACCCGACCCCGTTTCACAGACGGGAAGGCTGAGGCCAGGCCAGCCCGACAGCCAGCAGGGCAGTGGCACCCTGGCCTGGGAGAGACCAGGAGGCGGATGGGACATCCCCGCGTCGGGAGGGGTGACAGCGGTTCACGGTGCGCCGGACCCTGCGGGGCCCTGATTTGCAGGCGCTGGGGGTCAGGTCGCTGACCTGTGGCTCTGGGCGCTGGTCCAGTTGCTTTGATGAGGAGGGGGTGGCAGCTCAGTCTGGGGGTGGAGCGCTGGAAAGGTGACCCCATGCCACCCTCAAACCTCAGTCCTTTCCTTCCCCTCTGGCCCTGCCGCCTGGAGTATCACCTACCTTCCCTCTGCTTTAAATGCCCTCACATTCTACCAACTGTCTGTTGTATTTGATGGCCCACGGTTAGCAGGTGCAGACGACAGTATCAGGTTTAAAGCACAAGGTAACGTTTGAGAAGACAGCAGAGTGACAGTGTAGCTGGGGACCTGCTCCTGCCTGGGTGTTCAAGACAGGTGAGCACGCAGGGGAGACCTCCTGGCCTCCTCAGAAGGCTGGAAGAGGAATCACATTCTCAACGTGCCACTGGCCGGGCTCCCTGAAGGAAGCTGTTTAAGCCACAGTCCCCAAGGTGGGACGGATGGGAAGGAGGGGTTCTCCAGGCAGAAAGAGCACCTGGCAAGGTCCAGGGTACGGGCAAGGAAGTGATCCTAACTGGGGGTGATTTTGCCTCGGAGGTGACACGTGGAAATGTGTAGACATTTTGGTCTTAGGGACTGGAGTGAGGGAGTGGTGCTCCTGGCTTCAAGGGGAGCGGTGGGGAGCCCGGAGATGTTCCTCCACGTCCCACCCCCACAGAGCAGGATGCGGCCAAAGGTCCAGGCTCCAAGACCCCGCTCTATAGAGGCCCCTCTTGTGGACATTTTATACAAGTGGAATCATAGACTGTGTGGCCTTTTGTGCCTGGCTTCTTTCCCCGAGGGGTGTGTGTGCGTGTGTGTAATATTGCGATGTAATTGACATATTACATTGTATTAGTTTCAGGTGTACAACCTAATGATTCGATCTTTGTGTGCATTGTTGAAATGACCTCAGTGGGTCTAGTTAGCAACCATTGCCGTACATAGTTACAATTCTTTTTCTTGTGGTGAACACTTAGCAACTTCAAATATGCAATAGAGTGTTATTAACTACAGTCACCATGCTGTACATTACATCCCCAGAACTTATTCATCTTATAACGTGAAATTTGTGCCTTTTGACCACGTTCACCTACTTTGCTCACCTCCCACCTCTCCACTGCAACCACCCCCAACTTGTTCTCTGTATCTATGAGCTCAGTTACTTTTTTTAAGTTAATGTACTATTTTTTTTTTTTAAGTAATCTCCACACCCAAAGTGGAACTCGAACTCACGACCCTGAGATCAAGAGTCGCAGACTCCACCGAGTGAGCAGGCCAGGCACCCCTGTGAGCTGTTATTTTATTTTATTTTTATTTTATTATTTCATTTTATTTTAATTGTACAGGTAAGTGACATCACTGAGCATATTTTTCGGGTTCCTTCACCTTTCATTTTAATAGGACTCCAAAGAAGTAGGTAGGCTATGCAAGTGTGGAAACTGGGCATTGGCGGGAAAGCCGGTGTCTCTCGGTGTCGAGCTGGGAGTTTTGGGCGGGCGGCTTGGCTAACGGATTATGGTTTATGGACAGCCAAGGACGGAGCGGGAACCCGAGCGGGAGGCGGGCCGGCCTAGCCCGCGCAGGAAACTACAGCTCCCGGCGTGCCCCGCGAAGCCCCGACGGACTACAAGTCCCAGGCTACTCCGCGGCGGCGGGCGCCGGGCGCCATCTTGGTCGGCGGCGCGGATTGAATGAGCCCGCCGAGCCGCGGCCGCCGTTCCGAGCCGCGCGGGCCCCGAGCCGTCGCCGCCGCCGCCGCCGCCGCCGCCGCCATGGGCACGCCGCTGCCCGGCCGCGCGGGCGGACCCGCCACGCCGCTGTCGCCCACGCGCTTGTCGCGGCTGCAGGAGAAGGAGGAGCTGCGCGAGCTCAATGACCGCCTGGCGCACTACATCGACCGCGTCCGCGCGCTCGAGCTCGAGAACGACCGGCTCCTGCTCAAGATCTCCGAGAGGGAGGAGGTGACCACGCGCGAGGTGGGCGCGGAGCGGGGGCTCCGGCCTCCGAGGGTTCCGGGGGGTTCCCCTGCGCGGGAGTGACACTGGGCAGGCCCCGCCCACCGGGGGGGGGTTCCCCGGGGCTTCGGGGGGACCCCCTAGGGTCGCACGCTGGGGTGGGCATCGGCCTCCGAGGGTACCTGGGGGGCTTCGGGGATCCCCGCGAGTGAGGTTTGGAGGCCAGGTGGGCCCTGACCACCGAGGGGTCCTCAGGGGTTTCTCGGGGAATCTGTGAGCGAGGGGTGCACACTGGGCCAGGCCCCGCACACCGAGGGGGATTCTCAGGTTTTTCGGAGGACCTGTGAGCAAGGGGTGCACACTGGGGCAGGCCCCGCCCACCGAGGGGGATCCTCAGATTTCGGGGGACCCGTGAGCAAGGCGTGCATCCTGGGACAGGCCCCGCCCACCGAGGGCTCCCAGGGAATTTTGGGGGGACCTGTGAGCGGGTGTTGCATACTGGGGCGGGCCCCGTCCGCCGAAGCGCCCGCAGGGGGTTTCGGGTGTCTCCCAAGTGAGGCGTGCAGTCTGGGGCAGACCGTGCTCTGAGGGACCCCCAGGGCATCTTGGGGTCCTCTGTACGACTGGTGGATATGGGACAGCCCAGAGCGCTGAGTGATCTCGGAGAAGATCTGGGGATCCCCTGACTGAGAGGGTGTGAGCCAGAGTAAGCCACGCCCCTAAGAGAGTTGTGGGGATGCGTTAGTCTGTTCTGGTGTCCTGGGAGAAAATTTGGTGGGGTTCTCTGGTCTCTGAGGAGACTGGGAGTTCAGGCTGTCTGATGGGGCCCTGAGGAGGGGTGGAGGGTCTCATGGGTGCGGGTGGGGTCCCTGGGGCGAGTCACGTGGTCTTTTCTCGGTAGAACTCTGCAGAAGTGATGAACTCTGGGGAGTTCAGGGACTGGGGAGGTGGTTAGCTGTAGGCTTCGTCTCCTACCCGCACCTGGGGTGGGAGGGCGTCCTAGGGGAGGGGGCCTGATGTGTTAGGGATCCGACGGGAAATTTGAGAGGTCCTCGGTTGGGCCCTGGGGAGCCCTGTTTGCAGATGGGCTGGAGCCTGGTAGGCTCCACCCCTGAGTGAATGAGAGGGGATGGGGAGACAGCTGGTCTCGGGGACCCACTAGGAAGTTTTGGGTTCCAGGTGAGCCCCAGGGTTTCACAGACTGAGGGGCTGGGTAAACCCTCCCCCAAGGGGATGTGAGAGCCAGATGTCTGGGGGTCCTGGGTGGGTTCTTGGTGGGGACTGCGGCTCCCACCCAACTATCCCCCAACCCTCATTGGCCCCAGGCTCTTTTCTCGTTTAGCCGGCCCCCTGAAACCCACGTAGGGGTCCTCTGAGTATGGGTTGGGGTGACAGGGGTGCTCACCTTGCGGTCCCCCCTGAGGGCCGCTAGGAGAGCCAGGTCCTGAAGCCATGGCGTCCCTAGCCTGACAGTGGACCATGTGACAGAGTTGTGGGAGGACAGCAGCTAGGGGGTCATTTCTGGGAGCCACTCACTTGCCCTTCGTGTGACCCTGGGCAAGTCACTTACCCTCTCGGGGTCTCGGTTCCTCTTCTGTAAAGTGGAAATACCAATAGCCACCTTTTGTGCCAGCTGGTGGGCCCTGGGAGCTGGTACTGGCTTCGTGGAATAAAGGGCAGGCGCTCAGGGGAAGTGCCCTGTGGCTTCGTTGCCCCTGTGTAATCGTGGCCTTAGTGGCTCAGAAAGCGGCTTGGGCGACGGGGAGGAAGAAGCGTCCTTGGCGGGGGGGGCTGTTGCTCGGAACTGGATTCAAACCCAGATCCAAACTGCTTTGAGTCTGTGTGACCAGGGGGCAGGTCATTTATGCCGTGGGGCTAGAATTGTCCGGTCCCAAGCGTGGCCACCTGCCTCAGCGGTGCTCGTGTCCTCAGGATGTGGACCTCCAGCTCCCACCTGCAGGTTGGTCAGGACGCCACGGGACCTGGCTTCTGGTCTTTCCCCTGGCCTCGGTTGTCCCACCGACAGACAGAATAAATGGCGAACAGACCTTTGGGGGCCATGAGCCTGGTGGGCGGAGCGGAAGTGGGTGCTGTCCCTGGAGTGCACACAGGTGGGGCCAGGGAGCTGTATCCGGGCCCTGTCTGTCTGTCTGTCTGGGCAGTGGCCTTAACTTACTTCTCAGGGGTGAGGCTTGCTCCTGGGAACAAGGTGAGTGGTGCCTCGGGCGATAAGCCTGCCCCACCGTGACCTTGAGGGCTGTGCACAGGCTCCAGGGGTGAGGGGTGGGCTCCCAGGATAAATGGGGGATAAACGCCCCTCTTAACTGGGCAGTGGAGGGAGCTGGTGACCTGCGGAGGGATGGGGAAGGTGGTCACATGGGCCCTTCAGAGGGAGTGACCTGGAAGTGGCCTTGGGCTACAGTGGGGCCCAGGCTTGACTGCTGAGTTGGGCAGAAGCAGAGGGGGCTGGAGAGGTGGCTCGGGTGGGAGGGCCATGGGCCAAGCAGCGTCTATTTTACCTGCGCGGAAGCTTCGCACCTGGATGGAGACTGCCCGACACAGAATGATGTCTGGGGACGCTAGTGGTCCTCACGCTGGGGGTGCTCCTGGCATCGGGTGGCTGGGGAGAGGGGTGTGCTCAGCCCCCACAGTGCCCAGGATGGCCTTGCCCCAGAGGATGATCCCGCCCCAATGCCAAGAGGAGAAACCACTTGAGGAGCCCTTTGAAGATGCCTTTTAAACTGTTCTGAGCGTGTCACACGCTTGTCATAAAATCCAGACAGTGGAACTGCACGAAGTAAAACCACAGCTTCACCCGTTTTGAGTCCTGCCCGCAGGCTCGCTCTGACACGTGGGGCGGGTAGTGCACTGCTTAATAGCCATGTCCTCGGATCACTAGAAGGTTTCTGGAAAGGCTGGGGGGGCCGGATTCTGTTGGAGAGAGATCTGGGTGCGGGCGGGGAGGGAAGGGGCCCGGGAGGGAGGGGCAGTTCTCCAAGGAGCCTCCCCTTGGGGTGTTAGGTTCCTCCAGCCTTCAGTTTCTTTTCCCTTACCTGCCCAGGTGTCCTGTTCCTCCTGGGGGGGGGGGGGGCGGGGCGGGACTCCCTCAGGTGGACCCAGGGAGCAGGGGCTGGGCAGGGCGAGCTGGGTGGGAGAGTAGCACTTGGGGCTGCCTGCGTTAGGGGATTGTGGGACTGTGGTTCTCAGCCGGGAAGTCGTCCCCCAGAGACACAGGGACAGGAAAAGGCCACCTCGGGTTAACGTGCGCCCCCCCCCCCCCCACACCCCCTCTGCCCAACACATGCGAGCACATTTGCTCACTCCTGGCACTTGCAGAATGCCATGAAAGAGCGAACAATAGGCCCAGCCATTGGTCTCCGGCTGCTGTGCCCGCAGTGCCTCACAGGTGCAGGGAAGCAGGGCCTGCCAGGGGAGCACCTGTTAGTGGTCTGAGGAAAAGGAGTCTGGGAGCTTGTCCCCTACAAGAAGTTTCCAGGTTGCCCCGCTGCTGTGGAGCCGGGTCCGCGCTTTAGCTCTGCGGGCTGGAAGTCTCCGTCGGGGCTGCTCGACTCCGAGGCTGCGGTGGAGCGCTGCCGCAGACACCGTGTGAAGGAGCGGGCCAGGCCGCGTGCCCGTGAAACTTCATTCGTACACGCTGAAATCAGAATTCCTGGGATTTCCCTCCCCGTGTCGCAAAATCTCTTTTTCTTTTCTTTTCTTTTCCCCCCCTCGGCCATTTAAAGATGCAAAAACTATTCGGGGCTTGCAGGCTGGACGAAGACAGGTGGCGTGGTGGAAATTGGCGCGTGGGCCCGAGTTTGCAGACCCGGCTGTAGTAAGTGCCTTGTCGAGACCAAAGGGACACCAGCCGCACGCGGGCACACGCAGGGACCTGAGTCACACTGCAAGAGCTTGGTGTTGTGCTTTTGGTTTTCTTTTTGTATTTTTCAACGTTTTTTTTTTTTTGTTTTTTGTTTTTTTTTTTTATTTATTTTGGGACAGAGAGAGACAGAGCATGAACAGGGGAGGGGCAGAGAGAGAGGGAGACACAGAATCAGAAACAGGCTCCAGGCTCCGAGCCATCAGCCCAGAGCCTGACGCGGGGCTCGAACTCACGGACCGCGAGATCGTGACCTGGCTGAAGTCGGACGCTTAACCGACTGCGCCACCCAGGCGCCCCTTCTTTTTGTATTTTTAAGTAATCTCTGTAACCGTGGGGCTCGAACTCACCACCCTGAGATCGAGAGCCGAATGCTTTAGTGACGGAGCCAGCCGGGCGCCCCAGAACTTGGTACTTTAAAATTTTTTTTTTTTTTCAACGTTTTTTTAAATTTATTTTTGGGATAGAGAGAGACAGAGCATGAACGGGGGAGGGGCAGAGAGAGAGGGAGACACAGAATCGGAAACAGGCTCCAGCCTCCGAGCCATCAGCCCAGAGCCCGACGCGGGGCTCGAACTCAGGGACCGCGAGATCGTGACCTGGCCGAAGTCGGACGCTCAACCGACTGCGCCACCCAGGCGCCCCAGAACTTGGTACTTTAAACAGGCCACTTGAGGTGGTTGTGACGCTTCGGGCACAGAATCCGGCGGGGGGGGGGGGGTGCCAAAAATCTCAATCGTGAAGACAAGCGATAGGGTGTATTTTTACTGACTCAACCTGATGTTTTAGGCCAGTTTTAGATGTAGAGAAAAACAGCATGGCTAGCGCAGGGTTCCCACAGAGCCCAGCCCCGTTCCCCTTCGTGTTATGTTTGTCACCGCGATGTCACCACTTTTGACGTCACGTTGACCTCGTTGACTAACACCCATACTTTATTTGTGGGTCCTCAGTCTCCCCTGACCCCTCTGCCCCAGGACCCCCTGGGGACCCCACATGGCATCCAGGGGTCCTGTCTCCTCGGGCCCCTCTGGACCGAGACGGTTCCTGAGACTTCCCTCGTGTGCATGCCCTGGGCCGCCGTGAGGAGTGCCGGTCAGGAATTCGTAAGACGTCTGTCCAGTGGGGTGTGCCTCCTGTTTCCTCGTGGTCAGGCTGGGGCAGTGCGACAAGTAATATTTTCACGGACTGTTCAAGAAACTAAAACTTGTAGGACGCCTGGCTGGCTCACTCGGTGGAGCACGTGTCTCCTGATCTTGGAGTCGTGAGTCCGAGCCCCACGTTGGGGGTAGAGTTTACTCCAAAAAAATTTTTTTTAGCTAGCACAAAAATCTCGCTGTGAATGAAATATCGAAAACTTAAATACGGTGTCATAGCTGCTGGCTTCTCCTGCCCTGTGCCCTGACCAGGCTCCGTACTGAGGTCGCTTTAGTGACCGTCGTGTTGGTCACTGTTCGTCCCAGGACCCCCTGCCTGCGTGTGCCCCTCCCTCAGGCTCAGGAGAGTTCTAGAAGGTGAGATGGCAGGCGGCGAGCAAAGACACACATGTAAACCCAGGTGCCCATCTGCCTGTGCAGAGAGGAGCCACTCTGTGAACTGAGCTTTATTCCAGAAGCCAGTTCCCAGAGTTGGAGGCATCGGGTGTGGCCAGAGGTGACCACCTCTGTGGGAGGGAGGGCGGGCCCTTGCTGCTGGGGGTGCAGGAGGGAGAAGCTGGCTTCGTCTCCACTCCCCGTATCGCGTGTCCTGACCTTGGAGCTGCGCCCGGCAGACCGGCCCTGCACCTGGCAGGTCAGGAGACCACAGCTCCCTGCTCCCTGTCTGGGAAGTGGGCCTGGGAGCCCGGATCCCGTCTTACCTGTGGGACGAGATGACTGGGAGCTGCCGGGTTGAGGCACAGGGTGCCCGGGCCAGTGGGGGTGGTGCGGGGGGTCTCAGACTGGATGTTAAAACCCCAGCTCTTGGGGCGCCTGGCTGGCTCCGTCGGTGGAGCGTACAACTCTTGGTCTCCAGGTTGTGCGTTCAAGCCCCGTGTTGGGTGTAGAGATTACTTAAATAAAACTTCAAAAACACTTTAAAAAAAACAAACAAACCATCTTTTCTGAAAAGCACCACCTCCTGGAGGCTCCTTGGCCCCTGGGCGAGCCGGGATGGTCATGGCCCTAGCACACGGCAGGTTCCACGGCTCCTCTGCCCAGGGGCCTTTCCTGTGGACGGGTGGGGTCCCAGCCGCGCCCCGGACACACACCCGCGCGGGCACCTTCTAGCTCCACAGCGATGGCTGTGCGTGTCGTCCCGCGGCCCCGTCTTCAGCCGCTTTACTGAGCTGGAATTCCCGTCTCCCACCGCTCACCCAGTCACACTCTACACCTCCGTGCTTTTAGCACTTTCAGAATGGTGCAGCCTTCACCTCCGTCCAACTCCAGAACATTCCATCTCCCCAGAGGGAACCCCATCACCCCCAGCCCCCAGCTCCTAGCCCCCACGAGCCCCCCTCCTGGGGAGGCTCCTGTGGAGGAGCCCGTTCTGGACGTTTCACACACGTGGGCTCACACCCCGCGTGGCCTCTCGTGTCCGGTTTCCTCCCTGAGCGTCGTGTGTTCGGGGTCCGTCCACGGGGCGGCGGGGGCGGGCGCCTCGCTCCTGCTTGAGGCCAAGTGAGTGGGTGGGGTGCCGTGTGTGTTCGTCCACGGATGGCCCTGTGGGTCGTGTCCACTCTGTGGCTGTTGTGGATCATGCTGCTGTGAACACGCACCCGGGTTTGTGTAGACGCGTGTGTCACTGCTTCTGGGCAGACAGATACTCAGCCGTGGAATTGGCGGGTTACAGGTGAGTCTGCTAACCCGTCCGAGGGGGCGCCCCGCGGTCTTCTGCAGCGGCTGCCCGACTTTCCATTCCCCCTGCCGTGCATGGAGGGCCCCATTTCTCTGTGTTGCCAGCATTTGTTGTCCTTTGTCTTTTCGACCCCAGCCGTCCTAGAGGGTGGAGGGGATACCTCAGTGTCCTATTGGGTTCCAGATATCCGTGAACACATGTGCGTGGTCCTGGGCACGTAGACATGGGGGAGGCTGGGGGCAAGAAGGCCACGAGAAGCGAGCCGTGTGCCCAGCTGGTGGGTGACCTGGGCAGGGGACGGGCCACAAGGGCGGGTGGTACCGGCTGGGGTGGCCCTGGGCTAGCGGGGCCGAACTGGGTGCGGAAGCCTCCGCTGTCCCTACGAGCTCCGTCTGGCCCGGGGGGGTGTGGGGAGCCTGCGCGGCGGGGAAGAGGCTTCTCTTTGACCTGGGCCTTGCCGAACCCCCTCAGGTGAGCGGCCTCAAGACGCTGTACGAGTCGGAGCTGGCCGACGCCCGCAGGGTGCTGGACGAGACGGCCCGAGAGCGGGCCCGGCTGCAGATCGAGCTGGGGAAGGTGAAGGCCGAGCTGGAAGAGACGAACAAAAGGTAGGTGTGTGGCTGGCGTTTGCCACCCTCGTTCTGGGCTGCGTCCCCGGGACCGGCTCTGTGGCCTCGGCCTCCAGACGCCCCTTCCCAGCATCATGCAGCCCAGGGGAGATTCCTTTTTTTTTTTTTTTCTTTTCAGAAGTTTATTTATTTTGAGAGAGTGGGAGGAGCAGAGAGACGGGGAGAGAGAGAATCCCAGACAGGCTCCGCACTGTCAGCACAGAGCTCGATGCAGGGCTCGATCTCCCCGACTGTGAGATCATGATCTGAGCGATGGCAAGAGTTGGATGCTCATCCGACTGAGCCCCCCAGGCGCCCCTTCCCCAGGCAGATTTCAAACCCGAGCAGCTCTCCTGAAGCGGAGTCTGTAGGGAGCTGTCAGCACGGGGCCCCTGTGGTCCCAGGGGGAAGGATGCGCCAGAGCCCAGCCTCCCTTCTCTGCCCTGGACTTGGGAACCACTGTTGTGTCACGGGTCCCCAGGGACCTTGCCGCCCACCTCACGTGTGCGCAGTGGCCCTCGTCCTCCACGGCACCTGTCGGGTGCCCGCCCCGGGAAACTCGGTCCGCTTCCGTCCCCCCACTGGAGCACCTCAGCCACCATACAGGCCGCGTGGGGGAGGCAGCCTTCAGGCTGTGGGCTTTTCTCTTCAAAAGCACACACTGTGGCCACTTTTGAGTGAAAGGGCCGCACGGGAAACGAGCAGAACCAAGTTGTGCGGGTGTGGACAGCAGCAGGACGGAGTACTTGATTGGGGACACCGTGCGCCACAGCAGGCAGTCAGATGTGACCCGCTGTAAGCCTCACGCCCGCCAGGGCCCGACCGTCACGGTCTCCAGTCCGGACGGGCAAACTGTGGCAGGGGCCGGGCTTATCCAGCGTCCCTCAGCTTGGTGGTCACTGGGACCGAGGCCTGGTGCCTGTGTCCCTGCCCACAGCCCCAGCCGCCACCCGAGTCACCGTTGCATTTGCGGGAATTTTTCCTTCCTATTTTTTAAATAGAGTTTTGGGTTTTTTTTTTTTAAGGCAGTTTTACGTTTATAGGAGAACGAGTGGGTGGTACAGAGTTTCCAAAATCCCCCTCCGGTTTCCCCGTTATAAACACCTTTTTCACCTTCCATTAATGAGCGGGCTAGGCTGTTGTAACGGACGAGGCAACACCAATACGTTATCGTTGACTGAGGCCCACAGCTGACGTTAGGGCTCACTCTCGCGGGGGTTCCCCCGTGAGTTCGCACAAACGCATCGTGAGAACGTATCTGCCCCTATACCATCGTAGTCCCACTGGCCCTCACAGTCTCGTGCTCTGTCCGTCCCTCCCTCCCTCTCTCTGCTCACCCCGCGTCTCCCCTCCCTTCACTGCCTCCATGGTTCTGCCTTTTCCAGAATGTCCTAGACTTGGAACCACACTGTGCGTGTGGCCCCCTCAGCCTGGCTTCTGTCGCTGAGTGATGGGCACCTGTGGTTCCTCGGTGGACTAGATCCGCTGGAGCAGAACAGAGAGCCCAGACACGGGTCCACGCTGCGCGGTCACCCGGTCTTTGGCCAAGGAGCAAAGGCAAGTCCTGCTTTTGTAAAAGGCCAGGTGGACTGTGTGGGCCATCCGTTTGGTCGGTTTTTTTCATTAAAAAGTGATCCTGGAGAAGATTGAGGGGATTCCAGAGTCAGCACCACCCGGACCCCAGCCTCTCTCTCTCTCGTGTCGGTGTGGAGTCCGGAACTCTCCAGACGCTCCTTGTCTGGGCCAGAAGTCTTGGTTTTTTTCCCCCACTATCGGTCACAGATGCTCGCTGTCAAGAAAGTGGAAAATGCAAGATAGTTTGAAGAGAAGCAGCACACGTGGCCCCAGCCTTCGCCCAGAGTCGCCTCAGTGGGCCTGCCACGTTTCTGTCCCACGGGTCTTTTCTGTGTGGCCTCAGGCAACTCCACAAATTGGCGACTCCTGAGGGCAATGGGGGGCGCGTCTCTCGCGGACGTCCCCCGAGTCATGAGATGCCCCTGTGCCGGGGCTCTGTCCTGGCTGCTGGGATCTCCCCACGTCTGGGCTGCTTCACCAATGATGCCGGGGCTGTGCACTGCCAGCCCCATTGTTCTGTGACCGCCTCCACGGGTGACAGCTGCGGGGTGGGGGTGGGGGCAGATAGGACAAGAAGAATGGGGAACGCTGCTAAGTGTCTGGGCCGGAACTTTCCCGTAAGGCCCCTACTCCAGAAGGAAGCCTTCCTGTGCTTGCGGGCCCCTGGATGCCTCTTTGGCCCCTGAGCTCCGGGGCTTCGCGCAATCGCCTCGCTTCCTCTCGTCCGCGCGGGAGCCCTTCCAGACCAGGGCGGCCATTTAGCTCTTCTCCCGAACAACTTGTCACCACAGCCCCGTGAGGGTGGGAATGTGGGTAGTGTGTGGAGGAGCCGCATTCTCCCACTTAACCTCCCAGGACTTCCTGTCAGGCAGGTGAGCGATCTGCCTTAGCGCCTCGAAGCTGGTGAGACGCGACCAGTGAGACGAAAGCCAGTATAAGCCCCAGTGCCCCCGCTTTCTGGGCCGTTCTGTGTAGTTGTGCAGGGTACCGAGCACTAGATAAAGTTGTTCAGAAGTTTTCCATGTTACCTGACGCCTCTGTCCCAGTCCCCCTGGCTTTGTTGCTGATTTCAAACTCTCCGGGCACACCTCACCCCAGGGCCTTTGCACTTCTGCTTCCTCTGCCTGAACGCTCTTCTCCTGGAAATAACAGATGTGGCTCCTCCCACTGCTGCCCTCACGCAGGTCTGTTTCCGTGGCCCCCCCCTCCCCCCGGGCACGGCTGGCGGGACTTAAAAGTACAATTCCCACCTCGCTCTGCTCACCCCGCGTCTCCCCCCCCCCCCCCCCCCGCTTCATCTGCCCTTCTGATGCAGACTTACGTCTGGCGGGCAGCGTGTTTCCCTCTGGTCCCTACCCACGAGAAAGTTCTGCACCGTGGGAGCAAGGGTGTTCCCGGATGGATCTCTGGCAGGAGGGTGTCCTCCACAAAGCGGGCTGTCAGTAATGGTTGTGAAATGAGTGACTTGTTTCCCCGCCAGACTCCTGCAAAACCGCCCCAGGGGCTCAGCGTTTGCAGCCCCTGGAGAGCCAGGGCTGTGTGGCTGTGGGGACCCTGAGACCCCGCCATGGAGAATGGCCATATGATGCCCGGCAGAGCTCCACGTTCGTGGGGCTGCTCTGGGGGACATGGGCAGCTTGGCGGCCAAAGTCTCTGGTCTTCATGCCACCCCACCTCACGTGAGCTGATGCGGGGTCCCCTGTGCTTCTCCCTGGGGGGGAATGGCAGGGATGCCGCCCAGCCCCCACCGTGTCCCATGTGAGCAGCGCTGCTCGATGGGGATGGCTCCCTCAATTCCGTGGTGGGGAGGTGGGCATGTGTTCAACTCCAAGGTTGAGAATTCCTTTGAGAATCAAGGGCCAGGGGCCCACGCTAGTAATAGCTGTGCCTTAAAGAATCTGTTTGTCATCTTCAATATCGGGAAAGTTGTCTGCTAGGATACCAGATGAACCTGCTTCAAATAACTTAAGTTTGCAAGTGAGATGGACTTTCAGTGGCTGGGATGTTAATTTTATAATGTTTATTTTTGAGAGAGAGAGGCAGACTGCAAACGGGGGAGGGGCAGAGAGAGGGAGAGACAGACTCCGAAGCAGGCTCCAGGCTCCGAGCTGTCAGCACAGGGCCCGACGCGGGGCTCAAACTCACCAACCGTGAGATCATGACCTGAGCCGAAGTCGGATGCTTACCGACTGAGCCACCCAGGCGCCCCAATATATACAACTTTAGTAAATTTAAATTATACATTAACTTTTTAAAAAATTTATTTTTATTTTTAAGCTTATTTATTTTGAGAGAGAAACCATATGCAGAGAGAGAGAAAGGGAGAGAGAATCCTAAGCAGGCTCCGAGCTGTCAGCACAGAGCCCAACGCAGGGCTTGAACCCACAAATCGCGAGATTAGGACCTGAGCAGAAATCAAGATTCGGATGCTTAACCGACTGAGCCACGCAGGCGCCCCAGTATATGTTAACTTTTTAATAAATTGTTCTCCCCTCTACGAGCCGTCCAGTGTGCAGAAATCACCAAAAAATGACATTAAAGCTCTTCCCTTGGGGTTTTTGGAGTGTGTGTGTGTGTGTGTGTGTGTGTGTGTGTGTGTGTGTGTGTGTGTGTGTGTTGGCCAGTGGGGCCCTGCTGGCCTGGCTCAGGGCAGGTTTGTGCCGAGAGCCGGGGTGGGTCTGGCCTGCTTGGGCCCGGGTGACCTTGTCCCGGGGCTTCCTGGGCTGCCTGAGGGGCTCCCTGTAGCCGCACCACAGCTGCCCTCCTGCTCTGTGCTCTTGGCTGAGTCCCGCTCTTGACTTTCAGCTCCAAGAAGAGGGAGGGCGAGCTCACGGTGGCCCAGGGCCGTGTGAAGGATCTGGAGTCCCTGTTCCACCGGAGCGAGGCGGAGCTGGCCGCCGCCCTCAGCGACAAGCGGGGCCTTGAGAGCAATGTGGCGGAGCTGCGGGCCCAGCTGGCTAAGGCGGGTTTCCGGGGGGGCCCTGGTCTGGGGGAGGCCCGGTGCCAGTGGGCATGTGCGTGTGCTGCGGGCCCAGGCGGTGGCTTTCCTGTCGGGTGTGAGCGGCTTTCCCACCTGGCGACGCCCCATCAGAGCGTGTGTGTTTAAGGGGGATCCTCCGTGCCCCGAGAAGCTGCGTGGTGCGGCAGATGGTCACGTTGGCTTGCTGTCCTGTGTCCCCCAGGCGGAGGACGGTCACGCGGTGGCCAAAAAGCAGCTGGAGAAGGAGACGCTGATGCGCGTGGACCTGGAGAACCGTTGCCAGAGCCTGCAGGAGGAACTCGACTTCCGGAAGAACGTCTTTGAGGAGGTGCGGCCCGGCCGGCCCGCTAGGGCCCTGCGACAGCCTGAGGACAGGGGCCTCAGCCCGGCACGAGTGTGGGGGGCGGGGGCGGGTCCTTCTGCCTCTCTCAGCCTGGGGGACCCCAGGCACCTCTCCATCTGTGCCTTTCTTCACGCGGCCTGTCTGCCTCTCACCCAGACACTTGTCACTGGGTCTAGGGCCCGCCCAGCTAATCCAGAATGATCTGATTTTGAGGCTCTTAATCGCATCTGCTAAGCCCCCCTTTCCAGATAAGGTCACACTCCCAGGTTCTAGGGATTAGGATGTGGACTCCTCTTTTGGACTTGGGGCTCCACCATGCAATCCACAGCAGACCCTCCCCAGGGAAGGGAAGGAAGGGGGGGCCCATCTGCTTCCCTTGCTTCCTGGGTGTCTCCCTCCCCCTTTAAACCTGGGCCTGCCCGGCAGTGAATGAGTGCTCCTGGCGGTTAGAGCAGGGGTTTCTGTGTCCCCCCCCCCCCCCCCGTGGCCCCTCCCAGCTCGTCCTCACAAAGCCCATTGTCCGGTCGCAGCCCAGAACGGAACCCTGGGGCCCTCGCTGCTGCCCTCGCCGCCTGGGTGAGCTGCCCGAGGGAAGGATGTCCGTGCTCCCGAGGAGTGGTTTCCCACTCCGGCCGCACCGCGTGAGAGCCAGGGCCGCCGGGGCACTTGGGGAGCAGCCCGAGAGGGAACCCCTGAAGGCATCCGCCAGAAAACTGGAGCCTTCCAGGGGATCTGTAAGGGACCCTGAACTTGTGAGGGGCCCCTCGGAGGCGCCAGTGAAGGATCCCGGGTCTGCCAGGGGGCCCGGGAAGACAGACACGAGGGGGCCTGCCAGGGGAGCCGCAAGGGCACCCCGGAAGGGCTCCTGGAGGGGTGTCCTGAGGCAGGCATCCATGAGGGGCGCCGTGACGGCGGGTGTGCTGTTCGTGGGTTCGTTGTCAACAGGATTGGCTTCCTTGAGAAACGTTCCTATTGTTCTTACAAGCGATGGCGCAGTGTGATAAGTGACAGCTCTCTGTGCTGGGGGGAGCTTCTGGGAGGAAAGGCTGTCCCCTTTCCTGGAGCCGGAGGCTGGCGAACGGCTCCTTCTGCCTGCCCTTGACCCCACCGTGTGTCTGGGGCAGCTGTGCTCTGGGGCCCCTGCCTTCTTCAGGCGTTGCCGTGTGTCCTCTGCTGTCCCGAGGTCCGGGTCTCGATCTCAGACCCCAGGTACCTGAGACGACCCGTCAGGAATTCTTTTAGCAACAGCTCTACTGAAATACTCCCAGGGTGCCTGGGTGGCTCTGTCAGTGGTTTAGTGACCGACTCTTCATTGAGCCCCCGAGTCCGGCTCCTTGCTGGGTCTGGAGCCTGGAAGCTGCTTGAGAGTCTCTCTCTCTGCCCCTCCCCCACTCAGGCAGCGCGAGTGCGCGTGCACGGGCGCGCGCGCTCTCTCTCTCTCTCTCTCTCTCTCAAAGAAAAAAGGAAAGGAGCATTCCCATACCCTAAAACTTTTAAAGTATACAATTTACTGGGTTTTATATTTAACTCCAGAACATTCCATCGGCCCAAAAAGGAAGCCCCGTCCCTATCAGCAGTCCCCCCCCCCCCCCTCCCAGGTCCCCAGCCCCCCCCCCTCCCCGCGAGCCCCCTTCCTGTCCGTGGACGAGCCTGTTCTGCACGTTTCACACCCGCGGACTCCCGCCCCGCGTGGCCTCTCGTGTCTGGTTCCCTCTCTGAGCGTCGTGTGTTCAGGGGTCCGTCCGTGGGGCGGCGGGGGTGGTGCACGCACGTTATTTACCTGCTAGTCAGCTGGAGGACACTCGGGCTGGGTCTCCTCTGCGCAGTGTGAGCAAGCAACCGGGAGATCCCCGCCCCCCGGAGGTTCACTGTGCAGTTTTGAGCCCTCGCTCGGCCTTGGCTCTCGGGTGGGGGACACCGCTGACCGGGAGGCCAGGGCTGCCCGGGCCGCGGGCCCGCCGCGGCGGTGACGCTCGCTGTGCGGCAGGAGGTGCGGGAGACGCGGCGGCGGCACGAGCGCCGCCTGGTGGAGGTGGACAGCAGCCGGCAGCAGGAGTACGACTTCAAGATGGCCCAGGCGCTGGAGGAGCTGCGCAGCCAGCACGACGAGCAAGTGCGGCTGTACAAGCTGGAGCTGGAGCAGACCTACCAGGCCAAGGTGCCCGCGGCGGTGGCGGCGGTGGCGGCGGCGCGCGGTGGGGGGGCCCCGTCCGCGCCCGCCGCCAGCCGCTCACCTGCCGGTCCGTGTCCCTTCAGCTGGACAGCGCCAAGCTGAGCTCTGACCAGAACGATAAGGCCGCCAGCGCCGCGCGGGAGGAGCTGAAGGAAGCGCGCATGCGGGTCGAGTCCCTCAGCTACCAGCTGTCCGGCCTCCAGAAGCAGGTGACTCCCCGGGGCCTGTCTACCCGCGCCCCCCCCCCCCCCCCCGTCGACCCCCGCCGCTGCTGCGGGAACCCCGCTTCTGGCTTCGGGTGTAGATGCAGTGGCGAGTCACGGGCGCTGGTGATGCATGCAGCGCTCCTTCCGGCCTGGCCTGGCCGAGGGGGCTGTGGGGCCCGCCGGCCGCCGGAGCTCCTGGGGCTGGGTGTCTGTCCCCGGCCCGCCCCAGGAGCCTGGCCGCGTGTGCAGGACGACGGGAAGAGAGGCGCGCAGCCGGGAGGGCTTCTCCGCGTGACCTGCAGAGGCCGCCCTGACCTGGCCGCCCCGACTCCTCCCCAGGCCAGTGCCGCGGAGGACCGGATTCGCGAGCTGGAGGAGACCATGGCCGGGGAGCGGGACAAGTTCCGCAAGATGCTGGATGCCAAGGAACAGGAGATGACAGAGATGCGCGACGTGATGCAGCAGCAGCTGGCCGAGTACCAGGAGCTGCTCGATGTCAAGCTGGCCCTGGACATGGAGATCAGCGCCTACCGCAAGCTCCTGGAGGGCGAGGAGGAGAGGTGGGGGGGCGGGGGGGGGGTGAGGGGGCGGGGCTCCGGGGGGGAGGGGAGAGGCGGAGCCGCAGGGGGTGGGGGCTCTCGGGGCAGGGGCGAGGAGGACGGGGAGGCCGAGCGGGTCGGGTCCCTTGGGAGCCCTAGTCGGCCCTCCGTCCCCCAGGCTGAAGCTGACCCCCAGCCCGTCGTCGCGGATCACTGTGTCGCGGGCCACGTCGAGCAGCAGCGGCGGCAGCGTGGCGGCGGCCGGGCGCACGGGCCGCGGCAAGCGGAAGCGGCTGGAGGCGGAGGAGTCGCCGGGCTCGAGCGGCATCGGCTCGGGCGGCGGCGGCGGTGGCGGCGGTGGCGGCGGCGGCAGCGGCAGCAGCTTCCACCTGGCGCAGCAGGCGTCGGCCACGGGCGGCGTGGGCATCGAGGAGGTCGACCTGGAGGGCAGGTTTGTGCAGCTGAGGAACAGCTCGGACAAGGTGAGAGGCCCGCGTCCCTGGGGGTGGGGCGGGCCCCGTGGGGTTCCGCCCGAGCCGTGCGTCACGTCAGGCCGCGTGTCCCCTTTGCCAGGACCAGTCTCTGGGTAACTGGAGGATCAAGAGGCAGGTCCTGGAGGGGGAGGAGATTGCCTACAAGTTTACGCCCAAGTACGTGCTGCGCGCCGGCCAGACCGTCACGGTAGGTGGCCGCGGAAGGGCAGGTGGGCCGGCGGGGGGGTTTGGGGAGGGGGGGCAGGGGGTGGCAGTAGCAGCTAGCCAGGTGACCAATGTGACCGGGGGCCGGGATGGGGCAGGAAAGGGGGTGGGGTGGGGGCGGTGGTTGAGTGACTTTGCCCCGAGAACGGCTGTTGCTTGTCACGGGTCACCCGTGTGCCACTGCTGTACCAATGGACCCTCCCTGGAGCCCTGTAGCACCTTGGTGACACGTCAGGGTCCCGTGGCAGAGAAGGATCCAGGTTGTCTGGGCTGGCGGGCGGGCATTGGCGGAAGATGTTAACAGTGACGGGTGTGGACCCCTGGAGCCGACGGGCTTCTGATCCCAGCACGGCCGTCATTCGCTGAGATGACAGCCGTCGGCCACCGTGAACCGCAGTGTCGTGGCAACGGACATCCCTCGGCAGACCCAGGGGCAGTGATAGGGAACCGGCTGGTGGCACAGAGTACTGGGACCAGAGCCAACATTGATGGGGAGGCCCCCTGTGTCCCCCAGGTGTGGGCAGCTGGTGCAGGAGTGGCCCATAGTCCCCCCTCGACCCTTGTGTGGAGGAGCCAGAACCGCTGGAGCACAGGCGACAGCTTCCGGACCGTCCTGGTCAACGCGGATGGGGAGGTGGGTGCCCTGGGCCTGTGGGGGCCGTCTTCTGTCCTGGCCTCGGGGTCCCTCCTGGAGCCTCCCTGACCGCACCACAGGCCGCTGTGGGAGCCCTGGGGTGGAGCTTCGGCCACAGGGCCAGCAAGGCGATCCTGGGTTTGGGGTGCTGTCCTGCGGCGCGCCGAGGCCTGGCCGGAGCATTCTCACCTGACGGCCGACCTGTGGGCCGCGCCCTGGGCACCCGAGGGGTCAAGTGTCCACGGCTCTTCTCTCGCCCAGGAGGTGGCCATGAGAACCGTGAAGCAGTCCTCAGTGGTGCGGGAGACGGAGAACGGGGAGGAGGGAGAAGAGGAGGGAGCCGAGTTCGGCGAGGAGGATCTTTTCCATCAACAGGTAGAAGTCCCCAGGGTGGCATGCGTGGCCGCCATGTCCCCGGGGCCGTGCTGCTCCGCGGGCTGCTGCGTCTGCGCTAAGGTTCTTGGCACAGTCCGGGCCTCACCCCCTGGAAGGGCCCCACAGCCTGTGGCCAGAGATGTGCCATGGTGGGGCTGGGGGTGGGGGGGCGACATCCCTGCCTCCTGGCTCTTGCCCGTTGTGAGGGCCTCAGGGTTCTGGCCCGGGGGCCCCCCAGGAGTGCGGTGTTGGCCCCCGAGCGCCGCCAGGCGGCACCGGTGTAAACCCGAGGGTCCCCAGCGAATGGGCTCTGTGCCACTGCTCCGGCAGCCTGAGACAGCGGGGCCTGGATGATGGTTTGGGGGGAAGGGCTCCTGGAGGGCCCCGGGGCCTTGCCGCAGCAGCTCTAAGTCCTAAGACTGGGGTCTGACATTTCAGTTGTGTTGTGTAGCTCAGAAGGGAGACGTGGAAGGTTCTGGAACGGGGACAGTTGAGGCTGAAGCTGCTGGCCCTGTCTTCTCGCTGGGAGCTGGTGCTCTGGGCTGGCGAAGGCCCTGGTCCAGCCCCTGTCTGGCAGGGGTGGGGGGCCACCAGCTACCTGCCTAGCCAGGCGGGCACGCTCCGGCCTCTTAGGCTGCTGGCCTTTCTTTCCAGGGGGACCCAAGGACCACCTCGAGAGGCTGCCGCGTCATGTGAACGGAACTCGCCTCATCACGTCTTTACCCAGAGCCACTGAAAACTATTTTTATATCATTGGCCGTCTTTAGTCCTTGATACATTTCTAGAGAATTTTTAAGCAAACTGCCAGAACGTGGGGGCGGGTCTCTGCCATCTGTGCTGTGGGTGGGCTTCCTCGGACCCTCCCTTCATCGCCACTGTCTGGACCTGGTTTTTTTTTTTGGTGCCGCATTTCACCATTTGGCTGAGTTCGAGGAGGCCGAGGAACCTAATAGCTGCCGGGGGCGGGGTTTGGAGGCTGGAGGGCCTGGCGGGGGTGCAGGGGCCCGACTGTCTCCCTGCCTCTGTCTCTCCGTCGGACAGAGTGGGGCTGGCCTCTCCTCTCGGGACCAACCCGTGGGCCTTAAGTGGGCGGGGAGCAAAAATGCCCGGGAGTTTCGTTGTTTGTTAAGCTCTTTAAAAACCAAATCCAGAGCCCAGGCTGTGACCTGGTGGGGGGCCAGCGCCCCCCCTGTGGAATTTTGGCGGCTGGGCCGGAGACCAGAGCATTGGGAGCGGGTGGTGTGGACGAGGCTCCGCTCTGACTCCGCTGGAGCGTGTGTGCGGCTGCAGGCCGGGTGTCTGTGCACGTGTCGGGGACTCTGCGGTGAGCCCGCCTCCCTTCCTGGCTGTCGGGCCCTGGGGTTCTGGAGTTTTCTGTACTTGAGTTCCTCGGCTTGCGGGACCAGCGGGGCAGGAGACCCGGAAACCTAGGGGACAGGGACAGCTCTGTTTGGAGACTTGTCACCAGGTAAATGGCAAGGGCACAGGCGGGATAGCCTCGCCGGCGAGTGTCCACGTGTGACAGCTGCTTCCCGGGCCTCTGAGAGGAGAGCCGCCTCGGGGTGAGCCCCCGCCCCCTTCTCCAACTCTGTGCCTTGTGCACGGGGCTGAGTGCGGGTCCCCACCGGCTCCCGTGTGCTCGCGTGTCCCGCTGTCCTGGCTTCTGTGGGCGACTTCCTTCCCTGACGGCTGTGCTGGTGCCGGCCGATTCCTGCAGGGCGGCTCCCGGTCACCTCGCCGGCCCCCCCTCTGCACTCGCTGACCGTTCATACCCTCTCCCACATAGATACACAGAAGTTATTTTTTTAATGGATATTTATTTTTTTACATTGGTCAGTGCTCAGATTGCCGGATCCCACTTCAGGGCTCGAGGCAGGGTCACTGGGACAGTCCCCCGAGGGGGTGGAGGGTGGCCAGCTCGGTGGACGCTGAGGCCGCAGACGGCAAATTCCTTCAGAAAGCGCAGCTCAAGTCTTAAAGACGAAATACTGAGCCATGGAGGCACGCTGCCCCCAAAAGGTAGCACGTTTACCAAGCTGGCCCCTCCCACTCGCCCCAGGCAGGGAGCCCCGGCGTGCGGTCCCTGCGGTCCCCACCGGTCTCCCTTTCCTTGGAAACTGCCTGTGGCCAGAGGGTTAGAGGCTTGTAGGCTAGCGAACAGTCTGCTGCATCTAGGGTCGGCTTTAGGTCAGGTACTTTGCGTGGCCACCAGAGTCCCCAGGGTGTGAACTTGGTTTTTCTCGTGAAGGGAAATGTCTCACCGCTACCCCTCCCCCGTTTCTGGTGGGTCCTGGGGTTGGGGGGAGGGCTCGCCTGCCACGATGATGCACCACCCTCCGCCCCACGCGTGACCTTCCCCAGGAGTGCTTCCGGGCCCCCGAGGCCCTAAGGTGGTGCCCCCACACCCGCATCACAGGAACTGCATGCGCAGTGAGGGTCTGGAGCTCAGACGCAGAGGCATCAGGCGGGTCGTGGTGGGGGTCTCCAAAGTCTGCACTGGTCTCAGCCACATCTTGCAGGGAGGGGAGAGGCGACTGTGGACAGGGAGTGGGCCCCATCGTCCCCATGGGCCCAGATGCCTCATGGCATCCTTTTCGGTTCTGGCAGGGCCTCCAGGTGCACGGGTAGGGCTTGCTCCTGGCAGGTGACATTTGTCCTTTCCAGGCCCGCTTCCAGCCTTTCCCCCCAACCCGTGTTGGCCTGGCCTTCCCCCTCCCCCCCAACCCTTGGTGGCCTGGCCTTCCCCCTCCCCCCCAACCCGTGGTGGCCTGGCGGAGGTCCCGAGTGGAGGGGTGAAAGGGCCCAGGCACCGTGGTGTCCTTGTCTGGTGGGGGGAAGGTAAACTAGGGACCCTTGGTGACTGCAGGAGGATGGCGGCCGTTGGTAAGGGAGTATTTGGAAATCCAGAACGGAATCCAACGTTCAGAGGTCAGCGCTGGCCTGGGAAACAGTCTGCAGTTGTCATTCTTAGCTTTAAGCCGCTTTAAACGATGCGGGAGCGATTCCTTTGTCCGAGCCCCACTCGCTAACCGGGCGCCCGGGCCAGCGGCACCCCCGCTGGGGTCTCGCCCCGCGGCCCGCGCCCCGACGGATCATCAGCACAACCTGCCATGGGGCCGGCTGGGCGGACGGCTTCTAAGGACTTGCATGCCAAACGTGTGGTCTTTTTCTTTCTCCAATGATTTGTAATATGCATTTTATGACCGGAAACTTTTTGTACAACACTCCAATAAACATTTTGATTTTAAGTTCTGCCCCCGAGTCTACTCTGACGCGGCTGCCCCAGACCGGGGACGGAGGGGGGCATACGAGACCGCGGGACACTCCCTGGCAGCGACCCGCGTCGGTGTGCCCGAGCTTCAGCGGCCGGGCTGCGCCTTCGGTCACGCGACACGCCCGGCGCTCTGTGCACATGCGCCGCGGGATCCGCAGGACGAGCCGGGGACGTTTTCTGCCGGCCCGGGGCCTCGAAACCAAAAGCTGCCGGCGCAGAAGGTGACTCCTATCCGCGCATGCGCAAAGGTGGAAGCACAGCTTTGTGGGGGTCGTAGTCCGACAAGCCCGGACTCCATTTCCCGTGGTGCCCGGGGGGGGGGCAACTTCCGGCGCGGGTACGGGTCGGCGCACGCGGTCTCGGTTCGGTTGACTTTGCGGAGCCATGGAGGGTGGCTTCGGCTCGGACTTCGGGAGCTCCGGCGGCGGCAAACTGGACCCGGGGCTCATCATGGAGCAGGTGAAGGTGCAGATCGCCGTGGCTAACGCGCAGGAGCTGCTGCAGGTCCGGGGTCGGGCCGGGGCGGGCGCCGAGGGCAGTGGGGTCCACCGGGCGCGGGTGTCGCGGCTGAGTTCGCGTTGTCCCCACAGAGGATGACGGACAAGTGCTTCCGGAAGTGCATCGGGAAGCCGGGGGGCTCCCTGGACAATTCGGAGCAGGTGAGGCGCGTGGGGCCGCGTGGAGGCAAGTACGCGTGCGCGGATCAACGGGCGTCGCGGTGGGACGAGTGCGCGTGCGCGGCCCGCTGCCTGGGGTGGGGCGCCGGTCCGGCCGTTGCTGAGCCGAGCCGCGCCCCCTTCCCGCCCGCAGAAGTGTATCGCCATGTGCATGGACCGCTACATGGACGCCTGGAACACCGTGTCCCGCGCCTACAACTCGCGGCTACAGCGGGAGCGAGCCAACATGTGACCCCCCCCCCCCCCCCCCCGCGCCGCGTCCGGCCCCGCGGGCTCCCGGCAGGCCCCCACCCCAACCCCCTTTTCCGTTTCCATAAAGGCCCTTTGTGAAGCGGGGGCCCGCCTGTGCATCCTGCCTGCCCGTGGTTCCTGAGGACGAGACCGGTGCCGCCACACTGGGGTCGTCGCTCCCTCGGGTCGTGGGGGGCCCTCCTGGGACTTCCCAGATTGCAGGCGGCGCGGCCCCTGCGGGGTCCAGGCTCACCGTGCACCTGGGGCGGACAATCCGCCCTGGGACCTGGGGGCATAGTCAGGCCCCACCTGGCCGTGGGCACCTGAAGGTGGGGGCCAATAAGGGAGGTGCGGAGAGCACCCGATCGGTGTTCCCTGGAGGGGGTCTCTGCGGGAGGTGGCCCGGCGTGTTCCCGGGTCCCCTGACCGGCCTGCGCCTCTTTACCCTCTGTGCCCCTGGTTTCCAATGACCATGACCGGGAGCCGGTTGCTCACGCGAAAGGCAACTTGGAGAGGAGGCTTGGCCAGACCCCCCCCCCCCCACCCCCCCGCTCCGGCGCCAAAGACGGAGGGTAGTCCTGCCCCGGGGAGGCCTTGCTGCCCCTTCCCCGCACCTCCCATATCTGGGCCCCGGGTGAGCAGCAGCCGAACGGTCCCTGCTGTGATACGGAGGTGCTGAGCCAGCAGGCTAGGGACAAGGGGCTGTTTATTGGATCCAAATAAGCAGCAAACGTGCACCCGGTTACCCGCAGCCCCCTAGCCCCCCGCCCGCCCACCACCTAGACTCTCCTCCTCGGGCAGAGGGGCCAGCCGGTTCCTGGCGCCGTCACCTCTCGTCCCGGGCGTGTGCAGCCACGTGCTGGCGGTCACTCCTGGATGTTCTGCCCGATCCAGCCTCTGACGGCAGCCACCCGAGTATAGACCCCTGGGAAGTGGGGCCGCCCACAGCCGTACCCCCAGCTGGTGACCCCAGTTAGCACCCACCGGCCAGAGGGCTCCCTGCAGGCCAGGGGTCCCCCGGCGTCGCCCTGAGGGAAGGAGAGGAAAGGCCTTAAGAGCAGGCCACTACCTCCCCCATAGTAGCCCTTGGGCCCGGGTCCTTTTCCTCGTGAGCTTATTTTCTGGGAAAGGGGTTCTAGGTTAGGATGACCCGTTCATGCAGACATTCATGGACACTCGGTATTTCCCCCGGGCTGAATGGGGGCCTCACGCGGCAGTCACTGCCCAGCCCACGTCCCCATCCCGCCGGTCCCCATCCCGCCGGTGCCGGGCCGGGGAGGGGGGCGGGGGATGCCGAGGCGCCGAAACCGGCTCATAATGGATGCCCAATAAACGGTGGTCGAGTGAAAATTCCTCCAGGGTCAGAAAAGGTGCCCTGCTTGGTGGGCTTGAGAGGGCGGCGCCGGAGGGTCTTGCCGCGGTGACGACTTCGCCCCGCCACGCCCCCCTTGCCCTCTGCGTGTGGGACCTGGGTCCCGAGAAGCGCCCGCTTCCGCTGCAGAGTGCGCTCACCGAACAGCTGTCCACGCCGCCCTGCGGGAAGCCGGCGCACAGCATGCGACTGCTGATCTGCACCGGGTAGAAGCGGCGGCACGTCTGCTCGCTGAGGAGGCGCACGGCCGCCTTCTGCAGCTGCCGCGCCATCGAGCCTGCGGGAGAAACGGGAGCCGTGGGCCGAGGGCCCTCTCGCCGCGGCGGGGGGAGGGGGGGCGGCCGAGCCTACCTCCCTCGCGCACCGAGCCCCAGCCGGTGATGACGCAGCGCGCGCCGTCGGGGGGCCGCGGCGTGGGCTCGGGCAGGCAGATGGGCCGCACCAGGCGGCCGCGGCGCACGGGCCCCGCCAGCTCGAGCAGCGCCACGTCGTAGTCGAGCGTGTAGAGGTTGTAGAAGGGGTGTTTGTAGATGCGCGCCACCCGCTCCAGCTGCCCCTCGGCGCCACTCAGGAACGGCGTGCCCAGGAAGGCCGCCCACTGCTTGGGGTCCCCGTAGCTGCGGGGCGCGCGGGGACAGGCGTCGGCCCGAATCCCCGCGCCCCGGGCGCGCCCCCCCCCATCTGGAAATGGGGCTGTCGTCGCTTCCCCCTAGGACGGCGGGGAGGGTGCGGGGGTCCCGTGCCTGGAGTGAGTGCTACCGCGCACGGAGGTGACACCACAAGCGTATCCGTTCCCGTCAAGTATTAGGGCTCTGGCCCTGGGAGGCGCGCTGCGCGTTTCCCTGGAGGACAGGGCCCCTAGCCTGGTCCACCCTACGAGCGCCCTACCGGGAAGGGGACTCACCACTGGGTGGCCTTTGGGTCTGGTGCCAAGTGCCAGCGGGGCGGGCCAAGGTGGGAGTGTTCCATCGTTCCCCAGAGACTTCCGCCCCCCCCCCCCCCGCCCCGCCCCGCCCTGCCCGTGGCTGCAGACCTGGGCCCCTGGTGCCGGGAGAGGCCATGGCCGGGGTTCGGGGTGGGGGGGCTGCGGGGCTGGACGGGACCGCGGTGCCGCACGGCCAGGGGAGGGGCTGTATAGAGGAGGGGCCGGTCTGGGGCGGTGGGTGCCAGTGGCTGGGGAGGGCATTTGGGGCCAAAGCGTGGACAGGCGACGCGGTGAGTTTTCAGACAAGGCGCTCCAGTGAAGCGCACAGGCCAGGGGCGTTGGGGCGGCCGGACTCACACATCGAAGCAGTGCGCCGCCGACAGCAGCCACCTCTCGGCCACCAGGACGGCCCCGCAGCGGTGCTCCCGGCGCCGCAGCCACAGGCTCACCTGCCACGGCCACTCCCCGCGGGCCGCGGCGCTGCCGCCCACGATCCTGGTCATGGCTGCCACCGGTGCCAGGCCACAGTCTGCGGGGGAGTCGGGTGACAGATCGGTGGGTGAGCGCATCCCCGCCTGAGCGCGCAGGGTAGGAGGAGCCCACACTAGGTTGGGGGACCTGCCTCGGGAAACCTCCGCTGTCAGGAACACTGGGCCTGGTGGTTAGGCCTGTAAATGAGGCTTCTCTGAGCTTTTCTCAAATAGTATTTGAAATGCATTTTAGGTTTGCCTCCTACGTGGCTCAGGGCCAGCCCAGCAACTCTGCTCACCTCCCTCTCCTCACCAGGCGTCTCCCACTGCCCTAGTAGCCAAGTTCCTTGCTGCCCCGGGGCCTTTGCACACCCTAGGCTGCTGCCCAATAGGCCTCTTCCCTGTCCCAACAGCTCCTGCACTGCCCTGGATGCCCTCTCTGGGCATCTCCCCTTACTGGGGTTCTGTGTGACTCAGTATCCTTCCCTCAACACTTCCTCCAGGCTGTGACATGTATCACTCCCCCTCCCCCAGCACAAGATGCCCTCTCAGAACACTACTGCAGACAGAACAAACTGGTGGTTGTAAGGGGTGCTGCAGGAACCCTTACCACCCATAGGGGCACTCAGGGACCTGCCCTATCATTCCCACAAGGAATTTCCCGCCTCCGGAACAGTCCTCCTTCCCCAGCCCGCCTTTCCTGCCCTTCAGCCTCCTGTCCCAACCTCAGCTGGAAGGGGAGAACGGAGAGATGGGGGGCCACCTGCCCGGTTCCCTCTCAGCCCCACCCCCAACACGCCAACACCATGGGGATCTTGCCCAAGACCAGGAGGCCTGGGGAATCTGATGGAAACAGCTCCTCTCCTGGAAGTGCCCCCCCACGCTGAACAACGCGAGAATGTGTGCCATTCCAGGGGGCTTCCTCACCTCCACTGGAGGCCAAGTTAAGAACTTGGCTGTGACTATCAGAACAGTAAAAATCACCAGGGCGGGAGGCCAGACCCAGATAAAGCCGGCTACAGAGACAGTGTTGCTGCCAAGAACAAGCAGCGGCAGCTGTGAAGTATCCCTGAGTGTCCCTGCTGGAAGCTTCCCGGCACCCAGACCAGCAGAAACTGCCGTCAGGAACCAGAGCCACGTGAACAGAAGACCCCCTTTGGCCTGGGACCTTGGCCTCCTTTCCCGTCCAGGTGCATAACTTCTCAGCGGGTTCTGGACTGGATTCTCCGCATCCGTCTTAACTTTGTGTTGCCAGGGAAACGGGACCTGGGTCCCCCTGAAAGGGTCTAGACGACCCTTGCCCGGACCCCTGGCATGTGGCCGACTGGGCCCGCAGCCAACAGAGACTGCTTCTTTTCGATGCCATCCACCCCCTCTGTGCCCCCAGACCCTTCCTTGGTCTGGGAGCCGTGCAATGGTTCTGAAGGTGTGCGGGCTGCCTCGCTGCAGCGAGCCCCTAAACCTGGCTTTGTGGGCACAGGTCCGTGCCTGAGCGACCCAGGCTCGTCGGGCCACGTGTGCACACGTCCATATGTGTGCGAGGGAAAGGGAAGAGAATAGGGAAGAGAAGGCGACACATCCTTAAAGACAGTGACCATGAGCACTTTCCCCCAGCTCCTGTGTCCTGGGGTTAGACCAGACGCACACACCCCTGCCACCCCTGAACAGGACAGTGGGGATCCAGGGGGCCCAGGGAGGGACCCTGATGCAGGAGGGAAGCAGGGAAACCCCCCTGGGTCGCAGTCTCTATAGGGGAGTCGGTGAGGATGCTGGAGATGGGGACTTGGAACAGCCGGGAATTCTGGGAAACTCCCCAGGAGGAAGGGAAGTGGATGCAGCCGGCAGAGGCCCACGTGCTGAACCCCTGGGACTCTCGGTCCCTCCCTGCCGACCCGCTCCCCGCCTGAATGAAGCCAGACTCCGTCCCTCAGCATCTGGACACGAGCACAACGTTCACGTCTGCTGGGGGCAGGCGGGGGCGGCGTGCCCGGGGCCCTCCCCCATCCCCCCACCCCGCCTCCACCCTACTTGGTAGGGCCCCTCCTCTGTGGCAGCACTTCCTCTCTGAGTTTTGCGACCTACCACTCGTCCCTTGAAACTGACACGGTGGGGGGGGGGTTGGCAGGGCAGGAGTGGGATGGTTGCTAAGACAGGGGTCCCGCCGGCACACCCCGCGCCCCACAGAAGCCAGGCCTTGTCCTGCCCTTGGTTCCCCACGACGCTGCAGCCAGTATGAAGCTGGCTGCTCGTGATGGCGTTCTACTCTGGACCTGCCAACACACGTTCGTACCTTCTGATCACTGTTTAATAAAAAAACGCTTTAGTCACGCACGAAGGATCTCAAAGGCACGTTCTCCGTCAGTATCTCTCTGGGCCCGTTCTGCCAAGATGGGCTGAGCCAATTTAGCCAGGGGCCCCTGAGCGGGGCCTGCACAGTCCCCTTTTCACTCCTGCCTGCCAGGGACTGTGTGTGTGCGTCGCCAACGTCTGGTTCCCTGCCGCGCCACATGGCATCGCACGGCAGGCTCGGCCCAGGGCGGCCCAGAGGAGGGTTTCAAGCATGGACGACGGGTGCCTGGACGTCCGTGATGACCCTCCCGCCGGGCACTTCCCCACATGCCCTGGTGCCTCAGAAAAGTCTCCGTTTTGTAACAGGAGCAGACAGCGGCGCCTGGGTGGCCGTCAATTGAGCGTCCGCCTCTTGGTTTCAGCTCAAGTCGTGGTCTCAGGGTTGTGGATCGAGCCCCACGTTGGGCTCATGTTGGGCACAGCGCACAGCCTGCTTGGGATTCTCTCTCTGTCCCTCTCCTTTTGCCCCTCCCCAACCCGTGCACGCTCTCTCAAAATAAATAATAAATAAGCATTAAAAAAATAAAGGCGTGCCCGGGTGGCTCAGTTGGTTGAGTGTCCAGCTTTGGCTCAGGTCATGGTTTCATGGTTCATGAGTTCAAGCCCCGTGTCAGGCTCTGTGCTGACAGCTCAGAGCCTGGAGCCTGTTGCGGATTCTGTGTCTCCCTCTCTCTCTGTCCTGCTCTCTGTCTCAAAAATAAACAGTAAAAAAATTTTTTAATAAAAAATAGGGGCACCTGGGTGGCTCAGTAGGTTAAGCATCTGGCTTCAGCCAGGGTCATGGTCTTGTGGTTTGTGGGTTCAAGGCCGACATCAAGTTTTGCGCTGACAGTGCAAAGCCTGCTTGGGATTCTCTCTTCCTCTCTCTCTGCCCCTCCCCTACTTGGGCTCTCTCCCTAAGTGAATAAACAGACTTAAAAAAATTAAAAATGAGTAACTAAATAAATAACAAATAACACAGGAGCAGACAGGGGCTTGGGGCCAAGGCATCCGCCACTAGACAACATACATCTGGCCAACCAGTGCCCGTGTCCCTGGCTCTCAGGACTGGGGGGGGGGGGGGGGGTGCTGATCCAGTGTGACAGGTGTCCTTACAGGTGACGACATGAGGACACATACATGGGGACATGAGGACACGACATGAGGACACGGACAAGGGAGAGCACAGTGTCTACACAGACTTCTGACCTCCAGCCTGGGTGAGAACAAGCGTCTGTTGGTGAAGCCTGCCCCCACCCTCTGCGCACTGTGGCCCCTGTGACGTTAACAGCGTGAGCAGACCCACACGGGACCCCTGCCACCCGCACATCACTCCACTCGCCCCAGTACCTGGTGGCTGGAAGCCCACGGTGGTCTTCGGGGCGTCTGGGAGGGGTGTCTGTCCCCCAGCAGTGGCGCTTACGGTGGCTGCAGTCATGTTGGCGGGCTGGCTGGTTGCCCTGCTGGTGGCCGAGGGGGTGGCTGTGCTGGCCGGGACTCCCGGGACTGTGAAGGCCGCTGCCGTCCCAGAGGACTGCCTGGTGGCGGGGGTCCTCGCGGTGGGGAGGAGCCCGGAGGACATGGTGTCCAGGATCCAGCCCTTCAGCCTGGTGATTCGAGCGTACACGCCAGGTCTCTGGGCCTGAGCGCAGCCGACCCCCCAGCTCACAATCCCCGCCAGGTAAAACACACCAGGGGCCTCCTCGCAGGCCAGGGGTCCCCCGGAGTCGCCCTGAAAGGGAAGGAAGGAGAAGGTGAGCTACATCTGTTGTGGCCATCATTTCACACGGTGCGTGAGACCACACGCTGTCCACCCCCAGCACACACGATGATGCAGATCACTTATTCCTCAGAGACTTGGGGGGGCGGGTGGATGGGGAGGAAGTTGAAGAAAGTAAAGAGCTGGCTGTGACCCTGCAGCACCTTCCCTGCAGGGGCCACCGCCTGGCCCTCCAGCCTTCCCATGGGTGGCTGAGACCCATCAGTGGAGCAGGAGACACGGCACGGGGGCTCCGGAGACCTGGCTTCAGACCTTGCATGACCTTGATCAAGTCACTTCTCTCTGAACTTCAATTTTTCCTGCTTTTGTTCTTGAGATGTAAAAAAAACAAAAAAACAAAAACGCAGAAAACCCAATCTCTGCTTATTAGCCGCCAGCCTTTTTCCTATATGTTTCAAAAAAAATTACACCAGTAACATACTGCTCTTCCTTTAAAAAGAAAAAAAAAAACAAACTTTTTTTTTTAATTTATTTTTGAGAGAGGGAGAGAGAGCGGGAAAGGGGCAGAGGGAGAGACAGAATCCCCAGCAGGTTCCATGTAGTCTGCACAGAGCCGGCTGGACACGGGGCTCCAAGTCCTGGACTGTGAGATCATGACCCGAGCTGAAATCAAGAGTCAGAGGCTCAACGGACTGAGCCACCCAGGCGCCCCCATTTTGTTTTTTGTTTTAATTTTTTTCATGTTTGTTTATTTTTGAGAGAGAGAGAGAGAGAGAGCATGAACGGGGGAGGGTCAGAGAGAGAGGGAGACACAGAATCTGAAGCAGGCCCCAGGCTCTGAGCTGTCAGCACATTGCGTGACACAGAGCCCGAACCCACGAACCGTGAGATCATGACCTGAGCTGAAGTCGGACGCTTAACCGACAGAGCCACCCAGGCACCCCTTGCTTTTCTTCAAAAACTCAGAATGTTACAATAGAGCTTAGGCCACACAGCAGACTGCTTTTCCCAAAGGTGGCAGGAGACTGTCTCCCTCATCCCACATGTGCTCTTTGAACGCGGAGATCTTGGCACTCCTCCCATTGGGTGGTGGGGGTCTGCCTCTCCACATGACCCTGGGCGCAGCTCTGTGGCTGCCTTCGCCCCTAAACTTTGGGGACAGTGATGCCAGGTGACTTCCATCTTGCTGCCTTGAATCACCTGCTTTTGGGAGCCAGCCAGCACGTTTCGAGGTGGAAAGGAGCCCAGGCGGAGTCCACGTGGAGAGGCCACATGTAGGGTGTAGCTGAGACCCCAGCCAACAACCAGTATTGGATGTGCAAGTCGAAACCCCTTCAGAATCTCCTGGGACATCAGCCTTTGAGCCGTCCCACTGCAGGCCGCAGACGCCGCCATGTGGAGCACACAAGCCAGCCCCACTGGGCCCCACCGGAATTTCCAACCCACAAAATCTATGATTGGAAGAAATGGCTGCTTCACACCACCAAGCTTTGGAGAGTTTTGTTACACGGCAGTGGGGACTGACACAGCCCTGCCCCTGGTCCCGGGGCCCCATTTCCCCAAAAGTGAACATATTAGGAGCTTGGTGGGTCCCACTATGCTTTTACATTTATTAGTAATTTTAGAAAATATGTAGTGCTGTCTTTAAAATGTACATAAATATGTTACATGTAATATTTTACAACTTGCTTCATTCATTCAAGTCACAGCAGCCCTAGCAGACAGGTATTACTATGGCCCCGTTTTACAGACAAGAATCCGAGGCCCAGAGAGGTTGAGTAATGTGCCTGGAGTCATGGAGCTTGTGGGAAGAGGAGCCAGGATTTGAACCCACAAGTGCACTTCCCAGAAGCTGCCCTAGAGGTTCCCACTGCAAGTTATTTGCCACATTTCCCTCAACTGCGGCCTGTGAGTGTACATTTATGTTGTAGCCGATATTTTCTTTTTTTTTTTTTTAATTTTTTTTTTTCCAACGTGTATTTATTTTTGGGACAGAGAGAGACAGAGCATAAACGGGGGAGGGGCAGAGAGAGAGGGAGACACAGAATCGGAAACAGGCTCCAGGGCTCCGAGCCATCAGCCCAGAGCCCGACGCGGGGCTCGAACCCACGGACCGCGAGATCGTGATCTGAGCTGAAGTCGGACGCTCAACCGACTGAGCCACCCAGGCGCCCCAACAGCAGCCACCGATATCTTCAACCTGGCGGACGTGAGCAATACCTCTGAGTGTTACTACTGAAGTCCACCCTCTGGGGCCCTGGCCCTCTCTGCTGGGACGAGCAGGCGGAATCCGTCCCTGCTGAGCTCTTACCAAAGTGCAGGTTCAGGAGCCCCATCGATGAGTCTCGTTCCCAGTCACTAAGCTTCGGGCTGGTTGTTGACACAGAAGTAGGAGCCATCGCCGCTTCCTATTTTGTTGTTCCCGGCGGTACACACATTCCTGAGTCTTCTTTACCAGGACTATCCTGCCTGGTCAGGTACCATTACTTTGCTCTCCTGCGTGAATTTAAAACCAGCCTGCCAAGTCATATGGTGAAATGCTACTGGAATTTTGCCTGGAATTGCAGTGATTTATACGAAAAAATGGAGACAAACAGAGCTTCATAATATTGTCTTACCGTCCGTGAACATGGTATGTTTCTCAGACCTTTTTGTTTCCTTCAGAGTTTAGTGACATCCTCCACGAAAACCTTAACATCTGGAGTTCACTGCCAGACACCACACAGATTTTGCTCCGTCAGTGGGATCCCTTTCTCCCGGATGCTGATTTTTGCTGGGAAAAGAAACGTCCTGGACTTTGTATGACCTGGTATCAAGCCAGACGTGCTGGACTCTTCTGAATCTTCGTAGTTTCTTACTTGGCTCTGTGTGTTTTTACTTTTTTGGTAGACAGTCATGTTACTGCACATTACATTTTTGTCCACTTTACACATCCCTTTCCTTTTTTCTTGACTCCCCGCATTAATCCAGATGTCCTTGGTGACGGCAGGCAGCCTGGCGTGTGAACGGAAGGCTCTGTTTCACCATCAACATGATGTCGGCTGTAGGTTTCTGTTGTCTTTCACAGGATGGGAATTTCTTAAAATCGTAATTACGAACGGTTGTTAAAAAGTATCGGATGCCTTTTTCTGTGGTGTTGGAGAAGACGCCCTTCTTCCCTTTTGGTCCACTAATGTGATGAGTGGTGTTACTGGGTTCTCCTGTGTCAGACTAGATTTTATGAGATAAACTCACTATGGTTGTGATTTATTTTCCTTTTAACACATTATTAGATTTAGTCTAATATTTTATTAAGGGTTTTGCATCGATATTTCTTCAACATTTAAAAAAATTTTTTTTTGAGAAAGACAGACGTGGTAGGAAGAGGAGGAGAGGGGGAGAGGGAGGGAGGGGGAGGGAGAGACAGCGGGGGGGGGGGGGGGGGGGGACACGGAATCCCAATCAGGCTCTGTGCTGTCAGTGCAAAGTCTGACATGGGGCTTGATCTTGCAAACTGTGAGATCATGACCTGAGCCAAAACCGAATCAGATGCTTAACCAACTGAGCCACCCAGGCGCCCCACATCAGTGTTTCCAAGACTATACATTTCCCCACTTGTGTATTTCTTTGGCCTTCACGGCATGGTTCTGGAGCCAGGTTTCCCCTAAGCTGGATCACACACACCTCAGGTGCTCACTGGCTACCCTGCGACACAGAGCAGTCACATGTGCCATAACTTGTGATTAGCTTTTTCTCCTGTGAATACATGCTGCACATTTTCAAGTTAGTGTCTGTATTTTTATGCACACCCACCTCATCTTCTGCTTGGAAATATGACAATTTCTCTAAACCACACATTTACAGGCATTCGGGTTCTCTTGAGGGTTCCCCTGCTCGCTGTGACGCACTGGAAACTGTTTCCCTTCCGTCTGCGAACACGTCAGGCGGCCCCCTGGATGCTCACCTGGCAGGAGTCCACTTTGCCCTCCAGGAAGCCGGCGCAGAGCATCCTGTCCGTGAGGGAGGAGTTGTAGAGTGCGCTGCACGCCTTCTGGTCTATGATGCCCACAGACGCTCTCTGCAGAATGTCAGGCTTGGTGGCTGCCAAGGAGAGGAGGCCCCACACAAGCTCACTCACAGAGCGATCCCTCTTCCACGTCGGCTACGCTGTGGCAGCACCCACCCGGGGAGGGGAGTCCCTGCCCTATGGATAAAGAACCACAGCCCCTCGGGGCCGCAGGGATCCATGCGGTCGTGTAGTGATAAGGGGGCGGACCCCGTGCTCCTACTCAGCACCCTAGGCTCTCACCAACATTCCCAGGCAGATTCCCTAGCGCCTTGGGTGACCTGCAGGGAGGACAAAAGCAGCACTAACTCTTGGGGGTCCCTGAAGGGTACAGCACAAGGGTCTCGAGCTTTTCTACCAAGGGCCACAGAGCACATAATCATGGCTTTACGGGCCAGACAGTCTCTGTTGGAACGACTGAGCTCTGCCCCTGTAGCAGGAAAGCCCCCAGAGACCGTCTGTAAACCAGCGGATGGGCTGGGTGCCGATAAACCTTTATTGAAGCAGCCACACTGCCCGTGCGCCAGAGCCTGCGACCCTGGGGGGAGCGGAGGGGAGAGGGGTTTGCAGGTGTGGGACCGGAGAGCCTGGTGGGGAGCTCACCGTTTCCCTCCTGTGTGTTACCCCAGCCGGAGATCATGCACTTCCGGCCCACGGGGAACTTCTGGATAGCCAGGGGCAGGCAGACAGGCTGGATGTACTTGTTGAAACCCAGGGGCCCGGCCAGCTCCAGCACGGCCACATCGAAGTCCAGGATGCCGGGGTTGTACTGGGGGTGCAGCACTGCGCGCTTGAGCCCCATCTTCACTGGGTTTCCGCCGACGCCCGTGAGGGACGCGGTGCCCAGGTGGGCCCGCACCAGCTCCACCTTCGTGCTGCCGACAAGGGGCCGCTCAGACACCCCGCTGCCCCCCAGGACGCCAGGCACGGCTGTGGGGCCCGGGCTCTGGGGAGGGGCGCCGGGAGGACGGAGGGGCCACATGGCTGTTGCCCAAAAGTGGTCCCAGGCCGGGGGCCTGTGGACAAGGCAGGGAGCCCCTGCGGGCTCATCTCCTCCGGCCAGAACACAAGGGGCCCCTGGTGCCCTGTGACTGACAGACTAACCATGGGGCGGAGGCGAAGATGCCCCCACTTGTCCCCCAGAGACCAGCCCAGCAGAATCCTCCCCCCAGGAGCTGCAGCCCAGGTGGGGCCCTTGAGCACCCCCCCCCCGCCGCCCTCTGCAGAACCCTCACTTCTCCCGCCTGTTCCCTCTCGGTTTGCAGCTGGACAGAACCAGTTCTTGAGCCGAGGGGAAGGGCTGCCTCTGTGCGGCAGGATTCGTGCTCACGAGAGGAGGGGGCAGGGCACCGGGTGACAGAGGGGGACAGGGGTGGCTGCGCAGACCCAGGGGCCGGGGTGGGTCTTACTGGTTGAAGCAGTGGGCGGCCGACAGCAGCCAGCGGTCCCCCACCACGGTGGCGCCACAGAAGTGCCGGGAACCTTCCTTCAGGCTGACCTGCCAGGGCACTTCCCCGGACACGGCTCCCAGCCCGCCCACGATCCGAGTGGGCTTCTCCATGGCGGGCCTGGCCCCGCACTCTGTGGGGAACAAGAGAGAAGGGCCCAGACGGCATGCATCCCCTTCCCGCAGAGAGCTGCCGGGAGCCAGCACCCATCCGCCCAGTCCCGCAGGGGCGCACGCCTACCCTACCTGCGCCTGCACCCCTAGAAACTACCTTGTGGCTTAGAGGCGGTGACTGAGTCGGGAGGCGCGGCGCTGAGGCCCAGAGTGGGCCTGGCGGGGCTCTCAGGACTGGTGGGCCGGGCAGTGCTGGCGGTGGTGGAGGCGGGAGCCGCCGTGGGGGCCAGAGGCCGGCCTGCCGTGGCGATGGCCTCCAGGATCCAGTCACGCAGCCTGGTCACTCGGGCATAGACGCCGGGGCGTCGGGCTTCCGCACAACCTATTCCCCAGCTCACGATGCCGGCCAGGAAGAACCTGCCAGAGGGCTCCTCGCAGACTAGGGGGCCTCCCGAGTCGCCCTGGGAGACAGAGGCACGCCTTTGGGAGGGTCGGGGGCCCTGGCCGCAGCCAGTCCAGATCCCAGAGCCGCAGAGTCAGAGGAGTCCCCCCTCCCCACGGGCTCCTGGAGCCAAGGTGGCTGGCAAGCCTCCGTCTGCTCTTTGTAAACACACAGCAGGACAGCTGGACAGCCGGGCCGTGGGGTCTCCAAGACCTCGCTCGGTTCAGCCTCTGGCAGTTCAAAACCCAGCCCAAATAAACATCCCCTCCTCTCCTCGTCCGCGGGATCTCTGATGATGTTGCCACTTGCTAAGGCGGCCAGTGTGGCTGCCCCCGTGTCTCACTGGCAGTGAAGGGCCTGATCCGCCCTCACACATCCTGTCTGCTCACCCTTTCCCTTCCCACTCCCAGCTCGCCTGGACTCTCACGTTCCCAAGCACACGCCCTCTGCCACCATTTCCCCACCTTTTCCACAGGCCCCGGTTTTGCTGTGGCACCGAGTGCAGGCAGCAGTCCCCCCCCCCCCCCCCCCCCCCCAGCCAGTGGGCTTGAGAAATGAGACCAAAGGCATAAAGGAAAAAGGAGATCCGGAGCCGTGCCAGAGGTCAAGCAGGGAAGTCTTGGTGGCAGACTGGAAACTGAGCACCCCCTCTTCCAGGGCGGAAACCTGGGGGCCTCGGGCAGGTGGGGCGGGGCCTGGGCCCTCGGGACTCGTCCCCAGGCCCCGGGGGCTGCGGGGCTCACCTGGCAGGAATCCACCTTCCCATCCAGGTAGCCGGCACACAGCATCCTGTCGGTGAGCGAGTGGCCGTACAGGCTGGCACACAGGCCCTGGTCCAGCAGCTCCACTGTGGCTTTCTGCAGCGTTTCTGGCTTGACCACTGCCCAGGACAGAGAGACAGCAGCAGGATGAGCGCTTCGGGGCCCCGGGCAGCCACCCCGAGGCCGGAGGCTGCAGGCCGTCTCTGCTCTGGCCCTCGGCTTCCCCAGCGGGAAGGGGATCCGCGGCAGCAGCCAGCTCGGAAACCGGCAGAGCACACACTCCACAAATGCCCGCCAGCAACCTCCGTGGCCCAGGCGGCGAAGAGGCATCAAAGTGAACACCCAAGACTGGGCTCCTTCCTCACCTCACTCCTAAAACCTGCTCTGCCCTGAGCCTCCCCGTACCTGCCTCTGCTATCATTCTTGTCCTACTCTGCGGACAAGCCCTTTTCTCGGGCTGCAGCCAGTGCCTTCTTTGCTACAGACTATGTTGCCCTCTCCCCAGATCCTGCAGGGTGATGCCCTCCCCCCATCCCGGCTCAAATTAAAAGTCCAAGTCTGGACCACCGACCCCAGAGCCTTTGTGCATGCTGTCCCAGCTGCCTAGAGCGCTGTCTGTCCCTACACAATCTGCCTGCCTTCCCCCCTCACCCCCATTCTCAAGAAGCCCCTCCCGACCACCCTATTAAAGCTTGCAGCCCCCATCTCCACCCAACCTTAGTCTCCAATGCACTCATCGCCACCTGTCGTCTTCGCCACCTACTTCCTTCCAGGGCTGTGCTGTCCAGTCTGGCAGCCACTGGCTACATGTGGCTATTTAAATGTAGATTTAAACGCGTAAGATGCAATAAAACGTAAAAACTCGGTTTCCCAGGCACACGGCCACGGCCAGCTTGCAGGGGGCTGCTGGCTCCTACAGCGGGTGACACAAACATAAAGCACAGCCCCCACCCCCCAAGGGAAGCGCTCTTGGATACTGCCGGTCTGGCCTGGGAGCCCCACGTGGCGAGGCTCACTGCTCTGCTCCCTGCCCTCGGACCTGTGGTCAGTGAACGAGGGAGGCTGAAAGGAAACGTTTGTGGCCTGGGCTTAATTATCTTTATATTCCCTCCTAATTAGGTCCGTATGGAAAATACCTTTCCTTTTCAGAAGGTGTAAAAATCACACATTTTTCTTTTCTTTCGTATCAGGCAGGCACAGACCTGAGAAAACCCCAAATCACAGGCCATGGGCCCTGCACCTGAAGCCTGCTGCGGTGGACGCCCAGACCCTTTCGACAGGGCAAAGCTGCCCCTCAGCTTGGGGGGCCCTAGGGCACCCCCCACTTCCATGCACAGCCACTGAGCCAGCCTGGGCAGTTTGCTCTAGAATGTTCTAGACTAGCGTCATCCAATAGGACTTCCCGCAATGATGGGACTTCTCGCTGCAGGACAAGCCCCTGTCCGAATACTTTATCTCATCCACTGGGTCAGAGCTGAGGCGTCACTTTCACGGTCCTTCCCTGAAGCCATCCCCACCCCAAATCCTTTTCCCTGAAACATCCTGTGGGCTTCCTTCCAGCACCTTCTGTCAGATTACAGTGGAGTCTCACCCCTCCTCCGAGACAGTCCTGTTCTGTAAAGTCGCCACAAACCCTGACTTATCGCTTCTGCAGCGTGGCTTGTGGGGGGCAGAGGGCAGGTTCCTAGGAGCCTCTGCTCTCAAGGTTCGTAAGGGATCAGCACGTAACTTACGGTGTGTGTGCCTCTGAGCACGCGCACTTCGCTGAGTTTACGCTCTGGAACCCACCGCGGAAAGCAGCTTACTAGACACCCCGGCCTGTCTGCACCTAGAGACGCCAGCCGCCACTCTGCACCAGGGGCCATTTTAACAATCACCCACAAAGAGCACAAAAACGCACAAAACGTGCCAGTGAATACGCCACGGAAAGGACGCCGGTTTCTGGCCTGAGCTGAAACAGCAGGGCACATTCGCAAATGGCACAGAACTGCCCAGAGTACCCTCTGGGGCGGCAGGCACCGCAGGCGCGGAGCGCCAGGACCCCCGGCCGTGGGAGGAGGCAGGGGCGGAGCGACTTACGGAAGTCCTCCTTGAGGTAGCCCCAGCCGGAGATGAGGCACTTCCTCCGCGGCGGGAAGATGTGCGTGGCGGCAGGCAGGCACACGGGCTGGACGTGCCTGCCGAAGGCCAGCGGGCCGTCCAGCTCCAGCACCGCCACGTCGAAGTCGGCCGTGTCCGGGTTGTACAGGGGGTGCGGGGTGATGCGGGCCACGCGCACCCGCACCGTGCTGGCCTCTGCGCCACTGAGGTGGGTCGTGCCTGCGTAGGCCACCCACTCCGCCGGGTCTTGGAATCTGCGGGGCACAGAAGCCACAGCTCCAGGGCCCACCCAGCACAGACGGGCAGCAGGGGCGGCGAGGGAGGCACCCGCCCTGGGAGCGGTGCGCCCCGAAACTCAGTCATCACGCGACTTTGTCGAAAATGGAAATGGATGCACACGAACCCATTCCACGCCAATTTTCAACATTTGAAACAAAGACAGATCTGGGTGCAGAATGCTGGGGTGGGGGCCAAAGCCCACAGGCCTTGGGATAAACCGTGTCTTCGCGCCATACCGCAGAACGTCCAAATGAATGCCGAACCCACGACAAAGTGCGGACGTTTTACATAAACACAGGATCCGGCTGCCCCAGCCCCACTCACCGCCCAGCCTTCCCAGAGCCCCGGCCCGTCAGATCTGGTCTGAATTTCCCAACTGGACATTCTGTTCATCGTGGATTTTGTTTTTTGCGTTTTTATTTTTTTGCAACATGACATGAAAATATCACTTGTCATAATGACTGTTCTGGGCAGCACGTGACACTTTGCCCCCACCCTCCAAAAGTGCCTCGTTCTCCTCACCCTACTCCTGGCCTTGTAGTGGATGTTCCTCCTGGGCCCCGTACAGGGTCAACGGACGGAACACTACGCTTCCCAGCAGAAGCAGGGGACAAGGCCGGGTTCTGTCTCCCAAAGCCCTCCCTCCCCTCCCCCACCCTCTCTCCGTACCTCTGCAGAATCATTCTGCTAAGTTCAAGATCAAAACTCTTACTGCCTTAAATAAGTTTTACCAGAAGGAAGTTTTACCATGTTACCAGAATAAGAAAGAAAACACAAAGGCAGCTCTAATGGACCCTTGGGACAAGCGGGGAGATCGGATGTGGACAGGGCGCCGGATGCCAGCGTGTGGCGGTGGGTCACGATACTGTGGGCGCGGGCGACAGTGTTCCTTGTTTGTATAGACATGTGCAGCAGAGTCAGGGGGATGCATCACGGTCAGAGGGGAGAATATCAAATGGTTTGGCACGAAAAGACGCAGAGCCGCGTGTGTGTAGGTAAAGACACGGCAGGAGCGATGGCTAATACGGGAAAATGCCAACGCGTGCTAAAATCAGGTAAGAGTGCACAAATGTCTGCCGTGCCGTTTTTTTGTCTTTTCTATCTGCATAACTACTGCTGTAATAAAATATGGGAGAACAAAACTGAATGGAAAAATTGCCACCTACTGTCCTGAGCTGTGACTGGTTCTGGCATCCGTCCCCAGGCTGGCTGGCAGCTGAGGCAGACAGCAGGCTGCACGCGGGGCCCGGCGGCAAGCCAAGGGCTGTAAAGTACTGAACCATCTGTCCAGACTGCCCTGCCCTCTCCCTCAGGTCTCCAAAGACTGCAGCAACCAAACAGCAATGCCTGGCACAGAGGCTTCTAGAACCTTCTCCCACTTTTGACCAGCTCCGTTCTGCCTGGCCACTCTGGTTTGTTAAAGATTCTGACCATCCTCAACAACAAGCAACGACCTGGTTCAACAACAGGCAAAGAGTCCAAACACATTTCTCTAAAGAAGACATACAAGTGGGCCACAAGCACAGTCAGGCAGCACGGGACAGCCGCCGCGGTGGCTCAGATCAAAACAGCAGATGACGACAAGTGCTGGGGAGCACGTGGACACACCGGAGCCTTCTGCGTGGCTGGCGGGGATGGAAAATGGTGCGGCCCCCGGGGATAACCATATGGTGGTTCCTCAAAAAGTTTAAACACAGAATTACCAGGTGACCCAGCAATCCCACTCACGTGTCTATACTCAGAGGCACTGGAAACAGGTCCCAGTTCACAACCACCAAGAGCTGATGAAAGCACTCGAGTGTCCCTCCATGGATGAAGGACAAACACAATGTGGTCCATCCACACGTTAGGGTATCATCCAGCCTCAGGAAGGAAGGACGTCCTGCCACCCGCCACCACGTGGACGGACCCAGAGGATACCATGCACAGTGACAGAAGCCAGACACAGAAGGACACGTCCTGCATGACCCCACTCACAGGGGGTCCCTAGAGGAGTCCCGTCCACAGAGACAGAGAGCAGATGGTGGGAGCCAGGGGAGGGGCAGGGACAGGGAGTCAGTGCTTCATGGGGACAGAATGTCAGCTTGGGGACATGGAAAGTTCTGGAGATGAGTGGTGGGGGCAGCTGCACAGCAGTGTGAACAGCAATGCTACTGAATTGTGATGGTTAAGGTGGTAAATTTATGTAGTGTATATTTTACCACAACTTAAAAAATAAGAACACATTCAGATTCAACAACACAAAAGAAAAAGAAGGGAGGGGAGGGACAAGAGAGCTCCACGGGGCTCTAAGGACCCCAGGAAAGGCGGTGCTCCGGGAGTGGGGCAGAACGCAGGACCAAGGGTGCAGGGCTCACCCGCTGAAGCAGTGGGCCGCGGACACCAGCCACCTGGCCCCGATGACAGCAGCCCCACAGAAGTGTTCCTTGTTTTCTCGAAGGCTGACTTGCCACGGGAACTCTCCCGGGGACGCTTCCACGCCACCCACGATCCGGCCGGCTGTCTTCCAGCCGGGCTGTAGACCACAGTCTGCAAGACAGAGGTCACCAACCAGGGCCCTCAGAAGGCAGGGCCGTGACTATGCTCCCACCACGTCTGTGCAGAATCACTCATCCCTGCCACCCTCTCGTTCAAAGACATGCTCTAGGTCCCTCGCACTTGGCTTTGCCGACTCCTTTGGGGTCCCCCTCGCCCTTGTGTGCCCCACCTCCAGCTGCCCAACAGGTCAAACACCCAAGGCTGCATGCACCAGGCAGTGGCAGAGAATGTCTCTGCCGGGACCCTTCCTCTGCCTCAGGCACAGGTGGCCTTCAAGCAACCTTCACTTCTCCACATTACACCTGTCACGGAGCTCATGGCCAAGGGCGAGATCCAGGTGGGAACTCCACACTTTCGACTTGATTCGTGGGTGTGCTGACTCATAAAGCAAAGGGTCGACCCCTTGCTTCCTCACGTCTCTAGCTGCCCAGAGGGCACTTTCTTCCTTTTCTTCCCCACACAGGCCCCTCCTTCTGGGTCTCCACTTCAGCTCATGTTGTCATGCAGCAAACAGTGAACTGAGAAGAGCTGTCCAAACACTGCACATCTCAGAGAAAGTACTGTTGCCCTTGGCCACCTCCTGGGAAGAAACCTCTAAGCTCTTGGACTGTTGCTTGACAGCAGCTTGACCTTGACCTACCTGGGGACTTGGGTCACCCAGAAAGTTCATGGTGACTTTGGGCCACGTGGTATCACCTTGACCTCTTGAGGGGCTGGAAACTCAGTGTTTTGGGCTGAGCTGGGTCCCCCAAAAAGATGAAGTTTTAACCCCCAGTACTTGTGAGTGTGATTTATTTGGAAATAGGGTCTTCAGAGATGATCAAATTAAGATGAAGTCATTAGTGACGGCCCTGAATCCAATGACTGGTGTCTTCTTAAAAAGGGGAAATTTGGACAAAGGCACGCACACAGGGAGAATGCCATGTGGACGTGATGGCAGAGATCTGGTGACACTTCCATAAGCCAAGAAATGCTAGACATCCATCAAGCCCCAGAAGCCAGGAGAGAACCATGAAACAGATTCTCCATCACCAGCTCAGAAGAAACCAAACCTCCTGCTACCTTGACCTCGGCTTCCAGCCTCCAGATTGTGACAGGGACCGTCCCTGTTGTCCAGGCCACCTTGTTTCGGCAGCCCTGGGACTCTCACACCTCAAGTGAGCTGTGCCAGTGCTACCTGCCTGTGTGACCCGGGACACCAAGGCTCAGCGAGTTTCCCTGGCTGGAAACACTTTGTATGTGTTCATGTGCTGCTGCTGCGACTTTCAGTCCAGCGCCATCCCGTGACCGCTCTGGGCAGTGGGGAGCCTGCCCACCGCCGGTCTCACCCACTCTGTGCTCGGTGCACCTCTTCCTTTCGTGACCTTTTCACTGGGAGAAGCTGTAACCTTGCATAGGAGGACACCTTTCTGAGTTCTGCGAGTCACAGACCCCGAGGTGGGGGGGTCACAGCCGCCAATTTCAATTGGCCTCCACAGATCATCCAGGTCCAGGTGCCACACGCTACCAATGTTTCCTCCACCGTAGACTTTGCAAGTTTCAAAGTTCTTATGCATCCATCTTTTCATGGGATGCCATGTTTCAGCTTATTTGGTCCACTTTTATGTCCAGTGAGGTTTTATAATTTTATAGAACTCTACAGGCTTGACGTGCTCATTTTTTGTTGCTACTGATCACATGCGGGATTTTTTGCATTTTATCTTCTAACCGTTGTTAGTTGCATAAAGCAAAGGAATAGCTTTTTTATGTGTTTATGTTTCTCGTACTCTCCCCTCCATGTCAAACTTTCTCATTTTCTAATCCCGGGCTAGTCAATTTATTGATTCATTTATATAGTCGATCACATCCACTGTGAATTATGGTTTTCCCTCTTCCTTTCCACACTTCAACTGCTGCTCTTACCCTATTGCATGGGCTAACATTGCTAGAAAACGTTGGCTCCTCTTACGGCACTTCCACCGCGAGATTCCCTTGCTCGAATCCCACTGCATATAGGACAGAGCGCCAGTTCCTGGCACTCGAGGCTTATCACGCTTCGGCAGGGACCCATCTCACAGGCGTCCCCTCCCTTCCTCTGCCCAGCTCCAGCGATGCCAAGCCCAGGTGGTGTGTATAATGTGTGCAGCGGGCCAGACAGCAGAGCCAGCAGCTGACCGTGGAGAGGGGGATACCAGATACCAGCCAGACAGGGGACTGACCACAGTGGGCCTCATCAGATCCGTCGGAGCAGTCCACTCTGTCGTCACACTCCGGGTTCACTTTGGTCACACACTGGCCGTTGCGGCAGGAAAAGGTGTTCCCTGGGCAGTGACCTGTGGGCAGAGAAGAACCAAGTTCCTGACCCCACTCTGTATCTCCCGGCTGCAGCAAGATTCCGCTCGCTACTCAGAGCCTTCAGGGCATGGAAAACATCTTTTTTGCTTCCTTGGCCCTAAATGTTTCTGAAGCAATTTTCTCAGAACCAGTACGGAGACACAACACGAGAATGTCAGTCAGCGCACAGGCCAGGACAATGTAACAGAAGTACAGGCACACCATGTGTGCTTCCGCATTTTTGAGCGCCCACGTATTTTTAAGTAAGACACAGGTGAAACTGAACTTTTCGGGGCACCTGGGTGGCTCAGTCGGTTAAGCATTAGACTTTGGCTCAGGTCATGATCTCACGGTTCGTGGGTTTAAGCCCCAGGTCGGGCTCTGTACTGACAGCTCAGCCTGGAGCCTGCTTCTGATTCTGTGTCTCTCTCTTTCTTTGCCCCTCCCCTGCTCACACTTTGTCTTTTTCTCTCTCAGAAATAAATAAAACATTAACGAAAGTATTTAAAAAAAGAAGTCGAACTTTTTAAGTTGTAGTAAGACACACATAACGTGAAGTTTACCATGTTAACCATTTTAAGTGTTCGGCACACACGTGGGGCCCAACCGTTCTCTGCGAGGGCATCCTGGGCACTGTGGGGGCTGAACAGCACTCCTGGCCCCACCCCCTCCAGGCCAGGAGCCCCGCTCTTTACTACCAGATGTCCCTGGATACCACCCAGCACCCCTCGGGGCCAGGATCGCCCCTACTTGAGGACCCCATGTGGTGCTCATTCTTTTATCTTTTTTTCCAAACTGTTTGTGTTTTGTCTTTTAACAGCAGATCCCTACCACTTTTCCAAAAAAACCCACCAGTAATGTTTTCTCTTACTCGTATTTGGACACGTGCGCTTCAGCGTCTCATCTTTCCATCTCTTGCCCACACAGGACTGTAAGTCCGTGCCTCCTGGCCCCCAGGGGAGGCTGGTGTGCAGAACTAGCCTTCACTGCATTGGAGGGAGCCCTCTGTGTCTGAAGTCTTGGGGAACCTCTCCAGGTGACTCTCTGGAAACTGCAGAGGGCAGGGAGCTCCGCGGGAGAGGGGAAGACATACCTGATTTTAAATCTCTTTCTGTCCACGGCGCTTTCTGGCTTCCTGCAGTGAAATGGACAAGACACGCAAGCTCATCCAGTGAGTTCTGTAGTTTTTTGAAAACATCGGATTGCAAGGCAGCTGCACGGTCTATCATGGGAGCCACTTAAATTCTAACTTAAATCAGTTAAGATGAAACCCAACGAATCATTCTGTTGCTTGGTCTCACTGGCTGCATGACAAGCACTCAAGGGCCACACAGGCCTAGTGGCCACCATAGTGGACTGTGCAGGCACAAGACCGAGGAGAGTTCAAGTCACACTGACGCCGAGGTTACTGAGACTCAACCAGCATGTCAGCATTGGTGGGCAAAGGGCATAAATGTCCAGTAGGACAAGGTCAAGGCAAGCAGTCTTTAACCTGACGACAGACTGAACGAACTCATGTCTGGTTCTCAAATCACGATGAACTGCATCATCCGATCTTGTGTGAAGTTTTTGGCTCATGATACGGAATCTGCACCATCAGATCTTAGAGCACAGCATTTACTCTTATTTCTATACCAGGACTGGCAAACAATGGCTGCTGGCCAAATGCGGCCAGCCATTTGATTATGCATTAAAGTTTTATCAATACACAACAGTGCCCATTTATGTATTGTCTTTAACTCTCATGTGACAATAGCAGAGTTGAGTGACCTCGACCGAGACCCAAAGGGCTGCAGGGATGAAAATATTTACACTCCGGCCATTTGCAGGTTGCTGTCACCTGGTGTCTACTAGTGAGGGTAAAGCAATGTGCCTGTGTTTTCTTTTCAAGGGAGGGAGTGGCTGTTGAAAACCTAAAGTTTAATGCAACGTTCAGCTGCCACCTCCCCCACAGCCTCCCCCCGGTGTCTTTCAGGGTCTATAGCCTACTTGCCTGTGAGCTGGGCGGACACAATGGTGCCGTGGGCAGCCAGGGGGATACCGTGCCCCTGCAGCCTCGCTCGGAGTCCCTGCTGCAACAGCTCCTCCTCTAGGCCCAGACTCAGTGACTGCGAGGCTTGCAGCAGGAAGTGCAGCCGGAAATGCACGAAGACGCTGGAATTCCCATCCCTGCAGGGAGGAGAGAAGCCTTTGGGGAAGGAGGGCTCCTGCTGGAATCTTCTGGAACCTCTTGGGTGTCCACCGGGGTTCCTTCGCCTGAAAGGAGGCCCTGACCCACCTGTAACTTAGCACGGTGCAGCGCACACAGCTGGCCTCCAACTCGGTCTCCCGAAAGCTGCTCACAAACTGCAACAGAAACCACAGCAGCACGTGCTAAGGCCACAGGCTGGGCGGCTGTCCCACAGGGACCCGCAGAGTTGGAGAGGGCACGGAAACGCGCCTCCTCTTACACTCAGTACACCCGGCAGTCACAGAGCCGTGTGCGGGACAGGGAAACTTGGAAGTTATTTGGATGAAAGTACTGCCCCATCAGCAGATGGATGGATAGAATGTGGCCCATCCACACAGACGGGAGCGAGGCACGGACACGAGCTGCCTGTGGGACAGACCCTGGACACACAACGCTCAGAGCGGGAACCAGACACGAGAGTGTGGTTCCCGCGTGTGAAACGTCCAGAACAGGCACATCCTCAGACAAGAAAGGGCTTCATGGGTGCAGGAGGCTGGGGAGTGACAGCTAATGGGGATGGGGTTGCTTTTGGGGTTGGTGGAACATCCCCGAACTAGACAGAGGTGATGGCTGCACAATTTTGTGAATATGCTAAACACCCCTGAAGTGTTTACTTTAAAAATGGCTAATTACATTTGACATGAATTTTTACATTAAAATAAACTCTGCTTTGGGCAACCAGACGCCATTAGGAACTTGCTTGTCCTTCGTGTGCTGTTCGAGTGACCACTATCCACAGTCTCCGGTTTAGCACTGAAGGGCCCTCATCCTGGGCACCGGGATAGGTGTTACTCCAGATGCTGTCCCCAGCAGCACCAAGGTTGGGGGTCCGGAGAGTCCCCCGGCACATTATGTGACCTATACCTAGGGCTACCAGATGTCTCCGTTTACCTGCTCTCAGTGGAGTCACTAACAGCATCCCTGTTCACAGTGTCCCGGCTTGGCTGCTAAACCTGACGCTCACCGCGCCAAAGCACATGATACACAGGTCTCCCGCCTAAAACTCCCTCTGACCTGCTTCTCTTCTGTCCACTCTCCGAGCCTATGTCCCCCTCACGCACATTCAGACCTGCACTGGCCCACAGAACAGCACACAAATCTGGGAAATGTTCTTTACCTGCCCTGCCCCACGTGGCAGCCACGGGTCACACGTGATGACGGAGCATTTGACACATGGCACGGCTGGTGCCACAGGGGGACTGGTTTTTACATTTCAGTTAATTCACACTTAGATTTAAAAACAGATACTCTGCACAGTTACCAGAAAACTCTCAAGAATACTTGGGGCAACTTACGCATGTACATTTATGGAATCTACACACGGATTAAGTATTCCTGGTGACAATTTAGCAAATGCATTGAGATGTGAGTGTAAAACACACCCGGGTTTTGAAGACTCAACACAAAAAGAGGTGAAAAGTCTCATTAATACCCACTTTATCTATGCTGATGACATCAAATGATAATATTCTGGATACCGTGGGTTAAGTAAAATATATTAAAATTAAGCCTACCTGTTTCCTTTTCCTTAACACAGTGGCTAGATAATTTTAAATTATGCATGAAGCTTCGTGTTGTACTTCTGGACAGAGCTTTAGGGTATGGGGCTTAAATCAGCAAGCTGACACCCATGGGCCAAATTTGTTACCTGTTTTTATACAGTACACAAACTAAAAATAGTTTTTACAGTTTTAAATGGTTGGAGAAAGTCAAAAGAAAAATATTTCATGGTACGTGAAGATTATACGAAATGTTTATTTCAGTGTCCATAAACAAAGCTTTATCGGCACACAGCCACATCCATTAATTCACCTGTCCCCTGTGGCACCTCTTGAGCTGCCTCAGGCCAAGTTGAGTAGCTGGGCCAGAGAGTGTCTGGGCCCCAAAAAGCCAAAGATCTTGCCTGTCTCGGTTAGAGGAAAAGTGTGTTGATCCCTGGTCTGGATGGTGGGGCAGTCTGTAACTGCCCCCTGCTTTCCCATGTCTTATCATACAGCCTTCAGGCCACAGGCAGATTGCTCGTCTCAAAACGTGAATTCTTACCTAGTGATCCTTCTGCTCTCTTAGGATGAAATTTAAAACATTTTCTTTAATTGAGGTATAATTCACCTACCTCAACTTACCCTTTAAAAGTGGACAACTGGATGGGTTTTAGTGCATTCACAGAGTTGTGCAGCCATCACCACAACCAACTTTTGAATATTCCATCAGTCCCAAAGCAACCCCATCTCCCCTAGCACTCACACCCCACCTCTCCCCAGCCCCCATGAGCCCCCTTCCCGTCTGTGGATGAGCCTGTTCTGGACATTTCACACACGCGGACTCACACCCCGTGTGGCCTCTCGTGTCTGGGTCCCTCCCTGAGCGTCGTGTGTTCAGGGTCCGTCCTCAGGGCGGCAGATGTGGGCAGATGTGCTCCCGGCCGAGTAACGTGCCCGTGTGCACGCGGGCCTCCTTGTGTTTATCCATTTACCCATCGATGGGCATTTGGGTGTTTCCACTTTTTGGCTCTTGTGAGTCATGCCGCTGTGAGCACTGGGTGTGCAGGTTTTCTGTGAGGACATGAACTTTCATCTCTCTTGGGTGGACACCTATGAGCAGAATCGCTAGATCACATGGAAATTACGTTTACCCTTCTGGCCAACTGCCTGCCTGTTTCCACAGTGGCTGCCCTCTTTCAGGTTCCCACCAGTTGTGTGTGAGGCTCTGGTCTCTCCACTGGAATACAACTTGTTTTTTTTTTTAAGGTTTATTTTTATTTTTGAGAGGGGGGGGGGGGGCAGAGCATGAGTGGGGGAGGGGCAGAGAGAGAGGGAGACACAGAATCCGAAGCGGGCTCCAGGCTCTGAGCCGTCAGCACAGAGCCTGATGTGGGGCTCGAACCCGTGAACTGGGAGATCATGACCTAAGCTGAAGTCGGACGCCTAACCGACTGAGCCACCCAGGCGCCCCTGGAATACAACTTTTAACCTTTTAAAAGTGCCTACGAGCCAGCAGGGGTCAGTCCCCACTGATACCGCACTGCCCCGTATTCCAGGGGCCACCAGCGCTGGCCACAATGGCCTCAACCTCTCCGCCCCGCACGCCCTCTTTCCTGCCTCAGGGCCTGCCTGGGCTTCTCCCCCGCTGTGCTCTGCTCGCCACCCCCGGCCGCCCTCACCAGCCATTCCAGAGCGGGCGTCAGGGTGCGGTAGTAGTCCGAGGCCTCGTGCTGCAAGCTGTGGGCGTAGCGGACCCCTTGCAGCTCCGCCGTGTGCTCCACGTCGACACCCTGTGTAGAGAGGGAGGCTGCGGACAAGACCAGGGCCCCGTGAGAGAGCCCAAGTTCGGGGTCAGGGTGCAGTTAAGTCAGCCTCAAAGGCCCCTAGCCACCCAAGGGCCATCACCCTGACAAACAGGTGGTGGGCCGACTCCCAGGGCGGGGGGGGGGGGGGGGGCCCTGAGTGGTCACCAACAGTCCCCCTTCGTCTCTCACACAGGTCTCGGTTTGGTGACGGACTCTACAGGCAGCCGCCTGAAGGCACCGGCCGTCCCCAGGTCTCCTGAGGACACGGTTAGCTCCTGCTCACCCCTGGCTCACCAGGTGTACCTGGCTCAGGGCCTGAAGCTGGCCTCACCAAGAAATGGCCTCAGGAGGCCTTCCCTCCGCTTCGGAGCAATTCCCAACAAATGCCACGGGGGCGTGACCACAGCCGGGAGGCACCAGGACCCTCAGCCCACAGCCCCATGATGCCACCCTCTGAAGAAACAGGGGTTTGCGACTGTTGGAAACATGGCGTCAAAAGCACTTAATAACAGAGAATCGGACCCATCAATACAGAGAACAAAGCAATGGGTACCAGAGGGGCGGGCGGGGGAGGGCAGAGGGGTGCAGAGGACAGGGTGGCACGGTGCCAGGAGTCCAGCCAGTGACGTCGGGGTGGCCGATGGCAGCCACGCTCACGGTGAGCACAGCACAACCCACAAGGCTGTCCCGCCACTACGCTGTATACCCACCAGTAGCCCCTAAAATCCACTTTGCTTTTATTTAATTATCCATTAAAAAAATTTTTTTTAATGTTTATTTATTTTTGAGAGAGAGACCGTGAGAGCGTGAGTGAGGGAGGGGCAGAGAGAGGGAGACGCAGAATCCAAAGCAGGCTCCAGGCTCCGAGCTGTCAGCACAGAGCCCGACGCGGGGCTCAAATTCGTGAACCGCGAGATCATGACCTGAGCCGAAGTCGGCCGCTTAACCGACTGAGCCACCCAGGCGCCCCTACTTCGATTTTAAAAAGTACGTGGCAGGGGCGCCTGGCTGGCTCAGTGGGTACAGCACACAACTCCTGATCTCGGGGTTCTGAGTTCGAGCCCCACGGGTGTAGATGACTTAAAAATAAAATCTTAAATATAAAAAAAAAGTACACAATAGCAAAGAGTAACAATCATCACAAAGTTTTAAAAGGACACAACAGCAACCACCTAAAACGTGAAAACGGGGGTTTCTGCCACGAATGGATCAAAATAACACACCAGTGAAAAATGCTCATAACTGCAATACAAAAACACGAAGGTAGCAGCCACATAAACCGTGACAGCTGGGTACCAATTCTATTTATTGTGAGTGAATGTTCACCTAGAAAAATATTTCGATATTTATGAATACCACAGGATATATATATCGTAAGCCAATTCCTAAAACAACGGTTTTTCTCATTCGAGAAACTAAAAATAAAGAGAAATGAACGTTCTTCAGTGTGGGCCACGTTGCCTACACTCTATACGCCAGCTAAGCCTTTCTGTTTTCCCTCGGAAATAATGACAGACACACAGGAAGCTGCAGAAATCGTACACAGGTCCCAGGGGCCCGACCCCCAGCTTCCCTGAGGGCTAACATTACCAACTAACACTTTGAGCTGTCTGGGAAGGGGACACATTTGAATTTTTTTTTTTAAAAAAATTTTTTTTTTTCAACGTTTATTTATTTTTGGGACAGAGAGAGACAGAGCATGAACGGGGGAGGGACAGAGAGAGAGGGAGACACAGAATCGGAAACAGGCTCCAGGCTCTGAGGCATCAGCCCAGAGCCCGACGCGGGGCTCGAACTCCCGGACCGCGAGATCGTGACCTGGCTGAAGTCGGACGCTTAACCGACTGCGCCACCCAGGCGCCCCTTGAATTTTAATTAAAGAAAACATTCTAAAACTTCTTAAAGCCTTCCTTAGTTTCAGAGGTCCTGATGGGGATTGTATTTACGCTGTTCCCCAAAATGTATGTGCTTCTGGAATGCAGGTGTGAAACCCCACCCCCTGCCTCTCCCCAGTGTGAGGACACTGATGTGCTCACACCTATACAACCACACACATGTACACGCCGCACTCACACACACCTACACATACGTGCACACTCACATGGCACAAATTTTCCTGCATTTGACTCCCACAACCACTAGGGGGCCTCCGTCAGACACGCCAGGCTATATTCCACACTAGATATATTCCAGATGTTCCAAATATATGCATAAAGCGCATAATAAACATATCTGTACTATATATAAGAATCAAGGAAACCCACATAGCATTGCCAGCTTACAGTTTTGCCACATGGCAACATTTTCCCTCAAACTGCCCCTTTGTATCGTTATGTTTTTTCATGAAAAGGTGACCTTCACATCTCCAAATAAAACCGTAGGAAGCTTATCATCTCAGAATAAGCCTGTTCCAGAGCAGCGCTGCCCAGCGGAAATTCCTGTGATGACAGAATGTCCTAGATCCACACTGTCCAGTGCAGTATCCGTGAGCTGCCCATGAAACATCGCTGGTGGGGAAAAGGAACTGACTTTTAAATGTTACATAATTCTAAATAATTCTGTTTGTCTGTTGGGGTTAAGTAGGCTTCTGCCCAGCATGGAGCCCAACGTGGGGCTTGAACTCAGGACCCTGAGGTCACGACTTGAGCTGAGATCAGGAGAAGGACACTTAACCGACTGGGCCACCCAGGCACCCTTAATGTTAACGGATTTAACCCTAAGAAGTCCCCAGGGCTCAGGGCCACCAGCCCCAGTAGCACTGAGGCAGGCAACACCGGACTGAGCGCTGTCTGTGGTGGTGACAGATGAAAACAGCTCATGGTCTCACAGGGAATGTCCGTCTAAACTCTCCATACGAACATCGGGGAGAATCCAGGACAAATGGTGGAAGGAAAAAGGCAAGCTCCCACAGGGTCTGCAGACCCTGCTGACACATAACAGATTCCCCCAAAACAGCACTAGGCGTTATCCGTGGAAACGCGTCTGTGTGTGGAAACCTGTGGACTGTGAACCACTCATGGTCGCTGCTGCCACAAAGGTGGCACATGGAAAACCAGTGCAGGCTGTGGTCAGCTGCGGTGAGTGGTTTCATACTTTGCAAAAAGACAACACTGTGAACGGGTGTAATGAATCCACATGGTTCAAAATCGAAAGCCACCAAAGGGCCTCTGGTGACAAATCTCCCTCCTGTGTCCTCCCCAGAGGTAACGGGTCAGTTAGGCTCCGAAACTCCCTTCCAGAAAACAATTTATGCACATAGGCAAACACGTTCTTTCTTACTATTCGGCACCTCTCTCTACTTTTCCAAACGTAGGCGTCTCTAGATCATTCTACTGAAATATAAAAAGAGCTTCCTCGGGGCGCCTGGGTGGCGCAGTCAGTTAAGCGTTCGACTTCAGCCGGGTCACGATCTCGCGGTCCGTGAGTTCGAGCCCCGCGTCAGGCTCTGGGCTGATGGCTCAGAGCCTGGAGCCTGTTTCCGATTCTGTGTCTCCCTCTCTCTCTGCCCCTCCCCCGTTCATGCTCTGTCTCTCTCTGTCCCAAAAATAAATAAACGTTGAAAAAAAAAAAAAAAAGAGCTTCCTCTGTTTATTTTTCACAACTGCAGCCCCACATTGTACAGAGACCATAATTTTGGATGGTTAACTCTAAATAACATGACTATCTACTGAAAGAAAATAGGAAATGGGGCCCACTTTGGATTGTAGGAACATAAGCCACTGTTTATTCCTTACACTGTATACTTTTCAGTACTTTTTAAATTTCTTAAAATTTAAAAGAGTTCATTTTGCTGTTTCCATTTTCACCCCACAGTGAAAACTTCCTTGGAAAACCTGGTCAGTGGGAAACGTGATTATGCAGTGCCTGGCCCCCTCCCACGTACCACCCACCCCAGACCGCCACCCCAGGCCCTCAGGCTCCTGGCCTGCCTTCAATTCCACACTTGCAGGCTCAACCCTTTGGTTCCGGGATCACAATGTGGATACGACCGAGCCACTTCTAAGCATCTTTGTGCAAGTTGCCCGGTGTGTGAACCCATGCAAGCCCACAGCCACTTACCCATGAGGACTCCCAGGGTGACCATGATGGTGCTGGTGGCCACAACAACGCAGAGGGCCATGCGGCAGCACGAGGTGTAGGGAGCTGGGACTTCCTTTGCTGTCCCAGGCACAAGCTGTAAGTCACCAGCGGTGGGCTCCATGGCTCCTACACACTGGGAAGGCGACCTGGATGCCAGCAAGAAAGGGCGAAAAAACAGGGTCAGGGCTGGGGGATGCGTCTCTTCCCCTAAGCAACGCTTTTACTTGTGCAGATGTGGCAGCCTCCAACAGTGCCCTAGGTGCCTGTATTAAAGCCATAAAAGGCGGCACAGCGTGATTGCTGGCTGGGCCTGTGCATGCGGGCTCCCCCGGGTCCCTGGGGTCCACTGCCAAGACGGATTCGTGACTTCCTGGTCGCCGTTTAACAAATCACCGCAAACCTAGTGTCGCCGAGGAACCCAGATTTATTACTAAGCAGTTCTGGCCTCAGAAGTCCTAACATCCAGGCCTGGGCAGGGCCGGTTCCCCCCGGAGCCCCAGGGAGACCCGTCTCCCCACTTTTCCAGCTTCTAGAGGCGCCGCATCCTGGGCCCGCGGCCCCTCCTCATCCTCACCGCCAGCAGCTCGGGGTCCGCCCGGCTCTCTGCCTCCCTCTCGTGAGGACCTCGTGAGGACGCCGGGCCCCCGGGGCCTCCCCGAGTCACCCCAGCCTCAGGGGCCTTGACAAGGACCCCTCTGCCACGTGACGCGACACATTCCAGGCTCTGGGACTAGAACGGGTAAGTCTCCAGGCCACCGCTCGGCCTAGCGGCACAGAACACGCGGACGCAGAGCGAACCAACTGGAGCCTAGCCGAGCGCCAGGTCGGGCGCCCGCACCGTCCTTCGTGGCCCTGGGGTCTACGAGAGCGTCCGCAGCCGCCAGCATCCCTGGCGGAGGGACAGGCCTCGACGCGCCCTCGGCTGACAGTACGCGGGATACTTATCCTCGTTAGGGCCTCAGCTCCGAGAGAGCCAGAGGCAGCCATGCGCTCCTATGGTCACGCGTCCAGCCCGCCCCTTCCTCCCGGTCTCGCGAGAGACCCGAGACCAGGCAGGCCCTGCGAAGCCACCACTTGGTCGTAATCCCGCGAGAGACCCAACCGAGGTCACGCGAGGCCACCCGTTGTTCGCGGTCTCGCAAGAGGCCCAGCGGAAGTCCCCCTCGACGCGGCCTCGATCGTAGTCTCGCGAGAAACCCCGCTGAGGCCGCGCAAGGCTTTCTTGCGAGGCTGTCTCCGAGAGGAGTAGCTTCTGTGTCTCTTCGGTCTCCTCCCGGGAAGGGGCGAGGAGAGTAGCCGCAGCCTGGCCGCGCCCGCCTCCTGCTTCCTCCTGTCAGGTAGGCCGAGTGCGGGCTGTAGGTCAGCCTTTCCCTCCGGGGGCCTTTGGTCCTCCTCGTGCCTGCAGCCGCTCCCTCTCTGCGCCGGGCGGACACAGGGCTGCTCTGGGGGGTCTGTGGGCACCAACGGCAGGCCTGGGTGTCAGGGAAAACACCGGGCGCCCAGATGCGCTTGGATTTCAGATGAGCAGATCCTGCTTTCGCAGCACGAGTGTGTCGCTGGCCTGGCTAATTTTACGTGTCCTCTTGGCCGGGTTGTGGCGCCCGGTGGACGGGTCAGACATTATGCTAGAAGTTGCCGTGGAGGTAATGGTTAGACGTAACTACCTTTGCAGTGAGCAGATGTTGAGTAGAGCAGGTGACCCTCCCTCTTGCGGGTGGGCCACATGCAATCAGTTGAAGGCCTTCGGAGACTAGGAATGCCGCCTCCCGGCGGCCTGGGGGGCTCGAGCTGCAGCATCAGCTCTGCCCTGGGTCTCCAGTCCGCCCTGCGGATCGCGGGCTCGCCAGCCTTCACGTTGGCTGTGTTTCTCTGGAGAACCCCGATTGACACAGCCCCTAACGCGCCTTGTGCAACATTTGGGACCTACTTACGCTAAAAAAAAAAAAAAAAAGTATTTGTCGTTCGCTTGAAATTCAGATCTATCGGACTGTGCTGTATGTTTATTGTTAAGGCGGGAACCCTATGCTGGGGCCCAGCCAGAATACTCCATCCTCAAGGGAGTGTGTCCCTGCCGGGAATGGCCACTCCATGCCTCCCCGCCGCCATCTGGAGCTGAGGAGAAAGGGGAGATGTGCGGGGGTGGCGGGGAGTGAGGCTGTGTAACACTTACCCCTTTATTCTCACACTTGAGCCGAATTGCCTTCTGAGGAGCCAGGGGATCTCTAAGAATCACTTGATGAAATGTTTTAGGGACAAAGACACCAAGATTCACCTCTGTGATTAGGGCTGGAAACTCAAGTTTAGTGTATGAGCTCATTGACACGCATCGCCCCCCCCAACCAAATACACACACTATATTCATTCAGCCCCAGCTGCCCCTGCTACTCCCCCAAGCCTGTGGGTTTTCTAAGGATTCCTGTGTTCTCCGAATTGTCTTGTCATCACTGTCATTAGGACACAGAAGGGGCCCGATGCTGTTTAGCATCGAATATAGAAGCACTATTCATTCAGCTTTCTGTCTGTCTGATATTTGTGACGGGCCAGGCCTGGGTGCTCTGTGCTGAGTCCCCAGCCCTGAAATGAGGCAGATGGGATTCTCTGAGCTCAGAGAGCTTAAATCAGAGTGGCAGAGCCCAAAATAAATTAAAATTACAGCTACAATTAAGGCTTGAAAATGAAGATGTGTCCATGGGGCTTTGAGTCCGTGTGAAAAGGAGCTTTGATCTAGATGGGGCCGGGGGGGGGGGGGGTGGCGTCAGGAAGGACTTCCCTGGGGGAGGGGTGTGTTATCTGAGTTCTGAGGGATGAGCGAGCATGAATTCACTAAGTGCCCACGGAAAGAACAGATTTCCACACAGGACAAAATGCGTAAAGCCCCGTAGCTGAGTGGGAAAGGAAGGGCCGATGCAGAGAAGGTGTGTCAGTTGTAGCTGCTCAGCACATTTCCACCAACATAGCAGCTTAGAACAACGCATAGTTATTCTCTTGCGGTTTCTGTGGCTGGGATCCCGGCAGCTTTCAGCTGGGTCCTCTGCTCTGGGTCTCAAGAGGCCGTGAGTCAGGTGTTGTTAGCTGGGCTGCATTCTCATCCGGAGGTTCAGCTGGGGAAGGATCCACTTCTGAGCTCCCGATATGCCAGAATTTGTTTCCTGGCAGTTGTGGGGCCTGCTGGCTGTTGGCCTGGAGCTGCTGTTAGCTCACAGGCCCCTGACAACACAGTAGCCACGTTGTCAAGGCCAGAGAGAGAAATTCACTGCAGCGTTCTAGGATGGGGTCTTTTTTTTTTTCTTCTTAAGTGTATTTATTTATTTTGAGAGAGAGAGAGAAAAAGCAAGCAGGGGAGGGGCAGAGAGAGACGGATAGGGAGGATTCGAAGCAGTCTCCATGCTGTCAGCACAGAGCCTGATGTGGGCCTCAAACTCATGAACTGTCAGATCATGACCTGAGCCGAAACCAAGAATTGGACACTTAACTGACTGAGCCACCCACGTGCCCTACTACGGTGGAGTCTTACAGAATATAAGGCGACGATGGGAGCCACACCCTGACACCTTGTTCATCGAATGTGACTTAAGGCAGTGGCCATGACATTGTATTCAGCGGGTTCACACTCGGGGGGGAAGGGGTTATACAGGGCATTCGTGCTGGGGGACAGAAATCTTAGGAACCTTTTAGAATTCTGCCTACCACAGATATGAGGAGGGGTGATCTGAGGTGTGCATGGGGATAAGCAGGGTGCATATTTCACTGGTGTTTGAGAAGGAGAGATTAGACAAATGGGAGAGGCCATCTTAGAAGAGAAATGAGCTGGGAACTTTCCAGAACTGCTGGGAGATCTGAATCCTCAGACTTGAAAGGCACAATGCCAAGCATGACAGATAAAACAGATGCTCAGAGTAAATCCACAGAATAAAAACAAAGAGAAGGTTCTAGGAGTAACTAGAAAGTAGAGATACACCACCTACAAAGGAATGCTGGTTAAGAGCAGCAGATTTCTCAACAGAAAAGAAACCGAGGTGAGAGAATAACATGTTCAAAGTGCTAGGTGGAAATAGGTGTCCATCAAGAATCATATACCTAAACCCACATGGTCAAGAAGGAGACTCAAGAGGCGCCTGGGTGGCTCAGTCGGTTAAGCGGCCGACTTTGGCTCAGGTCATGATCTTGTGGTCCGTGAGTTTGAGCCCCGCGTCGGGCTCTGTGCTGACAGCTCAGAGCCTGGAGCCTGTTTCAGATTCTGTGTCTCCCTCTCTCTGACCCTCCCCTGTTCATGCTCTGTCTCAAAAATAAATAAACGTTAAAAAAATCAAAAAATTAAAAAAAAAATAAACTTAAAAAAAAAAAAAGGAGACTCAAATGCAGACAATTGCAGGAAGACTGTGAAGCTCAGCACTAACACACCAGCACTGAAAAACGCTACTGAAGGATGAAATGAGGAAAACTAAAGTTGGATTTGGAACAAAGAGGTGAAATGCCAAAGCACCATGAACCCAGATACTGGTTAACATGGGGAAGCATTGGAAAAGCACTGTGTCTATAAAACGATAATATTGACCAACTTGGGGTGCACAGATACCAAGGCTGAACCAGCTACAAGATGGAAGCATAAGTGCAGTTGAAAGACTCTAAGGTTCAGAGAAAAAAAGAGATTAGTGATTAATTTCAGACCTTGTCAAGTGAAACATGCATGGAAAAATTTTAAGAGCAATTTTGATAACAGAACTGAAATGGATAGCTTCCAAATAGCAGAGTGAAAAAAGATGTGAATGCAGGAGAAAGGGAAGAAGGCAGAGAAAGAGAAAAAGAAAACATACAAATGTACTTAAATGTAAAAGAATTGGTGAGGTTAGGTCTTTTTAAAAGTCAGCTAGATGTTTTAGGTGGTCTCTTGTAAACCGCAAAAGGCACAAAATGAAAGAGAGAAAAATTGTAAACTCTTATGTATGTAATACCAAAATTTAACACTAGACAAGTTTACTTAATGGACCTATATTCCCTATACTGAGAATAAGTTTACTTTTTCAGGATTCTCTGTATTGAGAATAAATTTACTTTTTCAGGCACACACGAAATATTTACCAAAATTAATCATGTACTTAACCACAAAGCAAATCTCCACAAAACCCAAAAACTCTACACTCGATGCACGTGTCTTGTGGAGTGCAATTAAAGTTTTTTTTTTAACGGTTTATTTATTATTGAGAGACAGACACAGAGCGTGAGCAGGGGAGGGGTAGAGAGAGGGGGAGACATAGAACCCGAAGCAGGCTCCGGGCTCTGAGCTGTCAGCATAGAGCCCGACGTAGGGCTCGAACTCACAAACTGCAAGATCATGACCTGAGCCGAAGTCGGTCGCCTAACCAACTGAGCCACCCAGGTGCCCCTCGTGGCAGTGCAATTAAATTAGATGACTGGAAATAACAAAATCATGGTTGAAAAGTCTAAAATTACTTCTACAGAATTAATGATCCCAGGAAGAAATTATAGCTAATTAAAATACTTAGAACTGAATGTGCTTGGCATCAAAATACCCGATGCACCCAAAGCTGTCCTTACAGCGGTCACCGTCAGTGTTCCATCAAGCCAGACAGCCCACACAGCATCCACTGCACTGAGGTCAGCTGCCAGAACCCTGGTGTCCTTGGGAGACCAGGCCACATTTTGGGTTGTATTGTCCTGAGCAAAGCTCCTTCTCTGTGCCAATGACCCAGGAAGTACTCATGGGGCAAGTGTGCCTGCTGTCTTTTTTCTTAATATTTCCTGAAGACACATCTGAGAAGGCAAATCTGGCAAGAAGAGAATGGAATGGGAATTCAAGGGGGTAAAGATCGCCCGATGAGAGGATGTGTAGGCCAAATTTAAGATTGCTCAAAAAGAAAGCCCAGACTTTATTCTCAGTGTCTGGGAGCTTTTTCTTGGAGGCTGAGATCAACCATGTGGGCAATCAGTGGATCAGCCAGCAAATCCATCAATGAATCAGTCTTGGGAAAAACGCTGGACACAGAAAATGGAAGTTAGGGGGTGCTGCTCAGATTGGTTATAGTCCATCCGTGTTGTCGCACGTGCCCCAAGAACAACACACCCTGACTGCGCAGGGAGAGGACCATGGAAGCGTCAGGCTTTGTCTTTGTCCTGGTGCTGCAGACTAGTGTCTCTGTCCCCCCAAATCCATATGCTGAAACCCTACTCCCCAAGATGACGGTATGGGGAGGTGGGGCCTCTGGGAGGGATTAAGTCATGAGGGTACAGCCCGCATGAATGGGGTAAGTGCCCCTGTAAGGGAGGCCCCAGAGAGCTCCCTGGCCCCTGCTCCATGTGAAGACACAGTGAGAATATGGCCATCTGTGAACCAGGAAACAGGCTCTCACCAGATATGGAACCTGCCAGTGCCTTGAACTTGGATTTCCAGCCTCCGGAGCCATGAGAAATGTGTGTTGTTCATCAGCCACCTGGTTGGTGGTGTCCAGCCAGAGCTGCCCGAGCAGACTGAGACAGCTGCCCTCTTCCCCACTGGCCTCTCTCTTTGGCTCCTTTTACCCTGTAATGTTAATCCCTGTAAGCCGTAACTGTGACCGTACCCGCTTTTAGTGAGTTCTGAGTCTTTCTAGGGAGTTGTTACACCTAAGAGCGGTACAGGGGACCTCCCTGCATGAGTCTCCTGGGGCTGCCATAACAGAGCAACACAAACCGAGCAGCTCAAACAGCAGAGATATATTCTCTCCCACCCCTGGAGGCCAGAGGTCCAAAATCAAGGTGTAGGTAGTGCTGGTTCCTTCTGAGGCTGTGAGGGGGAACCTGCCCCAGGCTCCTAGATTCTGCTGGTCACAGCAGTCGTGACCCTTGGCCTGTAGAAGCATCCCCTCATCTCTGCCTCCGTCTTCATAGGACCTTCTCCCTGTGTGCACGTCTGTGTCCCAAGGTCCCTTCTTATAAGGACATCAGTCATAGAGCACTAGGACCCACCCTAATGACCCCATTTTAATTTGGTCACCTCTGTGAAGACCTTATTTTCCAATAATTATCCTTCTGAAGTGTTGGTGGTTAGGACTTCAACATACAAAATCTGAGGGGACAGAATTCACCCCAGAACCCCTCTGAACTCGCATGTGGTGTCAGATGTGCAGGCAGTCTCAACCTCTGACCTTATAGTTGGTAGTTCACTCTTCACGAAGGAAGAGCTAAAGAGAGATATCACACCCATTAGGGTGGCCATCATCCAAAAACAGACAATAACAAGAGTTGGCGAGGATGTGAAGTCAGAAGACTTGTGCATGGCTGGTGGGAATGGAAAATGGGGCGGCCACTGTGGAAAACAGCTTGGTGGCTCCTCAAACAATGAAATACAATTACCATATGAATTGCATAAAATTATCACATAGAATGACCACAGGACCCAGCAATGCCATTCCCAGGTATATACCCGAAGAACCTGAAAGCGGGGTCATGAAGCTCTAATATATCTGTGTTCACAGCAGCATCATCCACAATGGCCAAGAGGTGGAAACACCCCAAGTGTCCATCGGTGGGTCAAAGACAAACACAATGTGTCCACCCACACGCTGGAATATTCTTGTTCAGCCTCAGGAAGGAAGGCATCCTGCCACCTGCCACCTGCCACCATGTGGATGGACCCTGAGGATGCTGTGTGCAGGGACAGAAGCCAGACACAGAAGGACACATCCTGCACGACCCCACTCATAAAGGAGGTCCCTAGAGGAGTCCTGTTCACAGAGACAGAGAGTAGATGGTGGGAGCCAGGGCTAGGGCAGGGGGGTGAGGAGTCAGTGCTTCATGGGGACATAGCCTCAGTTTGGGGAGATGGAAAGTTCTGGAGACGGATGGTGGGGTGGCAGACAACATTCACAACGATGTGAATGTGCTTAATGTCAGTGAGCTGTGTACTTAGACATGGTTAAGGTGTCTTGTGTGTATTACTGAAAGAGAGGAAGGGAAAGAGGGAGGAGGAAGAAAGGAAAAGAAAGAAGAAGGGAGGGGAGGGATCAGGAGAGAGAGCAAGCAAGGAGGTACATAGGCCACAAACTGAAACAGGAGGTGGATAGCTGGAGGAGGTGAGGAGGAAGCCAGTAACCATGGGGAGCAGCAGGACACAGTTGATGCAGAAACATCCAGAATGTGGAGAGCCAGGAGCCAGATTCTGTGAACAAACAAGGAAACTCAGGAGGAGCCGGCCGCCTGCTGGCTGCGCCTCTGAGTCCCGCTGATCCCCGGGCTGGACCTGCACCAGTGCATTCGCGCCCCGGCACGACCCCCACGCGGCCTCCTCCAAGGGCCGAGAAACCTCATCCGGCAGTTGGCAGGCTTGGTGGAGGGCAGATAAAAATCAGGCTACAAAATCTGCCTTTGAACCAAGCAAGGCTTAGAAAGGCAGGGACTGTTTGGTCCAAACAACCTGACAGTGTCCCCGGGCACTTCCACAGAAGTGGCATTTTACTTAGACCCTGTGGTAGGTGGAAGAATAGCTCCAAAGGCATCCATGTCCTCGTCCCCGGGACCTTGGACGTGCTCGCCTCGCACATTGAAGGCACTTTGCCAGGGGGGCCAAACTGAGGCCCCTAAGGCAGGGGTGACCCTGGGTTCTTCAGAGGTGCAGTGTCCTCACGAGGTCCTCATAAGAGGGAGGCAGAGAGAGGGGCAGACCTCACGCTGCTGGCTGTGAGTATGGAAGAGTGGCCACAGGCCACGGATGTGGAAAAGGGGAGAGACGGGTCTCCTTGGGACCCCCGGGAGGAACCAGCCCTGCCCACACCTGGATGTAGCTCCGGGAGGCCCACATTGTTACAGCAGCAACAGGAATCTAATACGAGCTTTCTGTGGGCAGTGCTGACCCAGGAGAGAGGGTTGAGTGTTGATTCAGGACATTAGGCATCTTCATAGGAAAAACACGTTGAAAATGGGAACTGCCTTTCCCCCATGGTGCTCTACAGTCAGGTGGAAGGAATGCTGGTCATCAGAAGACCAAAATCCACATTCCAGCTTCAACCCAAGTAGTCTGTGACCCCCAGAAAGGTAAAATCTCTTCAGGCCTAATTATGGCCAATGATCGGCCTTGTCCCTTTAGTTCTCATTTCTTATAACGTGGGGTGGCAATATCGTTTTTGTCTTCCCAGATCACTTTCTTTGGGGAAGACTTACCCCAGGCGTGAGCCGCACGCACCTGGCCACCAGACCTACCAGTCACACTCTCATGCCCACCCCCTTTGGTGCCAGGTCCACACTGAACCCAGGCCTGCCAGTCACGATACCCACCTCTTCACTCCCATCAGTGATTGGTCCATGGCGTCATGCATGACTGAAGCAAGCCAATTGAGTTTCTTCCCTGAGTTTCAACTGTATGAAATTGCCCTTTTTTTAGACCAAAAACAACAGGACATGATCAATTTCATACAGTTCAACTAACAATAATAGGGGGGAATAGGGGGGAAGCATTCTTCCCAGTGGGGCTCCTAAACTGCCATAGGTAGGCTTGGGGCCACCTTGACTGTCAACAGGAAGGAGGATGAGATCAACACCCTGAAGGAAGAGATGTGGGGGGGCACACCCAGGGGCACGCTTCAAGGGACAAGACCGAGTGACCCAGCTCTGCCAGAGGCCAGGGCTTCTTCTGGATTGCCCAGGCAAAGGAGCCAATCTTTGCTTGAACTGGTTCAGGATGGGGTTGTCTCTCATAAGACCAAGCTTATGGCTCATCAACACACTAAAGCAGGGAGCAGTAACTTCTACTACACGGGCACTAAGGAAGATTCTCTTCACCCACCTCTTCAGCTCTGGTCAGACAAACACACTACAGTCAACACAATGTCAGGGTCATCGGAGTTCAGGGTCCCAGATGATGTCACCTCCCCATGTGTTGGGGTGCCTATTTCCCCAAGGCCTTTGTAGACTTGTGGACATGTAGCCCCAGCGGGCCTGTGGTCAGGAAACTCCCTCCTAAACTCCTCTTCCAGTCTGATTAGGGGCTTCCTAGAGGCAGCGGGAGTGATAGAGGGGCCTTCCGCTAGGACTTTGTGTCCTCACCAGCTGGCTCCTCTGCTGGTAACATCTTGATGGGACCATGTAAGCAGCCACCAAACAAAACACATCAACTAGTCGTAAGCTGCGGAGGCCTTTCTCGTCACTATCTGTCAGCCTTCTCCCACCCCGTCCTCCACGGCTCCCTTCTCTGGTGCTGCCCCTAGGAGAGTCCACAGCACCAGTGATCATTTATCTACCAGCAAGCCCCACATAGAAGTTTCCAGTTCATGTCTCTCTGGAGCTTCAGATGGGAATGGACATGGGACACTTCTGCACACAGCTCAGCTTGTCCCAAGTGCGAAGTGTATTACCCCAGCCAACCTGCTCACTCTTCCCTCTCCAGAGTCCTGGGGACTACCTCTCCCATCTGCTGATGCTCTAGACCAGCCCCCTCCCCCCCCCCCCAGTCTTCCTCTATCACTTCTCCATCTTCCTTCCCTTCCTTGCTGGTCACCTCCAAATCTGGCCACTCCACGTCCTTCCTCCTCTCCAGGGGTCCCCCCCACCCATTCCTGCTCCCATACCTTCACCCCTTCCCTGGGCTAGTGGTGTTCTTGCTAACTCCAGGCCTGCGTCAACCTACTCATTTTTTATACAACTAGAGATAGCTACCTAGACCATGGGATCTCACCCAGGGTGATTTTGCCTTCAGGGGACAGTGGGCAGATGTTTGGGGATGTTTGCGGCTGTCATGACTAGGGGCACTCTTGGCATTGAGGGGGTGGAAGTCGGAGATGCTGCTCAACTTCTTACAGCCCAGGATGCCCCACGTGTCCATAGTGCCAAGGGAGAGAGGCCCTGGTCTGCACACGTACAATGGCACTACTCCCTGGCCCTTCAGTAGCTCTTTACCACCCTCAGCACCAAGTTCAAAGTCTAGGTCCTCACCTGACTCTCTTCACCAGCCCTTGCTCCTAGCCATTCCATGTGTATTCTCCCAAAGGAATCCTGACACCTGCTATAACATGGAGGGACCCCGAGGACACTGTGCGCCACAGGACAGAAGGGCAGAAGCCAGACACGGACAAATCCTGCGTGACCCCACTCACAGGAGGTCCCTAGAGGAGTCCCATCCACAGAGACAGAGAGTAGATGTGGGAGCCAGGGGTGGGGCAGGGGGCAGGGAGTCCATGTTTCATGGGGACAGAGTCTCAGTGTGGGGAGATGGAAAGTTCTGGACACGGATGATGGGGGTGGCTGCACCACAGTGTGAGTGTGCCTGACGCCGCTGAGCTGTGCGCTCAGAGATGGTTACGATGGTGAGTTTTAGGTTGGGTGTACTCTATTGCAATAAAAAAAATCGCTAACAGAAATCGGAAGGGATGGATGGAGCAGAAGTTTGTGCCTGTCCTTGTGAGTGTGGATTCCAGAAGGGGGGTTCAGCGCTGGTGCAGTAAACGCTGGTGTGGAGTAGAAGGCGTAAAGCCATGGAGGCAACAGGGCTCCCTGGCTGGGAAGTGATTATGAAGTACTCCATGGACACGTGCAGGTTAGAGAATCTTCTAGACCCCTGTCAACTCCTCGAGGACAGACGTGCACCTTCTGCCTTGCTCTCATGTCCTGGTAAAGCCTGTGCAAATCGTTGGCACAGACAGGGCATTTGTTGCTTCAGTGAAAAGCTAACAATTTTACCAACAAGTGAGCTATCAGTATGCCTATATTAGCTTTGCAAAAAGTTGGCTAAAGACCTCTAAGGAGCAACCTCTTTGCATCGCTGTATGTTCCACTTAATGACGTAACATTGAGAGACAAAAGCTGAAGGCTGGATTGATCATGGGCTAATTACCAGTTTCCAGTCATAAAGTCAAGTCGATTTAAAACTCAACTTTCTCAAAGCACCCGTGTTTCTTGTTTTTTTTCAATATATGAAGTTTATTGTCAAATTGATTTCCATACAACACCCAGTGCTCATCCCAAAAGGTGCCCTCCTCAATACCCATCACCCACCCTCCCCTCCCTCCCACCCCCCATCAACCCTCAGTTTGTTCTCAGTTTTGAAGAGTCTCTTATGCTTTGGCTCTCTCCCACTCTAACCTCTTTTTTTTTTCCCTCCCCCTCCCCCATGGGTTTCTGTTAAGTTTCTCTGGATCCACATAAGAGTGAAAACATATGGTATCTGTCTTTCTCTGTATGGCTTATTTCACTTAGCATCACACTCTCCAGTTCCATCCACGTTGCTACAAAGGGCCATATTTCGTTCTTTCTCATTGCCACGTAGTACTCCATTGTGTATATAAACCACAATTTCTTTATCCATTCATCAGTTGATGGACATTTAGGCTCTTTCCACAATTTGGCTATTGTTGAGAGTGCTGCTATAAACATTGGGGTACAAATGCCCCTATGCATCAGTACTCCTGTATCCCTTGGGTAAATTCCTAGTAGGGCTACTGCTGGGTCATAGGGTAGGTCTATTTTTAATTTTCTTTTTTTTTTTAATTTTTTTTTTCAACGTTTATTTATTTTTGGGACAGAGAGAGACAGAGCATGAACGGGGGAGGGGCAGAGAGAGAGGAAGACACAGAATCGGAAACAGGCTCCAGGCTGTGAGCCATCAGCCCAGAGCCCGACGCGGGGCTCGAACTCACGGACCGCGAGATCGTGACCTGGCTGAAGTCGGACGCTTAACCGACTGCGCCACCCAGGCGCCCCTATTTTTAATTTTCTGAGGAACCTCCACACTGTTTTCCAGATTGGCCGCACCAATTTGCATTCCCACCAACAGTGCAAGAGGGTTCCCGTTTCTCCGCATCCTCTCCAGCATCTATAGTCTCCTGATTTGTTCATTTTGGCCACTCTGACTGGCGTGAGGTGATATCTGAGTGTGGTTTTGATTTGTATTTCCCTGATGAGGAGCGACGTTGAGCCTCTTTTCATGAAAGCACCCGTATTTCTAAATTGAAGTAGAGTTCGGACCAACACGTGAAGTTCATTTAGGACTTAAAAAAAATGTCAGCCCCAAACCGAATCTGCCTACGTCGATTATCTTTCCCTTTCCCTTTTCACTCAGATACAATGGAGACAACCTGTCTCAGACAAATGGGCAGTTTACTTAGGGAAAGGTAAAGGGATGGGAGGCTCCAGAAGATCCTTCATGCCCTTAATCTCAGACTACAAAATATCTTCTAGAGTTTGTTTTATTTTTGTTTTTTTTTTTTTGTTTTTTTGTGAAGATCGGGCTGGGAGAGAATGGACAACGAAAGCTGAGTGCAAAGAGGGAAGATAGCCGATTAAGAGAAATAAGAACCCAAGAAGGCGATTGCTGGCTCACGCGGTGACCTTGAGCTAAGAGAAAGCCCTGGACAGGATGAGGCATAGTTTATTATTTTTTTTTTTTTTTGAGAGAAACGTAGGAGGATAAGTTACCACCTGCGCTTGAGAGATACATGAGAACACCCCAGACAAATCTAAAGAATGACGGGGCGCCTGGGTGGCGCAGTCGGTTGAGCGTCCGACTTCAGCCAGGTCACGATCTCGCGCTCCGTGAGTTCGAGCCCCGCGTCGGGCCCTGGGCTGATGGCTCAGAGCCTGGAGCCTGTTTCCGATTCTGTGTCTCCCTCTCTCTCTGCCCCTCCCCCGTTCATGCTCTGTCTCTCTCTGTCCCAAAAAATAAATAAACGTTGGAAAAAAAAAAAATTAAAAAAAAAAAAAGCATGAGTGCAGTTGCAAAAGAAGAGAAATCCCCAGTCATGGGAATGACCAGTGGAAGCTTCAGGAAGGACTGACACCGGTTCCAAGATCTGAAGTGTGCACGGAGACAGAGGGAAGGAAGAGGCAGGGTGTCTAGAACATAGAGACCCAAATTGTGAGCTGTGAACACCAGCGTCTCCAAGCTGAGCCCGTGGCTCGCCCAGCATCCAGCTCGAGTACCTACCCCCCTGTCCCGACGTTCCCGGGCCCAGGCGGGAGGCGAGATGCCAGCCCCTCATCCCAACTCAGCAAGGATGGGGTGACACCGAGGAAGTCACCCCCATCTGGGGTGACCAAGTGTCTTAGGTCACCTGGAACTGTTCTAGTCATAACCTGGAGATCAGGACATCTGGGCACCTGCTCCCCCTCTGTCTTCATCTACCAGGAAGGGTCTGGAGCAATTCAGGGGCTCCCAAGGGGGTGCTGAGCACGACGCCAGGGCGGGAACAACTTGTTTCCAGCCCCCCGACGATGCCGGGGACAGCTTCAGCTTGGAGCCAACGTGTTCCTAATGTCACTCTTAACTCTTGTCAGTGACTGTTTTCAAAAAGGGCGTGAACTGTGGGTGCACAGCCTTCAGGGAGGGTACCCAGCCCAGTGCCTAGGGTGAAGGGATCGAGGGGCTGGCCTCAGGGGCAAAGTGCAAGGGTGCCCCCACAAACCTCAGTTCAAGGTAAATATTTTTACACAACATTTTAAACCTATAAACATTAACAGCAAGAAAACGAGCAACCAAATACCGATGTGGCACACAAAGACAGGACTTTGCACGTCCCCGACCACCTCTCTCTCCGCCCCCACTCCCAGCCCTGCTGGGTGCTGTGTTGGTTTGAAACTTCGATATTTTGCTCATCGGGAATTTCTCTGCGTTCATTGGTGTTTTCGTGATCGCATTGCAGCATCATTTCTCATGAACACTGACTGTTTTTTTGTCCCTTCAAATTTTGTGCCCAAGGTGAGTGTCCTGCCTGCCTTGCTTCGGCTGGGCCCCGAAGGGCAGTAACTACCTAACAATACTGGTTTTCTTCCCATGTATTTATTTATTGTCAGTGACCTCCTCTTTCTTGTTTTTTTTTTTTTTCAATGTTTGTTTACTTTGAGAGAGAGTGTGCTAGTGGGGGACGAGCAGAGAGAGAGGGGGACAGAGGATCCAAAGCAGGCTCTGCACTGACAGCAGCAAGCCTGATGTGGGGTTCGAACTCACGAACCCACAAGATCGTGACCTGAGTCAAAGTCAGACACTCAGCTGACTGAACCCCCCCCCCAGGTGCCCCTTTCTTATTTTCTATTTGTGTTGCAGTGACTACGTTTTCTTTTTAAAAGGGGAAAAAATTTTAATTTAAAAAAGTAGGCCATTTCAAGAAGATTTAATGAATATTTTCACGGTCTCCCTCCAGATAGGTGCCCTCCTCCAGTGACGCCACTCAGTCTTGTGGTTTTAATAACATCCCTGAATTCTACAAGCTCCTGGCCAGACTCCTCTTCTGAATTCTGGACTCAGGTCCAGCTGGCTGCTGGAGCCTCCTCCTGCTGGTGACCCAAGGTGACCCCGTGGGCCCTCCCCTCCTGGTATTCACACCCCTGGGCAGTCTCGCCCCCTGAGTTTGTGTGGCTTGCTTCTACCCATTGGAACGCAGCAGAGCCAATGGGCCATCCCTGTCCTGAGTATATTGCGTTAGGTAAGACCCTGTATTGGCAGACTGGAGCTAACAACCCCCTTGCTGGCTTGATGAAGTATGTGGCCACCTAGGAGACCCCCAAATGGCCTGTAGGAACAGAGGGCGGCCACCAGCTGGCAGGCTGCCAAAGCCAGGCCCTCCGTGCTCGCCCATGACTTGAATGAGTTTGGAAGGTGGGTCCTTCCCCAGTCTGGCCTTCAGTTGAGAACACGGTCTTGTGTGACCCTGAGCACGGGGGCCGGCTCAGCCACGTCCAGATTCCGGACCCACAGAAACTGAGAGGTATTAAATGTGAGCTGGTTCAAGCCACCAAACTTGTGGTGACCACAGCCCAATGACTGGCAAGCTGCTCAGATCTGACGCACACCACACTGAAGCCTGTGGCTTCCCACGGCCTTCCCTGCCTCAGGCAGCACCTTCTGTGATCAACTGAGACCACATCTCCTAGGGTCAGCATGACATGTTTCCACAGCCTGGAAGTGCTGGCTGCCCCACCCCCAGAACATACCTAGCATTGGCCCACCTGTGCCGCACCTGCCTTGGTTAAACAGAGAACCACCCGGGCCTCATCACAGGGCTGGCAGCTTCCATCCTCAGCGGCTAAAACCTGACTCAGGCCATGTCCCACCTCTGCTCAATCCTCCCCGGGGCTTCCACTCAGGGCAAAATGCCTGGGAGACCCAGTCCCACCCATCCTCCCTCGTCTGTCCTCAGCTGTTCCTCCTTCCTCCCTCACTAGAGCCACGGAGCCTTCCCACTGCTCCTCAAACGTGCAGGACACAATCCTGCCCCGGGGCCTTTGCATCTGCTGTGCCTGCTGCCTGCCATGCTTATCTATATCCTCATGGCAGATGCTTCCACCCCCCTGCTGTATCTGTTTTCTCCTGGATTGTGCAGTCTGCACCCTTGGGAGTAGACTGCAGGATGGCGCTGAGCCTGGACTTCCGTGGGTCCCTTTGGGAGAAGCGGAAGTCAGGGAAAGAGCAAATGGACGTTCTCTTCATTCTTAACCCAATCCTGACCGAGAGAACCGCCGTCTCACCCCACACTCTGGCCTCACGGCTCCAGGGGGCACAGCTTGGTGTCAACGGCTGGGACGTCACTCCTCAGCACAGTGTGCCAGAGCAGTGGACCAAGGCTTCAAGGGCTGCCACGAGAGGCGTCGTCTCGGGGGCCGTTTGCCGCGACGATGCTCACGCACCACTGCACAGATGCAGGCCCGGAAGCGGCTCTCCCGGCCCCGGCCAACACCCTGACGGCAACATCATGAGAGGCCCCGAGCCCAGACCACCTGGATGAATCACCCCCAGATCCCGCCCCACGGAAACCGTGGCATGATAAACTGATAAACGTTTGTTGTCAGTAAACCTTACCCCCAACATGGGGCTCGAACTCCTGACTCCAAGATCAAGAGTCACAGTCTCCACCAACTGAGCCTACCAGGTGCCTCTAATAAATGTTTTAATCTGCTAACATCCGAAATAATTTGCTATGCATCATCCGCTCACTCATTTATACGCAGGTTCCAGACCCCACCCGGTGTTCTGTTCCCTTCCAGGCACCACACTTTACTATCGGGGGCCCATCTGGCCCCTTCTCTCCACCTCTTCCAGGCCCCCCACCCTTTCTGTAGCGGCCAGGTGCCCGCCGCCGATCTCCCCTCGCCCCCAGTGGCCACCTGTGCCCCGTCAGTTGGGGTGCTGATCCAGCGTCTGCAAGGGCAAAAGAGCACCGGAGTTCACTGTCTGCCCAGGAAAACCCTGACTTCGCCTCTGCTTCGACCCTCCCCACTGCCCCCACCCCACCCCAGCCCCCTGTGAAAGCCCATCTTTCCCCTGATCCCATGTGATGCTGGCCCCCCTCCCATCCCGCCCGGCTGCACGGCCCAAGGCCTGCTGCTGGAACAGGCCCCCCTTGCCCGCCCTCCAGCCTCTCCTGTTTCTCCCGCCTCTCTGCGGGCTCGCCAGGAGACCTCCCCCGCCTGCTGCCCCCACTCCATGAAATAAATCATTCAGCAAGCCTACAGGAAATTTAATAAGCTCGGCCTCTTTTTTTCCTTTCTGTCTGTGGACTTTTTGTTAGGTTTTCATGGGAAGAGGTGTTTGTGAGAAAACTGTTTGCGGTGATGATATCATGTGTTCCCTTAGCTTTAGTAACATGCACAGAGGAACACGGAGTTGGGGACCCCTCAGGGCGCCGGGCGGGGTTGCTGATATACACGGGTGATACCCGGGAAAACAGATAAAGATTCAAAGATTCAAGAAACAAACCTCCAGCCACCTACAACTTGTATAATTTAAAATTAACACAGGTCTGGGGCACCTGGGTGGCTCGGTTGGTTGGGCATCCAACTCTGGATTTTAGCTCGGGTCATGAATGATCTCACAGTTTGTGGGTTTGAGTTGGGCTCTGGGTTGACAGTGCAGAGCCTGCTTGGGATTCTCTCTCTCCCTCTCTCTCTGTCCCTCCCCTGCTCGTGTGCACACACTCTCAAAATAAATAAGTAAAATGAAAATTTAAAAAGTAAGATTAATGCAGGTCCTAAATGCCATGGGGGCTCTCAGACTGGAGCCCATAACGGAAAAAGCACATTCATGGGAAAACTGGGAAACATTAACGAGGTTGGCTGAAAGTGCTGTGCCCACATTAATTTTCTGGTCTGCATCTTTGCACTGTGGTTACATGAGGGGAAGCTGGTCCAGCGTGTGCGGGGACCTGCCATGCCATCTTTGCAAGTAAAATTGTTCCAAAATCATTGATTTTATTTTTTTAATGTTTTTAAATTTTATCCTGTGTAAAAAAATTTTTTTAATGTTTATTTATTTTGAAAGATAGAGGATGAGCAGGGAAGGGGCAGAGAGAGGGGGAGAGGGAATCCCAAATAGGCTCCCCGACATCAGCAATGAACCCAACACAGGGCTAGAACTCATGAACTGTGAGATCATGACCTGAGCTGAAATCAAGAGTCGGCCACTTAACTGACTGAGCCACCTGGGCGCAAGAGAGAGGGAGTGCAAGTGGGGGAGGGGCAGAGAGCGAGGGAGAGAGAATCAGAATCCTAAGCAGGCTCCATGCCGTCAGCAGAGAGCCTGACGTGGGGCTCAAACTCACAAACTGTGCAATCATGACCTGAGCCGGAGTCCAATGCTCAACCGAACTGAGCCACCAGGTGCCCCCCCCAAATCATTGATTTTAATTAATAGAGGTAGAGTAGGAAAAACAAAGCCTTATCCAGGTATGAGCCAGCAGCCCAGAATATATTATCCTTTGCATTAATTTTAGAGCCATGAATGTTAAAATACATAGCTGGGGACAGCTGTGTCCCATCTCTACTCACGTGGACAAGGAGAGGAGCAGCCATGAGCAGAAAGGTCACGCCTGCCACCAGTTTATAGATGAAGAAACTGAGGCTTGGAGAGACTCCCTCTCTCTGCCTCTGTCTCTCTGCCTCCCCTCCTCCTCTTCCTCACACACACGGTTCTTTTGATCCCAGCGATGTCCCCCACTTCGCTGGTGGCTTCTCTATCGCGAAATGGGCCCCTGCCACCCCAGGACCCTGCTGTCCAGGTACAGCAGGTGAGCCTCCAAGATGGGGTTCTCAGCTCCCCATGCGCCAGCCACACCCCTCGGTAAGAGTCATGCGTCCCAGAAGCACACGGCGGCCCCCACACGCACCTTGCCTGTAGCGCATGGATGACGAGGCCCAGACACAGGCATCTGCTTCCTCTGCCTCTGTTCCCCTCCAGGACGGGCAGGGCTCACCCGGCCGCGGTCAGAGGAGCGCCCGCCTCTGCCCGGTCCCTCCCGGGTTCCTCCCAGTCCCTCCCAGGGCATCAGACTCTCCCCCCACAGCAGTGATCGCAGTGATCACGGGAGGGGGATGCTCTGTCTTCAGGCCACACTCAGAGCAGGCTGTTCCGAATAGGAGTTCCCAGCCTTAGCGGAAGGCCGCTCACCACACTGCCGACCCTCCAAACCCCGCCCTGCACACGGAGTGAACTTGGGGCCACATGCACGTCAAGGACGGGGCTCAAAGCCGGGATGGGCTGCGGGCTTCACTGGCTTCAGTCCACGCACCGCGGTCAGATCAGTGCCTACGTCTGACGTCTTGTGTGCGAGGGCCGCGTGCCGCCACGTCTCCTGGGGACCGCCGTGGCCTGGCTCTCCGATCCACGCGAGCCGCGGTGGCCGCCATCCCCGTGCTCCAGGCCGGGAGGCTAGTAAGGAGTTCACACGCGTGATGCCTCACACAACCGCGTACAAAATCAGACAGCATCTCCCAGTGCAATCACAAACACAACACAGACACACACAGGCTCACGTGCGTGGTCGCACACTGAGTGACACAGCCACGCACAGCCACCCCACAAACACTCCGGGACACAACTACACACGGTCACGCGTGACTGTACATCCTCACACAGCCACACAAGAGCACACACTGTTGCCATACAGCCACACGCGACTACACAACCTCACACACGAGGTGGCAGTGACACAGACGCACAGTCTCACACAGCACCCCAGTCAGGCCTGCGGGCAGGTGGCATGGGCTCTGGGTCCACGGCCACGCGCAGAACCTGAGTCCACTCACCTGCAGGGTTCCCAAGGCTGTCCCTGCACGTGGCAATGAGGCTTGTGTTTAATGTGAACACACAGTCCCCCAAAGCCCACACCTTCCCCCGTGGGGTCCAGGGAGCCTGCGAACCCTGAGATGTGGCCCCTGTGGCCCGGCCACCCTCAGCCATTTCAGGGGCAAAGCGAGTACTTCTGACCGGACCGCAGAACTCCAGTGACAGCCTGCCCTTGGTGCCAGGGTGGCTTTCCTGCCACACAGAACTGAACCCGTGAGACCCCTCCTGCCACAAACAGAACCCTCACCCCTTCAGACCACACCCTTCCTAACGTGGCCCCAGTACCCTTGTCGTTTGTCACTTCCAGGGAACTCAGATGCTGACCGGAGGGAGGGCCGGGCGCCCCACAGCCCTCACTGCCTCTGTCCCGGGTCCCTCCCGCACTCCCCTCCGCCCCGGGCTCCAGCCTTGCGTGAACGGAGGGCGGGAAACGGCGCCCTTGGCTGCCGGGACACGCAGTGCAACTGGCCTCGTCGCCGCCGCCGCGACCCCCGGGCCTCCCCTCCCCGCCACCTGTCCAGCCGGCTCCGCAGCGGCTCTGCCCCACCTGCCGCGCGCAGTGCCGCCCCGGGGGCCACCGCGCAGAGGGGCCGTCCCAGCCCTTCCAGGCACCCAGACTCACCGAGCCGCGGAGCCGCGCAGGGGCTGAGGCCGCGCCAGAGCCGCCACCACCGCCGGCCAGCGGAGCCCAGCGAGCCGCCAGCACCAGGGAGTCGGGGCGGGGCGGGGGGGGGGGGGGGGGGGGGGCGCGGCCTCCCTCCTCCCCCTCCTCCCCCTCGGGCGCAGGTGGAGGGTGAGGCCAGGGGCGGGCGAGTCCAGGACGGGGCCTGGGTGGGGGGGTCTCGGGGAAGGGGTGTGTGAGTAACTGCCGTAGTTTAAAAAACCAACTCGGTTTCAGAAGTTTCAGATTTACGGAAGAGCTGTGGAGAGCGCCAATTACTCTGCACTCCGTTTTCTCCGTGAGTGACACGCCATCACAATTAACGAACCGATAGTGACACATTGTTAGTTAGCGAACATCCGCACTTTATTCAGATTCTGGCCCAGGTCCCCCAGGCTGAGGCACTTTCTCAGGCCCCTCGATTCTGAAGCCGTGGGCAGTCAGGAAAGGGCTGGTCAGGACGGGGGGGAGGGGGGCGTTTGTCGTGGCCAGGCTGGGGCAGGGGCCTGGCCTCAGTTTTGACACGCTTGCCACAGCCACGCTGGGACCCCGGCCTCCCCACCTGCTTGCTTCTCCCTCACCGGCCCTGGGGGAACACATATTCATCTCTGCTCAGGACACTCGGGGGATATTTTCTGAATTGTCTCCAGGGACCAGCTGTCTTACTACCATTGGTGGCATCGTCTTTCGTGTCCTAAGTGGTGACTGACTTTTGTGGGAAACGCCATAAGCCATGGGGAGCCAAGCATGGTGCTAGAGGGAGAGCAATCCTCCGGGTCCCGGCTGCCTGCAGCATGGTCCCGTTTCCTGAGCACATGCAGGGAGGCCCTGGAGAAGCAGCCGTCACACCACTGGCAGAAGCAACAGCTACAGCCCCAGAGGGAGCATAGGGGCATGACCGAGGTCACTCCTCCAGCATGTAAGCCAAGACTGCAGACCTGGGCTCTTCCCACTGCTGCACCTGTCCTTGAGCTACGACAGCTGTGGGGGGAGGGGTCTCCCTCCCCTCCCCCCACCAGGACAGGTGCCACACTATGCCCTTTCTAGGACTCTTGCCCCCTCACCTTCTGGTGACACCGGCCATGCCTTCCCCATGGGGCCAAGAGACCCCTGCCCCTCTCCTGCCCTCCCAGCAGCCATGCTGATCTCCCCACTACAGGCCTCACCTGTCTCCTCCAAGTTCCCTTCCCAAAGACAAAGACAGGTGTGGACTCGTGTCCTGTCGCTCCTCTCCAGGGTCAGCCACCTGGGGCAGAGTGGGGTCTGAGCCTCGCACGTGAATCCCCGGTGGAGTCGGGGGCCTGGCACACAGCAGGCGCTCAATGAAGGCTGATGGAATGAACGAGTCGTGGAAACCAAACAAGCTCTGGGGCTTTAGTGGAAGAACACTGCTGTCCTCACGGCCCCGAGCCAACTACAGAGCCCGCACTCCAGCACCGAGCCGAGCCCCGCCACAGGGCAGGAGCACTGTCCCCCCTGCGCCCACCCGCAGCTCTGCGCGTGGGGCCCTCCCTGCCCTCACGAAGGACGCTGGGCCCCCGGCCCCCGCGGCCTGGCCGAGACCACTGAGCACCCGGTGGCGGGACCATCTCGGAGGAGCGACATGTCTCTGCTGCGTCTCCGCCAGTCCCGCGCAGCCAAGTGGACCGGCCTCGGGAGCCTCGCCTTCTCTCCCTGCAGCAGAGCAGAGGCACCGCTCACACCGTGGGCGGCACAGCCGGGGGTGGGCCCGCCGCCCTTGGAAGATGCTGGCAAAGAAAGGGCTTCACTGTGTTGACTAGTTGAAAAATACCAAAAGGAGGCTATCACGTGACCTCTGAACACCGACTCGGAAGCCACATCTCTGTGTCCGTCAGCGCCCTGGCCACGGGCACGCCTGCCCGCCACGTGCTGTGACACTTGGGTTATGGCAGCAGGGCTGAGTTGTGGCAGGGACTGGGTGGCCTGGAAGACCCCAAACACGCTGGCTGGCTCTTCACAAAGTCCGCGGGGTGCGGATCCCCGCCACGCTGCTTAGATCACCGCGGACACGCGATGGCCCGGAACACGGGGTGGACTGAGCGCTGACTGGGCTTCCTTCGACTCTCCAGTGCCAGGAAATAGGACAGCAGCGCTGCTCGGCTCCAGTGGGCGGTGCGGACGCGCTCCCCGGGGCGGTGTGGCCATCCTCGCGGACCAGGCCACTCTCATCCTGCCGGGCCGGGCTCTGCCAGCTGCCACACTGTGGGAAACATGAGAGCCAAGCAACAACTATCAAAAGCTGTGTCAGGGCGCCTGGGGGGGGCTCAGTCGGTTGAATGCCCAACTCTGGTCATGATCTCGCGGCTCCTGGGTTCCAACCCCGCGGCGGGCTCTGTGCCGACAGCTCAGAGCCTGGAGTGGAGTGTGCTTAGGATTCTGTCTCTGTCTCTCTCTGTCCCTCCCCCAATCATGCTCTGTTTCCCTTCAAAAATACAGAAGGCAAAAACTGCAAATGGACACTTCAGGAACTAACAGCCGCCTTGAATTCCTTGATGTTTGTCAAACACAGAAGACAGAGAGAGATCCCGGCTCCTACACCGACGTACAAAATGGCTTAGAGTAAGGTGTGGGCCGACGTGCAAAGGGGGCCACTCAGGCCTGGCACCCCGGCCGCCCAGGGCTGCACCCCAGCTCCGGCCTCCGAGTCAGGGGCTCTCTGGGGTCGGCAGGTCCAGCTGGTCTCCCTCCCAGGTCACCTGTTTTTTTTAAGAGACACACAGAAACAGGTGGAAAACGTTTTCTTTTTTTTTTTGGAATAACCATTTCTTCTAGAGAAGCGTGGCTGACAAAGGCTGTGAGTCTGTCTGGTGCTGGTATTTTCTGGAATGGATCATGGTTGACCCCCCCCGCCTGCTGTCTACAACTGATCAGCAGACACGTCGGGGACAGAGCTGGGACCGTGCGGCTGGAGGGTCTATGTCTTTCTGAACTTGAGTCTGTAAGCTGCGTGGACGGCCATGGCCCTGGCACGGGGGCCGCTGCACCGCGGCATTTCTGTCCTGACGTTCGGAGAACCCTGTCGCTGAGGTAGAAGACAAAATGCCGATTCCAGAATACTCTCCACATTGCAGAAACTCCTGGGCGGTTTAAATAAAAAGTATGCTCGCCCGGCCGGTGGTGTCGCTAGAGGCCGGTCTGGGGTGGGGTTGAGAATGTGCAGATGCCGAGAGGACGGTGCCCCCCTCCCCAGTCCCTCTAAGCTGAAAGACCAGACGGAGCCCACACAGAAGACACAGCCGCCGTGGAGGGTGCGGCCTGGCACCCACCCGCCCCGACAAGGGTGGTCCGAGAGACTCACACCCAAGAGGTGACACTACGGAGCTCAACGAGTCATGGCCGTTTATTAAGAGGCGGAGAAGCTGGAGCGCAGGCATGGGCGGCCCTGGCTGCTGGAAGAGCCAGGCGGGCCCGAGAGGGGTGGCCCGTCACGCTGGGCGCCGCTTTCAGTCCCCGCCGACACAGAGGCAGGCCCGACACGGCCAGCCGGGCCCGCATCCTGAGTCCAGACATCCAGGGCCCAGGTGCCGGACTGGGCTCTGCTGGCCAGCGTCCCTGGGGACGCGCAGGCGCGGCACAGGAGAGAACCTGAGGGAAGTGGCGGCAAGGTAAGCACCAGATGTGGGCGGATCTGCAGCCATGGGCGGTCGGAGGCGGCACTTCCTGCCCTTTCTGAGGAACCACCGAGTTGACAGGCAAGACCGTGGAGCTGGGCGCTCCACACGGGTGACCTCGTCGGTCCGGGGGCTCACGGCAGCCACTCGAGCTGGGAGCAGGAGCTGGAGAGGGTCCAGGGTGCAGCTGGGCTCTGCTCAAGGAGGAGGAAGAGCGGGGACATCGGCCAGACCAGAGCACCAAGTTGGGGGGGGAGGGCCGAGCACGTCCAGTCTCGGGGTCTCTCGGCGCAGAGGGGCGGCAGCGAGGGCCCGAGAGTCTGCGCCATCATCTAGGCCGAGGCGCCTACTGGGCCTGTGGGTTCAGGGGTGCGGCTGGCTGGGCTCGTGGGCTCCTGGGGGGGTGCTCTGGCCCCGGTCTCCTCGGGCGCAGACAATGCCGCGGGCTCCTTCGTGGGCAGGGAGCACTTGGCCAGTCCTTCGCCTGGAGGCGGCTGGGAGAGGCCAGTGTCTGAGTCCATCTGGGGCTGGGGGCCGTCGGCTGAAGACGCCGCCCAAGGAGACTGAGGTAGGTCCTTCTGTAAGAGAAGAGGCCACAGTCAGGCGTGGGACGAGGACAGGAAAGCCCGGGGACAGTGGACAGGGGAGGGCAGATGAGTCACCGTCCCCCGAGGGTCCAGCTCCAGACCCAGGAGCCACCTTCCCTTGGGGCCAAGTAGCACCAGCCAGAAGGCGGGACCACAGGCCGGTGACCCAATGCAGAAACGCTGAGCCTTGTTCCCCTGCCTCCTGAACCTTCCAGAACTTTGCCCTGTGGCAAAGCCAGCACTCCTCGGGACTGAGAGCCTCTGAGGACGGGTGGGCGATGAAGCCGGGAGCGTTTCCCCGAGGGCCCGCGGGAGGGCCCAAGGCCCTATCATCGGTTACGTTATCTGGTTCATCTATCAGCTTAACCTGGGGCCCTGCTCCGTTCGGCGCCTCTAGGCCAGGACGGAGAGGGTGCGAGTTTCAACTTCCACAAAACCTGGCACGGTAACACCACACTCAACCAGCAGCAGCGCTCCAGAGGGACACATGTCACACTCAGGAGCTCCTGTAACTGACAAGGCTGGTCCCGGTGTCGCCCGCCTCTGTGTGCTACTGACAGGGCGGCAGAGGCAGCCGCAGCCTTTCCATACCCGCAGGGCGTCAGCTCTGTCCCTGCACCACTGAAACACGTGCCCTCGTCCCATCGAATGTGCTGCGCTGCACCAAGAGTGGCCTCCGTCCCTCTCCTCTTCTGTCTCAAAAACCAGGAACAGCAAGCCACTGGCCGAACTTGGTTCCTCCACCTGGCCTTGCACAGTTTGCCCCCGGGCCCCCTGCCCTTTCCCCGTCCTGGGTGGACAGCCCCCACCCTGGCAGAGGACCTCGGTGGCCCCCCCAGCTCGGCACTGTGTTCCCAAGGGCTGAAGCAGCCGGAAGCCAGTATCCCATCACATGGGGTGTCACGGTCCCTCGGGACTGGCACCTTTAGTAAAGGGCTGTTAGCACCATCCTCAAGCCACACCCAGTGGGACGGCACAAGCGCGTCCCCTCTGCTGGGACGGCTCGGACCCTTCAGAGCCACACGGACAGGACACCAAACAGAACCTTCTGGGAACGGGGACAGAGGCCGCGGGGTTTAGTCGTGAAACTACGAGGTTTTACTCAACTTTAACTCTAGTTAGGGCTTATTGGGTTATTATTTCTCGCAGACAGTCATAGCAAACGGGTATTCACCGCAAAGCCGCTGCCCGTCCAGAACATGCCCAGCTCCCTGCGCCAGAGCGCCAGGGCACAGCTTATCATCAGCGTGCAGGGCACCAGGTAGAGGAGGGCAGGCTGGCCGCGCTGCATGAGGGCCAGCGCCATGAACGTCACCAGGAGGCCGATCCCGTAGGCTGCAGGGAGAGACGGGCGGCGTGTTACCCCCACGGGTGGCCCCGCGGCCCAGCACCCGCCTGCGGCCGGGATGCCGGAACGGGGACCGGAGAGGCGGGGCGCCCGCCACACGGTAGCACATGGGGCACCCGGGGCAGGCAGGGGGCTGCCTGCCCGCGCACGGATGCGCCCGCGTCTTCCGGCACACACACCCCTGCCCGGTCCCACCGGGCACCAGCGAGAAGGCGGGAATGAGCAAGGCTCCATGGCTGCGCCCCGGGTCTGGAGCCACAGGGGCAGCGAGAGAAAGGCCCGTTAACTGCCTGAGCACCTGTCTGCTCAGCCTTTAGCTAGGAAGAGAATTCTGGAGAAGAGTAACGTCCGCACAAAGTTACAAAAGCAAACATCCGTAACCAAGCTGTGATCGTTCAAAAGGCTGTTTCCATTCTCATGAGATACCCGACGGAGCCCCGAGGGGCGAAGGTCCGAATAAATCCCGCACATCGGTTCCATACGTGAGCGCCAGCATAGAAGGACGCGCGTTTGCGCACGCACACACACGTACTTGCACACACAGTCACGCACGCACACGCTGCTGAACCCGAGGGCCGGCGTGCAGGCGCTCTTTGCGCTAATCCTGCAGCGGTAAATCCGCAACCGTCTCCTCGAGGAGTTAGGCTACAGTAACCTCCTCCGAGATCGCGGCTCGCTCGGCGGTCCTCACCTCCACGGAGAGCTGTGCGTCACTTACCGGCGGTCCACGGGAGTGGGCTGCGGCTGCGGAGGAGAAAGGCGCCCGCTGCCCGCAAGGTCCGCAGGCTCGACAAGGAACCACACACACAACCCGGCCAAGCGGCTCACACACACAAAGCCCTTGCAACGGTAGCTGAAGGATCAGTGTGGTGTGTGAAGCCCAAGGGAAGGTTTAGGGCCGGCAAAGGGGACGAGGGGGCGTGCCTGCAGCCGTAGCAACCGGGGTGGGAAGACCCAGACGACCCCAAAGTACGCCCGGAAGGTCAGCCCCGGTCGTCCTAGTGCTACCAGGGGCATTTACAGGGCCTCGCCTCTGCCGGGGTGGGCTGCCGGGGCCTGTGCACGCGGCCCACGACGCGGCGGAGGGAGTCGTCAGGCAGCCCCTCCCCCAGCCTGGCTCCCCCATGGCGGGGGACACGCATGCACACGGACAGGCGCCATCGGGCAGGCCCGCCGCTCCTCCGGAAAGGCTGACCAGAGGTGAGCAGTCCGGCTGGTCTGGAAAACTCTCAAAGCAATCGGGCTCCACGGGACAGGTCGGTTCTGTAGCAATGGCTTTGGTAACCAAAGAAACAAGTGGGGGACAAGGACAGAACGAAGGACAGAACAGATACAAGGAGGGCGCTTACCCACGGTGCAGGCTACAAAGTAGACCCTGGACGACTGCACCTGGATGTCGAACCTGTGGCAGTAGGCCACGAGCAGCCCTGCGGGGAGAAGGCACGTGGGCCCGGCGGCGTCCCGTGTGACGGCCGTCCCTGCTTTCAGACGGGGCTCGGCGGCCAGCCCGCCACCCAGGGGGCAAACCCCGCCTGCTCCGCTCAGGCTCCACCCACTGGACGCTCCCAAGGCCGCCCACCTCGCACCCCAGTACCTGGCACCAGGATGTCCCCGAAGCCCAGGAGGGAGAAGGGCCGGTCACACAGGGCCAGTGGCGAGGCGTTCAGTCGGGGCACCTTCAGGACCATGGGGAGCTGGGGGGAGCAGGAAGTGCCATGTCTCAGGGGGCGCCGCGCGTGCCCAGCACTCTTCTCCGGGCAGCGCCCCGGCCGGGGGCCCCCTACGTACCTTCTCGTGGGTGGCCGAGTCCGAGGGCCCGGTTGCCACCTCCACCATGATGCTGTTCCCACTCTAACAAAGGGGGGGGTGTCAGAGAAGGGGCACGGGGACAGGGGGTGCAGCGGCAGGGCAGGGCAGGGGCGCCCACCTTGGTCAGAAAGGGCGTGATGAACACAAAGAAGACGTCGTAGACAAAGAGCACCAGCAGCAGCAGCGTGCAGGCCTGGGGAGAGGACGTCCTGAGGGGCCGCGCTCAGAGGGTCCCCTGCGCACACCCCCAGGCCGCGTCCCCACCCCCACCTCCCCCCACAAGGCTCAGCCGTGCCCACGGGACAAAGCAGCTAGGGGCAAATCTGAGCATATCCAGTCCCATCCCCTGGAGCCACGGGAGACCAGGGCAGCACGTGAGTCAGGCCACGGTTCTGAGTGATGGAAAAGCTGGAAGGCAGGTGGCTCCAGCGACACGCATGCTGTGGCTTTGGGGCGGTGACGCCCCTTCTTCACGTCTTCCCGTGGACTTCTCGGTCCTGCCCACGGGGCCTGCGCTGGCGCTGCCGCTCCCGTTTGCCTGTGTGTGCGCGGCTCACCAGCAGGAAGTTGACCCGGCACCGCCACGGTGGCCGCCTCGGGAAGGGCCCCGCCCTGCGGCCGCCTTGCGGCCCCACCCGGGCATCCTCAGCGCCAAGCTGTCACTGGCGTGGCCGCCACACTGGGAGGCGATCCTGCGGCTGATCCTTAAGCCCTGACACCAGAGAGGTGGCGGGACGGACAGAGGCACAAAGAACATGCTGTCCACAGGGGACCCGGGACACCCTGGGCGGACACGGGGGCGGGCCGGCCTGCAGCCGCCCTGAGGACACAGCCCCCTCCCATCCGGCGGCCCCACCCCCTTGGGACCCTCACCTTGAAAGTGGGGAGGCGGATGGTTTTCAACATGTAGAGGCAGAAGGCGACGCCCAGTGCGTCCTGAAGGATCCAGGCCCACCTGGGGAGCAGAGTGGTGGTCACCCGCTGGGGCAGGGGCTCCACCAAGAGCTATGACCCGGCGGGGTCGCTCCCTCCTTGGCCACCTTGGCTCCCAGCTTGTGCAAGCTGTCCGTTCCCAGCCCGACCCCATGCTGTGAAGACACAGGCACGGGACCAAGGCTGGGGGGGAGGCGGGGGGAGTGAGGCAGGAATGGGTGCACACGCTCAGGGGCTGTCTCTCTTGGGTGGTGGCGTTCACCCCCACGTCACGGGACGGGGCGGGGGGATGGGGTGGGGACACTGTGCAACTATTGGACTCTATCGGACTCAGGTTTGCTTCAAAACTATTTTTTATGTGATTTAGCAAAGCCAAATGCTCGCCAGCCAGGTTCTACACCAAATCTCTTGGTCCCAGAAATGGGGGCTCAGGGACTGCAAGGTGGCGGCGGGGGGGGGGGGGGGGCGGGTAAGACTGTCACCCCAGCAGCTGCAGGGAGCCCCCCCCCCCACCACACACACACACACAAGCCACCCTGCCCGGTCCACAGGCTCGCCCGCGCTGGGGCGGGGCGGCAAGGAGGCCGTGGCCCAGGTTACTCATCAGACCGGGATGAAAACATCTCTCGGCCGGGGCAGCCGCAAAGAACAAAGAGGAGGCTTGCGGGCGGCCAGTGGGTGCCCAGACGCAGAGGGAACTGGGCCTGTTCTAATTTTAAAGAACAGAGCGAGTCTTGTGGCTCGAATCTAACCGTGAGAGCTCGTGTTCCCTTTGTGTACAAAGGACTCAAAATATTTTCACGTTTTCCTTCTGCCCAATTAAAGCTGTCGTGGCTCCAAACGGCAATGCGGCCAAGAGCGGTTAACCGCCCCAGAAAAGGCTCGGAGGGAGCGCCAGGTGGTGTCAGGGGCCGGCGGCCAGGGCCTCCCTGCACCAGCGGGCACCCCGGAGGACACGCGCTCGCTCAGGGCGCCCGGGGCCAGGAGGCTTTGCGGGAACCATATCCACATTCCAATCACAGTTCACGTGGCAGCCGACAAACCCAGTGACACCGGACGCGGGCGGCACCTGGCCGCCACACAGCCCGGCTCACGGTCGCGGGGAGACGAGCACAGAGAGCATCTGAGGACAGCCCGCGGCGGGGGGCACTCACTGGTCCTCGTTCCGGAAGACACCCCACACCACGCTGACGGCCAAGCAGAGCAGCGCCAGGAGCAGCATGCTGACCCGAGGCCGCTTGTGAAAGTAGGGCAGGCTGTTGTCGGGGACCCTGGGGGCGGGGGGGGAGGGGGGCGTGCAGCTGTCAGGGCCAGCTTGTTCCTTACCTACACCCAGCACCCAGAGGGTCACTTCCACCCCTGCCCCAAACCCTGGGCCCCTCATCCTTACGGGGCCTCCTGCTGCCCCCGCCCCCGTTCCCTGTTGAACCCTGCCCTGACCTCTTAATTGACTTCTAGAAGGGAGGCCCCCCAGGTCCAGGGCAGACAGAGCAGGGGTTGGTACGTGGGAGTGGGCAGACCCAAGCCAGCGCCGAGCCGGCCCTGCCCTCCTTCAAACCTTTCAGCGCTCGGCCACTGGCCCCTGGCAGCCGAGAGCCCCAGGGGCCTGGACCAGCAGCGCGTTCGGCCACACGGCCCTGCCCTGTGCCCCTGCCCTGGACCCGCATGTATCCACATTGCCCCACTTCAGCCCCGGTATCGACACTGGGCCTGACCCAGAATGGGATGTAGGGAGAGAGAGGCTGGGGAACCACCACCCGCCTCTCTGCTCTGCCCTACTCCTGAGGCCGCGAGCCCCAGCCCGCACTCAGTGAGCACGCGTGGCCTGCCCACGCCACGCCAGACTGGCTGGGGGCCACAGGACAGGGAGGGGGTCCTCGGCACCGCTGAAGCAGAGCTTGGAGCTCCAGGGGCCGGGAGGCGGGAGACCACCAGGGACAGGCCAAGGAAAGGTGGGAAGGTGGGGCCTCAGTGAGCAGCGCCGGGGGTGCAGGGCCGCGCGGGGGCCTCCCGCGGGGGGCTCACCGACATCTGCCGAACGGCAGCCTCTGGACCAGTGGAGACAGGCAGCTGTAGAGGCCCGTGGAGGAGGACAGGCAGAAGATCCCTATGATCACATAGACTGCGGGGCGGGGTGGGGCGAGCATTGAGGGCCGGGGGCCACCTGGGTCTCCCACCCTGCCCCCCGCCCGAGAAAGGGCTCCAGGTGTTCGTGCACCCTAGCTGGGCGGCCGGCAGCTGGTAATGAGAGGGACAGTTCCCCGAGCAGAGGCCCCCTCCTTCGGGCTGGCGATGGCGGCCCGCGTTCACCCCACCACCGACTTCTCAAGTGGAACGCCGCAAGCAGGCGGAGGGGGGACCCGAGACCGGTGAGCGGGGGTACAGGCCTCAGCGTCCCTCTGGTGAGCCGGGGGCGCACCGAGCTGGTCGTAGAAGTAGTACAGCAACACCAGCATGGAGCAGCACATGACCACGAAGACACAGATCATGACGGGCGTCACGTCCACGGCCTCGTCCTCCTGCTTCTCGGGCCCGTCGTCCCGCTTGTGTTTCATGTACCTTCTTGGGAGGCACAGCTGGGTCAGGGGCACCCTGCCGGCCGGCACAGGAACGGGGAGGGACAGGCAGGGGCAGCAGGACGCAGGGGTCCACGGGCTGAGGGGCGCCCCCTCCACGCCCATCACACATCCCTGCTCTCCCTTTGACAAGAAAGCCGGACCCCACCCCAGGGACCTCGCGAGACCACGCGGCGAGGGGCTGCCAGGCGGGCCCCAGCCCCAGGAGCCAAGCCGTGACGGCCGCTTTTGATGGAAAGAGGCGCGATGCCCTCGGCCAGTGCTAGGACCACCCGCGGACCCCAACCCGGCACCGACCGCGTCACAGGCTTCCCTGGGTGGCCAGGGAGAGGTCTCCCCGGGACACTCACTTCCTCACGTCCCGGCTCCCGGCCCAGTAGCCCCCGAGGGCGACGGTGCCGACGGCCATGACGAAGATGATGACCATGTTGTAGTCAAGCATGGGCTCGTTGGGGGCATACAGCGCTGCCCTCGCCGATCGGCCAAAACTCTGCCTCGGGGAAGGCACCAGAGCTCAAGGCGGGGGCTGCCGTCCCGTCCCCTCGGCCACCCAGAGAGCCCAGACCGGCCCACGCGTGGAGCCGGGGCCCCGGGAGAGCCTTCGCCTGCCACTCCCACCCCAGAGAAGTCAACTGTCGGAACGAGTGTCACACGACGTCCGGTGAAGGGGCCCACGCGCGTGCGGGGACACGAATCCTAAACCTAGATGCGTGTGCACGTGCGGGAGCGGGGACGTCGCCCCGGGAAGCATGTAGGAGGCCGACAATGGTTCCCTTGGGGGAGCTGTGAGGCTGCAATCAGGATCGAGACATGTCCTGCAAATTGCCAGAAGCTTCCACAAAGATTGAACGTTTCCATTTTAATTGTGTCTGGAAGCTCGCCTCTTCTGGAACCAACAACTCCCCCGATGGTGGGTGCACACAGGCCTCTGGTCAGACGGGGCCGTGTGTGGGCAGGGACAGCCAAGCTCAGGGTCTCCGGCGAGTGGGCGGGGCCGGCCGGTCTGGTCCGGAAGCCAGTGTCCGGCTGCCGCTCGGCACAGAGGCCCCGGAGCCTGGGCGCTCTGACCGCTGGGGCCAGCGTCTCCGTTCCCACGGGTCAGTGTCACCACCGGCCCCGGGTGGGCGGCCTCTCGTGGGTCCCTGCCCACCCCTGCCCGCCAGATACTCACGGCCTGGCAACAGCCGCAGACCGGAGGACGTGGGAAACCCTACCTTGAAAATGTCCAGCATGTCTTTGTAGCTGAGCAGGGCCACGGGAATGCCGATCTCCTCGTACTGTGTCTTGTTGCCTCCTGGAGGGACCTGGGGGCCGAGAGGAGGGTGTGGCGGGAGGGGGGCCCTTGGCTTCCCAAGGGCGAGGCGGCCTGAAGAGCTAGCCCTCCCGGAGGCAGCGTGGGCCGGGGTGGGTGTGTGTGTGGGGGGTGTCCGCCCCTCCCCACCAGGGGAGGAAAAGTTCTCCTTCCGTGTTCAAGCCTTGGGGTCAGGTTGCTCAGGTGTCACTCTGCCCTGGGTGGGGGGGGGGGGGGGCCTGCCTGGGGGAGAGGCAGGCGCGTGGGATGTGGGCCCATGCCAGCTGCTCCTCAGAGGGTACCCCCCGAGCTCTGCCCCGAGGCCTTGTAGAGCGAGATGGGATCCAGTCTCCCCAGAGCCCCCGCGACTGCTCAGGGACAGGTCCCCCTCCAAGAGACACGGGTCCGCAGCCACGGTCAGCAAACCAAACCCTGGTCTCGAGGCCCCGGGGCCCTACCAGCGTCTCCCTGCTGACGATGAGCAGTCCGCGCGCCCCGCCGCCCTGGGCCAGCCGCACTTTCTCGTAGAAGGTGCAGTTTCCCCGCGCCACCAGCGGGATCTGGTTGCTGAAGCCTTTGGCCGGGAGGTCAGGCGGAGAGCAGAGCACAGAGGCCGTCCAGTCCCGCAGCTGCAGGAGGGACTGGGGAAGGGGGCGCTGACACCACCTGATCTAGAAAAGTCAGTGGGGGGCCGCACGCACACACACGTCCACACGCCTGAGCGCGAGGCCGACGGGAGGGGCAGGGGGTGGCGTGCGCTCAGAGAAAAGCCCCCAGAAACCTTCCCAGCATCCACTGCAAACGGAACACGGGCTGGGCAGGCGGGAGCCGTGGCCTCGGCAGTGAGAATCACCCACAAGCCCATCCAGCACGTGGGGGGTGGCCAGCGCCCCCGGCAGGGGCTGTGCCTCAACACCACCCGAACGTCCTTTTGTTTCTGACCAAGGAAACCAAGCCCCAGAGAGGTGATGGGGCCCCTCTACGGTCTGAGACCCCAGCAGCCCCTCAAGTGTGACCAGGCCCCCCACGTTGGTTTCCCAGCTGAGGCCCTTCCTCTGTCCTCCAGCTGGTTCCCTGCAGGGTGAGACTTGTAGCAGTCCCCTCAGACAGCAGGCTGGGGAGCAGAGGGTGGCAGCCAGCAACACAGACCGGACCCCAAGTAGGAGGGGGCACCCCAGAGCACTCCGGGCCTGCAGGGCCCCAGAGGGGACGCCCCAGTGGGTACTCACCGCTTTGCTCAGGTCGTGGGGCAGGTGGGCCCACTGTGGGTTGTAGAGAATGCAGTAGTCCTTGCCTCTGGGGCCCCCTGACTCGGAGACCACGTGCACCATGCCGTACTCACAGGCCACCTGGGGTGACAGGGCGGTGAGTCAGAGAGCTCAGCACCGGGGCTTGACAAGGAGGACAACCCCCACCCCCCAGCTCAGGGTTTGGGCTGGTTTCTTCCCCGGACAGGACGGATGGGACACCGCCATCCGCATCTTACGGCAGAGGAACAAGGCAGGGACAAGCTTCTCGAGGGAGACCTGGGTGCTGGCCGTGGCCGTGGCTCTCACGGCTGGGACAGCACCACGTCACGGGGCCCTCCAGGGATCGATGGGACGGGGAGAATGAAACCCCCACGGCTCCGTCACGAGGGGGACGTGGGGAGCCAGCGGGTCTGTCCAGGGGCTCCAGGCAGAGGCCGGGAGCACAGGGCCAGGCAGGAGGCCTGGAGGAGCTTTTCTGCACCCCAGCAGGTTTGGGGATTGCCCCTGACCCTGGAAACCAGGCTCCTGGAAAATCTGGCCACTGACCAGCGAGGCCAGCTGGGTCCAGGCCCCTGGTGCCAACTTTCCGGGGGGGGGGGGGGCGTCAGACCCAGTGATGTGACCGGCCAGTGGGATCCTGGCAGCCAGTGGGATCCCAGGTCAGGACTGAACCCCTTGCCCTGGGGCGTGGCTGGGAACTGCCAGACTTCGCCACAGAGGAGGGTCGTGCTGACGTCATCATCAGGGCGCGCACAGTTGTCCCTGCCAGAGCCTGCCTCCCCACACACCTAACCCTAACCCCACACAGCCCCGGCTCCCCAGAAGGAGGGAGGAGGAGGGAGGGGAAGGGCCACCCCCAGAGGGTCAGGAGGATCCAGCAAGCTTCGTCTGAACTCAAAGCAAGGCACAGGGGCAGATCCGCGTCCTCGGAGCACTGGACGGCCCTCGAGGGCAGTGGGGTGGCTGGGGGCCTGGGACAGAAGAGGCCGACAGCCCTCTTTTCTGCTGAACGCCAGCTTAATCTATGTGACAATTCCATCACACAAAGGTGTCCCCGCTCCCTGTCTCCATCCCTCCCTGGAGCCGCTGCCTGGCCGTCAGGTGGGCTTGATTCGCAAGACCTCTCCCGCCTCCTCCCCTACACTGGCCTGGGGCAGGGGCGCAGAGCATGACCTCTGTCCCTCAGGAGGGCTTTGTCACCAGCGGGCCACGCGGCATGTGACGCCCAGGTCTTGGCTCCTCTGCTGGCCGGTAGGCTTGCCCCAAGTCTGAGTAGCTCCCCAGGGTCTGCTGAGAGGGGAGGGGGTCTCAGGAGAGACACCCTGTGCGAGGTGCCAGGAGGCTGAGTCCAGCCACCACACCCAGGGGGCCCTGCGCCCGCCTGACCCCCGAATCCTGCCGTGTGCACCTAGGGCTCTTGGGGCCCCCGTGTCTCTAGCTCGTGCTCCCCGTGGGCTGCAAACACCTCAAGGCCGAGATGGAAAACTCACTCCTTGGTACCCCAAGAATCTGCCAAGGAGACACACGTGCACCGGCGGGACCCAGCGGGCACCGCCAGACACACACCTCACCGTCGGGGCCGAGGGTCCTGATGGCTCACGGCTCCCAACACCAGGCCTGGGGCCCTGACGGGCTTTCATCCGGCCAGAGCCTCGGTGGGAACACAGCAAGGCCCCGGCTGTTCCGGGAGCTTCTCACCCGGGCCCTGGTCACTTGTGGCGGCGGGAGCGTGGACCGACCCCCCCCGGCCTCCCAAACCCGCAACCCGGAGGCCAACAGGAGGCACTGGGCGTCCACCCTGCGCTTCCCCGAGGCACCCGGCCACCTCTCTTCCAGCTGGCATCTCCACTCTGACGTTTCCGTCTGCCGCCTTGAGCCAGGGACCCAAGGCCACGCGGACTGCTGGGTGTGCTCTGTGAAGCCGTGCTTGACACAGCACCCAGCTCTAAGAACCCGGGCTCGTGGCAACAGGGCCAGGGGCCACCCGAGGCTGACCGGAGGTCTCCTAGCATCTCGCTAAGGCTGTGTCCTTCCCCGACCTGCCCTGGCCAACCTCCGCTCACCTCAGTCCCTCCACCAGAGACAGAACTTCCTAACTCCTAATTGCCCCCTCTTCCAGATTCTTCCCACCAGACTGTCCCCCAAGGGCATCCTTCACCCTGGCTGAGGCCCCGCGTACTGTGCCTGGCCGTCTGCTCTTTCCAATGGGCCACCCCGTGTTCAGGACCCCAGCACCTCCTCACCGTGGGCCACTATGGAGCACATCCGATCCCCAACCCACCGGCCTCCTGCACCCCACCTTCCGTGCTCCTGAATACGTTTCATTGGAGCACGGCCACCCGCTCCTGTGCGCAGGGCTTCCGGCTGCTCTCCGTGACCACGGCAGAGCTGGGCAGTCGCTACACAGACCACGTGGCCCACAAAGCCAGAAATATTCACCATCTGGGCCTCTGCGGGACACCTTTGCTGACCCCTGATCTGTGGGACCCAGGTTGTTGGAGAAAAATGTCACGTGTGTAAAGGGGGAACGGGTAGAAGCTTCTAGAAAGGTCACTGCGGAATACAGACCTCCGTCCCCACACTTGGCACAAGCAGCCTCCTGCTAAATCAACCTGCGCTTCCATCGGATGCCCACATACAGTCTCCTCCCCCACAGAGTTAAAGGAACCAGAAGATGTTCCTCAAAAGGACCCAATATGCTACAACTGGGGCTTGGCCAGTCCCGGTCTGGGATAACGGACAGGCCACCTTCCGACGTGTCACGGCCACCAAGTAGGTTCAGGAATGGCAAGGGAGACCGTGACTCAGGGAGACCGCGAATGCATTCCACATCAGGGGGTCTAAGAAGAGCCAATGCGTCCAGGCCAGAAGCAGCCTCCCCTCTAAGACTTGGTAGGTCTTAGGAGAGGGGGTAGAAATAAGAACCCAGGAAACTTGGAGATGCTGAGGCAGAGGAGGGGTGGTGACAGGTGGAGGAGGGGCAGAGGGCACAGATGGAAAAGAGGGGACAGATGGAAAAGAGGGGACAGGTGGAGAAGAGGGGACAGGTGGAGAAGAGGGGACAGATGGAGGAGTGAGGACAGATGGAGAAGAGGGGACAGATGGAGGAGGAGTGAAGACAGGTGGAGAAGAGGGGACAGGTAGAGGAGGGGACAGGTGGAGGAGTGAGGACAGACGGAGAAGAGGGGACAGGTGGAGGAGGGGCAGAGGGGACAGATGGAGGAGGAGTGAAGACATGTGGAGAAGAGGGGACAGGTGGAGGAGGGCCTGGGCTGATAGAGGAGAGGAAGACAGGTGTAGGAGGAGCAGAGGGGACAGGTGGGGGGGGGCAGTAGAGGAGGGGAGACAGGTGGAGGAGGGGGAAGGGAGGACCGAGGCGGGGAGGGAACCAACTTTGCTCCGGGTCTGTTACTGGCCTTGACAGTACACTTCCGGTAGCCAGTGGGGGAGATGTGTCTATCTGGGGAATCCCCCAGCCAGGGTCACAAAATGGTAGCAAATGAATTCAGGGCTGTCGGCAAGCAGCCTCCTACCCGGTGGAAAGCTAGTCTTCTTCCCAGGCAGCAGGACCCAAACTTCTAGAGAGAGCCACACCCGCACGCCCCAAGGCCGTCTGCCCCGTCTCACGGCCAACAGACCCGACCCGGCCGCGTTCCGCGAAGGGCACGCACAAAACTCTCCGCGGCTGGCGCGCAGGTCGAGGTCCCGCCCGGGAGAGAGCCCGAACGCCCCAGCACCGGGAGCACTGCCCTCCTCGGTCCGCCCAGGAGGCCGCGGCGGAGCCTGCCCTTTACCCTCGGCCGCCAGCCACGCCCACCGCTGCCCCTCCCCCTGCCCTCCCGCCGCCGAGCCTCCTTCAAGTGCATCCGAAGGGCCTCCTTGGGGGTGTCGTCTTTCTCAGGGTGTGAGCATGATATCATCCTACACGCCAAAGTGGCCTCTTCACCTTCTCAAAATAAAACATCAGCTCTCACACCTCCACCCCTGTTCAAGCTCCACCCATCACCGGCAACACCCTCCCTCTGCCTTGAGAGACCTGGCAAACTTTTTTTCTTTTTTAATGTGAAGTTATTTACTTATTTAATTTTGTATTACTTACTTACTACAATTTTTATTTTTATTATAAAATCACCATATTATGAGATAGTATGAAATACGTACTCAGCTCAACTCACTGTATTTTTTTATTGTTTATTTTTGAAAGAGAGACAGAGTGTGAGCAGGGGAGGGGCAGAGAGAGAGGGAGGCACAGAATCCAAAACAGGCTCCAAGCTCTGAGTGTCAGCACAGAGCCCGACATGGGGCTCGAACTCATGAACTGTGAGATCATGACCTGAGCCCCAGCTAGACGCTTAACCAACTGAGCCACCCAGATGCCCCTCAACTCACTTTAATATTTTGTCACATTTGCTTTGGCTTTTAATTTCCCCATTTAAAAAAAAATAATATATTTATTTTTAATTTGCATCCAAGTTAGTTAGCATATAGTGCAATGATTTCAGTAGAATTCAGTGATTCATCCCCTACGTATAACACTGAGTGCTCATCCCAACAAGTGTCCTCCTTAATGCCCCTTGCCCATTTAGCGCATCCCCCCACCCGCAACCCCTCCAGCAGCCCTCAGTTTGTTCTCTATCTTTAAGAGTCTCTTGGGGCGCCTGAGTGGCTCAGTTGGTTAAGCGTCTGACTTGGGCCCAGGTCATGATCTCACGGTTCTGGAATTCGAACCCCACGTCAGGCTCTGTGCAGACAGCTCAGAGCCTGGAGCCTGCTTCAGATCCTATGTCTCTCTCTCTGCCCCACCCCGCTTCTACTCTGTCTCTCTCTCTCAAAAATAAACATTAGGGGCGCCTGGGTGGCGCAGTCGGTTGGGCGTCCGACTTCAGCCAGGTCACGATCTGCGGTCCGTGAGTTCGAGCCCCGCGTCAGGCTCTGGGCTGATGGCTCAGAGCCTGGAGCCTGTTTCCGATTCTGTGTCTCCCTCTCTCTCTGCCCCTCCCCCGTTCATGCTCTGGCTCTCTCTGTCCCAAAAATAAAAAAAAATTAAAAAAAAAACGTTGAAAAAAAAAATAAACATTAAAAAAAAAGTCTTATACTTTGTCCCCCTCCCTGTATTTATATTATTTTTGCTTCCCTTCCACGAGTGAAGTCACATGTTTGTCTTTCTCTCACTAATTTCACTTAACATAATACACTCTAGTTCTATCCACACTGTTGCAAATGGCAAGCTTTCATTCTTCTTGATTGCTGAGTAATACTCCATTGTATGTATGTATGTATGTATATATATATATATATATATATATATATATATATATATATATACATACCACATCTTCTTTATCCATTCATCCGTCAATGAACATTTGGGCTCTTTCCACACTTTGGCTATTGTTGATAGGGCTGCTATAAACATAGGGGTGCAAGTGTCCCTTTGAAACAGCACACCTGTATCCCGTGGATAAATGCCTAGTAGTGCAATTGCTGGGTTGTCGGGTAGTTCTATTTTTCGTTTTTTGAGGAAGCTCCAGGCTGTTTTCCAGAGTGGCTGTTTCCCACCAGCAGTGCAAAAGAGATCCTCTTCGTCTGCATCCTCGCCAACATCTGTGTTGCCTGAGCTGTTAATGTTAGACATTCTGACAGGTGCGAGGTGGTATCTCACTGTGGTTTTGATTTGTATTTCCCTGATGATGAGTGACGTGGAGCATTTTTTCACGTGTCGGTTGGCCATCTGGTTGTCTTCTTTGGAGAAGTGTCTGTTCAGGTCTTTTGCCCGTGGATTATTTGTTTTTTGGGTGTTGAGTTTGATAAGTTCTTTATAGATTTTGGATACTAACCCTTTATCTGATATGTCATTTGCAAATATCTTTTCCCATTCCGTCAGCTGCCTTTCAGTTTTCCTGATTGTTTCCTTTGCTGTGCAGAAGCTTTTTATTTGGATGAGGTCCCAGTAGTTCATTTTTGCTTTTGTTTCCCTTGCCTCTGGAGACGTGTTGAGTAAGAGGCCAAGATCAAAGAGGTTTTTACCTGCTTTCTCCTCAGATTTTGACGGCTTCCTGTCTTACGTTTAGGTCTGTCATCCATTTTGAGTTTCTTTTTGTGTCTGGTGTAAGAAAGCGGTCCAGGTTCATTCTTCTGCCTGTCGCTGTCCAGTTTTCCCAGCACCACTTCCTGAAGAGACTGTCTTTATTCCACTGGATATTCTTTCCTGCTTTGTCAAAGGTCAGTTGGCCATACGTCTGTGGGTCCATTTCTGGGTTCTCTATTCTGTTCCATTGATCTAAGTGTCTGTTTTTGTGCCAGTACCATACTGTCTTGATGACTACAGCTTTGTAATACAGCTTGAAGCCTGGGATCGTGATGCCTCCAGCCTTAGTTTTCTTTTTTAGGATTGCGATGGCTATTCGGGGTCTCTTCTGGTTCCGTACAAATTGTAGGATTGTTTGTTCTAGCTCCATGAAGAATGCTGGTGTTATTCTCATAGGTAACGCATTGAATGTGTAGATTGCTTTCGGTAGTTAGCGACATTTTAACAATATTTGTTCTTCCTATCCAGGAGCGTGGACTTTTTTTTTTTTTTTTTGGTGTGTGTGTGTGTGTGTGTGTGTGTGTGTGTGTGTGTGTGTGAGAGAGAGAGAGAGAGAGAGAGAGAGAGAGAGAGAGAGACCTGGCAAACTCTTATCCACCCTTCAGAACACCCTTTAGGTGCCTCTGCTTCTGAAAAGCCTCCCCAAGCCCTTTGTCCACTTCTCACTTTGTTCTCCTTCAAAATGTCTGCAGAGCTCAAAGTCCCTGCCCTCAGCTTGCTCAGACGAGGAAATGAGTGAGCTGGGGAGGGGGCGTCCCAGAGAGCGTCTCCGGGGAGGAGGGAAGAACAAGCAAGCTGAGACCACAAGGATGACCAGGGGCATCCCAGGGAAACGGGGAAGACCAGAGAACTGAGTGCCCTCCACAAATAGAAAAGGAGAGGAAGTTTCTTCCCAAGCAGCCAAACCACAGAGGCCTCCCAAATGCACTGAAAGCCGTGGGAAGGCTCTCATCTGGATGCCACGAGACTTGACACACTTTCAAAGAGGTCACTCCTGCTGTGTCCAGGATGGATTGGAGAATGTGGGAGACGAAAGTGACCACAGAGAGAACACTGGCCACCAGGAGATACGTGGAGGTGGTGGGCTGGAGTGGATACATCAAGGTTAATGGCTGTGGGTCCAGGGCTGTAGGGACACCATCCCCTGAACTGCATAACCCAGGGGAGAGAGGACTTGAAAATAAAAAAGGCGCTTATGATAATGTACATCAGCCAGCTCATGGCAGGTCCCCCAGTCCCCGGGGAGACCCTTCACTTAAGTGCCCAAGAAGATGCACGCCGCACGTAAATCACCCCATGCATCATCTCGCTCAATCCTCGCTGTGCTCCTCTCTTCCTTTTGCAGAAGCGCAACAGACGGCCAAAGAGGGGACCTCCCTTGCCCAAGGTCACGGGACAAAATGCAGGGCGGCGATTCGACCCCACTCCCAGGATGGGCCCCTTGCCGCTCCCGGACACAGTCAGGCACTGGGTGCCGCGTTGGACGGCTCACCGCAACCACGGGGGTGGGCGCTAACAACGCGCGCAAGGGGAAACTGAGGGTCGGGGAGGGGCAGCCCCCTGCCCAAGGCCACGGGGCCAGGCAGCGGCGCCCCCGGCGGCGGTTGGAGACCTCGAGACAGAGCAGGGACTGAGGAGGTAAGGGAATTCCCAAACTTCAGACCCCGGCACAGCTGAGTGACGCTGCGGCTGGGGAAGGCTCCAAGGCAGGAAAGAGAGGCTGGCCGGGGACAGGCCCGCAAGGTCACGGCCGAGCTCCGGGCCTGCGGGCCACCCGCGCTGGAGGCGCGCAAACCGGAGGCGGGCCCCCAGGCCAGGCCAGTCGGGGCTTGCGCGGGGCCGGGGCAGAGGGCCCGGGTGCCGCAGCCGGCGGGGCCGGCGGGGCCGACGCAGCCTCACCTGGGCCGCGAGGAGCAGGAAGGCCGCCGCGAGCCGCGCCAGCGCCGCCACCGCCGCCGCCGCCGCCGCCATGTCGGCCGGTCCGCAGGCGTCGGCAGATGTTTCCCAGCAACGCCCCGTCGCTCCTGGGCGCGCCTGCGCCCTGTGTGCTCCGCGCCTGCGCGCGAGGGCAGGGTCAAAGGGCGCGGCGGCAGCGCCTGCGCCGAGCGGCGCGGTGCGGCAAGATGGCGGTGAGCGCGCGGCAGGGCCGGCTGGGCGGGCGGCGTGGGACCCGTCGGCGCTCTGCGCCTCACGCGCTCTGCTTCCCCTGCAGGACAAAGAGAAGAAGAAAAAAGAGAGCATCTTGGACTTATCTAAGTACATCGACAAGACGATCCGGGTGAAGTTTCAGGGAGGCCGCGAAGGTGAGAGCCCGCCGCCCCCACGCCCTAAACGGTTTAGGGTGAGTGATGGCCGAGGCGAGAATGGTGGCTGATGCCTGGGCACCGCTTTGAGCACTTTGCTCGGATAACTCGAACCAGCCTTCTAACGTGGGGAAATTGAGGCACGGGAGCGGGTCCCAACCACCTAGAGGCACAGAGTTGCAGCCGGGACTGGGATTCCCGGCTTGCCTCCTGTGCGGTGCTCTCCCTCCGAGCTCGTCCCGGGCAGCGGTCGCAGCCCCTCGCCGATCCCCCTGCACCAGGTTCCTCAGGCGCCGCACCGGTGACATTGGGGCCACATGGTTTTCGGTTGTGAGGGCTGCCCTGGGCACCCTGGGGTGTTGAGCAGCACCCCTAGATGCCACCAGGTGCCGGGAGCATCCCTTCGTTTTGACAAGCAAGCCAGACACCTCCCCGGTGGAGACCACTGCCCCTACAGTCGATCTCTAAGAATGGGCCACGGAGACCCGTTAGAAACAGGTTGAATCTCCGTGTTTGCTGCTCAGTTCTTCCAGGCTCCGCGCCGGCTTAGGGTAAAGGACAGCCTTTTGTACCTCTCAGTGGCACGTGGAGCCCTCAACTACCACAGGGACGTGAGGTGTACGCTTCCTTTGCCTGGAGTGCTCCTACCAGGCTAGCTTGTTACCCGTGTTAAAGCACAGACCTCAACTGAGGGAGTTTTAACGATCTGTTGGCTTTCTTCAACAATCCGTGAGTCAGGCAGCGACCCATCTAGCAGATGGAAGGGAGCGGAGAGGCTGTACCAAACAGAAGGTTTTTTTGTAGGCGGGAGGGTGCAGGAACAGACAGAGTGGATTGTTTCAGGGGAGGTCACCTTCCTTTGGGGGATGGCTGGGGGTCCACCGGGAAGATGGTCTCACTTGGTGCTGGCCGGGAAATTCCAGACTGACTGGTTGGAGTTATGTTCCTGGGAGAGCCGAAAGTGTCTCCGTGTGGTGGTGTCCACTTGGCACAGGTGACTCCGTTTTCGGTCTGTTTAACTCCAGGTTAACCTCAGAGTCCTTTTCCTGCTCTCAGCTCAAGGTTCTTGCTCCGGGAAGCCTTCCCTGAGTCTCCTCCCCAGGTCATGCCCCTTGAGTGTGAGCTCCTGGTATCACCTGTCACAGCCCCCGGCTTTATGCATGTGAACACGCTGATGACCTCTGCATCTTCCCCCTGGAACCTAGTACGGAGAGGGCAGGAGCGAGGCCCAGTGTCGCTCGTGCGCGTAGGTAGTGTGGCCTAGGTATGGTGGCTGCCCGGCCTAGCCTCTGGGTTCTAGAGCCAGACGGCGTGGCTCCAAGCCCCGGCTTCTTCACTTGTCACACAAAGCTGTTTCTCCACCTCCTCGGCGGGCGGCAGCGGGGAAGGAGCAAAGGGTCACAGGGGTGCTTTGCATCGTTCCTGACACCAGTGAGCACTTGAACCAACGTTTCATTCACTCAGCTGCCTCTTTGGTCTTCAGTTTATCTCATGAGACAGCGAGCCAGATCCCTTCCCACGGATGATCAGGTGGCGTCAGCAGGGTTAAAACACAGCGCGTGAAGGGGCGCCTGGGTGGCTCAGTCGGTTAAGCGGCCGACTTCGGTTCAGGTCGTGATCTCGCAGTCCGTGAGTTCGAGCCCCGCGTCAGGCTCTGTGCTGAGAGCCCGGAGCCTGGAGCCTATTTCAGATTCTGTGTCTCCCGCTCTCTCTGACCCTCCCCCGTTCATGCTGACTCTCCCTGTCTCAAAAATAAATAAATGTAAAAAAAAAAAAAAATTAAAAAATAATAAAACACAGCGCATGCAAGTGTGCGTAGCCGACAGCAGAGAGAATTTGAACCCGAATAGACGTCCGCCCCGTCCACACCATGCTGGCTCTCGGACTTACGAACGAGATGCAGCTCTTGTTTTTTGGGGTGTCTGTCCTGGTTTTCCGCCCTCCATAGCCAACGGCCACCAGTTCAGCAGCTTGGGCAACACGAATTTATCACCTCGTGGTGTGCGTCCGGAGTCTGGGTGCCCTGGGCCCAAGGTCTCTCACAGGCTGCGGTCAAGGCGGGGCTTAGAGCCTCTTACCTCAGGCCCAGGGCCTTCCTCCAAGCCTGGTTGCTGGTAGAACTCAGTTCCTCACGGCTGCAGGACTGGAGTCCCCGTGTTCTGCTGCGGGTGTCCAGGACACTTGGCTCCCCGAGGCTGCCCGCCAGCCGTTGCCCCAGGACTCTGTCCACAGCGGGGCAGTTTGCTCCTTCCAGGCCAGCAGGGAAAGCTCTCCCATGCTTCCAGTTTTTTTCTTGCAGAAAATTCCTGTTTCCTTCGCAGCTCATCCAGTCAGGTCAGGCCAACCCAGTGTCATGTCTCTTTAGATGAACCAGAGGTCCGCCGACTTGGGGACTCTCGTCAATCTACAGAATCCTGCTTCCTTATCGTCAAAATAACCTAATCGCATTAGGAGTAGGCACCCCACCGGCACTCACAGCACCCCGCCACACACACTTGAGGGGAGGGGCTGCCCACAGTGGTCACCAGGGAGGGGATATTAGCTCCGTTTTAGAACCCCGCTCGCGCCGCATGAAGGAGGGTAGACCCACGGCTGCCGGTCCCCTGCTCCGGGCTCCGTGCCACATGCCCGTATGTTATTGCCATCCGTGCTGTTCGCGACCCCATCGGGCAGATCCCCATAATGTGTTTTGCAGGGCAGGGACAGGCAGGGAGAGAGGAAGCACAGAGTCAGGGGCTCAAGCCCAGGAAGTCTGAGGCTGGCAGATATTTTCCGTAAAAGGCCAGAGAGGAAGTACTTTAAGCTTTGCGAGCCAGAGGACCCCGGTCACAATTCTGCAGCGTGAAAGCAGCCATAGACAGTACGTGGCCAAGCGAATGTGGCTGGGTGCCAGCGAAGGTCCGCGCGAAACGCAGCAGGCTGGATTTGGTCCGCGGGCCGCAGTTTGCAGACCCCCGCCCTGTGCCACATGGGGCTGGCTGCTGGTCGTGCCCAAGCCCGTTCTCTGTGTGGACGCTACAGCTGCGTGCTGCAGTGACGCGGGGGGACACGTGCTTCTGCCAGCCGTGCCTGGGACAGGGAGGCCTGAAAATGGGAGGGGTGAGGCAGGAGGGGCAGGGGGCTTTCGGGGCACATCATACAGCTCCTTCCTGTGGCTGGAGAGTCCTACTCTATCCGAGGCTCGCCGTTGCTTGCTTTTGTATGGCTCGTGAATTACCTGAAATTCACATTTCTGGGTTGTAAGTGAGGTTTCGCTGTGGCCCAGCCACACCTGAACGTCTGCTTGTGGTCTGGCTGCTCTCGCCCCAGGAGGGCGGAGTGGAGTCGTTGCCACGGGGACCACGTAGCCCGCTTGGTTGAGATGTGCAGATGTGCGCCGGCTGGCCCTTTGCTGAAGACATTTGCCAACCACGCTGGGGGGGGGTGAGAGTCATCCTCACTGCTCCCCTTCTGGAAACCCCTCACTTTCCCCTTGGTCCCTGATCCCTCCCGCCCCGGAGAGGCCGCTCCCACATCAGCCCCTTCCTGGGGGGGTGAGCCCCCATCTCCGTGTACTGCCTCCCAGGCGCCGTGTGCCCCTGTCCCTGGAACGACTGTTTGTTTTACGCTTTTCCGTTTCTCTTCTCGGTGATTCCTACAAGCCAGCGGCATCCTGAAAGGGTTCGACCCACTCCTCAATCTCGTACTTGATGGTACCGTCGAATACATGAGAGGTGAGCACAGCCACGGGCCTCGGAAGCTCCTCGCCAGGCCTGAATTTTTCACTGCTCCAAACCCACCAACCTGCCCCTGAATGAAGGACACGGTCCTTGTGAACCAGGTAGCCGGTCTCCCCCGTCTCCTGTGTCCTCAGGTGGACTCTCTGCTGCTAACAGGGGGTCCTGTTCCCCTGATTCCCTGCCCCGGTCCCTGTCGCCAAGGTCCCCAACCCTCCATCAGGCCAGCACCTGCCCATCGGCTGGCTAGTTCTCCAGCTCAGCCTGCCTGAAACTTTAAGGGGATACCCAGACCTAGGAGGGAGGCAGGGTCCTGCCCCCCGGGCACTGTCGCTGTTACCCTGGTGAAAAATTAGCAGGGACGCCACGGGGCCTTTGTGTGGAAGCTTGGTCTCGGCAGAATGGCCGCCACCAGGCCTGTCGCTTTGCCCTCGTTTTCTGTCCTCCTGCCGGGTCCGCCCAAGCTGGAATCCCGGAGGCAGGATGATTTTCTTCCTTTGTGAAAGGACAGCCCCACCGCATGGGTCCACTGGGAAAACCCTGCACTCGGAAGCAGGCCAGGCACCCGGCTGCACGCTGTTATTCCACACGGAGCCTGCTCCTCGCGGGGCCGGACTCACCCGTGGCAGGAGTCCGTGCCCTCTTGTCTCAGCCCCAGAACAGTGGTTACCCCCTGGTCTCTGATACACTGGGCCACTGGGCCCTCCCCTGACATTGTGCGAAAGCAGTAAAGGTTCGCTTGCTGTCTATTCCACGGGGTCCCTCTGACCCCACCGTTAACTGCCCGCTGACATGGGGCGGACGGTGCCCCCACGCGGCTTCCGAGATTTTGCAGGAGCCAGGAGTCCCAGACCGATTTTTATTCCAGCTGCTCATCGCGGCGCAGTCCCTGGACCTCTGCTGACTCAGATGCCAGGGCCCCCAATGAGCTTCGTGAGCCAGCGTCCCCCAGGCTGTGTTGTCATTGTAGGAGGAGGGCAGGTGCAGACACTGTTGCCAGACCTCTTCCTGGCCCTCGTGGTCCGTGGTTCACCCAGGCGCAAGGGCTGTGTGTCTGGGCTTGAGGAGTGAGGGTGAGGCACCTGGCCTGCACCCAGGCCACCAGCTTCCCTTGGATTTGGGTCCTCAGAGCCGCCACCCCCACCCCCTCCACCTGGCATGCGGCCTTCCCATCGGGCCGGGATGCCGCCTCCGGGCCGCCTCACCCCCGCCCTCCTTCTTGCTCTGCAGACCCCGACGACCAGTACAAGCTCACAGAGGACACCCGGCAGCTGGGCCTGGTGGTGTGCAGAGGCACGTCTGTGGTGCTCATCTGCCCGCAGGACGGCATGGAGGCCATCCCCAACCCCTTCATCCAGCAGCAGGACGCCTAGCGGGCTCGGAGGGCCCGGGACACAGCCTCCCGAGGACTCGGAGCTGCCCCTCCTGCATCACGCGCCACCCCAGGAATGGGGTTTCCTTCTTGTATAGGTTTTGTTTTTGTTTTCTTAATAAAATTGCAAACCTCAAGTGTCCGGGAGCCCCAGCATCTTGCTTCTAGCCTTGGCTTTCTGGCCAAACCAGCTCCCGGGGATTCAGTTCGGCCCCCCGGGTTGTCAGGCGCTGACCTCGGTCGTGCTGGCACTGGCGGGTTCAGAGAGGACCGGGCACACGCTGTGCAAGCCGAGGGACAGGGACGTGGGAGGCAGGAGCCCCCCGCAGCTCTATAGCAGGTGCAGCGCCCCCAGGCCCGCCTGTGGTCCTAGGAGGGTGGACGGGCACACACCTCAGCGGGAAGGCCCCGGCGGCCCGTCCCTGCCTCTGCTGTGTCGCTCCAGTGCCGCCTCGTGCCAGCCAGCGTGGTCCCCGAAAACCAGGGCCTTCTGGGCCATGCTGGCCACACTGCTGCCGACAGCCACGGCTGCTCAAGAACAAAGCAGCCACGTCGTCTTGGCCGGGCCCTAAAGCACACCGTGGGCCCTTCCGGAACCCCACCCTTGCCGGCTGGCTCCAAATCGTCCTCGGGAGTTTCCCCCCCCCCCACCATGTCCCCTCCTCAGAAAGTGGGACGTCTTCTCTGATCCTTGTTTTCTAAACTCCCTAGTACTTAGGACCCTGCCCCCACAGGATGGTCCCTGCTGGGAACAGGCTTCCTCCCTGACTTGTCACCAGGGGGGCCGAGGGGGGAGGGGGAGAGGGGTTGGGAGTAGGAACTATGGACCCGCGACCCCCTCACTACCAGCAGGGCCCGTGCAGGATGCTGGCGGCAGACGGGACCGGGGCTCCGGACGGGGCCGGACGGGCGCACGGGCTACCTGGCCGGCACTGCCACCAAAGAAACCGAAACCAGCTGGCTTCCGGCTTATCGAGGGGATCTGGGCTCTGTGTTCGCCACTGGGGATTAGTTATCAGCCACCTGGCCAACCCTGTGCAGTGTCCTCATCCCTCCTGCCCGCTTCCACTGCCGCCTGACCCGGCCCTGCCTCCACCAGCTGCCTTATCAGAGGCCTCATCCCGGAGCCAAATCCTCAGCAGCTGGGCTTTGGGGGGGGGGGGGGGGGGGGGGACGCTGGGTTAGCTGCGGGCGGCATCCCCCAGGGAAGGCTGTGACCTAGAATCGGCACACCCCACGTGCCGGCATCCGGGCCACCAGGCCTCGCTGCTGGGGAGCGACGCCCCGGTGCCCATTTGACAGTAGGAGGCCCACACACGGTCAGAGAGGCCACAGGATAGAGGGACCGAGACCCCAGGCCCTGGAACGTCTGCTCTTTCGCGCACCTAGGCCACCCAGTCTGAGGCCAAGGCACAGCCTGAGACCGAGACCTCGGGGTCACCACTGAGTCCAGAGCCCTTGGCCATGAGGTAGGGCAGGGACGGGGTGCAACGAGGTCTTAGAGGCCAGTTAGACCTCATTAAAGCCCCAGGGGCAGCCAGGGGACCAAGACAGAGATGCCTGGCTTCCCAGCCCCTAGCTTCTCCCGCAGACCAACTAAAGCTTGGCCCTGGTCCCCCCACCCCCACCCCACCATCACACACCCCTGTGCTCCAGGCCTCTGCCTGCCCTCCCCTCCCCCTCAGCAAGCTGGTGAGGGCAAAAGCTGCCCTCTGCAGCCACAAATCCAGAGCTCAAATCTCCTGCAACTTGCTGTGTGACTTAGAGTAAGTGTCCCAACCTCTCCTAGGCCCCCTTCCTTCTCTATTAAGTTCAAAAACAGGCCAGGTATATCGACTCTGTGGCCAGGCACCGGGCCACCGCTGTATGGGGGGGTTGGTTAAGAGCGACAGCTTTCCATTCAAGTCTGAAGATGAGAACAGAATGCCCTGGGACCCCCCAAAGAGGGAGACGTCAACCCTGGGGGCTCAGGCAGAGCTCCCCAGAAAGGGGGATGAAGTGGGTGTGTTCCATTTAACCATATCTGCCCTCGAGAGTCCGTTTGACCCCCTTTGTAAAAGACTGGAAATAACCTAGCTTCCCATCACCGGGGGATCTGCATTATAAACTCAGGTTCCTGGGGCCCCTCAGTGGGTTAAGCACAATCATGAGATCACGACCTCACAGTTCATGGGTTCAAACCTCGCATCGGGCTCTGTGCCGACAGCTCGGAGCCTGGAGCCTGCTCCAGATTCTGTGTCTCCCTCTCTGCCCCTCCCCTGCTCGCTCTCTCTCTCTCTCTCTCTCTCTGTCAAAAATAATAAGCGTTGAAAAAATCAAAAATTAAACTCCGGTTCTTCCGACCAACTGTAAAGCAACTTTTTGCAAAGAGGTAGCTCTCTGCATGGGGCGGGGGGGGGGGGGGTGGGGTGGGGAGGGGGGTAGGCGAAATGCAGCCACAAACGCTCTGCAGCTCTCCCCGCGAGAGGGGGCGTCTTTTTGTCCACCCCTCCAAACCCGGGGCCTAGCTTTGGTGATAAGGATGTGGTGGGAACGAGGTGGGAATTCAGAGTCTCCTTCGCCGAGGGGCCTTGCAGCTTCCACCTTCCTCCCACTGGAGCGAGGCCACCGCCGTGAGGACCTAAGAAAGCTGGGCCACTGACCGAAGGCTGAGAAGCCCTCGTGGGAGCCCTGAGGCCTCCCAGCCAACAACAGCCGGCAGGCACCAGGGCCCTCGGACTTGTGACGGTCTCAGAACTCCTGGCCCAGGCGGCCCCCCTGAGCCAGCCCAGTGACAGCTGTGGACGCATTTCACGGCCGACCCACTGAAGGATGAGGAAGAGTAGTTTCGTGCCACTGAGCCTGGGCGTGTTCATTACGCAGTGACAGGCCCAGACACTTGACACAGCGAGACAAAGTTGGGCGCACAGATACGGGTGGTCTGGTCCCATTCGCGACAGATAATGATGGTTAAAAAGACCTTGTTTCTCTGCTTTCAAATGTATAGGGAAAGATCTGGAAGGAAGATGTGGAATTGAAGAGGGTGCCCGGAGGGCGGCGTTAGCCACTGCTTAACATTTTAATATTTCACGAGGAGAGATTTAATATTTAACGGTCTGTTGAAACTGTAATATTCTAGGAAGAGCCAGAGAAGGAGGCCAGAAACGGGGAGATGCAGAGAGAGGCAGGGAGACGGGGAGGCAGAGCAGGGAGGGCGACGAAATGAGGGCACAGCGGCCTAGCGGGTGACACCGGATCCCATCCTCCCGCTCCCCTGGCCGCGGTATAAATCCCCGGTCCGCCGCCCCACCGGCCGGCGACCATGCCTTCCAGAGGCTTCCCGCTCACCCCTGCCCGGATCCCACCCTTTGAGCTCCCAGGCCAACACCGGCCTCGGCACACGGGGCGCGGGCTGCGGCCGCCAGACCAGGAGCTAGCCCTGCTCCACGTGCACACGGTCACCGCGGCCCACGGCTTCCGGGTGCTGGCTGAGAGGCCTCGGGTGTTGTCTGCTGAGGACCCGTTCTGGGAGACGGTGCCAGCGGCCCCAGCAGACAGGGAGAGAGGGGCAGACCCCGGCTTGAGCCCAGACCGGCCACAGAGCCCCCGGACACCCCCCCACGGCAGATTCTGGAGCCTCCCGAAGGTGGACCGGATCTTCATGTTGCCCACGGTCAGCCCCGCCCCTCCCCACCCCAGCTGCCTTTGTCCCCCGGGTAGCTCTGGTGACAGGTTACACCTTCTGGTCCACTTAGCGCCCCCCACCCCCCCTAAGCCCTTTCATCACCCCGCTTACAGACGAGGAAACTGAGGCCCAGACGGCAGGGATGCCAGCTCGGATGGCAGGCTGCCCCCCTCACCCTCTCCCCTACCCTTCCTGTGCTCTAAAGCCACTGAGGCCCGCTGCCCGTCCCTGAGGCCCAAAGCTAGATGGGTGACATACGTGGGGTGGGCACAGAGAAAGGGAATCACCACCTGCCCCACCCCCTGGCCAGGGGCCGGGAGGGAGCCAGTCCTCGTTCCTACGCTGCAGGCCTGTTCCTGCCGCCAGCAACCAGCGGAAGACCTCACTGCGGCCTCCGAGCACCGACAAAAGGACCCGATGCTGCCGAGCAGCTCGGGACCCTCTGTTGCGGATCCCAGAGCCCCCAGGGCGCCCAGACTGTCACCACAGGCCTCCTGGCCAGGGAAACGGGGGAGGGCCCAGTGGAGGACGCGGAGGTAAGAGGCTTTTGTCAGGCAAGTCTGCAGGTCCAGGGGGCCGGTTCCTGCATCCAGGGGCTGCTGGCTTGAGCTCAGGGTGTGAGCGAGGACAGCCCCCCGGGTCCGCCCCCCTCCCCGCCTCCTGCTGCCCCCACGTCCCTCCCTCCCTCCCTCCGCAGGAACAGGTCCCCCCACCGCCACCCACCGCCTCCCTGCTGTTGCCAGGGAGACGGGGGAGACCCCGGGGCTCGAGGCCTCAACCCAACCTGACCAAAAGGTGTCGCTGGAGGCTCTCGGTCTCCTCACAAGAAGCATTCAAGGACGGACGGGCACACCGTGTTTGAGCCAAGCCCGTGGGAGTGCATTAGAGCGAGCATGCTACCCCCCACGCCGTGTGAGGGTCTGTCTGTCACCCACGGTTGTTAACAAGGACGCGGAATGTTATTACTGGGGGGAGGGAATTTGGGGAGGGGGGGTTGCGCCTCTTCTGCCTTCCTCGGTCAGGGTCTCCCGCCTTCTTTGTCGTGGGCGGGGGTTTGATCCCGCTGCCTGTGGCTCTCATTTTCCGGGTGCTGCGGGGACCGGCCTCCGACCTCCCGAGAGTGGGCCCCAACCCCCCTCTGCTGGCCTGCACGCATCCTCTCACAACCCGACTAGCTGCCTATTTTAACGCTGCCCGCCAAGGAAACCTTAAAATCTTTTATTTTATTTTATTTTTTTATTTATTTTTGAGACAGAGAGAGACAGAACATGAGCAGGGGAGGGGCAGAGAGAGAGGAAGACACAGAATCCGAAGCAGCTCCCGGCTCCGAGCTGTCAGCACAGAGCCCAATGTGGGGCTCGAACTCATGGACTGTGAGATCATGCCCTGAGCTGAAGTCGGACGCTTAACCGACTGAGCCACCCAGGAGCCCCTAAAATCTTTTAAAAGAATGGGTGATGGCCCGTCTTCCCTCACGACCGCGTGCGGGGTTGGGACGCTGACCTGCCTGAAGGCCCCGGAGGTCCCCTCTCTCCAGGTTTTAGGAGGCCCGGAGGGACAGCGGGGAGCAGGACAAGGGGGGGCTCACTCTGTTTCGGGGTTTCCTTCGGGGTTGCTGCGGATTTACCTGGCTGAGGCGAGAGGAAATAAGTCTGTTAGTAACTTGAGGCCCCGGGGTCCGACATCAGAATGGGGTGTGATGGACCCCATGAAGAATGGACCATGAAGAGTCCAAGGAGCCCCCCGGGAGGAGGCGGAGGCAGGTGGGGGTCTAGGACCTGGGGTCCTTCCTCGGACCTTATCCGCGGCCCGGACGCATGGGCCACTTGCGGGAGATGTGGGCCTCTGGGGGGTGGTGTGGGGGGCGTCCTTGGCAGTTGAGAGGCCCCCTCCTTGCAGCTGGCCGCGTGGGCGCGTGGACAAGGAGGGTCTGCTGACAGTCCGGCACCTGTTAACTTTTGGGCCCCCCTACTCTCGGGGCTCTGCTCCGGGGAGTAAGCCTGCGCTGTGGTGCTGGGCGTAGGGCCCCCGCCTCCAGAACCTGGCAGAGGGGGGCCTCTTACACGGAACTGCCGCCAGCGGTGAGCCAGCTGCCGTCCTGGTCGCCTAGAGTTGGCCTCTCAGGCCTGGCCTGCTGTGACAGGGCCGGGCGCCTGTCACCCCCCGCGGCAGGAGGGCAGCGGGGGGGGGCTCAAGGATCTAGCACACTTTGACTTACTTCCCGAGAGTCCAGCCCTGGGGCCTGACCTTCAGGGGAGTATCCTCTGCTGCCGTCGCTGTCCCGTGGTCTCCGGGACTCCCTGTATCTGCTGGGGTCTGAGCCCCAAGGATGTGACCCGACGCCGCCTTGATGGCTTCTCCCTCGGAGAGCACAGCGGCGGCCACCGCCCTTGGGTGTCCGAGTGTTTCGAAAGAAAGGCTGTGGGACGCGGGGCGGCCCCCGGGCTTGAGTAGGTGCCCCCAGAGTCACCCCTTGCCTTTCGGCCACAAGTAAGGTGAAGCACTTTTCAAGGTTGGGCGTCCCCAGCGTGGGGGCTGTTGCGAGCAGGCTCTGAGCTGTTGCTCTCCCTTCCGTGCAAGCGGGTCGGCGTCCGGGCCTTTTAAAACCTGGGGCAGGGGTTTGGCTGTGAGCCCGAACTCCGGAATCCGGATTCCGCAAAACGCACCATCCTAGAAACGTCTCGCCTCTGCACGGTATGGCTTCCTTGTGCTTACGGAAAGGGCCCGCCTTCCCGGGGTTCGGACGTGTCCCGAGTGTCCTCGCGTGGGCCTCTGTTGGGGCCACTCCACACCCTTGCGGCGACAGGGCGCCGGTCCTTCCTGGAAGGGGCTACAGGGGAGCGCGTCACCCACACATCGCAAGCAAGCTTCCTGAGCCGTCTGGCAGGAGCGTCGCCAGACAGGTGGGGACTGTCCCTGAAGCCCAGGGCAGGACTGCGGGCGTAATGCTGAGTCACACTGGTGGGTGGATGTCGCTCCCTTCAAAGGCAAGCGTTCTGAGATTCCAGACGTAAGCGCGCAGAAGAAAGCGGCTTGGAGACGTGGGACCGTGAGCCAGGCGGTGCCTTCCGGGGTCAGGGATGAGGCGCCTGGGGGGCTCAGTCGGTTGGGCGTCCGACTTCGGCTCAGCTCATGATCTCACGGTCCGTGAGTTCGAGCCCCGCGTCGGGCTCTGTGCTGACAGCTCGGAGCCTGGAGCCTGTTTCAGATTCTGTGTCTCCCTCTCGGTGACCCTCCCCTGTTCATGCTCTGTCTCTCTCTGTCTCAAAAATAAATAAATCGACATGAAAACAGAAAACAGTGCAGGGATGACGCACAATGGGGTTGACACGGGGCAGGGGGCCCAAAGGGAGCACAGCACCAGGAGGCCGTGATTTAAGATGGTGTCTGTTGAGGGCTGGAGGCCTCACCCGCTTCAGGTTTAGTGGGGTGCTGGCACCTGCAGGGGTCATTACTCTTGTCCTTTAAAGCACTTTCTATCGGATTTACAAACATAGCTCCTCCTGGGGTCCCCTTGTCCCACACGTGGGGATTAACCCGATCCCATGCCTGCGGGAAATAGCGCAAGATGGGACCTCCCGAGCCAGGAAGAGGCCAAGAGTAGCGCCCAGGGTAGACGGAAAGCCTCCTCCCAAGAGCGGGCGTGGACGTTCCGGCAGGACCCGCCGTCTGCGAGCCGCGGGGTGACTTCCCCGCAAACGAGATGGGGGCTGAGTAAATACTTTGATTTGGGCCCTCCCTCCACCCCGACAACGGGGCAGCTTCAGAAGCTAGGGGCCCCCAGTGGGAATCAGGGGAGAAGTGGCTCTCGCGTGGACAGGAAACCGAATAGGCTTACCTGCCACTTCTGGGGCCACCTGTGGTTCCTCCCCCAGGATGGTGACGGCCTCCTGGGGGGCCTCCAGGGAGCTCGGGGCCGGTCAATCAGCCACGGCCGTGACTGGTAAGAGGTGGGACCCCGGCTCCCTTTGGACCCACGGGCTCCCTCTTCCAGTGTCCTCCCTGTTTACGCAGGGGACACGGCGCTGGAGGAGGTGGGTGCCGGGGGCACTCGTGGCCCCCGTGGCCCAGACCACCACGGGAGAAATGGGCTCCCTCGCCTTGTGGTCTTATTTGGGGTGGGTTCGGGTGGCCCCGAGGTGGGTCGCCAGCTGTGAGGGCGGCAGTCGAAGCCTGGCCGGCCTGCTGAAGACCGAGAAGGCCGCACCCCATGGTGATTAGCTGCTGTCTGGGCCCCACAGCCACGTGTTGGAGCTTTCTACGGTTTCTGGGGCTGACTGGCCTACGAACCGGACCCCAGGACTGACTGCCCTGCCCAGTGTCTGGGTCCACATTGTGGATTCCCACAGCCCTCCTGCGCGATCGGAAGAGGGCAGAATGTCGCTGCTCCTGTCACAGTTCGCTGGCTTGGTGACACCACAGTGCCATGTGGTCCCTGAGGGCCAGTCCCGGTCGCCGGGGGTTTGCTCGGTGTTACAGCAGAAACTGAGGAGGACCACGCGGTCCTCCCAGCTGAGGTCACCCGTCTGAGTCAGCTCACAGATCCCCCCGTAAATCCATCAGGGTCATCAGACAGACGACCCAGCGCCCAGGGCATCGTAGCGGGCAGGGAAGCTCCTTCTGACTTGGCTGTGGTGACGGAGGACGGACGGGTTGGCAGGCGCCGGGCCCGAGGCGAGGGGGCATCTCGGTGGCTCCTGGGTCGTTCCCGGAGGGGCGCTACAGACAGAAATCCCTCCCTGGAGCCACGAGCCAGAGGACCCCATCCGGCCACGTGCGCCTTGCACTTGTCAGATGGCTCCAGAGGGCCGTGAAGGCCGGGGCGTAGGGGGTCTCCGTCCATTTCTGGTCTCTTACGGAAGAGGCGAACCTGTGGTGTGGCTAAGACCCATCTTCCCGCCAGACTTCCCGCCCTCCGGCTTATGTTGGGGCCAAGCCGCGTCACAAACGCGGAGAAGCATTTTCCTTTTTTTTTTTTTCTAAAGTTGTTTAAAAAAAAAAATTTTTTTTTTAATGTATTTATTTTTAAATTTTTTTTTTCAACGTTTTTTATTTATTTTTGGGACAGAGAGAGACAGAGCATGAACGGGGGAGGGGCAGAGAGAGAGGGAGACACAGAATCGGAAACAGGCTCCAGGCTCTGAGCCGTCAGCACAGAGCCCGACGCGGGGCTCGAACCCACGAACCGCGAGATCGTCACCCGAGCTGAAGTCAGATGCTTAACCGACTGAGCCCCCCAGGTGCCCCTGGCTCTGGTTTTTTTTAAGATTTTATGTATTTAAGTAATCTCCACACCCAACATGGGGCTCGAACTCACAGCCCCGAGATCAAGAGTCTCCCACTCTTCCGGGCACCCCCGAGTGCCCCTCCACATCCCCCTTTTGTTGCCCCACTGCTCCTGGGTTTCCGGCTCACTGTCCCTTATTGTGACTCTGTTAAAACAGCGTCAAGGAGAGCCCCAGGGTTCTGGATGGCGAGCCTGGTTCCACAAAAGACCACCAAGGAATTGAAACAGAGACGTTTATTCCTCACAGGACCCGTGGGCGGTACGGGGCCTGGGAGAGCCTGGCCGGGAGCAGGACCCACACGAGACTTTACTAGGGTCCGTGGGTGGAGTGTTTTGGGGTCCCTGCACTAAAGCTGATTTGGTCACTTCAACCAAGAAAAAGCAGGGGTTTGGCAAGCTCCGTGGGGGGGGCTTATCTAAGGGGCCCCCACAGGGAGGCCCGGGGCGGGGGGGGCATGTCCCAGGGCAGTTGTGGGGGCCGGGGGGGGGCATGTCCCAGGGCAGTTGTGGGGGCCGGGGGGGGGGGGCTCGTACTTCCTTGTGTCCCAGATGCTGCTCTCCAGGGTGCATGCCCGCCTGAGGGACCAGTCCTAGGCCCCCCCGCAGGCCACTTGGCCGAACAAAATGGATGCCGAGGCATGAAGGCCACAGAGCAGCAGGGCTAGACTCTGGACTCCCCACTGGCCTCTGCCGCCCTTGGGCCCACGGAACTTGTCCTTTGGGGCCCAGCCCTCCCATAACATTTGCCTGGTAGCCTGGATTTGGGGCCCCCCTGGTCTCCCCAGCCCGATGGCGGAACCTGTGTTTGGGGACCCCGTATCCCAAGGGCACCACGCACAGTGCGAGGAAGTGTTGACTCCGAAAATAATAACCAACAACCTCTGACAGTCGAGAGGGATTTGCTGTTACTACTTTTTTTTTTCTTTAAGTGTATTCACTTATTTTGAGAGAGGGAGTGGACAGAGAGAGGGGGAGAGAGCGAGAGAATCCCAAGCAGGCTCCGCACCGCCCGCGCAGAGCCCGATGAGGGGCTCGAACCCACAAACTGCGCACGAGATCATGACCTGAGCCGAAACCGAGAGCCGGATGCTCAGCCCCCAGGATCCGCTGCTATTATCCCCATTGTTGCAGATGAGGCTACGGGGGCCCAGAGAGGTTAGCTCAAGGTCGCGCGGCAGGGACCCAGCAAGACCCCAGGGATCTGGAACCGGAGCCCAAGGCTTCGATCACTGCACGTTTGATGATTCCACTCCCAGTTACAGAGAGGAAGCCACTTGTCTGGGGCCACACCTGCGGCTCCCAGGCCACCTGTCCCCACAGCCTCCGTCCACTGGCCGTGACTGCCAACCCTGCACTTTGCACTGGAGAGAGAGGGCAAGAGGAGGAGGGCTTCTGATTTTAGAAATAATTACTGACGCCTAAGGGCTCCTGCTGGCTTTTCCAGGCGTGAGGGCACAAGAGGAGAAAAGCCCGTGGCCCAGGCACACCCCCACCCAGAGGGGCACACCACCCGGGCAGGCGGCCACCTCCCTGCCCCCCAGCCCCTCTCATGGCTTCCCCATCTGGAGCTGTGCTCTCCTCCCGGGTGGTCTATCACCATGGCAACATCCCCAGCACACACACACACACACACACACACACACACACACACAAAAGTGGTCGTAACCTTGGCAACCAGGTACTTCCACCCCCCGCCACCTTGGACGCTTCACCCCCTTTCCACAGTCCCCACACCCCTATGGTGGCATCTTGCTGGGGATGCTGGGCCCAGAGAGGCCACCAGGGTGGCTGAACCCCCCCTCCGTCATACTGCTGGACGCATCAGAGCAGCGCACTCCAACGTGCACGTTCTAGCTGTTTGCTGAGCACCTACTACGTCCTCTGGGACATGGCAGCCTGCGAGACAGGCGTGGTCCCTGCCCTCGGCAGGCACTCCCTTGGGACAGGAAGTGGGGAGATGCTGGCCAAGGACAGAAAGGGGAAGACAGGCAGCGGCTTTGGGGAGCGGTACTTAGAGGAAAACCAGGGTGCCACGCTTCCCTGCTCAGAATCCCCACCTCTGGGGTTCCCTCAACATCACTGGGTCACTCAGTCATTCAACCAGGATCGACTGGATGCCTGCCGTGCGCACACTGGAGCCACAGCAAGAGAGAAGGAAGGGCACAGGGAAACAGGATTAAATCGGGAAATTGCAGAGAATCTTAGCTGGGGAGAGCGCCGAGGAGGAGGGAACCGGTGGAGCCCTGAGTCAGGGGCAGGGAAGCAGGAGGGGAAGTCAGGGGAAGGGCGGTGCAGGCAGAGGAGCAGCCGTGCAAAGGTCCTGAGCTGCGTGTGGGCGAGGCCTGCCCCTGCCCTTCAGCCAGGCTTGGGAGCAGTGCCCACACACCGGGCAAAGCAGCCAGCACCCTGGTGTGCCCTCTGTCATTGGGAGTGGCGTCTGTGCGGGTCTAGAAGATGGGGACTGTTCTGAGTCCCGCGTTACAGGTGTGGAAACTGAGGCTGGAGGGGCGTCTCCCACAGCCCCATCGCCAGGCAGTGGCGGCAGGATCTAGACTGGAAGCCTGGCCCCCACTCCAGGTCACCTCTCAGGCTCCTGGACTCATATCCAGTGCCCTTCCTCGGGGAAGCGTCCCTGTCCCCCGCCCGGGTTGGGCACTGGGTGTCTCTGCTGATATTTCCACCCCGCTTCATGACTATTCCGTGACTCCGCTTCCCCCGCCAGCCTTGGTGAGCCCCCTCGTTTCTCTGAGTGTCTCCTCCCTCCAGCACTTTGCCTGGTACACAATAGGCGCTCAGTAATGCATTCCACCAAGAGCACTGAGAAGCAGGTATCAGGAGAAGCAGGCATCAAAGGGAGACACAGAAGCTCAGAGAAGGGAAGTGACCTCCCCGAGGTCACACAGCACATACGCGGTGATGACTCCTCTGTGCGGTGTTCTAGGCTGGTCGTGGGGGTGGGGAACCATGAGGGACGGCCGCCCACATCCCCCTTCCGGACCTCTCTGTGGCCAGGAAGGGAGCCATCCCCCATCCCCCGTCCTGTGGCGGGGGGGGGGGGGGGGGGGCCTGGCCTGCAGCCTCCTGAGATGCGGTTTCTGGGCCTCCAGCCAACGCGACAGTCTGGGAACGGAGCCTGCTTGAGTCACAGGTGGCTGAGCTGACACCAAGCTGCCATCGAAGCAGCTGGGTGGATGCAGAGGGCAGGGAGGGCTGGGGGTGCCGTCTCTGAGCCTCACTTTGCTCCTCTGGGAAATGGGGATGGCAGAAGGGTCCACCTTGGGACAGCGAGCACAGCAATAGCAAAGGGCCTACGACTGAAATGAGCTGGGCACTGGCGTTATTAGCCAGATGGGGAAGAGGGCGCCCCCAACCCCGTCCTCTGCCCCCGGGGCCCCCGATCTGCAGAGATGTCCACCTCCCAGTGAGCGAGCCCTCCGAATGGGGCAGGCCGGTCCCGGAGGACGGGACCCACTCCTTCCCCTACTTCCGCCCTGTCCCGCTTGCAAGGGGGAGCCACGGGACCCCAGCCTGGGAGTTTTCACCCTGACGCTCCCTGGTTCCGGAGTGTGTTCTGAAAAGACCCCTCTCATCAGACAGGGAGGCCCCCCTCCTACCCTGAGGCTCCCAAGCCCAGGGGCACCCACTGGTCCCCAAACTGTCCGCGGTAGTGACAGGGAAAGGCTCTGAGCACGCTGCCTCCGCCAGGCCGAGGGTGTCGGTGGGAGAGCCCTGGTACTCAAACACACACAGGTGACTGCAGACTAGCCAAAGGAAGGAGGAAGGGAATGGCACTGCAGGCAGAGGGAACAGCAAATGCAGAGGCCCTGAGGCTGGCAGCAGCTCGGGTGCTTGACGAAGAGCAGGAAGGGGAGGGTGGGAAGAAAGGGGGTGCCGCGGATCCAGAAACACACCCTCAGTTTAGACACGATCCTGAGGGCAATAAGGAGCCACGGTCGGTTCTGGAGCACAGTGGTTCGGTTGCCTCTGGGGCCCATGTGGGGAGCCGGCTTGAGCGGAAGAGGCTGGGGCAGGTGTACATGTGCCAGGCCCGGACGGAGGAGGAGGCCTCGAGGAGGGGGCAGGTCCCCGAGCGGCCCAGCCGGGGCGCCCCTGCGTTTCCTGCGCCACCGCCTCAGCAGGCCCACCGAGGCCACGGCTCCAGGGGTCCTCGGACTGGCGCCAACGCGGGCAGCGCGCGCACTGACCGCACGCGCCCCGAGGCCTGCTCGCGTCCCCGCCCCGCGCCCCGGCGTGCGTCCTGGCACCTGCGCGCACGTGGCCCCGCGCACCCCGCACACCTGCGGCCCCGGCGCCGTGCACCCCGCGAGCGGGCGGCGCGCACGGCCCGGCGCAGCCCCGCGCGCCCCCGCCCCGCCAGCCGGGGAGAGCGGCGGGCGCGCGCGGCGGGGGCGCGCACGGCGGCCCGGGAGGCGGCGGCGGCGGCGGCGGCGGCTCGTGTCGGCTCCGGGCGGCCCTCGCGCCGCAGCCCGCGCCGTGTCCGCGGCGGAGCCGCCCAGGTGAGTGGCCGCGCGGGCCGGCGACCCCGCTCCGCCCGCGCCCCGCAGCCCCCCCCCCCCACCCCCGCGCGCCCCCGTCCTCGCCCCGGGGCACTCGCCCTGCGCCTCCCCTCCTGGGCGCATCGCTCCCCGCCAGACCCCCGGCGCTCCCCCTGGAAACTTTGGGGGCCACTCCCCACGCTGGGGTCCCCTCGTCCCTCCCCTGGGGCGCTGAGGAGCGCGGAGCCGGGTGGGCGTCTCTCTGGGGCGGCGAGGACACCAGGAAGGATGCGCTCCCTTCCAGGGGGGAAGAAGGGAGCACTGGCAGGGTCCTGGGGTGGGGGGGTGCTGTTGGAAGACGGCGGGGATAGGGGCTTCACCCCTGCAGCGAGGTCTGGGCCAGCCTGGAGGTGCTGAGATGCCAGGACAGAGAAGGGGGCGTTTGGGGTCCACACCAGACAGGCTCCCTCTCTTGGGCTGGGGACAGCTCAGCCCGGTGGGGAGGCATTTGGGGGCGCAGGGCTGAGCCCTCTGCGCTGTGGGCCTGTGTCCAGACAACACCCAGGATGGGGCGGAAAGCTTGTTTCTATCCCCTGAGTTTGGGCCTGGGTGCCCCCTGGGCCGTGGGGCCTGGCCGGTGAGCCCCATTCAACAAGTTGGGGCGAGGGGGGACAGTGCCCTGTGCCTCGGTCTGGGCCCAAGAAAAGACCCGGTCCTTACTTGCAGACCGCTTTAATAACTGGTTTCCTCAAAGCGTGCTCTGGGCGCGAAAGACCCAGGCACCGCAGCCCCCCAGTTCTGAGGTTCGGGCCCCGACGCTGCATTACGAACAAGCAACCCCCTGGTGGATCCATGTGTGCACAGAGGTGGTTGAGAACCTCTTGCTTCTGGCAGGGGGTGGGAAGGGGGTGTCTGGTGTGACGTGACATCAGGCCGAGGGACCATCTGGGACTCGATGGGTGAGGGGACCTCTGGACCGGCAGGGCTCTGAGACCCGGAGCAACCCAGGAGGCCTCCCTGGACGGGGTGTGAAGGCTGCAAAGAGCGTGGTATTTGAGGGACAGAAGGCAGAGGACACAGGGTCTCAGTGTGGATGAGGCGGTGAGCAAGGAGGGGCTTGTCTGTGTCAGGAGTATCGGCCGAGGCGCGCTACGGGCACCTCTGAGCCAAAGCAGCTGCCGTCTGGGGCAGGTTGTGAACTGGGAGACCCCAGAGACGTCCTGCACTCCACCTGGACGGCACGGGGTGACGGCCCAGCCCCGGGACGGGGGTTCGGAAGGGCCAGAGCTAGCCTCCCGCACCCGGGCTCTCCTTCCGTTCCCCGTCCCGTCTGGTGACTTCCGGCATAGGATGGCCCCTCTCTGAGCTCCAGCTCTGAGGCTGACCTAACAGACGGGTGCGCGCCGGGCCCGGTGGCTGCTGGGTCCCCACAGCTCAGCCTCAGTGTGCTCTTCTGTACAATGGGGGTGGCTCCTAGCCGCCCCCAGACGGAGCCCGGGATCTGAAGGTGCCTCGCTGAGTGGGCACGGAAGGCAGATGTGAGCCAGCAGCCCGACTGCTCTTCCCACAGTGCTGTCATTCCTGGGCACCCCTGAGTCACCACCTCGTCACCAGGTAGACAGCCTCTCGGGGAACTCTCCAGGCAAAGCTCGCCTCAGGTGGGCCTGAGTGAGCCGTCATCATCTTCCCGTGTCAGTCCCGGGCCTCAGAAGAGCGTCCTCTGCCCTCCAGCGGGGCTCTCGCACTTAACGGAAAGGAGCTGGCACATCCAGACGTTGACTCTTAAGCTTAGTGAGGCTAGATGCGCCGGGGATCACTCTGACCCTCAGTCTCCTTTTCTCCGAATGGGCTTCATTCCTGCCACCCTCGCGGCTGGGCTGGCGGGTGAGCGGCCACGGTCTATGGTGAGCATTTCAAAAAGTAGTTCCGATCTAGAAGCCTCACCTGTAGAGGGCAGTTGACAGTGCTCGTGCACAGGCTGCAAGGAAAGTGGGTCGGGAGGCCCCCAGCCCCCCAAGGGGTTAAGGGACTGTCGGCAGACGGGAGACTAATTAGAGCTTAATGAATTGTCATGGATGAAAGCCCCAGGAGGGTGTGGATCTAGGACACACAGCTCACCAAACGGCAGAGGGGGGGTCGGCCGTGTGTCCCCAAAAGCAGGGCCTCAGAGGGCCGGGTGCTGCTGCGGCTGGGACCCCACCTTCCGAGTCTGTCTAGAAGCTTAGGTGGGGGACGTTTCTAGACCCTGCCAAAGCAAACTTCCCGTGCTCCCTCCTGCCCCCATTGTGGGGGGGGGGGCAGGGGGGTCCAGCTGCCAGCTTCCACCGTCTCCACCGCCCCCCCCCCCGGCTGCCCCGTGGGTTCAGCTGTGGCCTCCAGGGGGACCTTGCCCGGCCTTGCCCTAGGCAGTCCTCGGCATCCCCTGGCCTGGCAGGGGTGGGAGGATGTGTCTCCTGTGGCCTGGACGGGGAGCAGGCTCACTCAGAACAGAGGAGGTGGGTGGAAGGTTCTGGGGGCCTGGCCAGGCCGCCTCTGTCCCAGGGGAGGGGCGCAGGTACCCCAGCCACACTCTCCTCCTCCTTGGCCTCAGAGCTTGATGGCAAATTAGTCCCCGGACAGTTTGGGGGTGGGGGGAGGGCTCTGCAATTGCCCAGGTCCCACCATGATGGACAGATCTCAGGGCCCCTCCCCGTGGGCCCCCCCACCCGTGAGCTGGTGCTGAGGCACCCCGTGGGGAGCTCGGCCGCTTGCTCTCCCCAGCCCCTGGAAGGAGGCCCACAGCTCCGCGGGGACCTCCGCCCACCTCTTCAAGACCACACGCCTCTCCCGGGCCACTGTCACAAACGGCCACCAACCCAGGGCTTAAAACCACACACACTGGTTCTCTGACAGCTCTGGGCTCAGAAGTCCTAAGACCCAGGCGTGGGCAGGGCCGGTTGCCCCCGGGGCCCCAGGGAGCCCCGTCTCCCCCCTTTTCCGGCTTCCAGAGGCACCGCATCCTGGGCCCACGGCCCCTCCTTCCTCACGGCCGGCGGTGCGGGGTCCGCCCGGCTCTCTGCCTCGCTCTCGTGGGGACCTCGTGGGGATGCTGCCCCCCCCCCCCAGTCATCTGGGACAGTCTCCCCGTCTTGAGGTCAGCTCAACGGTATCCTTAAGGTCATTGGCAAACGGGATCCTGGTGGCCACCTAGGGCGACATTCAGGGGTTCCAGGGAGTAGGGCGACATTCAGGGGTTCCAGGGAGCAGGTTATAGGCATCGTAGGAGTGGCCGTTCCGCCAGCCCTCCCGTTCAGGTCAACTCGACGAGGCCTCCCCAGGCCTTGTGGGACCAAGCATCAGACCGTAACAGACCCCCCCCCCCCCACTTTTCCCAAACCATCCTGCTGCCGGTAACCATTTTCACGATTCCTGTCTGCTTGGCCCCCCAACACGACGCCCCGGGAGGGAACCGGACACGAGAGGCCACACGGGGTGTGAGTCCACGTGTGCGAAACGTGGGGGCTGGGGAGGGGGGCGGAGGTGATGGCTGATGAGGACGGGGATTCCTTTTGGGGAGATGGAATGTTCTGGAATTGCAGAGAGGTGATGGTTGCACGACACCGTGAGGGAACTAAAGACGCTGAGTTAAAAACTTGAAACGGGACACATGCGGCCACAAAGGCCCAGCCCCGGTCGGGACCTGCCACACAGTAGGTTTCAGGAGGAGAAATGGACACACAGGGTGACTGGGTAGCTGGGTGTCTCCACGCCCCGGACCCCCGTCCGCGGTGACCGCAGCCGCCCTGCAGAGGGCCTGGTCATGGCGGTGACACTCTGTCCTTGCAACACAAGTCACCTGCCCACTGGACGCAGGGCCGGGATGGCTCGGCCCCCGAGGGATTTGCATTTAGGTGGGAAGAAGGGCGGGGAGGTTCTGGTGACCAGCCCCCTGAGTGCAGAGGCCCTGGATCTGCAGCGGGGGGGGGGGGGGGGTTCCCGTCACCTGGCCACAGCAGGGAGGAAATGCCCTTCGGCCCTCATCCCGGTGCCCGGGCGTGCCGACCCCAAAGCTTTGTGTGGTGTGGGAGGAGGGGCTGCAGTCCCGGGGGCCCCACCGTCCTGCCCGGCTGGCTCAGGGCAGGCCCCTGGGTCTGCGGAGCTGACAGAGGTCGTGGTTCTGTGGAGGACGGGGGTCCCCTGACCCTGGGAGAGCCGTGGAGAACGGCGCGTGGGCTCGAGTCTTGGATCTGCTTGTCACCTGCTCTGTGGCCCTGGCCGGGGGGGCTTCCCCTCTCTGGGCCTCTGCTCTCCCATCTGTAACACAGGCTGATAATCAGCTCACTTCCTCCTGGGGCGTCAAGTGCGCGCCTGCCGTGTGCCGCGCATCCGTAGATGGGGCCGTCACCTGGGGTGGTCCTGCCTCCCCGTCTGGGGACATCTGTGGTTGTCATGACTGGCGATGCCCCTGGCGTCGAGTGGGTGGGGGCCGGGGACGCTGCTGAACACCCCGCAGTGCCTGGGACGGCCCCCCGGAGAATGACGTCACCCCTCAGTGGTGACGGCTGTCATCCAACCCTCCCACATCCCCCGGTGTCATTGTGCAGATGGGAACCCTGAGGCCGCAGAGGACGTCTGTTGAGAGCTCAGGTGTGAGCTGGCCTGCAGTGGGTTGGCGGTGGCCCAGCAGTGACAGGAGATCCAGAGCGAGGGGGAGCTGGGATGTGCTCGGAGGTGGGGCTCACGGCACCTGCTGACGGACTGGCTGGGGGCGGGGGGTTGCCACGATCCCAGCTTGTGCGGGAGGCGGGGCGGGGGGGTGGAGCGGGGACGGCTCCCCGTTGCCTGGGTGCTGCACCCCCCCCCCCGAGAGGTCGGGCATGCGACCGGGTCCCCAGGATTGGAGCTCAGGGGAGACGTGCTGCCCGAGACACAAAACCAGGGTCATCAGCTAACAGTGGCAGTTAGTCTGGGCATCCGGGAGGAGGGGCCCCAGGTGGGTGCCAGGTGCTGGGCAGGGCGGGGACGCAGGGTCTGGGCGCAGGTGCGCGTCACCTCCCCCAGGGCTGCGGCCCCGGGGGGGGGGGGGGGCGGAGAATGGTGAAGCGGTCCCACCGCCCCGCCTGTGCCCTGGCCCGCCCCTCCTGCAGCATCTGCTCTGCTGACCCTCTCGCCTCCCGCAGGGAACGGGCCCCGGACTCTAACGACCCCGCAGAGGCAGGACCCGAATCCAGACCTCTACCGGAGAGGGAACCCAGGGTCCCGGCCTCCTGACGCCACCCTGAGGCCCCGGGAGAGGAAACCGGTCTGCAGAGGGGCCCTTCCTTCCCGGGGTGCCCAGCCCCTACACCATCCGAGAGCGACAGACACAGGGGGTACCCAGGACCTCCGGGGGGAGGCGTCAGAAGCTCCGGCCCCCCCGCTCCCCCGCCCCCGTGGAGACGACGAGGCCGCGCCTGAGAGGAGGTTTCGGGTGACGAGCTGGGTCCCAGCTTGGGCGGCCCCGCTCCTGTGACAGGCAAGGCACAGAGAGGGTGCACTGCTCACCACAGGTCACAAGGGGCGGGGACGGACAGCACCTGCCGTACCGTAGAAGCCGGGCCGACCTCTCGTCGCCTGATGCCTCCTTCCAGATTCCGTCCTTACCCATATCCTGTGCCGGCTAATTTTTGAGAATTCTTTCCAACTTAAAAACAACTTAAAATTTTCAAACAGTCCGCCCTCCTCTCTGGCCTCAGCGCCTTGCCTGGACCACGCGGCCCCCGCTCACAGCGTTTGCCCCTGATGTGCCCTCCACCCGACCGCCCCCCCCCCCCCCACCCCGAGCGATCTGCTCGGTCTCTGATGGAACATTCCTCTCTCGGTAGATTAGATCTTCGCAGCCCCCTCGCCACGCCGTCCCTTCCCTGGATATACGTTTCTCCACCAGCGGCCCCGGGAGGAGGGAGAGGGCGCGTGCATTTACCTCCTTTGATATCGTTCGGCTCCAAGAAAGCGAGCTCTCGGTCTTCCGTGCTCCGTGTCCCCCGGACCTGGAAGGTGTTCCCCACATGGTAGGTGTTTGTTGACTGACTGGTGGACAGAGGCAGTGAATGAGGGGAAACAGCGTTATGGTGTCTCCAGAGGTGACAGCAGAAGTCATTCTTAAGGACATCCCCGAAGCTAAGGTAACGTTGGATGTCAACTGTACTCAATTAAAAAATTCTTAAAAACCAGGACCAGGAGAGCCGTGTTGCAAATCATAGCCGGCTTCACCCGAGACCGTCCCCTGCCACCTCTGATGTGCTGTGTGGACCAGAGCAGGTGACTTAGGTTGCTTTGAGCTTCAGTGTTCCTGTCTGTAAAGTTAAGGTGACAGCAGCGTGTCCCCCCCCCCAATGCGGTTGTTGTGGGACCATCCAGGTGGAACCCTGACCCCAGGGCTGGCACAGAGCAGAGGCGTTTGCCCTGAGGAGGAGGAGGGGGAGGTTCACAGTCCGGCTGACGGGAGACCAGCAATAAACAAGGGTTTAATAGCATTTAGAGAGACTAGGAAGGGGGCACCTGGCTGGCTCCGTCAGTGGAGCTCTTGAGTTTGAGCCCCACTTTGGGTGTAGAGCGTGCTTAAAAAAAATAGACGAGGATGGGGACCGTAGTACAGTCAGTCACCAGGGGAGTGACATTAGGGGTGAGACCCAAATAAAGTCAGGGAGAGAGCCATGCAGGGAAGGTGTTCCAGGCAGAGGGAACATCGTGTGCAAAGGTCCTGGGGCAGGACCTGTCTGGCGTGTTGGAGGGACAGCACGAAGGCCCGTGTGGCTGGAGCAGAGTGAGCAAGGGGGAGAGAGGGAGGAGGGGAGGGCAGAGAGGGGACGGGGGCAGGTCGTGCAGGGCCTTGGGGGCCTCAGGGAGGACTGAATTATACTCGAGGGGGCTGAAATTCTCTGCTGCAGAAAGAACCAAGCAGGCAGTTCTGCCCGCACAAGGAATCTGTGTGGGGGCTGAGCCATACTGCCCATTTCCTCGTTGGGGCAAAGCCAGAGAGGCCCCAAGTCCTTACAGTCAGAGGCCCTGTCCCCAGTTCCCCGGGGAGAGGACAGTTACCCCTTGACCACAGGGAACAGCACAGGCTGGGACAGGGACCTAGGAGTAACCTCACACTCAGGGACTAGTTTAAGGTAGGAAGTTGCCGGAATTCTGAGTCGGGCAGCTGAACAGGGGACCGTCCGTTCTGGCTCTCTTGTCCCCTCCTGGGACACGGCCTCTCCGTGTGCTGTTCAGGGCAACGACATGGGGAGAATGACCTAGAAAAACAGCCTCAGAAGGAAGTTTGCCTTGGGGAAAGACCGTGTCCCTGCAATGCCCAGGTCAGAATTAAGGACAGCTGCAGGGGGAGGGCACAACCAGCCAGCACTCGCTCCCTCCCACAGCCTCCCCACGTCCGCCAGCCGGGGGCAGGGAGGGGGGACCCGTGACATCCCGGACACCGGATGATGCTCGCTTTCCTCGCGGTGTGAGCTGAGAGTGAGCACCCCCCTTCCCACCGCTCACGGTGCTGTCCCGTGCGGTGTGCGAGTCCCCAGGCGTTTTGTGGGGGGGGCACCTGCCCACGGATTCACGCGTCCGCCTGAGTCGAGAATTCCGTTTGCTGTTCTGTGTTCCCGTACTTTGCCGTGAACAGGGCTATGCTGTCTGTAATTGCTTGGCCAGCCGGTTTGTCTCTAAGCCCCGTCTGACTGCACCCCGGCTGCCTTTCTCTGCGGGTCCATCCGTGTCTCCCAGAGCCCCGCCACAACCGGGGGTCACAGCCTACTTCCTCCCCCGCTGATGGACACGTAGGTTAGCCCCAGTCCGCGCTTTCACGCGACAGGCAGCAAACCTGCGTGGCCACGGCGTCTGCTCCCGCGCGGTCTTTGTCAGGGATCCACGGCCCCTCTTGAAGTCTCGCGCCAGTGCCCCGAGGCCCCCTTCGCAAAACGCCACAATCGCGGCGGCTGAAAACGACAGGACTGTGTTCTCTCTGTGTTCCGGAGGCCAGAAGCGCAAACTCAAGGGACCCCCCCCCCCGGGCTGGGCCCCCGCTCAGGGCTCTGGGGGAGGATCCTCCCTTGCCTCTTCCAGCTCTTGGGGGTGACCGGTGACCTGCGGTGTCCCGTGGCTCGCGGGTGCACCCTCCAATCCGCCGACACGGAGCCGTCTTGCCCGCGCGTCTGCGTCCGAATCTCCGCTCTTCATCAAGTCGCCAGTGGCCGGACGAGGGCTGCCTTGCCCCAGGGTGACCCCGTCTTCACTGCGTGGCACCTGCAGAGCGCAGACTCTCCCCCCGTTACGTGACTCTCCCCCAGCGTTCGGTGGCAGTTACTCGGGGGCTCCGTGTGTTACTTCCCCAAAGGGCCCAGGAAGGCAGGCGCTGGCCTCACAGATGTTGAGCAGACGAGGATCTGCTGCCTGAGCCCCTGCCGAGCCGGGCCTCTGGGGACAGCGCGGAAACTGGCAGCCCTCTCCTGGGACGAGGGGGGGTCGGGGGGAGCCTTGGGGGGCTACAGCTGCTAAGATGCCGAAAATAGCGGACCGGCTAACAGGGCAGCCCCCATGCCTGCCATCTGGCTGGAGCCTCCCCACCCACACCCCACCTTGACCCCCGGGATCTGGGCTGCAGCCCAGAAGAGTGGGGGGAGGGGTAAGGGGTGGCGGGGCCAGCAGGCGAGATGGGCAGGCCCAGGGCCCTGCACGCCCCACGCCATCTGGCCTCCCTCCCCCAACCCCTTCACTCACTCCTTCTGCCTCAGGGCCTTTGCACTGGCTGCTCCCCCAGCCCAGCCCTCCCTTCCCCGGACACCGCGGGCACTTCCCTGACCGTCCTTTGTGTCTGCGTTAGCTTCCCGTGGCCGTCACAACAGACTACCACAAACGGAGTGGCTTAAAACAACAGAAATCTATTCTCTCTCAGCCCCGGAGGCCGGGTCTGAAGTCATTGTGTTGCGGGGCCCCGTCCCCTCCGAAGGAAGGCTCCGCGGGAGGATCCTCTCTGCCCCGTCCAGCTTTCGGGGGCTCCCCACAACCCTTGGCTTACTGACCCATCACTTCAACCCCCACCTCGGTCTTCACGTGGCCTCACTCCCTGGGCGCATCGGTGTGTGTCCAAGTTTCCCTCTTGTGATAGGACAGCGGTCAGTGGAACAAGGTCCCGTTCACAGGTACCGGGGGTTAAGCCCCGCATGTGTCTTTTGCGGGGGGGGGGGGGGGACACAGGTCCACCCACATCTGGGTCTCAGCTCACGTGTCACCTTTCCAGCAGCACCTCCTTCCCCCGGGATCACCGACCCTTCCTTTCAGAGCACCCGGGGCACATTCTCTGGTCTTGCTGCTTCTGTTGACTGAGCCCCGAAGGTCATCAAGCAGGTGCCGGGTCTAGGCTCTGAGAAACCGGAAGTGATGGAAGACAAGTGCCTTGGAGAGGTTACAATCCACAGGGAGCAGACAACGAACAGGGCTTTAACCTGTAATTTCATGTGCTGGTTGGACCGGTGTAGACACAGGGAACCGAGGAGGGGCAAGACGGGGGGGGGGGGGGGGGGGGGCAGGGGGGAATATTTAGACCACCTGTATCCCCACAGGGTGGATGTGAACCCCAGGAGGTCGGGGTCTACATCTGCCTTGTTCATCAGTGTGTTTGGAGACTGGTATACAGTAGGCAGTAAGTGTTCTGGGGGCTGTACCCCAAAATTTAACCTATATTTGTGAAGTTCTTCTCCAGTTCAATAAATGTTTCCTCTTGCAATTTATTTTTTATTATGATAAAATTCACATAACACAAACTTGCCATTTTAAAGTATACATTTTAGTGGCTTTTAGTATATTCACAGAGCTGTGCAACCATCAGCACCATCTAAATCCAGAACATTCCACAACCCCCAAAAGAAGTCCCGTCCCCGTGAGCTGTCACCCCTCACCCCCTCCCCAGCCCCCGGCTCCCACGAGCCCCCTTCCCGTCCGTGCATGAGCCTGTTCTGGACGTTGCACACCCGCGGACTCACACTCCGCGTGGCCTCTCGTGTCCGGTTCCCACCCTGAGCGCCGTGTGTTCGGGATCCGTCTGCGGGGCGGCGGGGGCGGGCGCCTCGCTCCTGCTGGGGACCGAGTGACGTTCCGTGTGGATGGAGCACGTTTTTGTTCATCTGTTGATGGGCGTTTGGGTGGTTTGCACCTGTTGGCTGTGGTGGGTACTGCGGGCACAGGTTTTGTGGGCCCCACGGCGGATAACCGCGTCTTGCGCACGCGTGCTAACGCTTCCCCCCTCCCCACAACCCTCAGGTGCCCACGAGGATGGTGGCGCGGCCCTAGGCCCAGGCTCCGCACCATGACCTGCTGGCTGTGCGTCCTGAGCCTCCAGCTCCTGCTCCTGCCCGCGGCGCCGCCCCCGGCCGGCGGCTGCCCCGCCCGCTGCGAGTGCACGGCGCAGACGCGCGCGGTGGCCTGTCCCCGGCGCCGGCTGACCGCCGTGCCCGACGGCATCCCGGCCGAGACGCGCCTGCTGGAGCTCAGCCGCAACCGCATCCGCTGCCTGAACCCGGGCGACCTGGCCGCGCTGCCGCTGCTGGAGGAGCTGGACCTGAGCGAGAACGTGATCGCGCACGTGGAGCCGGGCGCCTTCGCCAACCTGCCGCGCCTGCGCGTCCTGCGCCTCCGGGGCAACCTGCTCAAGCTCATCCCGCCCGGCGTCTTCACGCGCCTGGACAACCTCACGCTGCTGGACCTGAGCGAGAACAAGCTGGTCATCCTTCTGGACTACACCTTCCAGGACCTGCGCAGCCTCCGCCGGCTGGAGGTGGGCGACAACCACCTGGTGTTCATCTCGCGCCGGGCCTTCGCGGGGCTGCTGGCGCTCGAGGAGCTGACCCTGGAGCGCTGCAACCTCACGGCGCTGTCGGGCGAGTCCCTGGGCCACCTGCGGGGCCTGGGCGCCCTGCGGCTGCGCCACCTGGCCATCGCCGCCCTGGAGGACCAGAACTTCCGCAGGCTGCCCGGCCTGCTGCACCTGGAGATCGACAACTGGCCGCTGCTGGAGGAGGTGGCCGCCGGCAGCCTGCAGGGCCTCAACCTGACCTCGCTGTCCGTCACGCACACCAACATCACCGCCGTGCCGGCGGCCGCGCTCCGCCACCAGGCCCACCTCACCTGCCTCAACCTGTCCCACAACCCCATCAGCACGGTGCCGCGCGGCTCCTTCCGCGACCTGGTCCGCCTGCGCGAGCTGCACCTGGCCGGCGCCCTGCTGGCCGTGGTGGAGCCGCAGGCCTTCCTGGGGCTGCGGCAGATCCGCCTGCTCAACCTCTCCAACAACCTGCTGTCCACGCTGGAGGAGAGCACCTTCCACTCGGTCAACACGCTGGAGACGCTGCGCGTGGACGGGAACCCGCTGGCCTGCGACTGTCGCCTGCTCTGGATCGTGCAGCGCCGGAAGACCCTCAACTTCGACGGGCGGCTCCCGGCCTGCGCCACCCCCGCCGAGGTCCGCGGCGACGCGCTGCGCAACCTGCCCGACTCCGTGCTCTTCGAGTACTTCGTGTGCCGCAAGCCCAAGATCCGCGAGCGGCGGCTGCAGCGCGTCACGGCCGCCGCGGGCGACGACGTGCGCTTCCAGTGCCGCGCCGAGGGCGAGCCCGCGCCCACCGTGGCCTGGGTGACGCCGCGCCACCGCGCCGTGACCGCCGCCAGCGCCGGGCGCGCGCGCGTGCTGCCGGGGGGCACGCTGGAGATCCGCGGCGCGCGCCCGCAGGACAGCGGCACGTACACGTGCGTGGCCAGCAACGCGGGCGGCAACGACACCTACTTCGCCACGCTGACCGTGCAGCCCGAGCCCGCCGCCAACCGGACCCCGGGCGAGGGCCGCAACGACACGCAGGCGGCCGCGCGCTTCCCGCTGGACCTCACCAGCATCCTGGTGTCCACCGCCATGGGCTGCATCACCTTCCTGGGCGTCGTCCTCTTCTGCTTCCTGCTGCTGTTCGTGTGGAGCCGCGGCCGCGGGCAGCATAAGAACAGCTTCTCGGTGGAGTACTCCTTCCGCAAGGTGGACGGGCCGGCCGCCGCCGCGGGCCAGGGGGGGGCGCGCAAGTTCACCATGAAGATGATCTGAGGGTCCGGGCGCCCCCACGCGGGCGCGGCTGACACCACCTATGCATTTCCCGGAGCGGGGGGGAGGGGGGCGGGGGCCTCCCTCCCCGCGGCCGCCTCCTGGCGGAACTTCCCCTTTTTTTGTAGAGACCCGACCACAGGACTTTTTTCATCAGGACGCATTTTTGCATTGTTTCGCAAAGCATTTTCTAAAGGTTTCACCCCGTCTTCCTGCCCCCGCCGGGGTCCCGAGCTGGGCGGGGTGGGAGTTCCACCCCCCCCCCCTCAGCCCCAGAGCAAGTAGTTCACACGGGTGGGGGGGGGGGGGGGAGATGGTCCAGCGCGCGGAGGGCAACCTGGCCCCCGGGGGAGGCCCGCGAAAGCCCATACGGGCCACACCCGGATGCCCCACACCGCACCTCACATCCAGCGGCACACACGCGTTCACACCAAGGACACACAACCGACACCCAGCTCCGAGACCGAGCGCTCACACCTCCGACCCGCCTGACCCTGAACAGGTGCGCCCGGCCGCTGAGCTCCCGACGGGCCTGCCCGGCTCTCGGCTCTCGGGAGACCACCACTCACACCTGGGACACACCCCACTCGCACTCAGGACACTCGCAGCTGACACACGGCCCACCCGAGACACACAGCTCACCCTTGGGACGTGCCCGGCCTACGCTGGGAACACAGTCGGCTCCCAGCCAGGACTCGCTCGGCTCACACCCAGCTCCTGATCCACCGGGCATCTCGGGGGCTGACGAAGGTCTGGCTGAGCACCTAAATGCTCCCCCCAGGGGCCCAGCACACGGCATGCTAGCCCCCCGTCTCCGCCCCCAGACTCCCTCCCACCAGGACCCCTGGCCCAGCAGGGCGGGCTGCCCACTAGAAGCCATTTCCCTAGCGCCCTCCGGCACCCCTAACGGCTGCCATCTGCTTCCTGTGCCCATGCCACACGGGAGGCACAGCTGCCCTGGCCCCTGGCTCGGGAGCATGGCCTCTGGAGTGACCCTCCACCCTGAGTCCACACTACCCCTGAGCCAGCTTCAGATGAGCCCCGAGGGTGGCCCTACTGTGCCCAGCCCTGTGACCCACCGCCCGTGTGGGGAGCGAGGCCAGAGAGTGTGGGAGGTTCTTGGGGTCCCCGTTAGGTGCGCTACAGGGGCAGCCATGGAGAACGAGGCCAGGACAGGGTGCAGGCTGCAGGGAGGGTCTGGACCCGGCTGTTGGGAGCAGAGGTCCCTCGGTGTCTGCCTCTTTGGGGCAGAACTCGCGCTAAAGATCAAGGGAGCCGAGGGCAGACTACAGCTCAGGCTGAGGAAGAGCTTGCCCAAGGTCACTGCCCCTTTACTCTTAAGATAGCGAGTTCCCCGTCACTGGGGGTAAGCAACAGGAACTGAGGTTTTGCAGAAATATTCAGACACCACACTGGCTCCATCCATAACCCTGTCTCTCCCAGGCTGATTATTGCCCCCACCCTCCACCCGGGCCAGATGACAGGGCATCATCGGAGGAAGGGGCGCGGGAAATGTTGCGGGACCCCTCGACTAGTCAGGAGCTTGGCCGCCCACCAGGAGGTCGGGACAGTATTCTTAAGGACCTTATAGGAAGGCTCGAAACCAGCCCTCTTCCTGCCCACGTGGGTAATTTTATCTGGTGACTGAGAACCACCTGGACTACAGTGTGCTCATCTGTAAAATGGGTCTGAGGTCAGATCCACCGCCGCAGATACAGAGGCCAGGCCCATGGATGGGCTTCACGGTTGACTGGGATCCTGGATCCTTCAAGATCTTTCCGAGAGGAGCCAGAAACAAAGCTGGGTGAACGCTGGGGGTTTTGGGCAAAGGATTCACACAGAACTCGGAAGGGCGTACGGGCCGTTCTCCCTGGGCTGTGTGGCTGGAAGCGTCGGGACGCCCTGGTCCTTCTCCCACGGCCGCAAACGGGCCAGCGGGGCCGGGTGACGGGCCACTGACCCCGCCTCAACCTCACTCGTGGCGGACATAGTGACGGCCAAAGGGGGTGTCCTGCGACCCCAAACCCCACCCGAGTTGGGCAGAACTGACACGTGTTCCCCCTTCACATCCTCCTAACCTTGGTTGCCATAACAACCCCAAGGGCCCCTCAAAATGACATCCAAGTGCCTTTACCATCATCAAAGATGGGAGGGGGGTGTTCTCACAGCAGCATTAGGACTTGACCGAAAGTCAGCAAAGTGGGGATCTCCCACCCCCTCTGCCCAACCCCCATCCCAACATGAACCGAGACCCCCCCCAGCCCCCCATCCTAACAGGAACCAAGACCCCCAGCCCCCCCAGCACCCCCCAGCCCCCTAGCCCCGCAGCCCCCTCCTGCTGTATTTGGTTGGAATCTAATAAAATGAAGCTGATTTAATAACAGACTCAGTTTTTTTGTTTTTAATTCTCATGGGAGGAGTGAGGGCAGGAAGCAGTGGCTTCTGGGGTCCCCAGGGGGAACTGTCTCGTTCCAGCCCCGGAGCTGGCCCCAGAGCTGGCCTTGAGCCACAGGTGTTTGTGGAGTGACAGCGGCCTGCTGAGATGACGTTACAGTAGCACTTCGGGAGCGCCCATGCTGTTCCGCGTGCTGTTCCACGTGCTGAGATGACGTTACAGTAGCACTTCGGGAGCGCCCATGCTGTTCCGCGTGCTGTTCCCCAGCTCCTGCCATGCAGGTGACACCCTGGGAGCCGGGTCCTGTCATGACCTCACTTTACAGAGAGGCACAGGGAGGGCCAGAGGATGGAGGGCATCTGCCCAGAGCCCCCAGCTAAGGGGAGGTGGGGCACTCCTGCTGTGCCCTCACAGCTGGCAGCTTCCTCCAGGCCGGGGGTGGGGGTGGGGGTGTCTCTCCTCTTCTAAGGGGTCCCATCAGTTTCCCTGCTTCTGAGGCCTCTGAGAGAAAGCAGGCAGCTTTTTTTAAAAAAGATTTATTTAAGTATGTTATGTTCAAGGTGGGGCTCGAACCCACGACCCCGAAATCAAGAGCCACGGGCCCTTCCGACGGAGCCAGCCGGGCGCCTCCGCGAGCAGGCAGCTTTATCCGCACTGCAGAGTGGGGAAACTCGGGCCCAGAGCCCGTCTGAGCTGGAAACTCAGCTCCCGAGAGCCTGCGCTCTTTCTGGAAAGAGGTAGGCCGAGTCAGAGTGGTCAGCAGACTCTGACCTGGGCGAGGTGGCCAGGGGCAGTTCTCAAATGCCACTCGGTGTCACTCCGGGTCTCAGTTCCCCATTTGAAGCTGGGGACATGTCAGGGCTGAGGGATGCGCCCCCCCCCCCCATGCCTGATTTAAAAGGAGCCGGGAGGCGAGGGTGCTGGGCCACGGGACCCTCCCTCAGAGCCTCCCTTCCCCTTGAACCGGGTTCAAGGCCCACGATTTCCTGAATCCCGTCTTATTCCAGGGGCGTGGCTGAGGGGTCCTCCTTCCTGGGGCAGCCTAGGCCCAGCTAAAGAGGACCCGGCCTGTTGGTGGCTGGAAACCGAGGAGGGGCCCCTCAGAGGGTGTCCGTGGGGTCCCCCAAAACACAGGACACAGGTCCAGGTAGCACACGTGGGCCCGGGGCAGGGACGCTGAACATCCCTGTCTCGATTTCCCCTCCCAGATGGAGCTAGGAAGGAGGGCAGTTTCCTCCAGCCAGCACCCTCTCCGGGGAGTCCCGGAGCTGTGACCCCTCGTGACAAAACTTAGTGGCTTAAAACAACTGAGATTCATTAGTCCTGGAGCCCAAACCTGTAAAATGAGCCAGCAGGGCCGGCTTCCCCCGGGGCCCCGTCTCCCCCCTCTTCCGGCTTCTGGAGGCACCGCATCCTTGGCCGTCGGCCCCTCCTCCACCCTCACAGCCAGCAGCACGGGGTCCGCCCCGTCTCTCTGCCTCCCTCTTGTGAGGACCTGTGAGGACGCTGGGCCCCCAGGAACCCAGGGTCATCACCCCCTCGTCTAACAAGCAGAGCCTCAGTCGCACCTGCAGCCTCAGTTTCCCCGCCACGACACGTAGCAGGTTCATAGGGTCCGGACATCTGGACCTGGACATCCTGGGGGGCCGTGACCCTGCCCGCCGCAAAAACCAGAGCGTTTTTCTCGGGAAGGCCAGCGTCACGTGAAATCGTGAGCACTTAGCATCCCACGGCCACGCTGGGCCACGCCAGACGCGCAGAGCCTGGCTTCGGCTCCCGCAGGACCCGGTGACTGCTTGTCAGACGGAAGATGACAGTCCCCAGAGGGCCCGACACGGAGGCCGAGCGGCCGGTGGGGGCGGGCACGGGACGACTCACAGGCGGATGGCCAGTTTTCGTGGTGAGCCGAGGCAAGCGGTCCCCGTTCCCGAGCCTCGGGGGACGCCTGCCCAGTGGGGCTCAGGGGGGTGCCGGCAGTAGGCCCTGTGCTCCCCCCTCCCGCAGAGGGTCGGGGGGGCACCGCGGGCACAGGCCGGCTCGAGGCAGGCAGGGGATCCCCATGCGTCACCTGCTTGTCACCCTGCCCCGTCCTGGTGGAGAAGCCCCTGGAGATCTCACCCCTGTCCCAGCCTGGCCATCTGCTCGCCCCTCCCCCACGCCACCCCCCCCCCCACCCCGCCTGGCCACACGGCTGTCACAGCAGGGCTGGGACCGGGGCGGGGTGGGTGAACCGCTTACCTGGGGCACCGCATCTAAGGGGCGCCCAGAACACTCATCAGGACCAACATTCCATAAACAAAATTAGTTCACGTCCCGTATGCACAGTGACCGAAACAGTCATCTTTTAGATAAAAACGGGGTCTGCCCTGGCATGACCCCGCCCGGCCCCGGTGCTTAATAAAACTTCATTCACGAAAACAGACCGCCAGCCCGTGGCGAGCCAACGAGGCTTCGTAAATATGACGGTAAAATGTTATTTCTCCGGATTGCCGCGCGGGGTTGTTTTGGCCTCGCCTTAGATCCTGCGCCTGAGGGGAGAGTGTGGCACGGCCCCCCTCCCCCCCCCCCATTGTCGTGGCTCAGAGCCGTGACCTGGCTGCTGGCCCCCAGGGTCTCGTGAAGGGAAGGACGAGAACCCGCGATCAGGGTTTGGGCAGTGAGGAGGCCGCCTGCCCAGCCCCGCTGGTCCCAGCTGGGACAGCCCAGGATTCGTGGGATCCGGCCCCGAGGTTCCTGGAGCCCGCACCCCGCCTCCCGCCGCCGGTGTCGAAGCCCACCCAAATCGCAGCTGGGTGTGGCAGGGGACCCGCGAGGAAGGGGTTCACGGAGCGGCTTCGTCTGCTTCCGGTGGGGAGTGAGATGATCCCGGCTTTTAAAAGTTTTTAAAAATATTTGTTTACGTTTGAGGCAGAGAGAGACAGAGCACGAGTGGGGGAGGGGCAGAGAGAGGGGGAGACCCGGAATCCGAAGCAGGCGCCAGGCTCCGAGCGGTCAGCACGGAGCCCGACGCGGGGCTCGAACCCATGAACCGCGAGATCACGACCTGAGCCGAAGTCGGACGCTTAACCTCCTGAGCCACCCAGACGCCCCTTTGTTTTTTAAGGAAGAATCCAGCTGGTGTGACTGTCGTGAGGCAGCACAAGGGAACCGCTCTCCTTTATTCCCCGGAACAGAGAGGGGTGGCGATTTGCCCAACGTCACACAGCGAGTCAGAACAGAGCCGGGTTCCGTGGAGCTGGGACGGGTGGGGGGGCTGGCGCGCTGGGGGCTTCTCAGCCGCCTTGCACGAGGGACAGTGAAAGCAGAGAGAGAGAGGGAAGAGCCACCCCGGTGTCGGTGGTGTTTCTCGCCGCCCCAGCACTGCCGGGGCTCTCTGCCCTCCCGAAGGCAGGGAGCCTAACTTGTCTGGCCGCCGGCCCCCTGGGGTGACCCCTTGGACCTTGCCCATGTCACCCCCCCACCCCCTGCTCGCAGCCCTGGGGCCCCCCTTCCTGGCCCAGGCGGCGCCCTCTGCCTGGAATGCCCTCCCCACCTTTGAGGGAGGTGTCCTGGGAGGGCGGGCGGGGCGCCAGGCTGGGGAAGTGGCACAGAGGCCCCCACACCGGCCTGCGGTCTGACAGTTGCACGGCACTTCCGGACCACAGCGGCCGCAGGCACACTGTCCCAGCAGGCCAGGGTGGCAGCTGCCCGGAGTCTGTCCCCAAGGCCCACCCCTTGCCCCTGGTCACTCCAGTTCTGCAGGTAGGGGCTCCTGGAGGGGTGCTCGGCAGGGAGGGGGCAGATGCTGCACCTTGCAGAGGTTGGGGTGACCAGGAATCCGGGGGGGGGGGGCAGCCGCTGCCCACTGCCTGGCTCGAGGGGGCTAGAGGAGCTGAGCTCTGGGACGGAAGCCCGAGCGGGTCCCTGGCTACTGTCCCCCCCCACCACCAACGGCCCGCATTCGAAGCTGGACATTCTATTCTGTCCGTGTCACAGAGGTACAGGGTCCTTCCCCCTGCCCTGAAAAGTTGATGGGTGACATTCCTACCTGCCCCATGAGGACAGGAGTCCAGAGAGGGCGACAAACCCTCCCAGAGAGAGCCACACGGCAGGTCAAGGCCGGGCAAGAAGACCAAGACCGCCCCTCTTGCCTGGGTCCCTGCACCCCCACTAACGCCATGGAGCCCTCCTGACTCCCGCATGGGCCCGCCCGCGCACGCCCCCTGGAGTCCTCCTCCCGCCCACGCACGCCCCCAACTCTGACCTTCAGCATGAGCAGCCCCCCGCCGCCCACAGAGACCCCCGCACCTGACGCCCCCACCTGGCCGACTCAGCCTACCTACGGCAACCTCGGTGAGCCACCCTGGGGCCCTGGCTGGGGGACACGGGCTGGCAGGGGCGGGTGGCTGAGCTGAAGGGCTGAGTCTCTCGTCACCCTCGAGGGAGCCCCCTGCCCGATGGCGGCTGAGCTCACTCAGAGCGGTTGTTTCCACATCTTTCATGAAACTTTGTTAAGAAAAGGCTGGGATCATCAGCTTGTAAAAATGAGGAAGCTGGAATTCACGGGGGGGTCATCTGGCCAGAGCCATGCGGCAAAGGGGACCGCCTGCTGTGGGCTGGACGCTTCTCGACCACTGCTGTGTCACTCCTCTGGGCCTCGGTTTCCTCCTTTGTAAACTGGGGGTGCTGTTCGTACCCCCACAGGGCACCGGGCCGCTGGACGTCGTTGAGGCAGTCGAGGCTGAGGGGTGCAGTCAGGTTCCCGAGGCCCCAGACTCTGCGAGGCCTCACCCCCTCCCCGCTCCCCCTTCCTCCCCCCAGGTGAGGTCCGCGCCCACCTGCTGCCCTCCAAGGCCTGCCGGCCCCCCCGGAAATCTGGGCCCCCCTCGGCTGACCCGCAGCCCCTGCCCCCACCCCTGCCCAAGAAGACCCTGTCCAGGACCCAGTCTCTGCCCAGCCACAGGGCCCCCAGCCGCAGCCCTGCTCCGGAAAGGCAGCCCCGGAGGCCCTTTCTGGGGTCCCACAGTGTGGACGAGCGCCAGGCGGATGACGGCCAAGCTCGGCCAGCCTGTCCCCTTGCAGAGCCGCCCTTCAGCTCCCTCGACACCTCACTGGGCCTCTCCTCGCACGACCTGAATTGCCCCGAGGCCACGCGCGCTGTCCTGGAGGCCCGGCAGCTGGAGGGTCTCCGCACTGTGCACTCCCGGCTCGAGGCCCGGCTCCTGGGGGGCCACCCGGGCCCCTGCCACCCCGGCCACGACTTCCGCCTCCTGGACAGCTCGCCCTACGTGGAGAGTGGGGATGCCCTCTACTACCGCATGGTGCGGGTGGGCGACGAGTCGTGGCACCTCCTGGCGGCCAAGGTGAGCCCTGCCCCCACCCCACCTCCTCCGAAGTTTCCAGTTTTCCATCTTAGGCACAACCCAGGACACGCACGGCGGGGGCTCAGCTGCCTGGTCTGCAGCGAGCATGGCCTAACACAGCCCTCGGCGCCACGTTTCTCAAGCGTGGGGCCACTGACATGCAAATGGCTGGGGGTCTTGTCTGCCGCCCCCCCCATGCCCCTCAGGAGCCTAGGAATCTGCATTGTAACCAGTCTCGGACGAACCCTGCCGCTAGAAAGCTGCTGCGTTCACCGCACTGAATAATCCTCGTCAGGAGCTGCCCAAACGTATGGAGCGTTTCCTTTGTGCCTTGAGCATTTGCAGGGAGTCCCGGACTCCTGGGTGATGCGAGTATCACCACATTTGTTCTAAGGGCGCTTCTGTCTTTTATGTGCCACTCAGGAAAAAAAAAACAAAAACAAAAACAAGATTCCTGTTAAACCACACCACCAGGGAACCTCGCCCATTTGACAAAACGGGCTAGTGCAGGCCCGTAATTTTTACAGACTGGAGCGTCGTGGGGAGAAGGTTCTCGCTGGCTGTGTGTTCAGTTGACGGTTGGATCCTGGATCCACAAACAAGCAAACAAAAACCCTCCCCTGGCGATTCGAATCTCATTCCCAGAGCTGATGCTCTCCTGACCTGCTAGAAAGAGCCGTGTGCTGGCCGGTCCTGCAGCCACCGGCCACGTAGGACTTATGAGCACTTGAAACGGGGCTGGTCCGGCCCGGGATGTGCTCTGAGGGCCAACCATACACCAGATCTCCAAGGCTTAGTATCTAAAAATTACTGTCATGTAAAACCCCTCGTTCATAGATTTGATGTTGATGACCGGCCCGTGGTAACATCTTGGATATATCCGGTCAAATAAAAACTACTGTGAACATTACGTTCACATCTCTTACCGCTTTTTAGAAATGAGGCTTCTGGAAAGTTTTAATTATACCGTGGCCGCAGGTGCGTTTCTACTGCAGGCCCAGCCCTGGCGCCTTCGCCACCCCTGTCCCTGCCCTTGCCCGGAGCGATAAGAACCCGCGCCTTTGGCGGGCCGCACAGCCTGACCCCTAAACACCACCCTCCTTAGCGTCGCTCTCCCTAAAATCACGTGGGCCACGAACATCCCAATTCACATTGAACCCCTGCTTCCGGAGGCGAGGCAACCCACCTCCGCCACCGGAAACCGCAGCGGGGGCGGGGCGGGCAGGTGGAGGCGCTCGTCCGGGGTCTCGGCGGTCAGGCCCTGACGGCCCCCCTTTGCCCCCGCAGGTGTCCAAGTCGGGAGCGGAGGAGCCTCGCCCGTGGGGCCTGGAGCTGCAGGCCTCACTGCCCCCACACTTCAACCTCCAGGGGCTGTGCGGCCTGGTGCCCGAGGGCGCACTGCCCGGGGTGCCCTGGACGGGCCCCGTGGTGCTGGTGGCCGAGGTGCCGGAGCGCACGCTGACCCAGTGGCTGGCAGAGGTGGGCACGCGGCGGCGGCCGGCGGAGTTGGCCTGGGCGGCGGCCCTGCTCCTGCTGCAGCTGAGCGCGGCCCTGGAGCAGCTGGAGGCGCGCGGCGCGGCCCTGGCGGAGCTGCGGCCGGAGAACCTGCTGCTGGCGGCGCCCCGGGGCTGTGCGGCCGCCGGGCCCCCGCGCCTGCTGCTGGCCGACTTCGGCCGCGTCCACCCGCAGCCGCCGGGAGCCCCGGGCGCCCACGCGCCGCAGCTGGGCCGCCTGCTCCGCACGCTCCTCGGCCTCGCCGCGCCCTCAGCCACGCCCTTGGCCCACGGCCTGGAGACTCTGGCGGCCCGGCTGGCCCGCTCCCGGCCCTCGGCGGCCCAGACGCGCGGCGCGCTGCAGGCGCTGCTCTGGGGGCCCGGGCCCGATCTGCACCGCCAGGGGGCGCTGCTGGGGCCCTGGCTGCAGGTGCGCCGTGCGCTGCTGGTCCTGCACCTGGCCGAGCGGGCCTCGGGTGGGGAACTGCCCGGCCTGGAGGACTGGCTGTGCTGTGAGTACCTGGCCGAGGCCACCGAGGCCTCGCTGAGCCACGCCCTGGCACTGCTGTGGGACTGACGCCTCCAAGGGCCGCGTGCCTGTCTGTTCCGGGGGGGGGGGGGGGGGGTAGGCACACAGGGGACCTGGGCCGGAAGGCCAGGCGACAGTGAGGGAATGTGGACGCCTCTTCTGGGGTGCCTGCCCCCTGCCGTGCTGGGGACTTAGGCCCAAGTCGTCCCCGGGAAGGCAGGGGGCTAATGGCCGGCGCCTCCCGAAGCTTCCTGATGCTGGACGGCCCAGCCCTCCCCCAGCTGTGAACACTCCCTATCAACCGTCTCTGTGAGAGGGTGGGACCCCTCCGCCCACCTCCCGGCAGAGGCGAGGAGGATGCCCTTCTAGTGCTGGAGTCTGATGGTCACCGTCTTCATGAGAAGGTGCCCACGGTCCCTCCGACGCCGGTAGTAGAGACATCTCTGGCCCTGGAGGACCCCCTAGTGCTGAGGACGGCCAGTGATCCTGAGTGTGAACGTCCTTGTCAAGAATGGCTTAAAAAAAAAAAAAAAAAAAAAAAAGAATGGCTTGGGGTCTCCAGGGGGGAGGGAAAGCTCCCCAGAACCTGAGACACCAGCCCACCCGGCAGAGCCCCCCACCCAGAGGAGTCTGAACTCACCTGCCCCAATGCCACCCTGCCAGTCTCAGCACCTGCCGTGGCCCCCTCCCTGGTGCTCCGTGAAATTAAATTTTGTCCAGCCACCAAGCCTTTCCATGGGCTGTTCCCTCTGCCAGACCGTCCAAATCTCACCTGCTCCAAACAAAGTTGCCCCTCCTGGGCCCACCTCCTCCCAGAACACCTGTCGCCACCTGGAAGTATTTATGTCATTATCTGTCACCTAAGAACTTCACCCATCAGGCTGGGAGCACCCTGAGGGCAGAAAGCCAGGCTTAACACACAGTAGGTGTGTTTTTTTTTTTTAATTTTTTTTAACGTTTATTTATTTTTGAGACAGAGAGAGACAGAGCATGAACGGGGGAGGGGCAGAGAGAGAGGGAGACACAGAATCTGAAACAGGCTCCAGGCTCTGAGCGGTCAGCACAGAGCCCGATGCGGGGCTCGAACTCATGGACCGCGAGATCATGACCTGAGCCAAAGTCGGACGCTTAACCGACTGAGCCACCCAGGCGCCCCCACAGTAGGTGTTTAATTAATAGCATAGGATGATGCAATCACCTGGCAAGAAGACTCATCAGGGAACCTAAGGAAAAGAACAGAGTATCTCTGAAAAATGAACACAGAAGCCCCGAGGGGTCCCACTACCCTTGCCTGGGGACTCCAGTCATGCCCCTCACTTCCCTTCCCCCACCACGGCTAATCCCCCGGTATGACCAGGGTCTTCTGCTGCTCAGACATCTCCCATGGCTCCCTAATACCCTCAGAATACAGTGGGGCTCCTTCCAACATTCCACAAGCTCTCTTTGGCCAACCCTTCCTGCCACGTTGCCCGTCCTCGGAGCTTTCTGGCCACCAGACCTTGCCCAAATTGTTTCCTCCCCTGGATCGTTCTCCCCTCAAGGCCTGTGCTTGGCTCCTACTCATCCTTCATTCAGTTCCCCAGCTCAAGCCCCTTGTCCACACTCGCACTCCCCGCACCGGAGCGTTGTCCAGCTTTGTCCCTTCGCGCCTCTGAAGACCGGCTGCACCCTCAGGTAGCTGAACGTCCCTCTCCAGCCCCAGAGACACTCCAAGCCCTCCAAGTACCTTTCCTGCTCCATAAAAGATGCCCCCCTTTTCCGGCCTGTCTCCCAGCCAAGGCCTGGATGTGAATCCCTGGGCCACGCTCCCAGACGCAGCCAGCAGGTGGCACTGCGGTCCCGCCGATCGAATGCCTCAGAGCCCCTCCCCCTAGCCCGCCTACTGCTGGCCCCTCCGGCTTCCCCACCTTTGCCCCCCACCCCCACCTGCCAGGACCGGGCAGGCCGCAGTCCTGCTCCAGCACAGCACAGCACAGCACAGCACGCAGGGCCCTCTCCAAGGGGTACTGGTGCGCTCGGGGTCCGCACCGGTGCTAAGGTGGGGCCACGGCCCAGACATTCCCCAACACCTTAGCCTGGACAGTCCCCTGGGGGCCGACCTGGGAGCCCTGGCCACACATCACCGGGGCCGCGCCCCAAGCCACCAGAATAAGCCCAGCCTCAGGCAGAGAGGAAACTTCAGGGCCAGCCAGCATCCCAGCAAAGGGCACCTAAGGTTCAAGGGTGGGGCTGCTGGGAAGGACTGAGAAAACGTGGGGTTCAGAGACGGCCCAAGCAGGGCCCGGGAAGGGCCTCCCAGCCCACAGGAACCCGGCCATAGCCCGGAGGGCGAGACCTCCGCCTTGGCTTCCCCCCCAACCCCCGGAACAAGGGTCACTCAGCTCAGGACACACTACGCCCGCCGCCCCAAGTCGCGGGCGGTGGGGACAGTGGCCGGCTGAACACCACTGAGCCAACACGGGTCTTGTAGGTGTCATCACTTTTATTCAGGTTTTCGAGCACTGGAAGAGCAGTAACACCTGTGTTCTCAAGATCAGAGACCGAAGATTTCCAAAAGCCTTCAAATAAACTCCTTCTCTAAGTACAGGGACAATTGGAATCATCTTAAACCAGCAATAAAAAAGTAAAATATAAACTTTTATTTAGAATTAAAGCAAATACTTCAGTATCACAAACACAATATTAAACTTCAGGAAATATACTGCTAATTTGGAGTGAGCATTTATTTGCACAATCACAACATGCGGACACACCCAGCAGAGGCGAGCACCCTGCCGCCCGCGCCCTCGGCGAAGCAGTCGGTCACGCCGGCCACGCAAAGCAAAACACGCAAAGGGACCGCAGCGAAGGCTCCGAGGGCTCCGCGGCAGGGCGGCAGGGCGCCAGGGCGGCGGGCGGTGCCGCCACTACTCCTCCTCCCCCGAAGACTCTCTCTCAAACGTGTAGGCCATGAAGCAAGCGTCGGGTCTCTTGGGGACAAGGGGATGCCCCGGTCTCACAATCTCAAAGCCCAAAAAGCTGAAGGTCCGGAGCAAGGCAGCTGCAGGGGAGACACCGTCAGAGACACCGCCGCCCTGGGGCCGCGCGCGCCCATCACCAGACGCCCGGAGGCTCCGGTGCTGGGGGGGGGACGACACCCTCTGCCATCACCTCTGCACACCCAGTCGCCCCCCCCCGGGGAGGACCCCCACCTCTGTCATCGCGGTTCTTGTGGAAGCAAATGAAGACGTGGTCGGCGTGGAGCTGCTCCTCCGCGAACTCCAGAAGAACTGCGAAGCTGAACGGCCCGCGTGAGCCCGCTGGCCACGCCCCCGCCCCTCCCCCCCACCCGGGGGGGACAGCCCCGGGGCCCCTACCTGTCTTTGCTCCCCTCGGGCAGGGCCCCGCCTGGGATCTCGATGTAGAGGCAGCCGCCACTCAGCACCGCTCTCCAGTCGATGTGCTTGGAGCCCGTGAGCCTGGTCTGGACGTTCAGGACCCTCGTCTTGTTGTTAGACGTTAGTTCCTCTGTTACATTCAGCCGATTATCCTGCCGGGCGCCCCAAGTCCGCACCTGGTATCTGCGCAGCAGCCAACCCGGAGAAGAGCCCCCCCCCCGCCCCCCGTCCCCCTCCCCCGGGGCGCGCGGACATCTGGACGCGGTTGGGGGAAGGGGCAAGTGGCTCGGGACCGTGGCTCCCAGGAGGCACCGCGCGGGCAAGCAGGTGCGCCCCCCCCCCCCCCCCCGGCGGCGGCGCGAGCATACTCACGGAGTAAAATAAATTAGCTGAAAGATTGTGATCCCTCTGACTATTCCCTCGCCCACCTGGGATCTTCAGGGGTGGGTGAGGGACATCAGGAGCACCACCGAGGCCCTGGACCCAGGTTACTACAGCAGTTAGGAGCGGTGACGGAGGCCCTGGAACTGCAGCCGACGGCGCCGGTGAGCCGGGCCGCGGTGACACCGGCGCCACTTCCGCCTGTCAGGGCGGCGCCGGCACGGCGACCCCGCCGCCGCCGCCCGCTCCCGTCCCCCCCACCCCCCGAGGGCCTCAGACCCGGACTCGGCCCCCGCCGCCACTTCCCGTTTCTTCCCCAACCCGCTCCACTTCCCCTTCTCCCTTCGTCGTCGGCCGGCCCCGCCGGGCTCGTGGGGTCCGGGCGGCACCCCGGGCGGCCAGCGGGGCGCCCCCACCCCACCCCCCCGCCGGCCCCGGGGTTGCGTCATCTCGCCGCCGCGGCCCTCGGCCCCGAGGGAGATTTTCACAATCGGCGCAGCCCGAGCGCCAGCAGCCATTTGCTGCGCGGCGTAAACAGGCTCCGTGGTCGCCTCCATCTTGCGCGGCTCCCATCCGGGGCCCCCCGAACCGCGGCCGTCTACGTGGCGGGGTCCCGGGGGTGGGGGTGTCCCGAGGGCAGCCGCGCGGCGGCGGCGACGGCGGCGGGGGGGGGGTCCCCGCGGTCAACGACAGCCGGCCGCGCCCGCACAGCACGCACTCGCGCGGGCCCGAGTCGGCCTCGGGCCAGCCCGCCCCCGACCCGCCCCCCCGGCCCCTGACACCGCGCCCGCCCCCCCAGATCAGCGCACAGCGCCCCGCGTCCCAGGGACTCTCGCGCCCCCCAAATCCGATCGCCGCCGGGCCCCGGGGACCCCTAGGGGCCGCCGGGAGTAGCGGGGGGGGGGGGGGACAGTGGGCACCCGCCCCGCCCCCGCCGCGATTATGGCCTCGACAAAGGGGCGGACCTCGGGCTCCCCGGACTTCCGTGGCCTGCGCCCCGCGGGCCTGCGCGGCCGCGCTTCTGGAAGCTTCGGGCGGGGGCGGGGCGCTCACCTCTCGCTGCTGCGGCCGCCGCGGCTGTGCAGGCTGAGGAGCGGCATGGTGCGGCTGGCGTGGACGGTGGCGCTGGGTTTATCCCCCTCCTTCTCTCTGGCGAAGCAGTGGCTGTTGAGGATCCGCTGCAGGGAGGATTTCACCATCCGGCCGCTGGGGTCCGAAACCAGAAAACCTCCGCTGCGCTTCTCCGCGCCGCCGCCGCTGCTCGCCGTTCGCAAAATGGCGCCGCCGCCGCCGCCCGCCTTTATAGGCGCTGTGTCCGGGCCACGCCCCCTCGCCGTCTGGAGCGCGGCCGCGCGAGGGGGCGGGACCACGGGGGCCCCCGGAAACGCAGGCGTGCCCGCCCCTCTCGGCGTCTGATTGGCGGGAGGCCGGGGTTGGGGCGGGGCCGCCTTGGGCCCTGCCCCCGCTCCTGACGCCGCTCTGCGGGCTCTCGGGGGGCGGGGCGCCGTGGCCCGGAGAACGCACTGCGCGTCCCCCCCGCCCGCGTCAGCTGGGCCTGGGGGCGGGGCACCTCGCTCAGTGCGACTTCGGGAGGCGGGAGGCTGCGTCTCCGCCCTGGTTCCCCGTTCCTCGTCCCTTCCCTCAGCGGGTCCCCTCCCCCGGCCGGCACGGGGCGACGACAGAGGCCCCCGGTATTTGCGGGAGGGGTCCCAGAGCCACCCCCCCGGGCAGGATTACCTGCAGGAATCATCCCGAAAGAATCGGGCCTAACGAGGGTTTTCTGCTTTCGTGTTTCACGTTTTAAGACGGCTGCAATTAGAAAGCGAAGCTTCAGGGTTAGAGACGCATTTGGCGGACTCGGACGGAGCCTTACCCTCGGGAGCTCCGATGCGGGGCGTCCCCGCGGGGAAACTCATCGTTTGACGCGTGCACGAGATCCGCCGCGGGCAGAAGTGCCACTCCCCGCGCTTAAATGCAGGAGCGCGCTCTCTGCGAGCTAACTCTGGGATTTATCAGGGAAAATGCTGATTTTTGCAGGTCCTGCTTTGTTTCATGGTCTTGGGTTTCCGGCACATTTACATAGAGGCTCCGAACGAAGGGTTTCGTAGCATTGAAGCCGCTCCTATTTGGTTTTTGTCTTCACAATTCCTGCCTTTCGTTTTAATTTCATTCTACTATGTCCATTTGGGTTAGAGCCACAAACTTTTCCCCAAAGGGACCTTGAGTGATTGCCAGACCAGCAGGAGCTCACTCTCCAGAGCACGTACGCTGAACCCCGTGTGTGTCTCCGAATTCCCTTCCATGCCCATCGCACTGTTTGTTATACAGTAACTCCCAAGGAAAACAATGTCCAATTTACAGCTTCCCTCCATGCATCATCAAGACTCCCTCTAAACTGTTAAGGATTGCATGTAGTGGGCCAACCAAAGAATTTTCCTGGGAAAGAATATTTAAGCCATGACTTTGTTCAGAGTTGCAGCTCCCAGTGAAAATTAAAAGCAGGTGGATTGCTGATAGTGAACTTTCTAATCGTTTTCCATTGTTATGCAGAGACGCATGCTTTGGTTGTGAGGGCTCCCTCCCACCCACCCTGGGGTGCTGCTTCAATATTCTCACTATTTGTAGGGTTAGTATCTTTGTTCTAACGAACGCCCTGTTTTCTTGACGCCAGAAGAGCCCCTGAGCTTTGAAATCTTTTCTCTTCCTTTCTTTTTTCTTTTTTTTTTTTTTTTTTTTTGGTCTCTTGATGGCTCTCCAGTGTTTTGCACTGACGAGTGATTCTGGGCCAAGAGTCCGGAATCCAGACCTGCCACTGGTCACTGGGTCACATGGTGTTTACTCCCCATGCCTGAGGCCAGAAAGTGACAGAGGTCACAGTTGAGCCTCAGCCCCATGGGTGACCGTCTTGTGCCGGGGCAGAGTCTGGGGAATAAGATTCAGCCCTCTTCAGCCCACAGGGAACCAGCAGGAGCCTCGAGAGGAGAGACCCAACACCCAGGTGGGGAGGGCCCCTTCTTCATCGACAGGTTTTGTGCCCTTGCTGGCCAAAGCACTCTTCTAATTCGGAATCGTTGTGGGTGGAAAGCCGGGGCGGGGGGGTGGGGGGCGTAAGCTCTCAAAAAACAAGTTGCAGCACCTTGCAAAAGAGCGGAGCTTGGAGAGAAAAGGGGGTTCGTGTGGGGTGGGGTAGGACAGGCCAGGGAGAGCCAGGGAGAGTAGCCGCAGGGGGCAGGGCATCCTAAGGCCTCCCAGCGCCGTGGCGGGGATATGGGAGCAGTGTCACTCACCCTCTCGGGTCTGGATCTGGGGGACAGCTCCCTCTGCATGCTGTCAGGGAGGTAGGGGCGCCCGGGATGAGGAACATGTTCATCAGCCTCACTGATGACTGTGGTGGGGGAGGGGACCCAGGCGCCTGCCTCCACCAAGATTGCAAACACTGAGGCCGGGTCACAACATCCTCCCAGATCTCATCTGGCACGAAAAGGCTTGCTTGCTGTCACATCTTGGTCACCGCCCGCGGTATTCAGGTGCTGAGGCAGAAATTGATTCCCACTATGTACAGTAGGGCCGGTCACGCCTGGGGGTGTCCCAGGCACTGGCGGGGGAGGGGGTTGAGCATACCCCCGGTCCCCACCACTCGATGCCGGGAACCCCTTCAGTTGTGACAGCCACAGATGTCCCGAGACACCGCCCCGTGTGTCGCAAATGTCATGTTTTCCTTTCTGTCTACTCTGGGCGCACCTGCAAATGTTGTCTGTGAGGGAGGAAGCTCCTCTGTCGGAAGAGCACAGTGGAGGAGAGCTCCCGATCAGCACAGGTGCTCAAGGCAGCCCCCCACCCCGGGCTGGGCTTGCTGGGGACCAAGACGGAAATCAGACTGTGGGGGCCTGTGAGAGGCGAGGGACCCTCAGACTGCAGGGTAGGAAAGAGGCATATCAGGGAGGGCCTCGTGGAGGTGGTGAGCTGAGCTGCCGGTAAGGACAGCAGAGGATGTGGTGCCCGATGGCGAGCCCAGGCTTCATGTCCTGGTGAGATCAGTGTGGCGAGGTCCGATATCTGGGGGCGCCAGGGAATCTGAGGGTCTCACTCTGATTTTTAAAAAGGATGTGTAGAGTATAGTTGGCTGATTAACAACCTCCCCCTCAACATCCTCGTCCTAGTTCTGGAATGTGTGAATGTGTCACCTCACCTGGTAAAAGGGGAACGAGGCAAAGCCCCCGAGGCGGGGGTGGCCCTGGGGCCCCGGGGGGGGGGGGGGGACCAGCCCTGCCCAGGCCTGGGCGTTAGGACTTCTGACCCCAGAGCTGTCAGAGAATCGATGTGTGTGGTTTTAAGCCCTCAGTTGGTGGTGATTTGTCACATTGGCCCCGAGGGACTCCCACTTAGAATGATGTCAAGGTTCAGTATGTGGGTCAGTGACGTGGGGCGTGTGGCCACGTAAATTCCGTCCAAACGCACGGATCTCTGGCTCATGCTGAAGCATTTCAATACCCGCAACCGGCTTTGCAATAAAAATCCAGGGGGTCGCCTGGGTGGCTCCACTCGGTCGAGTGTCTGACTCTTGATTTCAGCTCAGGTCGTGATCTCACGGTTCAAGGGTTCCAGCCCCACGGCGGGCTCTACACTGACAGCGCAGAGCCTGCTTGGGATTCTCGCTCTCCCTGCCTCTCTGTCTCCCTCTGCCTCCCTCAAAATAAATAAACTCTAAAAATAAAATAAAAAGTAAACATAGGAAAAGCTTGGGTCCCCGTTCATCAGGTCCACCTGGCCCTTTCTCCCATCCTCACTCCCAGGAACGAGACAGCAGGAGGGTCTTGGCCCCTTGAGCAGGGAGACGGGACCTAAGCAGTCACCGGCCATTCTGAACACGTGTCACCCAGCCCGGCTGTGCGTCAGGCCCAAGGGAGGCTTCAGACGGCTGCAACCTGGCCACGGATCCACACAGGCGTCTGCGGCCGTGCGATAAAGCACGGGACACCAAACCGTGCTGGTGATGTGGTGACAGGCCGGTAAACACGCGGGTTCAAACAACCGGAGGGGGCGTCGACCAAGAAACGGGCGCGGAGTATCTCACACGGGCCAACTGTGTCTTTGTCTCGTTGATATACGCTCTTCCTTATTTCACTCTACGGTGCCCAAGTGTTTTCACGAAGGTTTCGTTTTAGAAAGAAAATGATCCACAGGCTGCCACCCGAACGTAACGGTGGCACCGTTCTTGGTCCCGCCCCGTGTGGCCCGCACCTCTGTTTTTACCACGCTTTATCTTCGTTTCTGTAGAATTTCTGTTGCTAAATACAAGAGCAGCCGGTGGGCGTGACTCTTGATCTCGGGGTGTTGAGTTCGAGCCCCACGTTGGACCTGGAGATTACTTAAAAAGGAATAAATACAAGAGTAGAGGAAACTAAATACATACAGGCATGTTTCTTACAGACATTTCTTTATATATATATATATTTTTTTAATTTTTTTTTAAATTTTTTTTTCAACGTTTATTTATTTTTGGGACAGAGAGAGACAGAGCATGAACGGGGGAGGGGCAGAGAGAGAGGGAGACACAGAATCAGAAACAGGCTCCAGGCTCTGAGCCATCAGCCCAGAGCCCGACACGGGGCTCGAACCCACGACCGCGAGATCGTGACCTGGCTGAAGTCGGACGCTCAACCGACTGCACCACCCAGGCGCCCCTTTTTTTAAATTTTTTTAATGTGTATTTATTTTTGAGAGAGAGAGAGAGCGCGTGAGCTAGGGGAGGGGCAGAGAGAGGGAGACACAGAATCCGAAACAGGCTCCAAGCTCCGAGCTGTCAGCGCGGGGCTCGAACCCGCGAACCGCGAGATCGAGACCTGAGCCGAAGTCAGTCAGCTTAACCGACTGAGCCCCCCAGGCGCCCCAAACCATAACATGCTCCTAAGAGAAAAGAAAGCGTAGTTTATTAAACAAGATGTTCAGATCCTCACGGATGATGCTGGTTTTTAAAAAGTGAACACGTAAGTGACGTCACCACGGAGGGTCACGGAAACAGCGAGGAAAGAATCCTCAGATGTTGACAGTGTCTGGGTTGGGACGGGGGTACGCTGAGCTTGCTAAACATTGTCCTCGCCGAGCTCGTCTACGTTTTCTAAATGTTCGGGCTTTGTCGTGTAATAGGAAGGATGCGCTCTGTTTGGGGGGTGCGGGGGGCCGCTGGCCTCAGCTATGCGGGTGGGCACATTTGTCAGCTTTCACGGTGGCTCCTGGGGGGAACTTACTCGCTCAGGGTGTATGCTGCTGGTGACCCACTGTTCCAGTCCACCTCCCCTCAGGGTCCCGAAGGGGCTCTCGCTTTCCAGCTGCAAACCCCTGGGTCCAGGTCTCAGGATGAGCCTTCGAATATGGAGAAGAGAGCCTAGAGCCCCCCAGAGCAGGGGACCCCTGCTTCTCTGCACGGTCACGTGGGGAGAAGGAAGTTTGGGGATGTAGGTGTTTCTTGCAGCTGCCGTAACTAATAACCGCAAAATGAGGGACTTTAGTCTGGGGGCAACTTCTGGGGGCAGAGTCTGGAACCCAGGCATCCGCAGGGCGCCCTCCCCCTCTCTCCCCTAGAGGTGGGGAGGGAAGGGGGAGGGGGGAGGGTCCTTCCTGCAGCTCCTGGTGGCTCAGACATTCCACCGGTGGCCGCGTCCCTCCGTGTCTGCCCCCATCATCTCCTCCCCGCGCGTGTCTGTTTCCAAAGTCCCTTCTCCTTACCAGAGCCCCATCCTGAGAATGTCACAGACAGGGGGGGTTGTAAACAACAGAAATTTATTTCTCGGTTTCGGAGGCTGGGAGTCCAAGGTCCAGGCGTCGGTAGATTTGGTGTCCGGTGGGGGGATCCCATTCCCGGTTCGTGGACGGCTGTCTCCTCCCTGTGTCGTCATGTGGGGAAGGGATGGGGAGAATTCTCTGGGGTCTCCATGAGGGCATTGATCCCATCCACGGGGGCGCCAGCCTCACGACCCAATCACCACAAAGGCCCCACCTCCAAATACCGTCACGCTGGAGATTAGGTTTCAACATACAAATTGGGGGGGGGGGGGGACACACGCCTTCAATCTGCAGCGGACCCCAGTTCCCAAGTAAGGCCACGTCCTGAGGTTCTGGGTGTTAGGACTCGAGCATGTGTTTGGGGGGGGGGCGGTACAGTGAACCCAGTACCGGGGTCAGAGGCATGTCCCAAAGATCAACCTTCGTCAAGGGGCCTCATGTGAGCCATGGGGGTGACCAGGGAAATGTGGGAACGGGTCCCGTAGGGCGAGGGCCCTCCTGACTGAGTGCAGGCATATTTCCCACAAGTGTATGACTTTTACAGCAACCATGGGAGCCCGGCTGTGTGAAAATTGATTGGGATTCCACGCGGGGGCTCTCTGAGCCCAGAGACCCCTGTCCCAAGTCCTGATGCTCCTGTTCCCATGCTGCCTCCCGGGAGACCTGTTTGCACTGGGAAATTACTATGACAACCAACGTGTGTCTGGGGTGGAACCCACTCACTAGGTTCTGTTCTGATGGCGCGATATATTCCACCGTGTTTTGACAGTTTAAATTCAACAGGGTCTCCTCCTGGTGCCGCTGACGTCGGGGCGGGTCACCCTGGGGGCAGAGCAGCGTCACCGGCCCCACCAGCCACAGATGTCCCCCCCCCACACACACATGGCTCAGCATGGGGCAGAGTCACCCCGGCCGAGAACCACAGACCTACGGTTACAGAAATCGTGTCTTTTCACACATTTTAAAATATATGGCTCATCTATGGTATTTAAAAGGTTTTGGAGGGGCGCCTGGGTGGCGCAGTCGGTTAAGCGTCCGACTTCAGCCAGGTCACGATCTCGCGGTCCGTGAGTTCGAGCCCCGCGTCAGGCTCTGGGCTGATGGCTCAGAGCCTGGAGCCTGTTTCCGATTCTGTGTCTCCCTCTCTCTCTGCCCCTCCCCCGTTCATGCTCTGTCTCTCTCTGTCCCAAAAATAAATAAAAAAAAAATAATAAAAAAAAAAGGTTTTGGAGGCTTTCAAAATAAGCTTATGACTTTTTTACTCTGACAGTTCACGTTAGTTACTCAGTTAGGGTTCTGTTTATCCAGACAGCTCCTGTGGAAGGTGGGGACATTTTTGGTTTTTTTTTTTTTGGTCACTTGGCATGCCACTTTGGTAACTTCCAATGTATGTTTTGGTCCTGTCCAGGTAAAGTGGTATTTTAAGATTCTACATGAGCTCACGGGGCTCGTCCCCTTAATTCTGTCATACGAAATGGAATTCATTGTTATGCAATCTTTAAAAATTTTTTTAACGTTCATTTATTATTGAGAGACACGAGAGACAGAGCCCGAGCAGGGGAGGGGCAGAGAGAGAGGGAGACACAGAATCCAAAGCAGGCTCCAGGCTCTGAGCTGTCGGCCCGGAGCCTGATGTGGAACTCGATCTCACGAACCGTGAGATCATGACCTGAGCTGAAGTCGGGGCTGAGCCACCCAGGTGCCCCTCTTCACACATTTTAATATTAAAAACTTGTGAGTTTTTTTTTGTTTGTTTGTTTTTTGTTTTGTTTTTTTTTTACAGGTGATGAGTCTGGCATGTAAAGGGCATCTCATAAATCTGGTATTAAGAAAAAAAGACTTCAAAGCAGGGACTCCAACAGGTATTTGCACCCCCGTGTTCATAGCAGCATGACTGCCGTCCTTCGGTGGATGAAGGACAAACACGCTGTGTCCACTTACACCCCGGAGTATGACCCAGTCCCAGGAAGGAAGAACGTCCTCCCACCTGCCACCGCGTGGAGGGACCCGGAGGCCACTGTACGCAGTGACAGGAGCCAGACACAGAAGGACACGTCCCGCGTGACCCCACGCACAGGGGGTCCCCAGAGGAGTCCCGTCCACAGAGACAGAGAGCGGATGGTGGGAGCCAGGGGTGGGGCAGGGGCGGGGAGTCCGTGCTTCCTGGGGGCAGGGTCTCAGTCTGGGGAGATGGAAAGTTCTGGAGACGGGTGGCGGGGGCGGGTGCAGGGCAGCGTGAGTGCCTGACGCCGCTGAGCTGTGCGCTTAGGGACGGTTACGATGGTGAATTTCAGGTTGTGTGTACTTTACCACAATAAAAAAAAATCAACGTATAAAAATCCACGATGAACATGACCTCGACCTTTTCTAAAGACGGGATCTGACCCGGGGCTTGACCACCCACCACGTCTTCTCCTCTCCCTAATCTCACCCTGTCGGATGCCAGCGAGCGGATACACGCGGCGAGTCCGCCACCGCGAGCAGGAGCGAGGCGCCCGCCCCCGCCGCCCGGCGCACGGACCCGAACACGCGGCGCCCAGCGAGGGAACCCGACGCGAGCGGCCACGCGGGGTGTGAGTCCGCGTGTGTGAAACGTCCGGAACGGGCTCGTCCACGGACGGGGAGGGGGCTCGTGGGGGCCGGGGGAGGGGCGGTGACGGTTAACGGGGAGGGGGTTGCTGTTGGGGAGACAGAATGTTCTGGAGTTGGTGGTGGTAGCGCCACCGCGCCCATGGTTGTGAGCGGTGATTTCATATGGATTCCAGGTGCGGAAACAGAGGCCTCCCAGCTGGCGTCGTGCCCTCACGCCCCTGGCCCCACAGGCCCCACCGGCCCCAGGAGCAGGGGTGCAGCTGAGCCCCGCACGTAATCGGTGCTCGGCATGCCTGCTGATGGAATTCGAGGGACCCTCCCTGGGTGCTCCCGCCTCCGGGACCTCCCTTCCTGGGCTCCGGGACGGCAAGCAGCTTTCCCAGGCCACCGTGGCCAGCCCAGCAGCGGCTCTGTGCTGCAGCGAGGGTGGGGTCACCCTTGGGCCAATGCCCAGTCCTGCTCTGAGCGTGGGGGCCACCCCAGCAGCAACCTCGTGGCCGGGCCTCCCCCCCCCCCCCTCGCTGCAGCCTGCTGAGCTCATTGGCCCAGGCTGCGGCCTCCAGGCACCTGTTGCTGTCTGTCTGGGGGCCACCCTCCCCGTGCTCCATCTGTCCAGCGGGCTCACTCTGGCGGCTGTGCAGTAAGTAGGGCAGGGGGCGGCCTGGGCAGAGGTGGGGGGTCCCCTGGGTCTGGGGGAGGCCATCTCGGAGGTCCGCGGGAGTCCCCAGCTCTCGTGGCGGCCCCCCTACATACCTGAGGGCACGTACCTGCGGCCTGGCCTGTCGGGGCCCCTCCCCCAGTGCCCTGCTCCAGCCCCAGGGAAGGGTCACTTTTCTGGCCCGAGACGTGACACAATGGTGCTGGCAGCCAGGGGCACTGGAGACCCCAAAGGCTTTGGGAAATCGGCAGCACTGGGTTCGACCACAAGCTCCCTCCGACCTCTGGCTGACGGCTGTCTCCAGAGACTCAGTTTCCTCATCTGCCCTATGGGAGCAGAGGCAGTGGGAGGAGGCAGGGGCCCCAGCATTGGGGTCAGGGAGCTCCCGGGGGGGGGGGGCCCTGTCCCTCCCTGCCTGTAGTGGCCAGAGTGAGGCTGGTCCTGACCGCTGCAGCGTGAGCTTCTAGATTTAGGGGTGGGGGTGGGGTGCAGCAATGGCAGACGAGGAAGGTCCGGAGACCCCATGTGGACAACAGCCTGGGAGGGGCTGGCACCACGTCGGCCTGTCGCGCTGGCTTCCGGCGCCGGATAAAAATAGTCCCTGCTCTCAGAGAACATGAGTCGACCCTGGGGCCAAGGGTTCTGGTCTGGGCTCTGTCTCATCTCCGTGTGACCTTGGTGGGGGGTGGGGGGTGGGGGGTGGGTCCCAGCCCTCTCTGGGCCCCAGCAGCCTCCTTGTGCTCAGGGAGGGTGGGCTATGGGGAGGGGTCCCGAGGCAGGGGGCGGGGGGCATGAGGGCAAGGCTGTCCCGCCACGCCAGCCTGAGTGTGAACTTGCCAGGTGAAGCGGGTTCCGGGCAGAGGGGCCAGTAATGGCTGAGGTGAGAGGCGGGGGCCAGTCGATTCGTGTACACGGGGCGCCCCCCAGGTCAGGCCCACAGCAGGGCCTCAGCAAGTGCAAGACACCTCTCGGGCGAGACGCCTTTTCTGCAGCCCTCCTCCCGCCCAACTCCGGATCCCAGGCTTCTCAGACGTCTCCATGACAACCAGGGCCTTGCAGGAGCTGGATGGGGGCCTGGGCAGCTGCCAAGCAGGCCAGGACCTCTCCACGCTGGCTGACCCCCGCCCTGACCAGCCCCTGGAGGACAGAGCTCGAGGTACCCACAGAGGCACTGGCAGGATGGAACCCAAGCCCCCGTCTTCCCATTGAGCCGGAGGTTGACCTCCAGAGACCGGGACCTAGACTCCCACGTTGGACTGGTTTAAACTATGCTCCCTGTTTCCGGCCTCTGTCCGTTAGTGCCTTGGGGATCTATAAAGAGCCCCAGAAACATAAGCGCCGGGCCCGGCGGGTCAGGAGTCAAATCCCCGCTTGCCCGCAAAGTGCTGTGTGCCTGTGGGCAGGGCTGCCTGTGAGCCTGTTTCCTTTCTAATCTGTCAAATGGGAGCCATGACCCACCCTTAGCCCTGCAGAGCCCAGCAGAGGGTGGGATGGGCCCGGGGGTCTCACGACCTTGACTCTCTCTCTTTTCCTATTACAGCAACACCGAGGCTGGCCGACTCTAGCAGCTGGTCCCATGTGAGCAGCCGGGGCCCCGGGGTTTCAACCTACGATGCCCCTGCAGCCAGGGATACGCTGGCCAAGGGGGTGGCTTTCTATACTCTGTGGGAAGGGTGTGGGCTCCCTTAGGGGAAAGAGACAAAGGAAACACCCCAGGCGACTGGTGACTCCTCATAGGATTCTCAAGAGCCGGCAGCAGAGGGCAGCCCCACAGGCAATGTGGATGCCAGGCCCAAGAAGACAGAAAAAGAGCCTGTGACCAAAGTGGCCCTGGGAGCTGGGAAAGAGAGGCTGAAAGCTGGAGCAGGTAGGCTTGCAGAAGGCAGGGGTGAGGTGGGGGCGTGGGTGCGGCCCAGCCGGGCGTCAGATCCTGGGCTGCTGGGGCTTCGGATGTAGGGGGAAGGGAACGGGGCGCAGTGGGGCTGCTGGCTGGGTTCTGTCCCGGGTGTCACCAGCGGTCACTAAAAGGGCTTGGGACCCTCTGCTAAAGCATAACACAACCTCAGCCTCGGTTAATTACCTTCTAGATTATTCTCCCCGTCCCAGGGAAGCTCCGAGGCAGGCATGCAGGGCCGCGTGGCCAGGCAGGGAGGAGCTGAGATCAGGGCCCAGGTCTGCCCCGTGGGGCTGTGCCCAGCCCGACACTTGCTCCCGCAGCTCCCCGGAGCCCCGTCCGCAAGAAGGCGCAGGCCGCCCCTCCCCCGCAGCGGCCACCGCCGCCCCCGACCCCGGCCCTGAGCGAGGAGCTGCCCTGGGGAGACCTGTCACTCAACAAGTGCCTGGTGCTCGCCTCACTCCTGGCGATGCTGGGTTCGGCCTTCCAGCTGTGCCGCGGTGAGCCTGCGCCCTCCGGGGTGGGGTCTTGAATACCCGCCCCCGCCTCCCCCGGGCTGGTCCCCTTCCCCCTCCCCCCCGCCCCCGCCCCCGCCACGGTGTGGACCTCAGAGGAGTGCTCGTCCACCCACTGCCCCGCCTCGTGCAGGCACACTGCTCAGCGACTGACCTTGGGCGCCCCCAGGGCGGGGCCTCCTCCCCCACCCCCACCCCCACCCCCACCCCCACCCCCACCCCCACCCCCACTGGGTACCTGACCCTGGGCCCTTCCTCTCCCCCGTCGGATTTTGGCGCTCCTCCCCCCTCGGTGAACAGGTCCTCGCCCACCTCGGGCCCTGCCTCTCCCCCCCGCCCAGGACTGGCCCTGTGAGCCCCCTTTCTAGTGTGTGCGCTCCGGGCAGCTCTTGTGGCCCTTTTGCACCTGGAATGAGGGAGACTGGGAGGGAAGGGGGCGCCCCAGCAGTGAGACCCTGGAGCCTTCCCTTCGGAAGGCTCGGAGAGGGGAGGGGGGAGGGCTCCAGCGGGGAGGACGCGGGCGGAGGGCGCGGTGTGCGCCGTGGCCTGGGCTGACACCCCTCCCCTCCCAGATGCTGTGGCGGGGGAGGCAGGTACCCCTGCACCTGTCCCCGAGCCGTGGGTACCGCCCAGGTCGGCACCGGAGCCAGCGTCGCCCCGGCCCCCGCCCCCGGTAAGCGCCTCCTTTAAGTGACCGCGGGCGGTGGGGGGGAGGGGCCTGGGCCGGCAGGGGAGGCGTGCGCTGACCCCACCGTCTCACACCGCCGGCGCGGCAGCCGAAGCCCGAGGCCTGGGTCCCCCCATCGGGACCGCCCGCGCCCCAGGTGGAGGCGGAGGAGAAGGCCGAGGTTCCTGGGAGCCGGGAGGCTGCAGACAAGGCTGCTGGGGAAGAGCGCGCGCCCAAGGAGACGCCTCGGAAGGAGGAGAGGCCTCGGAGGGAGAGGCCGCCGAAGGAGCAGAGGCCGCCGAAGGAGAGGCCGCGGAGGGAGGAGAGGGCTCGGAAGCAGGAGAAGCCACGGGCCGCCAGGGAGCCCCGAGGAGCCCTACCGCGGCGCTGGGAGGCAGGCGAAGGGGGCCGTCGGCCTTGGACGCAGGACTCTGGGGACCCCGGGCGCAGGAAGAGGCAGGCCTGGGGCTCCCCGCGGCGCCCGGACGGGGACCGGCCTCCGGGCCGCCAGAAGCAGCGGGCTGGCAAGGGGCGGGACTGAGCCAGGCCTCGGTACTGTGACACACAGTCCAGGGACCCCCCGCTCGGTGGCCCCCGCGGTTCAGTGAAATAAATTGAGTGCTGCAGCCCCTGGGCCGCCTGCTCCTTTGAGCCTCGACGCCGGGACCTGCCTGGGCCTGAATGGCGGAGATGCTAGCTCTAAGGGGAGATGGGGGGGGAGGGCGCCGGCCAGGCAGCGACCCGACCCGCCCCGCCCCTCCTGCCAGGGGACAGCTGGCCGGGAGGAGGCCCCCCCCCCCCCCCCCCGCTGGTCCCCACCGCGCGCGCGCGCGCGCACACACACACACACACACAGACGTCAGCCTGTGCTTGCTGGTCTTTATTGGGGCGATGATGGGGGTCCGAATAAATATGGGCGGGGACGCCACTCGGGGGGCACGGTGCGGGGCTCACCGGCAGCCGCACTCGGTGGCCACCATGTTGGGCACGTGGTGCGCGCTGATGCGCTCCTCCGACAGGCTGATGAGGAGCTTGCCCGCGTAGGCCGTGGGCACGCAGCAGGGCGGGCGCGCCAGGGCGGCGCCGCGGGCCTGCATCTTGAGCAGCAGCACCACGTGGTTGCCGTAGCGCGGGTTGCGGTCGGACTGCGGCCAGCCGCACGCGCCCTGGCAGTTGTTGGCCTGGTACGTCTCCGGGATGAGCACGGAGCGCTCGGCGCGCAGGTCCACGCTCAGCTCGCGCAGCGCGCACGGCCCGTCGGCTGCCCCGGCCCCCGCGCTGCGCTGCGCCCGCGCCGGTCCGCCCTGCTCGCGCCCGCGCCACTCCGCGCGCAGACCCTGCAGCGCCTTGAGCAGCAGGAGCGCGCGCAGCGGGCCGCCCGGGCCGCCGGGAGCCCCCGGGTCCCCCGAGTCCCCCGAGTCCCCCGAATCCCCCGGGCACAGCGCGAGCAGGCGCGCCAGCAGCGGCGTGGCGGCCGGCGGCAGCCCCGGGAGCCCGCGCAGCTCGGCGGCCGCGGCCTGCAGCTCGGCGGCCACGCGACGCGCTAGGCCGGCGGCCCAGGGCGCGGACGCCGGGCCGCGAGGCGGCGCGGGGTCCCCGGCGGCGGCGGCGGCGGCGGTGGGCGTGGCGGGTGGCAGCAGAAGCAGCAGCAGCGGCTCGTCGCCACCGTTGAGCAGGCGCTCCTGCGCCGCGGGGTCCGACAGGTTGACCAGGCCCTGCGGGAAGCCGGCCAGCGCGCCGGGGTCCAGGGCCAGGCGCGGCGGCGAGGCCTCGGCCGGGGGCCCCCGCAGCGCGCGCACCAGGCGCGTGAGCGTCTCCAGGAAGGGGTCGGCGCTGGACCGTGGCTCCTTAGGCGCCTGCTCCTGGGAGGGCCTGGAAGGCGGAGTTGGGCGGTAGGGGCAGGTGCAGGGTTCCCCTCCCGACACCCCCAACGTGGGCCTGCGCACACCTGGGCGGCGGGAGAGGCACTTGGTCCAGCAGGCCACGCGCGGGCAGCGGTGCAGGCGCGGGCCCCGGCAGCAGGAGCAGCGCCGGGGTCATGCGTGTGAAGCAGCGGGGATCGGGGCCGAACAGCAGCTCCTGCAGCTGGGCCGTGCTCAGGGGCGCACCTGCGTGGCGGGGCACGGGGGCCTGGCTGAGCGGGGGCGGAGGACCGCGGGCCGCCCACCATTGCCTGGTCCCTCTCTTGGAGAGCCTACCGTCTCTGCGGGGTTGCAGGGTCAGGGTGAGCCCCGGGCTGCGCCAGGCCCCTTCTGGGTGGTCCACCGCCAGCACCAGGTAGCGGGTGTCCGGGGACTGACAGAGGTTCTGTGGAGACGGGGGGCTCAGCCTAGCCAGGTGGGGGGGGGGGGAGGCGAGGACACCAGCCCTGCTCTGCCCATTGCCCTTGACACCCCCCTTCAAGGTTCCAACCAGGGGACTTGGAATCTTTCTGTTCAGCACAGTTAAAAAACCCCATCCCCCCTCCTCTGCTGGGTGAGGGCTCCTGGAGGCCCCCGAACTAACCCCCTTCAACACCCCGGTACCTGGGTGCCTGGCAGCCCAGCCCTTGTGACCGTGACCTCGGGGCCAGGGCCAGGGTACAGCACCAGCATCGCCAGCTCTAGGGGACCAGCCCCTCCAGGCGGGGGCTCCTGGAACTTCAGTGAGGGTGTCGGCTCCCATGTCACTGTGGCCGGGAGGGACAAATAGGGAAGGGGTTGCCCCAGCCCCTCCCCGAAGCCCGTCTTGCAGTCCTGCGGGGAGAGCCCCCACCCATACCTGGAGAGGCTTGACACCCAGACATCGGGTGCAGGGCCTTGCCCCAATACGAGGAGCCTGGAGCACCCCTGGGGTCTCTGTCTGGGGCTCTCCTTAGTGGGGGGAGCCCATAGGGTCCCCTGGGAAACCATTTCCTCCAGCAGCTCCTGGGAACAGGCCACACGCTACCCTTGGGGGGGGGGGGTGTGGGCGGAGCATGGCTCTGCCCCGACTCCCTTCTGCTCCTTCATGGGGTGGGGGGGCGGTGAACACCTCCCAGGAGGGATGCAGGAAGGGTGGGCTTGGAAGCAAAGCATTGGGGGATTTGCAGCCCCCAGACACGAAGGGCCCCCACTTCCCGGGCCCTCAGCCTCAGCCTTCCCAGGAGGCCAAGATGGGTCTAGGGTTGGGCTCCGGCAGGACCCGGTCTGGAAAGAGTGGTGGCAGCGTGGCACCGCCCAGGCCGCGGCCCCCTCCCTACGTACCTTCCTCCAGGTGCAGCACCACCAGCCGCCGCCCCCCGGGCTCCCCCAGCCACGCCTGCAGCTGCCGCAGAGAGAACAGGGCGGCCTGCCTGCCCCTGGGGGCGCAAACTCCGAAGGTGGCCAGGCCGTGGGGACCCCAGCGGGCCCGCCGCACAGCCTCGAGGAAGGCGAGCTCATAGCCTCTCAGCGCCCCCACCACCCGAAGCGGGGAGCCGCTCCCGTTACCACCCCTGTCCAGCGTCACCAGGCACAGGGGGTCTTGGGGACTGCCCGGGGGCTGCCAGTCCCAATCCGGGTGGAAGATGAGACCCCCGGTGCCTGTGGCTGGCCCTCCAGGCAGGGCCGGGGTGCTGGAGACCTCTTCCCCAGGGTCCCCGGCCATCAGCAGAGCCCCCATCACCGACAGCACCAGGGCCGGCGGAGAGAGCAGACCAGGCATCCCGGCTGCTGTGAGGGGCCGTGTTGCTCTGGCTTCTATGGAGGAGACCGGGATGTTTGTGCAGGAGCAAAGCCCCTATCTCCTTCTGGGGTGTGACCTTGGGGGCCAACGTCTGGTGCCCCACCGTGGGCCTGGGCGGGCAGAGGAGCCTCTCAAAGCCTCTTCTGTTCCAGCCTGACCGCCTATCTTCCTACCCGTGATAGAGTGCCGCCCGTGCCCAGTTGGTCCAACGACTGTCCTTGATGAGGTTTTCCCCTCTGCAGGAGGGACTGGGAACCAGACCAGGGAGCGACAGCGCAGACGATCAACAGCTCTGGGATGGGGGCGGGGGGGGCAGGCGCCCTGGAGGCCTCCGGCACCCGGCTCTGATGGGGACCAGAGATCTTGGTGTTCAGACCGCTGGGTGCATGGGCTTGGCCAGAGGGTGGTCTCCCAGCGAAGCTGGGGCTCCCCAAGTGCTCGCTCACACTGCCTCTTGGCACCCTGGAGCTGCAGAAGCACAGCCATTTGGCTGAAGACCCCAAGGAGGGGGAGCGGCCGCAGGAGAGAGCCCAGACCCGCTGCTGACTGCCTGGGTCTGTCCTTCACCCACCGGCATCCTGGGAGGACACAGGGACACCGAGGCCCCAACCCCAAGCTCCCCACATATATGGTGGGGGTGCATGTGGGTGTTCACCAGCAGCGAGTGAAGCTACCACACCTACTGACCCACAGAGCCTCCCCCACCCCCCCCCCATTCCCCCACACAGCAGGTCACTTCGGGCATCAGGGGAGACCGTTTAATGACCGCCGGACACATGGCACAACCCTGCACAAAAGCACATAGCTTGGAGAGAAACAGGACAAGACGGCGAACTGGCCTGGAGAAGGGGCGGCTTTTTAGTTGGCTGGGGGAGGGGGCGGAATGTTCCCAGGGCCCTCGGAGGGCAGTGGGGGCCTCAGCATCGGAGGCATGGGAGTTGGGGGGTGAACCCCGGGATTTGAGGGGTGAACTCCAGGAGGCTGGGGGTGAACCCCAGGAGCTGGAGGATGGACCCCAGGAGCAGATGGGTGGACCCCAGGAGGTGGGGGGTGAACCCCAGGAGGCTGGGGGTGGATCCCTGGGGCTGGGGGGTGGACCCCAGGAGCTGGAGGGTGGACGCCAGGGGCCTGGGGGTGAACCGCGGGAGCTGCGGGGTGCACCCCCGGAGCTTGGGGGTGAACTGCAGGAGCTGGAGGGTGGACCCCTGGGGCCTGGGGGTGAACCCCAGCAGATGGGGGAGGGTGGACACCCGGGGCAGGGGGGTGGACCCCCGGGGCTGGAGGGTGGACGCCCGGAGCAGGGGGGTGAACCCCAGATGCTGGGGGGTGCACCACTGGTGTCGGGGGGTGGACCCCGGGAGCCGGGGGGTGGACCCCAGACGTTGGGGGGTGGACCCCAGGAGCTGGTGGGGGCAGCTGGGGAGGGCCCGGAGGCCCGGAGGGTGCAGGCCCGCTGGGCGGCATGGGCGGAAGGGGCAGGCCTCCTGGCGGTGGCGGGGGCAGAGACTCTGGCAGCGGTGGCCGGGGGGGCAGACCGTTCATCAGGGGGGGCGGGGGGCGCTTCACCCCGGGGGGCCCAGCAGGGAGGCTTGGCGGGGCTGGAGGCTTCTCCATCTTGAAGTGGAACTGGAGGAAAAACTGGAGAAGACGGAGGGGGCTGAGCGGCGGTCCAGAGGGGACAGGCCGGCCGGGGCAGATGCCCAAGGCCCCACGAGCGCCTGGACCCAGACCCACTCACTCACCTGCTTCGTTTCCCGATTCCAGTGGGTCCAGAACTTGCCCTCGGCCTTGTCAATCTCCCTGCTTGGCACCTGTGTGGGGACGGGGGTGGAGCGGGGCCTTGAGGACCACGCCGGATCTGGGGTGGCGGCGGCTGATGTCCCAGCCCGGCTACCTAGCAGCCCTGGGGTCCCGGGGAAAGGCTGTGCTCTTTGCCCGGGACGGGATTACGGGTCCCCAAACAGCCTGGCCACACAAGGGTGTCTTCCCACCAGGGTCACGTCAGGCTCTCTGCCCTTCGGTGGGGACCCACCTCTGGACGCCCAGCCCCCGGCTGTCGGTTCACACAGCTCCCCCGCCTTCCAGAGGCCGCGACCCACTGGGGGATGGCTGCTGGGGGACCCCGTGGGTGCTACCTTGAAGGCGATGGTCTCGTAGGGCTCGGCGGCCATCAGGAGGTACTGCCAGCGCCGGTCCGGAGGCTCGATCCTCTGCTCGTAGGCGGACATAAAGCGGTGGCGGGGCATGACGCCCTCGGCGATCTCGGGGTAGTCGATCTGTGGGGGGGAGGGCAGGTGGCAGCGCCGCCGTTCAAGGGACCCCCTCCCACCCCCAGTCGGGCTCCGGCTGCCCCTACCTGGAAGAGGAGACTCTGCTGGCCCATCTCTGTGTCCCTCTGCTTCGTCACTGCAACACACGAAGGGATCAGGTCCAGGCCAGCTCGTGCTCCCGGAGGCTAAGGGACCACGGGTGTGGACGAACGCCACCCGCGAACGGGAGGGCAGGACGCTGGGGCCCGTCGTCTGGCTGGTGAACCAGGGCTACGTGTACCTGGGACGGCTACCGCCCAGGACCGTGGGGTCCCTGCCTGAGGTCACGGAGTCAGGGGTGCGCGTGGGCAGGATGAGGGCCCTGTGGCCCTCACCTCGAGGCCTGGGACGACACTCCACGGAATCTGAAGCGGGGGCACGCTGTGCACACACAGCAAGCAGGGTCTGTGCCCCTGCTTCTGGGAGGACGCCCTTCACGTTAGAGCCCTGCACAGGCCTCCAGTGGCCCTGTTCTCACTCGCAGACCGCTCTCCATACAGCTCTGGAACATGCCGCGCTCCCCCCCAAGCCCTCCAGCGTCTCCCCATGACACTCAGGACAGAGACCAGGTGGCCTACCATGGCCCAAAGGCCTTTGGTGGCCTCCATCTGCCCCCCCCCCCCCCCCTCAGATCCTGTCATCCCAGCCCTAGCTTATCAAGCAGACCTGCCCCAGGACCTTTGCGCTGCTGTGTCGGGCTTGGAGTGCCAGTCATGCACAGATGTCGCTACCTTTAGTTAGAACAGCTGCCTGGTAGCTTTTTCTTTCTAACTCCCGGAAACGTAGTCCTCTATATTCCAATGGAGCCACTTAACCTACTTTCTGGCAGGTGATCCAAGAACCCTCGTCTCTGCCGTCAGTTCCACTAAATAAGTGGTTTCTTACACAGACCTTCACCCTCTCCTCCTTCAGGCTGAAGCACCAACACCCTGTCCCAAGGTCAAGGAAAGGGCCTCCCCTCCATGGTCACTCACGTCGCCCAACAGCACAGTAAAGAACCACCTGCTCCCAAGACACGGGGACACGGGGCCCGAGAAGCCGTGACACTCTGTTAGGGCTGTCTGGGAAAGTTCACAGGAAGGGGGGCCCCAGGGGGGCCGCTGGTCCCAGCCTAGTCCTTCCGATGGGAAACAGGAGAGGCACGGACAAGTGGGGGTCTCCGCAGCAAAGGGCCAGACAACAGCAGCTTCTGTGTGGCTCAAGGACAGGGCTGGGGGTCACGCCCAGCCCCGGCTGCGGGCCAGACCGTCCCCAGACAGAATTACCTTTGTAGCCCGGGCGGCCGATCTTCACAAACTTCTTCACCTCCACCTTGACCTTCTCTGGCGCCGGCTGGGCGGGGGCCTCTTTGGCCTCCTTGGCGGCTCGCCGGGCCCTGCAGGCGGGACAGAGATGGCACCGTGGCCCCCCACACGGGCCGCCAAGGCCACAGGCCCAGGTGCTGGGAGCTGTCCAACCCTCACAGCGACCTTGGGAGTTTGAGAGGCCAGGGGCACGGGGGTGGGGGTGCTGGTTGGGGGTCCCAGGGTTCGCACGCAGCGGGGCTGGGACAGGCTCGGGGCACCTCTGTCCCCATCACATTTTGTGCTGCCCCTCACTAGGAGGTCTTCTGTGACCCTCACCTCTCTCCCCGCGTTACAGAAGCCCCAGGCCGCAGCACGATCAGCTTGACCGCTGGGGAAAGAGCACCTCCCACCCCTCCTCGCGCCCACCCTCTGCTCAGCCCCAAGGCCCGGGAGACCCCGTGAAGCAGCTCCTGGAGGGGCTGGACCCCGGGCGCCGGAAGGGGGCCCAGGTACTCACAAGTTGGTCTGATGCTTCTTCCCCTGGGTGTGCGCCAGGTAACTCCCCTGCAGCGGGAAAAGCACACGGGTGGTTCGAGACCAGGTGAGCGAGGGCGGGGAGGGCAGAGAGGAGCCGGCCTCTGTCCACAGGCCCTGCCTCGAGGCGGGCGCTGGGTGGCTGCCGGACGGACAAGCTCCGGCACGTTCGCACGAAGCGGAGCAACACCGAGCCGGAGAAGGCGTCTGCGAGCGCCCGCTGTCACAGCGTGTGGGGCTCGGGAAGGCTCGCTGCCCACCACCGCGGGGGGTGATCAGTGGGCCCGGCTGCACGGTGGAGGCTGGTACCCCCCAAGTGACGTGCCCCGGGACCGCCGGGGTCCGACCTGACAACAGCCCAGGGGACCTCTCCGCACGGAGCGGGGCGAACTCCCCGTTTCTCGATTGCCAGGGGAGCACTGGTGGAGTCTGGGGAAGTTTGTGGCGGTCGTGACCGGGGCGGTCCTGGCATCGAGCGGGTGGGGGACACGGCTCAGCATCCCCCGAGAACGACCCGACTCGTCTGTCAGCACTGCCGAGGGGGACAGACCGCGCGACTCGGCACCACTTGTGACCGCAAACAACCCGAACGCTCAACAACGGGAAAGGGGAAAGCCGGATCTACTCGCTCCGGAGCGGATCCGCGCACCGTGCGCACGCGGCGGACTACGACCTCCTGTCACTGAAAGAGCCCAGTTGGAGCCACACCGACGAGATCCCAAAAACCGGATCTAGAACTCCCGGGCACGGGCCTGGCCCAGGGCCGACGGCGCGCTCCCGCAGTAACGGTAGCAGTGGGGGTTACGGCGCAGCAGGGGGACTTGGTGGGGGGGACGCAGACCGGGGACGGGGTGCTTGGCCTGTGCCCGGAGCACGCAGGGTCTCCCCTAAAGGACGTGCCCGAGAGCACAGTCTGCTGAGGTAGCAGGCCCGAGCCCCTCCACCCTCGGGCAGGCTCTGAACGATGTCCCGGAACTACAAAGGGGGCAGCGCTGCCGGGCCACGCGGCGGGGGACCCCGACGCGCAGCAGCGGAATCCACCCCAGAGCCGAGAACACACCTCGTTGTTGTGCAGGGTCAGGCACAGCTTGCACTCGTAGGAGCCCAGGTGGTTCTTCATGAAGTAAGGGTCCTGGGGAGAGAAACATCCGTCAGCGGCGACCGTGGCCCCGCACGCGCTGCGAAGAGCCAGAGCCTGGTCTTTGTCCAAGCAGCAGAGGCGGCTGCTTTCCCTCGGGCAGGCGTTCGAGGACAGGGGGCTGGGAGGAGCCCGTGGCCCAGGCTCCACGGGGCCCTCCTGAGGCAGCACCACACAACTCCCCCCCCCGGATCCTGTGGACACAGGCCGCTCGGCAGGGCTGGGGGCCCACGATACTGGTTCTCCACCCCGCCCCGGTGGCGGTTCCAGGTCCGGAAGGAAGCAGAGCCAGGACGGCACGGCTGGGCGCCCGCCTCCCAGGCCAGGCCAGGCCAGGCCAGGGGCCCGTCGCTAACCTCGCCGGCTTTGCCAAGCTCTGCGGCACAAGCCAGACACCAGAACAAAAGCAAACGCCTCAACAAAGGCCCGTGGAGACCCTGGTCTCTGCGCACGGGGTTCCCAGGCCAGCCACGCAGCCTTCCACGAAGAGGGGCGGCGGCACAGACCCACGGGGGTTCAAATCCTAACTCGCTGTCCCGTGACTGTGTCGTCGTTGGCCGTGACGGTTCTCCCTCGTCTCCTTGGGAAAATGGGGACGGGAACAGAGCTGACCTCACAGGTGAGGCCTGGCCCACGGTGAGAGCTCTCGTCTCAGAGGAGTTTGAAGTCTAAGGGGCACCATGCGTGGACCCAGGGCACACTGGGGGACGTCTGGGGACACTGGAGTTTGTCACAGTTGGGGTGATCCTGGCACTGAGTGGGTGGGGGCCGGGATGCTGCTGGGCTGCCGACAGCACCCAGGATGCTCTGGCCCTAAATGTCCGCAGTGCCGACGGGCAAATCTCGGTCTACCGATAGCTCTGAACCGCCAAATAAAACGTTGCCCTTCACTGCTCACGGCCAGAACGTCAATCCACACGACGCTGTCTCAGTCCTCGCCACCGGCAATTCCCCACGCCTCTGGTCAGTCAGTCACACAAAAAGCTCACGCGATAACCCACCTCCCCCACTCTGAACAGCAGGCGGTCTCTGAGGTGGACAGCTGGAGTTGCTCTAGGTCAAGTTCCCTTGATTACAGACCGGGACCCGAGGCCCAGAGCGCTGGGCAGCGGGGCGAACGGCACCAGGTGCGGGCGTACTGAATGTGGCTCCACTGACGGAAGGCAGAGCGAGGGAACACGGGACGGAGGGGGGCTTCCTGCCCTCGGTTCCACCCACCTTGTTGATGTCAATGGTCTCCAGGGCCAGCTGCCGGAGGCGCTCCCTGCGGTCTCGGTTGCTCTCTGAGGAGGAGGCCACGCCTCCACTTCCCGTCTTACCCCCAGGGCGATGCTGGAAGTCCATGGTGATGGCGTTGGGATTTTACCAGACCCCGGAGAAACCTGCAGGGACAAAAGAGAGGCTGTGACAGTGCAGGGCACAGCAGGGGACAGGGCAGGAGAGACACCCCCCCCCCCACCCTCTACAGTCTCCCATCCCTCCCTCTGCCCCCCACCCCATAGTCTCCCACCCCCCCCAGCTCCTGATGGGGACAAGCCTCATCGCCCCCCACCCCCGCCAATCTTCAGGTAGGCTGAGGGCCCAGAATGGCCCAGGCACGCACAAACCAGGAACAGGATAAACAGGATGCCTGGCCCTGGGGGAGGCCTGGACAGGAAGCCCCCGCAGCCCGAAAGGTGCAAAGGCTCAGAGACCCAAAAGGGCAACGAGGAAGAAACGGCCAAGCCACCTGCTTCAGGAAGCCTTCCCGGACCTTGGCCCGAAGTCTCTGCGTCTGCTCACTTCTCCGGAGTCCTGTAGCTCAGCCGAAAACCTGCTGAAGAGGAAGAAGAGAATCTACCTGTTCCTCCTAACGCACAAGAGACATTCAAGACCTGACTGTGGCCCAGGAGGGCTCCCCTGAGCCCTCGATACCCTGTTCCACTCCCTGCCACAGTGCCTCCCACGTTCTTCCAGACTCGGCTCAAACCCAACCCCCAGACACCTCTCTCGCGTCTCTGAACACTCTCCCTCTTGACTGGTCAGTATCAGCCCCGCTGGCTTAAACCCACACTATCTTGTCTCTGCAGAAGTGAACTCATAGGGACAGGCCCAGCAGTGAACATGACCGCACAAAGACGCCCCCATTCTAATCCCCAAAACAGTAAACGTGGAACCACATATGGAAAAAAGGACCTTGCAGGTGGGATCGACTCAAGGTCCCGAAGTGGGGGAGACCCTGGGTTCCCCAGGGGCCCAGTGTCCTCACAAGGGAGGCAGAGGGTGGGAGGCAGAGAGCCGGGCAGACCCTGTGCTGCCGGCCGCGAGGATGAGGAGGGGCCACAGGCCGAGGACGCGGTGCCTCTGGAAGCCGGAAAAAGGGGGAGACAGGGCTCCCTGGGGCCCCTAGAAGGAGCACAGCCCTCCGTTTTATACTTCTGATTTCCAGAACCGCACAGTAATAAGTCTGTAGCCCTTAAACCACTAACTTCGTGGCGATTTGCTATAGTGGCCACACGCAAGGAACACACAGGGTACAGACCAGCTGTGCTGTGGACCTTGGAGTCACCCTGTAACTCTAGAGGAACCTCGACCTCTCCCTGGCCCGGTTCTTATCCTCTGGATGAGCACACGAAGACCTCACACCCGGGAACCAGCAACGCGACCTTCCGGATGGCTGCCGACTCAGGGCAGTTATACCGGTCACAGGGTCAGACCCTGTATTACAGAAGGACGCCTGGAGCTTCCCACTTTGAAATGCTGTCAGGCCAAGTGCGGAGGCCAAGCACCGCCAACTATCCCAATCACTCCATCACACGGCACTTGGTCCTGAGAAGAGGGTACAACGCCAGGAGCACCCCCTGCCAGGGAGGCAAGCGCACTGGCCCACGGAACCCCCGCTGCCTCGCCACCTGTGCCGTTTGCGGCGAGCCCAGGGAAAGCTGCACCCCAACCCTCCCAGGGGGGATCCCCGTGGTCCTGGCTGCCAGACCTGGTCACAGGCTCCGCGGGGGAGGCCCTGCCAGGGGTTGAGCTGTGCCGGCATCTGCCGTGAAGCACCCGCTGTGCCTTGGGAGACTCCAGCGTTTCTGGGGGAAGTGGTGAGAAACTCCTGGGGTCAGGGGGGTAGGGGGGAGCACAGAGGGACACGACTGGCCCTCGCTGCTGCCCGCAGCACGGCCGGGGCTGGGGAGGTCTCTCCCACAGGTCTTGAGTGACTTACGGGGCTCCGTGAGGAGCCTCCCACCTTCTCAAGGACGTTACGGGAGAGCGTTCGCCCAAACAATGAAATGGGGTGCCTGTGGGGGAGCGTGTGCTGATCAAGTGAGCAGCAGCTGACAGTAGATGAAAACGTGCTCAACGTCACTGTCCCTAGGGAACCGCAAATCAAAACCCCACGGACGCACTGCCTCCTGCCCATCAGGATGGCTGTTGCCAGAAACAGAAAACAAAGGCAACTCTCCGGAGTCAGGGCCGGACTCAGGAGGAAGCGGTGTCCCCCCCGTCTGCAGAGGAGAGGACGACACAAGCTCAAGGCCCAGGACACAGTTTGTGCTGATGCCTTGTTTCCCGTCATGTGTTACATGGGTGACGCTTCCGGAACACTCCACGGACCCAGTGGGAGCAAAGAGTTGCCCAAGTGACTCGGAAGGCAACTTTTTTTTTTTTTTTTTGTTTTTTTTTGTTTTTTTAACGTTTATTTATTTTTGGGACAGAGAGAGACAGAGCATGAACGGGGGAGGGGCAGAGAGAGAGGGAGACACAGAATCTGAAACAGGCTCCAGGCTCTGAGCCGTCAGCCCAGAGCCTGACGCGGGGCTCGAACTCACGGACCGCGAGATCGTGACCTGGCTGAAGTCGGACGCTTAACCGACTGCGCCACCCAGGCGCCCCGGAAGGCAACGTTTTAACAAAGCCAAGGGTTCCCACAAGTTTGGTGATGAGCCCGGTTCCTTCTTAATGGCGAGATAAGGCCCTCCAATGCTAGAGGCCGGCTGGGGAGTGTGCCCCGCGGGTGTCAGCTCAGGGAAACCCGACTCAGATACTGAACTGGTCGCCACGTCAGAGGGAAACCAGTGACCACTGGAGACCCAAACTGCTGGTTCCTAGCAGCGCACTGCACACATCATCCCTGTCCCTGCCTGCCTCCATCCCCAAGAGATCTCGTGCCCAGGGGCCTCGACAGACTGCTCGCACAGACTGGAGTTTCATCGTCAGAAGGACTGGAACGAAGGGACACTGCACTTGGGCTGGCACTGTGGGGGAGAGTCCAGGAGAGGAGGGAGGGCCAGGCCGAAAAGAGGGAATCCCATCAAAACCTGCCCACCAAACAGCAGGCAGCCTGCCCTTCCCCCACGCCTTGCCCAGCAGGGCCAGCTGGAGGCCCCCAGCAAGAGCACCAGAGACCGCATTCTCCTGGGAGCACCAGAGACCAGCTCCTGGGACTCTGGCCACTGGGGTCTCGCACGCCCCAGAGAAAACACCAGCGCCTTCCCAGGCTGGCCGGGCAGTGAGACTCACTAAGTGAAGCTGGCAATTCAAACATAACCAGATATGAAAAACCCCGTGTATCAAGAAAGGAAGGAAAGGAAAAGGAAAAGGAGGAAAGGAAATGAAGAAAGGAAGAAAAGGAAGAAAGAAACCTGACAGAAACCTCCCCAGACGATGGCAGCGTCCTCCTTGATTACCGGACAGGGCACTACACCACGAAAGCAGTGCAACCCGCCAAAAGTTAGCAAGGCGAATTAAAACCAGAAGGAAACTTCAGAAACACGGAATGATCCAAACAAAACACAGAACGTGAGAGCTTGGAAGTACAAATTAAGCAAGCCTTTTACAAAAGGGAATAAAAAAGGGGAAAATAGGTCAAATTTCAGAGCAATAATAGAAAGCACGGAGAGCCCTACCAGAGAGAGAAACAATACCCCAGGGCTGAGGGAATCTGACAGTTCAGACAGAAACAAACAAAAACCCATCAATGAAAACAATCGTGAAACTCTACACTGCCAAGAAAAACCTCCAGTTTCTATCAAAGGAGAAAAACAGAAACAAAAGGTCAGACACCAAAGGAGAATCAAACCAGAGATAAGCAACACTTTCTCAGTCTCAAGATGAATTTTCAACCTAGACTTCTACACTCCAATTTCCAACCGCGAGGGTAAGGAAATAACCAAGGACTCAAAATCAAGTCCTTTGAAAGCTATCTGGAGATGCATCCCGACACAACGAAGGAAAACAAACAGATGATCCGACTGAAAACAGAAGCCAACTCAGGAGAACACGCACAGAAAGTTCTAGACAGCTGCTCCGCTGCAGGGGACAGAAGCAGGCACGTGCCAGCCTCTGAGGGGATGCTTCTGTGGTGGGGGTGGAGGTGGGTGAGGGACGAGGAAACAATTTGTTTAAACCCAGGGAAAAATACAATCAATACGTGTTGAGATGTTGGGAGCTTCGAGGAAAAAACAGGTCAAGAAAACCAGGCTAACAGGAAAAATGCAGAAGTTAGGGGGGTTTTTTTTTGGGGGGGGGAGGGAGAACAATGGGAGAAAAGCACACAAGTGACCCCGATAATTGCCTTCGCAGCAGAGAATACTTTCAGCCTCAGGAAACAGGTCTAACGATGTCGCTAAAACTGCAGAAAACGCATTCAGAGAGCGGAAGGGGAAGCTGCCGTGGGTGGGCGGGAGGCAGAAAACAAGACCCACCAATCATCAGAGAACTCAGCAGGTCAGGCCCCAAACCCACACGGCCAGAGAGACCCGCTCCTTACAAAAGCAAGGGCTCGCTTTACGGAGAGGGAGGCGGCCTCCGGGGCCCAACGAGGGAGCGGGAAGCTAGCAAGCGGATGATCAGCGCCAGCTCCTCTCGGCCAGGAAAAGCAGCCCCGGACACGCGAGTCTGACCAGGGCCAGTTAACGGGCTCTGGCCGCCCAGGGGCGGCGCCGAGCGCCCCGCCCCCAGGACCGCGCTCCCTACTCGGCGGGCCCGGGGCGGCCGTTATATCCCCCACACAACAGGGGCGGGCATGGAAGCTTCCCGGACCCGAGAGACTCAGGACCGCACAACCACGGCGAAGACCCGCAAATCAGGGCTCGCAGGGGTCCTGGGGGCGCGGAGGGCACCATGTGAGCCGCCACCCGACCCGATCCCACGGGCCTACGGAGAGACTTCCGAGGACGCGGGACTCGTTTGGCTCTCCTGGCGCGCGGCCGTCGGGAACCCCAAAGCCGCCCGGCCCTCGCTCGCACCCCCCGCCGCCCGCGTACGCTCCCGTCCAGGGAAGCCAGGGCCTCGGGCCCCCCCCCCCGCGCCCTCACCGTGCTCCGTTCCTCACTCCGCGCCCGCCGCCACTACGACTACGTTACGCGCAAGCGCATCTCATCCTAGGGAAATACTTCCGGGGACGAAGCGGGCAGGGCCTCCCGAGTGCGCATGCCCGCCCAGGCCGGAGAGGTGGGCCGGAGGCTCGGGAGGCGCGAGAAAAGGGGGCGGGACTGAGAGTACAGGCCGGGATTCTAAGTGCGCGTGCGCGCCAGCCTCTTGACGCCTTCTCGGTGGCTCTAATTCGCGCGGGCTCAGGTCTCGCGGGAGGTCGGGTTGCGACTCGTTCCGCTCCGCCTGCTTCTGTCCGCTTCGGCAAAGGGCGCCACTGGTCGTGAGGGTACCTTACTCTGTTCCCACCCCGGATCCAGCTTGTTGCGCAGTTATATGTGACGATCGTCTGTTTTGTTTACTGTCTCCTGCGCGCCGCGCGCCCGAGGTCGACGGGATGGGTGGTTCGGCAGCGCGCAAGCGCAATGGCTGCGGTAGTACTTCCGGGAGGACGGCGCTGTGGGACTTTTTTGGCGCGAGGGCGGCCGGCGGCCCGGAGGGCGCGGCTCGCGCTCCGTGTTTTGGGTCCGGGCGGCGCCATGCGCTACAACGAGAAGGAGCTGCAGGCGCTCTCCCGGCAGCCGGCCGAGCTGGCGGCCGAGCTCGGCATGCGGGGCCCCAAGAAAGGCAGCGGTGAGCGGGCCGGGTCACCGAGGCGGGCGCAGGGGGACGCGGGCGGGCGGAGGGGGGGTGGGCGGCCACCGAGCCCGCGCGAGCCTGCCCTGTGCTCGCAGTGCTGAAGCGGCGATTGGTGAAGCTGGTGGTCAACTTCCTTTTCTACTTTCGGACGGACGAGGCCGAGGTAGGCCGCCCGGGGGGCGCCCTGGAGCGCACGGGGGCCGGGGTTCCCCCGGAGGCGCGCCCCCACCCTCGCCTGCTCCTCCTCTTCCCGCAGCCCGTCGGAGCCCTACTGCTGGAGCACTGCAGAGTCACCCAGGAAGAGCCCAGCGGCTTCTCCATCAGTGAGTGTCGGGCGTGGCGGACGAGGCCGGCCGCGACCCCAGCCCCGCCCTGCCCCGCCCTGCCCCGCCCTGCCCCGCCTGCCTCTGCCGAGATCAAGTCCACTGCCCCGGGCTGCCCAAGGTCGAGCTGGGCCTTCCCGCTGGGCGGGCGCCGGATTCTAGCGCCCCGCGGTGCCCGCCCCAGATCCACTAGGACTTTGTCTCTCGCTGGGGAGCCCTGCACCCTTCGGGTGCCGTCCTCTGGGCCCTGCGGAGCATCCTCCTGGGTCCTGAGGGGGTCGGGTTGGCAGCGAGGAAAGACGGAGTTTCTACAAGTTTCCCATGCCACACGTGAAGGGCTTAAACGGCAGGAACGTGTGCTCCCCCAGATCTGGAGGGTGGAAGTCTGTGATCAGGGTGTGTGCAGGGGTGGTTCCTTGTTAAGAAGACGTTTTGCCATGCTTTCCTGACTTCTGGGGGTCGCCAGCGATCCAGGGTGCTCCTTGCCCGCGCTTCTCTGTAGAATCATGTCCCCCCAGCCTGTGTTCACTCTCACGTGGTTTACTCTCCTTGTTTGGTTGTGTCCGGATTTTCATTTTTGACAAGGACACAAATTCTGCTAGACTTGGTGCCAGTTTTGTTGTAGTCTAATCTCATAGTAAGTCATTACCTTGGTAACTGTTGTGTATTCAAATAAGGTCACGTGTTTAGGTTCTAGACTTGAACGTACAGTTTTAGGGACAGAAATCCATCCAGGGCACAGCTGGTGAGAAGTCCTGAGCCTGGACTTGGACTGGAGGAAAGGACAGTTTTGGACAGAGGTCTCGGGAAGCTGAGGCCTGAGGGGGAGGGGGAGGTGCGGGGGGGGGGGCGGGTGTTGAGCCGGGGAATGAGATGGGGACTGCCTCCCCCTGCAGGCTTCATCGAGGATCCGGAGAGGAAGTATCACTTTGAGTGCCGCAGTGAGGAACAGTGTCAGGAGTGGATGGGGGCTCTGCGTCGAGCCAGGTGGGGTGTGGGCCCGGTGGGGGCGGGGGGGGGGTGCGGTCTGGGCCGGGGGCAGAGCAGGACTCTGTGAGCACACGTCGCTTTCTCCCCCAGCTACGAGTTCATGCGGAGAAGCCTTATATTCTACAGAAATGAGATCCAGAAAATGACCGGCAAGGTGCACAGAGGGCTGGGGGGGGGGGGGGGGGCGGATGGAGTGGGGCCTCTGGGGCCTGAGCTGACACCACCTGTTCACCCGCACAGGACCCCCTGGAGCAGTTTGGCATCTCCGAGGAGGCCAGGTTCCAGCTGGGTGGCTTGAAGGCCTGAGTGTGGGGTGGGGCTTTTCAGCTTTTCTACTGGGGCTGGAAGAGCCCTCCCCGTCCTCACCAGGCCCTGGGGTTCCTGGCCGAGCCTGGATTTGCTGCAGCAGACTTCAGAAACCCAAGACTGGTGGAGGTGGGCGGGGGCAGGTTGGAGAGACAACCCAGTGACCCCACCCCCACCCCCACCTGGTGCCTCAGGCCCACCCCCTGACCCCCCCCCCTCCCCCAGACTGGTCTGGCACCTGCTGGTGCCACATGCTGCTACCGGGGGATGAGTGTCCCCTCCCAGAAGCTGTGTCCAGCCCTTGGGTGTATCCATCTGGGGCCTGAAGCGCCCAAGGCTGGTGCAGCCCTGCTTCCCTGTGCAGGCTGAATGTACGAAGCTAGATGATGCTGTGAAGGGCGTGGGGGCCGGGCCTCCTGGAGCCACTGTGAATTCTACTCCTGCCGACGGGCAGGCCCTGGCTGGGCACCTCCGGGCGGGGAGCTGCAAGCATTGACTCAGGCCAGCGTGCTTGTTCTGTTCAAATAAAGGTGCCTCTTTTCCACGTGGGACGGTGCTGCAGTGGACACGTGGAGGGCTGGCGGGCCGGGTGGTTGAGCCGGCTCCAGAAGGAAGCAGGGCCTAAATGGAACAGCAGTGCTCTCCAGGCCAGAGGTTTAAGTTCCCCGGGAGGAAGGGCTGGCCTGCCTGGATCAGAGAGACCTAGAACCAGACCACGGAGAGACGGGGAGGCTGGGTGAGGAACCCTAAGGTGATCCTGACTGGACCCCACTTCCAGGTCCCAGGCCTCCCTTGAGTCCAGGCAGGACCTCAGGAAGCATTTTGCCAACGTAAAAGTCCTAAATTATTTGGGTTTTACTTCAAAAGGGAAGCGTGCTGGGTTGCACTGACCTATTCAGGTGTAGGCAAGGGCCGGGCGGGGCGGGGCGGGGCGGGCCCTCCCTGAGATGGGTGCTCACAGTCATGGTCTCACGGCTGCCTTGGGGGGCTTCTTCTGTGAGCCCCAGTCCTCCCACTTGGGGAGTGGGGAGTGTGGCCCCTGGCCCTCATGCCTCTCCCTCACCCTGTCGTAAGCAGAAAGAAATGGTTCCAGCAGACCAGGTTCAAATGGAAAGTATTTTATTACAGCGCCTAGAGGTGGAGATGCAGAGTGCGTTGGGGTTCTCTTAGGACACGAGGAGGGTCGAGGCAGCACCCACCCCCAACTGAAACACAGTCTACCAGAAACACAAAGCGAAGCCCCATCTGAGTTACAAATTAAGGTGGACACACGAAAAACGAGCCAGTGTGGCTGGACCATGGGGAGGAGGACAGGGGCCAGAAAGGAACCGTGTCCTGCTGTGGAGAGAGCGGTGTGGACCAAGAGGGGCGCGTGAGGCTCGCACGCGTCCGTCTGTGGCTGTGAGAAACGGCGACTGCCCGGGGGGCCGCTTTCCTTGTTGGGTTTTCCTGAGCAGAGCCACCCTGCGGCCCACCGGACTTCCCTGAAGGTGCCCGCAGTCAGCGGCGGCACCGGGGCCTTGCGCACCACCGCTGCGCTGCCTTCCCTCCCACAGCCGGCCTTGCTGTTGGCGGCGGGGGGGACTGGTCCCGCGGTCAGGAGGGCCGAGGGGCTCAGGAAGGAGACTCCCTAGCCTAACCCGCCAGGGACAGCGGGGCCGCTGAGATTGCACACCGACGCTCGTGTGTGTGCGCCGTTTCTATCGGGAGGGTGCGTATGGCACGTCGCTGGGGACCCCCCCGAAGCGATGCAGTGTTTGTGTACAGGGTTGCCCTGTTCTAGACCAGGGACTTGTGCCGTGACCTCTCCGCTGCGCACCCTGTAGTTTTTAGGGAGCCCTGGGCTCCTGACACGGGGTGGGAGGGCACCCTCTCAGAGAGGCCGAGCAGACACCGCCTTGTCCAGGAGGCCAGGGCTTGGGGTTCACAGGGGCGAGGCACAGCACCTTCACACGCCGGGGAGCACCGGCCCAGAGGGAGGGAGCCATGACCACCAGTTACAGGAGGATGAGCCAATTTCAAGAACCCATCACGAGCACCATCTTCTGCCTCAACTATTGGTCTGGACTAGCGACATCACCCCCAGAGCAAGCAGGAAAGCAGGGCTCTTGCAGGGAGGGTCTGGCTGGTGGAAACCAGGGGTCCGGCCAACTTCCAAAGCTGAGCCAGTGGCCAGACCTGCCCTGCGTAGACCGGTCCGCCATCTTGAGGTGGCGGGAGGCAGAAAACCATCCTCCAGCCCCGCCCCTAGGGGTGAGGAGGAAGTGGGGCCTGGCCTCGGCCCACCACACCGACCCTCCCAGGTAGGCAGAGGACTCCTGGCATCCACACTTGGAGGGAGGCAGCCTTGCTGGCCAGACCAGACGAGGCAGGAGCTCAAGGCCTTTACTTGAGCAACAGGTTAGACCCTACGCACAGCCCACCTTCAGAAAGAGGCAAGCTGCCTGTGTTCCTTGGTGGGTGCAAGCACCTGAGGACAGGGCTCTGACCCCTCCCCCGTCTTGGGGTTCGGGTCCCCTCCCAGGACCTTGGCTGACGTTGGTCCTTTCAGGGGATGGAAGGCTTCGGGGGGGGGGGGGGGGGCACCCTTCTGAAGACTGTGGAGAGACACAGCACTGGTCAGCTGGGGGACCCGGGACCAGTCACAGACTGCTATGCTGGACCTTGCTGGTGACCTCTGGAAACACCTAAAACGACTCTCCTGACTTTTCCCTGGTCGCCTGTCCCCCCAGTGCATTCATTCCCAAGCACCATCAAGGCTGCTCCGGGGTAGGGGCCGGCTGAGACCGGGAGCAGCAATGCCAACTGGCCAGAGAGACACGGGCGGGACGCGGGGCCTGTCCGCTCTGCCCCAGGAGCCGCGGTGACGCAGAGTCCGGGGCTGAGGGCCGGCCCTGGGCCCCTGCCACTGTGTGCACTTGAATAAATAGAAAGGTTTCCCCCCTCACTTTTCTCTTTTCTTTTTTAGTTTACTGTGCGTTATACAATCTAAAAATAAATGAAGTCAAGTCTATGAAATTTATAAATTTTCATCACATCTCTATAAAATACTGTCACTCATCAGCGTGACTCTCTTCTGTACACACACACCAGGCACCCGTGACTAACCTGCCCCACGTCACCGGCCAACGTGCCGTGAGCTTACTACGCGCTTTGGTGGACGGCGGCGTGAGCCCCAGACGAGCAGAGACGCACAAAAGTAAACGCACTTGCCGCGCCAGCTGGCCACGCCAGCGGGGAGTCGGGTACCAGACCTTCCTCGCGAGCACCACTCAGAACGGGCTCCGTGCAGGAGCGGGGAGGGCCTGGCCCTCCCACGCCCACGGGCCGTTCCTATGCCAAAGGCGCTGATCCCAGGACCGGGGGTGGGGGGGGGTGGGGGGTGGGGTGGGTGGGGGGGGGGCAACAGTCTGGTGGGAGCCGTTCACAGTGATGGGGAGGGGGCTTCTTCTGAGGAATGTCACAACAGAGCGAGCCACCCCCCGCCTGGAGACAGCCGTGCCTTTGGTATAGGAAGAGCGGCGGGGACAAACAGGGCAGGCGCCTCACGGCCTGGGTTTGGCGTTGGTCAACCTCCAGTCAGCACCAAGAGGACGAGGCGGCAGCGAGGCCCGCGTCGAGATAGCACCGGGACCGGCGGTCAGCGTGTCCGCGGGCGGGCCAGTCCTTCGGGTGGACGTCTTTATATAGATCCTCTCATATATAGTATTTACATTTCTCAATAGGTCGCCTTTACGACTCCGGTGGAGTAAAATAAGTCAGAATGTTTATACTTTTTAAAAAACGATAAATACTTTATCTAAAACTATCAACAGTACGAGCTGGAGCCAGGCCCCAGCATCTCCCGCAGGTGTGCGCAGCGCTGATTCACAGTAGAGCCTCGTCCCCTGTCCTCGGTCTGTCCCGCCGTCCCGTGGCCGCTGCCGCACCGCCGGCCCAGCCCGTGCGTGCATAGGTCTCACGGTTGAGGTAGAATCCTAGTTACCTGCGGAGACCAGCGCGGGAGGAAAGGCAGCATTAGCGTTCCGCTCGGGGGACCCGCACATTCCCCCAGGCCAGGGAGCCACACCTCCTACAGACAAATGGCGGCGCACGGTCAGACAGACAGGCTGTGGTCGCTGCAGGCCCCACCTCTGCTGGCAGGGACCGCCCCCTCCCCAGCCCCGCCCCCCGCCCCCCGGTCCACCCCCCCCCCCCCCCCCCCCCCCCCCCCCCGGCCCTCCTCCTCCCCAGGAGCCTTGGAGCCGGGCCGCCGCCACCTGCCAGGCACTGCTCACAGTCCCGCCCCGGGGGGGGGGGGGGGGGGGACCGCGTGCGACAGCAGCAGTGGTCCACTGTGGGCCAGGACCGGAGCCTGCTGCCCAGACGCTTCCACGCGTACACCTCTGACCTCTTCGAAGCCAGTCTCGGCCGCACAAAACGCCTGCTCTGACAGCGTGAGGCCACCACACGCGAAGGCTGCTCTACCTTCTGGACTTTTCCAACAGGACTGAGGCACAACCTCAGTCCGGGCTGTCTACCGACCTGCACTCTGACCGGGAGGGCATCAGACTCCAGCGGCCCCCGCCCCTCCCGTCTGTTTCCACTTAAACACGCGGCAGACGGTTGAGGACGGCCCGGCCCCCAGCACCCTGTCAGCGCCCGGCTTCCTTTTCTCAAGTCCTCGCCTGGAAGGCCCCTCACCCCCAGGGACGCCAAGCAGCACCAGAAGTGGCCACGCCAGCTGCACCAGGGCCTGGCTTCCTAACGCGGGCACACGGCCGGCAGAGGAGCGGACGCAAGCCCTCCCCGAACAGGCCTCCCAGAGACCTTCCTCACCCGTTTCCAAGCACGGGCCCTTCCTACACTGCCCTCCGCTGAACCTCCACTGACCGCCCCAAGGCAGGGGCCGCGTTCCTCCGAGCAGGAGGGGCTGTGTGCTGCGGCCACCAGCACAAAGCGCTGCCCACGACCTAGGCAGCCCCTTCCTCTCTGGCCGGTGCCACGCAGCCCCATACCCACTGGCTCCCAGGGCCTGCAGGCAGGGGGCTCCAGCTCAGGAGCCCGAGGCTCGAACGCCAAGTTTGGATGGCCGTCTACACACTGCCTTTTCCTTAAGACCTACAAAGCGCACCGGGGAGACAGGCTGCGGGAGGCCCAAGAGCAGACAGACGGCGAGGCTGAGCTCGGAACTGCCCCTGTGGCCGGGGGCCCATGGGGCTTGCCCTAAAGGTCTGGGCCGGGCAGCGAGAGCCGGCCACTCCCTCGAGCTCCGTGGCGGCTGCTCAGCCGTCCTGGAGGCTGGTACACACGGCCAGCCCCGGTTTCCCTGGCTTTCCCTTGCACCTCTCAGAACCGACCGTCTCCACCCGAGGCGGAACAGCCTGGGTCCCCTGGGCCCCTCCTCGGAGCCCTGCGGGCCCGTCCACTCTCTGTGGAAGGAAGGACAGACAGTTCAGGGTCTCATACGGGCCCCCTGGTTGGGCTCTAGCCTTACCTTACAGAATACGAACCGCTAGCTAAGCAAGGTCTTTATCTTGGCTTAACCCCCGCAAGGCGCGCGGCATACGGAGGCGGCATGCCAAGGGAAACCCACACGGCGGACGGCCCCGTGGAGCTGGCCTGTGGGATCACGGGCGCGGCCTGGGCCAGGGCCAGCCCGGGCAGGGGCTGGTGGTGCACCGTGAAGGAGGGGCGGGGGGCCTTGTGCGGGAGGGAGGCGAGCTTGATGGACAGAGAGGCGTTAGCAGGCTGCAGAGAGGCGGCAGAGGAGGCGGGTAAGAAAGCCTGGTTAGCCGGGAGGGACGCGAGGTTCTGCAGAAGCGCGGGCTCAGAGTTAGCCGGGAGCAGTGCGGGGGCGGGAGGCAAGGCGGCGTTAGGGGGAGGGGGCGCGGGGAGGGCAGGCTGCCCCGGTGGGGGCGGGGGCGGGGCGCCGGCCACCGCCTGCAGCGGGGTTAAGCTCAGCGTGGCGCTGCGACACGCAGCCCCGCTGCCGAAACTGGCTCCAAACGGATGAGCGGAGGCGGAAGGCACCGCGTGGTTAAAGACACCTGCAAACAGGAGAGAAAAACTCAGCTTCAACAGGGGGGCACTCTCCAGTCGGGCGAAGAGAGCGAGACATCGGGAAGCAGACAGCGGCCGCAGCTCCGCGTGCGACGCGGGGGGAGGGGGGTGGGGGGGGAGGGGGGCAAAGCAGCAAGCAGCGGGGGGGGGGGGGGGGGGGTGGGGGGGGGTGGGGGAGGGGCGCGGGCGGCCGGTGTGACTCACCTGCGGGCGCACCTGCCCGGGGCTCCCAGCCACAGGACGGGGTCCTGCCCGCCTGCGCCCACCACAGAGCTGGCTGGGACCCCGCGGTGGGCCCGGCCCGGCCCAGCCACGCGGCTCCTCTCCACCCCTACACGGTGCCACCACGCGGCAGGCGCCACGGCCGCCGGCTCTCGCCCAGCGCCGGCCCCCCGCGGCCGCCCGGACCCATGGGCCGTGTCAGGTTCGACAGGTGGCCTCCACGGGGATGAGACAAAGCCCTAGTCGTGGCGCCAGCTCTCCCGAAGGTACAAGGGACACCGTCACGGCCCGAGGACCTGACACAGGCCGACTCACGCGTGGGCGCTCTGCCCACGCCACAGGCGCGTCTGCAGCTCACGAAAAGGAACGAGGTGACGGGTGCAAAGTGGACCCGAGGGGACACACGGGCACAGCCTCTCGCCCCTTAGGGGGCCCTGCAAGGGAACCTGGAAAGCAGTTGTCATTAACCCGGCGGTCCAGGAGGGTGTCGGCGATGGCGTGCGGCCCACAGGACCCGAGAGTCACACGAGAGAGACGCGCGTCCGCCTACCTCCAACTGCGCCGCCTGCCACCCCGGAGGGAAAGCTGCCCATGGCGTGCGAGTTGGTCAGTCTGGTTGCGGCAGACGAGACGTGCACCAGGCCGGCGGCCGGCACGGAGCCAAACAGGGACTGCAGCACAGACGAGCCCAGGTTGGCCTGCAGCGACATGGGGCCCAGGGCGAACTGCGGGCCGGGGGCAAATGTGCCCAGGAAGGGGCGGTGCGCCTGGGCGGAGGGGGCCGCGCTGACCACTGAGGACGCCGCCGTGGCGAGGCCCGGGCCACTGAGGAGGCCCCCGGGGGGCACGTTGGCGGCTGCAATGAAGAGGTTGTGGCCGTTCTTCAGGTCGGGCTCACGGTCCCGGCCCTTGCCCGGCTTGCCGTGCGCCAGCGAGGCCTTGTCCGGGGGCCCACACGCCGGGGGGCCCGGCTCGCCTGCCTCCCTGCCCTTGGGGCCGCCCGCGCCGTCCAGCTGCCTCTTGTTCACAAAGGGCCCAGGCTCTGCAGCGCTGTCCTTGCCCCGGGGGGCGGGAAAGCTCAGGGGGGCGCCCAGGCCTGCCGCCTCGGGGACCTTGTGGGAGAGAGAAGCACCATCACTGAAGCTGTGTAAACTGAGGTCGGCGGCCAGGCCCCCGCTGAAGGCGAAGCCGTTGGGAGGGTTGCTGCTTGGGCTCAGCCCGCCTGCCCCCGACAGGGCACCGGGAAAGCTTTTCCTGGGGTGGGCGGCCAGCTTGGCGTCGGCCGAGCCGGGCTCCTCCAGGGGGGGCCGGAAAGCGAACAGGGAGTTCTGGCTCAGGGCGGAGCCGGCCTGCAGCGGGCTGTCGGCGCACTTGGCCAGGCCGAGGTCGGAGATGGGCGAAAAGGTAGACTTCCACTTGCTGCTGTTGGTGGGCTCACCGGCAGGGGTCGGCTTCCTCCCAGCCAGGCCACCACCTGCCGAGGAGACGTGCAGCCCGTGAGGCGCAGGCACCTCCGAGGGCCGAGCGGGGCAGGAGACGAGGTGCTGGGCCTCTGAGGGGCCGGGGGCTCAGAGACACCCCTCCCACCCAAGGGAAGCGTGCTGTGGTCCATAACTAGGCCTGTTGGGGGGGCCGGGTGGTGCCGAGCAGGCCGAGGGTGGGGCGGGAGGGGAGCCGGGCACCAGAGCCTGTGCGAGAGGGGACGAGGCAGGCGTGTAAGCAGAGAGAGTCAGACTCCGGCCTGGGCCAAACAGGAGGGGACGGGACTGCCGCCCGGCAGCACCGGGACCAACAGCCGTGGGGACGGCTTTCTAGGTCCCGCTGTCCACGCAGGCGGCACTCAACATTGCCCAGAGACCATTCTAGAAGCCCAGCGTCCAGGCCACGCCCTGGGGCTGAGTCACCTTCAGCCCGGGGGAGATACAGGACAGAACGGGGAGGAAAGTCACTCACCGTTTTCCAAGGTTTTCGGGGGAGATCTGCTTTCTAAGGAGATTGTCGCAATTTTTCTCTCAATTCTATCGAGAAAAACATAGGCGGCAGATGTTTGAAATCCATTTGCACGGCAGAGGGCTGTGTGTGCACGCTGCTGCCTGGGGAGGCGGGGAGGCAGGCGGCACGCAGCCCGCCTGCCCTCAGACCCCTTTACAGGCAACTGTGGCTCCCAGGCCTCTCGTGTGCCGTGCAGGACGCCGCCAGTGGCAGGCGATAGGGCCGAGGCTCGGGCACAGGGGCACCAAATCCGTATGTTCTACGTGTCAGTATCTCCAGAGCACGTGCCAAGAATGCTATGACCTCCAGAAACACAGGAAAAGTTCCAAAAGGATCTGGAAACTACTAGGTTGGACATTCCCAACACAAAACAAAAGCACTCAAGTGCAAAATTTCTAGAAACATAACTTAGGTACCCGGAAGAGGAACAGAATGAATCACCCTAGACAAGAAACCGAAAGCACAGGCAAGATAAGCAGGCAAAGAGGAATGGGGCTGGACCAAAGTCTAACTCTGCCCTTCGAAGGACACCAGCAAGAAACTGAAAAGAAAGCCCAGAGAAAGGAAGAAAACGTTCAAGGATCAGATCTCTGATAAAGGATGGCGTCTAGAACACGTAAAGAACTCTGACAGTCGAACAAAAACCCACCCAACGACGCCACACACAAGGAGCACCTGGACGCACGTTTCTCCAAAGACGCACAAATGGCCAAGCAGCGCACGAGAGAACGCTCACCGTCACTGGTGATTGAAAGAGAAGGAACCCACAACTACGAAACGCTGTGCCCGTAAGAATGGCTGCTACGTTAAAAAAAAAAAAACAGTTGGGGCACCTGGGTGGCTCAGCTGGTCAAGCATCTGACTTCCGCTTAATCATGATCTCACGGTCCGTGAGTTCGAGTCCCGCGTCCGGCTCTGTGCTGACAGCTCGGAGCCTGGAGCCTGCTTTGGGTTCTGTGTCTCCGTCTCTCTCTGTCCCTCCGCCCACTTGTGCTCTCCCTCACTCTCCCTCTCTCTCTAAATTAATATTAAAAAAATCGTAAATAGGTAGGTAGATGACAAAACCGGAAAATAACAAGTGACGCGGAGAAACTGGCACCCTCACCCGCGGCCGGGGGACGTGAGACGAGGCAGCCACTGCGGAAAAGTCTGGAGGTTCCGCAAAAAGCTAAACAGAGTCACCGTGTGACCCAGCAATTCTACTTCTGGGTAAACGGGAAACACTATTTTTTTTGGAAAACACTTTCAAACAAAAACACGTGTGTGAAACTTCACAGCAGCATAGTCCTCATTAACTGAAAAGTGGCAACACCCACCCCAGAGTCCCTCCGTGGATGAAGGACAAACACGGTGTGTCCACCCACACACCGGAATGTGACCCAGCCCCAGGGAGGAAGGACGTCCTGCCGCCTGCCACCATGTGGACGGACCCGGAGGCCACTGTGTGCGGTGACAGGAGCCGGACACAGAAGGGCACGTCCCGCGTGACCCCATCACAGGGGGTCCCCGGAGGAGTCCCGTCCACAGAGACAGAGAGTGGATGGCGGGAGCCAGGGCTGGGGCAGGGGGCAGGGAGTGACGGATAAGGGGGCTTGTTTTCGGGGTGACAACAACCTCCTCCAATTGGCACTAGCGACGTTTGCACCACTCTGAACACGCCCCCGACCCCCAGATCGCGCTCCAGAGACGTGCTGCGGGAATCCGCGCCAGTGAGACCGCCACGCACAAAAGAGAAGCCCTTCGTGACCCATCACGCCCTGGGTGAAGCGTTCACCAGCAGCGCAGAGCTCGGCCTCCTCGAGCGCTTTCCTGCCATGGCCGCCTGCGCCCCGGACGAGAAACAACAGAGCGGCCCCCACGCCGGGGCCTCCAAACCCGGGTGGCCGGCCCTGCCCTGGACCTTGAATCTCAGGTGGGTGGGAAGGCGGCCAGGGCCCTCCACAGACAGCAACTCGCCGAGCGGAGGCCAACACCCTGGAGACACTGTCCGCCCGAGGACGGCCGCTCTGGGGGACCGCGGACAGCAGCCGAGGGGTCGTGCCCCCCGTGCCCCCCAACTAATGGCAGCCGGACGCCGCCTGTCCTTCACCCGGGCCCTGCCCTGGGAGGGGCCCTGCCCTGGGAGGGGCCCCGCCGGATCACGAGGGCCTCTCCTCCCTCCCGCGAAAGCTGCCCTGCCTGGCCCCCCTCACCTGGTGCTGCCCGGCTCATCCTCGGAGCCCTGCTCCTCGTCCGAGGTCAGTGGAGAGTAGTGGGCCCCGTTGGTCTGGCTCAGGGGCTTCTCCTTCTTGAGGACGGGCGGCTGGTCGCTGTCCTGGTAGGGGACAGGGGAGCTCTTCAGGCTCTCGGGGGACGAAATGGCCGTGATTTCCAGAGGCTGGTTAATGTTGCTAACCTGAGGGACCAGCACAGACACAGCACGACCCCGTCAACAGGCTCCCAGAGCACCGACACCCAGGGCTGTGCTTGGGACCCTCCCACCCTGACCCGCTCCGGATCTCAGACCGGACCCTCCGGGGGAGTGCCAGGGCGAGGGGGCCGAGGCCTGGCTGTGCTCCGGGAGCCCTGCGGCCCCGGCCGGGCTGGGCACAGAACACGCCCTCCCACCCCTGCCCCCGCCCGTTCCCAGCCTTACCATGGAGTTGAGGTTCAGGGGGGACCCTGAAGACTGCGTGAAGAGGCCGGCCACGGACGGCAGGGCCCGGCGCTTGGGCGACACGCCTGAGCTCAGGCCGGGGGTCCCTGCCGCCGCCCGCTTCCTTCTGCCCCGCTTGCGGCTGTCCTGCCCGTGGCCCTGGCTGCCGTCCCCACGGCCGCCCGTGGGCAGAGGGCTGGGCTTGCTGGGAGGCGACTGCTTGGTGCCGCCCCCGCCGGCCGAGACGGTGAAGACGATCCTCCGCTTGGCTTCGCCCTCGGGGTCCGAGAAGCCGGCCTCGGGAGGAAGGTCCCCTTTGTTGGCGTCAGGGAGCGGACCCTGGGCGGCACCGCCCAGGCGGGGGCTGGCGCAGAGCGGGTGGGCGGGCGAGGCTGCGCCAGAGCCGCGGGGCTGCGGCAGCAGGGGCGGGTGCTGCGGGGTGGAGCCACAGGACCCCACGCTGGCAAACAGACCGCCTGCGCTGGGGACCTCGTCAAAGGTGCCGGGATCTGCTCCGGAAGCGAGGGGGGCTGGGCTGACGGCCACCGAGCCCGCGTAGAAGCCTGCCGGAAAAGACAGCTTCTCAGGGGAGCCCGGCGCAGAGTGGCCAAGGGGACCCGCGCGGGTGCAGCTGGTGAGGGAGCTCGGCACCCACGAACCTGCCCTACACGTGGTTCCCTCGAGCACCCGGACACAGGCGCCCGCGCGCCAAGCTCGGCGGTGCGAGAGATGCCCGCCCAGCCCCGGGCGCCCCTGGGCTCCCGGCACTTCTGGACTGGGGGCCCGCAGCTCCGGACGCGCGCCGGCACCCCCAGGGAGCCTCACCAAGCGTGGGGGAAGCCCTGAGCACGCGAACGTCTTTTGTGCAGACCGAGGCCCGGCCCCGGTGCTAGGGGGGCTGCCGTGCCAGGAACTGGAGGCAGGGTCTCCCTTCCTACAGGCCACATGTCGGCACGGGGGCCGGCTAACTCAAGACCAGCCCGTGGGTCCAGCGGTCTGGGCGCCTGCTGCGTAAACGCCATCGTCGGCACACACATCCCGGGCCACGCGCTCCGCAGCCACAGAGCCGCACAGGGGGGCCGAGACCCAGCGGACCGCGGAGTGCCACCTGGCTGCCTGCTACAGAAAGCCCGTGGGGCCTCTGCCAGCGCGTGCGGCCTCAACCACTGGCGTTCCCTGAAGGAGAACCCACCGGGCTAGAAACGCCCACAGCAGCTTGACGAGGACATCACCTACCGGCTGAGGCCCACCTCCCGGGCTGAAATACAGCCAGAGCGAGCGCGTTCACGTCGGGAAGCCGAGGCCCAGGGGTCGCGAGCCCTGCCGAAGCCCACACGAGAAGCCCCCAACCGCCTAGAGCTGGTCGTGTTGTGTGACGACAGCCCCAATGCCACGCCTCAGACCCCACGGCCGGGAGGAGGTGGGCCAGCTGGGCCACGGGGGAAGGGCCAGGGGCAGGGACTCAGGAGCAGGAGGAGCCCACCGACCTGCAGGGGCTGGGGCGAGACTTTTGCTTCCGGCGCTGTGTGCATTAGCGCCCATCTGCTTTTCAAGTGTGGACAAGGACTCTCGGGTCTGCGGCACGGGGCTGGGGGTGCTTCTCTGTGGAGAAAAAGGATGCGCTGTCAGCTGAGCCTGGGCTGGCAGGTGAAGGTCAAGAAGAGTGTCCCAGATGTAAGCCACGGGAGGTGCAAAGGGCCGGAGGCAGGGAGAACGGCAGGTAGGTGAGAGCTGGCCCATAGGAGGAAAGGGACCTGCTTGGGTCTGAGCACCGTGGGCGGTCACCAGAAGGTTCTGACAAGGCGACTTGGGTTCGAAAGGCTAGCTGTGGCTAACGGCGAACGTCAGGCTAGCGACGCAGGGATCAAGGAGAGACGGGACGGGCTGCAGCTATGACGTAATCAGTGATTCCACTCCTCTACGGAACGGGGCGAAGACGCCACCCACACCAAACCTGTGCGTGCACGTTCACGGCAGCGTGATCCACAATGGCCAAAGGTGGAAACAAACGTCCACCCTCGGACAAACAGAGAAGCCAGCGTGGCCCTCCACACACGCACATGTCCCTCGGCCGCCAGCAGGAGCGAGGCGCCCACCCCCGCCGCCCCGCAGACGGACCCCAAACACGCGACGCTCAGGGAGGGAACCCGACACGAGAGGCCACACGGGGTGGGAGTCCACCTGTGTGAATGAACCTGTGAACGGGTACGGCTGCATAACTGAACGTATTAAAACCACTAAAGTATGCTCTACGTGGGTGGGCCGTCCGTGACTCGCGTCTCAATTAACACAAAGTAAGGCCCGCATCACACGAGACTTTGCCATTTCTGCCACTCGCGGGGGCACACACGTGAGGCGGGAGGGCCAAAGGTGAGCCAGCAGGAGGGGAGACGGGCTGCACGCCTGTACCGAATCCAGACTTCTAGTCCCTCTCCACCCGCGCGTGCCCCCTTTTACAAAAACAGACCTGAAACAAACACGGGAAAACGTCACCATGAGGAGCCCCGGAATCTGGGCGTTCCAATGTCCCGGAGCAGGGAGGTCTGCTCCGAACGTACCAGCACGCAAGCTCACAAAAGGGAACTACCAGGCCTTGCGGGAAAAAATAAAACGAGACCCCCTCTGCCTACACACCACACCCCTGCAGCGCGAGGGCCCGGGCCTGCGAGAGCAGGTGGCCGGCGCCTTCCCCGCCCGGCGTCCACTCACCACTTTCTCGGCACGGCTGGGCAGCACCACGCTGGCCAGAGGGATGCTGACGGGCAGCTTGCTGGGCTGCACGGTGCTGAGCGGGATGCTGACGGGCAGGCTGGTGATGGCCTCCCCGCTGCTGGCGTAGGCACGCTCCTTCAAACCCTGCAGACACACGGCCACACCCTCCTTGCTCCCGCTGACCGCTAACGCAGGGCCGCGAGCACCACCGGAAGGACACGGGGACCTCCTGCCACAGGAGAAGGCCCCTTGTCCCAGTAAACCCCCCCCCCCCACGGCTCCTCCCGAAATTCAGGGTCCCGCCTCCCCCCAACCTCAGGTCCCCACGCCGTGACCCACACGCTGCCCCTCACACCTGCCGCCTTCCGCTCACGAACGAAACCACCGCCCTGCCCTCCTCCTCGAGCCTGCGGGCAACAGCCTCCCACAGGGGCTCAGCACCGTTTCCAGGCTCACCCCCGGCCCCCCCGAAGCCTGGCGTGGCCCAGGATGCCTGGCTCAGGATGCCTGCCGAGCGCCCCGCACAGCCCACGCCCCGCCCTCACCTTCTCGCTGCCCCTCTCCCCTGTCATCTGTAAGGCCACGGGGGATGAGGGCCGGGGGTCCTGAGGGCTCAGCTTGATGCCGTTGGCGATGCCCGGGCTCTGGTACGGAAGGCCGTTCTCCTTGGCGTGCTCGGCTCTGGAAGAAGACGCGTCTCTGGTTCGTTCTCCGGGGAGCCGCCAGAGCCGGGGTTTTGCACCCAGAGCTGGCATCCCGGGCCCAGCAAACGCCCCGAATCTCTTCTGAACCTCTGCGGTCTCACCCTAAGAACCCCAAGGTGGCCCCAGGGCACCAGAGCAGGGCTGGCGCGTGCCACGCGCAGACTCACCGCGGGTGTAGCTCCCCAGCTGCCGTCTTGCCACCGGCCGCGTGGTCCTGGCTGAGGTGCCGCCTCAGCACCAGCTTGGCCGGGGACAGCCTGGTGTAGTCCGGCAAGGCCAGGCCAGACACCTTCTCGAGCCTTGGCCGGCTGCCGTGGCTGGGGGTGCAGGGCACCACCTCCTGGTCCAGCGGGGAGGCCAGGTACTGGGGGGTGTTCTGCTTGGACGGGGGCCGGCTCAGCGCACCGCAGAGCTCGTAGCTGGCCGCGTGGCCGTTCATGGAGAGTTCCGGGCTGGCGCTGCTGAAGTGCGGCAGGGAGAACCTAGAGCAGTCCAGGTCGAGGTGCAGCCGGCCGGGGTCCGCCTCCGGCTCCCGGCCCAGGGCGCCTTTCCCGCGCAGGTGCGCCGACAGGGTGTCGTCGGGTGGCACGCAGGACTTGAGCTGCAGAAGCTCTTGCTGCCGCTGGCTCTTCTCCAGCTCCACGATGCTGATCTGCAAGGGGAGGGGGGTCAGGCCTGCCGCCGCCACCGGCCTGGGGACCGGCCGGCCGGGCCGCGCCCAGCAAGGCACCCGAGGGACGGGCCCGGGAAGGCGGGAAGGACGCGGGCCGGCTTTGTGGGTGACGGAGAAGCCAGCGCCGCCGGCCACCCCACACGGGTCGAGAGGCTTCGGGGCGTCCAGAGCAGCTCTGCCGACGCGCACTTGTGGGAAAGGGGACGGGACGGCCCCGTCTGTGAAGGAGGCTACGGGTGCTCCGTCCGCGAGGAGCCCTCCCGCCGCGCTCCCTCTCGGTCACTGGGGACACGAGACGCCCCCTCTGAGGCCTCTCTGTTCTTTTCCCGTAAGGAAAGCACCTCGTTCTTTACTACGCGGAAGGGTCAGCGCCCAGCAGCTCCTCCTGCTGGTGTGTCTGTGGAAACAGGGCCTGGCCCGGCCGACAGGGTCGGCAGGCCTCTTCTCTGTGCCACGTGCTGCTGGCTCAGCAGGAGGGGACGCCTGGGCCACAACCCTTCAGAGAGCACAACTGGTCGTGGGGTCACCCGGTCAGCCAGCAGCCGAGGAACGTGAGGACACGTGGGCCCCTCTGCTCCCCCTTCCTTCTCGCCCTGTGTCCCCGCTGACCTGGACGCACACGTCACCGTCCTCAGCGAGCAGCGCAAGCTCTGCGGCGGGGTGCGTGAGCACTGCCCTCCCCGGGGGCCGCTTCGGCACCCACCCCCAGGTGGGTAGGGGCGCCGAGGGAATCCCAGGTTTCTAATGGAACCCGAGCCGCCCCGGGAGCAAGTGGGGCCCCTCGGACGCCAAGCCCGGCGCCCCCCCCCCCCCCCGCGGGCCAAGATGGGGCATCAGGGCCGCCGTCACTGCAGCAACACAACCCATATCCTGTCCTCGGGAGCAGGGTGGTTTTGGGGGGCTGGCGGGGGGCACTTCCCGCGTTCGTGATGCGTCAAAGCCCAGAGGGGCCCCCACCTGCAGCTCCAGGCAGTGCCTCTGCTTCTCGGAGATCTGGCTCCTCAGGGCCTGCTTCTCCTTCAGCAGGTTCTCCAGCGACAGCGTGGACCAGTCCAGTTTCAACTCCTCACACCGAGCCTTGAGCTGCGGGGACGGGGAGGCCGTAGTCGTGAGCCCGCGGGGAGGGCGGGGTGGGCGCAGGTCCGCCCGGCACAGGGCAGACACCGGACAGGTGTCCCTGAGGGCCTGCAGGCCCAGAGAAGGAACCCGCTAAGGGAAGGTGAGGCTGAGAAGGCAGCCCAAGGGGGAGACCGGGGTCCCCTGTAGGAACACCCAAGGGGGACAAGATGAGGGTCCTCGGGACCCAACGGGGAGGCCCCGTGAGAAGTGGCGCTCTGCCCGTCCAGCAACGTGCCCTGGGCCCCGTGGGAGCGAGGTCCCGAGAGACCTGTGCCCTAGCCCTAGGGGCGCATTCGGGAGCCCAGCATGGGTGGCAGAAACGCGAAAGCCTGGGCCACCTACAAAGCCACATCGGTGAAAGCGTCAGGGCCTTTGGCAGAGCCCTGGGCCCCGCTGGCTCCCACGTCCTTTGAGAGCCCAGGAAGGGACCTCAGTGCTCCCAGAATGAGCCGGACTGGAGTCGGGTGAAGGGGGGCCTGGGAAACCCATCCTCGGGAAGGACGTCGGGCCCCACGAGCACCCTGTCATCCTGCCTGTCCAGGGTGCACACAGAATGACCGTTTCTAGGCCAACCCCCCCCCCCGCCCCATGTGCCCCCTCCGCCGCCCCTCTCCCCACCCCGTTGCCCCAGAAGGCCGCCCCCCGCCCACCAGCTGCAGGCTCTGGCTCCTCAGCTCCCTGTTGTCCTCCTGCAGCTGCTCCGTCTGCTCCCTCAGCTGCTGGTTATGGGCCGAGATCTCCTTCTGCGCCTGAATCAGGTCGTTGTAGGTCAGCGCCTTCACCCCCAGCTGTGGACACACGATAGCACGGGTGGGCTTTCATGCGGGGGTGCGCCATGGCGGGCAAGGGGTGGGGCCGGTAAGGAGGGGGCCGGGGGGCGGCCGCCCGGGAAAGGGGCGCGAGCCCTCCCACGTTCCGGAACCCGCCGTCAGAACAGGTGAAAGGTCAAAACCCCAGGAAGGAGAAGATCCTTCCAGATCTCCGCTCCCTGGGCCGTGCCCTGGCCCGCACGCTGCCCACCCAGGGTGGTGATGCGGTCTCGGCACCCCTACCTCATCCAGTTTCTGCTGGAAGAGCCTCTTGATCTCCTCTTTCTGGGCCTGGCAGTGGCCGAACAGCTGCTGTGCGGCCCCCAGCAGCCGGGCGTTCTTCTCCTGCAGGGGCGCAGCACGGTGACGGGAGGCCCCGTGCCCCCACGCCCCTTCCCACGGCGGGACATGCCCCGGCCCAGAAGGCCGACGCCCCTTGGCCCATCGCAGTGGTTGAGAGCATCGCTGCTCGGTGAGGAGCAACGTCCCGCAGCCTCTCCAGACCCTGCAGGGGCAGGTGACTGGGCCTGCGGAGACCGTCACTGCTCCTACGGCGTGGGAACCCCCGCCGGGTTATGCCTCCGGGCCCAGGACAGCCCGGCAGCGTTCGGGACCAGGGGGCAGAACCGCTCCGTGAGGGGGCCCAGGGCAGGGCTCACCTTCTCCTGGTCCAGCAGCTGCTGAAGGCTGGCCTTGTACTGGGCGGTCTTGGTGTAGGCCAAGAACTGCATGTACTGAATCTTGAAGGATTCTAGGGGGAAGCGAGACGACTTCGCTGCAGACGTGACCCCGTGGGGCCCTTCAGACGCCGGTGTGGGAGGGCGTGGCCGCCGTCCCCACAGGCTGCTGGAGGTCACCTCCTGCCATCAGGCCAGGGCCCTCGGTGCCCCCTGGAGCCCCTCGTGGCTGCTGCCACCGCTCCCCGGTGTCATCCTCCCCGCAAGGCCGTGTTACTGAATCTGCCGGTTTTTTGGTAAACACGGGCTACCAATGTTGAACCGAGGCAACCGGCGACGCCCGAAGCACGGAAGGGGTTTCCTTCGCCTGATGTTTAGACGAGCAACAGGTCTACCCGGCCTAACATCGTGAGCGCATGCGTACACGGGGCCTCCCCCCACCCACTGCCGTAGATACGGCCCGGACTGTTCTCTGGCGAGCACCGCGCGGCACCCTGGGCCCCGCCCCCTCGATACCAGAAGCACCGCAGTCCAGACAGCCACAGACGCCCCCCCCAGAAATGGCCCCACATGCCCTGGGGTGGAGCCCCGACCTCAGGCGACCAGGGGGCCGGGCCGACCCAAGGCCCAGGTGCCACCTGGCGGCACTGAGCCTGAGGCCCGGGGCGCCCAGCGTGGGGGCCTGCGGGCCAGGCCGCGGCTCACCTAGCAGCTTCTGCAGTGCGGGCGGGGTGGCTGCCAGCAGCGGCCGGTCGGGGGCGTGCCGCTGCACGCAGGGAGGTAGCTGATAGAAGGGGCTATGAGGTGACCTGTACGCATCTGCGGGGAGAAGCAGATTCACGCGTCAGCGGCAGACTGACGCTCCCGGGGCCCGGCCAGTCCGTTCCACGGAACTGCCAGGTCTTTGTAAAGACACGACCGAACGCGGTCGGCCAAGGACGCTCGCTGGCAGACATGACATCCCGGCAGTTCCGGAAGCAGAGACGCGTCCCCTCGCGACCGAAGAAATCCCAGCTCTTCACCAGAGCCTGGGTCGGCAGGATGCTGGCAAGGCCCGGAGCGGGACCCGCTCCGGGGCGGGGCGCCCGGGCGTAGACAGGCCCGGGGGATGCCCCAGTGCGTCTGCGGCACCGAGCCACTCGGCGCACGAGCCGTCACCGCGGCCTGAGCCCCGAGGTGGAGAGGTGAGGGGGGCTGTGGGCCCGCTCGCGGCCGACTCACCCTGTGGCGAGGGCGCCGCCGTCTGCGACGAGGCCGGGGCGTGCAGGAGGTCCAGTGCAGTTTGGCTCTTCCGGGGCTTGCGCTCGGGGTTGGCAGCGCTCATCTTCTTGGGGCGCCCGCGCTTCCTGCCGGCCATTTTCCGCCCCTTCTTGTTCAGCTTCTTCTTCCGGGCTTTGGAGGGGGACGGCTTTTTGATGGCGGTCGTCCCAGCCTTCTCTTCCTCGGCACCGGAATCCTAGCGGACAGCGGGCGGCGGGACGTCAAGGGGACGCGATGCCCTTGTTGGGGACGCGCGTTCCCGGTAAGTCACGGGAGCCGCCCTCCACGGAGCACGGGGCGGGGGGGGGGGGGGCCCGGGTGCAGGGCGTGCGGTGAGTGCTCACCACGGGGGTGTCCGCGGCCACGGCAGCCTTGCTCTCGGGCACCTTGGTGGGAGTGGTCGTGTTGCTCTTGTTCTCTCGCTGCTGCCGGCGCCGAGCCGCCTCTTGCTCCTCCTGGAAAGCAAGTGGTGGGCGTTTGCGGATGTGTGGGCTCGGCCGGGCCCTCCTGCACGGCTCGTGGTGCGCCACCAGCACAGGCGGGGAAACCGAGGCACAGCGGAGCCCGAGGGTGCAGCCCCCCCTCCCCCCGCCACCCTCTAGGCAGACCGTCGGGACCGTGGGGCAGAGGAGCCGCCCGACCGTCCTTTCCCTCCCGTGGGCGGCGAGCTTTGCCACACTGCCACACCGAGAGAGGCCTGAGCCCGAGGGCAGACGCTGCCGTCGGCCTGGGCTCCCGGCAACACCCGGGCGGGCCGGCAGCTGCAGGGCTGTGGGCACAGGTGCCCGGCTACGGTGGGAAGGACACGGGGCCCCAGGTGGCAGGAGCTGGCCGTCTGACAGGCCTCTCTTGCACACGGACTTGTCTGAGTCTCCAGAAAGAAAGAAAAGCTCTCGGACAGACGTACGGAACAAACGGACAGCGGCCACGAGGCCGCAGCGGGGAGGGCGTGAGCACTGGGAGGAATGCAGGAACCAGGCGGCCGGCGCAGTCAGGACCCAGGCTGGCGCCCCGCTGCGGGGGCGGCCGCTCTGCCCTCGGATGGCGACTCACGCCGGGACAGCACGAGGGCCGCTCGCCGCCCTTCGGCACAAATGCCCGCGTCACCAAAGCCCACTTCAGAGACCCGCTCAACCCGCTGCCGAAACGCGCATGAGAACCGTGGCCCAGCTTCGGCCGTTAAGGACAAGGCGGGTGTGCGCGGGCAGGGCCGTGACCCAGACCCCGTCACACAGACCAGCACCTGCGCGTGTGTGGCCACTTGCAACCCGCACACCCCAACAGGCAGCACACACACGCTGTTCAGGCGAGGGAAGAACACAGACTTACCCTGAGTTTTGGGTTTTTCAGACTAGAAAAATAGTTTTCAAGCTAAAAACACAAAAAGGAAAGGAAAACTCTTATTAGAAGTCAGCCCCGACCCTTTCAGGACGAAAGCAACGTCCCGGAGGCACAGCCAGCGGGCGGTCTCGGGAGGGTGGCACAGAGTCCCCCAGGCGGACGTGTGTGGGGCCCGACCCTGTCACGAGCCCCCCGGGACAAGGCCCGCCCCGCACAAGGGCCCCCCCACCCCGCGCGTGTGGGGCACTCACTATGGTGCGGTCGATGGTGTGCAGGTAGTAGGACACGGGCTTCCCCGTCCAGGACACAGAGCCCTTCAGGGGCGAGAGCTCCACGACGCGCATGATGGTGCCGATGTCTGCGCACACAGGGCTGCGGTGAGGGCCCCTCCTGCGCCCGAGGGGTGAGCGGGGTGTGTGTGCGGGTGGGGGGAGGCTCTGCGCGGTTCTGCGGGGACTCCCTCCCTCCTCACAAGAGACAGGTGGGAGGCCAGGTGAGGTGCTCGCATCAGTCCCACTCCCCCGAGGGGCTCGTCCAAGGAGAATGGCGACAAGCCCCCGTGGGGTTGGAGACCACTTAGAGGGCGACTGAAAAGCAACGTGGCTACAGGAGGCCCCCAGCGGCACACAAGAGGTCATGAGCCCTGGGGCCCATGTGGCTTGGCCCAGGGGCCTGAGGTGCAGCCCATGCTATGCAGGACAGCCACCTCTGTGACAGACCCCTCCCTGAGTTCTCCTGACCTGTCCCGCCTTCGACACCCACCTGGGGCCACTCTGCCCCCAGGGGACACAGGGCAGGTCTGGGGACGTCTGTGGTCATCACAACCAGGGCAGTCCTGGCATGGGGTGGGGGCGGGGGCCGGGCAGGGGAGGAATGCCCCCCAGGGGGCGGTCTGCCCTGACGTGAGCAGTGCCGGGGGACAGACCCTATGCTGACACAGCCAGATGCTGGAAATCACAGATCTTAATACTTCAGCAATCAAGAACTTCTTACCGCTCAAGTTTCTGCTGTTTATTCTGAAGTTCAGAGGCGCAAAGGGCTTCGAGGACACAATTCTGCCGCCTGAAACACAAACCTAGTTACTGCCGTTCGTGGGGAAGCACCTGCACGCACACAAATGAGAGGGAGACAGACGTCAGGGGAGTAAGGGGAAGCCACAGGAGGAGCGGGGACAGCGACCGCGTGCACCGCAGCAGGACGGAGTCCCGTCCGCCTCCTACGAGGAAGAGCAGGACCAGGTGCCGCCTCCCAGCTTAACTCTGTCCCGCCAGCTGCTCTCCTGTGACAACGGTCCAAGGCCCCACGGTGCTGACCTCGGACCCAAAGGTCCCAGCTGGGGGCTCACCCATCTGTGAGGACAGACCGGGCAGGAGTGAGGACGGTGACTTGGCACGCTCCCCTCCCCCCCCCCCCGCCACGGTCTGCGTGCTTGTGGGGTGCGTCCCGCAATCGACAGCCAAGGCAAAGCCCTAGAGCCCCAAAAGCAGCACCGGGCCGCGTCGGCGGGGCAGCCACACGGGCCGCATCATCCCCAGTGTGCGGAGTTCTAAGGAGAGAGGACTCACAGAGGAATCCGCGGGCTCAGGAGGGAGTCCGCGGCGCGTGCGTGACAAACACCGCGAACAAACACACGCGCTCCCAGAAGCCACGCTTCTCCGTATGAGGGAAAAAAGAGCCAGTCGGAGAAGTCGAGGAAAACAATAAGGTCACGTTCAAATTGGAAAAGTCCCGGGGCACCTGGGTGGTCGGTGGGCTGAGCTCCGACTCTTGATTTTTGGCTAAGGTTATGATCTCACGGTTCGTGGGACTGAGCCCCTCGTCAAGCTCCGCGCTGACAGCACAGAGCCTGCTGGGGATTCTCTCTCTGCCCCTCCCCTGCTTGTGCACCCTCCCTCCTCTCTATCAACGAATCAATCAATCGGAAAACTCCCTTTGAGTGCAGTTCGACACACGCACACAGACACGGACGCACACGGGCACAAACACGCCAGCCCGCCATGACCCCCGGCGCCGGGAGCACCCACTGCCCCACCCGGTCCTGAGAACCGGCCCCCTGGGAGCAGGGGGTGATGGGCCCAGCGCCGGGCCAGGGGCGAAGTCAGGGGGCGGACGTGTCGTGCCAGGGCATGAGCCAGAGCTCACAGAGCGCGCGGGGTCGCATCAGAGGTCTCGCAGCCAGGGACTGAACAGAGCCCCGTGGGACGCTGGGAACCCAGGGCGCCTCTGAGAGTGTGGTGCCAAGCGGGATAAACGCCGGGTCCACGGGCGCTCCCGCTAGGAGCCCGGCACCCCGCGCTGCCTACTCGGCAACAGCCGGTGCCGCGAGGGCCCGGGAGGAGGTCACGGCCGGCAGCTGGGACCGCAGGGCTAGGCAGGCAGCCCTCCCACGGGAAAGCACGATGCAGAGACCCGGAGAGCAACGCCACGCGGGACGGCGAGCCCGAGTGCCCGGCAGGCATCCCCGACGAGCAGGGAGGAGATGTGTTGGAGCCAAAGCCCGCGAGGCCCCTGGCCAGGGCAGGGCGGCGGGAAGGCAAGCTCTCGGGCGGGCAGCAGGCGGAGGGGCTCCCCGGTCCGTCCCGGGGCAGGTGCATGGCTCGGTCCCTACCCTGGGACAGCCACCGCTCACTCTTCCAAAATGACCAAGAGACACACGTGTGCACGACCCGTGGCCGTCGGTGCTGAAGACAGCCGGCAACCGCCTGTGTCTACGCAGAGCGACCCTCTCACGAGCTCAAAACCTTCTATCACGAGACACAGGGGACCCAATCCCGTTCCTCTCTAACAACAGGGGTGAAGAGGGCACCCGGGGCCTTCTTACAGCTAGGGACAGGACCCAGGTGGGAGAGGCAGGGAAGGTGCCACTCCCTGGCTGGGAGCACTGAGGTCACATGCAGGCCGTCTAGGAGTCTAGAAAGTTCTTGTAGCTTTAGGAACTGCAGTGACCAGCTAAGAATGAGGGCACTTCCTGGGGCTTCCCGTCCAGGCCCCGGGGGGCCAACAGCGTGAGGACGGCATACACAACCTCACGGTACAGCCACAGCTCACGGCCCACTTCCCCTACCAGGGCACACCCCACCGGGCGCCCGCAGGCCAGTCGTGCTCATGCCCAGAGGACCCAGAGAAGGACGAGCGCCTGAGGTCAGAGCTCTAACGAGGACAGCAGCAGCCCCTGGCCCCCACCCGGAGCCCGGCCGCCGTGCACCCTGGGCGCTTGTGGGGAGGGGAGTCCCGAGCTAGGGTCTGAGCACTTGGCTGCAGACCGGACCCACGAGCGGTGGGCTCCTCTCTCCTGAAACACCGTGCACGACGGCCAAGGACGCGGGGCTCAGCGCGTCACAGGGCTCGGCCCAACTGACTGGACTTTCTCCACGGGGAGAAACAGGTACGACCTCGACTCTTGGGTCAGTGAGGACGGATGAGAAACAGGCAGGAGGCTGCACACCGAGGAGAGCAAACGGCCAGGCGGCATGGCCCCCGTCCACGGAGACAGACAGGAGGACCCGCCGTGGCCCACGGGGTGCCCAGGGCAACCTACAGCACACAAGCGTGCTGGCGTTCCTACCTCCCTCCGGGAGCTCGCCGGGTTCTCTCTCCCACGCTCCGAGTCCGAGCACAAAATGCTGTGTGGCCCACCGGCACTTACAAAGGCCGAGTTGGTATCCAAACAAACTAGCTGACTCCCACCTATTGAGAAGATTCTACACGGGATGTTCTCGTCCGTCTGACATTCCAAGCACACCAGGAAACCCCTGGCACGGCGAAGGGAGAGGAGACACCTAACCTGGGCCACCTGGGGCCTGAGCGGGCCCTGACCCCACTCCCGGGGCCAGAAGCCAAGAGCCGGAGGGAGCCTCCTTCCCTCGTCCCGCAGCCACAGAGGGTGTGCGGGGGGGGCGCGCGGCCCCATGGCACAGGCACCTTGGGCCGCCACTCAGGACGGCCGTTCCCAGGTGCTCCCCCAGAGGAAGCGGCTGGCTGTGCCAGGCCGTGAAGCGGCCATGAGGCTGCCAAGAGGCTGCACCTCGGCACGCGGCCTTGACTCTCAGCTTGCCAAGATTTAGAAAACACACACTCTTCCCCAGGCGGCTCAGGCCGGACACAGTGGAGGGCCTCACACGTCACCAAAGCACCAACACAGCTGCAAACCGAGAAGCCTTCACGGGCACGAGGGAAACACGACCCTAGGCGCACGTCTGGCTTGAGAACACGAGTGTGGGCTCCCAGGCTCCTCCGCTGCTCCCCCCCACAGCCGTGCCGAGCAGCTGTGGCCGCGAGTCAGAGCCTCACACACAGCGAAGGGGCCGTCCCTCCTCCCCACCCCGGGAACGGAAGGCGGAGGCGGCCGGGCGGCGATGGGCCCGGACACAGGGAAAACCCAGGAAGAGCAAAGGGGCCGGTCTGGACGGCCCCGGTGCCCTCACCACCCCCAGGTTAGGGCCAGCAGATAAAATAGGGACGCCAGTCAAATCTGAGTTTCAGGCACGGACCGAGCGATCCTGCAGCAGAAGCGGGGACATCCTTGTACAGAGAAGTCATTCGGTGTCTACGCGAAACGGGAATGTAACCGCACGGCCTGGGGCCCGCTCGTCAGTCTGGCCGCCCACCCGGGTCCCATCAGCGGAAGCCCGCTCCCGAGGCTGATGGACACGGGCAAGGGCTCCCAGGCCCACGACCGGTGCCAGATCCACAGACAGACCGGGCGCGGGGCGACGCAGGGCAGGGTTACGGGGAGCGCGTTACCTTCCTTCATGTTCGCAAACCGCTCCTTCAGCTGGTGATCCACCTCAGGACCAAAGGCAAAGTTATTCACAAATATAACACTGCAAAATAATATTCCAGTTGAGTACAACGAAGGCTCCATCCGCGCACGCGCACAGCACTCCGGGGCATACCATGCCACGGCCTCCTCCGCCAGCGCCCCAGCCTGGGGGGGAAAGGGGGTGCGACCGGGGCCCGCGGGCCAGGACGCTGAGCCCGGCTTGCTGCTGGCTCGACAACCAGGCGGCCCGCTTCCCTGGAGGAAAGGGGGACACCTGCTCGCCGGGAGGAGGCCCCTGGGGCCGAAACAGGACCGCAGAGATGTCCCCCGGGGACAGAGACGTGAGGACACCGAGGCAGCAGGAGAGGACCCGTGGGACCGGAAGCGAAGTCGTCCCCAGGGAGGGTGTGGCTCGTCCCTTCTCCGTTCTCCCTCGTGCCTGGCCCGGACACGCCGCCCCACGCCCGCCCAGGCCCGGCTCTCGCCCACAAGAGGAACTCTGACGGCCGCGCTCTGCGAGCAGCACACCGCTGGCTCATCTGAGCCCACGAGTAACCCGGCTCTGTGCGCGGTCGTGTGGCTCCTGTCTCCCCACCTAAGGGCCTCCAGGTAAAAACTACGCCACAGCGAGAACTGGGCACAGCCGTCAGAACTGTGGACAGGGAGTTTACCTCCTCACCAGAACGTGACGGAAGACAGAGAGAGGGCCGATGGCCGTCCCCTCGCTGCTCCATTTAAGTCTTGATAGTTTAAAATTAAAAAGCCTGGAAACCTGGGGCGCCTGTGTGGCTCAGTCGGTTTAGCGTCTGACTTTGGCTCAGGTCATGATCTCACAGTTCACGAGCCCCGCGTCGGGCTCTGTGCTGACAGCTCTGTCCCCCTCTCTCTGCCCCTCCCCTGCTTACACTCTCCCGAAAAATAAATATTAAAAAAAAAAAAAAAAATCCTGGAAACCGTCACTGCACTCAGTAACAGAATGGTCCTGGGGAGCCTGAGCAGGGCGAGAACAGACAGCGCACCCAACAGGCATTAGAGACGCAGAAGCGCCCAGTGTGCTCCCCCCACAGCGCCGCATGGAAGGAGGGCGGGTGGGACTTTAGGCCGGGGCACAGGCGTCCCTGGGGGCTGAGAGACCGAGCCCCGACGAGAGAGCTGGATGCGATAAGCCCTGACCGAAGAAGGGTGCTCTGAAGGCAGCCACCCTCTCATGTCTCGGAAGCCACCAGAAGCTCACTGAGGCCAGGCAAAGCAGGGGCGGACGCCCTAACGATAAGGGGGCTGCTGGGGAGGGGGCCCAGAAGCAGAGCGCCTGGGGCACGTCAGGTGATGCTCTCCGGGCCCAAGGCCCGTCCTGCTCTCCCACAGGACCAGGGGCGGCGAGGCCCAGGGGGGCGGTGTGCTCGCCATGAGCTCTCACATCGCCAGCGCAACCGGAGACCGGACCCCTGGGCCTGGATGCTGCTAGCCAGCTCTCGGTGAGGATGGGGCTTCCTCTCCACTGGAGAGCCCTCACATCCCTACCGATGGGGACGCTCATGGGGTCAGCACAAGGGGCTCAGGAAAAGAGGGAAGACCGGGCTGGCAGGGAGACCAGGGCGGACCCAGCACAGATGGGGGACCTGTCACAGGAGCGCCACAAAGGGACACACTCTGCAAAGAGCCGCCCCCCCATCCCCCCCCCCCCCCCCCCCAGCCTTCTACCTGCCCCCAGGCTCAGACGCTGGGGAACACAGGGCGGCAGGCGGTAAGCCTGCAGGAAAGGCAGAGAGAGGCCACGCTGCCAGGTCCCCCAGACAGTGGCTGCTGCGGGCAAGGCTGACTTGTGTCCGGGGAGACCCACACGCTGGAGGCCAGAGAAGGGGCCGCAGACCCGTGTCGGGCCCAGGGCAGGCCCGTGGGCAACGCCGCAGCGTCCCAGCCGGCCGCCCTCAGGGGTCAGGGGTGCGGACAGCCAGCCCCAGCCCCACGGCTGGCCGGGGGGCGGGGGATGGGCAGTGGGAGCCGGGGCCCGGCCACCTCCCCACCCCCACCCGCCCCCCTCTGCTGTAGGCGAGGGGCCGGGAGAGAAAGACAGCTCGTGCCCCGTGGCCACGGACCCACCCTCCCCCGGGGCACCTGCCCGGGCCGGACCCTACCTTGTGTTGGCAATCCGCTCTCTCCACTCCTCCGAGAGGAAGTCGCCTCTTTCCAGCTGGAAGGAAGAGAAGAGGAGGGAGGCTGGGGGGGCCTCCCTGGGCGTCGCGCCCCGCCCGCCCTGCCCTCGGAGAGAGGATGAGATGAGCGCGGTCGCTAAAGTGGGGAGGACGTGAGACGGGGGAGGGGACGGCGGCTCCTGGGGCGACGCGACCACCCACGGTCGGTCACCGCACAGCGGCCCGGAGCAGGGACGGGGCACACACGGGACAACAAGACGGTGGGCCGGAGGCTCCAGCTACACCAGAGGACACGCCGCGGGACCGTGAGGCACGGCCGCTTCTGTTCCCACCCGCTGGCTAGGCACTCAGGAAGCGCCCCGGGGCACAGGTCTCCGCCAGGTGACAGCGGCCAGGTGACAGCGTCCGCACGGCTTGCTCTCTGCAACACACAAACACCCCCCGGGGCGTCCATCTGACCCCAGGCTTGCGCCGGCTTGTCCGCCTGCAAGGGCCCCGAGGCACCTTCCCTCCAGCTCTCCCTGCGCGGCAGACAGACATGGCGACTCCGGGCCCAAGTCCGCCCGGGAGCACCCGGTTCGTGACAACCCACGCGGCCACAGCCGTGGCGTTCCACAAGCCAAGAAGCCTAACTGTATCACTCTTTGAAAAGACAGTCATCACGGCTCCTCGGTGCCCGCCGGACAATGGAAAACACACATCTATCTACACAAGATCCCGTGCACGCGTGACCTCGGCAGCGTGAGTGATTCAGAAGAGCCAAACCGTGGAAACCACCCAAAATGTCCACCAGCGTGTCCCCCACACACAGGAAGGTCCCCCGGACGCCAGCAGGAGCCAGGCGCCCGCCCCCGCCGCCCCGGGGACGGACCCCGAACACGCGACGCTCAGGGAGGGAACCAGACACGAGAGGCCCCGCGGGGTCTGAATCCGCCTGGGTGAAATGTCCGGAACAGGCCCATCCACGGACAGGACGGGGCTCCTGGAAGCCGAGGGTCGGGGGTGACTGCCCTCACCTGCACCCCCACACATGCGGTGAGGTGACCCGGAACCCCCACCCTTCTCGTGAAGACAGCGGCCCAACGGGGCACCGGCCCTGCAGGCTCTCACAAAGGGACGGAAGAGAGACCCGAGCAGAGAAGGTCCTGCGTGCTGCTGCCCCAGGGCATGAGGCCGTGAGCCAGGGCCCGAGCCAGGCCCGTCTTCCGGTGCACACGCGAGGAGACCGCCTAGGGCAGCATGCGGAGGATGTGCTGTGACAGCGCATGGCGTGGGGGACGGGGAGAAGGGGCGGCCACCCTCACGCGCTCTGGCACCTTGGGGGGGCTGCCCACACCCCAGTCGTCCTGTCTCTGAACCCCCTCCCACCTGTGGAACTTTCAGGATCTGCACTCCCAAGAAGAGCCCTGAGGGCCTCAGGAGTGGCTCAAGTCCAAAGTGCTTACTGTCCTGTGCAAGACAGAGCCCACACGGGCCTGACACCTCCCGCCCCCGAGGCCGGCTCGCGAGGCCGGCCCTCAGGGGCGTCTGGACCCGGACTCCGGGGCTCCCACCACCCTCGCCGGCGGGGGGGGCTCGTGTCCCAGAGCTGTCTGTGCAGACACGAGGTTGGCGCCGAGGACCTGCTCCCCTCCTGGGGTCTGGGGTCTCCGCCCGAGCCCGGCAGACGGGCCTGCTGACCGACCCCCGGTGAGAACCTGGGCGCTGGGTCTCTACGCCCCCTGGAGACCACACCTCACGTGTCGGTTTGGGGGAATTAAGCACATCCTGAGGAACACGGTGGGAGAGGATTCTGGAAGCTTGGCCTGGTGTCCCCACCCCTGCCCCACACGCCTTTGCCCGGAGGTCATCTTGCTTCCTATCCTTTCTCTGTATAAACCACAGCCTTGGGGCTTCGGGACCACCGTCTACTGAGCCCTGGGGGTCCTCCCGTAACACCCCCACCCTCGAGGGCCCTCCTGGCACATCCCTGCCCGTAGGGTGGGGTTCTGGGAACGGACAGGGGTGCCGCAGGTGTCTCTTGCCGTGGCCAGGTCCCTGACCTCGGAGGCTAGCTCACCGTCCACAGCAGCACTGTGGAGCTTCGGCCTCACGTTCCAAGCAAGGAAACAGCCGGTGTCCAGGCTCTGCCCACCCAGCCCCTGCAGGCCTTCTCCGGGCACAGGCAGGCTGCGATCATCCAAGGGCAGTGACGGGCACAGTGACCAGCTGAGCCGGCCATGCCGCTGGGCCCAGCGCTCCGGAGTTAACAGAGCTCAGAAGGATGTGCGTGGCCTTCCCGTGAGCCCCTGCCCAGGGGACCCCGAGACCTCCTTCTACAGAGAAACGGGGAGACGCGTGAGAGGGCCCCGGCACGCACAGGTGCAGAGGGTTTCAGTCCCCATGACCACCTTTCCCCGCCCTTCCCAGAAACCACTGATCCGCCTGTGGCCCCCGCAGCCCCACCCCACCCAGGCTGCTGGTTCCCCCTGGAGGAACACGTCTCCGGTGAGGGGACAAGAGCTTGCTTCCAAGAACGGAGAGACCCAGCTTGCCCCCACCCAAGGTCAGGTGGCCCTGCATTCTCCATCACTCTATGTTCGCTAACCTGCAGCCCACCTGCCCAGGGGCAGCCCAACCCACAGACGGACACAGCGTAGCTCGGCAGGACGGCCAGATCCTTTCCCTCAGCAGCACCGGGTCGCCAGCAGCTCGACCCAGACCAAGACCGGAGGGGAGGTGAGCCCAGCGCGGGGCTCCGGCTGACCCGGCCAAGGAGGAAGCTGCAGGCACCACGGCGCCCAGCCACCCCAAGGGCCACACGGCATTGCCCGCCGGCAGCACTGGGCCGTCCTGACGCGGACAGGCCCGGAGGGGCGGCCGGCGCCCAGAGGGAGGCCCCCACACACTTCCTAGAGAGGCACACCTTCCCACGAGGGCACAGGCCGGTCCATAAAGACTCTGGCACCTTCCCCACGTGGCACTTCCACGAGGCCACAGGCACCCCAGGTACCGGACTCTCAACGCACGACACCTGCTGTGCGCCAGGCCCACCGCCAGGTGCCCACAGCAGGCGGGTCTCACCGTGAACTGTGTGATGGGGGCCCCGGGGGCTGGACAGAGCACCTCCCAGGCGGCAGGGACGGAGGGGGTGCCCTGAGGTCAGACAGACGCGCAGACAGCAGCCAAGCAGAAGGGTGGGGGGGGAGCGGCTCTGACAGGAGGGGTGCGTGGGGGGTCAGGGGGGCCCGGCGGCTGGCAGCTGCTGGGCTGCAGGACGGGGGTGGGTGGGGGTGGGGGTGCCGAGGCTGGCAGGGTGAGCCCTGGCTGGGCGGCGCCTCTGTGGTGGCGGGAGGGGGACCGAGGCGGCCGCCCAGGGAGCCTTGGCCCGGAGAAGCACACTGGGCTATTTTTAGACTCCCGTTGGCTTTGTTTCCTCTTCAGTCCGTAAGTAACGGGAGCGGGGCTCCGTCCGCCAACCAGGACGCCCGGTCAAAGCCACAGAAAGCTGGCAGGCCGGCCTCGCCAGACCCAGGACACAAGTTCCCGCCAGATCTGGGCGCTCACGGTCGGCACAAATCCACCACACCCTGCTGGAGCCGGGCCGCGTGGAGCCGGCAACAGAACGCCAGGGGCACGGCCAGCTGCTCGTCCACACACCACTCCGAGGCCGTGCCCCAGTGTCCTTCCAGCCAAATTCCACTCCCAGCGCCTTCGCTGGGGCCCCGACAGGGCCGACGAGTGCGGGAGGAACGAGAGCCCCTCCTGCGTGCCAACCACTGCGCCACAAGGCTCTGACGCACCACCGACTCTGGATGGGGACGGGGGGAAGGGAAGAGGGGAGGTGGGGGGAGCAGAGGCCCGCCCGGGGCGCGCAGCGCCCCCAGCCTCACCCCTGTCTCTTACTCCAGCCGTGAGGAACACGCCAGAGGCTCAAACCAGGCTCTGGACAAAGTGCCGGAGGCCGTGCGCGGATCAACACCAGCCGTTTCTGGGAAATCTCGGAACCTTTACGCTGTGGGCTGTGGGCTGCAGCTGCCTGACCCCGTCACCAGAAACAGGAAGCGTTTGACAACTTGAAAACCCAGGGCACCTGGTAGGTCAGTCAATGAGCGTCCGACTCTCGGTTTTGGCTCAGGTCACGATCCCAGGGTCGTGGGACGGAGCCCCGTGTCAGGCTGAGCGCGGAGCCTCCTTAAGATGCTCTCTCCCTCTGTCCCTCTCCCCTGTTCGCGTTCTGAGCTAAAATTTTAAGAAACGAAAATGAAATGAAACAATTTAGGAAGTCACAGCTTCAGGAAAACGATAAGCCATTTGGGAACACAGCCAGCGTTAACAGCAGATACGGGGACCGTGCGGGAAGAAGTTCCCTGGAAACAAACCCACTGGACCCCCTGCGCACTCAGCCCGGATAGCAAACACCAGGGGACCTCAGACACAGGGGCACAGGAGGAAGGCTGGACTGCTCGCCTTTCACGGAGGGGAGAAAACTCCGGAAGAAATCCCACCAGGAGACAGGACGGGCAAGTCCTGGCCCAAAGGGAGCAGAAGGGCACCTCCCCACCGCGAGGCCGGCCGCACCCTGACACCAGAACCAAAGATGTTCCGCAGGAAGGAAAACGGGTCGGTGTCTCTCAAGGACACGGGAGCGCCCCGGAAATCCGACACAGCGTGTGGAAACGACCGCGCGCCACGACCGAGTGGGATCCACCCTGGCGGGAGGGCTGGCTCCGCTCGCCACATCAACGGGCCAAAGAAAGAGCACAGGCTCACGCCAGACGCACAGAGGGCCTCCATGATGAAGCCTCTCGACAAAATAAGGCGGACGAGAACCGCGTCAGCTTGATAAAGGGCACCCACGGGACACCTGCAAACGCACGTCGTCTCCACGGTGAGGAACCCGAAGCTTTCCCGATGCCCTCAGGACCAGGGCAAGGGGGCCGCTCTCTCTTCGTGACAGCGTCCTGCACACGTCTGCCGCCATGCTGGCGTGCACAGCAAGACAGACGTACGGGACGCAGATCGAGAAGGAAGGCGTAAAACCGCCTGTGTTCACAGATGACAGGATCAAAAGAATCCAGAGAACAAACCAACAAACAAACCTGGAACTAACCAGCCGTTACGGCAACAGTCACGGAGTAAGGGTATTGCTGCCCCCGAACAAACCACACACAAAGGTCAGCTGCCTTCCTATCAACGCGCAACGAACAAATGGAACTGGAGGCTAAAAAGACCTTCACGTGAGCACCCAGACAGACAGACTCAGGCATAACCTTAACGGAACGTGTAGGACGCCTACACGAGGCTCAGTACAAGACCCTGGTGAACGACCTCAACGAAGAAGTCAACAGACGGACGGAGAGTCCCCGTGTGAGGGCAGGAAATACCAGCAAGATGTTGCTTCCTCCCGACCCAACGGGCAGATGCACACGCTCCCCCCCCGCCCCGAGCCAGCGTGCTCTGTGATGGGCGACCCCAGACGGACTCTCGGGTTTATCTGGACAAGGCAAAGACAAGCATCACGTCAGAGGACGGCCGGGCGCTGCGGGAGCGCAGACGCACTCCAGAGCCACGGGAACGCGGCCGGCACGGGCTGGTGAGGGAGACGGACAGCGGGACAGGACAGACGGCCAGAAACACTCAACTGGCGTGCGACACGCCTCACGGGCAGAGCACCGGGGCGAGGGCAGACTGCAAGGACGGGGCCTGCGTGCCCGGAAAGGATCCGGGAGCCGACCTCACACCTCACAGCTCTACACGTCAAGCACAGAACACGGAACTCCCCAGAACGCCCGGAAAATACCGAGGGGCAGGGGTGGGTGACCTTGGTTTGGGGAGTGCCTTTCCCACGCTGCAGCAGAGGCACGAGCGTGAAAGCAGCAGCTGTCAGGCGGTGCTAAGGGAGAGGGAGCCTCCCCGCCTCCAGCCCCCCCCACGCCCCAGCCTGTCATCTCGTGACCAATCCTCATTCCCTAACACAAGCAGCTCAAAGCCCACGCCCCACGACGGCCCGCTTGGGGCCGGTGACTACGGAGAGGGAAAGAAGTGAACACGGAACGGAGGGGCAACGGGGCCCCCGCCGCAGAGCCAAGTGGACCTCAGCGATCGGGGCCTCAACCTCTGGGTATGTGCTAGGCGATGACCTGGGATGAGAGAAGAGTCAAAGACGCGGCTTAGACACACTCCGTCTGTGCCGTCCCCGCGGCAGCCCAGTACGGGGAGACTACAGGGCAGCGGTGTGTCCGCGGCAAGACAGAGAGTGAGGGACGGGGTCACGGGCCCAGACACACATTTCGAGGTGTGATGCAGGTGCCCGGGCGGAGGCAGATGGAGGCCAGGGGCCTCGAACCCTGGCCAAGGAGCCTGCTGGGCATCGACAGGCGGGGCCGAGCAACGGAGGCCGAGGGGCGGCAGCCGGGAGAGCCGGGGGCGTGTGCGGCCCCAAAGCCGAGCCTCGCCAGGCGGGACTCACGGGCGGGGTCACGTACTGCCACGAAGGCAAGGAGAAGGTGCCCCAGAGCGGGCCAGCAGGTGAGGGAAGAGGCCGTCCCACCCACACCCCACAGCCCAGCCTCGCACCGCTGCTGGCGCAGACACGTGCGGAACACCAAGGAGGGCTCCCCGAGAGCCCGCGGGGGCCTGGAGACACACGCACGACGAACTCCGTTCAGCGGCCGGGGGAGAGGACAGCCGTCCCCGTTCTCGGACGGCAGGCGCAGGGGCCGCAGCCACCGGGCGGCCCAGAGAGAGGGTGGAAGAGACCGGAGAGGGAGGCGGCACGCCGGTGACGACTCGCGCGCCCCACGCAGGGCCGGGACAGGCAGGGAGGGCGTCCCGTCCCGGGAGGGGAGAAGAACGGCGGGTCAAGGGGGAGGAAGAGGCACGGAAATGGAGCTGGGTCGGTAGCCGCAGGGGCATGGAGCGATGGCACTCACTGTGTATTCTGCATGCTTTTTTCCATACCATTTCATCCACTTCCTGAACTCTCGGTCCATGGTCTGCAAGGGAACGACCACACAGCCGTCAGCGGCTCCCCGCGGCCCCTTCCTACCCCCACGAGGCAAGCAGAGGGCCGCCCGTGGACCGGGCCTCAACACGACCCCTTTGACAAGCAGCCCCAGGACAGCCCGGGGCCTGCAGGGTCCACGGGTCCGGACCACACACTCTAAAGGGGTTTCCGAAGACAGAGGCGCTGCCCCAACCCCACTGGCCCCTCCCCGGGCAGCCACCTCTGGAGGGCACGGGCCGCCCTGTGGGGAGCACACGGAGACCCGCCTTGTTCTGTCCTCTCTCTGTGCCCCGCAGGTCATGGCCAACAGGAGCCAGACCCTGCACCGTACTCCAGGGTCACTCACCTCCGCGTACTTGGCTGGGATGTCAGCTTTCTCCACGCCGTAGTGATGTTTGCAGTTGGTGGCCGCGGCCACCTGGAGCACGACCTGGCCCACTCCTTCAGAGACAAACACAGAGAGAGAGACAGAGAGGGGGAGGGGGAGGGGGAGAGAGAAGGAGGGAGGAAGAGAAAGAGGGAGGGAAAAAGAGGGAGGAGGAGGAGGAGGAAGAGAAAGAGAGGGAAAGAAAGAGAGGAAGAGAGAGAGAGGAAGAGGGAGGGAGGGGGGAGAGAGAGGGAGGAAGGGAGGGAGAGGGAGGGAGGGGGAGAGAGAGGGAGACAGGGGGGAAGGGAGAGGTGCTGTCACAGACGCGGCCCCTGGGTCAGAGGCGCGACCTACCCCTGGTGCTGCCCGTGGGGGTCAACAGGCAGAGGCCACAGGCTCTCCCAGGTCCCTGAGGACATTCTAGGGACACAGACCCTGAGCTGAGCCCCCACCCGCGGACGGGACGGCTGTCTCACTCACACTGCCTCACACACACAGGCCACCGCACGGCCCCCGCGTCAGGACGCTGTTCTCCTGAGACCTAAGTGATCCGCGAGACACGGCTCCACGAGACGCGGGAGCACCCCGAAGGCTCCGGCCACCCGAGCCCACCCCCGTCGGCGCCACAGCGTGGCGGGGGTGGGCTCTGACGCAGGGCTGCAGGGAGCAGGCCCCGCGCACCAGAGACAGGCTCTCCGGACCGTGCGTCCTGACAAATGGGCCGCACGCACGCAGGCCCAGCCGTCCAGGTCTCAAGAGGCCACAGGGGCTTGCCGCGAGGGGCTGCGGGCAGCAGGGGGTGGTGACCGAGCCACCCGCTCTGCCTCCGGGGGCCAGGGAGGCGGCGTGCTGCCCGCACAGGCTGCCCGCACTCACCGCTGCCCAGGTCCACAAACAGGTCGTCCTCGGTCATCTTGATCTCGTCGATCATCTGCGCGACCAGGTCAAAGGAGGTCTCCCCGTACACCTCCGGGGAGAAGGGCTCGTAGTTGTTGAGCTTCTCGGGGTCCGTCACCGAGTGGTTATACACCTGCTGCAGGATGTGCCGCAGGAGCCCGTTGGACGGCCGGGTGTTCAGTTTCATGGGCTGAGTGGTCCCCTTCCACTAGGGCGTCAAAGGGAGCACGTCACAAGTGACGGTCCTCCCGGCACCGCGGACTCCGCCCGAGCCGGCTAAAGGCTCACACGTATGTGCCGTCCTGGGCGCCACACCCCTCAGGAGACGGCAGAGGCCGCTAGCTGTGCGGGCCCCGCAGCCCTGGCCTCAGAGCTCTCTGCCCTTACCCGGGAGCCTGGCTGGGCAGAGAAGTGGGCCGGGAGCCACAAAAAGGCTAGCGCCTTGTGGGCCCTTCTTAGGGCCCCATGGCCGGGACCTCTGCCTCAGGGACAGGAGCTGGGCCCGAAGGGGCAGTGGGTCCTCTGACCCCTCACAGCCCACCCCCTTCCGACGCACAGCAGCTGCCCTACAGCCACCTGCAGCCAGGACTGGGGCACAGAGCATCCCCGAGGACCTTCCCACCTAGAGCCACAGGGCGGCCTGGAGCCAGGCCACCACTGTGCGGGGGACTGGAGACCGCACGGCCCGGCCCAAACCTCAGGCCCCGCCTCCTGCCCAGGACAAAACTGAGGCAGTGGGGTGGGAGTGCCACACAGCTGACCCCAGAAGAACCTCTGAGCCCCAGTCCCTTTGCACAGGAGGCCCGAGGCCTGACCATACTCGACTGACTCAGCATCCCCCTCCCCCATCACTGCTACTAACGGGGATGACTGCCCTGTCCCAGGCCCCGGTGCCACAGGGCCTGTCACCCCACCACAGCCTCCCCACAGCAAGGCTCCTGCCGGAGAGCCCCCACCCAGACCAAGAGCCCACACTGTCTGGACAGCAGAACGTCCTTGGAAACAGGAGTGACGCGCTCTTTGGAACTGCTTCCGCAGCCTGGCCTGGCCCGGCTGTCTCTGTTCTTTGCCAGGCGAGGCCTCCTAAGGCCCCAGCATGGTGGGTCAGGAAAGCGAGGACAGAGCCTCAGGCCTCTCCCCAGTCAGAATGTCCCAGGAGGGCGGGGAGATGCTCACAACACTGCTGGCCGAGGGGCAGGAGAAGCCCCGGGAAGCTCCTCAGCGTGTCCGCCTGTCACAGTCTGCGGAGACGGGGCACCAGCGGGAAGGTACGCGTGCGCGCGAGCCTGGGGATGACCGCTGGGCACACAGGGCCCGAGGACGCACCCCACCACCGACAGCAGCTCCCCAGACCCAAACCACATTCGTGCGCCCCTGCAGACGCCTCTCAAGGAAGCCCACACTCCAGGTGGCCTGCAGGCTCTGGGAGGCGTGTGGTTAAAACCACCCGGGGAGCGTGAGGGCAGCCGGGTCTGGCAGCCCAGCACAGGCCCCAGGCAAGGAGCCGAGCGTGGGGGGGAGGGCAGAGGCCACCTACCAGCTGGTGGATGCTGTCGATGGCGCGGTTGTACTTATCACAGAGCCTCTGCATGCTCTCGAAGCTGGAAGGCAAGGGAAAGGCTCCGGTCACGGAGGAGCTCGGAACGAGCGTGGGGGCCCAGCCGGCCTCTCGGGAGGGACAGCCCAAGGCCAGGCAGAGCCAGCCTGCCCCCCGGTGGGCAGGCGGAGGACTCGGGCCCCCAGGAGAACCGCGCGTGGGCGACGAGGCCGAGCCAACAGTCTGGGGCTGAGACAGTCTTGGGCCACGTGCCGCGTGCTTGGGGCGGCCTGCGGAAGCCGAGGCTCCCGGGTCAAACCCAAGGTCAACGGCGCGCCCAGGAGGTGTTAGGTGAGGAGGTGAGGAGCCCTGCACAGACTTCACGTCGCGCTGTGGGCAGGACCCGGGCCGGCCGTCACTGCCCCCGGGGCCGGACAGCAGTCCCATCTGACCTGCCAGCAGGACCCACTGCCCCGCAGGGCTGTGCACCAGCCCCACACGGTCTTCCTTCCCTGGCCGGAAACAGCCCCTGCCTCAGCCCTAACTTGATGGGTTTGGGGACCACCCGGCGGCAGCAAGGGCCCCCTGATTCTCCTGGGCACCGCCCAACACCGGCCTCTGCAGAAAGTTTCCAGCGCTTTCCAAGACATAGGTAGCACATGTTAGATACCTAAGGACAACCGGGCTGGGAGTCTGTCGGTGAGACTAGACTCTCCCAAACCCCACCATTTTTACTTCAAGTATGACTTTCAGTGAAATCCTCTAACCCAGGAGCCGCCCCCACCCCCCACCCAGGGCTGACTCTGCCTCCAGGGGACACTGCGTGACATCTGCGGATGCTCCGGGGCACTTCCGGCAACGACAGGGTGGGGCCAGGGACGCTGCTCAGCCTGTGACAGGGCCCGGGACGCCCCACGGAGGACAAGACCCGCTTGCTGTCAGCGGTGCGGAGGGGACGTGCTCCAAGTGTCTGCCCCAAACCGGAGGGGGAGTCACCGGCTCTTCCTACAACACCCACAAACGCACACAGAGCAAGGAGGCTTCCCGCCCTGAGCAGGACACCAGGAGCCTGGGAGAGGAGCCTCCACACCCAGGGCACGGGAAGCGATGGCCGCACCGTGTGCACCCCGAGCTTCCTGCCCCAGGCCTCCCTGCGTCTTCACCGACCGCCTGCCCCTCATCCTCGGCCACACCCCAGACCGGCCCCCTAGTGTCCACTTGCAATCTCTCCTAAGCCACCTGGACACGGAAGGGAAAACCACCTTGAAGGAAAACAATCCTTAAAAACACTGGCCGGGCACAGAGCAATCAACCCTTTTCTGACGGTGTGCTTCGCTGGCCAAATGCCTGTCCAAGGGTCAGCGCCCGTCCGCACCCTCGCCCTGGGATCGGGAGGGGTGTACCCCAGTCCTCGGCCGGGCCCCTGCTGCCAGAGGCACAGGCCACCAGAGCCCAGGGCCTGAGCGCTCGGGACGACGGAGGGTGAGCACAGCCCCTTCCTTGCTTCTCAAGTGCTGAGCTGATCAGGGGACGGGGTACGGGGCCAGGGCTGGCTCAGGCTGGAAGAGCGAGGCCAGGTCAACGACAGTGGGGTGCCGGGCCCCGCGAGGGGCTTCGGGGCTCCTCTGGGCCCAGCTATCATGCCCGCAGGTGACCCAGTCCTCCGGACAGACTGCAGGCCGCTTTCAAGCCTGCCCAGAGCTAAACCGGCAGGAGTGGGGAAGAAGAGAAACAAATAACTCCAGGCAGGCATTCCAGAGCCGGCCCCGCCCTTCCCCACCCACAGGACTCTCCCCATCCGGATGTGCCCGCGGGGAAACTGCCAGAAGCTGCCGGAGGGTGAACCCCAGAGACCCTGCCTGGAGCCGGCCCGGCGCCCGAGACCGAGACCGGGGAGGCCCGTGCCAAGGCGCCGCTGGCGGTGGCCGCGGCCACAGAGAAGGCAGCACCCGCCAGCCGGGGCTGGCCCCGCACACGGCAGGGGCAGCGCCCGCAACGCGCCCCTCCCAATCGCGTCCTCCGGTGTCTGATCCACGTTTCCCCCAACAAAACCTCACGGAGGCGCCAGCCAACCCAGACAGGGAGTCTCAGACCAGAGACCACTCGGCAGAGCTCGGCTCACCTTTTGGTGTCGTAGTCGATTAAAACGTAGTTCTCCATAGCGAGCTTGAGGTCCGGGATCTCTTCGCAGACCCACCTGAAACACAAGTGTAGAGACAGCAGTGAAGACTGTTACGATCACCTATTTTCCGCTCTCAACGGTCTTAAACACGGTTTGCTCCCGAATACTGAAGACAAAAACGAGAACAAATCCTCATTACCGACCTCAAAATGCACAAGAGGAAAGGGAGGCATCACTTCAGAACAAATCGCGTAAAGTTTAGGACGAAGTTGTGACACACACGCTTCCGTGGCTTCAGTCGGTGTCGCCTACGGCGGGGCGGGGGGGGGGGGGGGGCGGTAACTGGGCTCGTGGGCTCGCTCGCGACGGAGCCTGGAAGCGTGCATGATCAGGTCAGAGCTTGAAAAGCAGCGGGTGGACTAAAGGCAACTATTTTTCTCTTAAGTTTGTTTATTTATTTTGAGAGAGAATGAGCGGGGTAGGGACAGGAACAGAGAGAGAGAGAGAGAGAGAGAGAGAGAGAGAGAATCCCAAGCAGGCTCCACGCCGACAGAGCAGGGCTCGACCTCATGAACCATGAGATCACGATCTGAGCGGACATCCAGAGTCAGACCGAGCCACCCAGAGGCCCCTAAAGGCAACTATCATCTCGCGAGTTAACTGATCGCAAGACAAGGGGGTTTCTTCAACAAACAGGGGGAGCCTACAGACTAAAAGGGGCACAAAAATACACCAACGAACCCAAGACACGACCCTTGTTGAATCGCGATGCAACGCGGACAGAAAGTCAAGGGAGACGTCACGGCTGTAGACCATATAAAACACGGACGCTATGATTTCAAACTTAGATGAAATGAACAAATTCCTTGAAACACACAAATAACCAAGACCTGACACGTGTAGGAACGAGGGACACCAATGAGGCTGGCCTTACCCCGGTGCTCAAACCAGAGGGACACAAAGCCTCGTAAGGCAAACTCCGCGTAGAAAAAGGAAATCGTCGGGCCAATTTCCCTCATGAACGCAGACACAAACATCCTCTACAAATATTAGCTGACAGGTTAGCAAGCCGTGTCAGTCAGCTGGGCACCTGACTCCTGATTTCAGCTCAGGTCACCATCCCAGGGTCGTGGGCTCCAGCCCCGAATCGGGCTCCACAGTCGGCACAGAGCCTGCTTGGCAGGGATCCATTCTCTCTCTCTCCCTCTCTCTCCCCCCTCTGTCCCTCCCCACAAGACCCCCTCAGGCTCACAGTCCCGGGGCCAGCGGGGCACGCCCGCCTCCAAGCATCAACTACCCCGTGCTCTCTCAGACCCAGGGAGCAACCTCTCCGTGGCGCAGTCCGTTCGGCAGCACACGTGGTTGATGTCAGGAGACCCAAGGGTACAGGAAGGTGTGCGCCCTGCAGCGGCCACCAGACGAGCGGTGCGACACTGAGGACCCCAGAAGGGCAGGGACAGGTGAAAGACACTTCCCTCCAGTACTCAGTCCAGGCTCGGCCAGCACCACAGGGCAGGAAAAAAAACAGCACAAAGACTAGAAACACAACAAAACATCTCTATTCACAAGCACACAATTTAACACACAGACTAACCTAAGGAATTTACATAGAAACTTCTAGAACTCAGGTGGATTGAGCAAGGTCAGAACACATGGGGTCAATGGGCAAAAATGAAGTCTATTTGCATACGTCAGCAACAAAGCATTTTGAAATGAATTTTTTTAATGCCATTTAAAATAGCAGTAAAAGCTAAATACCTAGGGATAATTGTTTTTTAATGTTTACTTATTTATTTTGAGAGAGAAAGAGAGTGAACTCATGAGCAGGGGAGGGGCAGAGAGGGAGAGTGTGTGCTCAGGAGGGGTAGAGAGACAGGGAGAGAGAGAATCCCACGGAGGCTCCAACCTGCCAGCACAGAGCCCGATGTGGGGCTCGAACTCACAACCCTGAGATCATGACCTGAGCTGAAATCAAGAGTCAGCCGCTTAACCGACTGAACCACCCAGACGCCCCCCCCCCCCACCGGAATAACTTTAATGAAAGATTTGTAAGACCTCTACACTGAAAACTGTAAGACACTGCTGAGCAAACGTAAAGACGAAAAAAGGGGAACTCTGCTCACAGAAGATTCCACATTGTTAAAGTGGCCCTTCCCCCAAAACTGAACCGCCAACTCCAGAGTAGTGCCCAGTGCAAGCCCAGCAACTTCTGGAGAAGCAGACGACCTGGTTGTAAAATTGACACACAGGGCGCCTAGGGGGGCTCAGTCAGTTAAGCGTCCAACTCTTGACTTCAGCTCAGGTCATGAGCTCACGGATCACGGGTTCAAGCCCCGCGTCAGGCTCTGCGCTGACAGCATGGAGCCTGCTTGGGATTCTCTCTCCCTCCCTCTCTCTCCCTGCTCCTACCCTGCTTGCGTGCACTCTCTCCCTCTCTCTCTCTCTCTCTCTCAAAATAAATAAATAAACCTAAAAAAAAATTTGATACACTGAAAACTTCCACTAGTCAAGATGCCATTAAAACCACAAGCAGCTACGCTATGTGTAATGAAGTATCTCACGAGGCATTCACAGCCAGAATATGTCAAGAATTCTCACAACTCAGCAAGGACAACGCAAACAACTCAATCTCAAAAAACAGCACTGGGGCGTCTGGGTGGCTCAGTCAGTTAGGCATCCAACTCTGGCTCTGGTCATGATCTCATGGTTTGGGGTTTCAGGCCTGGCATCGGCCTCCCGACAGCTCAGAGCCTGGAGCCTTCTTCAAATTCTGTGTCTCCCTCTCTCTGCCCCTCCCCTGCTCGAGCTCTGTCTGTCTCTCTGTCTCTCTCTCTCTCAAAAATAAACATAAGAAGAGGCACCTGGGTGGCTCAGTCGGTTAAGCGTCCAACTGGCTCAGGTCATGATCTCACGGTCTGTGGGTTCGAGCCCCACGTCGGGCTCCGTGCCGACAGCTCGGAGCCTGGAGCCTGCTTCAGATTCTGTGTCTCCCTCTCTCTCTGCCCTTCCCCTGTTCACACTCTATCTCTCTCTCAAAAAATAAACATTAAAAAAATTTTTTAAAAAACATTAAAAAGAAAAAAAGCAGCACAAACTATTCTCTCATAAAAGAAACCAGGGGCGCCTGGGTGGCTCAGTCGGTTGAGCGTCTGACTTCGGCTCAGGTCATGATCTCGCGGTTCGTGAGTTCAAGCCCCTCACTGGGCTCTGTGCTGATGGCTCAGAGCCTGGAGCCTGCTTTGGATTCTGTGTCCTCTCTGCCCCTTCCCTGTTCATGCTCTGTCTCTCAAAAATGAATAAACATTAAAAAAAATAGGGGCGCCTGGGTGGCTCAGTCGTTTAAGTGTCCGACTTCGGCTCGGGTCATGATCTCGCGGTCCGTGAGTTCGAGCCCCGCGTCGGGCTCTGGGCTGACTGCTCAGAGCCTGGAGCCTGTTTCAGATTCTGTGTCTCCCTCTCTCTGACCCTCCCCCGTTCGTGCTCTGTCTCTCCCTGTCTCAAAAATAAATAAACGTTAAAAAAAAAATTTTTTTTTAAATAATTAAAAAAAAAAGAGAAAGAAACCAGAGCTCCTCAGAGATGCTGCTGATTCGAAGGTTTGGAACATGGGAGATTTCAGGTGACTCCAGAGCATCTGTGGTTCTAGAAAACAAGGATGTGCTCAGGAAGGCAGGGGGCATGCCAAAGGGACATGGGACGAACCGGAGAGCCCTCGGTGGCCAGCACAGGAACAATGTGAAACGAGGTTGTAACAGCAGGAGTGCATCACGGCTCATGGGATGAAACATGAAAACGGAGTTCTGATCAACAGCCGAGGAGAGGATGAGGCCTAGAACACAGCAGTAAGCAGTGGCGGCAGGTGAGGTCCACCTGTGGTGCGGAAGTCCAAGTGGAACCGCGATCTCCGCATAGCTCCCCAGGACCTCGCCCGAGGTATGTATTAATTAAAAAGGGGAAACGGTAACTACACCCCAGAGAAGCCTGGTGGACGCCACCTCAACCGGGTGGTCAAGCCTAACGTCACTCCACAGTAAGGCAGAATTAGAGGCCGTGTGCCTCTCGCGGCACTGAGGCTCTTGCCAGGAATGGACGCTTTTTGTCACAACCGTTTTCCACACCCGTTCCACATTATTCAGAAGCAGGCCACAAATGTTACCAGTGTGTCCCTCACAAATACGTCAGCATTCCTCCTAAAAGTGACAGACTGTTTCTTTCAACATAACTACAATGCTGTGGGCGCACCTAGTAAAAACAACATTAGGAATAGTAAGGAATTTCCTCAAATTCATACAGGGCATCTGTGAAAAACCTACAGCTTACGTCATCTCCGTGAGGAAAGGCTGAAGGGCCTAGTCACCTCAACAAGACCAAGGAAAAGAAATAAAATCGTGAAGACTGAAAGGAAGAAGTAAAACTGTCCCTACTCAGAGATGATATAATTATTTCTTACAGCAAATCCTAATAAATCTACCAATCAAGTACCAGAATCAATAAATTTAGCAAAAGATCACGGTTAATGTATGAAAATCAAGTGTGTTCTTTCTTATGAGCAGCAGGTAACTGGAAAATAAAATTTAACACAGAATCCCATTTACAGTGGTGCCCAAAGCTTAACTGCCTGAGAACAAATCTAACAAAAGGTGTCCACGACGCCACACTAAAATAACAGAGGACTGCTAGAGAAACACGGAAAGACCTAAGTAAGTAGAAAGATATACCATGTTCATGGATTGAAAGACCCAATACTGGAAAATGCAACAGCAAATCTTTCCAAACGACCTATCGATTCAATGCAATTCCTAACAAAACTATGCAAAAACCAACAAGCTGATTCTAAAATTTATATGGAAATGTGGGGCACCTGGGTGGCTCAGTCGGTTACGTGTCCAACTCTTGACTTTGGCTCAGGTCATGATCTCACGGTTTGTGAGTTCGAGCCCCAGGTCGGGCTCCGTGCTGATTCTGCTTGGGATTTTGTCTCTCCCTCTCTCTCTAACCCCTCTCCCACTTACTCTCTCAAATAAATGAAAATAAACTTTAAAATAAAATGTACATGGAAATGCAAAGGAGGTAGAATAACCAAAACAATGTTTTAAAAGAAAACAAAGAGGGGCGCCTGGGTGGCGCAGTCGGTTAAGCGTCCGACTTCAGCCAGGTCACGATCTCGAGGTCCGTGAGTTCGAGCCCCGCGTCAGGCTCTGGGCTGATGGCTCGGAGCCTGGAGCCTGTTTCCGATTCTGTGTCTCCCTCTCTCTCTGCCCCTCCCCCGTTCATGCTCTGTCTCTCTCTGTCCCAAAAATAAATAAAATGTTGAAAAAAAAATTTTTTTTAAAAATAAATAAAAGAAGACAAAGAGAAATTATCCTACCCACTTCCAACACTTACTATACAGCTAAGTAACCAAGGTCTTCTTTGGCCAAAGGACACACATGGGGGTCAGTGAAACAGAACCAAGTCTATAAATAAACCAACTCCTACACTGTCGACTGACTTTTGCAAAGATGACAAGGGTATTTCATAGAGAGAGGACAGTGTCATTAACAACGGTGCTGGAACCAGTGGACATCCATATGCAAAATAATAAACTTTCAACTCATACACTGCACCACATGTAAAAATTCCCTCAAGATGGATGAAAAGATTTAAAAAGAAAACCTAAGCTGTAAAACTTCTAGAAAACATACAAGAAAGCCCTTGTGAGCTCAAGAGCAAATATTTAGGCAAATATTTCTTAAGAGGCAAAAAACACAACTTATGAAAGAAAAATGTGAACAAGTCGAACTTTTATTGAAAATTAAGCTATTGGGGAGCCTGGGTGGCTCAGTCGGTTAAGTGTCCAACTTAAGCTCAGGTCATGATCTCACAGTCCTGAGTTCGAGCCCTGCGTCGGGCTCTGTGCTGACTGCTCAGAGCCTGGAGCCTACTTCAGATTCTCTGTCTCCCTCTCTCTCTGCCCCCCGCCCCTCACACTCTGTCTCTATCTCAAGGTGAATAAATGTTAAAGAAAATATGTTTTTTAAAAAGAATACTCAAAATTCAATAGTGAGAAAGAAATCAGTTCTTAAAAACAGGCAAAAGGCGATGAACATTATTAGTGATTAGGAAAATGCAAATTGAAACCACAATGAGGGGCACCTGAGTGGCTCAGTTGGTTAAACATCCAACTCTTGGTTTCAGCTCAGGTCATGATCTCACGGTACGTGGGTTCAAGCCCCGCGTCAGGCTCTGTGCTGAAAGTGTGGAGCCTGCTTGGGATTCTCTCTGTCCCTCTCTCTCTCTGCCCCTCCCCTGCTTGAGCTCTCTCTAAACAAACAAACACTGAAACACACACACACACACACACACACACACACACAGACACACACACTAAAATACCACTACACAGCTCAAATCAGAAACCGCAAAACCAACCCACTGCAACACCACATGCTGGTGCACGGGGGGGGGGGCTACACAGAGGTTCCTGAACTGGTGGTGTGGTGCAAAGCAGGCGGATCCCTTTGGAAAACACCTTGGCAGTTCCTCTTCGAGAAAGCTGTCATAAAATCCAGCAACCCCACTCCCGGGTATTTGCCCAAAGAACCAAAGACATGGCCACACGAGACCCCCATGTGGATGTTCACAACGGCTTTGTTCATAATCACCAGAGTCCAACAGGACCCGAACAGTCGTCAACAAACTGCAGTCTATCCCCCGAGGGAAAACTCCTCAGAAACAAAGAGGAAACACGACCACCCGAAAATCGTGTGCTGAAAGGAGTCAGGAGAAAACAACAGCACTACTGACCAAGTCCACGTACGTAAAATTCTAGAACACGCAAAGTAACCTGCAGAGGCAGAACGCAGCTCGGGCTGCCTGGGGACAGCGGTGGGGGGACGCAGGTCAGAGGACACGAGGGAGCCCGCACAGGCGACAGAGATGCCCGCTCCCGAGGCTGCCTTGCGCATGCGTGGACACGTCCACGCCCGTCAGAACGTGTACCTTACCTGTGTGTGGCTCTTGTATGCTCACTGTATTCCAAATTTTCATAATTCTCATAATCTTTCTTTAAACGTTTACTTTTGAGCGAATACGAGTGGGGCAGGGGCAGAGAGACAGGGGAACAGAGGATCAGAAGTGGGCTCCATGCTCACAGCGGTGAGCCCGACATGGAGCTCGAACTCAAGAACCACGAGATCGTGACCTCAGCGGAAGCGGGAACCTCGACCAACTGAGCCCCCCAGGCGCCCGGCAACTGCACTTTTAAAACATACATCTACGGGAAGGACTAGAAGTGTGTGCAGGTACAGATGACACTTAGGTGGCGATGAGCTGGTCGCTGTCAGGCTGGGTGACGGGAACCTGGGTTCAGTATACCCTCTGTCTACCTCCGTATCTCCTGGAAATTCCCCACCGCGCAAAGGAAAATAAGAGAAAGAACACTGAAGTAACTGACCATCTTGCCAACGGACAGAACGGGTCTGCAGGGACAGCAAGGAAGAAGGTGAAGCCGTTTTGGGAGCCCGATGTGAGGCTCCTGCAGAACGGCCTCGGGAGGGGACGAGGCCACAGGGGACTGCAGACAGAGGGCTGGCTCCAAGGCCGCAGAGCCGATGCTGAGCCCCAGCACCAGGGACAAGTGACCAGCCCTACACACGAGAAACGGCTTCCAGCCCACCTGACTCAGAGCCGCTGTGTTAACCACCACACTCCCACTTCTTAACCAGCAGACTTTTTAAAAAATAACATAAATCAGGGGCGCCTGGGGGGCTCAGTCGGTTGAGCGTCCGACTTCGGCTCAGGTCATGTCTCACAGTCTATGAGTTCGAGCCCCATGTCGGGCTCTGTGCTGACAGCTCGGAGCCTGGAGCCTGCTTCAGATTCTGTGTCTCCCTCTCTCTCTGCCCCTCCTCTGCTCATCCTCTGTCTCTCTCTGTCTCAAAAACAAATAAACATTAAAAAAAATTTTTTTAATAACATAAATCAAACCAAGCCAACCAGTTAACGCTATTGACTGGTTTCAGGCCCACCCTACAAGATCTACACAGATTATTTCACTTAAAACTGCAAACACTCTTGCAAGGAGGCTCGGCTTGGCCTCAGGAGCAAACCAAACGGGCTCAGGCAGCCACAGCGCCGGGGGTTCGGTGGCCCCGCCAGGCGGCAGGGAAAGCACTCCCGTCACAGCCGGACCTCACGTCCTGGCTTTCTCACCAGCCCCGTCCTGCCAGCAGCCTCAGCAAGTTCATGCAGACTTCGGCTGTGGCCTGGGGGGTGGCTGTATGCTTACGGCCTTTGAGGGACAACACAGCGAGAGAGGTCAAAGCCACGCACAAACAACAACAGCCCTGCTGCAGGAGCTCAGAGAAGAACGGGGTTTCTGACCGTAGAACACGTAGACAAGAAGCGGTCCAGCCACAACAGCATTTGGGACGTCCTTCCAGACCCCAGGCCAGCACGGGAGAAAAGGCCCACGAGAAACAGAACGGCTGGCAGCCTCCCCCAGGTCCTGTCTAGGTCGCCAACCTACTGGCCCAGGAGGGCCCGGGGGCTTTTCTCCACTCGCACGCAGGACAGGCCAGCAAAAGGCCGTCCCAGGTACGGAGGGGAAAAGCAGCCGCAGGAAAGCTGAGTCAGCACCCAATCCAAGAGGGAGGAGAGGGAAACGAGGGGGGGAGGGGAGGAGGGGAGAGCCCCCGAGGGCCCTGCCGGCTCAGCATTTCCCTCCCCTTCCACAGGAAGGCACCAAGTCTCAGAGAAGGACTGAGACCTGTTCCGGGCCACACGCGGACAACCCGGACTCCTCTGACCAAGTGGTCACTGCCTCTCAAGTCTTCCGGAGGTGCTCCCAGGAGAAGCCACGCAGGGCAAAGTGGGGTCAACCCGCAGACCAGACCATATGCCCAGAGAGCACAGGTGGGGTGGCCTGCACGGGGTGGGGGTGGGGGAGGGGGAGGAGGAGGGGGAGGGGGAGGGGGAGGGGGAGGGGGGGCCCACCCTGAGACCTCACCCACCCCAGCAGGTGGCACACTCACCGGATGGTCTCGATGATTTCATGAGCAGCATCGTGGTGTTTGTCCTGAAAGACAAAGGGACAGGTTTTACACCCTCCGGTGGTACAGGGTGTGGGGACCAGGCAGGGCCTACCAGCCAGTTCCCGCCCCTGGCCCGAGCTGGACCTGTGGCACTCCCTCCCAGGCGGGCAGGGAGGAGGGACCCGGGGTGACGTCGATGCCCCGACCCTTCTCTCCCCACCTCGCACCCCCACCTCTGCTGACTCTTCACCCACAGCCCCCATGTGCTCCTACAGCCTGGAAGCCACGGGCCTGGCTTTGAGCTACTGAACATCTCCAGGCCTCTGTTTCCCCATCTGTAAAATGGGGAAACACGAGCACCACAACCACGGGGAAAGCTCATGTGGCGGTCCTCCCGCCAGAACGCAGACACCTCCCAACCCCACAGTTGATCACGCCAGGTCCCCACAATGCCTGTCACACGGGGCGGGGCGGCGGGGGGCTCACTGTTGCTCCTTCCTCACAGAGGAGGCCAAGGGCTCGCTCCAGGCCTCTCACCGGGGTCCGGACAGCCCTGACCCCAGACCTTGAAAAAAGCAGGACCAGATGCGGCGAGTGGCCTTTCTCTGGCACGCTGCTTCTCTGATGCGAGCACCGCACCTGCTGCGGCACAGAGAAGGCGTGCGCGGTGCCGAGAGGTCAGGTTCAGAGCCGCGAACAGCTGCTCTGCGGCAGTGACCGCACCTCTCAGGCCAGGCTTTACAACAGACCCTGGGGGTGAGGGGGGTGAAGGGGGTGGGCGGGGGGCGGGTCCTAGTGCAGAGCCTCCGGTCCCGTCCCGCACTCCGTGATGGTCGAAACAACCCCAAGGACCTTGGGCCCTAACCTCAGTTTCGTAGCCACGGCTCTCTGGGGACAGCATTCTGCCAGAAGGGGGCTCGCCCGCTCCACGCACACAGCCCAGTGGCTGTGGTACTTTCAGAATTGTGTGACCAAAGCACTATTGCAGAACTCTTCTCACCCCAAACAGCTACCCCGTCCCCACTATCTGCCACGGCCCGTCCCCCCGGCAACCACCGACCCACTTTCTGTCTCTCAGGATGTGCCTGTTTCTGGACATTTCACGTGAACGGAATCACACACCGTGTGGCCTTTTGCGCTAAGCCCTACTTTTTCTTTAAGGTAAAAGAACCAAGCTCGCAGCGTTCTCAATGCTATCCTCCAACGGACGAAGGATCAAATGACAAATATCAATTGCCTGCGTATAGCGGGGTGCAAGATGGGTCACGGGCCGTCCGGCACGGGAGACCCCACGCAGGCCAGGGGTCCCCACTGAGGGGAGCCTGACCAGCAGCATGGGTGCCACCCGCTGAGTCGGAAACTCGGGGTGGGGACCGCTAACGGGAACCAGCGGCCCGGACACCTCGCGGTAAGTGTCAGAAGACAACTGGGGGGCAGGTCTGCTGGGCGCGAGAGGTCACACCGGTCTCACGGGAACCACGGGAACTGGCAGCAAGGAGAGCCGCCCCGCGGGCCGCGGGGACGGACGGCCCAAGGCCCAGCGCCACACGCCTCCGTGTTCCGGGGAGGGCACGTGGAGCCGGCAGAAAGCCCAAGCCTCGGACACAGGAGCCCCACGCCCACCTGCGCCACCCTCTCTGGGCCCCCGCGGGCGGGAACACAGCCCAGTGGCCCGATTCCCCAGGAGGCTGTGCAGGATGAGGAGCCGGTGACACAAGGAATCGCGGCAGCTCGTCTGCCGTCTCAGCCTCGACTCCACACCTCCCGGCTCGACGGACACAGAGCTCCTCTTAGCTGAGCACGGAGGAATCTACCCTTCTACCTTCGGGGTCCCCACAAACTCCTCGCGGGCATTTCCCTGTTGTTTGGTGACACAGCATCGCGAACAAGGGGGAAGCCACGATTCCTGCTGCTCCGACCGCTCGCCACAACCATGCAGCGCCCGGGCCCATCGCTGAGCCGGCCCGTCCGCTCAGCCCTGGGCCCTCTAGGTCCACACCCCCCATCCAGACGCTAGAGAGGCGTAAGGTCTGATGGCCACAGCAGCGGGAGGCGTCCACGGAGCTCGGGAGAGTAAATGGCAACGCAGGGGAGTAGGTGACACATCCAATGAGCTCAGATGGCACCAAGCCCTCTCCACCCGTGGCTGCCATTGCTCCCAAGTACCAGTCCATCCTGCAGATGAGGGCACAGGCTTCGGTGATGAGTGAGAGGGCCAATCAGAGTCCCTGCCGGGCAGCGACACACCCACCCCTACAATGACCTCGTAAACCTCCGGGGGAGGAAAAACAGGTGGGGTACATTTCATCCAAATGAAACGATTACACTTAAGGACATCAAGGAAGTGGAAAGACAAACCACAGAAAGAGAGAAAAACTTTGCAAACCATCCATCTGGAGAAGGACCTTATCTCTCACGGGCACACCTCGCTTTGCCGCCCTGTGCAGGCACGGCGTTCTCACAAACCGAAGGCGGCGCGGACCCCGTGATGAGCGCGCCCCTCGGCACCCTTTCTCCAACTTGCTCACGCGGAGTCCGTGGCACGTCTTGGCCACTCTCGCAATCCTCCAAGCTTCATCACTGTGGTATTTGCCGCGGAGATCAGCGGTCAGTCTCACCGAAAGCTCAGGCGATGGTGAGCGTTTTTGCAAATCGTTTGTCCTTTAAGGTACGCACGCTGCCTTTTCTTCAGACGTCATCCCGCTGCACACTCGGTGGGCCACGGTGTGGCCTAAACCTAACTTGTATGCGCACAGGAAACCAATCTGCGTGAGTCGTTTTATGGACACGCTTGCTTTACTCTGGGGGCCCGGGACCAAACCCACAGTACCCCTGACGCGTGCCTGTGTGTACAGAGAACTCGGGAGAGCTCAAATCAAAATGACAAATGAAGCCACGAAAACATATTGACACCGACACGGTTACAGAGAAAATGCTCCAGTGGCCAGACGGTGGCCAGACGAGGCTAACGAGGCCACGAAAAGATGCTCTGCCAGCTGAGCCAGGATGGGACCCGAATCAAAACCACGAGGACAGCTAGAATGGGAGTGACAGGCCTGAGTGTTGGGGAGGAGGAGTAGGAACCTTCACACCTGGCTGGTGGGAATGTCACGTGGAGCAGCCACTCTGGAAAGCGGCCCGGCAGCTCCTGTGATGTTAGAACATCCACGGGACCCAGCGACTCCACCCCCAAGTATACGGACGCCCAAAACAACCAGCACGCGTCCAAACACCTGTGTGCAGGGGCCTGGAAGGGTTGGGAGGGTGATGGCTGATGGGGATGGAGCTTCTTTTGGGGTAATGGAAAGTTCTGGAATTCACAGTAGCGATGGTTGCACGAGTCTGTGAATATGACATTCTACATGGGTCAGTTGTACGGTATGTGAATTACACCTCAAAAGAGCTGTTAACAGCAAAAACATTCACAGAAGAAATGCTCCCCACCATTAAAAGCACCCCCCGCCCCCGACCTCAGTAGGAAAACGCGGAGTTCGTAAGATTCTCACACGACGATTCTGCCCTGTTGCCGCTCAGTAACGTTTAACGAAACCCAGACACACAGTCTTGGCAAGAGCTCACCGGACTCCTGCACGGACTGACCCTGAAAAGCGGAGAAAACGCCATACTGTATCGCAAGGTCTACGAGGGCAGTTAGCCTAGAACTTTCCACCAATTCTCTCTCGGATCACACTCTAGGAAAGCCAGCTAGCGGCTAGGTCACAAGCAGCCCCACAGAGAGGCCCATGTGGGGAGGAGCTGAGCCCTCCCGCCAACGGAGGGCGTCGGCATGAAGAGCTCCTCCCACCTGGTCCAGCGTTCAGACGAGGCGGCCCTGGTGGGTCTGTGTCGACCACACCACGGTGTCTCGTGGGAGACGCTGAGCTAGAGCCATGCAGCTAAGTTGCTCCCGGACTCCTGACCCACAGAAATCATGACCTAGTAGACTGTGTTGCTTCCAGCTGCTAAATCTGGGGTAATCTGTTATGCAGCCGTAGCTAACCGAAACAGACTTGGCGTTAAGGCTAACAAACCTGCCTGGGAGCACACTGCCTAGGAGAAAAACCCTAGAAATGCCCCTCACCACAGGGCCTGATTCAAGTCCTCACCACAAAGTCACGAAACGAGCTGCACACCCTTGCGAAGCCCCTGGGTGCCAGGCGGACGCGGGCACAGAGCAGCCCGAGCAGCTGTGGCGCGGTGGCACATGCGGGTGCTGGGCTCACATCGCACCCAGGCCTCTGTCCTCACAGGAACCCGCCACAGCCTGCCAGCTGACTTGTCTCACACCAAATCCTGCACACGTGGGGAGGAGCCTGGAATGTGGGCTCGTCTTGTTTGTGAGAAGAGGAAATCCAGCAGAAAAAAAAGGAGCGCCTGGGGGGCCCAGTCAGTCGAGCGTCCAACTTGGGCTCAGGTCAAGATCTCACGGTTCGTGGGTTCGAGCCCCGCGTCGGGCTCTGTGCTGACAGCTCAGACCCTGGAGCTGCTTCAGATTCTGCGTCTCCCTCTCTCTCTGCCCCTCCCCTGCTTGTGCTCTCTGTGTCTCGATAACAAATAAACATTAAAAAAAATTTTTTTTAAGCAGAAAAAAGGAAGGAAAAAAGTTGACAACTATGGCTCCAAAGATCGCAGAATGACCCTTTCAGGGACTGGCCAGCCTCCACTGGCAGCTGTGAGCTGTGTCATTTAAGAAGCACCGATCGCCATAAATGATTCAGAAAATCCAACTTCTTGGACGTGGCCTCCTCCTACTCCTCGGGCCTTCAGGGAAGACGCCAGACGCCGACCGGGAAGGGGGGACTGAGAACAGCTCCGAGGAAGCCTGGATTTAGGAGAGGCCCTTGTCTTGTTACCCAGGGACAGCCCTCCCCCATCCTCCTCCTCCGTCCCAGGAGCCCCAGAATCCCAGGTCTGTGCCCCAGGCCCGGTCTCCCTGTGGGGACCCCCAGCCTGGCGCTGGCCCACGGCAGGAACGTCAGCTTGCTGCGGCAGGGACTGGCCCGCTCTCTCATCACTGAGCGCATCTGGGCGCCCAAATGAAGCAACCAGAGACGTTTTTCCACGTAACACCTGTTTGGCGAACGCTGCTACCTAGGAAAGCTGGCAACGGGCACTCACCTTCACTGGGTCCCCTCCTCTGGGGAGCGCACGCAAACGTCCATGCTAAGTACAAGCACTCACGTCTTCGAGTGCACACCACACAGAGAGCAGTCACCACACCGAGATGACGCCATCACCCAGCTCCCCAGTCGGGTGCTGATGTGAGGCCCCGGCTTCATTCCTCCAGACACCCTGACCCTACTGTCCTCAGCACCACCCAGCACACACCGCGGACAGAGCGCGGGTGTGGGGATCCCCCGCTGTCGTGCTCGGCCCCAGCCCAGCCTCCTCTTACGTCCTGAGGACAAAGCTAAGAACAAGCACCCCTCGAGTCTCACCGCAAGGGATCTGCACAGGGGCGTCTGATGCCCTCCCCCCTCACCGCCTCGACTCGTTCACTCTGCGCATCCGTCCACACGGCTGGCGGGGGCTCTGTGCTCAGGGCGCGGAGGCAAGGGAAGACCAAGAGGGGGACAAAATGACACGGGGAGCCCGCGGTGGACGCTCTGCGGACGTACTACTGCGACGAACCCACCCGCCAACTCCACTCTCCCGATCCCCATTTCCGACAAGAATGTCGCCCAAGGAGCACCGTCCGCTCCCATCAGGGATCACGGTAGCAGGGCAGACCCCGAGAGGTCCTGGGAGGCACCAGAACCCCCCGGAGGGCTCGTCAAGTACAGATGAGGCCCACCCACAACGTTTCAGAGTCAGGGGTCTGGGGTCTGCGTCTCTAACAAGTTCCCAGATGATGCCGAGGCTGCTGGCTGGGGGACCCACTCTGCGAACCGCAGCCCTAAGGACACAGAAGGCTACGCTCACGCACGCCGTGACGTGGGAATTGCCGTGGACAGGAAGGCGGCTAGTGGACAGAGTTCCCAGAGTGGAGAACAAGAATGAAGGTGGGTGACGGGACACGGCCCAGCTTGGCCGGCAGATGTCTGCCGGAGGGTGAGAAAGGACACGGCAAAATCAACAGGCGTCCCGAAAACTCAGTCCGGGAGGAGGCCAGCAGGGCAGAGAGCACAGGGCCCGGGGGGCCCGGCTGGGGCGCTCGGCCTCATCCATCCGCCTATACGCCCGCGCACCTGGGGGCCGGGGCTGCAAGCGGTGGCGAGGACAGCGGGCCAGCGCGATGCGGCACGTGCGGGGTCCGAGCACCAAGAAGGGGAAGGCTGTCACGTGGAAACGCGTGAATTCACGCAGCAGCGGCAGCAGAGAATCCTGGCAGCCGGGTCCACCATCAGCCCCACACGTCCGCACGCCCCCGGCAAGGGGACAGCAGGGTGGCAACAACAGGTGCCCTCGCTGCAGACTCCAGGAGGGCAGTGGAAGCCAGCCCCGCCAACCATACCTGAGGAGAGGACAGCCCACAGCTGAGGTCTGCACGAGGGTCACAGGCCTCCTAAGAACAGAGCACCGGGCCAAGCCAGGGCCATCGCAGGCAGGGGAGCCAGGCGTGGCCTAGTGAGCTGGGTCTCCAGCCAGCAGACTTCAAAGGGTAAGAAGCCAAATTAGGGGCGCCTGCCTGGGTGGCTCAGTCGGTTAAGCGCCTGACTTCTGCTCAGGTCACGGTCTCACAGTCGGTGAGTTCGCGTCCCGCGTCAGGCTTTCTGCTGTCAGCACAGAGCCCAGTTTCAGTCCTCTGTCCCTCTCTCTCTGCCCTCCCCTATGCGTGCGCGCACGCTCTCTCTCTTTCCCTCTCTCTCAAAAGTAAATAAATGTTATAAAAAATAAAAAATAAAAAAAAAGACGACGACCGCAAACAAAGACACCAACGCAGAAGCACTCTCAGGGCCGCTGGAAAGACAGGTGGAAAGACAGAGAGACTGTAAGGAGCAGAACGTTTGTGTCCCCAAATCCCCATGTTAGGGCCCCGACCCCAGCAGAATGGTCAGGAGACAGGGACTTTGGGAGGTGAGGAGGGTCACGTGAGGTCACGAGGGACGGTGGGACGGACGGTGGATGGGACGGTGGATGGGACCCGCCCCCACCCCCCATGGGATTAGTGCCCTTGTTAAGAGGACGAAGGGACTGGAGTGCTCTGTGTCATGTGACGACAGGGCGAGACGGTGGGGCTGCCGGCCAGAAGTGGGCCTTCCCCAGGCACCAATGCCGCCAGCCGTCATCTTGGCCATGAAAGGCCCCCCACACCCCCCCTCCCGCCACAGGGTTCTATTACTACAGTCCAAGCAAACTAAGACAGAGACCCCCAGGGCACACACAGTAAACAGCCAGTGTTCACAGGGTGACTCGGGGGGAAGAGAGGAGACAAGGAGCAGCCCAGGAGGAGCAGGCCTCTGACCGAAGGCAGGGAGAAGGACACAGGTGGGAACGTGGAAGTCCAACCAAGAGTGCCGGCCGGGAGCGCGGAGTTCCCGCGGCAGCAGCACACAGAGCCGGACATGGCCGCGGACAGCAGTTACTGACGGAATGAGCTTCTGCAGCGGCACCAGGGACCCTGGGGCGGGCGGGGCAGCCCAGCTCTGAACCCAGGTGCTGAGCACCCCGAGCCACCCGCCCACGCCCCGCAGAAAGACGGCCACAGCCAGGAGGGCGGTCCCCTCCACCCCCGAGGACCCGTGTGGAGACAGCCCCGGCCCCCGTAGCAATGAAGAGGGCTGCATGGGTTTAAGATCCGGGTTTACAGCACCGCGCCTCAGCACCGGTCCCCCGCTCCACCGGGCTCTGAAAAGAACCGGGCTCCTTGGAGGGAGGGCTGATTCCAGGGCCAGCGCAGAGAACACACAGGTGAGCCCAAACATCTGGCACAGCAGGCAGCCAAGACGTGTCCCAAAAAGGGGCACAGGCATGCCAAGGGCCCAGGACAAAGCCCGGGGGCGCTCCTGGTGGCCGGTTCTGGAACACGAGTGACAGGGTACTGGCTCACAGACCAGATAGACTGGACTGTGGCCTGGAGACGGCATACACACCCAGGAGCCACATGGAGGCTCAAAGTGCAGAAGCAGGACGCGTGCAGGACCCAAAGCGGATGCAGGAGCAGCTGAAGGGCGGGGGGGGGGGGGGCGCGGGGGGGGGGGGCGCGAAAGCCCCACCACACCAGTGCTGCAGGCCAGGCCCCCCTCGGGCCAGAAAGCCCATGGGCCAACTCGAGGACCAGGGTCCCCGACAGTCTCGAAGCGCCCCTCGCAGGGGGAGGGGGAAAGTGGCAACAACGTGCCGGTGGGACACCCGCCGAGAACACACAACCACTTCCGACCCCACACGAGAGCCCCTCTGTAAGGACGGGCCGTTCTCTGCAGGGCACACAAGGCGTGCAGGTCGGAACGGGTGCCGGCCTTTCCTTGGACGTGAGGAGCAGCGGCAGGTTCGAGCTGAGGACACACGACAACTGAACACAAAGGGGACCCTGAGCTGGGCCTGAGCAGACAGGGACACGGGAGGTGAAGTCACTGGTCTCCTCAGCGCCGGCTCTGCTCTGATCCCGGTGTCACGGGAGCTGAGTGAGGCGCAAAGGAACCCTGTTCTGTTTGTGCAACGTGCTTTCAAGTTCAAAATCTCTTCCAAGGAAAACGGACAAAGTTGCACAGGGAGGTCGGACCCAGAAGCTCCCGCTGCAGTGCAGCTGGGCCCTTCCCTCAGCCCGCCCTCCCCGGGAGGCCCCCCCCATCCGCCTGAGGGAGACACCGCCGGCCGCCTTTGGACTTGGCAGGAGCGGCACCAAGACACTCATGGCACACCTGGGGCTCCATCCGGCAGGCCCAGAAAAAGCACGCGGCTCCTGATCCTGAGGCTGTGAGTCCCAGACCCACGGTGAGTGCAGAGGTCACTCAGAGAGAAAATCTTGGGGGCGCTTGGGCGGCTCCGTCGCTTAAGTGTAAGACTTCGGCCCAGCTCATGATCTCACGGTTCGCGAGTTCGAGCCCCGCATCAGGCTCTGTGCCGGCAGCTCGGAGCCTGGAGCCTGCTTGGGATTCTGTGTCTCCCTCTCTCTGCCCCTCCCCCACTCATGCTCTCTCGCACGCGCATTCTCTCTCTCTCTCTCAAAAATAAATGCAAACATTAAAAAGTTTTTTTTAATCTTTAAAAAATATATAGCATACTTGAAATCTTTTGCACATGTTAATGATTCCATGAACTTCACGGTACCTTTCCCCAGCTAAAATTCTATATTCCTCAACACAAAAATAAGAAAAACATGTAACATAACGCTCACACTAAGGAACATATCACAGTCTGAATCTGTTTAAACATCTTAAAACTCAGTGTGGACAATTTGCTATTTTAATAGTCACCTTAAATTTTATCCAGAAGCTTCCCTTTGACAGGCCCATCCACTTGAGCAGAGAAGGTCCTGTGACAAAATGAATGCTCATTCTTGACCACTTTATTTTCTTAATACTTTTTATTTATTAAAAAAAAAATTTTTAACTTTTATTCATCTTTGAAAGACAGAGCGTGAGCAGGGGAGGGGCAGAGAGAGAGGGAGACACAGAATCGGAAAGAGGCTCCAGGCTCCGAGCTGTCAGCACAGAGCCCGACATGGGGCTTGAACTCGTGAACCGCGAGCTCATGACCCCGGCCGAAGTCGGAGGCTCAACCGACTGAGCCCCCCAGGTGCCCCCTTGACACTTTAAAACAAAGAGCACCACTTCAGTCTGAGCTCCTGCTTAAGATCACCGGACAGGAGCAAAAGCAATTAACTTGTGGTTTGTCCTCCCGATGACCAATTCAAGAATCACAAAAGCACTTTTACCAGCTCAGAATAAGAGGAACTCAAAACGAGAGTCCACATCTACAGATAAGAGCAAAGACAACGGGAACACGGCTGGGGTAGGAGAGTATTAGCCAACCCTGGAGATCAGCCAGGAGAGGGTTAGGACTCAGAGCAGCAGAAGACCCTGGGAGCCCCGTCACCCACCCTCCGGAGGCGGGGGGCAGCTACTGGTGAGGCTCCGGGAGGGGAGCAAGGGGCGGGTCTCTGGCTCACGCTTATCGTCAGGCCAAAGTGCAGAGTGGGGCAGGGGACCAGGGCAGGCTGCCTCAGGCCTGGGCAAAGACAGCCAATCAGGCCGGCGAGGGCACCCCTGTTCAAACGTGGTCAGCCGTCCGCACTGAACCAAGCACGGAGCCCTCCTGCTGGAAGGCCTGCAGTCAGGAAGGACAGGACTGGGGGGGGGGGCATGTCGGCGCAGCTCCCTGGTCTGTGAACTGGAGCCTGTGCTGGAAAGCCCTCCTCCTAGTCACGCCGGTCCTTCTCCTCTGCCCTCAACTGGCCGGGTCTTCAGACACCACACGCCCACACAGAGAGCTGCGCAGGGAAGGCAGCCCCGCGGCTCACAGCCCTGGCGTCTACACAGCAACGGAGACCGCTGGGGCTCTGGGCCTGCCGTATATCCGTGGCGGGAGGCGGCGCGGGGAGAGAAACGTCTGTTCTGAAAGACCCACACGGTGACTATGGCCACACGGGGGCACCCGCGTGGGGAGTGCCAGATCTGGAGCCGAGTGAGGGGACAAGCCACTACCCCGCGGGGAAGCACGGCACCCGCCGAGAGCGGCCAATGCACCTCCAGGAGCTGCGCGAAACGTCAAGACTGCTTGTCACGGCTTTGGAGCTTCGCTAGTTTTAAAGACTAAACTTAACGTGGCCCCCGGAGTAACGTCACGCTGCAAAAGGGGCCAGAACGGGGGCAGCTGATGCTGCTCAGGTAACTTCCCTCCAGGGAGGAGGGTGCTGGGCCAGGCGCTCTCAAGGAAGGCCTCTGCTCTGAGTCTCACAGGGAGGGAGGGCGCGGCCCCCTGCCACCACCTCCACTGCACCCCTTTCCCGGCGCCAGCGCTGACCTGTACAGGCCTTGCGACGGACGAGGGTGCTCAGAAGCCAGGGCCGCGTCCAAAAGCACCCTGCCCACCACCCCGGCAGCCCCAGCTCCAGGGGGCAAGGGAGTCCCACCGGACACCCTCCCAACAGTGTGCCAGGCCTGCTGCGTGGCCCTCAGCAAGCCATCATGAAGAGCGGCTCCGGTGGACGAGTTAACATTTGAGCCCCTCGAGTCTCCGTGGCAAGAAGAGCCACAGGGGTGCCACGAGGCCTGAGTCCAGCTGGAGGAGAGAAGGGTGAAAAACCCGGAGGGCGTGAGGAGAGCTCGAGCGGTCCCAGGAGCCAAGCACGGCATCAGGGACGCCCACCCTACTGAGCAAGCAGGCCAGAGGGCCGGGCCGGGCCCATCACAGCTTACCCCTGCACAAACTCGGTCCCATACAGCCCCGCATGCCGTGCTCTGCGGACCCCAATGACCAAGGGGTCCGGAGGAAGGAGCCCCCACAAGGCAGGCCATCCCAGCAGCAGCCGCTGGCCACCTGGTGCTGCAAGATCCCATGACCTGGTCCATCCACGTAGGGGAACGTCCCTCGGCCGCGAGCAGGAGTGAGGAGCCCACACCCGCTGCCCCACGGACGAACCCAGAACATACGACGGGGGGTCCGCTGCGCACGCGCACGTCCACAGATGAGCGTGTCCGCCGTGCACGTGCACGTCCATCGGCCGCAAGCAGGAACAAGGTGCCCACACCCGCCGCCCCGCGGCCGGACCCTGAACACACAACGCTAAGGGAGAGAACCAGAAACGAGAGGCCACGCGGGGTGTGAGTCCACATTTGTGAAACGTCCAGAACAGGCTCATCCATGAACAGGAAGGGGGTTCATGGGTGTCAGGAGCTGGGGGGGTGGGTGGGGGGTGCTGGGGGGGTGGCTGTTGTGGGCGAAGGTTTCCTTTTGGGGTGACGGAATGTTCTGGAATTAGAGGTGGTAACTGTACCACCCCGTGAATGGACTAAAATCCGTGGGATCGTACTTTAGATGGATAGATGGTACAGTGTGTGCATTATATTGCAATAAAGCTGTTACTGATGAACAAAAACCACAAGACCCAGCACTGCCCCTGAACCCCACCCCCCCACCCCCAACTGTCATCCTGGTCCCTCCTGTGTCCCTCCCCATCCAGCCTGGCCTCCTGTGCCCGCCCCTTCATGGGAGAGCAGATCCACCCACAGTGAGCCACAGGCAGACCAGGGAAACAGAACCCTGTGAACCACTTTAAACACGTCCCTGCAAAACAGCCATCCAGAGCAGCCTGAGCCCTCGGGAGCTCCTGTGGTCCCACAGGTCACAGCCCCCCACCGCCCTAGCCCCACCACAAAGCCCCGGAAGCCCTGTTCCCCAACTCCTAAACAGAAGCTTCGGGTTTTTAAATGATAGAAGTATTATCAGAGTGAACGTCCACGAATGCTCACCCCCACTTGCACCTGGAGTGAATTTCATGCTCTCTGCGCACTAGCCCACGCACCCCCGTGACTAACTGAAGGGAATTCAGGCTGAAGCCTCTCCAGAAATGAGGAAACTGAGCCTCTCCAGAAATGGGGAGACTGCACGATAAAGGCCAGAGCCCCTGACCTCCCGACTCCCGCTAGCAGCACCCCGGGTGCTGTGCACCAGAAGAGGGGCTGGTCCAACGCAGGGGAGAGGGCCCGCGAGGTGCCCAGGGGATGCAGGCAGGGGAGAAGAGAGAATCCGGTCCGGGAGAAGAGCACGGGGCAGAGGAACAGCAAGGGGCGTGCAGGGAACTGAGGGGCGCACCAGAGCCGCATGGGGGCTGCAGAGTGGCAGACGCACCCCGGCACCCCCCAAAATGCAGCAGGTCCTCGGCAAACAGAATCAATGCCATGGGCCGGCGCTAGCGGGAGACACGCTGTGGAACTGGTAGGGACAGCTCGAGGGGACAGAGAAGGCAAGGGAGAGGCTTCTGGAAGTACAACCCTGAGAAAAAGGAAGCAGGAACGTTATTCCCACAGCTGGGGAGACAAAGACACAATTGCAGGAGCATCAGGCAGAGGAAGAAGTTTCCCAGGAGAGAGGCATGGGGCCCAGGACCCGCTCACTCCCAGCTGCAGACCGGTGGCACCCCGCAGGTCCCGGCATTCAAAAGAGGACCCTGGGCGCCTGAGTGGCTCAGTCAGTTGAGCGCCTGACTCTTGGTTGCAGCTCAGGTCGCGATCCCAGGGTCGCGGAATCGAGCCCCACATACCGGGCTCTGTGCTGCACTGAGCCTGTTTAAGATTCTCTCTCTCCCTCTGCCTCTCTCCCCCACTCACTCACTAAAAAAAAAGAAAAAACTCCTAAAGAAAAGAGGACCCCAAAACGCTTTGTATCTGGATCGTACCAATCTCAACGATACGATCGTTCTCCTCACTGGTTGTAAGATGCCACCACTGGGGGAAGCTGGGTTTAAGAACGTGGAACGTCTCTGTTATTTCTTATGGCTTCCAGTGAATCCACGATTATCTCGAAATTAAAAGTTTAAGAACAGAGGCGCCTGGGTGGCTTGGTCGGTTGAGTGTCCGACTTCGGCTCAGGTCATGATCTCACAGTTTGAGGGCTCGAGCCCCGTGTTGGGCTCTGTGCGGACAGCTCAGAGCCTGGAGCCCGCTTCGGATCCTGTGTCTCCCTCTCTGCTCCTCCCCTGTTCATGCTCTGTCTCAAAAATAAACATTAAATTAAATTAAATTAAATTAAATTAAATTAAATTAAAAATTAAAAAATAAAACTTTAAGGACAAAAAGGACAGAGCTCCCAGAGGGAGGGCAGAGTGGGCAGGCAGGTCCCCTGAAGCTCTGCCACCGCCTCCCTGGAGAACCCCTGAAGTTCCCAGCTCCCTCTGGCTCCCACCCATCGGGAACAGAGCACCAGCAGGCATTTGGACCTCAGGGACCACATAGGAAATTCAGCCCTTTCCGATTATCCCTCCCCCCCTTTAAAGTGGCTACTCCACCCACAGGAAGTTATCTAAGGGTTAATCTGCCTTCCACCTGAGCGTGGATTAGGCAAAAGGCTCACACCAGCGAGGTCAGTGTCAGAAAATATTTTCTGAGTCACAGGGAAGGATGGCTCACTCTGCCCGCCCACTTCAGCTACTACTCACAGCCCCGCTGAAAGGGCATGACTGCTGGAGGGCATTCGTCAGAGAAGTCGTGGGCTCCCGGGGAGGAAGCTGAAGGCGGGGACAGTCACGCTGGGGCCGCTCCCCCGCCCACAGGCTTAATAAGTCAAGGAGGGGAAGGGCCACTCCACACCCTGCCACCCAGCAACCAAAAATACCACAAACTCCCCTCCGTTGGAGACCTGGTTTTCCCACCAAAAGCACGGCCACCGTGAGCAGCAGGCAGGTATCCCAGAACTCTGAGTCACGGAAGGAACAAAACTCAGCCTGCCCCCTCCCCCTTGTCAATTTCCCCAAAAACCCATTTCTGAGACTGGACATTCCCAGTGTGGGTGGCTGTGGCTGTTGACACTTCCTCCTCCAGATGCCCGGCCACCGCCTCCGGGAAGCCACCCACACCTCCCCCCAGGGTGAAACCAGCAGCCCTGCCCTCTAGGACTAAGTCGGACCATAAGTGCACTTCTGTGCGTATGAGTCACCTACCTCCCTGCGTTTGTAGGTTTCTGGAGCAGAACGCTGCCCAGTGCCCTCTGCGTCCCCAGCAGGTGCTTGCAGAACGGGTAAATCAGTGAACAAATAAGCCCCGTCATCTCACACATGCGGTCAGATGAGTAACGTGACCTTCTGGAAAGTTAACTCACCAACCGGTCCATTTTCCTAACATTCATCACCGAGCCGTCACAGAGTACGAACCCTTCCAAAGGTACCGCCTCCCCCTTCCCACAAGAAAGCACAATCCCTCGGTAGGGGTGCGGAAAGGCCACAGGCATCACTACAACGCGGTGACAAGCGAGCGGCTGCGGGCCACTGCAGGATTTCACTGGGCCCTCCTGCCCGCTGGCCCGGCAGTGGCACAACTATGCCAGGAACGGGCCTGCTCACGTCAGGCAGAGCGCCGGGCCAGGCGGGCAGCACAACCCTGTCCCCTGCCAAACGAGGTCGAGGCCAGTGAGGGAAAGAGGCTCTGCAGTTCAGAACCACCCACCAGTGGGAAGCCAGGTCCTGCCAGGCCCAACACAGAAGGGCCTATTTACAGCAGGTACGAATCGCTGTGGCCTTGCTCCGCTCCAAATAAAAGACAGCGGTGGGGACATCGTGACTGTCTCCGGATCAGCTTTCACCATAGTGTCAAACGCCTGGAGAGGGGCCCGCAGGGAGTTTCCTCACTCTGCCAATACTCAAGAACACCCATCTGTAAGATGTTCGAGTGTCAAACACAGCAGAGTGCCCCCCCCCCACTCCCCAATACTTCCCAAGGGGAAAACTCAAGTTCAGGTAGAAACCTGCCCCCACACGTTCACAGCAGCTTTATTCGTAACCACCCCCGCCACCAGGAAACATCCCCCGCGTCCTGGCACCCCCCTGCCAAGGGGGAAAGGAAAACACGGAATAGGACATGGCAAGAAAAAGGCGTGACTTCGGATACCCACAGCAACGTGGATTAAGTCTCAGAAATGCTCGGCTGAGAGAAAGCGGCCAGAATCCACTTATCTAACTTCCTGGAAAAGGCAAAACTGCAGGGATAGAGAGATTAGTGGTGGCCGGGAGGAAAGGGGCGAGTTGGCAGCGAAGGAGCAGCAGAAGGGAAGGCCGAGGGGCGAGGGATCCGTCAAAACCCCCAGAGCTGCGCTGTGCTAAAGAGAGCGGCCGTAGTACGTGGGAGCCACCGCGGGTAAAAACCAGTTCCGTTTCAAAGAACGCGCTGGCCAGCCAACTGGTGCATGCCGAGCGCTGTCACAAGGGCCGAGAGAGGCGGAGGCCCGTGCGACGGTTGGAGTTTTGAAGGTTCTCCCCGCTCGCGCGTCGTCACCTTGGACGTCTCCCCGCCCTGCCCCACTGCTCCGGCCGCCGGCCCGGACGGACGGACGGACACACACACACACACACACACACAGACGGGCGCTGCCAGCCGGAAAAGCCGGAGCCCGGGCTCGACCCCGCCTCCGGCCGCAGGATAAGCAAAAATAGAAAGCTCCGGAGCGCGCGCGGCGGGCTGGCAACCGCGAAACCCTACGACCGCGGAGCACCCGGGGCCGGGAGCCAACACCCGCTCCCGGGCGGTCCCAGCGCTCCGACCCCGCCCCTGGCCGCGACGTTTCCAAAAACTGACACACACGGAGCGCGCGTGAGGGGCGGGGCGCGCGGGCTTCCCCGCCGGGTCCCCCGGAGGCCCTGTCTCCCCGCGAGGCGTTCGCGCCAAAGGGCGCCCCCACGCCGCCCGCCCGGGGGGCCCGCCGCGCCCCCCCGCCCAACGGCACACTGCCCGGCCCGAGCCGCCCCGGGGCCGCGGACACCGCGCCACGCCGCCCACCCCGCGCCCCGGCGCCCCGCGGCCGCCTTGGTAAATTTCCGCTCGGCCTGTCATCTTCCAAGGGTCACTCGGCACCGGGGGACAGCGTGTCTCGTGCCCCAGGTCCGGCCGGCCCACCCACCCGGGACCGGGAAGCCGGGACGTCCCGTTTGCAAGGGTCCGGCCAGCCCACCCACTCGAGAACAGGGGGACTAGAAAACCCGGCGCGGAGGGAAGACAGGGCATCCCCCAAACGGAACAGCCGGGCACACTGACAGCGCAAAAAATAAACTACCCCAAACAGAAGGAAACCCCGGTGTCAGCGCACACACCGCGGCACGGCCGGCTCCCCCGCCGGCCCGGACCCCCCACCCCCACCCCGCCGCGGGCACCGGCAACGGCAGCCCCGCGCCCCGCCGCCCGGCCCCGCAAACGGCCACGGACCCGCAGGGGGGTCCGCGGGACCCCGGCGGCACCGTCGGCGGGCGGGCGCGGCGCGCCGCGGGGACCCGGGGCCGGCGGGCTGGGGGACGCGGGGGCAGTACTCACGTAGACCGGCAGCGGCCACGGGTAGACGGCGGGCTCGGCCCCTACGGGCGACTTGAGCCTCAGCTCCAGCTTCTCCCCCATGTCGGCGCGCGCGGCCGCCGCACCATGCTAGTCGGGCGGTTGGGGGAGGGGCGCGGCGCCGCCGGCGGGGGCGGGGCGGCGGGCGGAGGAGGGCGGGAGGGCGGGAGGCTGAGGGGAGGGGGGGGGCCTGGCCTGGGCCTCGGCCGCCGCCGCCGCCGCCGCCGCCGCCGCCGCGCTCCCCGTCCGGCCCCCGGCTCCTCTTTGTGGTCACAGGCCCGGGGCCTCCAGCGCCGCCGCCATCTTGGGCCGGCGTGAAGCGAGCACAATGAGCCGGGGGCCGGGCCGAACCATTCGCCGCGCGCGCGCGGGGGGGGCCCGGCGCGAGGAGGCGGCGCGCGCCCGCTGCCCCGCCCGCCGCGCCGCGCGCGGCCCCCCCGCAGCCCCGCCCCGTGGGCTCGCCCGCACGCACGCACGCACGCACGTCCTCGGCTGCCCTCGGCTACCCACGCCAGCCCGGCGCGGGGACCCGGGGAGACCCCGCGCGTGTGGGATGACAGGTTCGAGCCCCGCCCCTGGAGGAATGGGGCCCGCCCCCCGCGCCGGCAGTAAAGCCGTAATTCCTGGTTAAGTAGGAGGGTCGGCCTCCGGACCGCCGCCGCCGCCGCTCGCCGCTCGGAGTACCCGACTCGCCCAGCAAGAAGGCAGCTTGTTGAGTACCCGCTGGGCGCGGGGCCGGGACACTCGTTAGTGACCAGGGGGAAATGCCCTGCCCGCAGGGAGCTGCGCTTTCCGAGAGGATCACCCAAGAGCGTGCCTAATCTCCTGCGTCCACTACAGTACTCCACATGCGGCCAGGAGCTACTTTTCAAATCAGTGGACTTTAGGTAAAGGACGTGGTTACCCGCCATGGCGTGGGTGGGCCCCGTCCAATCAGGTGAAGGTCTTTAGGAGGAAATAAGTAAGCTTCCCCACAAGGAGGGACGTCTGTCTGCAGTAGTCTTCAGACTCCAGTTGCAACATCAGCCCTCCCTGAGGTTCCAGCCTGGGGGGCCCGCCCTGGAGATTTGCGACTTGCCAGCCCCACCTCCGAGTCCCGTCACCCAATTCCCTAAACTAAAAGTTCATATGGATCTATAACGTGTACATACACTGAGCATATGCACACCTATGCATTTATGTGTGTACGTATATGCATGTAGTATATGTGTAAGTAAGTCTATTTACAGGTGCGTGTGTGTGTGTGCGTATATGTATTATATATGCATACAGACGAGCATCCTATACGCACGTGTATGTTAGCTGTGTATACCTATATATATGTGTGTATATATGTATTGTATATATATATTGTATTGTGTTGTATTATGCACCTGTTGTACATATATTGTATGTATGTATTATGTATACATATATTGTATATATGTTGTATATATTGTATTATGCACCTGTTGTACATGTTTAGATGCATGTGTATATACACATATTGCAAAAACGTACATATGTGCATTGCATATTGTATATGTACACAGTACATATACACACCTATATTTCCCTATATGTGTGTGTAAATATACACACACAGGGGCACCTGGGTGGCGCAGTCGGTTAAGCGTCCGACTACAGCCAGGTCACGATCTCGCGGTCCGTGGGTTCGAGCCCCGCGTCGGGCTCTGGGCTGATGGCTCAGAGCCTGGAGCCTGTTTCTGATTCTGTGTCTCCCTCTCTCTCTGCCCCTCCCCCGTTCATGCTCTGTCTCTCTCTGTCCCAAAAATAAATAAACGTTGAAAAAAAAAATATACACACACAGACATTCTCTGCTTGGCTGGAGAGCCCTCACTAACACAGACACTTGTGATAACTGAGCACCTGGCATGTGCTGGCCAAGGAGCCAACTGCCTCTGCCTTTTCGCTATGTCCCTTAAGTGTCACAGCCCCCCAGGAGGGCGGGTGATGGTGTCTGCTCTTCCCAGGTGTGGCGCCTGACGTCAGGGAGGTGCAGTGACCTGCCCAGTGTCACACAGGTGGAAAGATGGAGCTCTGGCAGGAGCGCGGCACGGCAGTGCCCACACCCCCGTAGGGGCTTCTCGGGGGCGATGTGGAGGGAGAGAGGCAGGGTCCGAAAGACAAGCTGTGGGGAGCTCTAGACCAAGGCCAACTCACCGAGGGCATTAGAAGTCTGGACAGTGGTTACTCCTGGGCGAGGGGGGTGGCCAGAGGAGCTACACAGGGACATTCACCTGTGAAAAAGTAGCCATCATGCGCTTTTTATATGTCTATCAATAAACTTTTTTATTTTTTAATGTTTGGTTTTTTTTTTAATTTTTTTTTTCAACGTTTATTTTTGGGACAGAGAAAGACAGAGCATGAACGGGGGAGGGGCAGAGAGAGAGGGAGACACAGAATCAGAAACAGGCTCCAGGCTCTGAGCCATCAGCCCAGAGCCCGACGCGGGGCTCGAACCCACGGACCGCGAGATCGTGACCTGGCTGAAGTCGGACGCTTAACCGACTGCGCCACCCAGGCGCCCCTGTTTTGTTTTGTTTTTTAATTGAGAGAGGGAGATTGAGCACCAGCAGGGGAGGGGCCGAGAGAGAGGGGGAGACACAGAATCCGAAGCAGGCTCCAGGCTCTGAGCTGTCAGCACAGAGCCCGACGCGGGGCTCGAATTCATGAACCGTGAGATCATGACCTGAGCCGAAGTCGGACACTCGACCGACTGAGCCACCCAGGCGCCCCAATAAAAAGCTTTGTAAAAACAGGGGCGCCTGGGTGGCGCAGTCGGTTAAGCGTCCGACTTCAGCCAGGTCACGATCTCGCGGTCCGTGAGTTCGAGCCCCACGTCAGGCTCTGGGCTGATGGCTCAGAGCCTGGAGCCTGTTTCCGATTCTGTGTCTCCCTCTCTCTCTGCCCCTCCCCCGTTCATGCTCTGTCTCTCTCTGTCCCAAAAATAAATAAACGTTGAAAAAAAAAAATTTAAAAAAAAAAAAAAAAAAAAAAGCTTTGTAAAAACAGATTCTCCTGGTTGCTATGCTAGCACACTGGAAGATTGGGGCGGGGGGGGGGGGCAAAAGAAGAACGAATAAGAGGAGTGAGGAGGCCAGAGGGTCACCCAGGCGACAGGAAAGTTGGGCTCAGACAGGGACAAACCTCCCATGGATCACGCAGCCAGCCTGGACTCCAGCTTCGTGAGCTGACGACACCTGCCAGCCCTGGAGATAAGGGTTAGGGTCCCCAGCCTGAGAAGCCCAAAGCCCAAATGCACCCTTGTCCTCCCAAGGGGGGCCAGTCACCCTGGGCTCCAGGGCCCTCAGGCTATTTTCAGCCTCCATCCCAGAGGGCACGTCTCAGGAAACACCCTCCCTCCCTTTCTGCTTCCCACTCCCTCCATCCTCTCCTTTCTGCCCAGAGACCCCCAGGGACCTCTCACACCCTGTCCAGCAGCCAACCAGGGAGTGCCTACTCACAGCTGCTTCCGTCCACCCCTCCCCTGCCCACCCCCCACCGGCTGAGGGATGTCAAGGCAAGCCCTGAAGGAGTGTGACCTTGGCCCACGGCCATCAGCAAGTGCTGTTCCCTGGCTTAGAATCTTCCTAAGACTCCTGCCTCTGCCATCAGTCTTGTTCTCTGCTCGCTTCCTCCAGAACGTTCCTGGGCTCCGCAGCCAAGGTGGGGTCCCAGACTATGCTTTATACCTGCCTTACGCCCACAAAATTCCAATCCCGCCCCCCCCTTCCCTGCGGGGTGACTTTGAGTGAGTCTCTCAACCTCTGCGGGTCTCCTCATTTGAGCAGCCGATGCCAGCAGTCCGTGCCTCGGGGTGTTCGAGAGGGTTGAGTCAGTTACCATAGAAAATGCTAGAACAGTGCCTGGCACACGATTTGCCATCAGCACTGCTGTCGGTACTGTGACGGCGGTTTGTAGGGTGACCCACAACCCCGTTTGCCCAGTCTTGGCTCCGGAAACCCGGGGGACCCCTCTGTTCTGGGCAAACAGGGATGGTTCGTCATTCCATCTAGGACTTACCTTCCACTCCCACGCAGCCGGAAGGGAAAACTTCCCCCCACTTCGCCTCCTTGCCCATAACCCTTCATTCATCTACTCGTCTCTTTGCTCATCTCCTTTATTCACCGAGTGTTTCTTAAGCATCTACCACGTGGTGGCGCCTCTTCCAGGCGCTGGGAAATCCCTGTCCTCATAGAGCTTACTTCCAGAAAGGACGGCAAACGATAAGTTGCTAAGATGTAATTTATAATACGGGAATGACGTCTCGGAGACCACTCAAGTAAACGGACAGGGAGAGGGGGGCGGCTTCAAACGCAGGCCCACGCCGGCCGCCTCAACACCACCGTTCTGCCCCGGAGGGATCCTGCCCCCAGGGGACACTGGGCCAGGTCTGGGGACATCTGTGGTTGTCACGACTGGGAGTGACGCTGCTCAGCCCCCCACAGTGTCCAGGTCACCCCTACAGAGAACGACCCAGGCCCAACATCAGCAGCGCCGAGGGGCAGAGACCCTGCTCCAACATTACTCTGACCCATTGGTTCCCCCAGAGTCTTGCAAGGGCAGGGACTCTATCCTGGCCACTGGTACACCCTCAGAGGTGACCTGGAGTGAGGCATCCAGGCAGGGTTGACCCAAGCGTCGGGGATGAAATGATAAGTGCCTGTGCCCATCCACCTGACACTCAGAGCTGGGGAGGCGGCACCCCCACACGTGATGGCCTCTTTCGCCCACCTTGTGCAGCTAGCCCTTTCCAGAGTCACCTCTTCTGGCCGCTGGCCTGGCCTCTGTGCTGGGTTGAGTTCCCTGGAGTCGAGGCAGGTCGATGATTTGAGAAGCACAGAGAAGAGTGTGGTGGGGGGGGGGGCGGGGGGAGACAGGAAGAGCCGGTGCCTCTGACACCAGCTGCCACAGTGGGAACCCCAGCACCACAGAGACTGTGGGGTGCGCAAACACGTCCCTTGGGATTAGCGTCCCCGGGGGGGCGAAGGGGATGTCATCGGTGGAAGGGGGGCTGTGAGTTCCCCGGCACTTCTGGCCTGCCACAGTCCTGGACGGTCCTCACGCACGAGGTGCAGATTCCGGCTGCTGGAGTCTCGACACCGAGGTCGTGTCCGACAGAAAAGGTCAGGGCGGCAGCAGGGGCAAATCCGGTCCCCAAGTGACCTGACTCATCCTGTCCTATGGTTCTAAATTCTCCCGGAGCCTTCAGACTTCCACCCACGATTTTAGTCTTGAGCTCTAGAGTAAACCACCGGCGGACGACCCACACCTTCTCAGGGGGCTGGTCGGCAACTCCTGTCATTGATTGTAAGATGCACCCAGATCTCAAAATTGTGAACACGGAAGGAGACTGGGACATGTTCAAATCAAAGACATACATTATTATCTTTGTTAAATACACGCTTAATTTTAGAAGAGTTAAGATTGACAAAAAAGTTGCAAAGTTGGTACAGGATATTCCTATGCCCTGGCATCCTGTCCCCCCCCCCCCCCCCCGCCATTTTCACATGTTACGTTAGTAAGATGTACTTGTAGCAGCCAAGGAACCCATATCGACACATTATTACTAACTAAAGTCCAATTTTTATTTGAATTTCCTTAAGTTTTTCCCTAACATCTTTTTCTGCCCTCGTGTCCTCTGGGCTGTGAAGCTTTTGGTACCTCGAAAGTTTTCAGGAGGACTAGTCAGGCATTTTGTCCCTCAATTTGTTTGTTTTTCTGATGTTTGCTGTCTTTCTTTCTTTTTTTTTTTTTAAGTTTACCTGTTTTTGAGAGACTGAGAGAGAGAGTGAGCAGGGGAGGGGAGAGAGGGAACCCCAAGCAGGCTCTGCGCGGACTCAGACCTTGAACCCAGGAACCCTGAGATCATGACCTGAGCAGAAATCAAGAGTCTGACGCTTAACCGACTGAGCCGCCCAGGTGCCCCATTTTTCTTCTAGTTGGTGTGGGGTTATGGGGTTTGGGGGAGGAAGACCCAAACAGAGATAGAAGGCTATTCTCATCAGATGACATCTCAGCGGGTAGATACCTATGACCCAGATGTTGACATTGGCCGCCTGGCTACTATTATCTTTTAAATTATGGTGGACGTTCCCCTCCCCCAAAACTAAAGAGGCTGACGATGTCTAGTGTTGGTAAGAACGGGGAGCCACCAGAACACCTTTCCTGCTGATCCCAGCTGGAGTGATCACATTGGAAAGCTGTTGGCCGGATCTACCGGAGCTGACTGCACACACCCCACGTCTCTGGGATCCCCCCCTCAGTGCATGCCCAAGAGAAATGTGTCTGAGTCCACACTAAAAGACGTGCACTGGGGCGCCTGGGTGGCTCAGGTGTTGAACATCTGACTTCGGTCACGTCATGATCTCACGGTTTGTGAACTCAAGCTCGACTTCAGGTGAGCCCCACTTCTCTCTCTCTCTCTGCCCATCCTGGGATTCTCTCTCTCTCTCTCTCTCTCTCTCCCCGTCACTCACTTGCACCCCCCCGTCTCTAAAATAATAATAATAATAATAATAATAATAATAATAAAAGACGTGCATTGAAATGTTCACAGGGACTTAATTTACAATAGTCAATCACTGGAAATGATTTTTTGAAAGTTTTTTCCACCTCATTTATTTGAGAGAGAGAGAGAGAGAGAGTGAGTGGGGGAGAGGGGCAGAGGGAAAGAAAGAATCTTAGGCAGACGTGGAGTTCCATCCTAAGACCCTGGGATCGTGACCTGAGCCAAAACCAAGAGTCGGACGCTCAACCGACTGAGCCACCCAGGCGCCCCTTGGAAATGATGTAGATGTCCTTCCAGAAGAGAGTGGGTGGAGAAGGTGTGGGGGTACGCAGGGAAAGGGATGCCACACGGCGCTGAAGAGGCAAGAAGTGACACACGCCAGCGTGGGCGGGCCACCGACGCGGTGGCCAGGTAAAGGCAGTGAAACAACACGACAGGGACTTACCTTTTTTTTTTTTTTCTTCTTTTTTGAGCAGTTAGTTCATTTGTTTGGCTGGTGTTTTGTTTATCATCAAGTTTTAACTTTTCGTTCCAGTGTAGCTTCCACACAGTGTTACATGAGGGTCAGGTGTGCAACGTAGCGATTCAAGAATTCTCTGTGCTTCTCCCCGTTCATCGGAAGGGTGCACTGCCCCTGTTTCATCCACCTCCCATCCCCGAAAGGGATGGACTTCTTTTTTTTTTAAGTTTTTTTTTTTTCAACGTTTTTTATTTATTTTTGGGAGAGAGACAGAGCATGAATGGGGGAGGGGCAGAGAGAGAGGGAGACACAGAATCGGAAACAGGCCCCAAGCCATCAGCCCAGAGCCTGACGCGGGGCTCGAACTCACGGACCGCGAGATCGTGACCTGGCTGAAGTCGGACGCTTAACCGCCTGCGCCACCCAGGCGCCCCGAGGGATGGACTTCTTAACTCCGTTTATGCGAAGGTCAAAACCAGGAAAATGAACGAACGGTGTTGGAAGTCAGGTACAGGTTGTCTCCAGGGGTTGGGGTATTGACTAAGAAGGGGCTGGCTGTGTTCCAGCTTCTGGTCTGGGTGCTGGTGACTTGGAGACGGAAAGGGGAGGGTGGGGATTCATCAAGCTAGAGTCACTTGAGAGTAGCGAGTGCACTTGTGTCTGTTTTGTACATATGTCACCCCTCATATTAAAAGAAGAAAGAATAGGGGCGCCTGGGTGGCTCAGTCGGTTGAGCGTCTGACTTCGGCTCAGGTCATGATCTCGTGGTTTGTGGGTTCGAGCCCCGCGTCGGGTGCTGTGCTGACAGCTCAGAGCCTGGAGCCTGCTTCGGATTCTGCGTCTCCCTCTCTCTCTGCCCCTCCCCCGCTCATGTTCTGTCTCTCTCTCTCTCTCTCTCTCTCTGTCAAAAAGAAATAAACATTAAAATTTTTTTAATAAATAAATAAATAGAAGAAAGACTAGAATAAATGAAACCAGGTCTCGGGTGGTGGGAATGTAAAATGCAGCTGCTTCTATGGAAAACAGTTTTAGAGGTCCTCAAAAAATTAAACATAGCGTTACTGTATGATCCAGTAATTCCGTTCCCAGGCATATACTCAAAAATATTGAAAACAGGGACTCAAACAGACGTTTGTACACCCATGTCCACAGCGGCGTGATTCACAATAGCCAAAAGGTAGAAACACCTGGAGCGTCCATTGACGGACGAGTGAACATGGTGTGTCCATCCACACGCCCGGGTATCACCCAGGCTCAGGAAGGAAGAACGTCCTCCCACCTGCCACCACGTGGACGGACCCGGAGGCCAGTGTGCGTGGTGACAGAAGCCAGACACAGAAGGACACGTCCTGCGTGACCCCACTCACAGGGGGTCCCTAGAGGAGTCCCGTCCACAGAGACAGAGAATAGACGGTGGGAGCCAGGGGTGGGGCAGGGGCGGGGAGTCCGTGCTTCATGGGGACACGGTCTCAGTCTGGGGAGATGGAAAGTTCTGCAGACAGATGGCGGGGACGGCTGCTCGACAGTGTGAGCCTGCCTGATGTCACCGAGCTGTGCACTTGGAAACGTTACAATGGTGACCACATTTACGGGGGTGAGCAATTCATAAAGTATATAATTTTCAAATCACTATTTTGTACACGTGAAACTAACATATAGTGTATGTTAACTGTGCTTCAATAAAAAAATTTTTTTAATGGTTAAGATGGTAAATGTTAAGTGTATTTTATCACAATTATTTATTTATTTATTTTTCTAAATGGCTGTTTTATTTTTGAGGGGGTGGGCAGAGAGAGAATCCCAAGCCGGGTCCGTGCTGTCAGCACAGAGCCTGGTGTGGGGCTTGAACTCACAAACTGTGAGATCGTGACCTGAGCCAAAGTCAGACACTCAACCGCCTGAGCCACCCAGGAGCCCCATCACGATTTTTTAAAAAGTGGTAGCAAATATAATCACAACAGCCAGATTTTCAGACAAGGGTAGGCTTCTGCCCCAGAAATATAGAACCCTCTGGGAGTCTGCATTCCTGTTGTGTCATTTGCTTGCTCCTCGGGTCAATGAGATCACTCTTGGCAAGACGGGATGCATCTGTGTGGCAGGGAACAAGGATTACAAAGCTGTATGCCAAGTTAAAGGTCATCCAGCAGATGCAACTGTGGAAAGATGTCCTCGCGGAGAAAGATTTACACGATATGTGATGTGAAAAAAGCAAGGTGCGGGTTACCGAGCTGAGCAAGTTCATATCTGTATTTAAATATATACATATATACATACATAAACACGCTTGCATATAAGTAGGCTCTTTCTGGCTCACGAGAAACACATCGCAGTGGTTGTAACTGGAAAGGGACAAGTCGTAGACTGTTGGAGTCTCCCTACGATGGGCCTACGCACGTGCACACTCTTGGCCATGTGACTCTGCAGGGTCTCCCGGTAGAGCTGTCAAAACATACATCCTGGCTCTGTGAACTCTAGGCCTAACGACGTGTATCAGTCATCCACTGCTGCGTAACAAGCCGCTACGAAACTCAGTGGCTGCGAACAACCATCATGTAGTTTGCTCCTTGCTCTGTAAGGTTAGCACTTCGGACTGAGCCCAGCTGGACAGCCCTCCTGGCGGTCTTGCCTGGGTCTTTTTACACACACGTGGTCATTCAGTGGGTCAGCAGTAGGCTGTTTGGTCTAAAGGGCTTTAGGTAGGCTGGCTCATCTCTATTTTCTGGCCTCATCCTCCAGTAGGCGAGCTCATGGTAAGAGGACAAGAACGGAAGCGTCCAGACCTCTAGAAGATATTTTGGGAGGGGCTTTAAGGGCCCATACTTTCTCCTCTAAGGAGAGTTGGCTTAGGACAGGGTCTAATCCAGTCCACCCCTTATTTTTATAAATAAAGTTTTATTGGAAACAAACACACGCATTCACTTACACATCATCCAAGACTGCTTTTCCACCACCACTGGACGGTTGAGCTGTTAGAGCCAAAGTATCGACTCCCTGGTCCTTTACGGAAAGTGCGCCAGCCCCTGACACAAGACATAACATGTGCCTTTTGGAAACAGCTGCCTAATCATGCCTGCCATGCTTGCAGGGGGCTGGGGCAAAGCACCCCTGGACCCCCAAATGTAACAGAAAACTCCCCCAACGTTCTCCTGCTGGATTCGGCCCCAGGGACTGTGGTTTGCTGACCCCCTGCTTAAGATTACAGGAGCTCAGGGATGCCTGGGTGGCTCAGCTAGTTGAGGGTCCGACTTCGGCTCAGGTCATGATCCCACAGTTCATGGGTTCGAGCCTGGCGTTGGGCTCTGTGCTTCATGTTCTGTGTCTCCCTCTCTCTCTGCCCCTCCCCTGGTCTCTCTCTCTCTCTCTCTCTCTCTCTCTCTCTCTCTCTCAAAAATAAACATTAAAACATTTAAGGTTTTTTTTTTTTTTTTCATGCTAAAGACCAGCATGCACAGAATAACATCTGATTGTCAGGTGCTTTGGAAAATCTCAGTGAGGGGCGCCTGGGTGGCTCAGTGGGTTAAGCGGCCGACTTCGGCTCAGGTGATGATCTCGCAGTCTGTGAGTTCGAGCCCCGCGTCGGGCTCTGTGCTGACAGCTCAGAGCCTGGAGCCTGTTTCAGATTCTGTGTTTCCCTCTCTCTCTGCCCCTCCCCTGTTCATGCTCTGTCTCTCTCTGTCTCAAAGATAAATAAACGTTAAAAAAAAAAATTAAAAAAAAAAAAAGAAAAAAAGAAAATCTCAGTGAATTCACCAACTTTCCCCCAGCGGGGAAATCATGGAGCTGCTGGCTCCTGGGGCTCCCTTTAAAGTCTCAGAAATGACAGCAGTAACTGCAGAGAAGTGAAGAACTATAGGTCCCTTCTGTTCCAGGATCCAGGCCACTGTCATCTCTGAAGCCCAGGGTTTCTGAGTTCCCTGCAATGGGAACTCTACCATTTCCAGTTATTGAGCACCAACTGTATGCCTGGGCTAAGCCAAGCACTTTACACACAGTCTCTCTTGACCCTGCAAGGACCCCAGGAGGGATATTCTTTTCGTGTCAGTTTCCTGTGACTGCTGTAGCAAAGGACCACAAATTGAAACACACAAATTTACTATTATACATACATTGTATCTGGAGAACCCCGACTAACACACTGGGCTAAAATCAAGGTGTCAGCAGGACCTCACTCCCTTCTGGAGGGTCTAGGGAAGGATTCACTTCCTTGCCTTTTCCAGCTTCTAGAAGCTGCCTGCATTCCTTGGCTTGTGGTCCTTCCTCCATCATCAGACCCAGCAGCATCTCAGGCCGCTACCTCCCTGACCATCTTCTACTTTGAAGGAGCCTTATGCTGACCTTGGGTCCCCCCGGATAATCCAGGATAAACTCCTCATCTTAAGGTTGGCTAATTCACAACTGCAGTTCTATCTACAACCTTAATTCTCTTCTGTGTAACCTATTCACGTGTTCCTGTAATTAGGATGTGGACATCTTGGGGGAAGGGGCATTTATCTACCTGCCGTACCTTATAAACATTCCATTTTGCAGGTGAAAAAAGTCACCAAGGCTTAGATGGGGTTAGTGACTTACCTGAGTCACGAGCAGCTAGTCAGTGGCCAGGCTGGGTAGATCTAACTGCAGAGCCTGTGAACCAGTGCTGTGACACGCAGGACTCCAAGGGCTTGTGGGCAGAGGGAGGGCAAGGGGGGCTGAATATAGGGGTTAGAAAAGTGGGGACACAGTCTTGCAATAAATGAAGTAGGCATAACTATTGGAGGGCTCACCATGCCCCCCACAGTAAACTCACTGTGGTCTGAGGTTACACCTCTTCCATCCCCTCCGTCCCGGTCACTGCACCTGCCCCCCGCAAACTTTGACGGGATCTGGACGCTGATCTTTTTCTGGGCAGCTCAGAACTATCCGTGGTACTGAAACACACCCCCCCTTCCTTACCCCCCACCACTTGCCTGTCTTGGCCAAGTGTTTGGGTCTCTAGCGTTCTAACTCCTGCTTTGTCTCGCTAACTACACCCCAGGACTCCTTTTTGTCTTTTCCAGGTCCTTCCTTGGCATCGAGTTGGGGAGAGGTGGGGCGTCAGCCTTGAAATCTAGGGCGGCCCCAGAGCTTAGAGCTTTCCTGGAATCTCTAAATACTTTCACATTTGGAGAGTCCCAATGGTTGTGCAGTGAGTAGATTCATGATGGAAGAGTGCCCTCCCTTTAATGACACGTCTCTTAGTCACTCCTGGACAACCTCAAGGGTCCCCACGTTCTGGCTTCAAATTAGACCAGTTGGTTTGAGCGTGCTGATGAAAAACAAGGAGAAACAAACAAAAACAAAACTCTCTTCTGTGTTTTGACCACATGGCAGCCTCCAGAAGCCATCTGGTCAAGCACATAGGTTTCTTGGAGTCTGTTGTTGTTGTTGTTGTTGTTAATTGTGGCAAAATACACATACCATAAAATTTATCATTTTAAAAAACTGTTAAATTTTTTATTTATTTTGAGAGTGCATGCTCAAGAGTGGGGAAGGGGCAGAGAGAGAGAATCCCAAGCAGACCCTGTGCTATCAGGGCAGAGCTGTACTCGGGGCTCAATCCCACAACCGTGAGGTCGTGACCTGAGCCAAAATCAAGAGTCAGGTTCTCAACCGACTGAGCCGCCCAGGCGCCCCTAAAATTTACCAACTTAACCAGTTTTAAGTGTACATTTTAGTGGCATTAAGCACACAGTGTTGTGCAACCATCACCACCATCGATCTCCAAAACCCTTCATCTTCCCAAATGGAAATTTCTCTCCCCATTAAACACTTAACTCCCTCCCTGCACTCCCCCACCCTTTGGTCCCATCACCTACTTCCTGTCTCCATGACTTTCCCAATTTTATGTCACTTTTATGTTCCAGGATCCCATCCAGGGTGCCGCATAATATTTAGTAGACATATCTTCTTGAGCTCCGCTTGGCTGAGGCAGTTTCTCAGATTTTCTTCCTTTCGATGACCTTGACAATTTTGAGGAGTGCTGATCAGGCATGTTACAGAATGTCTCTCAACTGGGGCTTGTCTGGAGCTATGGGTTTTAGGGAAGGAGGTCACAGAGGTCAAGGGTCATCCCATATCAAGAGTCCAGCCATCAACAAGATTTATCACTCGTGATGTTAATCTTTGAGGTATGTTGTCAGGTGTCTGCACTGTAAATTTACTCTCCCCTCCCCCCTTTCCATCCTGTACTCTTTGGAAGGACGCTGTTATGCATAGCCCACGCTTTGGAATTTGGAAGTTACGCTCCCTCTCCTTGAAGATGGAGTGTTGATGTGAATTGTTTCGAATTCTGTCTGGGAGGGCTATTTTCCACGTATTTCTTTAATCATTTATTTACATCAATACGGAGTCATAGATATTCATGTCGTGTTTGGGGTTTAATCCAATATTGCTTTACTTCATTGCAAAAATTGTTTTAGCTTTAGGGACTTTTTCAGTGGGTTCCCGTGTCCCGTTGACATACCCTTCTGTGATTACAAGATGCTCCAGGCTCATACTGTGTATTTCCTCAGTCTAGAACCCGCCATCTCTCCACGGAGCCCTGGTTCCTTTTGTTGGAGAATGGTGTTAGAAACCCAGGTCCGGGTGCTGGGTGTCGTGGATTTTTGTGTTACACATGATGGGACAGAGATATATGATGTGAGTCTGCACGAGTGGCTTCTGTTAAGCACAACAGAGTGTGGGACAATGTTGTTCTCTAAAGTCATAGTCTGTCCGAATTTTTGCTATTTTCAGTCTTGGTGGAAATACAACCTCTTCCTCTTGCCTGAAGGGTCTGAGCCCTCCAGGTCACTTCAACCCAGAGAAGTACTCTGGATTTCCAAACCAGGTGCAGAGCATCTAGGCTGTCTAGACACAACATTTCACACAACAGTTTCCAAGGAAACAGGACCTTGTGTCGGTATCTTAGCCCAAGCTTAACGCCAGCCTCTTTACTCGTAAGTCTGCTGAGCTTTGAGCCCACCAGACTCCACTCCATGTAAATATCACCTAAACTCTGCTTTTCCCGTAAATCTTATCATCTGTTTCCTTTTTTTTTTTCCTTTTCTGGTGAGACACTCCATTCCTCCCCTGTTATGTGGTCTCATGCCATAGCAAGTTAAAAAACCAACCTTTCTGGGACCACAGTTGTGTCCCTGGAGGTCTTTAGATGGGTTTTAACAAGTGAAGGGGACGGTGGTGGGGAAAAGGCTATTTCTGAACCACAGAGAAAGAAGCTGGGATTAGCTTTTGCTAATGTCGGATGAGCCATCCATAGCTCCGGGCCACAGCTCTAGCCTGAGCATAATGGGGTCAGTAAGTTTGTTCATTGTTCAAACGTCCAGTGGATGTTGCGATAATCAAAAAAAGGAGAGAGAAATGTGACATATTTCCACATCCTCTTTATGGGAGGAAAGAAGGGAAGGGTCCCGGGCAAGAGTGGGGTTGCAACATGGGTGGGAGCAGGCCGGGCCAGGATTGACCACCCAGAGACTTAGTCCCCATCATACAAGGATAAAAGTCCTCACCAGCTTCTTCTCCCTTCTCTGGGTTCCCCCTCTCCTCCCTATGAACCGTCCGCAGTGGAGAGTCCCTGGAATTAGGATTGCCAGATGTAGCAATGAAATATACAGGATTCCAAGTTAGAGTTGATTTCAGACAAACAACGGACAATTTTTGTTATGTAAACATGTCCCGAATATTTAATGGGTCACGCTTACACTAAACAAAATTCACTGTTCACCTGAAATTCAAATTTAATGGGCAGTCCTGTATCCTAGGTGGCATTCCTACCCAGAAATCCAAACACCTGCCAAACACACACCAGCCTGTTGGGGGGAAAGGGCCCGAGTCACTTCCTGAGTAGCCATATTTATTATCACGTGACAAGGTCATGTGATCACACTTCCTTAACGGGGATTGGCTCCCTAGCCAAAGCAACCAGCCATAGGTTGGGGAAGCAGCCTATCAGGTGGGCAGGCGTTCTAGCCAATAGAGGTTTAGACAGTGACTTAGTGGCCCAATCGGAGCTTCGGTCTGTGAGAATATTGCAGGTGGATGTCCTAGGTTGAATGTGAGTTCAAATCCTGTCTCCGGCAGTTGTCTGTTTTGGAGGAGAGTCATCAGCCTCTGATTTTGATATGAACCCCATATGGGCATTAAGCGAGGTGCTATAGATGAAGCTTACAGTAAACGCTCCATAATTATGCCCATTATTATATTATCATAACTACCAATGTCAATATAATTAACACTTTTGCTCTCCCTTCTCCCCATGACATTAGGCCAGCAGGGACTAAATATCATTACCCCACTTTACAGCTGAGGAAACCAAGGACAGGGATCCGCCGTCTGGCTGAGTTCCTGGTGGAGCGGTGGCTGGGACCAGGCCCTTCCGGGCTCCGAGGGCCACCTCCCTGGAAGCCTGGCTTGCACCTCTGTTGCCACCTCACCTCAGCACCCTCCCAGCAATCCTGGTCCCTGTGGTTACCAGGACCACAGGTGATGCAAGATGACGGGTTCGTTGCTGGGATCTCCTCTCCGGCTACCAGGGGACTGAAACAGCCTAACTGCGGTCTCTGGGGGCTAGAAGTGCCAAATCATTCACGCCGACACCAGGTCTAGCCCTAGGGACTCCACACCTCACGAGCAGAAATGAAAGGCGTTTTCTCGCTCTGAACCAGAGGACTCATTAGCGACTACCTCTGTGTCTAATATCCAGATTCCTCACCTACCGGCTGGCACTGTAACGATCGCCCACGTGGGTGTATTCGTTGGACACTTGAGACAGACAAGTGTGGGCACGAATATCATAGCTCTGGAACCTTGGCCACTGCTGCAGGGATGGGAGGTTCGTACGACACTTTGGAAAACTGACATCATATACTAGACGTGAACATACCCTTAACCATGACCCTGGATGTGAAGCCAGGAGGAATGAGAGCACTTATCCACCAAAAAGTATGCACAAGCATGTACATCATTTAGATAAATTACACATCATCAGAATGAAAACCTTTTGTGCTTGAAGGAGCTCCACTGAGAACAACCCACAGAACGGGAGAAAATATCTGTATATCAGGTATCTGATAAGGGACTTGTATTTTGAACGTGTAGAGAACTCTTACAAGTCAACAGTTTATAAATAATCCAACTGGGGGACACCTGCGTGGCTCATTTGGTTAAGCACCCAGCTCTTGATTTTAGCTCCGGTCATGATCTCACTGTTTGTGTGTTCAAGCCCTGCGTCAGGCTCTGTGCTGACAGCTCAGAGCCCGGAGCCTGCTTTGGATCTGTGTCTCCCTCTCTCTCTCTGCCCCTCCACCGCTCACACTCTGTCTCTCTCTGTCTCTCAAAAATAAATAAACATTAACAAAAAATGTCTCTTACCGTTTGCCTCCCTCCCTCCCTCTCTGTCACTATTTTTTTCCCCTTCCCTCCCCCCATGGTCTTCTGTTAAGTTTCTCAAGATCCACATATGAGTGAAAACATACATCTGTCTTTCTCTGAATTATTTCACTCAGCATAATACCTTCCAGTCCTATCCACGCTGCTGCAGACGGCATGATTTCATTCTCTGGTGCTCTTATCACTCAGGAAATTGCAAGAGTTTTAGGAGCTCTAGATAGGAACTGGGGGACAGACCAGGACATACCCATTTTTAAAATTATTTCACAAGTCATAATTTGCATACCATAAACCGAGCCCCTTTAAATGCACAACTCAGTGGGTTTTGCTACAGCCACGAAGTTGTGCAAACATCACTACTATCTAATGTTAGGACAGTTTCATCACCACAAGGCAGAAACAGGACAACAAAAAACCTGTACCCGTTGGCTGTCTCTCCATATCCTTTCCCAGCCCCTGATAACCACTAACCTAGCTCCTGCCTGTGGATGTGCCGGTTGTGAGCATCTCACATAAATGGAATCACACACCGTGCGGTCTTCTGTGTCTGGTCTCCTCCCTGCGCGTCGTGCATTCAGGGTCCGTGCATCCGGTAGCACGTGTAGGCGCCTCGCTCCTGCTCGTGGTTGAGTAATTTTCCAATGTACGTATAACTGGTCGTCTGTTCGTGGATATTTGGATCACCTCCACTTTTCGGCAATTACGAAAAACGCTGCTGTGAACATTCACGTACAAGTTGCGGTGTGGAAATAGATTTTCGTTTCTTATTTTTGAGTTGAGGAATATAGAATTTTAGCTGGGGAAAGGTTCCGTGAAGTTCATGGAATCATTAACATGTGCAAAAGATTTCAAGTATGCTATATTTTTTTTAAAGATTAAAAAAAACTTTTTAATGTTTACATTTATTTTTTTTTTAATTTTTTTTTCAACGTTTATTTATTTTTGGGACAGAGAGAGACAGAGCATGAACGGGGGAGGGGCAGACAGAGAGGGAGACACAGAATCGGAAACAGGCTCCAGGCTCTGAGCCATCAGCCCAGAGCCCAACGCGGGGCTTGAACTCACGGACCGCGAGATCGTGACCTGGCTGAAGTCGGACTCTTAACCGACTGCGCCACCCAGGCGCCCCATGTTTACATTTATTTTTGAGAGAGAGAGAGAGTGTGAGAGAGCATGAGCGGGGGAGGGGCAGAGAGAGGGAGACACAGAATCCCAAGCAGGCTCCAGGCTCTGAGCTGCCGGCACAGAGCCCGACGCGGGGTCCCCTTCTGTGATACTTTTTGTCCCAGTGGACCAAATGGACTCAGACGGTGTATAATGGTCCACCAGTGCACATCTCTTTCCAACTCTGTATTCAGTGCTGCCTCAAAGGTCGATTGAAAATCAGCTCCGGTGGGAGTATTCACACCACAGAAATTGGTAAAGGTGACAACCTCCCCCCACCTCTAGATAGCTGTTCAACATTCAACAGCACACCGTGCTTGGAATATAGGTGGGGCAACATAAATCTTGGAACCAGGACCAACTAAGATACAGTTAGCTCTACGGATGCCCCGCTGATTTGAAGATGGGAATAGATGATTACTGTCTAAGCCACGGAGCTTTGGTGTAGTTTGTTACCCAGCGTTAGCACAACACTTGCCAACTAATACACCAGGCGTTCACCTTATTGGACTGAGAGAGCTTCAAAGCGGTGACACCAAGTGAAGATGAGAAAATCTGTTAACGGTGACACAGTTGGGTTCAAAGGTAGCTGGGATTAGGAAACAAACATGAGACCTGGGTTCAAATCTAGAGACTTAATAGCTGTGGGGTTTGGGTTCATGGACCTCACTTCTCTGAGCCTCTGCCTTCGAGAGAAAATTGAAATGACCCTCGCTCATTATCTCAGAGATCAAAATAGAAGAACACATATGGGAAGTAGAACAGGCACTCAGTGAATGCTCCCGTAAGCTGATGCCTACTGACCTTGCCAAGCTTACCTTCCTCTGTCCCCCTCTTTGCTTGCCCTGCTCCAATCACGCCAGCTTTCTCTCCGTTCTTCCGTGCTAACTTTGTCCTGATATCTGCCTGGTCATTTTCCCCAAAACTTCTCTTGGCCATGACTTTGTTCTCCTGCTCATTGCCAAAGTCAGCACAGAGTAGACACCCAGTATGGTGTTATTGAACGAATGGATGAATAGACAGAAGGATGGACAGACAGGAGGATGGATGGCTGGCTGGCTGATGGGTGATGGATGGATGGATGGACGGACAGATGGATGGATAATGCATGGATGGGTGGGTCATTTATGGATGAAAGAACTGACGGGGGCAGAGTTGGGATTGATCACATGTGTCCAAACCTCTGGCTAGATGCCACGCTGGGGGCTCCAAGCCAAGATCATTTCAGAGAACAGTGGCCCCTTCTCTGAACCTGGCTAGCACTGCTCTCTGCTGGATGTCCTAAATATTGCAGTAGTCTACCAGAATCCCATAGGCAAACATTGGCCCTTGTTCAAAACCATTCTTCGGTACACCCTGGATCACAAGTCCTACTAGGGTCTCACTGGGCCAAAACCCAGGTGTGATCAGGGCTGGTTCCTTCTGGGGCCCCAGGGAGACCCTCCTCAAGCCTTTTCCATCTCCCAGAGGAACCGCCTCCTTGGCCTGAGGCCCCGCCCATCTCTTTGACTCTGACCCTTTGCCTCCTTCTCATGAAGACCTCCTGAGGGTGCTGCCCTCCGCCCGACTGGTAGTCCAGGGTCATCCTCGTCTCAGGGTCCTCATCTGTAAAATCCCTTTAACCGTATGAGGTGACCTATCTACCTCATATGGTAAAAGATTAGGACGTGGACATCTTTGGGGGCCATTATTCTGCCAACCACAGCATCCAAGACATATCGGTAAGTGAAGGCAAGCAACGGATCAGCACGCTGACATGTTTTTCAATGTTTATTTATATTTATTTTGAGAAATAGAGAGAGAACCCCAAGCAGGCTGTGCACTGTCCGGTGCCCCAGCATGTTCTCATTTGTATGAAAATGCATTCACCTCCAAACAGACCAGGAAGAGACCAACGTGCATAAATGTAGAGAGAAGAGTCTGGAAGGGGACATCCCCAACTGCTAACCACTGTTAGCACTGTTTTCCTCTGGGAAGAGGATATTGAGACATGAGGAAGACGAGTTTTGGAGAAGGCCATGAGATAGAAAAGCCAAAAGGTATGCTGTGTCCCTGCAAGTCTGAACAAGATGCAATAAACACTAAAATATTAGAGGAAAAATAGGATGAGAAACAAGATATTATATAATCTCAAAATATCTCCCCTAAGATATTTATTGGTAAATGAAATATCTCCCCTAAGATATTATTGGTAAGGGGAGCGACAGATCAGCTTGCTCTCATGTGGGTTTTTCTTTACGTTTATTTGTTTACCTTGAAAGACAGAGGGAGAGGCAGAGAGAGATTTTGAGGTTTTACAGATATCTGTTTTTATTTTTTTTTTTTCAACTTTTTTTTTTTTATTTTTGGGACAGAGAGAGACAGAGCATGAACGGGGGAGGGGCAGAGAGAGAGGGAGACACAGAATCGGAAACAGGCTCCAGGCTCTGAGCCATCAGCCCAGAGCCTGACGCGGGGCTCGAACTCACGGAGCGCGAGATCGTGACCTGGCTGAAGTCGGACACTTAACCGACTGCGCCACCCAGGCGCCCCAGATATCTGTTTTTAATTTCCAACCTAATTACATTGTAGGAAACTATTCTGCATGATTTCAATCATTTTGTATGTATTACATGTTTCATGACCCAGTTCATTGTCCAATCGTCTTGATGAATATTCCGTGTGTTTTTGTCTTTAATTAATTAATTAATTTTGTATAGCTCCGCGTGCTTTTGAAGAGAATGTACATATTGCTTTTGTTGGTTGATAGTGTTGTTCAAATCATCTATATCTTAACTGATTTTCTATTTACTCTACTAATTATTGAGAGAGGGATATTGCTATCTCTTGTCATAATTGTGAATTTGACTTTTTTCTTCTCATTCCAGTCAAATTTTCCTTCATGTATTTTGAACACAGTTATTAGGGGCATACATGTTTAGGATTGTTACGTCCTTTTGATGAATTGGTAATGACCTTCTTTATCCATGTTAGTATTCTTTGTTCTGAATTCTTTTTTTTTTTTTCCTAATAGAGATATAGCTACTCCAGATTTCTTATGATTAGTGTTTGGATGGTGTATCCTTTTTCCATCTTTTACATTTTTTTCCTGCCAATGGAAAGTTCCCCCCTCCACCACTTGTAGCATTCCCCACCTCAGCTTTATTGAGCTATACTTTACATACAATTAAATTCACTTTACTGTAAAATTATAATTTGATAACTTTTGGCCATTATTTATGGATGTATAACCACATCATGATCCCAATATAGGATATTTCCGTCACCTCAAAGTTTTTTCTCCTTTGCAGTCAACCCTCCCCTCATCCCTGCCCTCAAGGCCACCACTGATATGTTTTCTGTCAATATTGTTTTCCTATGTTTTTTTTAATCCACTTGTCTGTTGGTGGATACTTAAATAGTTTCCACTTTTTGGCTACTATGAAAAAAGATGCCATGATCATTTGCCTACAAGTCTGTGTTTGGAAATGTGTCTTAATTTCTTCTGGGTAAATCCCTGTGAGTGGAATTGCTGGTGCATATGGTAAATGTATCTTTAACTTTGTAACAAACCGCTAAGCCACGTTCCAGAGTGGTGGTGCCATTTTGTGTCTACTCCAGCCATGCCTGAAAGTTCCAATCGCTAAGCATCTTTGCCAACACTTGGTGTTAATGGGCTTTTAAATTTATTCTTTCTAATAGATATATTGTGATAACCCACTGGGGAACATTTCTCTAATGACTAATTCTGCCAAGTATCTTTTCATGTGCTTAAGGGATGGCTATCCATAATCTTCTTTGGTAAAAGTATGTGCTGTTCAAATCTAATTTATTTAAGAAATTGTGTGGCTTATTTTCTTATTATTTCTTAGTATTTTCTTTTCATTTGTCACATGTGTATTGTGAATACTTTCCCCAGGTGGTGCTTGTCTTATCACTTTTTAAACATTTTCTTGAATAGCATTTTTTTTTTAATTTTGGTAAAGTCTACCTTATTGCTTTCAAAAAATGGTTTGTGCTTTTTGTATCCTATAGAAAAAAAGAAAGAAAGAAAAAGAGAAAGAAAGAAAGAAAGAAAGAAAGAAAGAAAGAAAGAGAGAGAGAGAGAGAGAAAGAGAGAAAGAGATAAAGGGAGAAAGAAAGAAAGAAAGAAAGAAAGAAAGAAAGAAAGAAAGAAAGATCCGTGCCCAATCAAAGTCATAAAAACTTTCTCTTATGTTTTCCTCCAGAAGTTTTAAACTTTTAGCCTTTACATTTAGGTCTGTGATCCATTCTGAGTTATATTTGTGTATGTACATTAAGAGTAAAAGGGTGCCTGGGTGGCTCAGTTGGTTAAGCGTCCAACTTCAGCTCAGGTCATGATCTCTCAGTCCGTGAGTTTGAGCCCCGCGTCGGGCTCTGTGCTGACAGCTCAGAGCCTGGAGCCTGCTTCGGATTCTCTGTCTCCCTTTCTCTCTGGCCCTCCCCTGCTCATGCTCTGTCTCCCTCTGTCTCAAAAATAAATTAAAAAAATAAAAATAAAAAAAATTTAAGAGTAGAGACGCGAGGGCGCCTGGGTGGCTCCGTCGGTCAAGCACCCGAGTTTGGCTCAGGTCATGATCTCATGGTTGGTTTGTGAGTTGGAGCGCCTCATTGGGCTCTGTGCTGACATCTCAGAGCCTGGAGCCTGCTACGGATCCTGCGCGTCCCTCTCTCTCTGCCCCTACCCCTCTCATACTCTGTGTGTGTGTGTGTGTGTGTCTCTCTCTCTGTCTCAAAAATAAATTACTATTAAATCATTAAAAAAAAAAAAAAAAGAATAGAGATAGGGATGCCTGGCCAGCTCAGCTGGTAGAGCATGCAACTCTTCATCTTGGTCATGAATTCAAGCCCCATGTTGGCTGTTGAGATTACTTACAAAAAAAAAAAAAAAAAAAAAGATTAAGGACAACTTTCTTTCTATTTTGATATTCAGGTGTTACAGCAGCAATTGCTGAAAAGGCTATTGTTTCCCACACTGAGTTATTTGGCAGTTTTGTTGCAAATAAATTGACAATATAACTGTGAGTCTACTCCTTGGACTCTCTCTCTCTCTCTCTCTCTTTTTTTTTTTTTATTGTCTTGATTATTATAAGTTTACAATAAATCTAAAAACAGGTGGTCCTCCAGGGGCGCCTGGCTGGGTCCGGGGGTAGAGCATGAGACTTGGAGTCCTGTGTTGGGTGTAGAGATCACTAAAAAAAATAAATAAGCTTTAAGAAACTTCAGATAGTCCTTCAATCTTGTTCTTTTAAAAATTGTTTTTAAGCCTTTATATTTAAAGGACAACCTATAGTTGGGGCCATGCGGACAGTTTCTGTCCCTGGACTAGTGTTTAGACATTTATATTTAATAGAAGTATGGTTATGGCTAGGTTTATTTATTTTAATGTTTTATTTATTTTTGAGAGCAGAGGAGGGGCAGAGAGAGAGAGAGAGAGGGAGGCACAGAATCTGAAACAGGCTCTAGGCTCAGCTGTGAGCACAGAGCCGGACGTGGGGCTCGAACTCTGACTGCCAAGATCATGACCTGAGCTGAAGTCGGATGCTCAACCAACTGAGCCACCCAGGCACCCCAATATCAGTTTCATTTTTTACCTATAATTGCTTTGTTTTTTTTATTGTATTTTATTTAAGTGTTTTTTTTTTTTTTGAGAGAGAGAGAGAGAGAGAGAGAGAGAGCAGGGGAAGGGCAGAGAGAGACAGAGACGGGAATCCCAAGCAGTCTCTATGCAGCAGAGAGCCTGATGCAGGCCTTGAACTCATAAACCACAAGATCGTGACCTGAGCCAAAGTCGGATACTTAACTAACTGAGTCACCCAGGAGCCCCTGTTTTATTTTATTTTAATTTTTTATTTAATCAATTTATTTTTTTAAGTAGTCTTCACCCCCAGCATGGAGCTCAACGCCGGGTTTGAACTCACAACCCCGGGATCAAGAGCTGAGCTGAGATCAGGAGTCAGATGCTCCGGGCACCTGGGTGGCTCAGTTGGTGACGCAACTGACTCTTGGTTTCAGTTCAGGTCATCATCTCACGGTCATGATCTCAGAATCGTGACATTGAACTGCGCTGGGCACGGAGCCTGCTTGGGATTCTCTCTCTCTCCCTCTTCCTCTGTCCCTCCCCTGGTAGTGTTCTCATTTTCTCTCTCTCCCTCTCTCTCTTTCCCTCTCTCTCTCCCTCTCTCTCTTTCCCTCTCTCTCTCTCTCTCTCTCTCTCTCTCTCTCAAAATAAATAAATAAACTTTAAAAAAATGCTCTAGGGGCCCCTGGCTGGCTCAATCAGTTAAGTGTCTGACTCTTGATTTCGGCTCAGGTCATGATCTCACCATTCGTGAGTTCGAGCCCCACGTGGGGCTCTGTGCTGACAGTGCGGAGCCTGCTTGAGATTCTGTCTCTCTCTCTCTCTCTGCCCCTCCCCACCTCTTATATGCTCTAGAATAAATCTCATGATACACTGCCGTTACTTTTTACGTAGAGTCAATGATCATTTAAAGAAATGAAGAAGGGGCGCCTGGGTGGCGCAGTCGGTTAAGCGTCCGACTTCAGCCAGGTCACGATCTCGCGGTCCGTGAGTTCGAGCCCCGCGTCAGGCTCTGGGCTGATGGCTCGGAGCCTGTTTCCGATGCTGTGTCTCCCTCTCTCTCTGCCCCTCCCCCGTTCATGCTCTGTCTCTCTCTGTCCCAAAAATAAATAAAAAACATTGGAAAAAAAAAAATTTTAAAGAAATGAAGAAGTGGGGCGCCTGGGTGGCGCAGTCGGTTAAGCGTCCGACTTCAGCCAGGTCACGATCTCGCGGTCCGGGAGTTCGAGCCCCGTGTCGGGCTCTGGGCTGATGGCTCGGAGCCTGGAGCCTGTTTCCGATTCTGTGTCTCCCTCTCTCTCTGCCCCTCCCCCGTTCATGCTCTGTCTCTCTCTGTCCCAAAAATAAATAAACGTTGAAAAAAAAATTTTTTTAAAAAAGAAATGAAGAAGTAATCCTATTCCCCACATTTTAAACATTTCTTAGGCTCTTCCTTCCTTTGCGTAGATCCACATTTCTGCTCGCTGTTATTTTCCTTCTGTCCAAAGAACATCCTTTGACATCATTTCTTTCAACGTCAATCCACTGGTCACAAACGTACTTGGCTTTTATTTGTCTGGGAATGTGTGTCGTCTTTGCTGCTAGGTAAAGAATTTTAGCGTTTTTGTTGTGATTGCTTTGTTTCTTTTGGCACATAAAAATATTGTAGCCCAATGTCCTCCAGTGTGAATGGTTTGTTAAAAATTTCAGTCATTCTGGGGCGCCTGGGTGGTTCAGTCGGTTCAGCGCCAGGCTTCGGCTCAGGTCACGATCTCACGGTTCATGACTTCGAGCCCCGCGTTGGGCTCTGGGCTGACAGCTCAGAACCTGGAGCCTGCTTCGGATTCTGTGCCTCCCTCTCTCTCTGCCCCTCCCCTGCTCGGTCTTGCTCTGTTTCACAAAAATGAATAAATGTTAAAAATTGAAAAAAAAAATTCAGTCATTCTTATTTTTGTTTCCATGTATGTAATGTGTCTTTTTCCTCTGATGTTTAAAAAAATCTTTTTTCTGTATCTTTGGTTTCTGGTTTATTTTAGTTTTTTGAAATAATCTCCAAACCCCACATGGGACTGCAACGCATGACCCTGAGTCAGAAGTTGCACGCTCCAGGGCCTGAGCTAGACAGATGCCCCCCTAATACTTTTTTTTAAATTTATTTTTTTAATTTACTTCCAAGTTAGTTAGCATATAGTGCAATAATGATTTCAGGAGTAGATTCCAGTGAGTCACCCCCTACGTATAACACCCAGTGCTCATTCCAGCGAGTGTCCTCCCTAATGCCCCTCGTCCATTTAGCCCATCCCCCCACCCACAACTCCCCTCCGGCAACTGTTTGTTCTCTCTGTATTTAAGGGTCTCTTAGTGTTTGTCCCCCTCCCTGCTTTTATATTATTTTTGTTTCCCTTCCTTTATGTTCATCTGTTTTGTCTCTTAAAGCCCTCATATGAGTGAAGTCATAGGATATTTGTCTTTCTCTAATTTCACTTAGCATAATACCCCCCAGTTCCATCCACGTAGTTGCAAATGGCAAGATTTCATTCTTTTTGATTGCTGAGTAATACTCCATTGTGTGCGTGTGTGTGTGTGTGTGTGTGTGTGTGTGTGTGTGTATACACACACCACATCTTCTTTAGGCATTCATCCATCGTCGGTGGACATTTGGGCTCTTTCCATACTTTGGCTCTTGTCGATAGTGCTGCTATAAACATGGGGGTGCATGTGTCCCTTCGAAACAGCACACCTATATCCCTTGGATAAATGCCTAGTAGTGCCATTGCTGGGTCATAGAGTAGATCTATTTTTAGTTTTTTGAGGAAACTCCAGACTGTTTCCCAGAGTGGCTGCACCAGCTTGCATTCCCACCAGTGGTGCAAAAGAGATCCTCTTTCTCCGCATCCTCGCCAACATCTGTTGTTGCCTGAGTTGTTACTGTTGGCCATTCTGACACGTGTCAGGTGGCATCTCATTGTGGTTTTGATCTGCATTTCCCTGATGACGAGTGATGTTGAGCATGTTTTCATGTGTCGGTTGGCCATCTGGATGTCTTCTTTGGAGAAGACATGTCTATTCATATCTTTTGCCCATTTCTTCACTGGATTATTTGTGTTTTGGGTGTTGAGTTTGAGAAGTTCTTTATAGATTTTGGATACTAACCCTTTATCTGACGTGTCATTTGCAAATATCTTCTCCCATTCTGTCGGTTGCCTTTTAGTTTTGCCGATTGTTTCCTTCGCTGTGCAGAAACTTTTTGTTTTGATCAGGTCCCAAGAGTTCATTTTTGCTTTTGTTACCCTTGCCTCTGGAGACGTGTTGAGGAAGAAGGTGCCATGGCCAAGGTCAAAGAGGTTTTGCCTGCTTTCTCCTTGATTTGATGGCTTCCTGTCTTACGTTTAGGTCTGTCATCCATTTTGAGTTTATTTTTGTGTCTGGTGTAAGAAAGTGGTCCAGGTTCATTCTTCTGCATGTCGCTGTCCAGGTTTCCCAGCACCACTTGCTGAAGAGACTGTCTTTATTCCACTGGATATTCTTTCCTGCTTTGTTGGATTAGTTGGCCATATGTTTGTGGGTCCATTTCTGGGTTCTCTATTCTCTAATTCTTTAGTTATAACATGACTGGGTATGCTTTTCCCTATTTTTAAAAAAAAGAATAATACCTTTTTTAAAAATGTTTATTCATTTATTTATTTTTGAGAGAGAGACAGAGAACATGAGGGGGAGGGACAGAGAGAGAGAGAACCCAAAGCAGGCTCCAGGCTCCGATCTGTCAGCACAGAGCTTGATTCAGGACTTGAAGTCACCAACCATGAGATTATGACCTGAGCCGAAGTCGGGTGCTTAACCAACTGAACCACCCAGGTGCCCCTGCTTTTCTCTATTTTTTATTATTCTTGGCATTCATTGAGGTTCGTAGACCTGTGGGTTTATGGTTTTCATCAGATTTGGAAATTTTTGGCCATTTGGGTTTGTTTGTTTGTTTGTTTGTTTACAGAGAGACTGAGCGAGTGAGCCAGTGCTCAGGAAGGGGAAGGATACGGAGAGAAAGAATCCCAAGCAGGATCCACGTTCAGCACGGAGCCCCACTTGGGGCTCAATCCCACAACCATGAAACCTTGACCTGAGCTGAAATCAAGGGTTGGATACTTAACCAACTGAGCCACCCAGGAGCCCCTTGTTTGTTCAGTTTCTTTTTCTTTCTTTCTTTCTTTCTTTCTTTCTTTCTTTCTTTTCTTTTTTTTTTTTTTTTTTTTTTTTTTTGTCATTCCTTTTTCTCTTTCCTTATGGGGCTCCAATTATATGTATGTTAGATCCTGATATTATCCTGCGGGCCAGTGAGGTTCTGTTCATCCTGTAAGCATTCTTTGTCTTCTGTGTGTTTCACTGTGGATAGTTTTATTATAAAATTTTCTTTTTTTAAAAAAAAATTTTTTTTGAACGTTTATTTATTTTTGAGACAGAGAGACAGAGCATGAACAGGGGAGGGGCAGAGAGAGAGGGAGACACAGAATCTGAAATGGGCTCCAGGCTCTGAGCTGTCATCACAGAGCCTGACGCGGGGCTCGAACTCACGGTCCGTGAGATCGTGACCTGAGCCGAAGTCGGACGCCCAACTGACTGAGCCACCCAGGCGCCCCTAAAATTTTCAATGTCACTAGTGACCTACAATTCCCAATGTGTACTCTATCACTAAGTCCATGCAGGGAGCATTTTTCATACTGTACTTTTTGGATTAGAGGTTTATGTTTCATTCTCCCCCGTTTCTTAGCCGCTGGTTTTTGGCCTGGCCTGGTGGATCTTCACCATATGCACACGCAGTGACATTCAGCCAAAGACTCATGGGGACGCTTATGAAAATTTATAAGTTCTTTCTCGAGATAGCTCTCTGCTACATTGCTCTGAAAATTCTAGCCACCTGGACCTCCCTCATCTCCCGTCTTTATCCCCTCACTTCATGAAACTGTTGTGCTCTGTTTGGGTTTTCCCGCCTAATCACAGTCTGGATGGTGCCTACAGTATTTTAGCCAGTTCTCCTGCTGTTTAGCGTGGGAGGGCAAGTCCCATAGCATTTACCTACTGTATTCTTTTAACAGTTGGTCAGGAATCTGTTGCATGTATATGCCAGAACTTACACATCCAGTCTCCAGTTCTTCTCTGTACAGTTGGGTAACCTCTAAAGAGTTATGTAATGCCTCTTACCATAGGCCGGTTTTGCCCGTAATTGAACTTGACATTGATAGGATCATATCATGCACACTCCTTTGTGTTGGGCTGGTTTCCTTCCACATCGTGTCTGTGCAATTTATCCGTTTTGTTCTGTGTATTAGTAATCTGTCCTTTTTCACTGCTGCGTAGTACTCCATGGTATGGTGGCCGCAAAGTTGTGCATCCCTTTTCTGTTGATGGACATTTGGGCTATTTTGGACTAATAGAAATACAGCTCCTCCGAGTCTCTGGTGGATGTATTTCTGCATTCTTGTCGGGAACAGTAGTGACGTTTCTGGGGCACAGGGTCTACGCGTGTTATCTTTTTTTTCAACGTTTTTTTTTTTGTTGTTGTTTATTTTGGGGACAGAGAGAGACAGAGCATGAACGGGGGAGGGGCAGAGAGAGAGGGAGACACAGAATCGGAAACAGGCTCCAGGCTCTGAGCCATCAGCCCAGAGCCTGACGTGGGGCTCGAACTCACGGACCGCGAGATCGTGACCTGGCTGAAGTCGGACGCTTAACCGACTGCGCCACCCAGGCGCCCCTACGCGTGTTATCTTTAAAACACACAGCCAGGAGTGCCTGGCTGGCTCAGTCTGTGGAGCAGGCGAATTTTGATCTCCTGCTCCTGAGTTCATGCTCCGCGGTGGGGGTAGAGTTTACTTAAAAACAAAAACAAACACAGACAGCCAGGCAGATTTCCAAAGAAGCTGTGTAGTATTATATTCCTACCTGGACAGGAAGAGCAAAATTTCAGTTGCTCCACATCATTACAACTCTCGACAGTGTCATTCTTTCTGATTGTAGCCATTCTCATACCGGTACAGAGGCGTCTCATTGTCCTTTAAATTGGCGTTTCTCCGACGACCAAAGAGATAGAGCACCTTTTGCTTTTTATCTTTTGGCCACTGGGGTGTTGTCTTTTGTGAAATGCATGCCATATTTTAACTGGGTTGGTTTTCTCTTCGTGATTTGTACGAATTTTTGTTTTGCTCTGCCTTTGTGGATCAAAGTCCTTAGTCGGATGTATAAACGTTGCAACTATCTCATCCCAACTGGTGGCTTGCCTTTTTGCTCTGGTAGGGGTGCACGCGGAGGGCGGGCGCCGCGCGTCTCGTCGCCTGGCACCCAGTAGGCCCCCACGAATGTGTGCGGAGCCAACCGGCCTCGCTGGACCTCCAGCTCCCGGCCTCCGTTCCTCCACGTGGACATGTTATTCCCGTCCTGCCCGGGTCACGGGGTTTTCAGAGACGCGCTGGAGGCACCGCATCCGCTCCCCGCTGCGTCGGGTTTGGGGCTTCTCGAGCAGTGTCAGCTTTTCGATTCAGGAAAGGCGGAGCTGGATTCCTTCCCAGGAACTTGCCTGAGAAGCTCCACGTGGGAGCCCCGCCCACAGCAGGCCCCACCCACTGCTGTCACTTGGTTCAGGGGCGGGGCAGGGAGGGCCCTCCTGGAGGGCGTGGTTAGAACCCGAAACAAGGAAGTGGGTGGAGTTATGGGGGCCGCTGGCCAATGACAGAGAAGAGCCCTGAGCCGGAGCGTGCGAAGCTAAGCGGACGGTGAGGGCGTTGTCTGCGTTTCCATTGGGCGGCAGGCGTCGCCAGGGAAACGTGGTGGCCTGGAGATGTAGGGGCGGGGCCCTTGGGGGAGGCGGGGCTTCCGGGGGCGGGTCGCCGGGCCTGGGCTCCTGTCGTCAGCTGACCCGCCGCCATCTTGTCCGCCATTTGCCAGCGGCGCGGCGCGGAGCCGGAGGGGAGCGGGAGTGCGAGCGCGGCCTGCGGAGCGGGTCGCCGCCGCCGCCGCCGCCGCCGCCCCGCGGACAGCCGCCGACCTGGCCTGGGAGCCCGCGCCACCGCGGCAGCCGGCAGCGCAGCGCTCCGCGGGCGGCAGGCGCGGCCCCCGGGCCCCCGCACAGTGCCCTGCCGCGGGCCTCCCGGGGCTCGAGCCCGGCGGCGTCCGCCGCGATGGCCCTCAAGATGGTCAAGGGCAGCATCGACCGCATGTTCGACAAGAACCTGCAGGACCTGGTGCGCGGCATCCGCAACCACAAAGAGGACGAGGTGAGCCGGCGCGCCGCACGGGGCCGGCCTGGCTCTGCCCGACCCCGACGCCAGTACCACCCGGGACCCCGACTCCGGCCTCTTGCTCGCCCCCGAGGCCTCGAGCCCCGCCTGCTTGCGACCCGGGCCGCCGCTCGCGTCTTTCTCCCTGAGCCTCAGTTTACCCCTGACAGACGCGAGCCGCGATTCTCAGGACCTCCCGTACCTCCCGTGTGTGTCGGATCACCTGGGGGCCCTGCCGCTGGGTGCCCTCCCCCCACCCCACCCTCCCGTAGTCTCAGTTTACCCTCTGGGCGATGGAAGCCCGCCTCCCCGTCGCCGCAGGTGGCCCGGGAAGAGACTTTGGAGGGCTCTAACTCCGCTCCAGGCCTCTAGACTCCTGGTTGGGGGGCCCTCCTCTCCGCGGGCCGCTCCCGGAGGAACCCATAATGGGGTTGGTACGCGTCCGGGTGGCCCTCTGGGGCCCGGTCCGGGAATCGGGCCTTGCCTCCTGGGCCCGCGTCCCCGGGAAGGTGGAGCCGCCCCTCTCAGGGAGGGAGGGGAGACCGCGGGAGCCCTGACTCAAAATAAGGAAGCCGCTGGGGGGTCCTGGAATGGGGAAGCCGGCTTCAACCAGAAAGCCGAAAGTCGGGGCGAGGAAAAGGCTGTCCACAAGTAAAATCGTAACCGTGGGCCCCGTTTCCTTCCCTGCGCCCCTCCCCCCAGCCAGTGACCTAGATTTGAGAGGAACGGGGACGGTCAGTGGCCACCAGGCCGCCGGCTTCCTTGAGGAGGTGTCAGCCCACACTTGCACAGGGGGTCTCGAAGGCGCACCCCGCTTTCCCAGGTGGAGGGGGAGGCTGCCCGGTGGCGGGCGGTTGTTGCGTGTGGTGCGGGTCCCACGGGTCCCACTGCCCGACGCCATCCGCCCTCCTCACAATGGCGCCGGGGAAGTCGGGCACGCCAGGGTGGGAAGTGCAGGGAAGGGAGGGAATTTGCCCGAGGCGCCCGCAGCCCCCGGGCCGTGTGCCGGCCCGAGTTCCTGCCGCCGGTGCACTTTTTCAGAACGGGCGTGACCTCGCTGGGCAGTCATTTGCACCCTCCTATCCTTCCTTGGCTATCCCCGGTTTTGCACCGTTAGCCGCTCCCGCTCGCAGGGGTGGTTCCGGTGCGCGTCTCACTGGGTCCTGGCCTTCAGGTTCGGTGACGGGAGAGGGGCTGGTTGGCCTGGGTTTTGTCTCTCCCAGCTGGGAGGGGCCGAGTGAATCTGCAACCTGTTCACCCCGCACGTTTCTTTTGTGCGCGGGTTCTCCTCCTGATTTTCCTGGGTTAGCGGATGTTGCTGGGCCGCCTGTTCTGGGATTGCGAGGAGGCACCGAGGCCGCTCCAGTTCGGGCGCCCGGTGTTTGGGGAAGCACGCTGTCCCCGGGCAGTTCCCTGAGCCGTGGTTGATTCACTGAGAATGGCTGGCGCCTTTCCGCGGGGATGCTGGAGGGGGAAGAGTCTTCGAAGGCCCGTGTCTGTGTGGGTCCTGCCCTCCACCTGTGGGCGATTCCCAGAGGACGTGGTGTCTTGGCCCCCCCGGTTTCCTCGTCAACAGATCGGGGTGACCTGGAGGCTGGTTGCTGGGGTGGTCTCCAGTCGCCTCGCCGCTCGGCCGCTTCTGCACCCTCTGGCTGCGCTGGGTCCTCCCCTGCTTCCCCACCGCACCCCGGTGAGGACTCGACACTAGGCGCTTTCTCCGCGGCAGTGTAGCGCACTCCAGAGTTGGCTTGATAATAGGTTTTAGCCGAAATCTTCGGTGCGGCATCCTACAAATGAGGCTCGACAGGGCCTTCCTTGAAAGGCCACGTGGAAATGCAGCGTGATCTGTGGTGATTCAGTCGTGTTGTTGGACATCGGGAGGCTTGCGTCCAAGTTCTGGGGCTTATTGACTGGGTGACGAGGGAAGTGCCTCTGATACAAAGTGGGGGTGACAGCGTCTGGGTGGCTCCGTCCGTTAAGCGTCCGACTTCGGCTAAGGTCGTGATCTCGAGGTCCATGGGTTCGAGCCCCGCATCGGGTCCAGCTCTGTGCTGACAGCTGGGAGCCTGGAGCCCGCTTCGGATCCTGTGTCTCCCTCTCTCTCTGCCCCTCTCCCGCTTGCACTCTGTCTCTCTCAAAACAAATAAGCATGAAAAAAACATTTTTGAGTCGGGTGACAGCCACCCCCTTCAAGTGCTTCTGAGGATGCCGTGGGTGACGTAATGCGGGTTTACACCGGGTCACCCACGAAGCTGTCTGCTTGGCTATTTCCAGACCTCAGCCTCTGACCCCTTAGTGGGTTGTGAATTCAATTTAACGAGTTATGTTGAAAAAGAAGCTAGAAAATCCCAGTCCTGCGTGCACATAGAGTAACTGCTGTTCATTGAAGCTTATTTCAGCTAAGTGTGTGCATGCATGTGTTTGGGTTACTACGGAAACACGTCTCTCAAAATGAGTCCAAAAAGTTTGAAAACAATGGTCGAATTCATATGTGTCTGGGTGCTTAGTTTATTTTTAATCCTTAAGATACAGCACAAATAATGTTGGCAGGGAGGGCAAAATCCACTTAGGGATATCCTTGCTTCTAAACTTTGGATATGACGGGGGGGGGACTCCAAATGACTTCTAAAGTTTGTGTTTAAATTTTTTTTAATGTTGATTGTGAGAGAGAGAGAGCAGGAGTGGGCAGGGAGAGAGGGAGAGAAAGAAGCCTAAGGAGGCTCGGCGCTGTCGGTTCAAAGCCCGACATGGGGCTCATGTGAGGTCAGTGAGGTCATGACCTGAGCCAAAGTTGGATGCTTAACCAAGTGAGCCACCCAGGCGCCCCTAAGCTATTCTTCTGGGTACTCTTCATATTTGGGGGAAAGCTGCTTTTCAATCTTTTTAGGTTGTAAAATCACACCCGTACTTTTAAAAATATACTCGATGTTTATTAAAGAAACGGGGGAATGCTCCTTCCCTGTAAATCAGTTTGGAGTATGTGTTTTGAGTGTTTTTTCTGTGCTGAGAAATGATGGGCATTTCCGAGTGTTGAGATTTCGTTCTGCATCCTGGGCACCTGGCCATGCCCAGTGGTAGAGCAGTGACTCTTGATCTCAGAGTTGTGAGTTTGAGCCCCACTTGGGTGTAGAGATTACTTGAAAAAAAGGTTCTGTTGGGGGCACCCGGGTGGCTCAGTTGGTTGAGTGTCTGACTTCGGCTTAGGTCATGATCTAACGGTTCATCAGTTCAAGCCCCACATCGGGCTCACTGCTGTCAGCACAGAGCCTGCTTTGGATCCTCTGTCCCCTCCCTCTCTCTGCCCCTCCCCCGCTCATTCCCTCTCCCTCTCTCTCTCTCTCTCTCTCTCTCTCTCTCAAAAATAAACAAACATTAAAAAAAAAAAAGGTTCTGTGTGCATCTTGCTTGTAGTGTCGTGGTCCTTACTGACTGCTTCCCAGGATGTAGTATATGAAGACGCCCCACGGTATTTTTAACATCTCCCTAGTCTGGATGTGCTTTAGTTTATTTGCTTGCCCCCCCCCCCCCCTGCATTGAAGTGGCTTCACATTTTTAGGCACAGGCCCTGATTGGATCCACTAGTATCTGAGTAGTAGTGTTCTGGCTTGGGTATGAACATTTCCAAACCATTTAACTGGTGTTTCAGAACTTTAAAAATTCACTTTGTGTAGAGTAATATTTTGAAATGAGACGTAACCTGGGATTAAGATTGAGCTGTAGGGGCCTGGGGACTCCTGTCGGTTGAGCGTCTGACTTCAGCTCAGGTCGTGATCTCACAGTTTGTGGGTTCGAGCCCCGCGTCAGGCTCTGTGCTGACAGCGGGGAGCCTGGAGCCTGCTTCCAATTCTGTGTGTCTCTCTCTCTCTGCCCCTCCCCTGTTCACCCTGTGTCTCTCTCTCTCAAAAATAAACATAAAAAAAAAAAAAAAAGGCTGAACTGTATGCAAGAGCTCATATTCTGTTGTTTCTCATCTCAAAAAATGGCAGTTTCCTGGGGTTCAGCCCTGGAGGTTTGTGGGACCCGCCAGGCTGTGAGGTGCATGTAGAACCAAGATGGGATCTGGTCTTGGGACTGTTGTTGAAGCACGTATCTCGTCTGGCCCAGGGCAGGCACTCCGTTTGTGAGAAATCCTTTTGTTTTAATGACTTCTAGGGAGAGTAAAGATACGAAGTTTGAACTGAGTTCTTTTCCTGTTCTTTCTTAAAAAAAAAAAATTTTTTTTTTTGATGTTTGTTTATTTTGGGGGGGTGGGGGAGAGAACAAGTGGGAGAGGACCAGAGAGCAAGGGAGACACAGAATCCAAAGCAGGGTCCGGGCTCTGAGCTGTCGGCACAGAGCCCGACACGGAGCTCGAACCGACAAGCCACGAGATCATGAACTGAGCTGAAGTTGGATGCGTAACCGACGGAGCCACCCAGGTGCCCCAGTTTTTTTTCCTTTTCTTTAATAACATTGGTCATTACCCTAAATCAGGATCTCTCCCTCGGCACTGCTGACATTCAGGACTGGATCATTTTCCGGGGGGCTGGCCCAGACTCTGTGGGGGTTGAGCAGCATCCCTGGCCCCGCCCACTCGAGGCCAGGAGCACCCTCAGTCTGACAACCACAGATGTCCCCAGACATTGCCCAGGAGAATCTCTGACCCAAACTGATAAGAAAAATATCCCTGAATTCCCTAACATTCTTCCCTTTATCCGGGCACCCTGTGTTTCCCACATCGTCACCATGTTGTTGGACCTTGTGGTATTGTGATACTGGAGATCGGAGCTCCTGGGTGGCTCAGTCGGTTGAGCGTCCGACTTCAGCTCAGGTCATGATCTTGTGGTTCGTGGGTTCGAGCCCCGCGTTGGGTTCTGTGCTGGCAGCTTGGAGCCTGGAGCCTGCTTCGGATTCTGTGTCTCCCCCTCTCTCTCTCTGCCCCTCCCCTGCTTGCACGCTGTGTGCAACTCTCTCTCTCTCTCTGTCTCAAAAATAAACGTTAAACAAAATTTAATTAAAAAAAAGGAAATATATATTTTGGTCCTCATCCCTGGCTCTAGGCAGAGCTTCTAAAATCTTTGTAATTTCCTAAGCAATAAAAGTACTAGGAACATCCTCGTTTATTTTTTTGGTCTCTGACCCTGTTCCTGACCCTGAGCTCCTAGATCTCTCGGCATTTCCTGGGTGACAGGAGTGACTTTCGTCCTAATGAGATGACTTGGTGGCTCCTGGGTGGGCCATCTTCTGGGAGGGGAGATAGGCCAGGGATTGAATTAACGACCTATCCCACCTGGGTGATGACGCCTTTGCAAACCTCTCCAAACTGTGTGTTGGGGGAGGGTCTTGGTGAAAGCATCCCCGTGCTGGGAGGGCGACGTGCTGGGAGGGCGACGCGGCGGCTGGCCCACTCCTACACTCGGGACCCTCCTGGAGCCCTCCCTGTGTGTGTCTGTCATTTGTCACACCCTCTGTTATGTACTCGACTGGTAAACGTGACCGTGACCCGGCCATGACCGGGTGCTTCCCTGGGTTCCCTGTGCTGCTTTGGCACCTTAGCCGGGCCCGAGAGGAGGGGGTCATTCAGAGCGCGGGTGACCACGTGGACGGGGCTCTGTACTGACCAGGCGGTGTGGCCACCTGACGGCGTCACAGCCGGGTCCGGGTTATGCGGGGACCCACCCTGCGTGTGGCAATCGAGGAAGACTGTTCGCGGGCAGACACAGAGGGTGTGTTTCCAGATTCGCTTTGCTCCTCATCCTCGTAAGTTGCGGGGTGATGGCACATAGCACGTTACGCAGTTCAGTTAACGTAATTGCCTGAAGTTCTTTGAGTGAACTCTTTGCTGGTGAGTTTATCACCTCAACTCGTGTCCCTGCCCGGCGCTTGCTTCTGCCTGCACCGAGCTCCCTGCCGCCGGCTTCTGGCCGCTGCTCCGGCTGACCTCGGCTCAGGTCATGATGTCGTGGTTGTGAGATCGAGCTCTGTGTCGGGCTGCACCCTGAGCGCGGATCCTGCTTGAGATTCTCTCTCTCCCTCTCTGCCTCTCTCCGTCTCTCTGTCGCCAAGAAAACGTGCATAGCTGTCAGCACCATGTCACCTTGGGACATTTCCGTCACACCCAAAAGAAACCCATGTGCATCTACAGATACTTCCCCATCCCCTCCCCCAGCCTCCTGGATCTGCTTCTGTCTTCACGGATTTGCATCAAAGCGTTTTCAATAGCGTTCCCGCCCCGTAGGTGGACCTTGGTGCCCCTTGGTCGTCTGTCCTGTGTGAGAGCCAAGGGTGACGCGGGCCATGAAGGTGACAGGAATGACCATGATTGGCCGCCAGGCACCGCCTGTTGTGTGTGCAGGGTTGGGGGGGGCGGTGCTGGGGGCTGGCTGTGGGGGAGGGGCGAGGGGTGGGGCTGGGAGGCTGCTGGAGTCACGCTGTCTCCAGCTACTGGGACTGAGTGGGTCTGGGGCGTCGCGGGAGGCCTTCCCCGAGGTTGTCGCGGTTCCTCTTGGCCGCAGGGGCGTTGGAGCCCGTCCAGGGCAAAACGCTAGCGTGGCGTCCTGAGTTGTTGCTGACACTCAAGTGTGGTCGGTAGAACAGCTTCCTTCGTCTCCCGACCGACTTTTCCTACGTTTTTGGGTTAAAACGTATCGAAATGATGGTGATGGTGGTCAGCACCCTGGTTGTTCTTCATAAGGCGGAGAAAGTCGTCCCCACCCTGTCCCAGTTGTCGTGAGGACTTGACATTTTCTGGTCTGAGAAACCCAAGTGGCTCGGAACACTGATTTACACTCCGGCGGAACATCCCGTGCATGCCAGGCTCTGGGGGTCTCAGCCAATAAGGGGCCCGGGGCTCATGCTCATGGACAGGGTGGTGTGGGCTCCAAGACCCTGAGCCGGGGAGCCAGTGGGGCCCGCGGACAGAGCTGACGTGTTTGGGACAGTCCAGAGAACCTTGTGAAAACGTCAAAGGCTGGAGCAATTGTGCTGCCCCTTCAGCAGGTGAACAGATGGACGAACTGGCCCACGCAGGTGACAGACAGACCGTGGCCCATCCGGCACTAAAAACGGGCCATCGAGCCGCACAGAGACACGGAGGAGCCTCAGACGCACAGCACTGGGTGACAGAAGCCAGGCTGAGGAGGCGACACACGGGGTGGTTCCAAGTCCAGGATGTTCTGGACAAGGCAGGACCACGGAGGCACGGCTGCCGGGGTGGGGGAGGGTGAATGGGGGGAGCACAGGAATTTCGGGGCCGTGGGTCTACTCCGGACGACACCGTGGTGGTGGGCAGGTGTCCGTGACATTCGTCAGAACCCACGGGGTGTGCCGCACCAGGAGTGACCTCGTGTCCGCTGTGGACCGTGGTTCGTCACGTTCGGTGCTGGGTGGGGATGTCGATAATGGGGCCAGCGGTGCGTTTATGGGGAGAAAGTGCTGCAGGGAATCCTGCTAGGTGGCCAGGGTCGAAATGGCTACTTACAATAGACCTGAGGAGTCCTGTAGAAGGGAAGTTTGTGTCCTTTGTTCGAAATTAAATTCTCTAACGAAGAAGGTGCAGAGAGGGCATCGTCCATTTCAGTGCTTGGTTTGCTGTTTGAGAGTCCGAATCACGCTCGCCCCTCCGATTTCTTTCTTTTTTACTAAACGTCAAGGATACGTAGCTATTCGTACCTTAGGCTTTAAGCTCTTTCTAACGTATGTTTTTAATAGCGTTGTCTGGACGCAGATCCCGACCCGCCCGCCCACCCTGACCAGCCTGTTCCTTGTTAGTGATGTTGCGTGTAAATGAGAGACTAACGTGGCCACGGGGCTCCGCTTTCCTTCCTTCGACTTGCTGCGACCCCGTTCGAGGTCAGTACCGAATCCTCGTGCGTGAGCACGTGCTCTCCGGTCCTTCGTCACCTCCCTGCCTTTCCCAGGTGCGCGGGCCGCGAGCCAGGCGCCTCCTCTGTACCCACAGCTCCAGTTCAAGCAGGCTCATGTGTCCCTCCCCCCGGGAGTGCCCCGAGGTGCAGGGACAGATGTCATCGGCCTGGCCCGTTCAGCCAGTGCAGCACGTGGCTCTTGATCTGCGACTTTGAGCCCCACGTTGGGCATAGCGATGACCTAAATAAATAAATAAATAAAGATTTTCTCCTAATTTTCAGTTTTTGGCCGTTTGACTTGGGGATGTGTGGGTGTGGTTTTCTTTTAGTTTTCTGTTGGTTGGTGCTGAGCTTCGTGAACCTGTACGTGTACATCTCTCACTACATGTGGGGGAGTTTCAGCCGTTCTCGTTTCAGATGTGTTCTCTGTCCCGCCCTTCCTTTCCTGGGACACCGGTTACATGCCTGTCCTGCCGCGTGCTCTTGTCCCACAGACCTGGGGCTCTGCCCCTCTTTTCTCGAACTTTTCTCCCCTTCAGACCGGACGGTTACCATTGTCGCACCTTCAGATGCGCTGACTTCTCTCTCCAGCTCCCATTTGCCTTCAGTCCATTCCGTGCATTCTTCGTTTCAGAAATCATCTTTCTAGAACCTCCGCTGGCTTATTTCCTGCCACTTGTGTTCGCTGAGATTTCTCCTCCTCTCCTTCTTGGTGAGCGCCTCCTTTTTCCTGGTTCCTGGGAGCACGGTCACAGGGGCCGAGCTGAACCCTTCGTGTGCTAATTCTATCCTTTGGGCTACCTCAAGGCCAGTGTTCGTGGATCGTCTCTTTTTCTGGGGTACGGGTGACATGGTCCCGTTTCTGGTTTTGAGTAGCTTCAGACCGAATCCTGGACGTTGTGACTGACACGTTTTTGGAGGCTCCAGACTGTGTTATCTTCTCTGAGGCGTGTTGACTGGGGGGCAGGGTTACTTTAAGGGGCAGTTAGCTTGTTGTCTGGGCTGAGACTCCAGCTCTGCCCTCCTCGCTGCGGGCAGGGGGCGGGTGTGGTTGTGTTCGTTTCTTTTTGCTTTAGCTGGAGCTCTGGGGTCAGCCTCGGATTCGGGCTGAGTTTCTATGTTAGCGTGTGGGCAGCATCGCCGCCCCACCAGTCCCCCGCCCCCTGGGATTTCCTTCCTTGAGTGGCAGCTGCCCTGTGTTCTGGTTCTGGAAGCCAGGAGCCCCAGGCCTTGGCTGCTCTGTGGGGTGCTTGAGATAAAAGCCAGGAGAGACATTACCCGGTGCCTTTGTCTCCAGATAGTCGTTTTAAAGCCGTACCTGGGGGAGCCTGGGACTGATGGGAGCTCCGTGGACGGCGGCAGAAGTGGACTCCGCCTGGCTCTCCCGAAAGCCGGGGTGGGGAGGTCCCTAGACTGTGTGCAAACGCGTCAGCGGCAGCAGAACATTTGAGTTCGTGCTTGGAGGCCGTCACGAGTCCTGCCACTGCACGGTCAGCCCCCCCCCCCCCCCCACCGTTCTTGAGTGCGTGCCTGGGAGCGCTGCCGGACAATCACCTGGCCCCGTCTTCCATGCGTAAGCGTGAGTCCCCCCACACTTGTTACTGTCTGCCTGTCCTTTCCATTTCGTGCATTTGTTCATTCAGAGTAGGCTCCGCGCCCAGTGTGGGGCTTGAACTCTCGACCCCGGGATCAAGAGTTGGATGCCCCACCCATTCAGCCAGACAGCCCCCTATCTTCTCCCCTTTTAAATGGTTAATGGTCATGATCCAGGATGCAGGAAGGGCTATCTGTGTGCAAGGACAGCAAGTGAAGATTCCCAAGTGGGATTTAGTAACTGGAAGCCTGTTGGAAGGATACAGTGACACTTGCTCCATTGCACCGACTCTCGATCGTAAAATATTCATGAACTCTTCCCTGGCTGAGAGAGGGCTCCGATGGCTCCTGTCCCCAGGAGCCTGTGCTTCAGGCAGAGGAGCGTCTCGGGGCCGAGCGGGGTGTGGCCTCGGGGGACGGGAGTGCAGGGTGCACGGCCAGTGTACAGGACGCTTGGAGCAGGAGCCCGCCATGGGCTTGCCACCCTGGTCTCTCGCGATGCGGTCACCCTGGGGACGGCATCCAGAGGCTGACCACTGAGTCCTGCCGGCAGGTGCCCAACTGGGCACATCCTAGCGGTGGTTGCTGTTGGCCACATGACAGACGGGAGGCTCCTCGTGCTGCATGGAGTGCTGGGCACGTGCGGGGCTGGGGCACTGACCCGACAAACTCGTTCCGAGCCCTGCGGTGGCCACTCGCTTCGTGGCTCCTCTCTGAGGCCTCTTCGGGGCAGGGGTAAAAGGATCCTTGCAGCCCCCCCCCCCCCCCAGAGGGGCACGCCAGTGGCTCTTGACTTCGTGTGTCGGTACTGCTTCGGGTCAAGCCCGTTTGAGTGGTAGACGTGCTGAATCAGCGAGGAAACCCGAGGGAATCCTCGGACCGTGTCCCCGCAACCCCTGCGGCGTGACTCCTGGAGTTGAAAAAGCGGGCAGTTTGCAAGTGTCCATCCTTCAAACGGATAAACACGAGGTGGCCTACGTGTGTGTGGGGGAGACAGAGCAACGCGCAGACCCTGTGCTACCGCGAGCACGAGCCCCGACATGGTGCCCGTTGACAGAAGCCAGCGGGCGCCACGGAGACGCCCAGACGAGCTCGCCGCCGCCAGGGCAGGACCAGACGGGAGAGCTGGGTGTCGAGCAGCCGGCGTCAGCGGGTGGACGGCGGGACCTGGGAGTTACTTCTGGGCCTTGGGCGAGTCTCAGTGCGAGCTGTTAAAACTAGAGGACCCCGTGTCTTAGTGTTGTTCTGTGTTGAAGTTCTTTTTTAACTTTTAAAGCATGGCGACACAGAAAACCACCGCTAGGGGGCGCCTGGACGGCTCAATGAGAAGAGGGCATAGGATCCTTGGTCTCGGGGCTGTGAGTTAAGCCCCGCGTTGAGTGCAGACAGTGCTTAAAAAGAAAGAGAAGGGAAACGTCAGCTGTGCACACAAGTTGCGAAAATGGAATAACGTGTTGCGGCACCTGCTTCCGTGGCAGGGAGTCCGGCTCTCACCGTCGTCCTGTCCTCTCAGGACTGAGGGACTCAGGAGCAGTTTCCTCCTCCTCCTCCTCCTCCTCTGAAGCGGCTTCTTTAAGTGCCAGCTCTATTAGACCCTCGCGTGCTGTACGAGTCACCGGTGCGGTTTCTCGCCGGTGCGTTCAGGAGTCGGGCAGCCGTCACCGCAGTGAGCTTCAGAGCGCTGTGTCACCCCAGCCCCCCTCCCCAGCCCCCGACACCCACCAGCCTGCTTCCTGTGTGTGTGGATGTGCCTGCTCGGGGTGTTTCACGCCAGCGGAATCACACGGCGGGCGGCCTCTTGCGTTTGCCTGCTTTCTTGACCGTTTTAGACACTTGGGATTTTCCAACGCTGTCTGCTTCCCTTTTAGGCAAAGTATATCTCTCAGTGCATTGATGAAATCAAGCAAGAGCTGAAGCAAGACAACATCGCAGTAAAAGCCAACGCGGTCTGCAAGCTGACCTACGTAAGTACTGCGGACCGTTTGCTCGGGCGGAGCCCCCCCAACCCCGACGCCGTCAGGCGGGTTGTAGATTCCACCATCCCTCCATCCGTCCTTCTGTCCACCCGTTTATCCGTCCACCGTCCGCTTCTATCCGCCTGCCAGACATTGACACTGTCATCCCCAGGCACCGGCCTTGGCACAAAGTTGAGGGAAGGCACGCCGCGACGACCCTGGGGCTCGGGGCATAGTGGGCCCCGCCTGGCCTGGGCCAGGCCCCCCTCTTCTGGCCCCTCTGCTGGTCAGAAGGGAGGTGGAAGGCTTGCCAGGGGTGCCTCGTCACTTTGGGGGTGTGGGGAATTTTAACCAGTACTCCTGGACGCTAGTATTTCAACCACAGGCCTTCCTCCTGTGTTTGTGATTAACATGGTCCTGTGGTTTTCAATGGGAAGGCAAGCCCGTCAGAAGAAGAAATGAAATGCCCCGGGATGTGTGCGTGGAGAGGCCCGCCTGTTCGAGAAGCGTGTGGCGGTCCTATAGGAGCTGAGACAGAATGTTGGACGTTGGGGCTCAAGCCTCGGTGTGTGAGTGAAAATCACTGTGCCTGTCTCTTCAACAGTTACAAATGTTGGGCTATGACATCAGCTGGGCTGCCTTCAACATCATAGAAGTGATGAGCGCCTCCAAGTTCACGTTCAAGGTGAGGCGGGCGAGCTTGCTTTGAGACCTGAACCGCGTGGTGGCGGAGGGTGAGGGTGTCCGTGGCCGGGGGCCACGCCACGCAGAAACAGAGTGTGGGACACGAGCGGCCTGTTCCAATCACACCTCCACGCCTCAAACATCACCAGCTCACGTTTGTCACGTTATTTGTTAATGCCATTTGTGTGATTTCCTTTTTCAACTTCGAGGAATGTCAGTGAAATGATGGGTCCGTAGGATTATGTCTGTGTATCTTATTTTTAGTGTTTATTTATTTATTTAATTTTTTTTTTTAAATTTTTTTTTTCAACGTTTATTTATTTTTGGGACAGAGAGAGACAGAGCATGAACGGGGGAGGGGCAGAGAGAGAGGGAGACACAGAATCGGAAACAGGCTCCAGGCTCTGAGCCATCAGCCCAGAGCCTGACGCGGGGCTCGAACTCCCGGACCACGAGATTGTGACCTGGCTGAAGTCGGACGCTTAACCGACTGCGCCACCCAGGCGCCCCTTTAGTGTTTATTTTTGAGAGAAAGCGTGTGCATGGCGGAGGGACGGGGGCAGGGGCGCAGTGGATCTGAAGCAGGCTCTGAGCTGACAGCAGCCAGCCAGATGCGGGGCTCAAACCCATGACCGTGAGATCATGACCTCAGATGCTCAACTGACTCAGCCACCCTGGCGCCCTATATTTTTTAACGCCAGTAAAGATGAATGTGTAACTGTCCAAAAAACGAGAAAGCACTGACGGTCTTGCACAGAGGCCACCACTTGTCACCTGACCCCAGGGCCTCGTGGTCCTTTCTGAGCGTTTTCCTTCACCTCACAAGGGTCCGGCTTGTGAGGGATCTGGAGCACTGCCTCCTCACTCGATATCATAACTCGTAAATATTCTGAAAAACAATCGGCCGTCTGTGTGGCCCAGTTGAGGGCATTCCGTAGTTTTCCTGGGGTCTCACCAGCCGGGCAGCTGAGACCATTTCCAGGTCCCCTGGGCCTCGCGCCCGCCTAAGGGTCACTGCCTGGGTCAGCCCCGCGCTCCCTCTGAAGGACACCGTCATCCTGCCCACGGGTTACTCTCGGTGAAGAAACAAAATGTTGTGTTGCCAAAATCGGGAGGCGCTCTGCACGTGTACGAGAGCATCTCGTCCGCGTGCCAGTGTGACATAGGTGTCTGCGTCAGCCTGGCAGAGGGACCCGAGTGCTAAGAAAACCCAGTGCTTGTGATGACTTACGGATTCGATCGTAAAGGGAGCTCCTGGCTGCCCAGGAGGCTGTCAGGACACATGCTGGGGAGAGGACCTTATGAGAACTTGCATTTCAAAGGCTGGGTCTGGAACTCAGGAGCAGTTTCCTCCTCCCCCCCTCCTCCTCCCCCTCCCCCTCCCCCTCCCCCTCCCCCTCCCCCTCCCCCTCCCCCTCCTCCCCCCCTCCTCCTCCCCCTCCTCCTCCTCCCCCTCCTCCTCCTCCCCCTCCTCCTCCTCCCCCTCCTCCTCCTCCCCCCTCCTCCTCCTCCTCCTCCCCCTCCTCCTCCCCCTCCTCCTCCTCCCCCCTCCTCCTCCTCCCCCTCCCCCTCCCCCTCCTCCTTCTCCCCCTCCCCCTCCTCCCCCTCCCCCTCCCCCTTCTCCCCCTCCCCCTCCTCCCCCCTCCTCCTCCCCCTCCTCCTCCTCCTCCTCCCCCTCCTCCTCCTCCCCCTCCTCCTCCTCCCCCTCCTCCTCCTCCCCCTCCTCCTCCTCCCCCTCCTCCCCCTCCCCCTCCTCCTCCTCCCCCTCCTCCCCCTCCCCCTCCTCCTCCTCCTCCTCCTCCCCCTCCTCCTCCTCCTTCTCCTCCTCCTCCCTCCTCCTCCTCCTCCTCCTCCCTCCTCCTCCTCCCTCCTCCTCCTAGAATGACTTTCTGGCACCCGCCCACCAGGGTTCCCGCGGCCAGCTGCAGGCTGTCACTGCCTGACCAGGGGGCTGCTTGGCACAGAGCTCGGGGGGCGGCCTGGGGGCTTCTGCCCAGGGCGCCTGGCCCCTGCCTCGTGTGTGACGCCCTGTGTCTGACTCACAGCGGATCGGCTACCTCGCTGCTTCCCAGTGCTTTCACGAGGGGACCGATGTCATCATGCTGACGACGAACCAGATCCGCAAGGTAAGCCGTCCTTGGCCCTCACCGAGTGCCCTCGAGTCACCCTGTCCCCGAAGTATCCTCCGCGCTGGCTTTTCTGCTCTGAACGAGTGGCGAGTCGAAAGCAGTGAGGCCCAAAAGCTCTCGCCGTCGTGACCCCCTTCACAAGCCCGTGGCTCGTGAATGTGGCCAAGGCATCGGCAGGAGACGCCCAGGAGTGGTGTGGCGGGCCCGTCTCCCTGCCCTCGGGCAGTGGCGAGGCTGGAGGTTGCCAGACATCCCCCTTCCCTGCCCCGGCGGGGGGGGGGTGGGGGGGCCTCTGGGAGTTGGAGGGCTGTCCCTCTGGGATTGCTCCTCGGGGCTGCACGCCCTGCCCGCGGGGGCCTCCCTGCCCGCGGGCCCTTTTAGTCTCGCTGCGTACACATCTCAGTCGCGTGTAAGTTTTTGTGTCTTAGTCTCGAAGATCACCGAGTGGTAAATTTCTTCCTCGGCCGCAGAGCTTCGAGCATCTTTTGTGCAGTAGTGAGGGGGTGTCAGGCAGAGGCAGAGCTCACCGGCGGTGGGGTTTGCGGGCCGGACCCCGTGAGTTGCGGGGGCACCCGGTGACCCGGGCCGGGCTCCTGGCCGGGGTATGTGTGGGTGCTTGGTGTGGGCCAGGCCACTGGCCTGAGCACGCGAGCCCATGGTCATGAGGAGGTAGCGGTGGTCAGGTTGTATGGCGGAAGCGGACGCCATGGGGCCTCGAGGGGCAAGCCCGGCCGGGAGCAGCCACTGGGGGAGCCTACCGGGGGGGGGGGGGGGGCTCCGGCTGCTTGGACCCCCAGGCGCCAGCCCGCCCGCCCGGCGAGAACAGTCTCTGGCCCAGTGCCAAGGCGCAGCCGTGCCCCCACCCACCCCTTTGTAAGGACCTCCGTTCAGACATCTCTGCGTGGACATGTGCTAGAGGCGGGTCGCTTAGGTCTCTGCTGTCAGCACAGAGCCCGACATGGGGCCCGATCTCACAAACGCATGAGATCACAACCTGGGCCAAAATGAAGAGTTGGACATTGAACCCACTGAGCCCCCACGTGTGTCATTTAAATAAACCCGTGACTTCTGAAACACGGCTTCCGCAGACCGGCCCCACCCCCATCCCCTCGGCTGGGGCTCCTCCCACTTAATGGTGATGCAGGCGTTCTCCCCAGAAACTTCTATCTCTGAAAAGCCCCGCGTAAGTCTCGCTGAAGTAGGAGCCTGGCCGTCCAGGGCCTGGGCTCCCCCTTGGTTCCGTCCTGTCAGCCTGGGCTGGAGTGGGTTTCCGAGGTTGGCCTCTTCAGGTTGTCCCCACAGTCTGGAAGCTCAACTCCTAAAATGCCTCTCAGTCTGTTTTTACCACGTATAGATGGGGTTTGGGGGGTTCCTTAGGAAAGCATCCCCAGGGCAGATTTCTGGCACAGATGATGCTTCCCTGGCGTGGAGGCCGGGCCCTTCTGCGTTGTGTAACCAGAGGCCTCTGGCAGCTGCCGGCCCGAAACACGAGCCTTGGGCCGTAGGTGCCGTGCCTTTGGGCGGGGCCGGAGGAGTGGCCCCTGGTTCTGCTCTGGGGACCCCCGCCGCAGGCCTGGGGGGCGGTTAGGGGCGGTTAGGGCCAGCCGGACGTGCCTTCCCCTCACGTCGGGGATCACAGACAGGCGGGCAGCTCGCGAGCCGGGCACTGGTACAGGCTCGGCCCCGCCTGTGGTCACGGCCCTGGGACACCGGGCTGTGTCTGTGCGGAGGGCAGTGCCCGCCGTGGGCCTCTGTGCCCAGCGGGGCGGGGACGGCTCTCCCACCGTCCCAGCTCTTCCGGGACAGTCCCAGAATGGGCTGCTGGTCGCTACTCCTCAGACAGGCACAGCCCCAGACTGCGGGCCGGGAGCCCGTGATGCCCGGGTGGCACCTGCCCGCTGACCCTCCTCCTTCCCTTTCCAGGACCTGAGCAGCCCCAGCCAGTACGACACTGGCGTTGCACTGACTGGCCTGTCCTGTTTTGTTACCCCAGATCTTGCCAGAGACTTGGCCAACGACATCATGACACTGGTGAGTTTGTGAGAGTACCCGACCCCCCTTGGCCTTTGCCCCGTGACGTGACTTGGTCCGTCCAGGTGCCTGGAAAATGGAGGTTAACCGTCACACCAGGGACACTCGGGCACGTGGGAGTGGGCCGGGTTCCCCCGGAAGAGACGGGGAACCGGGTTGCCGTGTCCCCCACCCCCTCACCGGTGGGGCCCCGGGCTCCGGCTGTCTCCACCCTCACATCCCTTCGTCACCTTCTTTCACTGGCCCTGCCCGGGGCCCGGGGCGAGCGCCCACGTCCTCCGGCGCGTCCCTGCCACTTACCGCCTCCCTGCCCGGTGGTGGCCGTGGCGGTTGTGGCAGCAGGCCCTGCACGTGGCTAGCGTGGTTCTTCCGGCTCCACCCCTGATGCTGTGTTCTCCTCTGGCCACAACTTGACTTCGGTGGTTCGGTCCACCTGAAGGGCCAGGACCCCACCCAGGGCTCCTCTCTAGGCTGTCGGAGCATCTTTCTAAAACGCAGATGTCCTCTTAGAAATCGTGGTCCTCAGGGGCACCAGCCGTACACCTGAATCTTCAGCTAACTGGGAGGCCTTTTCCCATCCGGTTTTATCTGGGCAGAGCAGAAGGGCGGCTGCGTTCCCCCTGGACAGGTCCATCCGTCCAGGTCAGCCTGTTTGCCGTGTGGATGGATCAGTCTCAGCCTGTGGTCTCAGACTGTGAGTGCCAGCAGCTTCTAGAACGGGGGCCGGTGCGCCTCGGCCCTGCCCCATGCAGCTGGCCCGGTCGTAACTGACTTTGCCCGCACTCGGCCCCGCCCACTCGTTCACATCGTGTCCCTGGTGGCTCTCGAGAGCCGGAGCAAGAGTTCTGCCCTTCCGGCCCAGACGGTGCTGGGTCGTGGGGCTGGGAGCTCTCTCGGGGCAAGGTCCTCAGGGCCCATGCGCGTCAGAGGCAGGAGGCCTTTCTGGCCAGAGCAGAGTCCCGAAAGGACAAGAGTCCGAGACGGTCACGTGTGGAGGGGGCCCTGGCACCCTGCTGTGGGAACGGGCCTCGGCAGCCGGAGGCTCGTGAGGCAGAGGCTTGCTTTCCAGTTCAGGGCCCCGTCCCTCTGTCTGTCCCTCATCGGGTTCCAGCCGGTGTATGACAAGGGTCTCAGCCTCCGGAAGGCAGACCTGGGGTCACAGGCACAGGGAAGCAGGTTTCAGTTCTGTCCACGACACTATCATGTGACCCCTGGGCGGGGGGCAGTGGAGCAGGTGAGCAGGCCTGGCTTGGAGGCCAGAAACCAGATGAGCTGGAGAGAGGGCTTTCCTTCGGGTGATGGAGGGGAGACTCGGGCAGATGCAGGACAGGTGAGCAGGACAGGTGAGCTGGGTGGGTGCGGGGAGGGCGACAGGGGCAGCGGGGGAGGTGAGCAGGGCCGGCGCCGGGAGAGTAGCGGTGCGGCGGGGAGGCTGACCGGACCTCTGTCCCTGCAGATGTCGCACACCAAGCCGTACATTCGGAAGAAGGCTGTCCTGATCATGTACAAGGTGTTCCTGAAGTACCCCGAGTCCCTACGCCCCGCTTTCCCCCGCCTGAAGGAGAAGCTGGAGGACCCCGATCCCGGTTTGTCGATCGGCGAGGGGGTGGCTGGGGGCGCAGGGCTCCGTGGCATCTGTGAGCCCCTGGTGCAGGATGCTGCAAGGAGGGCGTTGAAGGGCCACTGGGTCCCGGTCTCGCGTCCTGGGATCTCTCCAGACAGCGCCTCCTTCCCTTCTGGCGCCTGCTTCCCGCGCTCTGGCCTGGAACCCGCCATTTCTCCAAGGAGCCTGGCCCCGTTTGTTGGTGTGGGGTTTAGGCGCCGAGCTCTGGGTGCTGGGTGTCCCCTTGCCGCCGGGCTGCCCTTTTTCCAGCCTCTCAGTAGACCCCCGCCGTCCCCACACTGGGGAGCGCCCGCGTCTGTTCACACCTTAGCGCTCACGACTTGATGCCGGTGTCTTGGCCCCGGTCCCCACCACGGGGCTCGTGCCTACTTGTCCTCTATAAATCCTTCCCTCGTTGAGAGCAGTGTCAGGTGGCTTCTGTGACACAAGGCAGGTCCCAGCTTGTCTCTCGGGAGAATCACAGGCCGTGGAAAGTTTTGGTAGGAAAGTAGGAGTGAGGCGGCAGGCGTGGTGGGTGTCCTGAGCCCGGAGTTCCTTGGGACCTGCAGGGGAGCAGCCCACAGACTCAGGCGACGGGTCGTGTCTGTTGCCTTGGCCGCTGGGAGCCTAACCCTGACGTGACTGGTACTTCAGCCCGGCCCACAGGTGATGGGCAGTGTGCCAGGCACAGAGCAGGGCTCCCTGCGCTTGGGGGGACCAGCCTGAGGAGGACGCCCCTCCTCGAGAAGGCTGCACCTCCCCGTGTTGTTGAGACTCTTAACTGCTGCAGAGGGACTCCCTTGCTGATGGGACACCCCCTTATTTCACAGGGGTCCAGTCGGCCGCAGTCAACGTCATCTGTGAACTGGCCAGGCGTAACCCCAAAAACTACCTTTCCCTTGCCCCTCTGTTCTTCAAGCTGATGACCTCCTCAACCAACAACTGGGTCCTCATCAAGATTATCAAACTGGCAAGTATCCCTCCTGACCTTCCCTTCCTCGCCACACAAAACGGCCCCGGCCTGTCCTAGGAGTCCCCTGGGCGTGTGGGCGCGGGTCGGAGTCCGCACGGTTCTGTTCCTGCCACGAGTGACCCCCCCGGCTTCTGTCGTCCCTAGTTTGGTGCTCTGACCCCCTTGGAGCCAAGGTTGGGCAAGAAGCTGATCGAGCCTCTCACCAACCTGATCCACAGGTGAGCCCTCGACCCCCACGTGACCTCGTCTGCCGCACGCAGCCCCGTGCCCCCTCTGGGCCCTCGGGGGGACCCGGGGAGAGTCTTGGTGGCAAGAAGCAAACACACGCCATGGGACTTGGCTCCGGACCGTGAGCTGTGCCACCGAGGCTCGCGCCGGCCCCCCCCCCCCGGGACACTGGGGGCTGTGAATCCGTTTTGGAAACAGCACCAGTGAAAACAAAAGGAGGGAAGACCCCTAGCTCCCCAGTAGGCCCTGGCCGTCTGGCTGGGTCTCTGGCCAGTTCCGGAATGTTGCAAGAGCTCCCACTCCACTCGGGGCGCCTGCGCTTGAATCACGGACGCTGAGTGGCAGATGGCACCAGAGATCTGCTCTCCAGGGGACCTGGGAGGATGGGCGGTGGGAGGAACGGGGGTTTCGTGGCCGCATCAGACCTAGCGCCACGTGCCCTGCGTGAGGCCTTGGGCTCAGAGCATCTTCGGTTTTAAACAACAGGCATCTTTGCATGTGGTGCGGCTCTGTGGTCTTCAGAGGGGATTAACAGGAAGCCATGAGTCTCGTGACGATGGTGTGGACGGGCTGATGGCCCCTGTTCTCTGGGACAGGTGGCGGCCACGCTGTCAGGTTTAGGTGACTCGGGATCAAGAGCGTCACCTCGGAGGATGTCAGAGTGGAGTAGACGCACCTGGTGCCTGCCCGTGGGTGTCACCCTGGGCTGTACTGGACGCCCCCAGGGGAAGCAATGGGGCCATGGACGTCTGTGCTGTGCCCACCTGTGTGTGGGCCCCTGAGGCGGGGCAGGGGGCCGTCCCAGGTCCGGAGAGACATTTAGGGCAGGTGGCATTCCCTCACGGACATCACAAAACGGGTTCTGGGGACATCAGAGGTCACCGCCGGCGGTTAGAAAGGGAGGCTAGCGTCCCCCCGGGGACTGCCGCGACGGGAGCGTGCGGGGCCACCAGGCCTGCCTCCGCCTCGGGCCTCCCAGTCCTCACCCTCTGCTCTTCCTCCGCCAGCACATCCGCCATGTCTCTTCTGTACGAGTGCGTGAACACCGTCATCGCAGGTGAGGGGCCCGCCCTCCCCCATCGGGACCCCCGGGGGCCACAACCGGCCGTAGGACACATACGCCCAGGGCCCCTGCCCGCCTCCGGCCTCCAGTGCCGTGTCCTGCCGCCCTCAGCCATGCACCTCCCCTGCCAGCAAGACTCTCCTTCCTGAGTATTCTAGAGCGAGGCTCCGGCCCCGTGCCGTCCCCCGTGAACTCTCGAGCACAGAACCTACCACGGGAAGGTTTCACAGGGCGGGATCGGAAGGCGCTTCCCTGGCTTGAGTCCAGCTGCAGGCCACACAGAGCGCTGGGGGGTGCGTCTGTCCCTCCACCTGCTGTGTTTGGCGGAGCCAGAGTCGCCCCCAGGCCGGCTGGCCCTGTCCTAGTTTGCCGTCTGGGTCACTTGTTCCTGGATGTAGTGGCCCATGGGTTCACCTGCTCTCTGCCTGATTATCTGGCCAAAGCTTTTGGGAAGGCAGCCTTCTGGTCCCTCTTCACAGGCCCGGGGACAGCCTGAAATTCATTCACAGGAGGCTGGCCCAGGGTCCACGCTTTGTGATTGGAACTGCGTGGACCATGGGTGTTCAGAGGCTCAGTGACGCTAGTAGAAAGGGAGGGCGGGCGGGTGGGCATTGGGGCAGGCTGGCACCCAGAGGCAGCCAACGCAGAACGTGGAGGGGTCTCTCTGTGTCTGGAGGTGTCGATGGGGGGACCGAGGTGTGGCAGGATCAGAGCTATCCTTGGTGACGGGCAGGAGATCTGGGAGGACTAGGCCAGGGCGGGCCTGGCACGTTGCAGGGTCGTGGGTCTCAGGTGGGGGTGGAGCAGGCTCTGGAAATTGCCCAGACGGGGGGTGCCTGCCTCGGGGCGCTCTGTGTTCTTGGCCACAGAGACCCAGCGCCCAGGTTCTCACCGGGGGTCGGTCAGCAGGCACCTCTGCCGGGCTCGGGCGGAGACCCCGGACCCCAGGAGGGCAGCGGGTCCTCGGCCCAAAACTCCTGTCTGCACAGACAGCTCCGGGACACGAGCCCCCCGCCGGCAAGGGCAGCAGGAGCCCCGGAGTCAGGTTCCAGACGCGGTCTCATAAGCCGGCCTGTCCTGGGAGAGTGCCAGGCGTGCCCGTGCTATGTGGTGCCCCGACCGACGCCCCCAGAGGACGTGGGGCGAGGACTGGCGAGTCCCTGAGACGAGGTTTTCTGTTTCAGTGCTCATCTCCCTGTCCTCCGGCATGCCGAACCACAGCGCCAGCATCCAGGTACGCCCCCCCCACCCCCCTGACTATCCCGACGCGTCGTGCCCTGCGCCAGGCCCTGTGCAACACGCGTCTATGGAGTTGACAAGGGAGCAAGGGGAACACACGTTTGTGCCCCTGGAGTGTGTACGTGGGCGGTCCCCAAACTATGTATGTCCCTGTTGGAGCCCACAGGCTGCCCTCCTGCCGCGTGGAGTGGAGCCGGGTGTCCCCCTGCCCCTCCTGGTCCCAGGACCTGTGAGCGGGACCAGGGTGCGAGGCAGACCTGGGATCATGGGATTCACCGTTGTCTCAGAGGCGTGACCACTGTCTCCTTCCCCTCTGCAGCTCTGTGTCCAGAAGTTGAGGATATTGATAGAAGATTCCGACCAGAACTGTGAGTTCCTCTCTGTACCTGCACCCGGAGCCTGTGTGGCGCTGGGGCTCTCGATCCCGCACGAGCACAGGCGCTGGGAGTCTTCCGCTGTGCCCCCCCAGTGTGTGCGGGGTGCCGCGGGCTTCGGCAGCGTTTTAAAGAAGCCAGTCTTTCTCCACTTGGCCGCAGCCCCTGCCCGCTGCCCTCGTGCGCCGCCGTCTCAGTGTGTGGCTCAGTGGTGACGGCCCCTCCCGCGTTCAGCCGGCGGAGTTTGAGACTGCGGGTCGTGTGCCCAGGCCCCTGGGGGGCTGCGACCCGGGCGAGGTCCCTGAGCCCCAGTTCCAGCGTGGAGCTGAGGGGGCTGCTGGGGAGACGCAGTCGGGGGGTCAGAGGAGAGCTGCAGGATGAGGCCCGGAGCCGCACTGATGTCTCCTGCCTGAGGCCTCCCCGGGACCGTCCAGGGGGGCTGGCTCCCCCGTTGGCCTTGCTCGTGCGCCTGCGTGTTCTGTAGACATGCTCCATCAGGGCTTCTGGCCTGTCACGCGCCCCGGAGCCCGGACCGGAGCACCAGGGGCTCCTGAGGGCCCGGGAGCACTGGCTCCACGTTTTCAGTCCAGATCTGTTGGCAGCAGGGGCTGCCGGACCTGTCCTGCGAAGGGCCAGACAGGGCCCCGTCGCCCCCACCGTCGTGACCACGGGCCACGTGCTCACGCGAGGCTTTTACAGAAACAGGCTCTGTTGGGACCTGGCCCGTGGAGGCCCACGCTTCACTGCCCTGCTTCGGCGACCCCGTGTGTGGGTTGCTGAGGGGGAGACAGTGGCGCCCCGCATGCGGGAGGTCACCTGGCCTGCAGCGCCCACTGTTGAGGACACCCGGGGGCCAGCGTGCGGCCCGTCCCGGCGGCGTCCACGTCGTCGCTGTCTCCGCACAGGCCCCGAGGGCTGTGAAGGTGCGTCCGTGCTAACGGTGTCTCGCCGTCTCCGCAGTGAAATACCTGGGCCTGCTGGCCATGTCCAAGATCCTCAGGACGCACCCCAAGTCCGTGCAGGCCCACAAGGACCTCGTCCTGCAATGTCTGGACGACAAGGACGAGTCCATCCGCCTGCGGGCCCTCGACCTCCTGTACGGAATGGTGTGTGCCCCGCCCCGGTCTGTGCTCCCCGCTCCCCACACCCGTCCCCGGGCTCCTGCCTCACCGGCTCCTCCCTCCCCCCAGGTGTCCAAGAAGAACCTGGTGGAGATCGTCAAAAAGCTGATGAGCCACGTGGACAAGGCCGAGGGCACGACCTACCGCGACGAGCTGCTCACCAAGATCATCGACATCTGCAGCCAGTGCAACTACCAGCACATCACCAACTTCCAGTGGTCCGTGCCCCACAGCCCCGGGGGGCGGGCGCCGGCGCGGGGCGCGCTCCTCAAGGGCTCCCTCCCGCAGGTACATCAGCGTCCTGGTGGAGCTGACCCGGCTGGAAGGCACCCGCCACGGCCACCTCATCGCCGCGCAGATGCTGGACGTGGCCATCCGCGTGAAGGCCATCCGCAAGTTCGCCGTGTCGCAGATGTCTGCGCTGCTCGACAGCGCCCACCTGGTGGCCAGCAGCACCCAGCGCAACGGCATCTGCGAGGTGCTCTACGCGGCCGCCTGGATCTGCGGGGAGTTCTCCGAGTGAGTGTGCTCCCCAGGGAGAGGCGTGCTGGTCGACCCGCGTCCCCGATTCCCTGGCGGCTGCCCCAGGGCCCCCTTCCTGGGCCGCTGTCTCTGGGGACAGCGCGGCTTTAAGTGCACATTTCCGACCACGAGCCCCAGCGAGGAGCCGGTCACGGCGTGGCCCGGGGTGACGGGGTTTCTCTCCAGTGTCCTCTCCTCCCTGCCCGTCGCAGCCGCGGATGTTTTGTCGCCACAACGATGCTGTCAAGCTGGTTTTGTTTTCTTTTCGTTTTTTTTTTTTGTGTGTGCTGCTACTCCGTCGTCATCCCGTCGTTGCTGTGGCTTCTTCCCTAGAGTCCCGTCCATCTGCCCTGGTGCCTGGGGATGGGGGAGCGCCCACGTGACCCCTGTGGCGGGGCGGCCTGCTCATCAGGCCCTTCTTGTCCGCAGGCACCTGCAGGAGCCCCAGCAGACCCTCGAGGCCATGCTGCGGCCTAAAGTCACTACCCTACCCGGCCACATCCAGGCCGTGTACGTGCAGAACGTGGTCAAGCTCTACGCGTCCATCCTGCAGCAGAAGGAGCAGGCGGCGGAGCCGGAGGCGGCCCAGGACGTCACCCAGCTCATGGTGGAGCGGCTGCCCCAGTTTGTGCAGAGCGCGGACCTGGAGGTCCAGGAGCGGGTGAGCGTTTCTTGAGGGTCTGCCTCCGGAAGAGCCTGTGTCTCTCGTTTGTGGCCGGCTTCGCCTTTCCCAGAGGGCATCTTGGGAGAAATCTGCTTTCCGGGGCTCCCTCCCGGCCCCGGGGATGTGGGCGGGTTCTGGGCCCCCGCGGCGGGGGAGGCCCCGGTTGGTCCCCCGCAGGTGGAGTGCAGCGAGAAGGGGGCAGGTCGTGAGAGAAGGAACGAGTGGGAGGTGCCGGCCTGCACGGGAAGTATCGGAATCAAGCCGGTTGGCAGCAGGTTCCTGGGTGGGGTGGCGGGTGGCCGGGGACCGGGCTGCTTGCTGCGGGGAGACTGGTCTGGCACGTGCTGCATATAGCAGGCGGGCGGGAGGGAGCTCGGGGTGGCCGTTTCTGGTGCCCCAGGGGCAGCGGAGGGCTCTCAGTTATCCAGACCTCACAGAAGCGTTCAGTGCCCCGGCCTCGAGCCCTGAGTCAGGCTGGGAGCCGCACTCGAGCCGAGTCCCAGGTCGGAGTCCGCAGAGGACGGGCAGCACGGTGGCGCCCGGTGCCTCCTGGAAGTTGGTGTTTTGGGTTGTCTGGGTCTCGGAGGACGGTGCTGTCTCTGCTTGTGACTCCGTCTTGTTTGGGGGCCCGTTTCAGTCTTTGTCTCCTGCAGACTGACACGGCGGCCAGGGCCGGTATCTTCCTCCCCGGGTGCTTCTTTGTGGCCCGTGGTTTCTCTCGGTGCCTTTGGTATATACGTACACACGTGTATATTTTCTTAACGTTTATTTGTTTTGAGAGAGCGCAAACTGAGCCCACTCTTGTGCTGCTCTCAGTGCCTTCTAGATGTTCTCAGTAGGGTCAGACGAGAGGCAGCCACTCTCCTGGGCTGGGCAATGCATTAGGGTGCTAAGTGGCCTACAGGGCCAGTCCTCCGTGACCAAACTGTGACTCCCCTGTGGTCTCCTCAGGCGTCCTGCGTCTTGCAGCTGGTCAAGCACATCCAGAAGCTTCAGGCCAAGGACGTGCCGGTAGCAGAAGAAGTGAGTGCCCTCTTTGCTGGAGAGCTGAACCCAGTGGCTCCCAAGGCGCAGAAGAAGGTTCCAGTTCCTGAAGGGTGAGCTGCGCGGCCTGTCAGAGGACATGGGCCAGGATGGCAGGAAGAGCAGTGAAAGAACCACAGTGGGGTCTTGACTGGTGTCCCTGTCCCAGCTGCCGCCCCCCGGAAGTAGACGGGGCAGCCCTTGCCTACAGATACCGGGTATGATGAGCTGGCACGGGGTCCCCAGAAAACAAGGAGGGTCACGAGGGGCCCGTAGACTCTCACTGGGCAGCCATGATCTCAAGTGGCGGCCTAGCTTTTGCGTCCTCGTCTCCGAGAGGACAGGGGTGTCCCTGTCTCATCTGCCCCATGAGCGTGCGAGGCTGGCACTTGGGCTGGAGCTGCCTTGTGACCTCCCTGCATCTTACAGCCTGGACCTGGACGCTTGGATCAATGAGCCGCCCTCGGACAGCGAGTCTGAGGACGAGAAGCCCAAGGCCATCTTCCACGACGAGGAGCAGCGCCATGCCAAGCAGCGGCAGCCGGAGGCAGAGGAGGAGGAGCTGGCCCGGGTGAGCACCGGGTGCGGGGAGGCCGGGCTTTGTTCCCACTGGGGCCTCCGGGGCGGACGGCCTCGCCCAGAGCAGACCCTCGACCCTGACCCCCCAGGTGGCTGAGCACGTTCCTGTCCTGTCCGATCTGAGCTTTGTCCCAGTACCCTCAGGGGAGCACTGAACCATCCTGGGAGGTCTGGGTTGGGTTTTGTGCAAATGAGAAGTGGTTTCTTTTAAGGCCTGAGCTTCTCAGAGAGAGTCATGGGGCCTGGTTTGGCATGCAGGGGGTTTCACTCGTGCCTTCTGGGTGGAGGGTTTTATTGTCTTTTATTTAAAAAAAAAACCTTTTTTAATGGTTATCTTGGGGGGGGAGAGAGAGAGAGAGCGCATGTGCTCACGTGCATGAGCGGGGGAGGGCAGAAAGGGAGGCACAGACTCTGAAGCAGCTCCAGGCTCTGAGCTGTCAGCACAGAGCCCAACGTAGGGCTCGAACTCCCGGACCGTGATACCGTGAGCTGAGCCAAAGTTGGACGCTTAACCGACTGAGCCACCCAGGCCGCGCCCTTGGAAGATTTTATTTTACTTTAAAAAATGGTTTTTTTTGGGGCGCCTGGGTGGCTCAGTCGGTTAAGCGTCCGACTTCAGCTCAGGTCACGATCTCGCGGCGTGAGTTCGAGCCCCGCGTCAGGCTCTGGGCTGACGGCTCAGAGCCTGGAGCCTGCTTCCGATTCAGTGTCTCCCTCGCTCTCTGCCCCTCCCCCATTGACGCTCTGTCTCTCTGTCTCAAAAATAAATAAACGTTAAAAAAAAAAAAAAGTTTTTTCTTAATGTTTATCATCCAGCTGGGAGAGAGAGACTGGGACAGCGTGAGTGGGGGAGGGGCAGAAAGAGAGAGAGAGACAGAATCTGAAAGAGGTTCCAGGCTCTGAGCTGTCAGCACAGAGCCTGACACGGGGCTCAAACTCATGAATTGTGAGATTGTGAGCTGAGCCGAAGTCAGATGCTCAACGCACTGAGCCCTGCGGGCGCCCCTCCGGTGGAGGGTTTTATAACAACATGCAGCATTCAGACAGCTCAGGAAAGTCCAGAGATGCTGCATCCCCTCAGCTCCCCACCACACCATGCCTTATCGTCCTGAAATAAGGGGTCCCCTCGTGGCCTGTCCTGCTCTCCTCCTGCCCATCTGCAAGCTGAGCCTTCAGGCAGTGTGATCTGACCCCCAGCTCAGCTCTTCTTTGTTACTGAGCGACCTCAGACAGCTCACCCAACCTCTCTGAGCTCACATCCTTGAAACAGAAGGCCATCTCCACATCCTGGGGTCTTTTCTGAGCTCTTGCTGTCCCCCCACTTGTTCCTGCTGCGGTCTCCCTATTGGTCAAGGGCCACCAGTAAAGTACTGGGGCATTCCGGGCCCACCTGGGGCCTGGAACATGGACACAGTCCGTGCCTGGAAGGGAGGGTCTGTTCCACGTGCATTCACTGACTTGCACTTCGAATCCTGTCCCTGCAGCGTCGAGAAGCCCGGAAGCAGGAACAGGCTAACAACCCTTTCTACATCAAAAGTTCCCCATCTCCCCAAAAGGTGAGGCTGGCCCCAGGTCGTCCTTGAGAGACACTCCCCTCCCCCGAGCCCCACAGCGCCCCCATCCGCTCTCGGGAGGACACCAGGGGTCCCCAGCTCCAGGCCAGTGTTTGGTTGTCACAGTAGGTCCACGTGGCCCAACTGCCAGGTGGGTCTGAGCACCAAGACCTGGGAGCAGGTGTGGATGTGGGGTATTCCACATGACTAGAATGTTCTAGATCTTAATCCAGGTGGTGCCTGCTGCCTTCCTCCGTGTCCTCCCCCCGCTGGGCTCCCCCTGGTAGACGCAGCTCCGTATGGGTGCTCCATTTCCCGCCTCTGGGGATTGCCGGGTCACCTCGTGGCTCCGCTCAACTTTCTGAGGGGCCGAGGTGGCCCACACCTGGCGTGCACCCTCACCAGCGCCTGTGATGTCTGACTTTGATTTTAGCGCTCGCAGGGGGTTCGGGCTGCATTGCTTTTCTAACTTGAAGTAGGTGACCCAGACAGAAAGCTGTGCCTCGGCCCTGTGCCTGTTGGTGCTGACGGACCGTTCCCCAGTCTTTAGGGGGCTGTGCTCCCCAGGATGCCCCGTCGCATCTGCAGGGGTCCCACACACCGCCGGCTGCGTGCGTGTGTCATCCTGGGCCGTGGCCCCGCCTCAGGCGTCTCCGTCTGTCCATGCGTCCTGCCTGGTAACGCTCACTGCTTGCTTCTCCAGCGGTACCAGGACATGCCCGGAGTGGAACATATACCCGTGGTGCAGATAGACCTCTCGGTGCCCCTGAAAGTGCCAGGCAAGTATTGGCACAGGCGCTGTGAGCCCTGGGAACCCATGAGCGAGGGGGTGGGGGCCCGAGTCTGGGTCCCGGATGCTGCCGAGGGCCAGCCTTACCAGCCCCGGACCTGCCCCCTCCTGCATCCTTGGCTGGAGTAGTTTCCAGATTGGAGGGTGAGTGGGGGGGTACACGCCAAGGGCCCCAGCCTCTCCATGCTGGCGCCGCCTCGTTTCTCCCTGGACCCTGCCGCGCCCCCACCCCCACCCCCGCCGCCGCGCGCCCGCACATCCGCACTCGGAAAGCCTCTGCCTGCTCCCGGGCAGCCACGGTGGCAGCCCCTGTGAGCTCCCTCGCCCCCTTTTAGCGCAGACCACGGTGGGCCGTGGGCCGCTCGCCCTGCTGAGCCCCCAGGGGCCACCCTCCCGCACGTGGCTCTCGGGGCCAGGGCGGCGCTGAGCACCGTGGGGCGCACGCCTGCAGGGATGCCCGTGTCGGACCAGTACGTGAAGCTGCAGGAGGAGAGGGAGCACCGGCAGAGGCTGGAGAAGGACAGGAGGCGGAGGAAGAAGAAGGACAAGGACAAGAGGGGCAAGCCGCGGCGCCACAGCTCGCTGCACACAGAGAGCGACGAGGACATCGCCCCGGCGCAGCGGGTGGACATCGTCACCGAGGAGATGCCTGAGGTCGGCCCGCTGGGGCCACGACGGGCGGGGAGCGGGTTCCCTCCACGGGCAGGTATCCCGCGGGCACCACCGCCGCTCCGGGGCCACGCTCGGGCGGGCCTTCCCGTCACTGGCGTTCTCGGGGGGCCCCTGGCGTCCCGACCTCTTGCCTGCGGAGTGCCCGTGGGGGCGGGGGGCTTCGCAGACCCCGGGGGGCTCGGGCCGGACGGACTGGATGCGCTTTCTCTCTCCCCTCAGAACGCTCTCCCCAGCGACGAGGACGACAAAGACCCCAACGACCCTTACAGGGCCCTGGACGTCGACCTGGACAGGTAAGCACGGGGGCGGAGCCGGGCCGTCCTGTTTCCTGTGTCCCCGTCAAGTGCTCGCCATGATGCACCCGCCTGCCCCCAGGCCCCTGGCCGACAGCGAGAGGCTGCCCGTCCAGAAACACAGAAACGCCGAGACTACCAAGTCCCTCGAAAAGGAGGACGTCCGTGTCGTGGAGAAGAAGATCAAAAAGCCCAGGAAGAAAGAGAAGAAGCACAGAGAGAAAGAGCGAGAGAAGAAGGAGAAGAGGAAGGAGGAGGAGGAGGAGAAGGAGGTGGGCGCGGGCAGCCGGGTGCAGGGACCCCGCAGCCCCCCACGCTGAACGCCACATCGCCCCGCGCCGGCCCGCGTGGCCACGGCGGGGCAGGCCCGGGGGTCGTGCCGGTGGGCGGCCGTCCGGGGCTGCCCGCCGTGGCGCCGGTAGGGCGGGAGGTGCCGCCCGGTCTCCCCGTGCGCGGGTCCCCGCGGAGCCAGAGCGGCCGCGTCCGGTCAGGGCGGCACCGCCCGTGCTCCTCTGGAGCCTCGTTGCTGCTTCACCGAAGGCACGTCTTCCTGCGGTTCCAGGGCGAGGACTTCGATTTCTGGCTGTCCACCACCCCGCTGCCCGCCGCGGCCCCGGCCCCGGCCCTGGTAAGAGCTCGGTGGCCTGTGCCGGCCCCGCCCGGTCCTCCACTGGAGACACGGGTGCACGTCCGGGCTGTCCGCCCCAAGGTTGCGTGGGCGCACAGACCAGCGAGGTTGGGGCCGGCCCAGCCGGTGGCTGTAGGAACGGCCCCCGGCCCCGCCTGCAGCTCCCTCAGCCGGGCCTGGCCACCTCTCTACCCTGGCGGCCGTGCGCTTCGGTGCCGACCGGATGCCCCGTGTGCTGTGGGAGGCCGGGCCGGGATGCGGGGCTGGGGGTGCAGAGAACACCCTGTCCCCGGTGCCAGTTGCCCCCTCGAGCCCTGCTGCCCGGCTTCCTGCAGGGAGAGCCTGGAGCGAACACCGTCACCGCTGCCCTGGAGGGAGGGGGCGAGGAGCCCAGGAGAGAAGAGCGAGGCGACGAGGACGAGGACGGAGACAATGAGCGGGACCCCGAGAAGGTGAGGGCGCGTGCCTTGGCTGCCCTCGTGGGGTGGCCGCGTGGCTGTGCAGGAGAGGGTCGTTCCCAGATCCCGCAAACGGGGGTCATGGGGGTCCTGGTGGCGGCTTCTCGTTTTTACGTCTTACTCGGTAGTAACTCACCTGTGGGAAGTCGCACCTTTTCACAGTCTGTGGTTCAGGGGCGTTCGCCGTGTTGCGTTACCATCACCAGTGCCTAATTCCAGAACATTCCCTCTCCCCAAAAGAAACCACATCCCCACCGTGGTCACCCCCCACCCCCCTCCCCAGCCCTGGCCCCCACGAGCTCCCTTCCTGTCCCCGGATGAACCCGTTCTGGACATTTCACACACGCGGACTCAAACCCCGCGTGGCCCCTCGTGTCTGGTCCCCTCCCTGAGTGTCGTGTGTTCGGGGTCCGTCCTCGGGCAGTGGGTGCAGACGCCTTGTTTCTGCTTGCGGCCGAGGGACGTGCGCGTGTGCAGTGGACAGGTGCGTGTCCGTTCACCCACTAAAGTTTTCACCTCTTGGTTGTTGTGAGTCGTGTTCCTGCAAGCGTGTGTGTGCGGTTTTTGGCGTGGACGTGTGTTCTCGTGCCTGCGCTGAGGAGCTGCCGGGCCACGTGTCCACGTGTGGGTTCTGGCTGGTCTCCCTGTGCATTTTCACTCGTCGGCGGTGAGCCGCTAGGTCCTCGCCTGCTCCCCGCGGACCCGGGGGTTGCTGGTCTGTGCACTCTGCTGTGCGGGCTGTCGAGTGGCCTCGGTGCGTGTCGTGCCTCGCTGGGCAGCGGCGGCCAGAGAGCGCCGAGGGTTGAGCCTGGTCTCTCTGCTCCAGAAGGCTTCGAAGCATAAGAAGAAGAAGCACAAGAAGGAGAAGGAGGAGAGACCCAAGGACAAGAAGAAACCCAAGAAGAAGCAGCCTCCAGGTGAAGAGGCGGCAGAGCCCGTGGAGAACGGCGCGCTCGCTGACGAGCCTCTCCCGGTGAGGGGTACTTCACTCGCCCCCCGCGGGCCGGAGGCGCCCCCACGGCCCGCCGAGGCCTCGACGCAGGGACAGACCCGGGCCGAGTCTAGGAGCCGCGTCTGCGGGCCGGCGGGCAGTGGGGCCTCGGTGGGCGCGGGCGGGTGACCCCGGGGCTGTGGGCGTCAGGGGGGTGGTGCTCTCGTGTGGTGGGACGTCCCCGAGGTGCAGGCGTGCGCTGCCCGGGACCCCCGGGGACTCCCCGCACCCCGCTTCTCGTCGGTCCCGACGTTCCCACCGGAGCACTTGGCAGCTGGCGACGGGCCTGGCCCGGCCCGCGAGCCGCCGCCCTCGGGTTCTCGCTGGCCGAAGCTGAGCGTTTTCCTCTCTTCCCAGCCCATGTCCAGCTACTGCCTCCTGGCTGAGAACTCCTACATCAAGATGGTAGGTGCTGTGGGCATTGCAGGGGGGCTGGGGCGGCCTTGGGCTCCTTTCTCGGGGCGTGAGGAGGGACGCGGTAGGGCTCGGGGGCAGTGAGCGAGCCTTTCTAGGGAGAGAGGCACACGTGGGTGCTTGCCGCCACGTGGGCCCGCGGGGCCGGCTGGCTGTGGGGGCCCCAAGGGCCGACGTGATGGCCAGCGGCTCTCAGAGAAAGGGCGGGAGCGGCCGGGACCACGGATGGAACCGGAGTGGTTTCCCTCGCATGAGGGTTCGAGTACTTTCCCCTCTCGGACACGTTGTACGTTTCCACGGCGGGGTTGCCGGCACTCCCAGGCCCCTCGTGCGGGCCCCGGAGGCTGAGGCCGGCCTTGCCCTGCAGACCTACGACATCCAGGGCAGCCTGCAGAAGGACAGCCAGGTCACCGTGTCCATCGTCCTGGAGAACCAGAGCAGCAGCTTCCTGAAGGGCATGGAGTTCAACGTGCTGGACTCGCTCAACACCAGGCTGGCCCGGCCGGAGGGCTCCTCCGTCCACGACGGCGTCCCCGTGCCTTTCCAATTGCCCCCAGGTACGTGGGCCGTCAGGCAGGGCGTCGGGGCTCCCGCCAACCCAGGTCCTCTCAGTCCCAGGAGCCCCCTTTCCTCCTGTCACCTGCTTCCCGACCGGGGCGGGCAACGCTAAGGACAGGCCCCGGGCGGGGGCAGTGCCGGACCCCAGCTGGGCAGCACCCCGTGCCGCTCTCGGGACCCACTCTTTGTCCCCTTGTCCTCTTCCAGGCATCTCCAACGAGGCCCAGTTTGTATTCACCATTCAGAGTATCGTCATGGCCCAGAAGCTCAAGGGGACCCTGTCCTTCATTGCCAAGGTAACGGGGCTGGAGGCGGGGCCCAGAGCCCACGGACGCGTCCGCGGGCCCAGAGCACCCGGCCCCCTGGGCCCTCCTCACCCCGTGCCCCCACTCCCACAGAACGATGAAGGGTCGACCCACGAGAAGCTGGACTTCAAGCTGCACTTCAGCTGTACCTCCTACTTGGTCACGACGCCCTGCTACAGGTGCGTGGTGCCCACCTCCCTCCTGCTTCCGCTCGTCGCGCAGTTAGCCGGCAGACACCCTCGGCCTAAGGCAGGAGGGCCCAGTCTGCCGTTGGCGCAGAAGGTTGGCTCCGGCGAGCGTCCGCCAGCCCGGGCCACGTGGCAGATACACGCCTCGTGGCCCAGGTGGCAGACGGGTTCTCTCCTGGTGCCAGAGGCCAGAGGCCGCGATGGAGGGTCGGCAGGGCTAGATGCTTTTCGTGCCACACTTGTTGGCGTGCAGATGCCGTCTTCTCCGCGTGTCCTCACGCGGTCGTCCCTCTGCGTGTCTGCGTCCTGATCTCTTTTTAGAAGGACATTGATCTTACTGGTTTAGGACCCTGTTTCCAAATACAGTCACATCCTGAGGTCCAGGGGTCGGGAGTCAACATGGGAATTTGGGGGACGCGGGTTAGCCCATGACATCGTACAGGACCGTCAGAGACCTCGAGCCGCAGGCACACGAAGGGAGGTATCACGCCTGGGGCTGGGGGCCTACCGGTTGTCAGCCTCCCTGTCCTGTGTCCTTCTCATAGTGACGCCTTTGCCAAGTTGCTGGAGTCTGGGGACCTGAGCATGAGCTCAATCAAAGTCGATGGCATTAGTATGTCCTTCCAGAACCTTCTAGCAAAGATCTGTTTTCATCATCATTTTTCCGGTAAGGCCTCCGACGTGGCCGGCAGATGGGGCGGCTTCACGCGTGCGCGTTCGGCCCTCTGCCCCCGGCGGGCCGGCCCGGGCCTCAGCCTGCGCCCTCTGTTGCAGTGGTGGAGAGAGTGGACTCCTGCGCCTCCATGTACAGCCGCTCCATCCAGGGCCACCACGTCTGCCTCCTGGTGAAGAAGGTGAGCCCCGGCCCCCCGTGCTCTCGAGGCCCCGGGGCTGCTTGGGTTTCGGCGTCTCGCTGAGCTCAGCCCGCCTGTTTCGCTGAGGGCTCATGAGCCTGCCTCTGAGAGGAGGCCAGCCACCCGCTTCCCTGGCCTGGTCTTGGCGTCAGGCCTGGCAGCCCACCCGTCGGGAGTCGGGAGGGGTGCCCGGTCCTGGGGCTCCTCCTCACCCGGTCCTTGGGCTCTCCAGGGGAGCCGTCTGGGCCTGGGGGCGGCCTCGGTGAAAGTTTCCATCGGGCTGTGTCGGGTCCTTTCCTCGGCAGCCGTGGGTCCTCGGTCCACGAGCCGCGTCTCGGGCCGGCCGCGGTGGCGTATGGTCCCTCCGCCCGAGGCGCCGAGTCTGCGTGGGTTGTCTTCCGTGGGTCTCTTCCGTGGCGCCCAGTGGGTCCCAGCGGCACCTTCCTTCGCTCCTGATGGTGACACTTTGTGTCTTTTCTCGTTATTCTTGGCCGTCCTGGCGGGAGGTTTATCGTTTTTCTTGATTTTTTTCAAAGGTGAATTTAAAAGCTATCCTTTTAGGAACTTTGTTTTTTTAAGGCAATAAATAAATTTTGTTCAGCTTTGTTCTGTCCCTCCTTTTTTCTGCCTGCTTTGGGCTTATTTTCTGTTTTGCATGTTTGTTCAGGTAGGAGCTGAGGTTTTCCTTCTTTCACGAAGAGTTTAATGCTTCATTTTCCTTGAAGCCGTGCTTTAGCTGAACGCCACGGGTGTTTAAATGTTTCGTGTTTATGTGTAAACGGTTCTAACGTTTTCTGATTCCTGCTCCCAAGTCCTGTAGAGTGCACGGGTCACTTAGAAGCGTGTTGTTTGGTTTCCCGTGTTTGGATGGCTTTTTGCTTCGGATTTGTAGCATGCTGCCACCGTGGTTGGGGGACACGCCGCTTGTGATTTCGGTCCTTTGAAAGTATTGAGATTTGCGCTCTGGCCCTGGACGTGGTCATTCGTGGCAGGGGTGGTGCTCGCGGATGCGTGGAGGCAGTGAGTGTTCTGCCGGTGGAGCGGGCCCCGCTGGTGGTGGTCTCGGTTCTTCTGGGCCCTTGGAGTCTGTGTTGCCGGCCCGGCGGCTGCCTGAGTGGGTGGTGTGAGGTTAGTGACAGTCAGGTTGTCTGTCCCCCCGGAGCTGTCGGGTTCGCTCTGTGTGTCTGCTGTTAGGTGTGTGGACCGAGAAAGTCGTGACGTCTTGACATATGCACCTGTTTGTTTATCCGCGTCGACCTCCTTCTTTATCTCGGGTTGTTTTCTCTGCTGCGAAGTTCTCCGGTCTGATGTTGGACAAAAAGCCACTCTCGCTTTCTCATGATGGGTGCTGACGCGCGTGTCTTCTTGAGCGCGTCCTTCCTGTGTTGGAAGGCGTTCTCACGGGTGGGTGCCGTCATCCCACTGACGACCCCGGGTCTCCTCCTCCGTCTGGTCTTCCGCTTCTCCCCTGCCCTCCCTCTCCTGCACACGCCATGCCACCCGCTCCACATCTGCCTCCAGCCGCTTCTGGGACAGGCCTGGGGGCCGCGGAGCCTCGTCCAGGGCTAGTTTTGCTGGGCGCGTTAGCTTGGCGGATCTTTGTCTCAGTGTTTTAAAATCACGCCGCTTCTGGGGTGCCTTGGCGGGCTCAGTCAGTGGAGGGTGTGGCTTGATCTCGGGGCTCTAGAGTTGAAGCCCCACGCTGGGTATAGAGAGGACTCACTTTTTTTAATACTTATTTTTGAGAGAGAGAGACAGAGCATGAACAGGGGAAGGGCAGAGAGAGGCAAAGAGAGACACGGAATCTCTCCAGGCTCCAGGCTCCAAGCTGTCAGCACAGAGCGTGACCAGGGGCTTGAACTTGTGAACCACGAGATCCTGGCCTGAGCCAAAGTCGGACGCTTAACCGACTGAGCCACTCCGGTGCCTCGAGAGGACTTAAAAGTAAAATCTTCCAGAAGATCGTCACACTGCCTCGTTTCACAGTCACGGTTCCTGGACGAGAGCTGCACCCCGTTATTCTTGTCACAGGGAGGCGCCGTCTCCTCTCCAGGTTTTTCTTGGTTGTCAGCCTCCAGCAGGTCACAGCGTGTCTGGCGCGGACTTCTCCGGGTCTGTCAGGAGTATGCTACGCCTCTTGAGTGTTTGCAAAATTCTGGAAGTTTCCCGCTGTTACTTAAGTCCTTTCTTAGCGCCGGGTTCTTCTTACAGCAGGGCCTGCCTGGCCCCGCCCTCTGCCGGGCTAGCCATTCTGCCCGTGGGCCCACCCGTGGGTGTCTCGTTTTGACGACTGTGTATTCCAGGTCTGGAACGTCCGCCGGGCGTTCTCGAGATCTTGCCTGTCTTGGCTGGGATGTTCCGTCTTCCTGTTGGCTTCAACAGTGCTCCTGACTGCGTGTTGGGGGGTCTTACAGTAGGGACTTACAAGCCTGTGTCCTGTCGGAAGATGCCACGTCCTCCTCGTCCTGGCCTGGCCGTTGGCTGCCTTTTCCACAGAGCTGAGCTGAGGTCTCCTGGGTCTCTGGGTGCTGAGTAACCAGGGCCTTGTTAGTCCCGCGGGGGACACGGCATGGGCTGCAGGTGCCTGACCTCTGGTCCCAGCGCCCGTCTGTCTCTGCGACCTTTGTCCCACTTGTCGGAGCTGCCGCACGCAGGCACCGGCCCTGGGACCAGGGGGACAGCGGCTCGCGGACACATTTACAGGCCGCTTTCCCCGAGGCCCCCCAGCCAGAAGGCGGACCGTTGCTCACGTACCCCACTTTGGCAAGCCGTTGCCCAGATTGGGGTTCTCCAGTCCCGGCCTCGGTGGGGGCATGGCGGGGGGGGCCTCCGGGGCACCTCCCTTGTCTGGATTCGCGAAGCACCAGCACCGAGGGAGGTGGTGACAGACACAAACGGCACATTCGGCCACCAGGCGGCCTCTGGGCGTCGCGTTCCACACCCTCCACAGTCCTGACGGCCATTTCCCTTCTCCAGGGGGAGAAGTCCGTGTCGGTGGACGGGAAGTGCAGCGACGCGACGCTGCTGAGCAACCTGCTGACGGAGATGAAAGCGACGCTGGCCGAGTGCTGAGCCCGGCCCCCCGCCCCCACCCCGGCCCCCGCTCGGGTCGCGAGGTGACACGCTGTGCTGACGCGTCTTGTCGGCGTTCCTACTCTGCCTCTTCCCATCTCTTCAGCGAGGAGCCCCGAGGCTGCCCGAGGAGCCGGCCGCGGCGCCCGGTGGACCGTGCGGGGTGGCGCGCCCTGATGCCGTGAGGCCACCCGAGTGCCCCACGGCCCCCACACTCCCTGCCTGGGGGCGCCTGCTCACCCTCCTCCCTCGCGGCCGCGGGCCAGGACACCCGGTGGCCCCGGGGCCGTGCAGGCTGCTGTCGTGTTCCCCGCGTCCCACCCACGTGTTCATGCGTTGCAACGGCTGCCACCCGGGGTGGGGTCTAGTCGGGATCCCTGACGGAGTGGGGCCTGGACCTTGTTGGTTTACATTGCTTTCCTGTCCAGCGAAATGTGTCTCGGTCGGTGGTGTTTGGCGAGTGGTGGGGACTGTTTGGGATCCCAGGTCCCTCCTGTCGCCAAACGCTCCCCAGGCTTTGTCCCACACCGTGCCCGCAGCTGCGGGGAGGGCCCGGTCCTGGGGGGGGCCCCAGCCCCTGGAATGCACCTCACGGGGCGGGGCGGGGCAAGGGGACCCCGGACCACCCCGTCAGAGATGATGGTCCTAAATGACGTTAACTTCCTTTTGACGAACACTGTCACTTTAGCATGTAGGGTAATCTATTACAGAATCCTGTGCAGTGATTCCAGAACCTCAGAACTGTATGATGTGTTCGATAAGAAGTGATTTGCTATCGACATTCCCAGATAAAGGAGAGAGAGACATATCACGCTGCTGTAATGATTTTGTGTCGAGATGATCCAATAAACTTGTAACACAGACATTTGTCTGTCGCACCTCCTGTCTGTGCCGGTGTGCACACCCGGTAACAAGAGGGACTCCGGACCATCCTCGAGCTGCCTGGGGCACCCTCGGGAAGTCACACAGCGTGCTGGGGATCCCTGTCCCCACCTGCGAGTGCGCCCTTCCCTTCGTGATGGAGGTGAGGTCATCCCCACACACGGGCCAAGCCCCAGCAGGGAGCCACGACCCCACCCACGGGAGGTCCACCAACATCGCGGACCGCACCCTCCTTTCCCTTCCCAGGGAACCCCACTAGCGGCGGGTGTGTAGGTGAGTGGCAGAAGCAGGTGTTGGAAGGCAGGTCCTGCCCGTGCTTCAATTTGCCACATTGCCACTGCCTTTACTGACACCATGTGGCCAAGGGACAATTCAGGACCAGTAAGGCTGGGTCAGCAGACGGAAAGCCGTCCGACCCCTACGTGGACCCGGTGCTGGGCAGCCCCCGCCTTCCACCAGCTTAGCTTCTCTTCCTGATAATCACCCGCCCGAGCCAGACCCCTCACGGGTCCCTCCGCTCCCTCACCAGCACTGGGGCAGCAGAGGCCACATTGACACCTTGAGGCCATTGTTGGCCGGTAAGACCACCGGCCTGCACGGCCTGCCGGAGCGGTGTTCCACGCCCACCTGGCCCTGCGGACTCTTCTGACCTCCGTGTACCTGCTCCTGGCAGGACTAGTCCCCGACTTCTCGTCTTCCAGGCCCATCAAGCCATTTACCGTGGGTCTCGTAACGCACATGAGTGTTTGCGAAAGGAAACGACGTGCTAGGGACGCTTCCTGTGCTCCTTCGGCTGAGGTTTAGCCCGGCGTGGCGAGTCAAGAGCACCCGCTCGCGCCAAAGGCTTGGGTCTGTCAAGCCTGCCCGGCTGTGTTGAGACGGGTTGCGGTACAATTCGTATGGAAATCCCGGGGCCGTCAGCCCTGCCCCGGTGCCCATGACCGGGATGTGCCTTTCCTGGGGACCCAGCCCTGGTTGCCCCAACACGGATACTCTGTGATGAGAAACAGGGACGTTTAATCATTGCCTCTAATAGCCCTGCGGCTCCGCCCGGCGGTGATGCACTCTATATACAAAGCCACGCGCCCTTCCGGGCCCCGGTCCCAGCCTCTGATGGCAGTGCAGGGACTCAAGGCAGCAGTGAGCCTGCTCCGGGGGGTCAGGCTGGGGCAGTCCAGCTGAGTCCTGGCTCCACCTCGAGGCTAGGGCCAGTCTGGCGATGGCCGGTGGCCGTCAGTGCTGTGTCAGGCACTCGGAAGCATTTTCCAGAGTCAAGTTGGCCAGGTGTGGGGGCTCAAGACATGTGAAGCTTGGTGACATCAGACTGTTGGGGAGACATGGGTGCCCTCAGCTCTTCTCTCCCTGCTCTACCTCCCCCCCCCCCCCCCCCCAAACCAAGGTCTTTGCTACAGGCCTGGGGCATGTGACAGGGCTGCAGACAACCCTCAAAGCTCAACTTGGAGGTCTCGTGGCCTGTACCCATCCCCTAAACAGCATCGGGGTCGAGCCCAACTCTCTTGCAAGGGGCTGCAAAAAGGGGGTGGGAGGCTGCGGCAAGCTGGCCATTGGGTTTTGATCTCTGGCTTAGGCTCGACCCTGCCTACAGAGTCCACCCAGGTCCTCAGAGCCTCCCTCCTTTGTGCCACTCACAAAGCTGGAGTGGTTCTGTGCATCCAGGAGAGGGGAGGAAGATCCGATGTTTATTCGAAGTGATCACTCGGGTGTGGTTGCAGGGGTGACGTCCAGCTTGTCCCAGGTGCAGAGAGAGCCCTGCCGGCTGTGTCTCCCTAGCCAGCCCCTCCCCGTCCACCCCTGACTTAGAGGCCCCCGTGCCACCCCTTTCTGACTCCCTCGTGCTCTCCTCCAGAAGGCCAGGCCAGGGTTTTGGAGAGAACAGACGGGGCGGGGGCCTTACCTTGTGTGGTCGTCCTGTCTGAAAGACATGACAGGGTCCCAGTTAGACCCAAGCTTTAGGGCTGTGCTGTGCCTGTGGCCCCCAAGTCCCTCCCCCAGCTCTGACCACAGCCCTGCCAGCTGCTTAGGGCAGGGGTAGGACCAGACTCTATGGAAACCTTTAACTTGGGTGTTGCGCCCCCTGGTGCCAGCTGAGCACAGAGGAAGGGCGGGCTGGGGTCCTGAGCACTGGAGCAGGTGCCGCCTCCTGTGGCCGTCCTCCGCATACTCACCCGCAAGGGCACATAAGCACACCGCCTCTGATACAAGTCATGCTGGGTTTGGGGACAGGGGACTTACTTGTGCCACTTATTTCTACAACGACAGCAGGATTGGAATCAGAACGTCAGGCGTGGAGGGGAAGGTCCCCTCCCTGAGCCCAGGGGCCCCAACTCACATGTACTGGAGGAGGCCCTGCACAGCTGTTTCCCACTGTGCCGATGACCTGTGGGCACACGGGGCGTGCAGACGGGGCGCCCCAAATCCAGAACTCAGGGCCTGCCGAGGGGCTACCACCCCACCCGACCCCGGTGGAGACAGGCCAGGGAGGAACAGGGAGGGTCCCAGGAGAGCCTCAGACCCACGGGCACAGGGCCCTTGCTGGTCACCACCCGAGCCTGAGCCCTACTCGCAGTTGTAGCCAAAGCAGACGACGTGCGAGTCCGTGCAGTTGGTACAGGAGATGGTCTCGTACTGGAAGATGCCTGCAACACAGGAGAGGCGGCCGCAGGCTCCCCCCGCCTCGGCCTCCAGGGCTGCCGCCACCGCTGTGCCCCACGGACCGGGCAGGGGCTCACTCACCACAGTGACGCTGACAGTCGATGCGGCCTGTGTGGGGACGAGGGCACTGACGGCACTTGTCCCCTGCCCCCACCTACCCTTTTTATTATTTTTAATTTTTTTTTTAGTGTTTGTTTTAGAGAGAGAGAGAGAGAGAGAGCACAAGTAGGGGAGGGACAGAGAGAGACGGAGACACAGAACCCGAAGCAGGCTCCAGGCTCCGAGCTGTCAGCACAGAGCCGGACGCGGGGCTCGAACTCACGAACCGTGAGATCATGGCCTGAGCCCAAGTCGACACCTAAGCGACTGAGCCCCCCCCAAGCGACCCCCGACCCAGCCTTCTTGCCCTGCCAGAGGCTCACCTAGGGTTAGGCTGGCTCTCAGCCTGGGAGGAGGGTAGCAGCCCTACTCAGCCGCTTCTCCAGGGACTGGCTGGGGGAGGGCTGGGGTTTATCCAGGCCGCCTGCTGGTGCCCACGGGAAGGAAGGGCCCCTGCCTCAGGGAGCTGCCCTTCCTTCTCTCTGTTGGGAGCCGGCTGCACTGAGCCAGAAGCCCCAGTCCTGTCACGCCAGCCTCTGCCACCCCCTGGCCGGGGCCCCTGGCTCCGGAGGGACTTCTGAAATACCCCCGCGGCGCTCCCCAAGCCCTTCCTTTGCTCACTTTCGATGATTGCATTCTGGATGAGGTGCACCTGCTCCCGAAAGATGGCTCGCAGCTCGTTGGGGAAGTACCCTGTGGGGGTAGGCAGGAGGGAGGTCAGCCTCCGGCGCTGGGCGGAGGGGAGCTGTCTCGGTGTCCGCGCGCGCGCGGCGCCCGCCCCCTTACCGGGGAAATACATCTTCCCCTGGTACAGCTGATCCATCTTCTGGTACACGGCGTTCGCCACTTGGTTCAGCTTCTCCCGGGCTGGAGGCCGGAGAGGGAGGCCGGTGAGCTGCGCGGGTCGGGGTCAGGCCGGGGTCTGGCGGGAGTGTGGCCGGGCCGGGGGGGGGGCGCGCCCGGGCGGGGCCCCGCACTCACTGATCTCCGCGGGGATGGCCAGGTGCAGCTCCTTCATCGTGTCCTGGCTCCAGTCGCTGAGCAGCAAGCCCGACACGGGGATGTCGCCCACCCACCAGGACTTGAGATTCACGTGATGGCGGTAGAAGGAGAACTTCTCCGAGAAGTTGCCGTGACAGTGCAGGCAGCCGCGGGCCAGCGCCGCGGTCAGGCCGAGGCACAGCAGCAGAGCCATGGCCCGCCCGCCAACCAACCAACGGCGCCTCCCGCGCCACGCCCCCAGCGCCGGCCTCGCCCGCGCAACGGACAACGGGCTGCACCGGCCCCGCCTCCGGCCCCGCCCCCACGCCGCGCCCCATGCCCGCGCGCACGGCACGCGCACGCGCACGCTCTCCCTTCTGGGCTGGCCCTGTCTCGCGGACCCGCTCGCGCTCCTGGCACTGCGCCAGCTCCACCGGCCGGCCTTGAGCCCCTGGCCCGGGCCAATGACGTCACCGCCCGTTTCCGGTTGCCCGGCAACAGAGAGCGCAGCGGCGGGGAGCATTCCCCTCCCCCCGCTCTAGGCCTCGCCCCCTCCGGCTCCGCTTCCGGGGAGGCCTAGGCCGGTAGCGGAAGTGGACCTGGCTGGGCGGGGCGGCGGGGGCGGGCCGTGGGCGCTGTTCCTCCTGGGCGGCGGAGGGGACCGGACGGAAGACGCCGGACGCGGGGCAGGCGCGAGACCCGCCCGACCGGTGGGGGCGTGAGACCGCAGGTGGGTCCTCCGAGGGACGGACGCGGGCGGCGGGGAGGCCGGGTCCCTGGGGAGCGGTGGACGCGGGCGGCGGGGAGGCCGGGTCCCCGGGGAGCGGCGGATGGGAGAGGTACGATGGGCGTGAACTTTTGCCTATCGCACACCCCGCGAGTCCACTTGCACTTTCTGGTTGTGGACTTGATTCTGGACACATGGTCCCAGCCAGCTGCTTCCTCATCCCTGCCTTCTTCCACCCCACATAAAGTTCGGGGGCTCCTATTGGCCCGGTTACAGGTTCAGCCGGGAGTGGTAACAAAGGTCCCAGGCCTGGCCAACGTCAGGACAGGGCCCTGCAGTCTCCCCCAGGTCCTGACCCCCGTGCTTGCGAGTTGACACGCTCAAGACTGCTCAACCCCTGCGTGTTTGGGGTCGCCTGGGGGTGGTCTGTAATCTACAGATTCCCAATGGGGTGCAGCAAGTGAAGTGCCCGCTGCCCCTGCCCCATTCGGGCGCCCGCCTCCTCCCCTCCCTGCTGGGGGCACCCACCTCAGACAACAGCCACGCATCACTCCAGTCTCCCCACACGTGGCTTCCTCTCTCATTCACCCCTCCAGAGCCGAGCTGTCCCGTGCCACAGCCGCTGGCCATGTGTGGCCAGTGTGCACTTGGAACGTGCCTCGTGCAAACTGGGGTGTGCCGCACGTGCCAAATACAAGTCTTGGAGACAAAGTCTGTTTAACAACAAAAAGCAAAAGGGGTCTGTGACGTTTTGTGTCCGTTAGGTGTCGAGATGTATTTGGCATTTTGGGGCTAAATGCCATACGGTATTAACAGCGACTTCACCTGCTTCCTGTCACTTTTTCGCTTTTCACTGAGGCTCCTGGATAATTTGAAACTGTGCCTGTGGCAGATGTCACATTTCTAGTGCTTTTTCTGACATCCTGTCCGCGGATGTGTATCCAACTCCTGTTTCCCAGGATTCGTTGTCCGCCGCGGCTTTAGGTGTTTCCTAAATAGAGTTAACTATTGGAAGATTTAACCAAATGCTTGGTGGATCGTAATTGAATCAACCTTACTCATAATTTTAAGTCGAGTTTATTTTTTTAGAGCAGCTTTAGGCTCACAACAAAACTGAGTGGAAGGTACAGGAAATTCCCATAGACTCCCTTTCCCCATAAACGCACCGGCGGCCCCATTATCGACATCCCCACCCAGCACCGAACGTGACGAACCACGGTCCACAGCGGACACGTCACTCCTGGTGCGGCACACCCCGTGGGTTCGGACGAATGTCACGGACACCTGCCCACCACCACGGTGTCGTCCGGAGTAGACCCACGGCCCCGAAATTCCTGTGCTCCCCCCATTCACCCTCCCCCACCCCGGCAGCCGTGCCTCCGTGGTCCTGCCTTGTCCAGAACATCCTGGACTTGGAACCACCCCGTGTGTCGCCTCCTCAGCCTGGCTTCTGTCACCCAGTGCTGTGCGTCTGAGGCTCCTCCGTGTCTCTGTGCGGCTCGATGGCTTACTTTTTACTTGAACTTTCGTAAAGGAGAGAGCGCCGTTACCATCTTTACCCCGCACAGCGCTGAGCATGGTGTTCGAGTACCAGACGCCCTTAGTAACCTGACGGGTTGAATTCTAGGTACGCCTCCCTCTGTCTCAGCAGAAGCAAAAGTGGTTATTTTAGTCCCTCAGGGGCTTCTCAGAAATGCCAGTGCCGTTCCCGAATCTTTTCTGAACAGTTTTAAGTCTCTTTGTTTCGTACGTACAAATGCCCCAAAGCCAAGACAGCTCAGTGAAAAGTCAGCCTTTAATCATGTTTCCGGGCGCTGTTCTCCCTTCCCCAGCACTTCATACGGTGGGGGTTTTACAAAAATTCCCCAGGCAGCCGGCTTAGAAGTTGGACTTTTACTCTGGGAAGTTTTAGACACGCCCCAGCTGGAGGGCCCCGTTCCTGATTTCCTAGAATTTCGAGGTCCGGATTGCTTAAGCGAAAAAGGGGAATCCAACGTCAGAAACCCGATTCTGGGAAGGAGACGGGCGTTTCTGTGTCTCCTGAGTTCAAAATAAGACATCTGTGACTGGGTCACTCTGGGGGTGCGCGGGCGCTGTGGGGGCTGAGCACCGTTCCAGGCCCCCGTGCTCGATGCCAGGAACACCCCAGTCGTGACGGCCACAGACGTCTCCAGACATGGCCCACTGTCCCTGGAGATGGAGCGGCCCCAGGGTCTCGCCCAGGCACAGCACCCTGGAGAGAGCGCCATCTGTGAGTGGATGGGCCTGGCCTGCTGTGGACACACTGTGTCCGTTTCAGACCAGGGTCTTCTCAGAGTCCAGTCCACATCCTGAGCATCCTGACATTAAAAGGAAGCTTGGTCAGTCAGCTAGTGGAGTCTGCGTCGGGACGGGAGCGGAGCAGCTTCCCCTGCTGACCTGCGGGCCTCTGCTCAATGAAAGGGCCCCTTGAAACCTCAGGCGGAGGCCTAGAAGGAAGAGGCGCGGCTCCTGAGCAGACAGCCACCCCTGGTCTCTGTCACACTGTGCTTTCTGTCCCCAGGGGACACGGTTTCGTCACAGTCCTTGTATATCTGCCTCTGTGGCAGGAGAGGCCCGGCGTCCGCGGCGGCCCCAGTGCACCCAGCACCCCCTTGAAGCGCAGGCAGGGGGCGCGGGAGTCCTGGGCTCAGATCCCCAGCCCGCCCCCTACTTGCCCTGCGATCTGCCCCTCAAAGCTCCAGGGAGGGCCCTTCCTGCCTCTCCCAGCTCCTGGGGGTCACAGGCCATCCTGGGCATCCCTCGGCTTGCGACGCATCCACGGTCACATGGCCGACGTCTCCGAGTGTTCGTCCGGATTTCCCGGTTCTCATAAAGATGTGTGTCCTTGGATTTAGGGCCACCCTCTCCGGTATGACTTCATCTTGACATCTGCAAAGATTCCAGTTTCCCAACAAGGGCTCACTCACAGGTGCCAGTGGTTAGGGCTTGAACATCCGTTTGGGGGGGACACGATTCCACCCATGATAGACAGATGGGGAGTGACTGCTGATGGGCAGTCTTTTGAGGTGATGAGAACGTTCTGGAATTAGTGGTGATGATTGCACTCTTCTGTGATCTTACTAAAAACCGTTGAATTGTGTACCTTAAGTTACTTACGTGTGAACTGTATCACAATTGGTTAAAACATAAAAGAACTACCACGAGGGCGGGAGTATACGGAACCCCTCGATGGCACCCGGCCTGGAGTGATCTCTGCAAACCACTTCCTGCAGGACAAGTTGGGGAACTTGGCCCCGAAAACAAAGACATGTGGGCTGGATGCCAGCAAAGCCGCACACCCTGGGTGGGGGGCTGGGGGCTGGGGCCACCTTTGTGTGAGTCCCGCAGGACGGCAGGTGGCCTTCCCACTCAGCCAGCGGTGGGGACACTGAGAAGACAGCGCTGGGGGGTGTGGCCTTTGACAGGACAGAGCCTGGGCTTCCAGCACCTTCCAGCCAAACCTCAGCCGCTAGGCCAGGAGCCGGGGTTTGCTGATCTGGAACATATGGGACCGACCTCTGAGGCTGGGGCTTGTTTGTCTGGAGCCCCAGCTCCAGGGCAGGGTCCCCTTAGCGGCAGCATGTCAGGGCCAGGGCCAGGGCAGGGTGTGGGGGCACCGGAAGGAAGCGGCAGCCGCAGCTCTGGGCCTCTCCGGGGCGGGGGAGGGGGGGGAGGGGGGAGGGGGAAGGGGGTGCTTAGAGGGACTGTGTTGTGTTTGGTTTTCAGAAAAAAAGGGGGGGTGAGGAGGGTGTGGGTAGGGGCGGGGTAGTTTGTCGGCTTACCTTCCTCAGTCTAGAAGTTTCTGAGCACCGCCACATCTCGTCTGTGGGAAGCACCAGGACAGCCCCCCCCCCCCGGAGCCCTTAGCACCGAATCCCCTGCCCCACCCTCCCCTGCGCCAACCGCGGAGGTGTTCCGGGAAGAGCTGGTAATGGGACCAGGGGCGGCGGTGGGGGGGCTTCCCGGGCACCCTGGGCTCCTGCCGCCCCTCAAGGCAAAGGCACCTTCTGGGGGCCGCCGCCCCTCGTCCGGGGGTCGGGAGGGGGGTGCATGTGTTCCTGAGAGAAAGCTGTTTGCTTTTGAGGGGAATTCTACCATCAGGGAAGTTTTTTAGGAAATCATTGTTTCCACTTAAAAAACCTTCCCACTTCCTGAGAAGAGACCAAAAGCAGGCAGGAGCCCTGTAAGCCCCCCACTGCCCTGCCCCGCCCCACCTTCCAGAACCATCCCCGTGTGCGTCTGGTCCGTGGCACGAAGGCGTGCAGACAGACCACCGCCCTGCGGTACCCCTGAGGCTGCACTCCCATGTCACACGGCGTGCTTCTGTCCTGTGTCCCCAGGTGACAGGGTCTCAGCTTAAATTCCCAGAGCCATCCCCGGGAGGCTCCAGGTAAAAAGCGACAGCAGGGCACTGGCGGGCTGTGTTTCTCTCGCCCCGGGATTGCTGTCCGGGACGTAGCTTAGCCGCGGTGAATAAGGAGCCGGGGAATCAGGCGACCCACAGGAGGGGCTGCGGTGGCCCCCGTCTGGCTAGACATAACCCCCACCCTGTCTCCTCAAGCGGAAGGGAGTCTGCAGGTTGAAGACAGACCTCGAACGAGGAAGTATCTAAGCCACGTCGGAGGAGGAGCAGAAGGTGGCCCACAGGGGATTCCTGTCCCTTGACCTGTCCCCAGAGGGGCCTGAGAGCGGCCAGGTTTGCAGCGCGCCCCCCTGGGCAGGTGTGCAGGCCGCTTGGGCGTTACTGGGCGTAGGCGGGGAGCGGGTTCCGCGCCGGCGTGTCCAGCACAGGCCCACCAGGGGCGCACGGCCGGTCTGACAGAGGGTCGGGGTGGGTGTGGCTGCGCCCCGTCTTCTGAGGCGCCACCTTCCCACCGCCCAGGCCCTCCCGCTGGAACCAGGGAGGGTCGGCTGCCCCGGCCACACCGGTTCTGTGCAGGCTTCACAGGGCCGCAGGGGGGACCGGCCCCGGCCCGGAGGGGGGCTGGCACTGGCTTTGGGTTAGGCCGGCAGAGGGCCGAATAACGGAGAGGGGGCCCGCCGTGGCGGCACGCGGCCGGGCAGAAAGGGTGGTGGCTTCACCCACAGCCCAGGGGTCCCGCTCTGGCCCCTCCCCCTCCCCGCCGCCAGGATGGAAACTCCGATCTAAGTAATCGTTAACCAGGCAGTACGGAGACATGGTCTTCTAATCCAGGGTCTCGCCCGAGGTGACTCGGCCCCCAGGGGACCCTGGTCACGACGGGGGGTGGGGATGCCACCCCACAGTGCCCCGGGGAGACCCGGTCGGCCCGCTGTTGGTGCCGCACTGCTTGGGGGTGACCGTAAAGCCGAATCCACCAAGGCGGCGGTCGATGGTGCCAGAGCCCCCGGGGCCACCCTGGGGAGGGAAGCGGACGCACTTCTCTCCGTTGTCGCCCCATGACCTCGTCGGAGCACAGGCACCTCGGGCCACCGGCCGGGGGTCATCGCGGGACCTCCCTCCTTCCAGTCGTCCCAGCACCGTCCACTCTCTGTGCCTCTCAGTGGCTGCTCCAGGGCCCCGTGAGCGGGGGTTACAAGCCGCGCCGGCCTCGGTGCGAGCGAACAGGGACGCTTCAGCCGTTTAGGGCCCCGGATAGAGGCCTGCCCGTGCCCCCCCCCCTTTCTCAGATAACATCCGCGTGCCTTACGCCCACTCATCGACAGCGCACAGCCCTGTGTCTTCAGTTCACAAGGCTGTGCAGGCACCTCCTCTGGTTCCAGAACATTCCATCACCCCATAGGAAACCCGGTCCCCATCAGCCGTCACCCCCACTCCTCCCCCGGCCCCCACGAGCCCCCTTCCTGTCCCTGGATGGGCCTGTTCTGGATGTTTCACACCCGCGAACTCACACTCCGTGTGGCCTCTCGTGTCTGGTTCCCTCCCTGAGCGTCGTGTGTTCGGGGTCCGTCCACGGGGCGGCGGGGGTGGGCGCCTCACTCCTGCTCACAGCCGAGGGACGTGTGCATGTGCGGCGGACCCAGCTGGTTCATGTGGTCACCTGTTGATGGACGTTTGGGTTGTTTCCACTTTTTGGTCAACGTTATGAATTGCGCTGCCGTGAACACGCGTGTATGTTTCGTGTGCACGTGTGTTGTCGCCTCTCTTGCCTGTGGATCTGAGAGGCATCGCTAGGCCCCGGGGTAGCCCCGTGCTGGGCTGTTGTCCCCAGTGGTCGCTGCCTTTTACGCGCACACTGGCCAGGCCCGAGGGTTCCGGTCTGCCTGTCCTCGCTGGCGCTGGTGACGGGCTTTGTGGTGACGGCTGTTGTCGTGGGAGTGCTGGTTTTTCCGTCCCTCTGACCCCACTGTCTCCGGTCAGCTCTTCCGACCCTGATGCTCACCTTCTGTGTTTTGCGCGGTTCCTGCGTCTTGAGCGCAGCTCAGCTGGGCCCAGAGGAGTGGTGGGGCTTTGCCTGTCCACGCAGAGGGTGGGAGGCCTCGCCAGCCACGCCGCAGACAGGAAGGGCCTGGGCCCACAGGTAGCCAGGCTGGGCTGCCGCAGTGTCGTCCGCAGCGAGTCACTGTGCCCAGGCTCGTTATGAAACTCCACAGGGCCTGTTAACTGGTGGCTCCTGAATCTCCTGGGGCCCCTGCGGCAAGTGACCACGGATTCCGTGGCCTGGAGCCACACACCTCTGTCACCTCACAGTTCTGGAGGTCGTGAGTTCAAAGTGGAGTGGGCAGGGCTGGGCTGGAAACTCCTAACACCAAGGCGTGGGCAGGGCTGCCCCCCGCTGGGGCCCCAGGGAGCCCCCTTTCCCCCCTTTTCTGGCTTCCAGAGGCCCCGCATCCTGGGCCCGCGGCCTCTCCTCATCCTCGGCCCGCGGCCTCTCCTCATCCTCCCGGCCAGCAGCATGGGGTCTGCCCATCTCTCTGCCTCCCTCTCGTGAGGACCTCGCCAGGACGCTGGGCCCCTGGGGCACCCAGGGTCACCCCCGCCTCAGGGGCCTTGACAGGGTCCTCTCTGCCAAGTGAAGTGACAGGTTCCCGGTCACAGAACCAGGACGGGGACGCTTTTGGAGGCCCTTATCCTTCCCACCGTCTCCTGCCCACTCACCAGGGCAGGGAGCCTGCTTCACACTCTTGCACGTCAGGTGCTGCCTCAGCCCCGGGAGCAGGCCCTGGGGACACACCGAGGACAAGGCTGACGCTGGCCGGGTGGGGCAGCTGTGAGCAGGCGGGAGGGTGGCAGCGGGGTCCCTCCATGTCTGCCGCCACCTCCCATTTGGCCGCCGGTGGCCGCAGAAGGACCAGCTCTCGAGGCTCTGCTTGGGTGCTGGCGCCCTTCAGCTGCGAGCAATCTCTCTTCAAGTCTCGTGGCCGAGAGTCCACACGGCCCAAACCGCTCAGCTGGGGCTCCCAGCTCGGCCACAGCGGGCACAGAGTCGGCCCAGTTCTGGCGAGGCAGGTGCACAGGCCGCACGTGGCCCCAGAAATGCAGTCGCCGGCTCTGGGGGCACCTTGTCAGGGCCCAGGGTCCCGGGAGGCCCCTTCTTCCCACGTCCTGGCAACAGAGGGCCACAGGCCGTGGTGGAGCCATGACAGCTCTAAGTGTTTGCTGGGAGCCCAGGTGCCCCCATTGCCAGCCCGCCGTCTGGGTCACCCTCCCTGCATCCCGGGCCGCCATGTGCACTCATCTCCAAGAGTCTGGGGACCCCTGCACCCGGACAGGTAGCGCCTGTGGTGCATGTTCTCTGCGGGGGCCGCCGTGGGGGCTGGGGGGTGAGTGGGGTCCCTGCAGAAGGGGGCTTGATGAGGGAAGCAGAGGCCAGAGCCATGTGGGCCGATGGCCAAAGATGTGACGCCCTGGAAGCCGGGAAAGGCGAGGACTCCCAGGAGGGCCGTCTCGGACCTGGAGCCTCTAGAACTTTCTGATACCACGGTTGGGCTGTTAGGAGCCCTGAGTCTGTGGTACTTTCCTAGAGCCACGTGCTGGGTCTTGAGGGGTGGAGTCAGAGGAATGAGCCCCCCCCCCCCAGTTTAAGTAAAGGAGAAGCTGGCGGGGGTGGGCATTTGCGGTGAAGTCGGAAAAGGTTACTTATTGTAGGCAGCAAATGGAGGAGGGATACGGAGGGCTGCAGGGCGGGGCCGCAGGGCGGGGCCTGGAGGGCTGCAGGGCGGGGCCTGGCACTTCCGCCTCTCCCCGCGCTTCCCCTTCTGCGCCTTCTGTCTGGTGAACTCCCGAGACCCCGGCCCCGCCTGCCACTCTGGCACCCGGCCTCCCCCATCGCAGCCCGGCCTTCGCTCCCGGGACAGTGTGGGGTGATGGGCAGTGCCAGGCACAGCGTGGTGACTGTGTCCCGCCTGAGCACCTGGCCTCACGTGCTCCACTGCGTGCTCTCCCACTCCCTGACGTGGGGCGTGTCCTGTCCCAGGTAACAGGACACGGAGCACAGAGAGAGGCTGGAAGAGTAGGGGGAGATAGGGCCCTCACCCCCCTGGGCAGGGCCGCGTCCCCAGAAGCCAGTGGGCGCCCATCCTGGTCCCAGCTTGGACAGACAGGACCCAGACGGGCTCGTCCGGGCCTCTTAGGCAGGCCCCGTGGGGCAGGGCAGCGTGTCCCCCCAGAATTCCCGTCCGTCCGTTGGGAGCGCGGTTTCTGCGCATGTCCTCAGGGTGGTGAGGTCTGCTCTCGGCCCTCTCCTGGCCCTGGCGGTGCTGGCCACCCTTGGTGCCCCCCCTTGACCTCCATCCTCATGCAGCCTTCTCCCGTGTGTCTGCGTGTCCTTCTGCGAGGACAGCCGTCATCGGACCAGGGACACCTGGATAACCCGGGAGGAGTGCGTCCCGAGATGCTCAGTCACCTCCACCAAGCACCCTTTTCCAAATAAGGTCCGTTTGCAGGTCCCAGGGATGGAGACCTCCCTTCGCCCTTGGCCGCCACTGACCTGCTGCGGTCGCCGTTGGCCGCTGCGTGGCTTTGCACACGACCCCTCCCGCTGTACAGCGGGGGCTCCGCCAGCTCTGGCTCGTCGGGGGCTTTGCCTCAACGCCTTCTGCCGAGGCGGCGGACCATTGTGTCCACCGGCGCCCTCTCCATGAAACTGAAAACCACGAGTCTCGGGGGCCTCCCGATCCAGCCCCGTGTGCTTCCGAAAGAGGGCTTCCAGAAACAGGTGACCCTTCTCCCCTTTCTGTGTTCCAGATCTCGGGGGAGGCCGGGGACGCCGCGAATCTCCGGTCCCCCGTCCCCGCGGCTGACCGCAGCGCCCTGCCCGGGGCCACTCTGCAGAGGCCTCGCCGGGGAGCACGGGCCGGGCACGGGGCCACCATGTCCAACCCCTTCCTGAAGCAAGTTTTCAACAAGGACAAGACTTTCCGGCCCAAGCGCAAGTTCGAGCCGGGCACCCAGCGGTTCGAGCTGCACAAGAAGGCGCAGGCGTCGCTGAACGCGGGGCTCGACCTGAAGCTGGCCGTGCAGCTGCCCCCCGGCGAGGAGCTCAGCGACTGGGTGGCCGTGCACGTGGTGGACTTCTTCAACCGCGTCAACCTCATCTACGGCACCATCGGCGACGAGTGCACGGAGCAGTCCTGCCCGGTCATGTCCGGCGGCCCCAGGTACGAGTACCGCTGGCAAGACGAGCACCAGTTCCGCAAGCCCACGGCGCTGTCGGCCCCCCGCTACATGGACCTGCTCATGGACTGGATCGAGGTGCAGATCAACAACGAGGAGCTCTTTCCCACCCACGTTGGTGAGTCGGGGCGGCCGGGCCGGGCGGGTAGGACTCGCGTTCGTACGGTCGGCCCGTCTCGAGCGGGCAGTTCAGGGCGTTTAGCAATAGGTTCGCAGATTTATGCAAGTGCCACAACTGGTTCTGGAACATTCCACCACCCTGAAAGAAGCCCCCTCCCCCAGCACCCCCTCCCCCAGCACCCATGAGCCCCCTTCCTGTCCGTGGATGAGCCTGTTCTGGACGTTTCACACGCGTGGCCTCTCGTGTCTGGTTCCCACCCTGAGCGTCGTGCGTTCAGGGTCCGTCCGCGGGGCAGCGGGGGTGGGCGCCTCGCTCCTGCTCGCGGCCGAGGGATGTGCACGTGGGCGGGGAACACGGTCTGTGGACGTGCGCGTGCGCGGTGGGCACATTGTTCTTTAAGTTAAGGACCCTGAGATGGGAGATGACTCTGGATCGTCCTGCTGTGGCCTGAGTGTCGTCACAAGGGCCCTTGTGAGAAGGAAGCAGAGTGAGATCCGACTTGAGAGAGAAGGTGGCACGGCAGCCGGGAAGTGGGGAGGGGTCGTGGGCTTCCAGAGGCAGCAAGGACACGGACTGACCCCGGAGCCTCCGGAGGGAACAGTGCCTCCAGCACCTTGACCAACAGCAGGCCAGCGACAGACTCGGAACTTGTGGCTTCCGGCATTTAAGCCACCAGGCCGGTGATAGTTTGTTACAGTGATACCGGGAGACTCCCTGGGACACGTCTTCGACTGTCCCCACCAGTGTTGACACGGCATCCCCGAGCAGCAGCAGGGCAGACAGGTCTCAGGCCCGGCCCCCGGGGCCCCCTCCGCGTGTGCACTCCGTCCGTCACTGTGGCCGCCAGCCCTGCTGGGACCCCAACAGGTCCCACCCGCTCCTGGAGGGGGGGGGGCGGCACCCTAGAGCTTGAGGCCCCAAGCCTGCCCCTCGCCATGGAAGGTGACTCCTAAGCTTACCGAACAGGACACCGACGAGAGGCAGAGAAAAGTAACTTGGCAGGTGCCTCGCAGCCGTCCAGTGGGACCCTGAGGCCTCACGCAGGCCCTTGTGCTTCAGGCTCTCGGGGCCCCAGGCCCGTCCCACACGGTCACATCGGGTGGGGGAGTCCGGCCTGGCCAGCGTCACCCTGAGGCTTGCAGGGCCCTGGCCAGGCAGGCAGAGGAAATGCTTCACACAGAGTGGGGTCCCGTGTGCTGGGCGCCCCCTGGGGCTGGGTTTGTGGCTTCGCAAGGGAAGGACGGGGTCCACGCTTCATCCCGGCTCCCGTGTGGGTTCCGTTCACGCTTGTGCATCCGCTTGGGTCTCGAGCCACCAGCCTGTGCTCTTAATGTCGGACCAGGGGTTGTGCACTTTTCCTCGTGGGGACCAGTTGGTAAATCTCTCCGGCTTGGCCGGCCACACGGCATGTGTCTTGACGACTCACATCTGCGTCATAGACCGAAAGCTGCTGTAGGCGGTTCATAAACAAACGGGTGCACCTGTGTCCCAGTGTCACTTTCTTTGTAAGAGCAGACGGGGCCGGGTTCGCACCCCGCGGGAGAGTCCTCAGGAGAGTGTGCGGCTTAGTCCTGGGAGATTCTGTGTCAGGCCCATCTAGACCAGCCTGCTTTAAACTGCCCCCCTTCATCCAGGAGTGCCCTTGGCGGCTCCTGTCCTAGGACAGAGGCGCAGCGGGGGCCGGGGCGGCCTCACACCCAGGCCCCGTGTGGGTTCGGTGCCGAGCCGGGCTCCCCGGGGCTCCGTTTGTCTGCTTGCTGTGGGCCTGATGTTCCTTCTGAGCTTAAAGCCCCTTTCCGCTATGAGGGGCCCCAGCGCGTAGGGACTGCCAGCCCTCGAGGTGACCGTCCCACCGCGTGGCTTCCAGGGGCTTTCAAGGAAAGCATCTGCTCCGCAGGGACCCACAGACCATTCGGTTTCACGTCCAGAGTCGAGGGACGGGGAACATGCACAGGCCTCAGTGAGCCTGAGCAAAGCCTCCACAGCGTCGGCCGGGAACGGCCCGTTCACCACGCTCGGACGCTTGCCCATGACCGAGGCCCATCGTTCCCCTGCCCCGAGAGGCCACCTGGGCCCAGATACAGGGGAGGGAGCAGGGCGGCACCTGGGACGCGCAGGGTCAGGCTGCACCCGTCACGGTCCGGTCTGCTTGTAGAGAGCCTTCTCCCTCCCACTTGCCTCCGGGTAGAGGACAGACAGCCCCGTGGGCCCTGCCGCGTGGGGCTCCGGCTGGCCGTCCCGCTCTCGCTGCGGCGCCGTCCTGAGAGCTTTCCCGCACCCGCATCCCGCACGCGCCGGTGTGTCCACCTGGGGGATGTGCGCCCGGCACACGGGGGCTTCCCGCAGGGCGCGGCGTCTCTGTGCGTCCTCTCCCTGGGCTGCTAGCCCCTCACGTCGGGGACGGGGGCCCCTCACTCTTTCCGGTCCCGGGCACGCACCTGCCTGTGCTGGCTGCACCCCGTCCGTGCCGCGGGACGGAGGGACGTGAACGGATGGAGGTGGAAGGGGCACGCGGGGGCGCCTGACGCGACCCAGCGCGGCCCAAGGAAGCGTCGGTGACGGCAAGCGAGGGGACGTGGTAAAGACGGACCGGGGGTGGGGGCAGGAGGCCCGGGGGCCCATCAGGGAGTCTGCTAAGGACGAGAAGCCTCACTGGAAACCCGCGCGGCGCCCACGGGCCGGAACCCAAGTGGGCTCGGGCAGGGGGTAGGTGGGCCCCCCGCCCCCCTGAGCCTCTCGCCCCTCCCACAGGCACGCCGTTCCCCAAGAACTTCCTGCAGGTGGTGAGGAAGATCCTGTCGCGACTGTTCCGCGTGTTCGTGCACGTCTACATCCACCACTTCGACCGCATCGCGCAGATGGGCTCCGAGGCGCACGTCAACACCTGCTACAAGCACTTCTACTACTTCGTCAAGGAGTTCGACCTCATCGACACCAAGGAGCTCGAGCCGCTGGTGAGCGGGCCGGGACTGGTGGGCGGGGGGGCGCCGGAGTCCCGGGCTGGTCCACAGGGCCCAGACCCCCGGCTTGGCGGCGGCCCCCGCGGCTCCACGGCCCCAAGTCAGCGGAGGGGAGCGGAGGGGGGTTCTTTGGGCTCGGGCCCAAATTTGTGACGCAGTGACACTCGAGTGGGCCGTTCAGGTTCCTGGCAGGCACACGGGACACCCCCCCCCCCCCCACCCCGGGCTTACTTTTGGTTCTGGCTGCTCCATGCCCCCCGCTGGTGGGCATGGCAGGGATGCGGGTGCCATGCCCTCGGGGACCCTGGGGAGGTGACCCTGCAAACACCAGCGGCCCGGTGGCCGGGCCCAGACATCTCAGTCTCCCCCACCCTTGTCCTCACTGCCTGGCTGGAGACCAAGCAATGATTTCTTTCTTTTTTTTTTTTTTTTTTTTTTTAATGTTTATTCGTTTTGAGCTCGAGGCAGAGCTGGAGCGGGGGAGGAGCAGAGAGAGAGGGAGACACAGAATCCAAAACAGGCTCCAGGCTCCGAGCCGTCAGCACAGAGCCCTGGGGGGCTCGAACCCACAGACCGTGAGATCGTGACCTGAGCTGAAGTCAGACGCTTAAAGGAGGCTCAATTTGTTTGTTTGCGTGTTCATTTTAATGTTTACGTATTTATTTTGAGAGAGAGAGGAAGTGGGGGAGGGGCAGAGAGAGGATCCCAAGTAGGCTCTGCCCGGTCAGCACAGAGCCCAGTGTGGGGTTCGATTTCACGACCACGAGACGCTCACGGCCTGAGCTGAAATCAAGAGTCGGATGCTCAACCGAGTGAGCTACCCAGGTGCCCCGATTTTTTTTTTTTTTTTTTAGCTTCGTGCCTCGATACCCTCATCATTTCTCCCGTATCAATGCTTCCAGTTCTTTCTGGGGCCAGCGAGACTTCCCCAGGCTGTGTGTGAAGGACGTGGGCTGGTGCTGATCTGCCCGCTGCTCCTGCACACCGAGGCTCCCGGGCTCTTGCCGTCGTGCAGAACGTGGCAAGATGTCTTCGTGCCTTAGCGTTTACGCGTTGCCGCAGCCGCTCTCCCTCGACAACGCTGCCTTTTTGGCCCTTCACAGAATGGCTTGGGCCCCCCCTCCCCCCCGCCCCCGCCACCCGGTTATCTGTTCCGTTGTTCGTAAGGTTTGGCGAGAAATGAAGCCTGCGGGTGCCTTGAGACCAGATCTGCTTTTCTGGGGTGTGGTTTCTGTCCTTCTCGTCTCGATACCTGACGTCCCGCTCGTTCTTAACAGAAAGAAATGACTGCACGGATGTGCCACTGAGCGCCGCTCGGCCCTGCGGCCACCGAGGCAGTGCCCAGGGGACACTCTAGCCTGAGGGCCACGTCTCCGGAACGTGGGCCCATGCTTTCTAGAAAGCCCAGCAAGTGATCGGAGCTCCATGCTGTCACGGCTACGCTGAGCGCCGGGGTCGAGTCCTCCCCAATCCCAGATGCAGCAGCCGTGGGTCTGGCCACCCTGAGCCTGTCTCCTCGGCCGGCATTGAACTCGGACTCCGTGGTTGTATGTGTTGGGCATCTGGGAAAACCCACTGTGTTTGTAAAGCACTTGCATTTGCCCAGTGGGCCCGCACGGACCTGTGCCCTGCGGGCAGCCGGCGCCTGGGAGCCCCGTGTCTGCTTCACGACAGGTACGACAGGGACCCCACAGCCCGCCTCCCGGCCCCCCCGGGCCCCTTCGTGGGTCATGAAAGATACGATTTTTCTTTTCCTACACGTGAGCCTGCCTTCCCCTTTAGAAAAATATCCCCTCTCCCGTGTGGACAACACAGGATGAGTCCCCTGGAACCGCTCTCCTGGGCGGGATCTTTGAGTCTTGCCAAACGTTACCTGGCCAAATGTCCTCCTGCAGAGCCTGCCAGCTTCACATCAAAACCCTCTGTTTGCGTGGCCCTGTGTGGCTGTGGGATCTGAATCCCACCACCGTCTCCCACGGGCCCTGGGAGGGGTGGCCAGGGCCCCGTCGGGGGCTGCACCGAAGTGACCACGGGAAGCCCCGTTCTGCCCCGAGTTCGTGCCTCTGCCTGCCCACACATCCTCCGTGGCCTCTCGCCGTGGCTGCCCTTCCAGTGTGGACCGTGCCAACTCAGTACCTCTGGGTGTCTGGGATGCTCGCAGACGTGAGGGGCACCGTCACCCAACACCGAACAAGTGCAATTAACATGAGCTCGGGCCTCGGTCCTTCCGGAAGCCTCCGGGGCCCAGCTCAGGGAGGGGCCTGGCAAGACAGCCTCCCAGGACGAGGAAACTGTCCAGTCGAATGTCGCCCCTTCACATGCAAGACCACAGCCAAACCGCAGAACCACTGTGCGCCCCAGGGTTCCCAGCTGCTCCCGCCGTGCGGCCAGGCCGGGGACGGTGGCAGGGACCCTCTGCATCCTCCCCGCCCACGGGTGTTCCCACCCGAGCATCAGAATAAATTGTGCCATTTTTGTACCCGCGGCTGCTGGTGGTCATTTCCATTTTCCTGGGGTGGGGGGGGCCGGTGTTGGGACACGTCACGGCCATTGTCCCCAGGGTGCCCTCATCCCCAAGGGGCGAGGGATCCTAGATGTCACGATGGCCGGTGGCCCGCCAGAGTGCCCCAGATAGGTAAACAGACGCACAGGCTATGGGTGAAGTTAGGATTTCGTGGGGTGGTGAGGATGGAAGTCCCCGGAAAGCAGGCTGAGAACCGTGGGGAAGGCACGTGCTCTGTCCCCCGTCTCTGTTTCGTCAGTTGCCGCCAGTGCTTAGGCACAATTTTCACTCTGCCTTTCTGCTGTGCGGGAGAAGGAGCCAGAAAATGTTGAACCCACTGCAGCGTGATAGGGCAGAACCAACCAGGAGTTTTCTGGGCAGCCAGCTCTGAGCAGACACCTGAGTCATTCACCCCGACTACCCTTTCTTCTGTGCAAGATGGGGTTCCTCTCCAATGCACGTGCCCCGGTTCCGGGGCCCCCAGGCGTGGGTCTCTGGCAAGCGGGAGCAGACGAAGGGGCGGTGGGTAGGGCTGCGCAGGAACCAGGGCAGGGCTGGCTTCTCGCCCCTAGAGGGCGTGCTGTCTCCGTGGGAATTGAGCGGCTTCTCGGGAATCACGTTATCTGGCAACACCTTCTAAAGGAGCCATGGTCTCCTTACCCGTTGACTTTGCAAATGCACCACAATTTCCAGAAACAGCTAAAAATTTGGGAGCTGCTATTGTCATTTGTAATCACCCCCAAAGATGTCCCCTTCCTGGTCCTGGGACCTGTCACCTCATGGCACAGAGGGGACCTTGTCAAGGTCCCTGAGGTGGGATGACCCTGGGGTTCTGGGGGAACTGGCCCTGCCCACACCTGGGTGTGAGGACTTCTGAGCCCAGAACCGTCAGAGAACCATCGTGTGTGGCCTTAAGACCCCCCCCCCCCCCCCCGCCGCCTCGGGCTGCTGGGAATGCAGGGATCTGAGGCCAAACGGGGTGGGTGGTTCACGTCAAAACCCCAGAAGCTGTCCAGCCGGGAGAGATAATGGGGGGGCCAGGCGTTGGCATGGAAATCTGGTCAGACGGGGAGGACGAGGGAGGGCACGGCGGGGCTGCTCGCACAAGACCGCTGGCCGAGCCCCCTCCTGGCCAGCGGGGACTCCCACGAGTGGCGGGCATCTACATCATTCCCGTGGAAATGGGAGGCAGGAGGCAGCCTCTGGTGTTCGTGAAGGAACGTTCTGGTAATTCGGGAACAGCTGGGCGAGGCCACCTCAGAAGATCAGGAGCCCCTGTCACTGGAAGTCGCCCCGGGGCGGGCTCTACCCCTCGGAACCCCCTCCTTAGTTGCACCAGCCCTCGCCAGAGGGCTCCCCAGGCCCTGTTGCTTTGCAGCAATTCCTGAGGTGGAAGCAAAGTCAAGGTGGGAATGACTTGGATCCTTTCTTTGTCCTAAAAACCGACCGTGAAGTACTGGACCGAGATGCTGGTTCTGGTCTTGACCACCAAGTGGAGAGGCAGGTGGGGGCCACGGAGCAGGGGCAGGCCCAGGGTGATGCAGGCGGACAGGCGGTGTGGACAAGCCCAGGCACGCACCGTGCAGGTGCCCCATCAGTTAACCGATGCCTCCTGGTTGTTGCTGTGACTTTGGCGACAATAAATTCTCTAGTCAGATCTTTATAAATATCCCCGATTGTGGATACAGGTAAAATGCCAGGGTTGGTGTCTGTGTGTGTCAGAGGGCATTACCCTGGGGGACATTTTGATGAGTTGGGGAGTACCCTGCAGAAAGGGGGCACTAATTTACATCCCCATCTACACAGGTTCAGGGATCCCACTTCCTTACATCCTCCCAAAACTGGGTGTTGGGCCATGTGTCATTACCTATTTGATAGGAAAACACTCTCACCGCACGTTGACCATTTATATTGCCAATTTATATCCTTTGTCCTTTTTTCCATTGGAAAGTGGCCTTTTCTTATTGGTTTCTAAAAACTCTTTACATGTTGGGTGTGGAGACCCTTTAATAATACTTGCTTATAAAAGCTTTTTTGCATATAATTTGTCATATATGTTACACAAATTTCTCCTGGTTTCTTGTTTAACTTTGTTTATGATCATTTCAACATATTTTTTTTTTCTTCTCTTTACCAGCTTTCACATTTTTGGTCATTCTTTTCCTCGACGTTTTCTGCCCTTAGTGACAAGCTTACAAACTTGGGCTGGGGAGGCCTTTATGTAAATATTCACCTCTGTTTTCTTCTGGTTCTTCATGGTTTTCCTCTTTTTTTATTTTGTAGATGTTTATTTATTTATTATTTGTTCGGGGGGGGGGGGGGCGGGCAGAGAGAGACAGAGAGAGAATCCCAAGCAGGCTCCAAGCTGCTGGCACAGAGCCTGACCAGGGCTTGATCTCACAAACTGAACTGTGAAATCATGACCTAAGCCAAAATCAAAAGTCAGATGCTTAACTGACTGAGCCACCCTGGCTCCCTGTTTTGGGGGTTTTTTTAATGTTTATTTATTTTGAGAGAGGGACAGCATGGAGGGGGAGAGAGAGAGGGAGAGAGAGAATCTCAAGCAGGCTCCGAGCTATAAGTGTAGAGCCTGAAGCAGGGCTCAAACTCAGGAACTGTGAGATCACGGCCTGAGCCAAAACCAAGAGTCAGATGCTTAACCAACTGAGCCACCCAGGTGCCCCTCTTCTTTTCTCAAATATTAAACGTTAGATAAACTTGAGAGTGTCATTTCCACGTATGGTGTGAGTGAGGTAAGGCTCTAGGGACATTTTTATTTTTTTTAATGTTTATTTTTGAGAGAGAGAACATGAGCAGGGGAGGGACAGAGAAAGAGGGAGACAGAATCCAAAGCAGGCTCCAGGCTGTCAGCACAGAGCCCGGCGTGGGGCTCGAACTCACGAACCATGAGATCACAACCTGAGCCGAAGTGGGACGCTTAATCCACTGAGCCACCCGGGCATTCCGGAATTTTTATTTTTATTTTTATTTTATTTTTTTTTTTTTAATTTTTTTTTTTCTTCAACGTTTTTATTTATTTTTGGGACAGAGAGAGACAGAGCATGAACGGGGGAGGGGCAGAGAGAGAGAGGGAGACACAGCATCGGAAACAGGCTCCAGGCTCCGAGCCATCAGCCCAGAGCCCGACGTGGGGCTCGAACTCACGGACCGCGAGATCGTGACCTGGCTGAAGTCGGACGCTTAACCGACTGCGCCACCCAGGCGCCCCTGGAATTTTTATTTTTTAAATAACAAGGAACCCCTACTGCAGCACAGCGTGGCCCTTCCGCACAGATCAGGAGTGCTATGTATTTACACGGGGCTCTTTCTGGGTCTTCTAGCACTTAGCCGCCTCCAGCTCCAATTTTAATGTACCTTGTAAAGTCAGAGTAATGGTTGTATCTGCCAATATAAATTCCTCGTTGTTGTTTTTTAATATTTTCTGGACTATTCTAAGTATAGATTGCCGATGGACTTTAAAATTCCTTTCAGTTCCAGAAAACTTGCTTCTGTGATTCTGGTGAAAATGGTTACTTTGCATAATAATGTGGTTCCAGGTTCATTCTGGAACATAGGTCGATCCCTGCGGTCCCGCGTATCTCTCCATTTACCCCGGCCACATGCATCCCTCTGTCATTTCCAGCACTCAGCACCTCTGCACACCGCATTTTCCTTTCTCTTTTCTTCATATGATTTTAAAAATTGAGGGGCGCCTGCGTGGGTCAGTCAGTTAAGCATCCGACTCTTGATCTCAGCTCAGGTCATGATCTCACGGTTCGTGAGGGTCAAGCCGCGTGTCGGGCTCCACAATGAGCATGGTGCCTACTGAAAAAAAATGACACACGTGACATACTCTAAAATTCGCCATTTTGGGGAATGCAAGCTGGTGCAGCCACTCTGGAAAACAGTGTGGAGGTTCCCCCAAAAATTAAAAAGAGAACTACCTACCCTACGACCCAGCAATTGCACTAGGCATCTATCCACGGGATACAGGTGTGCTGTTTCGAAGGGACACATGCACCCCCGTGTTTATAGCAGCACTATCGACAAGAGCCAAAGTATGGAAAGAGCCCGAATGTCCATCGGTGGACGAATGGATAAAGAAAATGTGGTGTATATATATATACAATGGAGTATTACTCGGCAATCAAAAAGAATGAAATCTTGCCATTTGCAACTACAGGGATGGAAAGACAAATCATATGACTTCACTCATATGAGGACTTTAAGAGACAAGACAGATGAACGTAAGGGAAGGGAAGCAAAAATACTATAAAAACCGGGAGGGGCACAAAACGTAAGAGACTCATAAATATGGAGAACAAACTGAGGGTTACTGGAGAGGGTGTGGGAGGGGGATGGGCTAAATGGGGGAGGGGCATTAAGGAATCTATTCCTGAAATCATTGCTGTACTATTGCTAACTAATTGGGATGTAAATTTAAAAAAACTAAAAATAAAATTTGAAAAAAACTTAAAAAAAAAGAAAAAAGTAAAATTCGCCATTTTAAAGTTCGCAATTCAGTAGTTGTTAGTGCACTCAGAGTTGTGCGACCATTAACATCAAATTCTTGAATATTCCATCACCCTAAAAAAAGAAAAAACTGTCCCTATGAGCTGTGACCCCCATCCCACTCCACAGCCCCTGGCAACCATGAATCCACTTTCCGTCTCTGTGGATTTGCTTGTTCTGGACATTTCATATCTGCACGTTTCTTTTAAAGTTAATTCCCAGTTATTTTTGGTTGTTACTATGAATGTTTTTCCATAACGTCCTTTTTCCCATTGTACTTTCTAAATGATTATGTCTGACATATATAGGAAGCCTCTTGTTTTTGGAACTGATTTAGTAACTGGCTTCTTAACTTTTAAGTTGATCTCCTGCAATTTCTAGACAGAGATTCACATCTGCAGATGATGTTGATTGGATCTATTCTTTTTTTTTTTTTTTTTAAGACTTTATTTTTTTTTTTTTCTTAATTTTTTTTTTTTCAACGTTTATTTATTTTTGGGACAGAGAGAGACAGAGCATGAACGGGGGAGGGGCAGAGAGAGAGGGAGACACAGAATCGGAAACAGGCTCCAGGCTCTGAGCCATCAGCCCAGAGCCTGACGCGGGGCTCGAACTCACGGACCGCGAGATCGTGACCTGGCTGAAGTCGGACGCTTAACCGACTGCGCCACCCAGGCGCCCCAAGACTTTATTTTTAAGTAATCTCTACACCCGACACGGGGCTCAAACTCATAGCACCAAGATCAAGTCACCTGCTCCACCGAATGAGCCAGCCCGGTGTCCCTGAATGTATTCATGTTTTTTTTTTTTTCAACGTTTATTTATTTTTTTTGGGACAGAGAGAGACAGAGCATGAATGGGGGAGGGGCAGAGAGAGAGGGAGACACAGAATCGGAAACAGGCTCCAGGCTCTGAGCCATCAGCCCAGAGCCTGACGCGGGGCTCGAACCCACTGACCGCGAGATCGTGACCTGGCTGAAGTCGGACGCTTAACCGACTGCGCCACCCAGGCGCCCCTATATTCATGTTTTTTTTTTTTTTCAATGTTTATTTATTTTTGGGACAGAGAGAGACAGAGCATGAACGGGCGAGGGGCAGAGAGAGAGGGAGACACAGAATCGGAAACAGGCTCCAGGCTCTGAGCCATCAGCCCAGAGCCCGATGCGGGGCTCGAACTCACAGACCGCGAGATCGTGACCTGGCTGAAGTCGGACGCTTAACCGACTGCGCCACCCAGGCACCCCTATATTCATGTTTTTAAGGCCAGAATCCGTAGATACTATTTCACAGATGATGATATTGGCAAAATTAAGTTCAATATGCTTATACGTACACACATACGTTTGTATACGTACACGCACATAGTTAGCCACTAATAAAATGAAAACTAATATATATCCTTTCAGATTAACTAGAGAGACAAAGACAGGATAAACATCATCTACAAAAGAACGAAAATTCGGAAAACAGCAAGGATGAATACTTTAAAGCAAGCGCCCAAGACTAGCTCACGACAAAATTAAACACATCAGCCACCGATCAGGATTGGCTACATGGAGCCTGCTGTCCGTTTTTGTAGATAAAGTTTTATCGGCACACGGCTCCGCTCATTCATTTGCCTATGACCTAGGGGGCTCCTGCGCTACGGTGGCAAAGCCAAGCAGCTATACAGGGACCCCTGGCCCCACAGAGCTGAAAATAGCCACGACCGGCTGGTACGGAAGTTGGCCGTCGCCCGATGCCACAAGACACACAGACTGATTCTCCCGCGAGCACAGAAGAACCTCCCGTAAGACTCAAACCAAAATCTTCACACTTCGTTCTTTCCAAATGGACACACAGTGATGATGGGGGCACAACTCTGAGTATCCGACAGCCCCGAGCTGCGCACTTGAAACGGGAGAATCTCGGGGCGCCTGCGTGGCCCGGTTGGTTGAGCGTCCGACTTCGGCTCAGGTCATGATCTCGCGGTCCATGAGTTCGGGCCCCGCGTCGGGCTCTGGGCTGACAGCTCGGGGCCTGGAGCCTGCTTCGGATTCTGTGTCACCCTCTCTCTGCCCCTCCCCCGCTCACGCTCTGTCTGTCTCTCTCTCTCTCTCTCTCTCAAAAATAAGTAAATATTAAATTTTTTTTGTTTTAAATAAAGTTACTTTTAAGTGTTTTCACCCAGAGGCTCACCTGGGGATGCACCTGCTTGAGGTCCCGTGGTTGTCGGCAGAATTCGGCTCCCGGCAGTTACAGGACTGAGGGCTGCAGTCTCTTGCTGGCTGTCGGTCAGAGGCCACCCTCAGCTCCCTGCCCCATGGGCCACTTCAACACGGCCTCATGCTTCATCAGAGCCAGCAAGAGAGAGACTGGGCCAGACGAGGTAATTGCAGCCGTTCATCCCAAGAGACAGTACTGCTGGAACATTCTAGATGTTTCCTCCTGCACCCACCTGGGGAGAGTCTCTCTAGACCGGGGTCTGCCTTCCCCTCCCCCACTCCCACCCCCAAAGACGTTCAGGGCTGGATCGTTCTCTGGAGGGCATCCTGGGCAGTGTGGGGTCAAGCAGCATTTCTGGCCCCACCCCCCTCGATGCCAGGAGCCCCCAGTGCGATGACCACAGATGTGCAGACGTGGCCCCTGCCTGGACAAGGTCCCCTGGGGCAGAACCACCGCCAGATACAAAGGCTGTAGGGGACGTTCCTGACCCGGGGTGCCGGTGCCTGCCGCGTCGCTGGGGAGCGCGGAGACCGCAGCCGACGTCACACCCTCCCAGCCATGTCTGTGCGCACACGATCCGATGTTTCTTGCGAGCGAGGCGTTTTCTCGAATGCCTGGTCTCCTGTTGCCAATCGTGTTCAAAAGCGTGGTCCGGTGCTCAGCTCTCGATCTGCAACGTGGCAGCCTCTCACGCGTCCGCTGGCCTCTTCCACGTTCACGCAGATCCTTGCCGGCGGTGACCCGCCGCGGCCAGGAAACGTGCCAGGCGCTGGCCGGCACTTGTGGTCATCTGCTGTGCGTCCCATCCGGGTTAGCAGGGCAGCAGGCGGCCCTTCGCGCCCGCCCAGTGCTGTCAACCCCTCGTCCCCGGTCACCACGCGCCATCACAAACCACCACCGTGCTGGCTTCTGTCGTGGTCAAACATCTCTACTGAGGTGTCACTGACATGCCATACAAGTCACCCAGTCGAGGTCAACAGTTCGGTGGCATTTGGCACATTTGCAAAGTTGTGCAATCATCACCTCTATCTAGCTCCCGAACATTCTCACCTAACAGAAACTTCATCACCACTCGCCGGCACGCCCTCCTCCGGCCCCGGGCCCCCACGAGTCCCCTTCCTGTCCGTGGATGGGTCTGTTCTGCACGTTTCACACACGTGGACTCACACCCCGTGTGGCCTCTCGTGTGTGGTTCCCTCCCTGAGCGTCTTGGGTCCGGGGTCCGTCCTCGGGGCGGCGGAGGTGGGCGACTCTCGCGCCTGCTCGCGGCCGAGGGACGTGCGCGTGCGCGGTGGAGGCACCTGAGGGGCGTGCGCGTGCACGGTGGACACGTCACGTGCAATTGTCAGACGTTGGGGCTGTTGTCACCTCTGCTGTCCCCAGCCACAGCAGAGTTTTGTGCAGGTCTGCTGTTTTGAAGCCACTGTTTACACTACACTCTGCTGACCTTCTGATGGCACTGCCGGTCACCACCCAGGGAGGGGGGGTGCGTTCCTAGATATTTCTGGAGCCATCTGCCCTTCTTTCCAAAGACAGTGGATGAAAAACAAAACCAGCTGCTCAGCTCTGCCCCTCCCTGCTGTGGGCCTCCCGTCCCTAGATGGGGATGCCGTCCGCAGGAAGGCCACCAGGGACGACAGCCTGGAGACAGCTCTGTCTGTCCCCGGGGAGGGGGGGGGTGGGGGGGCTGGTCCCCGCCACCTTGCCGCCCAGCCCCAGGCCTGTCTGAGCTTCCGTCAGATGCCGGGTTGACCTGGATTTCACACTGCTGACACTTGGCACCCTCCAGCACTTTGCTGGAAAGTGGCGATATAGTCAGGTGGCCACCCTGTGTCCCCCACCCCGGGACCTCCACCTGGGACTTACCAGCTTGCTGATTTTCCCTCTCACCGGGCACCGGACCCCCAATCCTGACCTCAGTGGGGGATGGGTACGGGGCTGGCTGGGACCCCACAGCAAGGTCCCTGGTCCGTCACGACACAGGAGGTGGCCACGAGCCCGGGGTCCCGGCAGACACCCTGCATCTGCTCGCCCCGCGGCCCTTTCTCCGCTGTCCAGCCCATTTCCTCTCTTTGTGTGAGCAGATCTTCCTGACTGTTCTCTGCTCGGCTCTGGGAACAGCTGTGAGTTCCAGCCACCCGGCCAGGCCAAGGCCAGAACAGGCATTTTGGAGGGAGTCCTGGAGGAGAAGTCCAGAGCAGGGGGACCCCACCGCACCCTCTGTCGAATGAACGTACTCTGTCAGTCCAGTCTCCAGAAGCTTCCAGGGAAGATGTGCTGCTCTGTCACAGCAGCAAGGGGAGGCTGGTGCAGGCTCATCCCTAAGGATCAGCCTGGGGGGAGGGCATGGGGTCCTGGGCCCCTGTAACATACCACCAAAACTTGGTGCCTTAAAACCACACACATTCTGGGGCGCCTGGGTGGCTCGGTTGAGTGTCCGACTTCGGCTCAGGTCATGATCTCACGATCCGTGAGTTCGAGCCCCGCGTTGGGCTCTGTGCTGATGGCTCAGAGCCTGGAGCCTGCTTGGGATTCTGTGTCTCCCTCTCTCTCTCTGCCCCTCCCCAGCTCATGCTCTGTCTCAAAAATAAACTTTAAAAAAAAAGAAATTACTTAATAATAGTGGTGTGCTTTCTTTTTTTAATTTTACTTCATTTTGGACTAGTTCTAGACTAAACAAAATTTGCAAAACTGAGGGTTTCCAGGTACCCCCACCCAGTTTCCCCTAAAGCTGACATCTTACATGGCCAGGGAACCAGGCTCAAAGCAGGTCGTCCCAGGTAGTGGTGTCCAAGGGGGCTGAGGTGAGGGTGATGCAGGGACAGGAAGGAAGGCCACCAGGGGGGGACTGGGTCCACCCCCCAAAGCCTGACGTGGACCAGGGCTCTGCCCTGCTGTCCTTCTCCCCAAATCTGTGGGTCCTGCCACCTCTCCAGATGCCAGTCCCAGTCTTTGAGAGCAGCCTCGGCAGGGGCCCTGGCCACAGACATGTCCAATCCCTGAAGGCCACCTCGGGGGGCGCTCCAAGCTGGGGACACAGAGGCCGGTGAGTGGTTTGGGGTAACACTTCAGCGGCTGTCTGCACCCAGGATCAGCCAATGTCACTGCTTACCCCTGGTTTGTATTTTCATTGACTTGGACCAGTTGAGAGAAAGGAGGGCCCGTCCAGGGTGGAAGGACACTGTGGCCATGGACACCGGCCCTCAGAGCCCACGGGGACCAGATGTTCACCACCACCCCTTTGTCTTCCGCTGTCGGATACAGGGCTGGAGGGGATACTGCCGGAGACCTAAAGCCCAGGGGAATCAACCTCCCGAACCCTGCAGGTCAGGAAGGGGTCCTTGTAAAGGCAGTTTCCTGGCCCCAGGATTAGAAGGGTGGGCGCAGGGGCCCAAGCCTGGGGACAAATAAGGTTCCCAACTGCGGTGTGGCTTTCTGAGGGCGTGCTTGCCCTAAGGCCGAGGAGCTTGGGTGATCCTCATGCCGGAGGTGCCTGAGGTCTAGGTGCACACCGTGGCGCCGCATAAATGCGGGGATTCCCTTCCAGGGAGCAGCGGACTCTGGATGCTCCGTTCACGTGCCTCTGATATGCGCACCTGAGGAAACTGAGGCACAAGGAGACACCCCACACACACACACACCCCGGGGCCGGCCCTCCGACCCTCACCTTGGGGTCTCGCCCTCGGGGCAAGCAAAGCGGGAGAGATGTGCGCGGTCCCTTTAAAAGGAGCGCGGCCCTTCTTGCGCGACCCTGAGGAGAACAATCCCATTGGCTGAATTGTGGGGCTCAGCCACGCCCCCCGCGCTCAGTCCTTGGAATCCTATTGGCCCAGCTCCAGGGCCCATCTTCCACACCCAGGGAGCCTGGGCACCGCGCCAGGCTCGGTGACGCAAACGCGTTGCCCGGCAACCGCTCCCGCCTCGGGGCAGAGGGGCCCAGCGCCGGAGCCAGGGCGCAGGCGCGGCCGCAGCGAGTTCCCCTGGGCGAGCGGCCTGGACTCCGGAGTCCACCCCGCCCGCCCCTGTCGGCGCCCTCGCCTCCCCACCCCCGCCACCCCGGGGTCCCGACGTGCGGATGAGCAGGAGGAGGGACCCTGGGGGCGACAAGCCCGGCGGGGGTCACGGCGTGGGAACGGGCTGGGCGCCGCGGGCGTCCGGCTGCAGAGGGCGAGGAGGGTCCAGAGGCGCCAGGTCACAAGTCCCGCAGCGGAGCCGCTCGAGCTTTTAGCAGCATTAGCAAATCCAGCCCTGGGGGAGGGCATTCCCGGAGGCTGGAGCCGGGTCCCTGCACCAGCCGCTTTCGGCCACAGGCACTGGCCCGGAGTCCAGACTTCCAGGCCCCTCCTGCCTCCTGGACACATCGCCACTGTCCTCCGCCCTCTCGGCCAGGTTTGCCTCCTGTGGGCCTGGCTGGACCTGCCTCACTGTGCTCATCTGCAAAATGGCAACGCCAGGCGTCAATGCCTGTGTGAGCCTCCCAGGACTACTGTAAGAATTACCAGATTCGGGGGCTTAAAATGGCAGAAATCTATTCTGTGACACTTGTGGAGGTCGGGAATCCCACACAGGACTCGGGCTAAAAGCCAGGTGAGGGCTGTTTCCTCCCGAAGGCCCAGGAAGACACGTCCCCCCCCCCCCCCCCCCCCCCCAGGGAGCTTCTGCCCATCTCTGCCTCTGACCCTCTGCCTCCCTCTCGTGAAGACCTCGTGAGGACTCTGGGCCTCCTGGGAACCCAGGGTCACCCCCACCTCGGGGGCCTTAATCTCATTCGCAAAGTGCCTTCTGCCGCTAGGGTTCACGGCCACAGACAGGTTGCTGGCAGTAGGGCAGGACGTGTTTGTGCTGTCACTCCGCTGACCCCAGGGCGTGACTGAGCTTTCTGAGGCATGGAGCCAGCTCTGCCTTCTGCCTGGCCCTAGGAAGAGGGGAACCTGTGTGTCACTAGGACATGCAGAACTCGGTGCCCCCCCCTCCCCAGGCCTGGGACCCAGACTGGCCAGGAGCAGCCCCAAGGAAGCAGCCTCCAGATGGTGTCTGGGGTCAACCGGCAGGGAGAGGCCCTGGGCTGCAAGAGGGTTTGGGGCAGGTGACCTGAGTGGTGTGGCCTGGCCGGGCATGCGATATCCCCCTGCATCTGCTGCCCTCTCCCTCCCTAACCTACCACCCTTTTTGTGCTCCCGTGGCCTGGCCTCCCAGGACCTGCACACACGCCCGAAAGCTCCCCACCCTCCTCAAAACCGGGGGCTCTTGTACATGATGCCCCAGGTTATCGTCGGAGAGGTCAGCTGGGAGTGGGGGCCCCGGATTCCCCAAGAGCCACCTCCAGTGCCTTGGAGGACGGGGCGGAGAGGAAACAAGATGACAAGCCAAGGGCCCCATCGTGGGTCACTTGGGCAGAGTGGTGGCCTTTGGCCATCTGCTGGGCCTGCCCTGCCAGCCCCCAGCCCCACCCCTGCCCCCACCTTGGGGACTTTCAATGACTGACCCCCCCAAGAAACCACACGCGCCGCCCATGGCTCCCGGAAAGACGCCCACGGCCAGAGACACCCACAGCCAGGCAGGCAGCGCAGCCCAGAACTCCTGGCCACGCCCACCCCTGCTTTCCCTTCTCCCCGCCCTTCCCCCACCCTCACCGAGGCCGGCGGCCCTGGCTCCGTCCCCAGGACTGCTGAGCCACCGGAATGGAGCGGGCTGTGAGTCAGTCAGCAGGAAGGGACACTTACAGCCACTTGCATCAGATGTTCCTGCCGCGTGGTCCCACAACCTTCTAGAAGCCCCAGCTCGTGACCCTCGCTTTTCTGGGGATCTCCTCGGGCTTGGGGTTCCTGTCCATGGGGGACCAGACAGATGGGAATGGGTGGAGAGGGTACAGGCTAGGCTGGGCACCAGCTTGGGACTCTAATTCCACGAGTCCCCTACCCCCACTGCCATGCTCACCCCAACTCTCAATCCTGATCCCAGCACCCTGGTCCTCCTTTGAGGCTGCACTGGGACCCAGGTGTCCCACACCAGCTCAGGGCTTTAAGGCAGCCCTCTGCCCCCTCTGAGTCTCAGGGGGCCCAGCTCTGAGCAGGAGAGGGAGAGGCCGGGGCCGTCCCCCAAAGGCACTGCTTGTGAGCACACTGGAGCCATCCCAGACATGCCCCACGCCACCCAGCCCCGGACACAGGCCCCCTCTCCTCTCCGGCGGCATGTGCACACCAGCAGGTGCATGGGCCATGCACCTCCACCCGGCTCCCACGCCCCACACAGACCCAGGCTCATTGCTTCTCTAAACGTGCACAGACAGACCTACACACCCCAATCTGGTCACACTCACACATGCTCACACCAGACCGGCGCCTTGTTTGTAATGCCGGGGGGAGAAAGGTCTTTGCCGTTGCCCCCTGGTAGGGTTGTCAGGTAAGCTACAGGACCCCACCGTTACCAAGTTAAATTTGAATTTCAGAGAAGTGATGAATAAGGTTTGGGATATTTGTATACGCGGGACTCTCTCTGAAAAGTATTCATTGTCTCTCCGAAATTCACATTTAACTGGGTGTTCTGTAATTTATTGGCTAAATCTGGGAGCTCTGCCTGCTGGGATGTGGAGGCCCTGAGTTCCCGGGGCTCCCCCAGGCACTGCTCAGGAGGTGAGCACCCAAGCCCCCGCAGGGGCCCAGGGCTCAGGCCAAGGAGGGGGTGGTCAGAGGGGAGACCACTGAGCACAGAAGCTTGCCTCCTGGCTCAGAGGAGGCTGGCAGAGGCAGAGACCCCAAGGATGGAAGTCAGGACCTGCCTGCTGTCTCCTCTGGGGTGTGGGGGAGAGCCCACATACGGCATAGGCTGAGAGTCACCCCGCAGAAGCGAGGGGCTTCTCAGGGACCTGGCTGGGTGTAGACTCTTGGAAAGAGCAGAGTCCCTGCACCTTTGGTCTAAGCTTTGCCAAGCCAGCTTCATGACTGCGGCGGGAAAGGGGGTCAGCACCCCCCTCCTTGAGCCCCTAGGGAGCCACAGGGGTGGCTGGAATTAAAAAAAAAAAAAACTGCATGGGGAGGTGGGGGGGGAGGGGAGGGGGTGGCCCAGGAGCCAGGGAATCATTTCCCGCTTGTCCTCCTTTTTCAGGCCAGTACCTGCGGCTCTGGGAGCCTCAAAGTAGCCCCTGGGCCCCCAGGGCTGTCCTGAGCCCCCCTCCCAGGCTCTGGCAACCCCCTCGGCATCTGGCATCGGAGGGGTGGGAAGCGGTGCTGCCCTGAGCCCTCCCTGTCCTGCCCACCAGCTGTGTCTGTCCTTTGCCTCGGCTGGGACTGCACCCTCCCCCGCGCCCCAGTGACAGTCACCAGGAGCCGGGCAGGTGTGAGGAGCAGGGGCCAGGACATCGTCTTCCTGCCCTCACCTGCCTGGCAGATTCCTTCCACCCCCAGAGGAGGTCAGAGGCGGGGAGCGGGACCCCTGGGGGTCCAGGAGGAGGGAGGCAGGGTGGCTGGCAGGTACCTCCCAGCCCTCTCTCTCCGTCGCTCCCTGGCCCCCCGGGCACCTGGCACCTCTGGGACCTCAGCCCATAAACAGGGCCTCCTCCAGGAAGATGGTAGGCTTTGGCTGTGGGGATCTGTGGGGCTGGCCCACAGCAGGACAGGGCCTAGGCCCGAGAGCCTGCAGGCTGGGCACAGGCGCCCCTCCCCTTCCTACATTCCCCCTGCCCGTCCCTGTGGCCACCAGTGCAGGCCAGGCTAGGGCCCGCATAGCACAGGCACCCACAGGCACCTGTACCGACGAGGTTAGGCCCGGCTCTCAGACCCAGGGGCTCCGGCATCTCTGTGGGGGGGAGGGGGGGCGTCTCTGACCTGACCTGCTCAGGGCATGTGCGTGAACTGATTGAACGTACCCCTATGCAGCCCGGGGTGCGCACAGAAGCCTGCACGTGTGTGCGCGTCACGCATGGCCCCCACCCGCTTAGGGGGCCCACCGTGTGCATCGCGGCCCCTCCCAGCGTTCACACAAGTGTGTGCTCCCCTCGCGGTCCCCACCTTCTCACACACGGGGCAAGGGACTGCAGGACTCAGCAGGGGACACTGGTGATGTCTGGGGACACTTGGGGCTGTCATAACTCGGGGCGTGCTCTACATCAAGTGGGAGGGCATGGACGCTGCTCAACACCCCGCAGTGCCTAGGACGGCCCCCACGAAGAATGACCTGCCACTACGTCACTAGTACTGGGGAGACCTGCTGGAAAGACCCCAGAGGCAGGGCCATCGTCCTGTCTGCCCACCTACAGCCTGGGGCCCACAAAGGGACCACCTGTCTGGGCTGTGTGACGCTGAGGCAGCTTGTCTGAACGGTGCCCAGTGCTGGGCCTGGCTTCTGGCTTTGGGAACAAGTCTGTCCCCACTGGCCAGGCTCCAGGATCCGCCACCAGGCCCTGAGCGTGGCTGCACCTGGGAAGATGGCCCCGGGGCGAGGCCTTTGTTCGTTTCCGTTCCCTGAGGTCAGTGTGAACGGCAAGCCCACACAGGTGCACACGTGAGGGCGGACGCAGCTAAACACCCACACTGGGGTATAGACCGACTTTCCTGTCCTGGGCTGAACCACGTTCCCCAGAAAGATCCGTCCACGACTCAACCCCTGGAACCCGTGAATGTGACATCTGGCGACAGGGTCTTGGCAGGTACAACTGGACAAGATGAGGGGTGCTGGAGTAGGGTGGGCCTGGTGCCACGAAGCAAAGAGCAGACGCAGAGGAGACGGCCACCTGAAGGTGGAGGCGGGGAGCAGGGGGAGGCGTCTACAAGCCTGAGGGACTCCAACCCCGGAAGCTGGGAGAAGCAGGAAGCATCCTCCCCTGGAGCCTTCCGAGAGGGTGTGGCCCTGCGGAGACCTTGATTTCAGACTCCTGGTCTGCGGAATGGGAGAGCATACATTTCTGTTTCAGGCCTCCCCAGTGTGCGACGCCGTGTTACAGAAGCCACAGAGGCTAACACACTTACACAAGCCCCGTAGGCACAAACACACAACCATGCACACACAGACGCTCAGACACACCTGTTCCTTCCAGCAATATTCAGTGAGCACTCCCCGCGCGCCAGACCCGGTGTGCTGGGCTCTGGACGGGCAGTGGACAGGGCTGTGCTCTTATGGAGCTGACCTGAGGAGGGGCAGTGACCCATCTGTACCCCCCTGAGCCACCCGAAGCGCATGAAAACCTGCAGGTAACCATGTACACACACAGAGGGCCCCTGTGGAGGCAGAGGTGGGAGGGGACAGCCAAGAAGGAGGGAGGGAGGAGGAGGAGGCAGCTTCGAGGTGGCCTCTCCGGGGCAGGCAGGTCTAACAGCCCCACCCCAGGCACTTGAAGCCAAAGTGTGTGTCTACACAAACACACACACGCACACACACGCAGGGGACAGAGGACTTGGGGCTGACTGAAGTCAGGTGTGGCCTGAGCTGTGGCCTTGGCAGGCGGCACATAGAGGCAGCCCCCTGGAAGGGGACAATTCAGTTTCAGGTCAGCGGGGCCCGGTTGGGGGACAGTTGGGTTTGGGTGGTGGCAGGGCGAGCTGAGGTCTGGAGGAGACGGAGGTGGGTTCACCCCACAGGCTTGCGCTTCCATGCGCCCAGGGCTTGGAGTCTGAGGACTTTGCACCACAGTGCTTCAGGGACAGGGAGCTGGCCCAGCTCCGGAAGAGCCGATTCTACCGAGCCTGGGTGGTGGGGGCGCCGGCCCAAATGGGATGGCATTTTATCTCCTGTCCTGGCTGCCCCCCACCCCCGGGGCTCTTTCTTGGTCCAGGGTCCCAGGTTGTGGCATTAATCAAGAGAGAGCCACAGCATGCTCTTCCGGGATTGGGGAGCTGCAAGAGGGAGCCATGGTGTATTCTAGGGCAGGGAAGTCGCCCAAAGGAGTCAGTGTGTCCCACGCCCTGGCCGGCATCCCGGGGGAGTTGCCAGAGCGTAGGGCCCGGCTTCAGCTCGGTGCCGGGGATCCGCGGGCCTCCCAGGGCCTCAGGCGGCCAGTCCAGCACCCACACCCCTGCCCACAACCGCCAACATCCCTCCCAGGTCCTTCCCCTGTAGCCCCGCGCACCTCACTGCGCAGGCGCGCGGAAACCCCTCCAGGCCCGAGTGCGCAGCCGCACGCGGCCCGGAGAGCTCCCCAGCCCCGCCCCCGTAGTGCGCTTGTGGGCGGGATTGGCGGAGGCGGGGCATGCGTATTGGGCGGGGCGAAGCCTGGCCTATAAAGGCGGCGGCGGGGCGGTGCGCCCGGCTCCTCTCGGCGGCGGCGGCGGCCCAGGAAGAGGAGTCCGCGGTGGTGGCGGCGGCAGTGGCGGCGCTGTTCCCCGCGCGGTCCGCGCAGTGGGGTCCGGGCTGCGTGTCTCGGGCGGCGGCGGCGGTGGCACTGCGGCCCCGGCCCGAGTCCGACCCCGGTGAGTGCGGCCCGGCGACGCTGGCCTGGCCCCGACCCGGTCTCGGGGATCGGGCCCCGCGGAGACTCGGCGTCCGGGGCTCACGGCGCGCTGGCCGCAGCCACTCACGTTCTCCTTTGTCTGCTCCCGCCTGCAGGGTCCCCTACCCGGCCGCCCCCCGCCCACGGGCCGCTCCCCCGGGCCCGCCGTCCCCTCCCCCGCTGGCGGGGCCCGGACAGAAGATGGTGCAGAAGAAAACAGCCGAACTTCAGGGCTTCCACCGTTCGTTCAAGGTGAGGGCCGGGTGGGTTTGGGGTCGCCTGGGGCTGGACCACTCGAGTGGCCGGTGGGGGGCGCGTAGCCCCCACCCCCAGGATCCACCCGTGGCTGCTGCCCGCCCTCCCCGCCCGCCCGCCGTGTGTCTGGGGCTGCCCCAGCCGGGAGTGCGCTGGTGGGGGTGGTCAACGGGCCACAGTCCAGTCCCCAGCGCCCTGGGGACTGTGAGGTCTTTCCTCTAGGAACCCCAAGCGCGGTCAGGGCCCCCAGGCCCTTGGGAGCACCTGGTTGTGTGTCCCCTGCAAACCCCTGTGCACTGCTAGGGAGCTCAGGCCACAGTCCAGTCCTCAGCGCCTTGGTCTGTGGGGTCTTTCCTCCAGGAATCCGAGGTAGGACTGCAGGTCCCGGAAAGCCCTCCTAGGTGGTCCTTGGAATAAGGGAGTGAATTGGATGCCCCTCAGCCCTGAGCCTCCCAGACAGTCCGGGCCCAAGTGCTATTTCCTGTGGGAGCAGGAAGTTTCTGCGGTGGCCCCACGGCTGCAGTCTTGGTCTCAGATGAGCGAGTCTGGGGGGGGGCGGGCAGGTGCTGGGGAGGGGCCCCACGGGGCTGGCTCAGGGGACGCAGTGATGTCAACGGCCTCCCCACCCCACCAGCCGCGTTATGTAATGGCTTCCCTGGGCCTTCTTGGGCAGGGACCTGTTGCCCTGTAAGGAAGGCAGGACCTGGGTGTGTGTGGGCACGCGCACGCGTGTGTGTGTGTGTGTGTGTGTGTGTGTGCGCGCGCGCGCGCGCGCGCGCGGCGCACTTTCATGTGTGTGTCTGTGTGTGTACACAGGCACTCCCAGAACCGGGGTGGGAGGAGCAAGCTGAAACTGTTTGGGTTAGAATTCCCAGGCCTGTCCAGCCACATCTTGGGCCAGCGTGCCCCACCCCTGCCCACACGCCTGTCATCCTCGCTTTACCCCCTGCCAGGGGAGCAACAGCCTTGGCAAGTCCAAGTGTCCGGGGCCGGGCTGAAGCGGGGGGTGGACCCGAGACGTCACCGGCAGTGGTCTATTCCCTCCTGGGGCTGGGCATGAGCTAGGACAGGGTCAGTGTGAGGGGCCAGCACGGCAGCCAAAGCAAACTCGAACTTTCTGGATGATTCCAGCCGCCTCCTGCCAAGGCCTGCTGACTGGAGGCCTGAGGCCAGCCCCAGGCCCAGCCCGCCCACATTGCTTGGGACTGGAGGCTGCTCCCAGGTGGGACCATGGGAGTCCTGAGGAGTGGGAAGGACCCTGGCCAGGGAGCCTCAGCTATGAGAAGGTCCTCTCGGCCACTCTGGGACTCCCCTCCCGCCATGCTGAGCTTGCTTCTTGGGCTGGGCCTCGCCCTCCCGCCCCAGTCCAGCAGCAGCACTGCCGGGACCCTTTCTGCTGGGCGTCTCCCAACACACTTTCCCCATTTTCAGTTGGGAAATCGGAGCCTTGGAAAGAGATGTTTGCCCCGAGTCTCCCTACAGGTGGAGACAAGGACACAGGAGCTGCTTTCATCAGGGGTGGCCAAGCCACCAAGGTGGAGGCTGGGACAGGCTTGTGGGGGTGGCGAGGGGACCCATAGGCCCCCTTGAGGGTCCTCGCACTGTTCCTCGGTCCGAGGAGGTACAGGCAGCTTCCTTCCATCACCCAGCCACAGACGTGGGTCAGGCCTGGGGCCGAGGTCACTAGACGGAGGTGAGCGGCTGCTGGCTGCTGGCCCTGAGCGTCCCCCACCCCCCCCCCCCCCCGCCGCTGTCCACCCCTATGTGGTTACCCTGGGGCCCCTCCTCCCAGGTAGAAGTAGTGACCTGGCCCCTCTCGAGACCTCTGGAGGAGTCCAAGGCAGGGTGCTGGTTTCTGGCGTTGGTCACTGTGTGCCTGCCTCCCCACGGAGGCCAGACCCCCACCAGGCAGGGCCAAGGGCCGGAGCACTCCCTTCTCCCATCTGCCTGGCCTGGCCCGGCCCAGGCCTCCTCACAGCCCTGCACAGGGGGGTGGGGAGGCTGAGAGGCCTGCGCCTGTGTTTTCAGCCGCTCCCTCTGACCTCCGCCTGCCCCCTCTGCTGCCGGCCTGGCTTCCGGGCCTCCCGTTTGTAGGAATCTGGCCCAGCTCCTTCTGCCCTGGGCCCCTCGGTGTTTCTCTGGGGTTTTCCTGGAGTTCCTTCTCTGGATGATCCTCCTGCTGGAGCCCCGTCCCCAGTTGTCCTGAGGCCCCAGGGAGGGGCAGTGACCTGGCTCGGGTCACCCAGCATCAGCAGCACCACCGTGCACAGAGGCCCCCTCACCCACCTGAGGCCCCGGCCACCTAGTCGGCCAGGGTGCAGGGAGCTAAATTAGAGCTATCTCCCGAAGGCCTCTGCTGGGCCTCAGTGTCCTGGCCTCAAAGGCCTCACATCTCAAGCCAGGGGCCATCCGTCCTCACTGTGGCCCATCTGCTCTGCAGAAGATTATTCCAGCAGCTCTCTGGGGCGGGTAAGACAAGGTTTCTCCAAGCCCCAGCTGCCTTCCTTCCCTGCTCAGGGTCTAGCACCCTTCCCCCGGTCCTGGGGACCAGCGGGTGACCTCCAGTGGGCCTCTCCCTGCAAGGCTGGTTTCTTAGCTGGGCATGGGGGCCTGTGAGTAGCTCTGTCCTGATGGCAAAATGGGACAGTGCTGGCTGTGGCCCGGGCAGGGCTGGGCAGAGGGCGGGCCGGTGTCTACACTGTTGCAGCCGGAGGCCTTGGAGGCCCGTCCTATGAGCCACGGTCGGGCGACAGTGGGACCTCAGAGGGAGCAGTGCATGACCAGGAGGGCAGTGCCTCCCTGTTTCACAGAGGGAAGACTGAGGCCAGAAATTCAGGGCCTCGTGTTGGAGGCTGTGGGAAAGCAGGCAGGGCCACCCCTGCTGGGAACCCCGCCTAGAAGCCCGAAGCCGGTGACTCACCCCCTCCCACTGACCGCCTTGCTGCCTTTGATCCTCTGCAGCCCAGGGGGCCAGTTGGGCTGCGGAGGTTGTCCCGGGTGAGCCGCGAGGCCTGGCCTGGGCACCATAGTGACGCACGCCAGGCCCTCTTGCCTGCTCGGGGCCCCTCCCCGCAGCGCATCCCTTTCCTGGACACCCCGAGGGCCCTGGGGTTCGGGGGAAGAAGGACCATTTCCTTACAGTCAGGCAAAGCCAGGCTTTTGTCCCCCTGGACTTGTGGATGCAGACGCGGGGGCTGGGTCACTCTCTGGGCAGGCCCTGAGAGCCCTCCTGTCCTGTCCCCCGCAGGGGCAGAACCCTTTCGAGCTGGCCTTCTCCCTAGACCAGACCCACCTCGGGGAGACCGACTTCAGCCTGGAGCATCCCGCCCGCCCTGGTGAGGGCCGGAGAGGAAGGTGGCGGTGCGGGAGGGCCGGTGCGGGAGGGCAGCAGGGGCTGCCTGCTGAGCAGGGCGGGCCTCACCTCCGGGTCTCCTAGTGCAGATATGCCCGCCAGCCAGCCCATCGACATCCCAGACGCCAAGAAGAGGGGCAAGAAGAAAAAGCGGTGCCGGGCCACCGACAGCTTCTCGGGCCGGTTCGAAGGTCGGTGAGGACTACAGGTGGGGGTGTAGGGAGACGTGGCCAGCCCGGGGCGGCTCTCACCGCACCCCTGCTCCCCAGATGTCTACCAGCTGCAAGAAGACGTGCTCGGGGAGGGTGCCCACGCCCGAGTGCAGACCTGCGTCAACCTCATCACTAACCAGGAATACGCCGTCAAGGTGAGCACCAGCGCCCGGCCAGCTCCCCGCACCTCTCCCTGCAGCGCCTGGGCTCTGGCACTGGCCGCGGGTGGCGGGAGGGGGGAGCTGGCCTTTGAGCTCCCGGACCAGCAGCTGGGGGAAAACTAGTATCTAAAAATGGCCCCAGGGCCAGTGACTCAGGCCACCCCTGGGAATCTAGGTCAGCCTGCTCTGAGCCCCTGAGTCTGGGCAGGAAGTGACCATAAGGAGCCGCTCCCTACACAGGTGGCTGAGCACCTGGTGCCAGGGCGCCTGAGAGCTGGGGGCTTCGGTCAGAGTTGGCTCTTGCCTGCTGGGTCACCCCAGGCCACTCCTCAGCGACAAGCGGTTCTCCGTGTTGGTTACAAGGGTTAAAAGGCAATGCCGTACTTGGGGCCCAGGGAGGCTTGGCATCTGGGGAGACCAGGGTGTGGCCTCGAAACCTGTGTCTCTTGGCCAGGCAGTACGGCCCTGTGCTCCGAGAAACCGTCCAGTCTTCCCTGGTGACCCTGCATCCGGGTGGGGTGGGGTCACAGGAGGCTGGCAGACCAGGAATGAGGACCGGTGCTCCCCGGTGAGCGAGGCTGGCCGGAGCCCAGCGCTTCGGTAGAAGTCCGATGGCAAAAGTGGCCATCGTCCCTGCCCCGTGAGTTCCAGGTCGGGCGGCACGATGGTGCCAGAGAACTGGATGCTTGGCTTTGAGCGCTTTCTGCAAGACAGGCCACGCACTGAGTGTTTTCCCCTTAAGGACCGTCGGGCAGCCTGGCCTCCTGTGCCCCTTCGACAGTTCGGAACGAGGCTCTGAGGGGTTAGACAGCCTGAGTCAGACCTTGTTGGGCCTCCTGCAAGGTCATCCCTCTGCCCCGAGGGACTGCAGTTTCCTCCATGAGGTGGGGTCCTGGCCAGATTCCCAAGGGGTAGGATGAGGTTCTTCAGGAGGGCATGGCTGCTGGCATTGTGTCACGAGGCCCCGACATCTGGTTGGTCTGCCTCTCCGAGGCACGGGTGCGTTTGTCACCAGACAGGTGGGACAGCACGTAGGCTGGGCCCCGGCAGCACGCGGACACCGTGCCTGCCTGTTGGAGGGGCGAGCTGGTGGCACACCGTGTTCCCCTCCTCCGGGCCTGCCCCGCCTGCCCGGTGGGTGGGAGGGGCCTAACATCCAACCCGGGAAGACGTTCCCAGTGGGTGCCCGGGGGCCGAGGTGGCCCGGAGAGAGCCAGCTGGCACCTTCTGCCCCCACTTCTGTGGGCGAAGGTGTCTCGGGGAGAATCCGGGAGGCAGGTGGGCCCAGAGCTGCCAGGTGGCGGCGGCGGGATCGGGGGCAGAAGCTGGCTTCCGGAGGCTCTGGAGTCGCGGGGAGACTGTCCCTGTTGGTTGACGGGAGGGCCAATCTGGGCTGGCATGAAACAGGCCTGGGCTGAGGGGCCCGTGGCAGCTGCCCAGACTGTCACAGAACAGGGGAGGTGGGACTTGGCACCAAAGTGGGCAGGGACGTCTTGGCTGGCAGCCAGGCACCCCAAGGCCGCTCTAGTCCCCTGTGTGGTGTGGGAGTCCGCACAGTGGCCACCGGTCTCCCAGGCAGGGAGGGGATGCTGACACCCTGAAGGGGCATTTTGCAGGCGTCTCAGGCCCCAAACATGCCCCCGAGGCCTGTGGGGTCAGGAGCGGAACAGGCCCGCCTCCTCTTTCTGCCGTTCTTGTCCAGCTTGTCTCTCCCCTGATGCCACTTGGGAAACATGTTGCAACCCCCACCCCCCTCCCCCCAGCCTGTGCTGACACCATAGTTCTGACTTCTGGCAAATTCTGGGCCGCAAGAGGAGAGCTCTGCTTAGAACTTAAGGTCTAAGCTCGAATGGGGTCTCAGCTGTGGCGCAGGGCAGGTCTCTGGTGGGAGCCCCTTGGGCTTTGGGAGGGGCTTTGGCTGACCCACTGCTCTGTCTCCTGCCCGCCCCCCCCCCCCACCCACCCACTTAGATCATCGAGAAGCAGCCTGGCCACATTCGGAGCAGGGTTTTCCGGGAGGTGGAGATGCTGTATCAGTGCCAGGGACACAGGTAATGTGACCCACCTTGCCACAGAACCGGGCCCTTAGCCATCTTTCCGTGTGTGAATGGGCCTGAATGCCTCCTCACCCCCAGCAAGCATTTGGGGAGCATCCAGTGTGCAGCAGAGGCCGTGCAGGGTGCACTGGGGAAGACCCAGCGTCAGGCAGGCAACCCAGAGTGGGCAAGGTGGAAGCAGGCCCGTGGCCCCGGTCCCAGCCTTCCTGTGCACAGGTGGGGGTGGAAAGGGTGGGCCACTCCTGGGCTGGGCTGTGGGTGCACAGGGGCCTTAGGAAGCCTCCCTCCTCTCCTGCCTCTCCAACCCCCCACACCTCAGGAATGTTCTAGAGCTGATAGAGTTCTTTGAGGAGGAGGATCGCTTCTACCTGGTGTTTGAGAAGATGCGGGGCGGTATGTGGGGCCTGGGGGACGTTTGCAGCTGTGTCCTAATGGGCTGTGGGCTCTGCCACCAGGGAGGACTTTTCAGATGTGCTCGTCCTGCACATCAGAGGGGGCTTGTGGGGTCCGAGCTTCCTGTCCACATGGCAGCTCAGGGTTGAAGGCTCTGAACCCAGGGAGGCCAGAGTGGGCACTTCCCTGTCGGGTGGAAGTGGGCACTAGGCACTGGGCGGTGGCCTGGAGACACGGAAGTGACGCGTATGTGTTTTTCCTCCGCCACGGCCTGGCCCCAGGCTCCATCCTGAGCCACATTCACAAGCGGCGGCACTTTAACGAGCTGGAGGCCAGCGTGGTCGTGCAGGACGTGGCCAGTGCCCTGGACTTCCTGCACAACAAAGGTGGGTGGTGGGGCTCCCTTGTTCCCTGGGATGTCCAGCCTCGCGCCCTGTCCAGCTGCTTGAGACTCCTAGAAAATGCCTCCACTCCCTCCACTGAGTCCCAGTTCTCACCGCAGGCATCGCCCACAGGGACCTAAAGCCAGAAAACATCCTCTGCGAGCATCCCAACCAGGTGAGGGGCGCCGGGGAACCGCCTTCCCTGCGCCAGGGCCCGGGCTGGGTTGGCCTGGACCGCCGCCCCCCCCTCCCTTACCGCCTTTTCCCACCCTTCCTAGGTGTCCCCTGTGAAGATCTGCGACTTCGATCTGGGCAGCGGCATCAAACTCAACGGGGACTGCTCCCCGATCTCCACTCCGGAGCTGCTCACCCCGGTGAGGCGCCCAGGCAGCAGGCACGCAGCGACCCGCTCCGTTCTGCTCTGGGGCTGCGCGGCCCGCTGCCCCTGCCGTTGCGTAACCTCGAGGTGCTGGCTGCTCTGCTGCCTAGCCCGTGGAACTGGTGCTTTTGCTTAGCAACAGCCACTGATTGGCCCGCGGAAAGTGGCGGGCGGGGCCACGGGCGGGAGGGGAGGGGCGGGCTCCCAGCACCTGCCGCTGATTGGGTGGCTGGGCGGGTGGGCACCTGCCACCTGTTGATTGGGCGGGTGTGAGGGCGGGGCCTGCCCCCAGCCCGTCTCTGATTGGCCAGGCTGAGCATCGGGCACCGCAGGCTCAGGTGACCCAGTGTTGGGGCCTTCACGTGATGCCGGGAAGTCCCGGCCTGCTGCAGTCCCCTCCTCCCCTCCACGGGCCCTGACGCCTCGTCCCGCCCGCAGTGCGGCTCAGCGGAGTACATGGCCCCCGAGGTGGTGGAGGCCTTCAGCGAGGAGGCCAGCATCTACGACAAACGCTGCGACCTCTGGAGCCTGGGTGTCATCCTCTACATCCTGCTCAGCGGCTACCCGCCTTTCGTGGGCCACTGCGGCAGCGACTGCGGCTGGGACCGCGGCGAGGCCTGCCCGGCCTGCCAGGTGCGCGCGTGCGCCCCGTCCCCTGTGCGCCCGGTGCATCGCAGGCCTGGTCTGTGCGCGCGTGCGCCCCGTCCCCCCTTGTGCCAGTCTCTGAGCATGTGCGTCCCCCACCCCCAGCACCCCTCTGTGCCCTCCCCCAGGGCCTGCTTGCTGCCGAGATCCTGGCCTGTGATGCCTGATCCATCCACGGGGCAGTGCTGGCCTGGTGCTCCCGGGGTTACACAGACTCCTTGGTTTTATGGTCTAGGAGAGGAAGCATTTGGAGGTCAGGAATCTGCCGTCCGGCAGGACTAAGATTTAGGGTTTGGGATGATCACGTTGCAGCCTGGTGGCCTTCTGCTCCCATGAGCCCCGCTGCCCAGAGTTGCCTTTCTGCTGCTTGGCTTCTCTTGGGCAGAGTTCACTGAGCACTCTCCTGAGGCCAGGTCTCTAGTCCAGCCTCCTTTCCTCTCAGGCATCTGGCCCCCCAGAGCCCCCGGTCCCGCCAGCTGACCTCGGGGCCCCCCGCTGCAGCCCCTGCCCACCCCCCCTTGCGGTCCGGGGGCCAGCCGTTCAGGTCACGGGTTAGGCTGCATGGCTGGGTCTGGGGCCTACGGCAGCTTGTTACCGAGCAGCGTCATGATGTACCCCGTCGCGTCCAGGCCGGTGTGGATGTTGGGGTAAGTTGGCTGCAGCTGATTTCACCCCCTTGCCCCTCCCCCACAGAACATGCTGTTTGAGAGCATCCAGGAGGGCAAGTACGAGTTTCCCGAGAAGGATTGGGCCCACATCTCCTTTGCTGCCAAAGACCTCATCTCAAAGCTCCTCGTCCGCGACGCCAAGCAGAGGCTGAGCGCCGCCCAAGTCCTGCAGCACCCCTGGGTGCAGGGGGTGAGTGAGCCCTGCTGGGGACCTCCTGCCTCTGGCCCGCCTCCGATGGGCACGGGAGGGACTTGGAGCAGGGGTATGAGCATCCCCGGGGAGGCCAGCATCGACACCCCCAGGTGCAGCGTGGGTCTGGGGCCCAGCCTTGGGGTCTGCAGGGGCCGCAGGCGCAGCAGTCAGACCCACCACCTGCTTCCAGCCGGGCGCCAGGACTGCAGAAACTGCTTGAGCTTGTGCCCTGGAGGCATCGGGGCCCCTTCCCGCCTGGCACAGGGAGCAGGCTGAGGTCGTGCAGGTGTTAGGCAGGTGGCAAACCTCGGGCAGGGCCCGCCAACCCCAGTCCTGCTCCCTGTCCCCCCACCCGCAAGCCGCGAAGAGCCTGGCGTTTCTCTGGCCAGCAGCGCCCCGAGCCAGGCTGCCTGCCCAGAGCAGGGAGGGCCCACGGGCAGGAGTCTTAACCAGACGTTGGCACCGGGAGTCCACAGGAAGCAAAGGCTGGGGCCCTGGTGTTAAGGCCAGCCGGCGGAGGGGCTCCCGGCCCCTTCTGGGGCACCGGGAGACCTGTGGGGGCGGGGGAGGGGGCAGGGGGCGGGTCTAGAGAACCGCTCTGGGCTTCTGCCTTGCCCTCCCCCTGGCCTGGCTGGGCTCCAGCAAATACACCCCCCCTCACCTCGGTCGCTGCCAGCGGGGCCCCGGGAAGGCAGCTGGGCTCTGCTTTCAGCTCCGCCTCTCCCCTGTCCTTACAGTACGCTCCAGAGAACACCCTGCCCACACCCATGGTCCTGCAGAGGTGAGACCCATGGGGGGGGGGGGGGCGGGTCTCGGGCCCGAGAGCGGGGGGGAACCCCAAGTCGAGGGTGGTTAATGTTAAGATGATTAAAATGACAAGCCGTCTTTAAATCAGGGGGCCGGGAAAGCCATCTAAGCGCTTGGGTGTCCTCGTACCAGTGATGGTGATGGATTGGGCTCCTGGCGGGGGTCCTGGTCCCCCAGGGAGGCTGGGCATGCCTGGGGCCTGCAGCCCCTCCCCCCGAGGTACTGCACAGACTCTAGGGGTCCCAAGGGGATCGGGCCCCGAAGCTACCTTTCACCTCCTTGGTGACCGCCCCGTCTCCAGGAACAGCTGTGCCAAAGAGCTCACGTCATTTGCGGCTGAGGCCATCGCCATGAACCGGCAGCTGGCCCAGCGGGAGGAGGACGCGGCCGAGGAGGCGGAGCAGGGCCAGCCCGTGGTCGTCCGAGCTGCGCGCTGTCTGCGGCTGTCGCCACCCTCCCAGAGCAGGCTGGCCCAGAGGCGACAGCGAGCCAGCCTGTCCGCGGCCCCCGTGGTCCTGGTGGGAGACCACGCGTGACCCCTCCCTCCCTCTGTACATAGGTCACTCCCCCCCTACACCCCCCCCATCAAATCTAAAAAGTTTTTTAAGCTATTGCCAGCCGGTGACCAGCAGGCTGCCCTCCCCTGGCTGGACTTCGAGGCGCTAAGCTCAGTTGGGGGGGCTCTTTTTATATGAGGTTTTTGCTGTTGGCTTTTTTTCTTTTTTCTGTCTCACCCCCGTTTTTTTTTTTTTTCCCTTTAAAGGTGTTAAAAGCAAAGCAGGCACCTGGGGAGGAGGTTGGAGGGTGTGTCGCCGGGCTTGTCCCGTCCCAGCCCCAGATACGCACCTCTACTGTGAAGGGTCCCCACGCCCCACGCCCGCCCTGCCCAGGTGTGACTCAGGAGAGGAGGGCACTTGTCGCCTTCCAGAGCTGGGGGCACAGAAGCGCACCCCTTCCCCAGCCCTCACAGTATTTGCAGGGACGGGCCACCCCCACGTCTCCCCGGGGTGACACAGCACCTCTTTAATCCCTCACTCTGAAGCACCCTGGTCGCTTGGTGGGGTGGGGGCTTCTCAGGTCTCCCTTGTGGCTGGAGGGGGCTTGGGTGCGGGCAGGTGGGAATCACGGCTGCCTGCCGGGCCCCGCCTCTGACTGACAATCGGGCTCCCTCGAACCTTGACCTTAAGCTCTCGCCGCCCCCTCCCCTGCCCTCTCCAAGGGGGACCCTGCCCACCCAGGAGGGCAGTGCCAGAGGAAGTGGGAGGGGTTGGACAGGCGCCCGTCAGCCAACGTGGGGGTCCCTCAGACCCCCACCCTGGGCACCGGAGTGCCCTTTCTCAGGGCTCAGTCTGACCATGGCCACGTCCTGCCCCTCACCGTCACCCCTGGGTCTGGTGAGGAAGCTCTGTCACCACCCCCCCCTTACTCCTCCTCAGAGCCAGGGCCCAGCCAGGGGTCCTGCTAAAGCCCCCCGCCCCCAAGGGCAGCGTTTCTGCATGCCCACCTTCAGGAACACGGCTACAGCTGCCACGGCCTCCTCCCGGGCACCCAGGAACCTCCGTGCCCGCCTCTACCCACCTTGGCACCGGGGTCAGATGTTGAGTGACCGCCGGGCTTGGGGCAACTGACCCCCCTCTTCCCTCGGGTGGGAAACACTATGCAATACAGGCTTCCCTTTTCTCCATGTTCGTGTGCTTCTGCCGGGGGTGGGGGGGGGGGGTCTCTGCAGCCGCCCCCACCAGGGCAGCCTGGCCCTGGAGTCTGGGCGAGACTCCGCGGCAGGCCGGGCCTGGATCGCCCCCCCGGCTTCTAGTTGTTCGTCCCGTTTTGTTCGTTTTTTAAAGACATCGGTTGACTTCCCTTCCCTGTTCTTGAATACTTGAATGTTGGGGGGCCTTGTGGGTTGGGGGAGCTCACATGCCGTTTCTGTGGCAGTCTCTGGTGGCCGGTGGGGACTGACTGCCCCTCCCGTCCCCCGCCCGCCTGGATCTGTGGACTGGCCTTTCCAAAGACCCCGGGGGGGGGGGGGGGGGGGGGAGAAGGCCGCCCCGCCCCCTGCTTCTCGCCCATCAGTGATTCTACGTTTTGCAACTGGGGATTCTGCCTTTTTGTAAAAAAAAGAAATGCACCCCCCGCCTGCCGCGGGTGCCGTGGCCGTTTTAACTCTGGAAAGCTGAGCTGTGAGGAGCTTTTTTTTTTTTTTTCCCAAAGGTGGGGCAGCCACTTCCTCCCCGTCACACGGACAGTGTGGCCCAGAGGACTGTCAGAACCGCTACTGTGAATGGGCGCCCGGCCCCTGGCCCTGGGGGAGGGGAACGGCAACGTTTCAATGTTCAGATGTATAAAAAAGACAAAAAAAAAAAAAAAAAGAAACTCAAGTTTTTTAGAAGTAGGGGGGAACATCAAGCACTTTAACCGCACCAGGTGAACCGATACAGCTCATTTTCCTTACACCAACGTCAATGCCGGACTTTTGTATTGTTTTGTAAGGATTTAATAAAAGTCATAAAAACTTGGGGGTCCTCGTCCTGGTTTTCTGTTGAGTGACGAGCAGCCCCAAACCATTTCTCGATCGTCGATCTCACTGATGCCGTTGGAGTCCGGGGTTTGGACGGGCGCCGAGGGGGTTGGCCTGATGCTCGGGGGGCCTGGGCCCTCGTCCGTCCGCGGCGGCTGCGGGCCCGGCTTCCTCCCGACGTGTGGGTGGCTCTGCCAGACTGAGAGGACAGCCAGAGTTGCCCGGGACCGAAGCGGGAGCGGCCAGGCTGGCCTGCTCTTGGACGCCATCACGTCCCCGCATCCAAGGCCCGGCCCTCTGCTGTCCCGGAGCCGAGGGTGCGCAGAGGCGAGCAGCTTGGGGTGGTGGGGCGGCTACCTTTGGCCGATGCAGCCCAACGAAACCTGGTAATTCCAGCCTGTCCCGTGTGGCTGGCCCTCGGCCATCGTGAAATTCTTGCTGCAAGCAGGCTTTTGTGCTGGATAGCCGGGGCTGACCAGATCCCGGCAGGGAGGCGGTGGACCAGGGAGGGCTTCCCGGAGGCAGGAGCCAGTGGGGGGAGGGGCGGTGAAGTTGGCGGTTAGGGGGCGGCAGCCTGGGCTGCCACGTGCTCCGGCTCATCAGAGAAGCCAGGCGAGGTGATGAGATAGCAGGGCGCATGAGCCACCCGGGGGAGCTGCAGGTGACCTGGGCTCTGTGGGGCGGGGGGCCGGTCCTCGAGTGTGCCAGGCTCAGTCCCTGGAGCTCCTGTGTCTGCTTCCCTCCCTGAGCGTCCTGTGTTCAGGACCCAGCCAGGGGGCAGGCGCTACGATCGCGTGGGCCAGCAGAGGCCATGGGTCACCGCTCCTGCCCGGACCCGGGGCTCAGAAACACAGCCTGCCCCACCTGGCATCCCCGAGCCTGGCCCCACCCCTGCTTTTGTTCAGCTCCCTCCTAGCCCTCCCCCGGGGACCCCATGGCTGCCCTGCCCAGGACTGGACCGCCACCAGCCCCCTCCAGGGCCACCCCCCACCAAGTCCCTCTCTCGGCACCTCTGGGCCCCTTCCCTGGCTCTGGCCCAGCCTGACATGTGTGTGGGTCGGAGCCCTGCCGACCCTCACCGATGCCCTCTCCCTGCCCCCTCCTGCCCCCTCCCTGCCGGGCGGCATAGGTACAGCCTGTTCTACGAGTTGAGTTGCGTTTTCTTCCCGGCTGATTCCGCCCCTTCCACGTGTCTCTCTCTCTCTCTCTCTCTCTCTCTCTCTCTCGCTCATGGAGTGGCAGGAAAATCCTGAAGCTGGAGGACCCAGGAGCCTTTCCCAGGCTGATGACTGTGGCGCCCCACCCGCCTCCACCTGAGAAAGAGGAGGTGCCAGCCACGTCCGAGGCGCCAGGGAGGTGACGTCTGTGACCAGGGTCTCTGCGCCGCATGAGACGGTGGCTCGCGTTGGAGCTATGTGCGCGCAATGGGGGCTGGGCGGGCGCGTGGAGACCCTCATCTGCACAGTTTTTCTGTAAAGCTAAAGCTTTTTTAAAAAATAAATTTTACTTAAAAAAAAAAAAAGTAGTGGGAGCCTGGGAGGCTCAGGTGGTTAAGCGTCTGACCTCGGCTCAGGTGATGATCTCACGGTTTGGGGTTCAAATCCTGCGTCGGGCTCTGCGCTGACAGCTCAGAGCCTGCTTAGGATTCGCGCGCTCTCTCTGCCCCTCCCCTGCTCATTCTCTCTTTCTCTCAAAATAAATACATAAAACCTGAAAAAAAATAAGCCAGGCGTGGAAGGCCACGCGGGGTGTGAGTCCACGTGTGTGAAACGTCCAGAACAGGCTCATCCACGGACAGGAAGGGGGCTCGTGGGGGCCAGGGCTGGGGACGGACAGAGGGTGAGTGCTGATGGGGACAGTGTTTCCTTTTGGGGCAATGGAACTTTCTGGAATTAGGCAGCGGTGATGGTTGCACAACACGGTAATGCACTACACAGCACCGATTTGTTCCGGAAACTTCACCTCAATTTAAGTTAAAAAGATGAGCAGAGCAAGTCTGTGTAGGGTGGGTTACATCGGGGAGTAATTTAGCTTCCCAAGGTGGGGGGCACACAGGCACCTCCCTCAGAGCTGGGGACTCCTGCAGGTTTTGTCCCTGTCGTTGTCACCAGTGCCCATGCCGAGCCCCCCATGTGCCCCCACCCCACCCCTCCCCACCCCCCGCTCGCCGGTCCTGCTGCTGGGCAAGGCCAGAAGAGAACATTATGGAATCGAGTCAGACGTGAGGAAGAACCTGTCTGGATGGGGTAAGCCAGGGTGAGGGGGGCGGGGCACTGCGTTCCCAGGGCCTGGGACACCCCGCGAGGTGGGCCATCGGCCTTGCCCGTTTCCAGCACGCGGCTGCCTGCACACATGCCCTCGGTCACCCGGGGCACCCTTTCACTCCTCCCCACGCGGGGCTCGGGGTTTATGGCAACCTCGGGAAGATGCTGTAGGGTTTCTGTCACGTCCATCATTTCCCCCATGAGGACTCAGTTTCCCCAAATGGAACGTGACGGTAACGGCTCCAGCTCCCCCCGACTCAGTTTCCCTTTTGCGACCCCCTGTGAAGCAGCAGGAGGCGGGGACACCAACAAGGGTGGGGGAGGACGGGGTTCTTGCCCAGCGGCGCAGCCTTGGCTCGGGGGTCAGGACGCTCGAGCCCGAGGCCCTCGGGGAGAGCACCTGGCCTGAGGCTGGCAAGTCCCCAGAACAGAGTCACAGACACACGGGCGGAGCACGGCTCTGTCAGTGTTCTATCAGCACGTTCCTGGCGGCACCTGAAGGTGCCAGGGCCGCCGAAGCTTGTGGGTCTAAGCCCTGGTCGCTCCTCACCCAAGGCCATCAGCTCGGTGACTCAGCCCTGCAATAGGAGCCAGGACCAAGGACAGGTGAGCGAGAGCCTCTCCCGGGCACAAAACCTTAGGGGCTCCAAACACGGGGTCCCCAGGATCCTCCCGAGACAATTGTAGATTCTGGCGTTCAAGCAGCGCCCGGTTCCCCCAGCGGTAACATTTTGCAAAACTGTGTTACAATGTCGCAACCGACACCGACTTTGCTACAGCGCAGCTGGCCGCAGAGTCCCGATTTCCAGGTGTCTCCGCGGGCTCCTGCCCTCCGCCCCGGGCTGCAGCAAGAGCGCCCTGATTAGCTCCAGGAACTCCCTCCCCTCTCTTCTCCTTTGGAAATAGAAATGCATCAGACTGGACTGTCGAGCTGGGGGCCTCTGACGGAACTTTCTGGAATGTTCTCCCTCTGAGCTGCCCAAGACAGCAGCCACCAGCCACGTGCGGCCGCTGAGTGAAATGTGGTCAATACACATGAGGAACTAAATGCTTTCATGTGTTTCTTCTTTTTTGGTTTCAATGTATGGAGCCTGGCAGGGCTGCTGGGTCTGTAGCTAGAAACAAACCCTCCCTTTTCAGGCCTCTGCACTGTCTGGGGTTGGTCCCCAGTTCCTGCGTCCTCAGTCCGTACATCCTGAGCCCTGGGTACACAGTCGGCACTCGATAAATGCTGGTGGAGGGAGAGGTTGAATGAGTGAGGTCTCTGGACCGCCCCCCCCCATCTAAACTGACTGGGGCGCCTCCGTGTGAAGATTGGCTTGCCCTCCGGGGCCTCACTTTGCCCCATCTGGATAGTGGGGCAGGGGTGTCACGGACCAGGGCAGGGTGTGACCTGTCTTCCATACCTTTATCCCTCGCTGGTGCGGTTCCTTGGGGGTTCACACCCTGTGATGGCCACCCAGGGTAACACACCCCACAGCAATGGGTGACATCCGGGGGTGTCCCCTGGACCCCCACCCTAGAGTGAAGGGCAGAGCAGGGGACAAAGACCCAGTGGGAACGGAGAGCTCCTGGCCCTGTATTTGGGGCCAGAGTGGGTATTCCAGGCATTGCAAGCAGGGAGGAGGACACAGTTTTCGGATGGGGAAACTGAGGCACGGAGAGGTCAAGTCACTTGCCTCCGTGCAAACAAGCAGCATGCACAGCTGGGGCCGCAGAGCCCTGAGAGCACACACTCCTTCCCCGTGTTTTACAGTCCGGCCTCCCCTGCCTGCCCGTGCCCCGTCTCTCTCTCTCTCTGTCTTGTCCCTCAGGACACCTCCCTCTCTCCCTCCATTCTGCCTTTCCTTCTCTAATAAAAGCAGCAAATATCTGCGACATATCCAGAACTATTTTATTTCCCAGAATGAAAACACATAAAATATATTTGTTTAAAAAAATGTGTTAAGTGGGGGTGCCTGGCTGGCTCAGTCTGTTAAGCGTCCGACTCTTGGTTTCGGCTCAGGTCGTGATCTCACAGTTTCATGAGTTCGGGCCCCGCATCAGGCTCTGTGCTGACAGCGCGGAGCCTGCTTGGGATTCTCTCTCTCTCCCTCCCCTCTGCCCCTCCCCTGCTCGCTCTCTTTCGGTCTCTCTCAAAATAAACACTTAAAACATTTTTTAAAGAAGTTTTAAGTTAACTAAATGTAGACATTTATGGTGCCTGCCCTGGGGGGTGGTGATAATGGTTTTCCTGATGCTTGGGGGGGGGTTGGGGGGGGGGGAGGTCTCTGCCTGCATCGAGTTCTCCCCACCACTCTCCAGCCTGTCCAGCAGCGTCCTTCTGTCACCCGATGTCACCTGCAGGGCTGTCTCCCGGGCTTCTGCTGCTCCTGTCGGGTGGGTCCTGACCGGGTTGGGGGCAGGAGCCTGGGAGGGCTGGGGTTTCTCTGTGCATCCGGCAAGGAGAGTTTGGGAATCATCTGGGCGGGGGCAGGAGGTGAGAGCTTGAAGACAGGGAAGCGGAGGAGGATGGGGGCGTTTAGATGGGGTGCCCTGTGTCCCCATGTTTGCCGAACACATGCAGTCGATCGCGTGGGGTTTCCCCGGAGGGCTGATAGGGGCTGGGTGATGCAGCTGGGTGCGTGGGGGGGGGGGAGACCAGACTGGGGACCCACAGGGGCGTGTCCAAGATGGGACGACGCCCTCCCCCCTCCCCCCCGCCCCGGGGCTGCTGTGGGGACCGTCCAAAACCAAGACAGGGCAAAGGGACATGCTCCAGCTCACGGCTGCATGACAAAGAATCCCAGAGCTCACGGCTCAAAACAACCATTTAATTTTCTCATGATTCTGTGGGCCGGGAATCTGGGAAGGGCTCAGCTGGACGGCTTGTCCCGGGCCCAGAGGGACCGCCTCCAAGATGGCTCTTCGCTCAGGTGTCTGGCTGCACCACTGTCGTGGCCTGTCTCTGTAGAGTGCTCGCCTTCCAGCACTTTCCATGCACCTCACACATCTCTGGCATGGCTTCCGGAAGCCCAGGTGAGCCCAGGGAAGGGAAGCAGAAACTGCTAGGCTCGAGCTGGCACATCCTCTTGGGCAAAGACAGGTCGGGTCCCAGGGACGGAGGGAAGAGGTCCCCAGGCCCTCCCCCAGGTCAGGACCAAAGTCAACAGGTGCGTGTCTGCAGCCTCTGCCCCGCGGATGGACCCCGAACACGCGACGCTCAGGGAGGGCCCCAGACACTAGAGGCCGCACGGGGTGAGTCCACGTGTGTGAAACGTCCAGAACAGGCTCATCCGGGGACAGGAAGGGGGCTCGCGGGGGGCTGGGGGAGGGGGTGGGGGCGGTGACTGATGGGGACGGGGCTGCTTTAGGGGTGATGGAAGGTTCTGGAATTGATTGTGGTGATGGGTATACACTATGTGGATATAAAAACCCTGAGTTGTGCACCTAAAAGGGGTGAATTGTAGATCAACAAAGCCACGGCGGGGGGGGGGGGGGGGACATAGGCACAGCGGCCACACGGTGGACACGACCTAAGCGTCCGTCCGTGGCTGAAGGACAAACACAGTGTGTCCATCCACACGCTGGAATGTGACCCAGCCTCAGGAAGGACATTTCTGGCCGGTGGGGCCTCTGACCCTTTCTCCCCACCCCTCCCCCAGGCTCTCCCCTCCCCCCCCCCCATTTCCAGCGGGCAGAGGGGGAGGGGACAGGATCGGGGGCATCTCACCCGTGGAGTCACCGGCCTGGCGCTGGGCGCTTGGGCCAGCCGGGTCTGGGGTGGGTGGTCTGCGGCGGGGGGGGAGGGGCCAGGACTGGGCGGGGCGGGGGCGTGGCCAGCAGGCGGGACCCCACCCTGCCTTCTCCTTCGGCCCGCAGCTGGGGGCGGCGGGAGGCCCCCTTCTGGCCGCTTGGTACTCAGTTTGCTAACCTCTCCTCCATCCACCCCCGGCCCTACTGTGCAGACCTCCTCGTCTAAGACGCCGACCCCGCCTCGCCCTCTGCGGTGAAGGTCTGCGGAGCTCGCGGACTTGGCCTCCCGCTCGCTCCTGTGACCCGGGCCCCGCGTGGGACCCTCCCAAATGCTGCCCTGGGGAAAGGGACATTACAACCCTCAGGCCTCTGGTGCCTCGGCTGTTAACTGGGGGAGGGACGGGGAGGGACGCAAACCCCAGTGCCAGGTGTCACCAGTGAAGACTCGTGATGCAGGGGACTTTGGATTTTCCACGTCTTGGGAGAGATATGTCAAGGGGAGGGGGGTGGAGGGAAGAAGTAGGATCCCAGTCACTGTGGTTCCTGAGGGCACCTCCTTCCTGAGAAGGGCGGAGTGCTTCCAGAACATTCCAGAATATTCCCGCTTGTATCCTCCTCCCTGGTCAACATTCCCGGAGTGCAACAGTCAGCCTGGAAGCTTGTAAAACGTGAGGTGGGCCGGCCTCTGGAGCGCGTGTGGCGTAGGGGACAGACTTTGCTCTGCAGTGTGGTCAACAAGTCGGTGCATTTATCAGACCCGTCTCACTGAATCTCAGACGCCCTTCTGCTTATTCGGAAAGCGCAGGCCCCAAACCTGGTTGTCCCCCTCGCTGCCTCTCCCGGGCCAGGTTTCCCAGAAGCACACAGCGAGACAGGCATGGGGGGAAGGCTTTCTTTGTTAGGGTTCCCTGGGAAGATCCAGTAGGGCGACGATTCTCAACAGGCAAAGCGGGGACAGCACAGGTGGCCCGAGGGGAGAAAGGAGACCTATTTATTTATTTAAAAAAATTTTTTTAGCGTTTATTTATTTTGGAGACAGACACAGAGCATGAACGGGGGACGGGCAGAGAGAGCAGGAGACAGACTCGGAAGCAGCTCCAGGCTCCGAGCTGTCGGCACAGAGCCCAACGCGGGGCTCAAACTCACAGACCGCGTGATCGTGACCTGAGCTGAAGTCGGACGCTTAACCGACTGAGCCCCCCAGGCGCCCCAACAGGAGACCTATTTAAAACCCTGCCCTCCCTGTTGGGATGAGCACTGGGTGCTGTATGGAAACCGATTTGACAATAAATTTCATTAAAAAAAACAAACAAACCCCTGCCCTCGAGGTCCCACCCAGGCCGCCTGCCGTGACTTGGGGGCCTGTTTGGTCCCTTTGCTCCAGGTGGGTCACAGGCCCCCAGGATAGCTCCCCACCACGCTCATGCTCTCATGTGGCCCCCACCCACGCAGAGGCAGGACAGGCCCGGGTGAGCCAGGCTCCGGGGGCGGCCAAGGAGTGGGGCTTCTGAGGGCCCGGTGGCCTCCGTCTGGCACCTCTGGGGCCACTGGCTGGAGGGGGCTCGGGCATCTCTGTGCAGGTGCCCACGTGCAGGACCCATCAGTCCCCCTCCTGTCCCAACTTCCTGCAGAGACTAAACCCCTGCTCCTGCAAACACCGCCTCCTGGCAGGTCCCCGGGCTTCCGAGAGGAGTCGCTCAGCTTGTTTTCTGACCCCTCCTCAGCTTGTTTTCTGACCCGCTGAACTTCCCGTAGGCGGGAGGCTAGACTCAAAGCCTCGATTCGAATCCAGTTAGCACTTTGAGCTGGAAACCTTCGTTCAGAGCTGGTGCGCCCGCCCGGCGAAATCTGGTGGTTTCCACGCGCTCGGGCCCATCCTTGGACCGGGGCGCTGGGAGCCCCGCGGGCGTGAATGGCCGCTGTCATTTGAGATGGGACTCTGTGCGCATACAACGCCCCGCGCCCCTTCCCGTGACGCACCTATGGCCTCAACACCACTGCCCACCGCTGCTGGACTCCAGAGTTCCGTAACAAGCTGCTGGTCTCGGTCCAAGGTGTCCCCTTCCTTTCCCCAAACCCAGCCACATACTCAGTTTGTGACCTAGGGAAGCCACCTTCTCCCCGTGGGTGAACAGTCCGTTCTTTGCCCAGGCAGATCCCGTAGTCTGACTTGGCATGAGACTATGGCCCAGAGATTAAATCCAGACAGAACCCACTGGCACCCGACTGGGCTGGGCCTCACCCGTTCGGGGTCACTGACCCACTTTGAGGAGGTGCCTTCCCGGGTCGGGATGTCAAGGAGAAGCCTGGGCTGGCTGGTTGGAAATGTTTCCACCTTCAGCCCAGGCTAATGTGAGCCAAGTGGAACCAGGAAGCATCGACCCACAGCTGATATTACAAACAGCAGTTGTGTGGGGGAGGGAAACCTCTTCCTCTACCCTCTTAAGTTATGTACCCGGGGACTTGTGAATTAAACTGGTGAAAGACATTAAAAAAGATTTTTTTTTTATGTTTTATTTTTGAGAGAGAGAGAGAGAGAGAGCAAGCACGGGAGGGGCAGAGAAAGGGAGACAGAAGATCCGAAGCAGGCTCTGGCCTGACAGCACAGAGCCTGATGTGGGGCTCAAACTCACAAACCGTTGAGATCATGACCTGAGCCGCAGTTGGAGGCTTAACCGAGTGAGCCGCCCAGACGCCCCATGAAAGACATTTTAACAGGAGCCATACGAAGTTGCTTATTTTTAGTTTTACACGCTCAGGCATCACGGACAGTAGTAAGTGTGCGAAGGAAGCGTGGGGTCTGAGGCTCACACACCGCCGTAACAGGAAAAAGGAAGTGACAAAGGCCACTTGCGGGAGAGCAGATGAATTTTAGGAAAAAGAAACAGGCCGTTAGGAGACTGGACAGGAGGTTTGATGGTCTGTGACAAAGTCTGGGGAGGGTGCTAGCATCCCTTCTCCGAGAAGAGGGTTTGCTCCCTGGAAGGGATTTATGACAAATGAGTTCTTTTGGGAGCCTCTAGTTTTCGGCAGATGAGGGACTGCGGGAGCTCAGACGCCCTCAGCTCAAAGTAATTCTTACACCAAAGTGGCGGCTTTTGGGGTAGCATGCCTTGGTCCCCTTCGTAGCTCCCCCTAGATCTTCTGCTAACCCTCCATTTTTTTTCTGTTCAGCGTCAGGCATTTTTGGTGTGGATGATATTATCCCTGTGTGACATCCAGGCCCTAGAGACAGGGCAGAAGGGTGCGGGGGACGACACCCGCCCTGCTCCCCAATGACGGCTTCATAGAAAGAGTGTGACCCCTTGGGGCACCTGGGTGGCTCAGTCGGTAAGCGTCCGACTTTGGCTCAGGTCATGATCTCACGGTCTGTGAGTTCAAGCCCCGCATCGGGCTCTGTGCTGACAGCTCAGAGCCTGGAGCCTGCTTTGGATTATGTGTCTCCCTCTCTCTCTGCTCCTCCCCCACTCACACTCTGTCTCTCTCTCAAAAATAAATAAACATTAAAAAAAAATTAAAAAAAAAAAAAGAAAGAGTGTCCCCCCTCCCCCCCCAAACGAATCCCCATTCCTGGGATTAGCTTGTCAGCAGCGCCCCCTAGAGGCCACCACCAGCTTGAACAGGGCTGGGCGCCAACCAAAGACCCCTGGATGCAAAATTCAGACACCTTCTCACCTCCTCAAGGACACTGCAAGGGACCGGGGACAGGCGTTTGGTCAGCAAGCAGCGTAAAGTGTCAATCAGATGAGACAAAATGGCCTGCTGTCCTTCCCTCGTCACCCCTGGGGCTGGTGTGTCCTCACAGCTAATGTCTGTGTCTTCTAAAGGACACCAGAGCACAGGTAAACATGTCATATTTTCACATCAGCTGAACTTAACTGAGATATAGTTTACTCACAGTGATGTACGCAGATCCTAAGCACATCTGGATGGGTTTAGGCAACTGAGGAGGGTATGTCACCCACACCCCCATCGAGATCTAGAACATTCTGGCCCCTGGAAAGTTCCCTCCACTCCCCAACCATTTTCCTGATTTCTGTCTCCATAGAAGTTATACCTGTTCTGGAATTTGATCTAACTGGGACCAAACGGGATGTCCTCACCATCTGGCTATAGAGCTGGGACTTTGCAAATGTATGGCATGAGGTAAGAAAGTTTGTGTTTGGATATACCTAAAACTTTTTGTTGTCGTTGTCTTCACTTGAAACATAAAACCCTTTACTGATAGATGCATCGCTCTCTTCTCTGCCCAGGCATGGACACACAAGATGTTTAAAAAATAAATAGAGGGGCGCCTGGGTGGCTCAGTCGGTTGAGCGTCCGACTTCGCTCAGGTCACGATCTCACGGTCCGTGAGTTCGAGCCCCGCATCAGGCTCTGTGCTGACAGCTCAGAGCCTGGAGCCTGCTTCAGATTCTGTGTCTCCCTCTCTCTCTGGCCCTCCCCCCGTTCATGCTCTGTCTCTCTCTGTCTCAAAAATAAATAAATGTTAAAAAATAAAAAATAAATAGAGATCGGGGCATCCGGGGGGCTCAGTCGGTTAGGCGTCGGACTTCAGCTCAGGTCATGGTCTCATGGTTCATGAGTTCGAGCCCCATGTCGGGATCTGTGCTGACAGCTCGGAGCCTGGAGCCTGCTTCGGATTCTGTGTCTCCCTCTCTCTCTGCCCGTCCCCCACTCACATTCTGACTCTCTCTCTCTCTCTCTCTCTCTCTCCCCCCCAAACATTAAAAAACTTGAAAAAAATAAGTGATTATAGCCAACATATGACCCCTGTCCAGACTGTTGTCCCCCTCACACTCCACACGTGGGTCATCTCCTCCGCAGACGCTTCCCCGCGAACTCATAAAGGAGAAGAACTTTCAGGACGTACAAGTATCCTACGCAGTGTCCCTACATACGAGACCGTGATGCTGCTTCATGCCTCACAGACCAACCTAAAGTCCTTCGTGCTGTCTGGTTTCTTATTATTGATTGATTGATTGATTGAGACAAGTGGAAGAGGGACAGAGAGAGAGGGACACAGAGGATCCCAAACAGGCTCTGTACTGATAGCAGAGAGCCCCGGACAGAGCCGGATATGGGGCTCAAACCCACGAACTGTGAGATCACGACCTGAGCTGAAGCCAGACGCTTAACCGACTGAGCCGCCCGGGCTCCCAGAGTGTATTTATTGTCATGACTGTATATATTCCATTGTATGAATACACTATCAGGCTATTTACCCATTTGACTTGGGCTGTTTTTGGTTTGGGGCGATTACCAAACATTAAAAAAATGATGCTGTGACTATGTCTGGGCTCTGTGTTTGCATGTGATTCACGAGGGTACGACGTAAGAATGTAATTACCGGGCTGTAGCAGTTGTGTGCATTCAAACTCCATAATGCGAAACTCTTCCTCAAAATTGTGGCCTGGTCTATCACTTCCCAGCATGACAGCAGTTCCTGCTGCCCCACACCTCTGCCATCGTTTCTTATTAGCACATCTGAATTTCTTTTCCCAGCCTGTGGGGTCTGTAGTGCTATCTCACCGTGATTTCAAGTTCTGTTTCCCTACTCACTAATAAGGCCGAACACCTTTTCATAATTCGTTGCCCATTTGGGGTTCCCCCTCTGTGGCTCATCTAGCAAAGTGTAGCTCAGCGTTCAACCCGGTTTCCTAATGTTCTCTTAACGATTTCCAGGAGCTCTTTGTAGATCCCAGAGACAAACCACTTGGTGCACATAGAACAGACACCTTCCGCTGTGTGTCCTGCCTTTTCGCTCTCTGGATGGGCTGCCTTTTTAACAGTTCTTAATTTTAATATAATCCAATACACCATTCTTGTCCTTTATTGTTACGTGACCTGTTTCAGAAATTCTCACCACAGAAGCATTATCTTACATCATCTTCTAAAATGTTATTGTTCTGGGGTGCGCCTGGGTGGCTCAGTCGGTTAAGCGTCCGACTTTGGCTCAGGGCGTGATCTCGTGGCCCGTGGGTTCGAGCCCCATGTCTGGCTCTGTGCCGACAGCTCGGAGCCCGGAGCCTGCTTCGGGTTCTGTGTCTCCCTCTCTCTCTGCCCCTCCCCCACTCATGCTCTGTCTCTCTCAAACTAAATAAATAAACATTAAAAAAAGTTTTCAAGGTTATCGTTTTATCTTTCCTATTTACATCTACAGTCTCACCCAAATTGACTTTGAGTATGGTGTGAGGTAGGGGTCACGTTGTGTTTTCCCGTGGTGACACCCAGCTGTCCCAGCGTGATTTGTCGAGGACGTCGTTTTTTCTGCGCTGCCCTGCACTACCACCTGTAGCCTGAATCACCCCCCTGGATGCTAACAGGGTCTGTCTTGGGCTCCTGGTCTCTCTGTGCATCTTCAGCCCCCGTCTTTGTGATTGTAGCTGTTCGAGAAGTCCTGATCAGCAGTACGAGGCTGTGCTGTGAGTGAGGGGAACCCAGCACGTTTGCTCACCCCCCTTCAGCAACGCACCTAACTCAGCCCCGTCAGCTGTGCCCATCAGCTTTACCAGCCTTTGCCTGAATCCATACTCTCAGGAAGAGTCGCAGACTCTTGGGAGTATCAGCTCACAAGCCCTTCGACGTCAACGTGGGTGTGATGAGATCGGGTGCGGCCTGAGCGGGCTGCGCGCACTTGAATCTTCACTTACCACCCTGCACAAATTCCACTGCAGGTGGGCATGTGCAAGGCTCTTCGTGAAACCTTCAGGCATTGAATGCCTTCCCTCTGCTTCCTAGGGTGAGCTGCTCAGAGCTGACCTCCCCGACCCTCCAGGAGCAAAACGCCATTGGCAGACAAGTTGATGGCCTGAGTAAGAAGTGTCAGGAGTCACAACAGCTTCTGTCTGAACCTGCACTTCAAGCAACCGGACTAACTTGGGTGGACTGCACAACCACCACGAAGCCCTCCCATTTCTATGTGCTCCCTTTGCGAGGAGATGGTGTTCCTCCTGTCCAGAGGGGGTTCTGTTTCCCCATCCCATTAGCGTTTGTTCATTTTTTTTTTTTCAACGTTTATTTATTTTTGGGACAGAGAGAGACAGAGCATGAACGGGGGAGGGGCAGAGAGAGAGGGAGACACAGAATCGGAAGCAGGCTCCAGGCTCTGGGCCATCAGCCCAGAGCTTGACACGGGGCTCGAACTCACGGACTGCGAGATCGTGACCTGGCTGAAGTTGGACGCTTAACCGACTGCGCCACCCAGGCGCCCCAACGTTTGTTCATTTTTGAGAGAGAGAGAGAGAGAGAGAGAGAGAGAGAGGTGGGGGAGGGGCAGAGAGGGAGGGAGACACAGAATCCGAAGCAGGCTCCGGGCTCCGAGATGTCAGCACAGAGACCGACGCGGGGCTCGAACTCCCGAACCGTGAGATCATGACCTGAGCCAAAGTCGGACGCTCAACCGACTGAGCCACCCAGGTGCCCCAAGGACTTCAAATTATTATAAAAGAACATGAAGATTATACAGCTATACTTTCTGAATTTCTCAAACTCATTCCATTTCAAAAGCTGCAGGCTAAGTTTACACGTTAGAATATTCATGAGGCCATTCCTCCTTTGTATGCACCTATAAAAATCAAAAACGAAACCACGCTTCCCTAAAGACATAGCTATTTCTAGACTCCATTAGTGTCATCATAAAAGCCCACTGGAAATAAATTCCCACTTTAATGTTAACACTTTTCACAATACATCTTTCCTAAAAAGACAAAAAAAAAAAAAAATCGGGGAAATGTGGATTTCCCATACTGAAGTTAACGTAATAGAATCTCCTATTTTCCGACTTGAATAAGCTTCAACTCTTCCCCCCCCCCCATGGGAACTATCCACACAGCGCTGTGCTACATGTAATTAATTATTCCAGGGAGATGTCTATTTAGATTTACAATAGGATCAACACGAGAGTGCCATACAGTTTTTCTGCAGGCGCAAATGCTAAGCAAAGGCCCTGTGGACACTTTCCAACACCATGGGTACAATAGATTATGGGGAGCACAGAGGTTCAGAGGAGACCGCAGATTTCAAATTTTTTTCTGCAATGGAAAAAGAAAAACAACGTTTAGAGAAAGCAAGAACACAAATATGTATGTGTAATGCCACTGTCAACAACATAACTTTTCAGAGACCGCTTCCACCCAGGCCGGCTAGCTGAACTTTGACAAAGTGAGCAGGATGGAAAGGTGAAGGAGGTTCCTCGTTTTCTCACTAAAGGGGTGACGCAGATTAGCAGCAGGATCGCTCGGCGTCCTGTTTGCCTGAAGGTCGCCAAACACCCAGGATCTGCAAAGCCGAAGAAGCCGCCGAGGCTCCCGGCAAATCTCAAAACCTCTCCGGCCTAGAAGAGGTTCCAGGCACCTCTGGAACCGTCTGGAACACGCGGACAGCCTGGGTGGCTGCTTTCCACGCAGCTGGCCAGGCAGGTGTCCCTTGGGCTAAAAAAAAAAAAACTCTGAAACTCACAGCAGACTGAATCTCTCTGGATGTCACCTCCAGCACTGGCGGTACTGTCCCAGCTGACTTCCAGAAGCTAACCCTGTCGCTCCTGGTTCGGGGCGGAGCAAGGACATGGGGAATACAGAAGAAGAAACACGGGTAAGAGAAGAATCATGTAAAAAAAGAAACAGTGAAGGCAACACCTGATGTGCCATCAGCCCCACCAACGCGATCAGGAACGGAAAGACCCCACTGCAAGGACCAGGCCGGCCCCACCCTGCCCCCAAACCAGTGCCCCAGCAGGGATTCCGACCAGACCGGCGACAGACCGTGCGGTGGTTGGGCGGACGGCGCATGCGCGGTTCTTGCAACACGCGAGGCCCCGCAGACGACCTTGGGGCCTGTGGTTTCCGCCGCCGCAGGTAAACCTGGCTCCCGCAGAGCCTCGGGGACACCTCCTTGTCCTTGCCTTCGGAGCCTGAGCCCCAGATGGTGAAAAATAATGTTATTTTCCCCCCACCAACATTTGATTTTGAAAATGTGCAAACATCTAGCAAAGTTGGAATAAATACGCCACCTCTCGGTAATCTCTGCACCCACTGTGGGGCTCAAACTCACGAATCTGAGATCAGAAGTTGCACCCCGAGCCAGCCAGGCACCCCTGAATTTTTTTCCTTTGAAGTAAAACGTACACACAGTGACTTTCATAAATCTTAAGTGTACATTTGCTGAGTTTTAAATAGATTTTTTAAATATTTATTTATTTATTTATTTATTTATTTATTTTTTTAAAAACTTTTTTTTTCAACGTTTATTTATTTTTGGGACAGAGAGAGACAGAGCATGAACGGGGGAGGGGCAGAGAGAGAGGGAGACACAGAATCGGAAACAGGCTCCAGGCTCTGAGCCATCAGCCCAGAGCCCGACGCGGGGCTTGAACTCACGGACCGCAAGATCGTGACCTGGCTGAAGTCGGACGCTTACCCGACTGCGCCACCCAGGCGCCCCATATTTATTTATTTTTGAAAGAAAGAGAGACAGAGCATGAGCAGGGGAGGGGCAGAGAGAGGGAGACACAGAATCCGCAGCAGCTCCAGGCTCCGAGTTGTCAGCACAGAGCCCGATGCGGGGCTCGAGCTCACAGGCCGCGAGATCATGACCTGAGCCAAAGCCAGAGGCTTAACCGACTGAGCCCCCCAGGCACCCCCACATTTGCTGAGTTCTAACAAAGGCACACCTCAATGGGAATGGAGCCTCTATTAAAATAGAGAGCCTTCGCTTCACCCTGTGGCGGGCCAAAGAGCAGCCCCCAGACATGTCCGCCTCCTAATTCCTAGATATTTACCTCACATGGCAAAAGGGACCTTGCAGACGGGATTATGTTAAGGACCCCGCCATGGGGGTGACCCTGGATTCCCCCAGAGGGCCCAATGACGGGACAAGCGTCCTATAAAAGGGGGTGTTGGAGTCAGAGCTGTGACAGTGGAGGTCACAGTGAGGCAATCACAAACCCATGGGTAGCGTGGCCTCTGGAAGCTGAAAAAGGCAAGAATAGATTCTCCCTTGGAGCCTCCAGAAGGAGCCAGCCCTGCCCCCATATTGGAGGTCACTGGGTGGATGTGATGCTGGCGGACCTGTGAGCTGGATCCCGGCATCTGGAGGCTCCACCCCCCTCCCCTGTCCCGGGAAAGTGGTCCCCCTCGCTTCCTTGCATTGAAGCTGCCCAAGGACACAGCCTGGAGACAGGGAGGTGGTGTTGAACCGTCTGGATGGTCTGTGCCTGAGCCTCTATATAGGCTTTAAGATTCTGGCAGGTGGGTGCAGAGCACGCTCGTTTTTACAGGGCGCTGGACAAGCCTTGTAAGGAAGGTCCCTTGCTCATGGAGCCTGCCGTCTCCAGTCTGGAACACTCTGCCCCCTCCGTCAGTTCCTCCTGGGGCAGCGCGCACAGGCGCCCGTTGGCAAACCAACAGCTTCATTTCAGCCCCTGCGACCGCGTCGGGCTCCCCACCTCCAGAAGTGGGTCCTGTGATACCGGGTTGGTCTGAAGGCCTCGCTAGGAAACGCGTGGCACCCATTGGCCAGGGCTGGTCACGTGCCCCTTCCCTGACCCAATCAGCTGGCGAGGCATTCACAGCCACCGCAAGAGCGCCTGCGATCTTAGATGTTCATTCCCCAGCGGCGGTATTTCAGGGGCTGCGGCCGTCATCCTCAGGGTCTGTGCATGTATTTGATGTTGGCAGATAAAATGAATATGAAATTACCCAAGTTACAACCAGGATCTTCAGATACTTACCATGGTTCGCCAAATGATACAAGAAAAAGATAACATTATATTTTGGGGGAGGGGCTAAAAGTTTAGGGAGGCGTTCGAGCAGCGTCTTCAAATGTTTTCTGGAAAGGGTTTTTGCCCGCCACCCGGTCTCTGTGGCAAATACTCCACTTTGCCCCGGAAGCCAGGAATAGGGCATAGATAACATGCAAATAAATGGGCATGACTGTGTGCCGATAAAACTTTATTTACAGCAGGTGGCCGGCGGCGTCTAGCGCCCAGGCAGGGCATATCTGCTGAGGACAGTTGCTGCAGAGTATGGTGAGAGCTCAGTTGGAAATACAGTATGAGCTCACACTCTCCAAAGTTTATCATTTCTACCTGATCACCGAAGTAGCCCTGAAGCAGTTTTCCACCAAAACTAGTGTGCAGTAATTCAATGTCCACAATACCCAAAATGCAGTCACGAGACCCCCTTCTCCACACCCCCCCCCCCCCCATGTAGTCACACATAACTCTTTTCCATCCCAGGGAACGAGGTATCTCTGGAGAAAGTTGGTTTTGTGTCTGGGGGCAGGGAAGGTGGGCCTGGACTATGTCGTTGCTAGAAGGGAAGGAGGTTCCTCCAAATTCTAAGGGGTGTCGAGGGCCCACAGGGGCCCACGTAGAGGTATCCTTCATAAATAATGATTCCAATCAATTAAAATACCTGAATCTGAATGCCGTGAATCCATAATTATCTTCAAAAGGCAAGAGTAAGGATTTTCATTCCTTATCGCCTCACTAGGACTGTATACAGGGCTGATTTATTTGGATGAATCACCATTCAGCATCCTCACAAAAAGCCTGGGAACCTGGTATCCCCTTACCACCTGAGACAGATTCAGGGTGATCCCAATTATATAGAAAGATTCTCCTCTTTGTAAAACACAAAGCAAAACAAAAGGCAAGGAAAAAAAAAGAGGCCAATAAAGAAATGCACTAAAGTGTTATCACTGGTATTATTTTTGGATAGTAATGTTCTTTTCTGTGTTTTTCTGGCATTTCCAAGGTCCCTCCTTTATTTTTATTTTATTTTATTCATTTTTAAAGATTTTACTTAAAAAAAATTTTTTTTTCAACGTTTATTTATTTTTGGGACAGAGAGACACAGAGCATGAACGGGGGAGGGGCAGAGAGAGAGGGAGACACAGAATCCAAAACAGGCTCCAGGCTCTGAGCTGTCAGCACAGAGCCCGACGTGGGGCTCGAACCCATGAACCGTGAGATCATGACCTGAGACGAAGTCGGACGCTTAACCGGCTGAGGCGCCCCCATACATGACTTTTAGAATGAAAAACAAATTTCCAGGATTGGGATGCTTTTGCCCATAGTTATAACATTGCATGATTTGGCCTTGGGTAAATTTTTCATCCTAAAAGAGCAGAGGCAGTGAGCTCAAAAAGTGGCATTTTTTTGAAATCCAGTGGGCAAGGCTGCCGATAGGAGCACATTCTGCGGTGGGTTGGAAGGTGTGGAGCTACAGGATGCCAGTGGCCTGGCCTCCCCAGAGGGAGAGGTGGTCCCCAGGGCAAGGGGATTGGCTGTCAATGCAGGGAAGCCCCTGAAGGGCTTGAGGCAAAGGGTCCAAGACACCAGGTTAAGTCTGGAAGAGACTGGGTTCTAAAGAGTAAAGAAGGGTAAGTCGTTGAAGCAGGGGACGGTGCAAATGAACGCGTGGGTCCCTTGTTCCAGAATTATCACACATCTCACGATGGTGACAGCAGAGTATTACATCAAGCATGGGGCCCTGGGTGAGCCCTTGGGCTGCAGGCCAGGAAGGTGACCCGGGTGGGGATCCAGGAACAAGGGCGCATTCAAGGTCTGCTCTGCTCTGGAGGTGAAGAGCTCATGGAGTTCGGGGGCAGAGCCTGGACGCTGAGGGGGGCTGCCTTTCCTGTGGCTCTCCTAGGTGTCACTGGGCCGTGAACCCCCAAGAAAAATCCCTCCTCCATGGGAATGACCAGCCCTGAGACCCGGCGTGGGGGGTGGGGGTCTCCCAGTCGTTTATTAGGTGCTGAATTGTCGCGGATGTTATGGAAGTGGGTCTTGAAGCCCTGTGAACAGATGAGGGGCCGTGAGAGGGCCTCGCGCCCACCAATGGGGCTGCTGGCCCTGACCTCTCTACCCAGCTTTCCGGCCACCTTGACCAGGCTCAGGACCTGGAAGAGGCTCGCCCTGGCTTCTTCATCTTGACCCCTGGTCACTGGTCAGCATCCTTCCCTCCAGGAACCCCTCCCCCAGGCTGAAGCTCTGGGTTTTGACCCCTGCCCCAGGTCGCCCAAGGAGTTCCCGGTGTCCCTCTTCAGGGCACTCGGGCAGTCTGACACTATGGGTGTGGTTAGCAGTTTGGGGGTTCCAGTCCAGTCCGCACTGCCTATCAGGTACCGGGTTCTTTCTTCCTCCCCTTCCGCCCCCCTCCATCCATCCCCGCTCCCCCTCGGCCAACAGCCCCCTCCTTCTCCTCCTCCTCCCTTCCCTCCTTCCTCCTCCTCCCGCCCGCCCCCTCCTCTCCCATCTCCCCGCCTTCGCCTCCCCCTCCCCTCCCCTCCCCTCCCCCATGCCTCCTCCACCCGCCCCGCCTTCCTCTCCCCCTCCCCTCCCAGCTCCCCGCTCACCCCTCCCCTTTCCTCCCTCTCCCCTCCGGGCTCCCCGCCCCTCCCCTCCCCTCCCCTCCGGGCTCCCCGCCCCTCCCCTCCCGTCTCCTGCCCTCCCGGCTCCCCGCCCTCCCCTCCCCCTCCCCTCCGGACTCCCCGCCCTCCTCCCGCCCGCCCCGCCCCGCCCCGCGGCCGCCGCACCGACAAGATGGCGGCGGGTGGGAGCGGCGGGCGCGCGTCGTGCCCGCCGGGGGTCGGCCCGGGTGCGGGGGGCGGCCCCGGGCCCAGCGCCAACGCCGCCGCCGCCCCCGGCAACGCGGCCGCCGCCGCTGCCGCCGCCGCCGCCGCCGCCGCCGCCGCCCCGGCCCCCGCCGCCCCCGGGCCGCCCCCCGCTCCGGGACCGGGACCGGGCCCCGGGTCGGGGCCGGGCGCGCAGGCCGCGGCGGGCGGGGAGCGGGCGGCCGAGGAGCCGGGGGCGGCGGCGCTGCTGCGCGAGCCCGTCTACAACTGGCAGGCCACCAAGCCCACGCTGAAGGAGCGCTTCGCCTTCCTCTTCAACAACGAGGTGCTCTGCGACGTGCACTTCCTGGTGGGCAAGGGGCTCGGCGCGCAGCGCATCCCCGCGCACAGGTGGGCCCCGCCGTCCTCGGGCCCCGGGCCCCGCCGCCCCCCGGGCCCCGCCACCCCCCGGGCCCCGCCGGCCCCGGGCCCCCGCCACCCCAGGACCCAACCGCTCCAGGGACCGACCGTCCTCCGGACCCTCGTGCGCCCTGCCACCCCCAGGTCCCCTGGGACCCGCTTTGCCAGGGCCCCCATCTACCCTTCAGCCCTCTGATGCTAGCTACACCCTGGCCCTGGGACCCCCCACCTCTCCACTCCCAGCAGAGGCTCCTGGCTTTAGGATGCCGGACCCTGCCACCCAGGCCAGGATCTCCAGGCACGGCCACCCAGCCACCCCCACCAGCACCTGCCACCTCTAGGCCCCTCCGTCCTGCCCCAGTGACCTCCTGCACCTAATGTCCCGTGCTTCCCCTGTGGTGACCCCCCAGGCCCCCTCCAGACTCCTGCCTCCTGAACCCACATAAGCCCCTCAGTGACACCCCAGTCCCCCGGCCTCTCTGAAAAAGGGGACATTGTTGACCTGTGCTTCTAGCCAGTCTCCAGGACCCAGCCCCCAGACCCCCGGGCAGGGCGGGGCTGACGTCAGACTCCCAGTCCACTGCCGGTGTTCCTGACTCTGCTCCCTGACTCTGCTCCCCAGGGACGGGGGCTCGCCGATGGGGGAGGGGGTGTGTGTGACATCAGAGGAGGGGGGCCGGGGGCGTTTCTTGTACTCGCCTGGAGTGTTCCCCAGCCTGCTGCGAGGGGTTCTCCCTGCGTTTCTGGCCTGTGGCCTTTATTTAACCTGTGCCTTCGAGATTTTTCTTTCCGGCTTTTTCCTGGTTATTTATGTACCACTGGATCTAGATTCCTGTCTGCAGAACGTTCCAGGCCTGTGGTTGGGTCCCCAGGACCTCCCGTGGCTCCTCCCTCCCCTGTGTGCGAGCAGCTCTCTCCACAGTCGCCGACATGGGCCTCACCCCCACCCAAGCTGCAGTAGGGGCCTGGTCTGTGTGCCGCCCATAAGCCCCCACCCCCTCCCCCCGCCCCCAGGCGTCCCTGAGGCCTGTCATGCTCCTACGTAACTGGCCAGCCAGGCCTGGTCTCCTTCACCACCTTCAGGGAACAGAATAAGTAAGGCGAGGCTGCACGAGCTCCCACCTGCCTGACCCAAGCCCTTTGGGGACTAGGTCAGGTGGATGTGGCTGGAAACCCCACAGGCAGGTGGGGGGGCAACCTCAGGGGGAGCCAGGGGCCCCCAGGCACCAGTGACCTTAGCGCCTGTCCTCGGCCTGTCCTCCTGTCCTCGATTGAGCTGAGGCAGTGGGCGTGGGGCCCCCCAGAGGCGTGAAGGGTGTGGCCCCGCAGGGGCTCTGGAGAACTGGGAGGGCGGCCAGTGGCCCAGGCCTGGAGGGAGGGGTGCGGTAGGAAATGGCCGGAGAGTAAGGTCAGCTGGGCGTGGTCTCTAGTGAGACTTAATGAGAACCGGAGAGACCCGGGGTCTGGGGGGTGGTGACAGGAATCGTACCTGAGCCGCTGTGCTGAGCAGGGCGAGGGGAGGGGCCGTCTGGAGTCCAGGTGGGCACTCGGGAGCCACAGCAGGGGCAGGGGCACCGTGGGCCTGAGTGACCGCTTCTGCTTGGAAGGGTGGACCCGCTGGGGGTGGAGGCCGCAGGCGCCTGGCGGGAGGGTAGAAATGGGAAGCAGAGGGTTCGGCTTCCCTTGGGAGGAGGTGCCTCTCCCTGGTGCGGTGGGGGGCCGCGGCTGTGGCCCCCCAGACCCCGGCTCCAGCATCCTAGAGAAGGGCAGGTGTGGCAGGGATGCACGTGGAGGGCTGATGCACTTGGCAGAGAGCCGGCCAGAGGCCACATGTGGGTCTGGGGTCTGTGGCTCGCAGGGGTTGAGTGATGCGGGCGGGGGGGGGGGGCGATGGTGGCCTAGGGGTGCCGTGTGGATGGGGATGGAGGGGTGGTGCTGAGGAAGGGCTGCAGGCAGCCACCCTGAAAGTGGGGTCTGGGCACGGAGGGTACGTGCCTACGTGCTGACCTTTGCCCCCACGCCCGCCTGCCCCCTGGGCCTGTGGCTTCTCCCGCCCGCGGCCTGGCTCCCTGACTCACCTTGCTGGTCCCTGCAGGTGTCAGTCGTCGCCTGGGCCCCGCAGACTCCCTGGCCGTGTGTTTGACGTCCAGAGGGGGTCTGGGTCAGGCCGATGGCATTTGTCCCCATTGTCCTGGGAGTAATGCCCTGCGGTTTGGTCTTCGCCGTAGAAGGTTCTGCCTTTGGGTTGTTATTTCCTACACGTTGGCGACGTTTTCCCTGCGGCGACCAGGTGGGTGCTGCCCACGGGTGACCCTGGGCTTCCTGTGCCTCAGTTTCCCCACCGGTGAACTGGGATTGACTGCTCAGATGCCTCCATCCCAGGACCTCTGGGAGGATCGACTCAGTGACCCAAGCAAGTGCTTATGACGGTGCTCCAGGGCGAGCTTCAGTAGAGGCGGGGACGTAATCCGCAGCTTGAAAAGACGCGGGGGGCCGCTTGCCACGCCGCTCCTGGGGGCTGCACTCGGGACTTGCTTGTAAAGAAGTGAGTGGAAAGCGGACGAGGGTAACCTGACCGTGGAGAAGCCCGGCAGACCCCCACCTTAGCCAGGGGTCAAGGTCACCTTCTGAGAGATGCTGAGTGGCTGCGGGGACCCCTGATAGGATGGGACCAGAAGGGCCCCTCACCTCCAGGTGTAGGTGTGTCCCCGTCCTAGCCTGTGATACCTATGAGCGTGACCTTACGTGGAAAAAGTCTTTGTAGGTATGATCAAGTTAAGGGTCTGGGGATGAGCTCATCCTGGATTCTCGGGGCGGGGGGGGGGGGGCTCTAAACCCAATGACGAGGGTCTTCCATAAGAGACCCAGAGGAGAAGCCACGTGATGACCACGGGGGGCAAGCACTGGAGGGACAAGGCCAAGGAATGCCTGGAGCCCCCCCAGAGCTGGGAGAGGAAGGAAGGACCCTTCCCTGGAGCCCCCCAGAGGAGGAGGTCACACCTTGACCTGGAGGGCTCTGAGCCTCCGGGCCTGGGAGAGGATGAAATCTTGTTTAGATTTGCCCAGCCCTGGGAAACCAGACTGACTGCAGGAAAACATCCCACAAACCCACATCGGGGACATACCGCGGGCCAGCTGGTGGCTCATCCTGGAGGCTCTCAAGGTCGTGAAAGCTGTCACAGCCTAGCAGAGCCCAAGGGGGTGACCAAATGCCACCTGGGGCCCTGGGTGGCGTGCTGGGGCAGGGAGAGGATGTGGTGGCAGGGGAGCCACGTCTGGGGTTCAGGCCACAAAGTGGCGTGGGGGAGGGGCTCTCACGGACTTCGAGAAAGGCGCCTCGGTGTGGCCCCGCCGGGGCCCGGGTTCGGGGAGCGGCACGGGCCAGGGCTCAGAGTGGCCGTGGGCTCTGGGCGCAGGCAGACCCGGGGCGGGGGACACGAGTGCTGACCGGCCCTGGCCCCTCGTCCCGTCCCAAGGCTCTGGGCAGCCCTCAGCCTGCATTGCTTTTTCCGTCACTTTTTCCTTCTAATCTGATGCCCGGTGCCTCCATCGCGGCTGTTGGTGGCTTGTGTGAGCAGGCGTTAGCTTCTCTCCTTCCCTGCTGCACCCCAAGCCCCGGGAGCAGGCCGGGCACACGGGTGCTCGGTGACTGTGGCACCCCGGCCGGCCTGAATCAAATGTCTGCGTTCTCTTGCTGGGCTGGCTCCGAGGAAACACTGAGTCTCTTCGGGGTGGGGAAGCTCCTGTGGGAGTTGGGTAGACCCACAAAACCAGCACCTGAGAGGTTGTTTGTGTTCTCTCTCTTAACATTTTATTTATTTTTGAGAAAGAGAGAGAGAGACACACACAGAATCCGAAGCAGGTTCCAGGCTCCGAGCCGTCAGCGCAGAGCCCGACGCGGGGCTCGACCCCACGAACCGTGAGATGGTGACCTGAGCCCAAGTCAGAGGCTCAACCGACTGAGCCCCCCAGCGCCCCTCAGATGTCTTTATTCCTTCAGCCTGGAAAGTGCAGCACCGTGGAGAAGCCTGGCGGGTGGAACAGCCCGTCTGGGGTTTCTCATTTCATTGATCTGTTTGTGTTCTCCGTGTGACAGCACAGCTTCTGGTGACTGTGGCTTTCTGTTCTGAGAACTGCCAGGACCCTTGTTCCCAATTTCCTTCTCTGTCGAGACTTTTTCAGCCGGTCTCACACAGTGACCCCTCCAGTACCCATCACCCTCCCGTCCCGCCCTCCCCCTTCCCTTCAAACTGTCATTGAAACGTGGTGCTGGCAGAGGACATCCCTTTCCCCGCGGGACGGCCGCTCTAGCGCAGCGTCAGCAAGCACAGGTAAATGGCCAGACAGCGGACGATCTCTTCAGGCCGCACAGTCTGTCCCACTTCCTGAATCCTGTCTTAGCAGCACGGAAGTGCTGTAGACAACGCGAGTGAATGATCATGGCTGCGTTCCAATAAAACTTTATTTGCAAAAGCACGCGGTTGGCCAGTTTGCCGGCCCCCAGGCATCCCGTGGTCCCTATGACCTTTAGAGTCTGTTTGTCAAGTAAGTGCTCAAGGGATTTATTGGGGGGCGGTGGGGGTTGGTCCCCCACCAATACCAGGCTGGGGAGAACGGGCAGGTTAGCACACAGTATCTGGGGGCACGGTCTTTCTCGATTTGTTTAGGGCATTTGTGTTCTTAGGATAGCTTTGTAGCTTTCTTCATATAGTTTTCTTGCACATTTATTGCTGATTTTTGCTCCTGTGTTTTTTTCCTCTGTTGTGAATAATCTTTAAACAAATTTTTTTAAGTTTGTTTATCTTTGAGAGAGAGAGAGAGAGACCTACACAGTGAGCAGCAGAGAGGCCGGGAGAGAGGGAGAAAGAATCCCAGGCAGGCTCTGCAACGTCAGCACGGAGCCCGATGCGGGGCCTGAACTCACAAACCGTGAGATGGTGACCTGAGGTGAAACCGAGAGTTGGGCGCTCAACCCACTGAGCCACCCAGGCGCCCCGAATCTTTAATCTGATTTTAATTTCGATTTAAATAGCCCTGTGTGGGGGCCCCTGGGTGGCTCAATCGGTGAAGCGTCCCACTTTGGCTCGGGTCATGATCTCACGGTTTGTGGGTTCAGGCCCCGCATCGGGCTCTGTGCTTGACGGCTCAGAGCCTGGACCCTGCTTCGGATTCTGTGTCTCCCTCTCCCTGTGCCCCTCCCCAACTTGTGCGCGCCCGTGTGTGCTCTCTCTCTCTTTCTCCATCTCTTTCAAAAATAAGTAATATGTAAAAAAGAAAAAAAATTTTAATTTTTTTTTTTTCAACGTTTATTTATTTTTGGGACAGAGAGAGACAGAGCATGAACGGGGGAGGGGCAGAGAGAGAGGGAGACACAGAATCGGAAACAGGCTCCAGGCTCTGAGCCATCAGCCCAGAGCCTGACGCGGGGCTCGAACCCACCGACCGCGAGATCGTGACCTGGCTGAAGTCGGACACTTAACCGACTGCGCCACCCAGGCGCCCCGAGGAAAAAAAATTTAAATAGCCCTGCATGGCCAGGAGCAACCACATTGGGCAGTGCAGTCCTAGAATTTTCAAATTCGAAAACCATGTCGTGGGCAGATTATTTCTCTCCGTCCCTCCTGTTTGTGCCGCTTAATGCTTTTCTTAGTGCATTTCTGGCCACGGGGCATCGCCCCCCTGACGGGGGTGGAAGCAAGCCACCTTTGCGCTCAGCGGGACAGCTTCGCTGAAGTTCCTCCCTGTTCCCTGCCTGAGAGGTGTCCTGAGGTGTGGGTGCGGGGTGTTACTGGAGTCTGGTCTGTCTGACCCGACGGCTGTCTGTGCAGATGTGCAAGCCTTGTGCCCTGGCGGCCGCCACCCCCGAGGTCCCCCCCGCCCCCACCCGGAACGCCAGGCCCCCCCGTATTTAGCCCGCTGTCTGTATCATCTACGGTATCCTTCGTTATTGTGTGTGAGCGGCCCCTGCACGCTCGAGCCCGTGTTGTTCAAGGTCAACTACAGCTCTCTTCTTTTTATTGGCAAGTAATTCACGCGATTGCTGAATTCAGTGGTACGAACGGACCTCCGTCTGTCCCTTTGCCAGCCGGTGGGTGTATGGGCTCTGTCTGGTTTTTTCACTGTTACGAATCACGCTGTGTGAACGCTGGTGTGCAAATCTGGTCCTGTGGTCTTGGGTCAGCACCTCGGAGCGGACTGTTGGGATTCTAGGGTAACTCAGGTGACATTTTCAGAAAGTGCCGGACTGTTTTCCGACGCGGCCGCGGCATCTGCGCCCAGCCGTGCTCGGGGGCGTCTCCGTTTTCTCGGAGAGTCTGCCTGCGGTCGCTGTCACTTCCGGCATGATTGGGAGGGGTCCCCCGTGAAGCCATCTGGGGACAGGCTTTGCCGTGGGGTGAGATCGTGTTCCTTACGTTCCTGAACGATGTTCCCACCCTTGCTCCTGATTTCGGTACCTCGTGGCCCTCCCGTTTCCAGTGGTTTCTCTGCACCCCCTGCCATCCCCATGCCCGATTTCACGAGGTCCTGTTCCCACCTTGGCTGTTCCTTCTCTCCGTGGGTTTGGTTTACTCTCCATTTTCTGGACTCCTGATGCGGAAGCTCGCCTCGCGGATTCCTGGGCCCTTAATAGATGTGCGACGTGTCCTTCGAGCTGCGACCCTCAGGTCGGCCTGTCGCACTGTGGTCTCCTTTGCAGCCAAGATCTTTCCTCGCTTCCTCGTGTTCCTTCTCGGACCCGTGGCTGCTCCCAAGTGGGTTCATTTGCAAGCATTTGGGGATCTCTCAGACTTCCTCTGGTTGCGGCTTGGTAATCGAACTCGGCTGTGTTTGGAGACCACGCTCTGGCCGACGCCGGCGCTGCCCGGCGCACCTGCTGGCCCCGAAGGACATCCCACGTGTGCAGGCAGGGTCCCTGGAAGGTCGGTTGGTTCCTGCTGGCGGCCGGGGGCGGCCGGGCTCCGGGGCCTGGGCTGTGTGCGGACGTCTGGTCTGCCCGCCACTCTGCCGGCATCCGGAACGTTCCGGAAGCTCCAGCGTGGTTGTCCAGTGGCCTCGTTCTCCCGGTGCCACTCAGCTTCTGCGTTGTGTATTTAGGGACTCTGGTGCCGGGCGTGTGTGTGTGTGTTTGTAACTGTTACCGATCCCGGGCGTACTGGGCTCCAGACGTCCGCAGGGTGCACGTTCTAGCAACGTTCTAGCCTCCTCGACGGCCGTGGGGCGCGATGTGCACGCGGCTCCGTGTGCGGCCGTGGCCTCCGCTCCGGCTCCCGTCCCTGCCCCTGCCGCGTGTGTGGATATAGAGCAGTGATGCGCGCCCTCCCCGGTGGCCGTGAGCGCTGTCCCCGCGGGACGCTGTGGGGCTGGGCAGACCCCCTGTGTCTCCTCCGCTTTGCCCGCTGGCTGCCGGGCTGAGGGCTGAGGATCCGCCCCGGAAACGGTGGCTACTCCGTGTCCGCCTTGTGGCCGTTTTCTGCGCTTCATTGGCTGGAGTCCTGATGGGGGGGGGGCTGGCGCCCCTTGTCCCTCCCGCGGCCCCTCACCCGCTCACTCGGTTCAGTCCCCACGGACCCCCGGCCGTTGCTCTGTCCCCAGCTCGGCCGCGAGCTCGCCAGGTGGGCGCCGCGTCCGCGTTTCCCCAGCACCTTTGGAGCAGCTCTTTCCTTCTGGCCCCGCAAGATACTCCGAGCCCGTCGGGTCCCCCCCCCCCCTCCCGCCCCGGAATCCGCTGTTTCTCCAAGGAGCCTGGACCCTCTGTGGGTGCGGGATTTGGACACCAAGCTCCGGGCCCTGGGTGTCCCCTCGCTGCTGGGCTGTCCTCGATCGGAGCCCCGTGTTCGTTTCTGTGGCTTGATGCCCACATCCGCATCTTGGGCTCCTTGCCCGCTGGCGGGGACGCCCGGGGTGCGTGAGGTCCGTGCCCGTCTACCCCGCGTCAGGTGGCTGGGCCCTGACGCGCCAGGTACAGTCAGCAGCCTCTTCTGTGTTTGGATCCGTTTTCCAGCAGGAGATTGAGGTGCTTCTGGGAAGGCACCTTATCTAGGGACCGTGTGCGGGAGGACAGCGGGGCCTGGGGACCTGCTGCGGTGGCGTGAGAGCCCGGGGCCTCCGAAGACGTGGGTGAGGCCGGCCACGGCAGGGACAGGAGCCGCCCGGTGCGGCCGGAACCTACAGCTCGGGGGGTGCGAGAGCCACACGGGGTCTCCTGCCCCAGCTCCAGGGCTAGGCGTCCGAGGTCACGGTGTCAGCAGGGCTGCGCTCCCTCCGGAGGCCCTGGAGGGCCCCCCCTGCCTCCTCCAGCTCCTGGGGTCCAGGCGTCCCCTCCAGTCTCTGCCTCTGTCCCCACGTGTCCTTTCCCCGTGTCCGTGTCCGAATTCCCCTCTTGCAGAGACACCGGCATGGAATTGGGGCCACCCTCCATGCCCTCGTCCGAACCAGTCACATTCTACAAGGACTGTTCCCAAGTGAGGTCCCGTCCTGCCTTTCCGGGCGGATGGGATTTTGGGGGGACGCTGTTTGCCCCACTGCACTCGGGTTCCTGTCCGTCTCGGGTCTGGTCCTCGGATGGGATCCAGCCGCCGTGCCGCACTGTGGCCCAAACAAGGGCCGGAGACGCCGAGGGAGGGGGAGGGAGGGGCCGGGGGAAGGGGTGCTCTGCCCCTCAAGGGTGGGGGGCTGCTCAGCTTGGGGCAGGCAGAGGCCGGGGAGCAGGACGTGGGGGCTGACCGCACCCTGCCTGCAGATGCGTGCCGACCCGGAGGGCTCTGAGCCGGGGTGGCCGCTCAGAGCCCTGTTTGTCCCCACGTGGACCCGGGAGTGGGTGGGTGTCCTGGAGGCTGTGCGTGGACAGCACAAAGCACAGGGCGGGCGGCGCCTCCCTGAGCTCGGCCACCGTGGAGGCCCCCCCACGTCGTGGTCCAGCTGGAGGGTCCCCGGCTGGCTTGGGGGGCCCCGAGTGGCCACACCGCACGCGACAGAGCCTGCGGGCCTCCTCGCGGCCACCGCCTCCCGAGGCTGCCCCGGGGATTCGGCCCCGCTCAGGTGCCCCTGCCAAGCCTTCCCTGACCCTGGCTCCTGTCGCGGCCTTGGGTTCTTCCTGCCCCACAGTCAGGCTGTCCCTGCACTTACTGTGTCTGCCCCACTTCAGGATGGCCGGGAGCCTCGTGCCCACGACCTGAGCGCGGGATGTGCGTGCAGAGCGGGGGGGGGTGGACGGACGCACGGACGGGGCTGCGGGGGCGTGAGGCCATCCTGCCGTGGGGCCGGTGACCTCAGTCGTCCCGCCCAGTGTTACCACTGAACCTCTGAGCAGCCTTGCTCCAGAGTGCGGCCTTCTAGAGCCATCTGCCAGCGGGACCTGCTGGGCCGGGGTCTGCCGGGGTGCTAGCCGGGGTCGCTCCCGCAGCATCTCCTAGGGGGACCGCCGGCCCCCCCCCCCCCCCCCCCCCCCCGCCGCCGACAGCCCCCGGGGTCAGTGACAGGAGCAGTCAGGGCCACGTGGAGGGTAACCTCGGTCTTCTCTGACACGCCAGGTTCGTGCTGGCCGTGGGCAGTGCTGTCTTCGACGCCATGTTCAACGGGGGGATGGCCACCACGTCCACCGAGATCGAGCTGCCCGACGTGGAGCCCGCCGCCTTCCTGGCCCTGCTCAAGTAAGACTTTCTAGATCTTTCACACTGTGGGGTGGGACGGACCAGCCTGATGTCTTAGAAAGTACACAGAGTTCAGGAAGAAGGTACAGAGACCCCCAGGGACAGCACCTCCGGAGCCCCTGATCTCCAGAATTGCCTCTGAAGTGAGGGGTGGGCCCTGGGGGCCCCCACCCCATTTTCACTTTCGCAGACTTTTCATTGAGATGTGATTCGCACACCGTACGATTCACCTGTTTACAGTGTGCTGTTGAGCACTTTGCGGGCATTCGCGGGGGGCGTGTGCCCCTCACCACCGCCTCATTCTGCCTTCTCATCGCCCCAAAGAGCAGCCCCGTCCCCATCGGCCGTCACCCCCTCCCCCGGCCCCCGCGAGCCCCCTTCCCGTCCGTGGACGGGTCCGTTCCGGACGTTTCACACACGCGGACTCCCACCCCGCGTGGCCTCTCGTGTCGGGTTCCCTCCCTGAGCGTCGCGTGTTGAGGCCCGGCCACGTTGCCGTGCGCGTGAGTCCCCGTTTTCATCCTTTGGAGTCGACACGAGTTTTGGAGGAAGTAAGACGTTGCAAGGATGGTAAATGCCACCTCTAGCTTTCCCTTTTCTGAGCCTCAGAATTTCTCCTCAAGTACTTTAAGTAAACGCGGTGGATGCCCAGGGTGGGGGCCGCAGGCAGCCGGCAGCCAGAGGCCACAGGTGAGGCCTGGCCGCTGGCTCTCCCGAGCTTCCAGACTGTCCTCCTTGCTCAGCCGAGCACAATTCTCTTGCTTCCAGAAGCGCTGGGTGTGAATCACGGTGGGTAACTTTAAAGATTACCCCGAACAGTTAAAACATCTCTGTAAAAGCAGTTTATTTTTTCTCTATTATAATGATAAAGACGGCACAGGTTCACAAGAGAGAGAGGAAGGGAGGGAGGGAAAAGGGACAAAAAGAAGGTTCCAGAAGAGCATAAAGGACAGAACAGACCTGCCTCCCATCTGCCGTGTCCGAGGCCATGTGCTTCCTGGCTGTGCCCCCCAGCTGGTGTCCCTGCACCCCCCTGCCCCCTGGGGAGAATTTTGTTCCGGTTGGTTCCGTCTGTGGATGCCCCTTAGTCCTTGACGCTGACGTGGTCGGTCCTGTGCGCTGCCCCCAGCGTCTTCCTGGTGACAGGGAGCGCTTTTGGGAACAATCTCTGGCTGGGTCTCTATGTAGCTTCTCAGACCACTAAGGCCAGGGGCGGGCGACTGCCTGTTTGGAGCTAGACGGGCTCCGTCACCACCGCTCACACTGCCGCGGTTCCCGGAAAAGCAGACCCGGCCTATTCGTAAGCTATGGGTGGGGCTGTGTGCCGATAAAACTTTATTGACAAAAACAGGTGACAAAACCATAAGCTATCACTTCGTACCCACCAGGGCACCTAGTATTAAAAAAACCAAAACCCAGAAAAGCCAAAGGAAAGTAACAACAATTAGGAAGCGAAGACATCGGGGCCCTCGTGGCCTCCGCGGAAACAGTCTGGAGGCCCCTCAAAAGGCGTAAACCTAGAGTCACCCTGTGACCCGGCTGTTCCACTCCCGGATGTCTGCGCGGGTAACCGGAAGCCGGGGCGCAGACGGACGCTTGCCCCCCGGTTTCACAGCGGCAGCGTCCGTGAAAGGTGGACACACTGTCTGCTGGCATGTAACAGACAAACACGGGGTGTCCATTCACCCCCAGAGGATGACCCAGCCTCGGGGAGGAAGGACGTCCCGCTGCCTGCCACCGCGTGGACGGGCCCGGAGGTCGCTGTGCGCGGTGACCGGAGCCGGACACAGAAGGACGCGTCCCGCGCGACCCCACTCACAGGGGGTCCCCGGAGGAGTCCCGTCCACAGGGACAGAGAGCGGACGGTGGGAGCCAGGGGTGGGGAGTCCGTGCTTCGTGGGGGCAGGGTCTCAGTCTGGGGAGATGGAAGGTTCTGGGGGCGGATGGAGGGTGGGCGCACGACAGTGTGAGTGCGCCCGATGCTGCTGAAGTGTATGCGTAAAAATGCTTATGATGGTTTAAAGTATTTTTTTAAGTTTATTTAATCTCTACACCCCATGTGGGGCTCGAACTCACGACCCCAAGGTCAAGATTTGCGTGTTCTTCTGACTGAGCCAGCCAGGCGCCCCTGTGTTGTATTTTATTGTAACAAATAGAAGAAAAGTGATAGCCGTGAGAACGCACGCACGCACGCACGCGCGCACACACACACACCAGCAGGGGACAGGTTTAGATTGAAGTCTGGTGACATGCGGGTTCCGGCTGCTCTGTCTCTCCCGCCGTCCCCCCCCCACCCCCCCGGGCTTGAGTCAGTTTTGCTGGGCTGCCCCCAAGAGGGTGGACACTGTCATAACCGCTGTGTGAAAGGCTCAGCCGTCTCCTGGCACCGATCCTGGCTGTCCCCCCCACCCCGACCCCTGCACTGCTGACTTCCGGGTTCGGTCCCGGGTCCTGTGGGGGGTCCGGCAGCATCCCCGGTCTCCTCAGGTCCAGGGTCTCCCGGACCCCACAGGATCGTAGCTGTTGATATGTGGAGCTGCGTTTGGCTTCCGGCACATTCTGCGGGGGGGGGGCGGGGGCGCGGTAGGAGGGCAGGCACACCCTTCCAGGTGTTTGCCCTTGTGGCTGCATCCTGAACCCCCTGCCAGCTCTGCACGAGAGTCCTGGTACCTCCACTGCCTCGTTTTTCAATTGAGCCCAAGTTCACATCGCCGGAGGGGCGGTCATCGTGTCGAGTGTCTGATTCAGGCCTGCGTTTCTGGTCCTCTGCTCGCCCAGAACTCGCTGAGCTCTGCAGCCAGGCCTGCCGTCCAGGCCCGGAGGTGTGGCAGGCTCTCCCCAGGGCAGATCCCATGCAGGTGCCTCTGGGGGAGTCTTGGTGGCCCTGGTGCCCCCGCATCGGGGTGTCACCGGGAAGGAAGCCGGTCGCTGCACGGCCCCGCGTTCTGGGGTCCGAGTGCGGGTGGCTTAGCCTCTGGCCGGTTTCGAGGCAGATGGTCTTTGCCGGGTCACGTCGGTAGGCTACAGCGCGAAAGACACCGGCTCTGGAAGGTTCCTCGGGGTCGGGCTGGTGGGGCGGGGTCTGAGCGAGCGAGCCGTCGGGGCCGGGCTGGTGGGGCGGGGTCTGAGCGAGCGAGCGGTCTGGGCCGGGCTGGTGGGCGGGGTCTGAGCGAGCGAGCCGTCTGTCTTGCAGGTTTCTCTACTCGGATGAGGTTCAGATCGGGCCCGAGACAGTCATGACCACGCTGTACACCGCCAAGAAGTACGCGGTGCCGGCGCTCGAGGCCCACTGCGTGGAGTTCCTGAAGAAGAACCTGCGGGCGGACAACGCGTTCATGCTGCTGACGCAGGTGCGCGGGGGCGGGGCCGGGCCGGGGGTGACTGGGGAGGGCAGGGCGACCCGGCCGGGTGCTCGTGCTCCAGAGAGGGTGCGGGTGCGCCGGGGCCGGGCAAAGGCGTGGGGGGTGGGGGGGGGACCAGGTGAGGATGAAGGGGTGGGGAGATGGGGAGGACGCGGGGGCGGGGCCAGGCCGAGGGCGCGCGAGGTTACAGGCGCGGCCGCGCCGCCCGCAGAGGGCGCAGGTGTGCTGCGGGGAGGGCAGGTGAGGGCAGGTGAGGGCGCTGGGACCTGGTGAGGACGCGGCGGAGACTAAGGTGCGCGAGGTGGGGGAGGCGGCGGAGACGAGGGTTTGGGGGGGCGCCGGGGGGGCGGGCGAGAACGCGGGTGGGCTGGGCGAAGGCGCAGGGTCGGGGGCCCGGGGAGGAGGTGCGCGCGGACTTGGGTGGAGGAGGAAGGTGTGGGGGAGGGGAAGGGCCAGGCGCGAGCACGCAGGTGCGGATAGGTTGCGGGGGGGGGGGGGGGGGGGGGGCGTGCCTCCCACCGCGGCTGACGCGCTCCCTCTTTCCAGGCACGACTCTTCGACGAGCCGCAGCTGGCCAGCCTGTGCCTGGAGAACATCGACAAGAACACGGCCGACGCCATCACCGCCGAGGGCTTCACGGACATCGACCTGGGTGAGGCGCGCCTGCGTGGGTAGGGGGGCGGGGCGGGGGGGGGGCGAGCACGGCCGCGAGGGGGAGGGGCATCCGTGCTGAGCCGGCCCCTCCCACAGACACGCTGGTGGCCGTGCTGGAGCGGGACACGCTGGGCATCCGGGAGGTGCGCCTGTTCAACGCGGTCGTGCGCTGGGCCGAGGCGGAGTGCCAGCGGCAGCAGCTGCAGGTGACGCCCGAGAACAAGCGCAAGGTGCTGGGCAAGGCGCTAGCGCTCATCCGCTTCCCGCTCATGACGATCGAGGAGTTCGCTGCAGGTAACTGTCAGGGGGCGGGGGCCGCTCGGCGGGAGCCTGACCCCCGGGGACCCCAGGTGTGACCCGCCCCGAGAGCTGGACGGCGAGGGTCCACGTGTGAGGACGGAAGGCCCCGCGGATGCCGCCAGATCGGCACTGGGTTCCTTTCCTTCTGCGTCGCGTGTCTGCGTTTGCGCGCTGGTCCCCCGGGGGCTGGGGCCGGCGTCCCAGGGGCCAGGCTCTGGCATCAGCATCCTTGACAAGCATGTGGGGGGTGGGGTGGGGGGCTCGGCGCCGGGCGGACGCGGGGGCAGCCGGCCGTGCCTCCTGTCCCGTGTGGATGCGGCTCCCGCAGCGGTGCCTGACCTAGAGCCAGCCCTCCCCTGCGGGGCTGGAGGGTCCTGGGTGAGGCCACGTCACCGCCGGTGGCCTGGCCGGTGCACCCCCGTCCCCGGTTAGGGCTGTTTGGGACCGTGTAGCATGAGTCTCTTGTCTGTGCTCCCTGGGACAGATTTACCCCCGAGATTAGCGCTCTTTGATCTGAAATTTGGATGTGACAGGGTCCCCTGCGTCACGTCTGTTCGTCCATAGTGTTGTCAGTGCTGGGGTGAGGCTCTGTGTTCCGGGATCGCTTGCTCATCACTTAGTGCCTCCCGTGTGCCAGGCTCTGGCAGTAGGTGGTGACTGTGGTGGCCTGGCCACTTCCGACTGGGGCTGGGTCGTTCTCCAGGATGGATGGGGGGCTGTCACTGGGGCCAGGAGCACCCCGGTCATGAGGGTCCCAGATGTTACCTAGACGTGGCTCAGGGGGCCAGGCTCCAGGCTGCACCGTCCCATCCTAAGACCCCTCCCTGTGTGAACCTAGCTGGACCCCTCCCCCGCCACCAGACTGGTGCCCCCAGCACTCTCCTGGAGGCCCCCCGGCCCACCTGGCAGCCAAACCCAGTGGAGTCCCAGGCCCCTGTGACCCGGCCCACCCCCTCACCCTGGGAGGGGTGTGTTTGCTGCTTCCTGCCACCACCCCCTGTGCGGGCCCCCTCCTGTGTCCACCTTCCCCCCCCCCCCCCCCGCCCCGGACCGTGTGGGTCCTCCAGGCTGAGGTAGCCCAGTTCTGGCCCCTGCTCTGCCCAGATCGTGGGGAAGGACACTGTGTGTGTTCTCTTGGATTGAGCCGGGCTTTCCTGTTCCGTTCCTCCGTGATGGGTGTCCCTTGTCACTCAGCATGTTTTAGAGAAGTGTCCTGCTTCTCAGGTACCCCTAAATACAAGAGACCTAGAGGGAAGTCTGAAAAAACCCTCCGAAGACCGCCCCCCCCCCCCCCCCCCCAGCTAAGTGTGCTCCAGCCGCGGCCTCCTGTAGCTCCTTCTGCGTTTTCTGTGCAGAGATTAAAAAGCCCTGGTTACCGTTCTGTCTCCCAGTTGTATCCTCCTTACTCACGTAGAGGCCCCGGGGCCAGGGCACAGGAGTGGGGGGGCCGAGCAGCACTGGGGCAGCCTGCAGAAACCGGCTCAGAGCTGAAGGATTCTCGTGAGCCTGCGAGGGGGGGGGGGGTCGAGGGGGAGTCCCCCCACGCTGCTTGTCCTCCTCTGCTTCCACCTCCTGGAGCCCCTCCGGCTCGGGGCCTGTCCGGGGAGTCACGCCCTGGCAGCGGCCGGCCCCACGTGTGCAGGGCAGGGGTGGCCGCGCGCTAGGTGGGCAACCTGGGCGGCGGGGTTGCTGAGTGAGGCCATGAATCGGACTCCCTCCCCCCTCCCCCATGCAGGGAGGGGCCATCCTGCCCCAGGGCTGCCCACCCCCGGCATCTTCACTCTGGTGCCCTTGGAGGCTCACCGCCACCCACCCTGCCCGCCCTCCCCAGCCGCCGGGCGGGCCCCCGCCGCAGCCCGACCTCCGCCCCCTGTGCCCGCAGGGCCCGCGCAGTCGGGCATCCTCGTGGACCGCGAGGCGGTCAGCCTCTTCCTGCACTTCACCGTCAACCCCAAGCCGCGCGTCGACTTCATCGACCGGCCTCGCTGCTGCCTCCGCGGGAAGGAATGCAGCATCAACCGCTTCCAGCAGGTGGAGAGCCGCTGGGGCTACAGCGGCACGAGCGACCGCATCAGGTGGGCCAGGCGCGGCCGGGTCCCCGCGGCACTGGGTGGGGCGCCGCCCCCTGCGGCCGGCCCGGAGGCTCAGCATCCCCTGTGTCCGTGGCTCAGGTTCTCGGTCAACAAGCGCATCTTCGTGGTTGGCTTCGGGCTGTATGGCTCCATCCACGGGCCCACCGATTACCAAGTGAACATCCAGGTGCCCGCCCCGCCCCCGTCGCCTCCGCGCGGGTCCCAGGCTGGACTCCTCGCGTGGCCCCCCCCCCCCCCCCCGCCCCCCGTTGGCCTCTGAGGGGCCCCGCGGGGGTGGAGGTGGGGGGCCCTGGTGAGCAGCGCCGGCTCCTGCCCCCCCCCCCCCCTCCGCCCCCACAGATCATCCACACGGACAGCAACACCGTCCTGGGCCAGAACGACACGGGTTTCAGCTGTGATGGCTCCGCCAGCACCTTCCGGGTCATGTTCAAGGAGCCGGTGGAAATGCTGCCCAACGTCAACTACACAGCCTGTGCCACGCTCAAGGTGAGCCCTGGGCCTGTCCGGGATCCGCCTGTAGTGGGTACAGCTATAGGGTGTCTATGCGGTGTGTCGCTGTGGGGGCGTCTGCCGCGCTGGGCCCCCCCCCACAGCACAGACACCCAGGGGAAGGGCTCTGCCGCCCCCCGGCCCCCCCTCACAGCACAGACACCCAGGGGAAGGGCTCTGCCGCCCCCCGGCCCCCCTCATAGCACAGACACCCTGGGGAGGGGCTCTGCCGCCCCCATCCCCCCCCGGCCCCCCCTCACAGCACAGACACCCTGGGGAGGGGCTCTGCCGTCCCCCATCCCCCCCGACACCCCCCACAGCACAGACATCCTGAAGAGGGGCTCTGCCGCCCCCATCCCCCCCCCGACCCCCCTCACAGTACAGACACCCTGGGGAGGTGCTCTGCTGCCCCCCGACCCCCCCCCCACAGCACAGACACCCTGGGGAGGGGCTCTGCCGCCCCCCATCCCCCCCAACCCCCCCCCCCCCACAGCACAGACACCCTGGGGAGGGGCTCTGCTGTCCCCCATCCCCCCCCGGCCCCCCCCTCACAGCACAGACACCCTGGGGAGGGGCTCTGCCACCCCCCCATCGCCCCCAGCCCCCCCTCACAGCACAGACACCTTGGGGAGGGGCTCTGCCATCCCCCATCCCCCCCGACACCCCCCACAGCACAGACACTCTGGGGAGGGGCTCTGCTGCCCCCCACCCCTCCTCACCCTGGGCCCCCCCCCATCCCCCGCCCTCCTGGGGCCCTGGGTGCCTGACCGCAGGGACTGTTCCCACCCAGGGCCCAGACTCCCACTATGGCACCAAGGGCCTGCGCAAGGTGACCCACGAGTCGCCCACGACGGGGGCCAAGACGTGCTTCACCTTCTGCTATGCGGCGGGGAACAACAACGGCACGTCCGTGGAGGACGGCCAGATCCCCGAGGTCATCTTCTACACCTAGGCCGCCCGGTCCCCGAAGCCACCTGATGCAAGTAGGCCGCCCCCACCCCGTACCGCGCCCCCTGCCACGTTTCTGGGCGTCAGGAGAGGGTCTTCACTCCCTGCTCGGGGGAGCCGGGCAGGGGCTGTGATGCGGTCCTTCAGGACGTGGGGGGGTGGGCAGGGCTGGTGCGGACCCGCCCTGAGCCAAGTGTCCCCCCCGGGGCCTTGGACGTGGGGGGGTCCCACATGCCGTCCCTGCAGCTCAGGGCCACCCGACCAACCGCCTGACCGCAGGATTCAAATAGGATTCCGTCTCATGTTTGTTCTAACCGCACATAGCAATGCATCTTGGGTCCCCATTTCTCTGGTAGGAGGCGGCGTGTGGCGTCCTGGTCTATTCACTGGGGATGCTTGGGCCGCCCTGACCCTGGCCCCCAGCACACTGGCCCAGCCCCCCTCGAGGTCCCACAGGCTGGCTTTCTGCCAGGCCCTGGCCCGCCCAGAGAAGGGTCCCCTGCAGCTGCGGGCACGAACTCCCTACCTGATCTGCCCAGAGGGGCAAATGGTGTGGGGCCTGCCTTGGTGGCCGCGACCCCGGCTGGCCCCGCCCCCTGTACATACCGAAGCCCCGCCCCACCCGGCCTCTGAGTGAGCTCTAGGTCCAGAGGTGCTGGAGGGCGGAGCCCCTCCCCTAAGTCCCCAGTCCTTCCCCCACCGCGTTTTCACCCCAGTGATCCCTTCCGGAAACTGTCCTCCCCAAGCCATGAAAGGTGTGCCCTCCTCACACCAGACCCCCAAATGATTTTTTTAAATAAAGGAAAGAAACGAAACCATCCTGACCTGCGTGCTTCTTCTGGTCAGGGGTGGCGGGAGGGGACCCTGGCAGCTTTGAGATCTGGGTCTTCTCTCTGCAGTGGTCTCCCTGCCCCCTCCACCTGTAAGATTGGGGGGGGGGGGGCTGTGACTCTGCCTGCATCCGGAGTCGCTGCTAACACAGATGTCCCTCCCCTAGGGCGTCCAGACCAGGTGGGGATCCTCCCCATGCCCTCTGTCCTCACAAAACTTCTGTGATGTCCATCATGTCCCTGCAGAAGCCCCCACCCCAGACCCTGCTGCAACAAGCTGTGCCTACACCGTGTTGGCTCTGCCCTCTGGACCGGGGCTGTGCCTGTGCAGCGTGGGTAACCTGACCCGGGTCCGCCACCTGGCTCTGCCCCACGTGTTAGGGCGTTCCTGAGAAAAAGCAGAGAGGGAACAGCATGGTAGCCAGGAATTTTCCAAAATGAATAAAGACATCAATTCACACACTGAAAAATCTCAGTGACCCACAGTGAGGTTAAAAAAAAAAAATTCACGTATACACAAACTGCTAAAAACCAAAGGGAAAAAAATGTCACAAACAGCCAGCAGAAAGAACTACCAAACTTGAATTCTGAGCCCTTCAAAAATGTAAGTAAAGACAGACGGAAACTCAACCGCATCAGTTACGTTAAACGTATGCAGATCTAAATCCTCCGGTTGAAAGGTTAGGACCATCAGACTGGATGCAAGACCAAAACCAGACAACTTCCTGATTGCAAGAGTCTCACTTTAACTACAAAGAAACAGAAACTGAGGCTGAACGGTGGGAAAAATCGCCCTGCAAACACTGACCATACCTGTATCAGTACCAGACAGACCTTAAGGCAGTGAGCGTTCGTAACAATTAAAGGACATTTCACGAGGATGAACAGGTCAATCCCACAGGAAGAAGGACTGCCCTAAGTCTGCACCAGAGCACCATTAGATAGGTTTAAGAGTCGGCAGAACAAAAATGAGAAATCTATGACCCTAGTTGGAAATTAACACTGTCACATCTCTCTCTAAATGACAGAACGAACAAAAATCAAGAAGGATCTTTAATAGTTGAACAGACTTTACCTAATCAATATCTATAGAACACTACACCCAGCTCTGATGACAGTGGAATCAAACATGGGGTAAAAAAGCCATATGTAAATTAACTATGTTGAACTGAATGATACTCTGATTATAATACACCAAAATTTCAGGATCCTGCTAAAGCCAACTTGGGGAAATTTACATATACATTAGAAAAGAAGAAAGGTTTAAAGCCAAAGGTCTAAGCTTTCATTTTAAGAAACAAGAAAACAGCAAATCTGACCCCAAAAATGGGAAATAAAATAGACCAAAAGTGAAGACAAATGAAATACAAAACCATTAGCTGGTTCCTTGATGAAATCACAACAACAAATATATTTTAAAGAGCGAAAACCCAAGAGCGATGTCAAGATCGAAAAGGGGACAGCGCTACAGACCCTATAGACCTTGAGGACACAGTAAGAGGGGTGACTTCTGGTTAGAACATAGACCACTGCAGCAGGCCATAACTTTAGCTGGTTAAAGACAAGATGGGGGCGTCTGGGTGGCTCAATTGGTTGAGCGTCCGACTTGATTTCAGCTCAGGTTATGATCTCTCAGTTTGTGAGACCGAACCCCGCATTGGGCTCTGTGCTGACAGTGTGGAGCCTGCTTGGGATTCTCTCTCTGCCCCTGCCCTGCCTACATTCTCTCTCAAAATAAACTTAAAATGCACTACAGAGCCATACACAGGTGCGGCCAATGAAAACAGTCTTAGAGGCGCCCCCAAGAATTTGAAATAGAAATACATGATGCGGGGGTGCTTGGGTGGCTCAGTTGAGCGTCTGACTCTCGGTTTTGGCTCAGGTCACGATCTCATGGTTTCGTGAGTTCGGGCCCCTCATCGGGCTCTGTGCTGATGGCTTGGAGCCTGCTTGGGATCCTCTTGCTCTCTCCCTCTGTCTGCCCCTGCCCTCCTCACGCTTTCTCTAAATAAACTTAAAAAGTTAAAAAATTTATATATATATAACATGCAGCAATTCCACCTCTGGGTATACATGCGAAGGAAATGACATCAGTGTCCCAAACATCTGTACTCCCAAGTTCAGTGCAGCCCTGCTGACCAGACATGGAAACCAAGTGTCAAGGATGGATGAAGAAAATGTGTAATATTCAGCCCTTTTTTTTATAAAAAGAAAAGCTTCGCCCTTTGCAACAATGTGCATGGCGCTATGCACACAGAGGCAGGGGCCATATGACCTCTCACACGTGGAATCTGAAAGGACATCAGAACTCACGGAGGCGGAGAGCACGGCGGCGGCCAGGGGTGGAGGAGACGGGCAGGTGCCAGTCGTGGGGTACGGGTTTCGGTTGCAAGGCGCGCACGTTCTGGGGCTACAGCGGACAGCCTGCCGGCCACAGTCACTGCTACCCCATATGCCTGAGGACTAACAGCGGACCCGGTGTTCTCACCGTATGCACACGTGGTCGGCTCTGAGGTGGCGGGTGTGTTTGTTACCCCGATAGTTAACGTCGGGCTAATTATTTCATATTGTACGCATGCATCAGACCACAATGAAAACCCTAAACTTAAAAGAAAACGTAAAAGAAATATTTAATTGTAAACCCATCAAAGGGACGTGGATGCCAGGCCGTGGAGAGAAGCTGGGTTTTCAGGGGAAAAGCCACTGCCAGATGAACGGGCCGGCAGGCCACCCCCGGAAGCACTCGCCGAGTGGGGTGTGCCGCGGGCAGGGCGTTCTCTGACAAAAGGGAAGCGGCGGCACAAAGACCTGGAACCTGGAGGGGCTCGAAACACGGCAGGCTTTCTTCCTCCCTTGGCATTTTGCTTCGCGCTTGGCTGCTGATGCGGGTGGAGAGGCAGAGCGAAGTCTGTGGTCTCCCCGTGCCTGGAATCAGAGCCCCCGCTACAACTCGGGGCTGACAACAGAAACGCGGCAGCTCAAGGGGCGCCTGGGCGCCTCAGTCGGTTCGGCGCCGACTCTCGATTGAGGCTCAGGTCACGATCTCACGCATCAGGCTCTGCGCTGACAGTGCGGAGCCTGCTCGGGGTTCTCGCTCTCTCCCTCTCTCTCTCCCTCTCCCCAGCTCACATGTGCGCTCTCAAAAAAAACATTAAAAAAAAAAATAACCCCTCCCCCAAGCAAGGCAGCTCAAGACAGGAACCAAGTTCAAGACGTGCAAACTGGAGGTGAGCTGAAGCTAGGTAGAAACCCAGTCTCACCAGCGGCCCAACCCCCTGGTCCAGCCGGTCCGGGAAGGGGGGGGTCCTCCTCTGTCACGCATGATGCTGGAGCGCAACAGCAATTCTGAGACGTGCGAAGGGGGAAAATGTAACCTGCAGCCAAGAGGAGCAAAAGCCGCTAAGAGAAGCGGACCTACGGGGGACGGGACGCCGAGGTGAGATGTCAAGGCTCGTCGGGTGGCTGCTGTGGACCTGTTAAAAGAACGGAGAAGACGACGAGGCCGAGGTGAAGAGTTGGGAGGATTCGCGGAGAAACAGGCTTCAGACACGAGCGGGGCCTCTAGAAGGTACGAGATACCGGAGAAGACTGCACCGGATAGCTTGAAAGCACACAGAGCAAAACGGAAAAGGACCCGTAAGTCTAAGACACATCAGGACCGGCCGAACTGGAGGCACAAGGGAAGAATAGAAACCTGGGGGCTCAGTCGGTTGAGCACCGACTTTGGCTCAGGTCGTGATCTCGTAATCCGTGGGTTTGAGCCCTGAGTCGGGCACTGGGCTGATGGCTCGGAGCCTGGAGCCTGCTTCGGATTCTGTGTCTCCCTCTCTCTCTGCCCCTCCTCCATTCACACTCTTTCTCTCTCAAAAATAAAGATAAAAATAAATAAAAATAAACAAAAAGGAAAACCGCAAAATCAAACAAAATCCCCAGAGTGTCAGAGACCCTCGGGGTCAGATGAGACGGTCCTACATGTCGATAACCAGAGTCCTGGGGGAGAGAGAAGCTGTGGAAAAACACGTATGAGCTAACAGTAGGGAATCTCCCAGAACTGACGAAAGACACAACCCACAGATCTAAGGAGCTCAACAAACGCCCTGCACGATAAATCCGAAGAAAACCACACATCACAGCCAAGTAACTTACACACGCAGTCTTACAAGCAAAGAGGTACGCAACCTTCAAGGGAACAACGATGGCAACTCACCTTACGTCAGAAACAACCGGACGAGGTCTTGAAAATGTTGGAAGGCAACAAGGGGCGCCTGGCAGCTTCAGTCCGTTCAGCGTCCCACTCTCGACTTCGGCTCAGGTCACGATCTTGCATTTTGTGGGTCCGAGCCCCACGTTGGGCTCTGCGCTGGCAGCATGGAGTCTGCTTGGGATCCTCTCTCTCTCTCTCTCTCTCTCTGCCCCTCCCCTGCTCACACTTGCTCTCTCTCTCTCAAAATAAACTTAAAAAAATTTTTTTAAATATGCTGGAAGGCAAAAAAAAAAAACAAAAAACAAACCCACATGCACACAAAAAAATGAATGCACCTGCCAACCTAAAATTCCATTTCCAACAAAAAACACCCACCGTTAGTGCCGGCAAAATAAAGCTATTTTTCAGGCGAGAAGCCGAGACGCTTCGTTGCCCAAAAAACCCACACGACAAAAAATTAATTAAAGACTCTTCAGGCTGAAAGGAGAGGCCCCCGGATGGCATCTCCAGTGGGCAAGGATGAAGAGTACTGCGGAGTCAGCGTGTGGACCACACGTGTCTATGGATACGTGTACACGAAAGCGTATTCAACAGATAATCATGTAACACAAATACCACGCCTGGGAACTGTGGGCTTGTGACACTTGTCCGAAGTAAGCTAAATGGCGAGAAGAGCACAAAGAGAGGGGTCAGTGAAACGGGAAATACGTGTGCAGGTCAGCGCGCAGCCGCACGTCTGTTTTTGCGTTTATCTCCCTGCTTACATATTACGGGGCCCAGTCTGAGCTGAGCCCTCTGGCTCGAACCCGACACCACAGGGCTCGTGCCGGTCTCCGCTGTGAGTCTGGAGCCTACGGTTGTGTTATTTGTGCTTCTTCCTCTCCGTCTCAGGTGGACATGTGTATGCGCACAGGTCTGCCTGCGGCCGCAGCGCATCCCCCCCCCCCCTCCCCGCCCCCAGGCCAGCCCGCACAGGACTGTGACTCTGGGCGTGAGCTTCTGGGGCTTTCTCCTACCTTGACGCTTGAAGGACAGCCTGGCGGCACGCGGACGCCCGGCTCACTTTACAAGAGGCTGCTGCCCGCGTGCCTCGCACCATGTGCCGGTTCGGAAAGTCTCACGGCTGAATCCTCATGCTCCGGTGGATCACTCTGTCTTCTTGCCTGCAGGCCTCGAGGACCATGTCATCTTTACGACGGAGTCATTTTACTAGACGATACCTCAGAGGTGGCCGTTCCGTGCGCTTCCAAGGGGCCCGTTCGGCGTGGCGTTTCGGGGCTTTTCCTCTGTCTGGAAAGTTTCCTCCAACAGCGGTGTTTAAACACGAGCTCCGCTTTGCCTCTTCCGGGGCTCTGCTGGCGTGCTGTTCCTCCGCGGCCGGGCTTCCCCCACCTCTGCCTGCCCCCCGACGCGTGGCCACTCGCACCTCCTCTCCTTTCGTCTCATCCTCCTGCCTCCCCGCCCTCCGGCAGATCTTCCGGGGCCCTGGGCACCCTGCGACTTACTCCCCGTTTCCGGAGTCCTTCCCTTCCCGAATTCAGGCTGTTTCCACTGGCAGTCTTTGCCCATTTCCGTCCTCAGGTTTTGAATTTCTGATCCAAGAGGATTTCCCCAAATTTCTTCAAATGCCGCTGGGAGCAAGCCTTGCCAACTTCTTCAGCTTTCCAGTTCCCTCCCTGGGAAGGCTGGATTTCCCCTGGTCACACTCTCCGCCATGTAGTGTGAGGACCACGTCCTAGCTTTGCTCAGAGTTCACTTCACTCCCTTTGCTTCTGGCCACATGGCTCCTAGACCCCTGAACAAGGGTGCTAATCCCACCGGGGTGGGGGGGGGGTGTCAAACCCTCATGGCCTCACCTGACCCTCGTCACCTCGCAAAAGCCCCGTCCCTGACACTGTCCCATCCCACTGGGAGTAGGTGTCAACATATGGATGTGGGGGACACATTGAGTCCACAGCATCCACCAAGAAGATCACTCTCCCTCTATGCCGCATTGAAGGCCACTTGTGAGACTGTCCTGGGGTGTCCCACCCTGTCTGGTGGGTGCACTGGAGACCCAGCCAGATGCAGCTGCCCCCCCCCCCCCCCGTTTCTCCTCCAAAATCAAGCCATCCCGTTAGGGTTTCAGATGCACCTGTGTGGAGCCAGACCCGAGGTGACCTGTCCTTGACTCTCATCTTGGTGAACAGCTGTGCCCGCAGCCCCCAGGCAGAAGCGCACCGAACTCGGACACCGATCGGAGCTCAGTGGTACTGCTTCCGACCATCCCTTTCTCCCCAGCAGGAGGGTCACCGCCTCTTAGCCTGTCCCCTCCCCGGGGAGGGAAGCTGCGATACCGCCAGCCGGGCCTCCTGGAAACACCGGACACCACACCCGAGAGTGCTTTCATTTTCCTTTATTTTTTTAAAAAAGCCCCTAAATCCTATGGCTTCCAGGAAGCGCCGAAGAAACCGAAGTGCCGCTTCTGTACACCGTGTAAAGCAAGACCTGGACATACACACCACCGCCGGGCCGTCCGCGGCTGCTCGGCCCCCAGCGGCGCCACGCGACCCACGCGGGGACCCGCGAGAGCCGCACCGCCACGGGGGCTGCCCGGCCCCGAACGCACCCGCGGGGCTGGGACGGGGCTTTAAGGCGCTTGTCTCCCGCTGCTCGGCCGGCAGCGCGGAGCGCGGACGCAAAGGCGCCCACGCACCCCCCCCCCCCCCCCCCCGGGCCCGGGCGCCAAGCAGGGGGGCCGCCCCCCGGGCTCCGGGCCCTGGACGCGGCCCCGCGAGCAGGTGCCGCGGGAACCGCCGCGGGGCTGTGCCCGCCGGCCCAGGCTTTGGTGCAGCATTTTGGTTGGGGGGCCGCCCCCACCCCACCTTCCCCTGCGGTGCGGGGAGGCCCGGGGCGGGTTCGCCCCCGGCAGCGTCGCCCACAGCGCCCCCTCGAGAAAACGGCCTTTGGATCGAGGGAGACAAGCTGGACTTTATGAAAGCAACAGGGCGGCCGACTACTCACTTCGGCGGCGGGAGGGGCGCAGGGCGGGCGGCCGCTGTGTTTCGTTTCCTTGTTTCAAATAGTTAATGCTCTCGGAGGGGAGGACTAGACACAGGTGTAGAAATTTCGGCCAAAGTCTCGTGTGAAGGAGGTGACCCCACGTGGGGGGGGGGGGGGGAGGGGGGCGGGCAGCAGCGGCCGGCCCTGCAGTCTGCGTCTGGGCTGTGGGCCACACAGCCACGGACGAGCTGGTCCCGGGGCTGCGGTGGGAGGGTTCAGGGCACCACTGCCCCGGGTCACTTGTGTCGCTGCGCCGATTTTCTCTTTCTTCTCTTGAAGAAGCAGCAGCACCTGAACGGGGTAGGAGGTTCGGCGGAGGTGGGTGCGGGGGAGGGGCCTGCCCCAGGCGTCCTCACCCCCCACCCCCGCGGCTGCCCAGGCGCCTTACTTGGTGTCATCAGTCACCTCCACCTCTGCGGGCGCCGTGATGGGGGCGTTGGAGTGACCGGCAGTGGGGTCGTCCGTATTCAGCTCCCCGTTGGTGGAGTTCAGCGCCTAGGATTGGGGAGGGGTGGGGTGGGGGGAGTACAGTAGGGGAGCCAGGTGGCCCTACCCCACCCCCACATCACTGGGGCCCTTGCCCCGGCCCCTCACCTGGTTTTTGCTGTACAGCTGGGCTTTGTCCCGAGGCTGAGGCTGCGAGGGCAGGTCGGTGTGGACCGTGCCGATGGGGGTCGGCTGCAGAAGGGGGAGGGGGGGGGAGGAGGGGGGCAGGACGCAGCGCTGAGGCCGGGCGGCCTCTCCCCACCCCCCACAAAGCCGGGGTCCCGCTGGCAGCAGGCACCGAGGCTCCTGGCCCGCCTGTCCTGGGGCCCCGCCCACTTCAGGAACGCGGACCCCCACGTACCAGGGGCTTCCCCGCCCAGTCGTACTCGTAGTCGAACACGAAGCCGCTGCGGTCGAAGAGATCGGTGAAAAGCTTGCGCAGATAGTCGTAGTCAGGCTTCTCGAAGAAGTCTAGGCGCCGCACGTAGCGCAGGTATGTGGCCATCTCCTCTGTGGAGAGCCGGCGGGGACACAGGGGTCAGCGGGGCGCGCGGGCAGCGCGGGCCCGGGGCGGTGCGGACCGGGCGTCCCTCACCTGGGAAGCTCTCGCAGAGCACCTCGATGGGCGTGGCCCGCTTGGTGTCCCCGATCTTCTGGTAGCGCTCCTTGAGCGTGTCGGCCTGCGGGGACAGCGGTCAGCCGACGCCGACCCGGCGGCGCCCCGCGCCCGCACCCCCGGCCCCGCGCCCACCTTGAGCCCCTGCCAGGGCAGGCTGCCACGCAGGAAGTACATGAACATGTGGCCCAGCGCCTCCAGGTCGTCGCGGCGGCTCTGCTCTGCGGGGGGAGAGCAGGTCAGCGCGGCCCGCGCGCCCCCCCGCCCGGCCCGCGCGCGGCTCACCCTTGCCCAGGTGCGTGTTGATGCTCATGTAGCGCGCCGTGCCCGTCAGGCTCTTGTGCTCGCGGTACGGGATGTGCTTCTTGGTCTCGGGGTCGATGTACTCCTTGGCCAGGCCGAAGTCGATGATGTGGATGGCGTGCTGCCGCTTGGTGCCCGGGCGCCCCACCAGGAAGTTCTCGGGCTTCACGTCGCGGTAGATGAGGCTCTTGGTGTGGACGTACTCCATGCGCGTGATCTGCGGGGCGGTGGCGGGCGTCAGGGCCGGCCCCTCGCCCCCCGCCCCGCCCCCGCCCCCGCCCCCACCCGTCTCCGGCCCTCCCCCACCCTCGCCCCGCCCCGCCCCCGCCTGTCTCCGCCCCCCCCCCCCCCCCCGCCCCCACACGCCCTCAGCCCGCACCAGCTGGATGGCGATCATGAGCACCGTCTTGAGTGTGAACGTGCGATCACACAGGTCAAACAGGTCCTCCAGGCTAGGCCCGAGCAGCTCCAGCACCATGGCATTGTACTTCCCACACGGGCCGAAGTAGTAGACCTGAGGGACGCCCTCTGCAGGGGACGACACACAGACCTGTGAGGACCCTGCCTGCGAGGCGAGGCGCCCCCCACCCCGGCCCCGCACTGCGCCGGCGCGCGGGTACCTGTGGCGCTGAGCTGCTTGTAGAAGCGGTACTCCAGGTGCAGCTGAGGGGCCCGGGACTTGATGGGCTCCTGGGAGGGGCAGGTAGACGTGGTGGTCGGGTCACCCAAGGTGCGCGCCCACCGCCCCTCCCCCTCCCCTGAGACCGGGCAGCGGGGACAGATGTGGGGCTGGGAGGCGGGAGGGGGGGCCTGGACTCACCAGTTTAATAGCTACGTATTCATTTGTATAGAGATTCTTCCCTGTGGAAGAGAGGCTTGTCAGCGTGGTATGCACCCCACTGCAGGGAGGAGACCCCCCCCAGGGGCCAAGCCCCCCCCCCTTGAACTTGACCATGTCCTAGGAGTAACAAGAACGCCTACGAGCCCCACCCCCACCCCCACCATGGGCGGCGCTCATGTGCCCCACACCCTCATCCTAGAGCCCACCCTGCCAGCCAGCCTCTCCTCCCCCTCCAAGCCCCACTCCGCCCCCTCAAGGGGGCTGGTCCCAAACTCCTCTCTATGGTATCCTTCCCTCCAGCACACCAGCTCGCTCCAATTTCTCCCATCTACAAAAACAAAGAGAACAGACGGCCGCGGTGATCCCGGGGCGCCCCCCTTCCGCTCCCACCGGGGAGAACCAGGAGGCATCCAGGCCCCTGCCCCCCCAGCTCCCCGGACCCCGCCTCCCCCTCACCGTGGAGCAAGGTCCCCAACCCCCACAAGAAGCCCCACAGACAGGCCTGTCCTGGTCAAGTCCTGCAAAGGACTCACCCAAGGTGCTGCATACCCTTCTCCCGGCCCTCAGGGTGGGGAGCTCCCTCGTGGCACAGAGAAGAAGGGACTGGCCCCAGGCCCCTGCCCGTGCAGGAAGGAACCTGTGCTCCGGTGACACCCTGCCCGGCAGCACCTGGTAGGCTGAGAGTCCCTGGCTGGCTTCTCGGGGCAACAGAGTCACCACACCTGGGGCTGGGAGTGTGTGCCTCGTGGGTGAGAGACACACACAGCCCAGGGCACACGGCCTTCCCAAGCCCATCACCAGCCCTCAGGACCCCTAGGGAGCCCAAACTCACAGAGCTGTCAAAACTCGAGCCCCTGGCGCCGGCAGTACCCCAGACGGGCCTTCCGGCAGCTTGGGGCTTCTGTGAAGGGTCTCACCTCCCTGTGTGCGGACACCCGGCCCCCACCTGCTGCGTGACGGAGGGGCCGCCCGACCCCTCGAGTCTAACTGCTGGCCCCCAGCCCCTGTGGAAATGACCGTGCACGGCGCTGTGCGCGCCTGTGCCCCTGCCCGCACTGTCCTGTCCCTGCCCTTGGACTGGCCTCACCAGGCCCTGAAGTCCACGGACGTGGCCCCCACATGGGACACCTGCTCCATCACCACCTGTCCCGCTGTCCTGAGTAGGATCCATCGTGGGAGAAGGCCTCGGCTTCCTCTCCATCCCGGTGCACGGTCTGGGCGACACCCGCCCCGATGTGGTGGCAGAGACATGGCTGAGTGCCGCCTCACAGGACACGGCCAGGGCTCCCCACGCACGTCAGCCCACCGCATGGGTCACCGCCCCGCCCCATCGTGCTCCGAGGTGTCTGCACCACGGCGGCGCCCGGCGGGGGGGGGGGGGGGGGGGGTGCCTGGCCCTGCGTCGGCCACTCTCGGGCCTCTGTTCCAAGTGGCCGTTTCAGAGTCGGCCTGTCAATGTCCCCAGAAGGCTGCAGGAGAGGCTGAGGAGGGGACATCCCGGCCCCAGCCACGACTGGGAATTAACTTCCCTCGTTGATGTTTTCGGTTCCTGGTGAAGAGCCTGCACGTCCTTTATTAACTTATTCCGGAGGCACTGGGCAGGTCTGGGCACACTTACAATGGTACTGCTTTTCAATTTTTATTTTCCAACTCTTTGTTGCTCAAACAGAAAAATTCATTTCTAACTGCTTCTTGAGAGATCGCTCTGGCTGTTGCGTGCGCGTGATCACGCCTCTGGACTTAGCCCCAGCTCGCTGCTTCCCCCATTTCTTGCCACGGCCTGGAAGGGGTGGGCAGAGGGGCCCCATCTTCCCGCAGACCTCGGTTCACTCGGTGTGACAACTGAGAGGCTTCCTGCGGACTCTCAGCAGGGAAAGAAAGTCCCCCTCAAGCCCTGCTCCCTGGGCTTGGATTACAAATAGGTTTTTGCCTCCTGTGTCATGAAAGTTTCAAACCAAAAAAATGGAAAACCAGTGCAGGGAAGACCCACGTCCTTACCGCCTAGAGGACATCAGCAACCTGCTCTTCGTCCCACTGCGTATCTGCGCACCTGTCACCCCTGCTCTTTTGTTTTTTTATTTTCGAGACAGCGCGCAAGCGCCAGTGGGGAAGGGGCAGAGGGAGGAGGAAGAATCTTACGCAGGCTCTGTGCTCAGCGCAGAGCCTGGGACCATGGCCTGAGCCAAAATCAAGAGTGAGGCCCTCAACCGACCGAGCCACCCAGGCACCGCTGGATCTCCCTTATTTTTCATTGAAAAAAAAAAAAAAAAAAAAAAAAAAGCATCTCAAAGTCGCAGACATCAGCAGCCTGTCCCGTCAACATCCCAGCCTATTAAGACCACGGATTAAGCTCAGGGTGGACCCAGTTCTCGTTCTCCCCAGGGAGACAGTTACCTGTAATGCACACACCTTACGTGCCTCGGACCGGGAGCTCTGGCAAACGCGGAACCCTGTGCAATGCCAGCCCTGTATCGGGACAGAAAACGTGGCCACCACGCACGCCCCTGCCCGGTCAGTCTCCACCTTCACGTCCCGAGAGGGAGCCTCCGAGGCGGAATCATCCGGCACGTTCTCTCCTCCCTGGGTCCTCCTGCACGCCGCGCTGCAGCACGTCCGTCACGGGGACACTGCCTGGCTTACCCGTGACCCTGGGGGACGACCACCCCGTCCCCAGGGTCCTTCTACAAGCACGGCTGACGTGAGCGGCGCCACACGGGACCTCCGACGGGCCGGCCGGCTCCCTCGTCTGGCAGGTTTGCTGGGGTGGCCCCCCCGTGGGAGGAACGCACGCGGCTGCCTTGCTCGGGCTCCTGCGGCGGAAAGCCTCCCGTGCTCCCCGGCTGTTGGCCTGTCTGCTTTTGCAAAGTGTCCGTTCACATCTGTCGCCCATTTTCAACTTTTTAAGAAACCTCTACAGCCCACGCTGGGGCTCAAACTCATGACCCCGAGATCAAGAGCCATGTGCTTCTCCGACTGAGCCCGCCAGCACCCCTCTTGCCCGTTTTTCATCGCAGCATCTGTGCGCAGGAACCAGCGCCTTCACACGGTGCCCTGTGCGAGCGTCACACTGTGCAAGCGGTGCCCTGCCCGCGGCCTGCCCAGCCTCGCTCTTAACCACGCGTTCTCATAAGCAGATGTTCTATTGAGCCTTTCTGGGAACTGCTAACTTTACTGTGTCCTGTTGAAGAAACCTTCATGTTTTGACTGCACACGTGAGTTCAGGGAGAGCCAGTCTCCTTGAAGTGCAGCCCGAGGTGAAGGCGAGAGTGGGTGTGTCCGGCACGGCTGGGGTCTGGGGACGTGCAGGCCGCAGGGGCTGGAGCTCAGGCACTCGGGACTCTGGGAGCCTCGCCCCCTGCACGGGCTGAAGGCAAGAGTCCAGAGGCCAGATGGGAAGTACCTCCCGAGGGGCCGCGAGCAGGAGGAAGGTTCCGGGGGCCACACAGGGCTGGAGCCGTGGCCATCCAGCGTGCGGAGGCTGCCCTGACCTCCCCTGACATTCGGCCGAGAACCCAGAAAGCCCTCGCCTCGGGACCAGATGGCTCCAGGCTTCGAGTAAGGTCAGCCCTCAGCCTCCCCTAACGGAGCCAAAAACCGGCCCTCGCACTATCGAGACGGGTCTCCAGGACAAGGCAGAACCCCGACCAATACCATGAGACACCCACAATTTCCAACACGTGAAACACCACTCCTGTAGAAAAGGAGGCAAATCAGACAATCACAAGGAAAAACATAGTCAAAGGCGCCAAAGACCTGGCCTGTAAAACGGTTACAAGTAGGTTTGAGGTTTAAAAGCAAATGAACAAGCAGCTGGGAGATCCCGAGAGAGAGAAGCAGGGGTCGAGCGGAGTCACAAATGCCACACAGAAAATCAAGAAGTCACCAGAATGACTCCAACAACAGACTGGACGCGGCAGCAAAAAAGAAGGGTGAACTCACACGAGAGCAAAAGGCAACTGGAGTGAAGCAGGGGGAAAAAAAACTACAAGAAAACCGAAGAGCAGCCTGAGGGACCTACAGGAAAGCATCAAACCCTCTCCACGTACGTGTAACTGGAGTCTGAGGATGCAGAGACACAAACGGAGGCAGAAAAAAACCCGAAGAAGTAATAACTGAAGTTTTTCCAATTTAATGAGGAAGCATCATACACACCTACGCAGCTCCAAGGAGCCCCAACCGGGATTGTCACAAAGAAAACCACCTTAAACGGCGCAGGATCGAAATCGGACGCCAGAGGTAAAAAGGAGCTCTCGGACACGGAACGTCCAGCTTACTGTCATCAGGGAAGCCACACGAAAACCCCGTCACATCCACGCGCACGTTCAAGGTGGAAAAGCCTGGCCGCTGAGATGGTGGCGAGGACTGGGGTACCCCGGACCTTCACGTGCTGCCCGCGGGAGCTCAGAAAAGCTACCGTCACTCTGGAGACCAGTCCGCACTTTCTCATCGACACACGCCTCCCCTCCGACCTGGGGCTTCAACAGAAACACTCGTGCGTGGGACTCGGAGGGGGGCGCTCAGGCCAGTTTCATTCACGGCAGCGGAAATCTACACCCGGCTGAGCGTCCCTGAGCAGGACGACAGACGTGGACGATGAGGTGCAGTCACACAGACGGACAGGATGACAGACAGCAACCGGTCACCTACACACCCAACCGCAGGGACACTCGCAAAACCTCGCAGAGCAAAAGCCGGGCAGAGAAGAACACATACCTCCGTTTCGGAAAACGCTTTAAGCTACCAGCCGCTGCGCCCACGGCCCAGCACACGCGCTCTTCTGTCGGTGCACAAGACCCCTGCTGTACAGACTTGTGATCTGGACACCAGGCCGCAGGTCAGGACCGGGCCCGCTGTGTGTCCGTCTGCGTGCGTGAGCCCGCGTGTGCACACGCACGCATCCTAACGGGGCAGGCGTGCGTCGAGGCGGCTCCATCTGGCACGAGCTGCAGACTGGTCACCAGGTTGCCGGGGGCCCTGCTGTGCGGGCCGGGCCGGGCACACCTGGTCCGTGCTCTGGGGAAGGCGCCTGTCTCTCCCCTGAAGCCGGCAGTGTCAGTCGCTGAATGACAGACGCCTCTGGTGTTGGAGCCCAGCGTCCGCCCTGCCCGCCCCACCAACCTGCACGCGGAGACTGGAGCCCAGCCCTTGCCCGTTGCTGGCTCAGAAACCCCGAGCCTGGGGCCGGGGAAGCCACAGACAGGCAGTGAGACTCCGCAAGCCCAATCCTGGCAGCCTCTGCAGCGGCTGAGGTACGGCTCTGGCTCAGGACAGGGAGGTCAACCCAGCCCCGAGGGGCCACCAGTGACACCGGCCCCGGCCCCGCTTGCGGTTGCTGAGCCAAGTGCGGAGAGGGAGCCGAGCTCTCGCTTCACCTTGCACATGCACCCGCACCCACCAGCTAGAAGCTAACGGCTTCCACGTGGGTCCACCCACACGGGGGCCCAGACCCCCCCCCCCCCACACACACACAAAACTGGCCCTCAGCAACGCAGGGGTGAGGCCGGGCACCCGCCCCTCCAGCACAGCCTCCTCCTTTGGGGGCAGAAACTCACAGGTACCTGAATTCCCAGTCCCAACAATCTGGAAACCATCTGGGAGTGGTGACCGCGGCCCTGCCAGGACCTCCCCTCCCCCGAGCCCCAGAACGCACACACGAGTGGGCTCACCTAGCCGGAGCTCCCCGAAGTTGCCACAGCCTATCTTCTTCCCGACCCGGAAGTTGGGGCCCACCATCAGGACCCCCGAGCTGGTCCCCGAGCTCCGGACGCCATGGCTGGTCCGGCCGCTGGCCTTGGACATTCTCCGACCCTCCTCCGACTCCCCTTTGCCTCCTTTCTTGTCAAAATCCATAAGTTTGTGGTACCCTGGCCTCTCCACGGTGACTCTGCTGCCGAGCAAATCCCGGGTCTGTGCAGACCTGAGGTTGCGGGCGGCTCTTCGGGGCTAGTACACCATGGTGGCCCGGCGGGCTCCCTGCTAGTGAGACGTGGGCGCGTGCCAGGGCCCGGCCGTGGCGCTCATCTCGGTGGCCTCGGGGTCGCGTGCAGAGGGAGGACGCATTCTGTCGACCGGTCCCGCCGCCTCAAATCTCGTGGCTCCCAGCTGGCGGAGAAACGAAGGCACAGGTTAGAGTCCAGGCCGGAATCTGTCCCCCTGCCCCCGACGCAGCCCCGGGGTCCAGAGCCCAGACTGGCAGGGAGACCCAAGACTGCGGTGGCAGCGGGAAACCACGCCACAGAGGCTTGTGCAGCATAGTGGCATCCTGGAAAGATCTCTCAAGGCACAGACGCGACCGGGACTTTCTGGGGTGCACAGGAGTGCGGTGACTCAGGCCATTGTGAATTGCACGTGTGAGGGGAGCTCTGTCGAGTGACCCCCACCCCACGGCTGAAGCACAACTGTGCTGGCAGAGGTGACGGCCAGTCAAGTGACAGGGGCCCTAGAACCTTAAAGCCAGGTGTGGGGACCAAGGCTGGGTGCAGAGAGGGCTGGCCCTCTCCCCAAGCCAAGGGTCTGCTCCTAGGTAGAGAGAAGACAGACAACAGAGCAGAATGTGCCCAAGGTTGGGAGACAGGCCCTCACCACTGACCTCAGAGGCCCCTGAACTGCACCCCGCACAGCACCCCACCCCACGATGTCCCTGGGCCTAATTCCAGGAGCCTGTGACCCCGCGGTCAGGTGGGGCTGCGGAGGATCCTGACCCTGGCAAGGCTTCACTTGGGCAGCAGCTGCCGAGGGAGGTCAGGCGGGCTCCGAGCTTGACAGGGCACAGGCCGTGCGTGCCACCGGGGTGGGACTGGCCTTGGCCCCTTGGGTACGAAGCTGGCCTTGTGGAGGGCAGGGCAGACACTGAGCAGCCCCCAGGATGCAGGGGGCAGGCAGGCAGCCACCCCAGCTGGGTGCAGTGAGGGACAGGTGCCCACAGAAACCACCCGGGTCTGTGTCCCCAGGCCCAGCCCTCCCCAACCACCCCCCCATCCCCCGTCCCTGCAGCCTGTGGTTGCCACCAAGCTGGCCTCTCAGCCACACCTCCGCCTGCAACCCCCGCCAGCTGCTCGCGCCAAAGCTGAAGGATGTCCTCAAAAAGAAACCACCAACGAGCTCCTCTAAGCGCCCCCTACCAAACGCGTCCCCCTTTAGAGTCTGAGTGCAGCGCCAGGGGCCACTCCGCCATCAGGCCCAGAGCGCCACAACCCAGCTTGCGAGTTCCCGCCCCACAGGCACCAGACGCCTTCCCACATCCTGCAGAGGCCGTGCACCTCTGACCGTCCGTGAGCAACCACCAGAGCCCAGGCGACAGAAGACAGGGCAGTGTGGGCACCGCCGGGCTCAGTGCGGGTAGGGGCAGGCAGCGGTTTCACCTCGAGGGAACGACACCGAGGCTGGGTGAGGGGGGTGGGCAGGGCGTGGAAGCGCCCTTGCTGCGGGACGTCCCAGGGAGGCAGTGGCCGTGTCACCTGACCCCAGTACTCCCTCGACGCTGACAGGCCCAGGACCGGGAGGCCCCCACGGAGGGGGTCCGGGATGTGGTGCACACACACATGCCCACGCACACACGTGCGCGTCCGCATGGCTTAGAAAGCTCCTCCCACTCCCCTGCCTGAGCCACGAAGACCTCAGGCCCTGCCTGCCTTGGGGGCCATCACTCTGGTGCGCCCTGGGGACCCTGGGCCATCGCTCCAGTGGGTCCTGGAGGACCAGTCAGGAACAGGGCCCAACCCCAGAGGAGGATGTCTGCACAGATCCCCAACTTCCTCGCTCCATCAGTGGCATGGCCTAGAACAGGCAGGGGGGACGGGGTCTCAGGACGGTGGCTGGGCTCACCCGGGAAGGAATGTGTACGTCTGGGGCCGATGGGACCCGTCCCCCGCCCACCATGAGCACCCAGAGGCCTGCGAGTACCTCTGTCCACCTGAAGGTGAGTCTACACGGACAGACCCTAGTCTGAAGTTTACTATTACAACAAAGTCCTCCACCGGCTGCAGCCGCCCTCCTGAGCTCATGCCAGAGCCTTGCTCCCCGCGCATGGTGGGGGCATCAGGTCCATCCGAAGAGAAAAGCCAGAGAGCACTTCTTTCCTCCGCAGGGTGGAGACCGCCTGCTTTGGCTTTGAAGTCCCTAGTTTATTGTTATTTGCATTACGGAGATACGATCCACATACCATACAACTCGCCCTCCAAAAGTGTACGATTCAGAGGTCTTCAATACATTCAGTTATGCAACCGTCACCGTGATCCAATTCCAGAACATTCCATCAACCAAAATAAAAAAACCCCATCCCCATCAAGCAGTCACCCCCCAGTACCCACGAGCCCCCCCCTTCGTGTCCGTGGATGAGCCTGTTCCGGACGTTTCACACACGCGGGCTCACACCCCATGTGGCCTCTCGTGTCTGGTTCCCTCCCTGAGCGTCACGTGTTCAGGGTCCGTCCACGGGGCGGCGGGTGTGGGCGCCTCGCTCCTGCTCGCGGCCGAGGGACGTGCGCATGCGCGGTGGACCAAGTGTATCTGTCTGTCAGCGGACATCTGGGTCGTGTCCATCTTTGGGTGCTGAGAAGTGTGTGTGGGGACGGACGCTGGTGCACAAGTTCCCGAGTGGACGCGAGCTTCTGTTTCTCCCGGTACACACCGGGAAGTGCACCTGCCGGCTCAGACGGAAACTTCCAACTGGCAGCACGACTTCCCAGAAGCCCGCACACCATGCACAACGGTGCCCTCCGGCCCCGGTGCCGCGGTCTGCGGTGGGTGAGCTTCTAGTCTGCAGCCCTCCGAATCCCTGCTTTCCTTCCAGACACACACCTTCCGTCACAAAGTAAATAAGGACGTATGCATGTGCACACACACACATGCACAGACGCCATGGACAGACAGACACAGACACACACGGGCCACCAGAGTCAATCAGATGGAAAATCCGCGGGAAATCAAAAGACTCCAAGGAGACAGAACTCGCCCTCATCTCATGATCTGCACTGTCCTGATGACGGCAGAACTCAGGGCCGAAGGGCCCTGGGCGCGCCCCGAAGAGGAAGCGTCAAAGAAACGTGGCAGAAGCCAGGAGCGGGACCTCCTCGGGGCCACACAGAAGCAGGCGGCCAGGGACGGCCTCCACGCAGATGAAGCCGGGGGACACACACTCGGGGCAAATAATGATAGATGCAGTCTTTGTCCTGGGGCCTGGCACGCAGCTTCTCAAACCCTGGGCGCCTCCCGAGTGATGGGAGGGTCTCTGCCCTTCTGAAGCAACCCGTTCCCGGCACACAGGAGCTCATGCCAGGACAGGGCACCAGAACGGAGCTGGAGAGGCTGCGGTGCAGAGCACAGGGTCTGGGGAGGGCTCGGTGACCCCCTCTGCAGGCAGGGAGACTCAGCTCCGGACTCCACCCCCCACCCCACCCTGCACACAGGCTTCATGGGGCAGGAAGTACCTGCACCACTCTGCCCCGAGGCACACAGGAGCCGCCCCTCTGGACGCCTCCCGCCTTTGCACCTTAGCCCGCAGCCCTCCTGGGAGGCCCCTCCTCGGCCCTAGCAGCCCCCTCACCCCCTGCGCAGTGACCCCCACCTGCGCTTCCAGGTGGGAGGCGCCCTCGGTCCCCACCCCAGATCAGCAGGCACGCCCTCCATCTCCGCCCGGCCTCGTGATCTGGGGTGCAAACCCTTCCTGGGCGCGCAGAGCCGCCCTCTGTGGGCCAGGGAGGCCCACGTGCCCCTGTGGGACGGCTTCTAGGGTCCCCTCTGAGAGATCCCTGTGACGCTGGGGGTCCAGGGTCTGGCAGCAGCCTCCACCAGCCTCCCCACTCCACAACAGGCTCCCTCTGCGTGCGCCTCCCTGCAGCCCCTCGTGGCTTCATGGTCCCAAGGGGGCCTCTGACGGCCCAGCGGGCAACAGAGACCAGGCGACCGGGCGCAACGCTGGAGGCCTACTCGTGCTGCTCAAGCCGCGTGCTGGCCAAGGGTTGGTTCACGTCTGCCCCTGTAGGTCTCCTTACAACAGGGTGTACGGCCGCCACGTGGGTCACCGCCCGCAGAGGACGGCAGGCGCCATGGAGGCGGGGGAGCAGCCCTCCACTGCGACCCCTTCCACGGACAGCCCGGAGGACACCGGCCCCTATTCACGAGGAAAGGGCCACCACCCCACAACCCCAAAGGCAGCACAGACTTGCAAATGTTCCGGACGGTGGCCAAACTCAGCATGCCCTGGCGGGCCACCCCACCCAGCACGGGCCACATGGGAGCATTCTGGGTCCCCTCGGGACACTCTGAAAGCCAGGTGGGACCCGCAGGGGAATGGCAAGAGCGAATCACGTGCTGGCGGGTGGGAAGCAGGGACAGGGACGACACAGCGCCGCTGAAACAGGTCTGGGGCCAGAGCCTAGTGAGAATGATGCTGCTCCAGGTCCCAGGAGCGGACAGGGGCCCAGCCCGGCATACCTGGGGGAGGCAGGGTAACCCGAGACCTCAGGGGAGCGGAAGTGTCTGCTGTCGGCCCAGGCCCAGCGCCAGAGCTAAAAATAATTGTCCTGGGGGAGAGGGCCTCCCATCCCTCACTCGGGACGAAAATAAACCCCCGTCCCAAGGCAACCAACACGGGCCCCGGTTCCTGACACGGGGTAGGACCCCCACCGCAGGACGGTGTCCTGCCCCCACCGCAGGGACCACTGCCCAGCACCCAGGCAGAGCCCCTGGAAGCTGCCGGCCCGCCGTGGCCACACCGAGCGGGTTTTGGAGAGACTGCTCCGGGCCGGGGCAGTGCCGTCCTGCGAGCGCCCGCCTCAGCTGAGTTACCTGCTGTGGTTTTGGGGGCGTCCCCCATCTTGTCAGGGCCAGGGGCCAGCTCCCCTGGTGGAGGCTCCAAAAACCCCCTTCTCTGACCGGCCCCACTCAGTGATGTCACAGTCCCTGGCTGACATCACCAGCCCCGGCCCAGAGCTGGGGCACGTGCAGACGCAGGCAGCCTCCTGCCTAAACACAGGTAGGAGCCGGTGGTGGGTGCGGACTCAGAAGCACGCGCCTCACTCGGGACCCAACTGGGCATCCCTGGGCACGCGCATCCCTCCCGAGCTTGCTGACGTGTAGGCGAGGCCCCCTCCCCAAGAGTCACCTGGGCTCAGGGTCACGGTGCCCCAGGAGCCCCGAGTTCCCCTTGTGGGTGCCACTCCCCAGGAGCGACCTGGACCCCGGAGACACGGCCGACCTTGTAGCAGCAGCTGAGAAGTCCAAGGTCACCCGTGAGGTCACGTTAGGACAAAGAGGAAGGAAGCGGCCCCAAAATGGCAGGCACAGGCGCCAGCCCAACCGGCCCCCCGCGACGAGGCCCGTGTTGACGCAACTTACGCAGAAACGGATCATCACAGTGGAGCTACCATGAAGGACCCCAACCCCAAATAAACCGGGGAGGAGACTGCACACCCCACCCCGACCCCCACGGCGGGGGCTGCCAGCTAACCGGCGGGGTGAAAGCGGGAGAACCGTCATCCGTGGGAACCACAGACACAGGGTACGTGTGCCAAGAGGGTGGCCTGAGGTCACTTCTCAGTGACCAGGAGGGAAAGGCCGATGTCCAGGGTGAGCGTAAGCCCGCAGGCGCACTGAGGGGGCACAGGGTTCCTGCCCAGAGTCCTGGCCGGGACGCAGGGACAGGAGACAGGCTGGTCCCGTCGCGGCAGGCGAGGGACAGAGGCACAGGTGACAGGCTGCTGGGCCGTGAAGAGTAGGTGCGTCCAGAGCATTGTACTTTTCTTGTGACCTCTGGACATGCTAGAATTCTCTCAGAATTAATCAGATTACAAAAGAGAGGCAAGGTCCCGACCACAAGCCCCACAGCCTAGACTGTGGCCACCAGGACTGAGCAAAGAATTGTCAGCAGCCGTCCTCCAGACGGTGGGGCCATGGCGAGGCCCAGGGTCACCTGCCGGCACCTCCTGCTCTGTCTCCAGCGGCAGGAAATGATATCCGGGAGGCTGGTGACCGTGGGGCCTCTCTCTGCACCCAGTTGCGACCGAACATTTCCGTAACGAAGGGCTGAAGGCAAACGGGAGGGGTCCGGGGTGATGACAGGGATGCCCGCGTGGCTGGTCCGGGCGCAGGCCCTCCACCGGATGGCTCGCGTGAGACACTGGGCCACTAATGGCACGAGCGTCCGGCTGGGTCCTGCTGCTCAGGCAGCACTGACCCTCCCCCCCCCCCCAACGCCCCGCACACAGTCCACACGGAGCCGTCCAGCAAGGAGTCACCGTCACGTCACCGGAAACACGCTCGGTCGTGCCGGACGTGTGCCAGGGCTCGGCAGCTGCCCGGGGCTGGCGCACGTCTGGAACCAGCCATCATCAGCAAGCACCCACCTGTGCCCGCAAACCCCCACCCGCACCTTTTCACGGAGCTACTGCCTGTCGAGGGGGCAGGCGCGTCCCACCGCACGTGATGGTCCCCAGGGCGCCGCTCACCTGGCAGGCCCACCGGCCCAGCGTGACTGCGACCGCGACGCCAGCAGCGCAGCAGTCCTCGGGGTGGGCGGGCTTGTGTCCCCAAGAAGTCACGTCCTGACCCCCAGAAACGTGACCCTATTTGCAAATCAGGGTAGGCCCTCTCCTCAGACCAGCGTCCCCGCGAAGAGAGGACACAGATGCAGGGAGGGGCGGTCACTACCTTCACGGTGATGGCACACTATCCAGAAACGACAGGACGCAAAAGAGAGAACAGGCAAAGCCCCAGAAGAAACACCAAACGGCCCCACGACGGCGGGCCACGTGCACCGGCCTCGGGAAGCGCGGGCTGGCACCCACGCACTCCGGACTTTTCCATCGGTGTGCCCCGTAGAGCACTTCTGCCTCCTGCGCCTTCCCGGGGCGCTCACTCCCTCTAGCTCGCTCTGCCGTAAGGCACACAAAGACCCGTGTCGGTGACGGTTTAGTCGCGGGCGAGGCTTCCGGTCAAGGGCGTTGGAGGACTCAGGCGTTCCACGTGGATTTTCGGCCGTCAGAGGCCGGCGCCCCCAACGCCCGTGTTGTTCAAGGCTCATCGGTGACGGAGACCATCGCCACCGGTCAGGCTGTCGGAGACTGAGAACAGGAGTGGCGTTCAGGAGCCACAAGAGCGCGGGAATAAAGACCCTGACGTCAGCAGAACCGTGCTTCCTAGGGGACATCCTCCAAGGGGGTGGAGGAGGCGTCTGCACTGCCACAGGCCCGCAGGGGGACAAGGGACCGCCCACCACTCTGCAGGTTCCGTGGCCTCCGCACAGAAAGGAAGCGGTGATGGTGCCAGCCCCATAAAGCATATCCCTGTGTGTGGGCAGAGGTCCCAGAGGTGGCCTCTCGGGCTCAGGGGCCCCTCACAAGCTGGGGTGTGGGGAGAAACGCCAGGACTCCCGCCTCCGCTTTTCCCACGCAGGGATCCGCTTTCTCCCTCCAGGTGAGTGAATACTCCACCACGAAAACAATGCACAACAGTGGGGGAGGAGGGGGGAGCAGGGGAGGGGGGGAGTGGGTGTGGAGTGGGAAAGAGGAGGGGGGAGGGGGGAGGAGGGGGAAGAGGAGGGCAGAGGGGGGAGGGCAGGAGCGGGGAGGAGCGGGGAGGAGGGGCAAGGAGGGGGGGAGGAAGGGGACGCAGGCGGAGCTTAGCCTCTTCCCTTCTGCCCCAGGCCTGGCCACCCTCAGGGGTGAGCTCGGGGTACAGCACACGCGAAGCCTCCGGGCGTCCAAAGGTCAGAGGCCATGGTGTGGGCCCTGGAGGGCCAAGGCCCCTGCAAACCACCCAGAACGCACAGAGAGGGCACTGCCCCGTCTCTCTGGTTCTACTGGGGCTGCACTGGGCTACCTGCGGGAGGGACTCCCTCAGGGTAAGGACCACCCCTCGACCCACACGCGTCCCCCAGAACCAGGCACGGCAGCGGACCAGGGACCCCAGTGACTCTCGCCAGGGCCGGAAGGGCCGACAGCTTCGTCAACGCAGGCGACCCGGAGGCAGCAGCCCCCCCCCGGAAGGAGTCTAGCGCGTGCCCCATGTGCCCCCCACTCAGCCCACACCTGAGCCTCCACGGGGCCTTCCAGGGGTTTCTGTCCCCCCCACAGTCAGAGCCGCGCCGGCCGTCCAGGGCGGGCACCGCCTGGCAGGTCCCGTGGTTGAGCGCGCTCCTGTGTTTCAGCTGCCCACAGGGTCACGCTTAAGTGCCAGTGGTGCCCACCTGCCAGGCTCCGAGGGGCTTCTCCCAACGTCCTTTCATGTTCCCCTGTAGGGTCAGCACGTGCTTACCCACGTGCGCGCACGGCGTTTCCGCCACTTAAAACCACCAAAACCAGGGCACTGACTCTGTGTCCTCACGAGGCCCACGTGTCCCTTGAAGACACCGGACTCACCGCTCAGAGGGGGGCGGATGAGGGGAGCCCACGGCCTCGGGAGCCGGGAGACCTGCCGCATGAGGCTCGGGAGCCCGGCTTTCTAGAAAGTGCCGGGCAGTGGGGAGGCGGGCCTGCAGAGAAACCGGTCAGGGTGCCCAGAGGAGGCAGACGTGCCCGGAAAGGGATCGGACCCTGACCCAGGAAGGAGACACGAGTGGCCACTGTGGAAAACGGCCACCGGTTCCTCAAAAAGTTAAACACGGAGCCACCAAGCGACCCAGCAACACTGCTCTTCAGTGTCCACCCAAGAGAACCGAAAACACACGTCCACACGAAACCGTGTCCACAGCAGCCGAAAAGCGGACACAGCCCACACGTCCACAGATGGGTGAATGGATACACACGCGTCCCCCATGCACGCGCATGTCCCTCAGCCGCAGCAGGAGCGAGGCGCCCACCCCCGCCGCCCCGCGGACGGACCCGAACACACGACGCTCAGGGAGGGAACCCGACACGAGAGGCCCCGCGGGGTGTGAGCCCACGTGTGTGAAACGTCCAGACAGACTCATCCACGGACAGGAAGGGGGCTTGTGGGGACCGGGGGCTCAGGGGGCTGGCTGATGGGGATGGGGCTTCTTTTGGGGTAATGGGATGCTCGGGATTTGAACAGAGATGACGGTTGCACAACCCTGTGACTATATTAAAAACCACCAAAGTGGGGCCTGGGTGGCTCAGTCAGTTAAGCTTCTGACTTGATTTCGGCTCAGGTCACAATCTCACAGGTTCACTGAGTTCAAGCCCCCAGTCGGGCTCCATGCTGACGGTGCAGAGCCCGCTTGGGATTCTCTCTGCCCCTCCCCCATGCACGCACAAGCGCTGTCTCTCTGAAATAAAGTTCAAAAACAAAAAAATTTAAAAAACAAACCTACCAAGGTGCACATTCCAGTGAATTTGTCCGGTTTTGTGAATTCGTCTCGACTAAAACCAAGTGGAGAGTGTGATGTGTCAATAAAGCTGGTGAAAAAGGCACAGCGAGTGGGGAGATCCGTGCAGAAAGCCCACAGCCGGGGCCACGCCTCCTGCTCAGGGCCCGTGGGGCCACAGGAAGTGTATGACGCAGGAGAGGTGGGAGGGCTGGCTCGGCGACCCCAAGCTGCGCGCCTCAGCCCCTCTCCGTGGCCCTGGGCGAGCCCCCTGCCCCCACAGGCGCAGCCCACGGGGAGGACACAGAGCTCACTCGGCACAGCTGAAGGCGCACCAGGCCCAGTGAGGGGCTCGGGGAGACGGCAGGACCCGCACTTACCTGCGCAGGGCTCACCAGGAGCTGGCCGACCTAAGGCACACGGGACGCTGCCCTCCCCATGCAGCAGTGGGGACCGGTTCAAGACCCAAAGAAACCCCACAGCTGCCCAGCCCTTGCCTCTGGCCCCAGTGTGGCAGCCCCCAATCACAGTCCCCTAGTTCGTCCCCGAGACGGAACAGTCCCCAACGCCCAGGAGACCGCACCAGAATTCACTCACAGGACTGCTGAAAACTCGGATTCCATCCGAGATGCTGATGCGGGTGGCCGGAGCGGCCGGAGTGTGGCCTGGGGGCCACCGTGAGACCGTGAAGGTTCCGCTCCACACTTCACAGGCCAGTCAGCCACCCGCCCCAGCCCAAAGCGGCCCTGGCATCAGCAGCCAGGTAGAGTGGATAAGAACGCAAGGCGTGCAGTGAACACCAACTCCAGCTGAGCAACAGATACCTTTCGGTATGGCTACGCCCCTTGCGGTGTGGGGGACACGCTTATCCCCGGCAACATTTGGCTGGCTGAAACCGAGGTCCCTAGACACGGCCGACAGACCTCCCGAGAGCCTCCTGGTTGCAAGGGCGCTAATTTTCTACTCAGTCCTGTGTACTTCTTAAGATCCAGCATTTCCAAAGAAAATTTAGCTTCCAAGGTGTGACGAACCGAGACTATAAAATACACACCCAAACGGGAAGAAAACACCAAACCGTCTCAACAACCTCTAACAGCAAGGACACGCTTACGTGACCCTAAATATGTTGAGCAAAACAAGATAAAGTGAGTTTCACCTACTGTGTTTTCGCCAAGGCCACCGGTGTCCTGTCAACTAGCCGTGTGGCCCGAGTCCCATTCCCACCGGGGGACTCCACCGGGGTCACCACCCAGCGACCTCAGCCGGGGAAGCCGAGGCCCAGGGGTGAGAGGCACCGGGGAGCAGGGGGCCAGGGCAAGAGCCATGAGGTGGGTGGGGACCAGCCGAGCAGGGCCCTCAGGTTTGGAAGGAGACAGTGCAGCATCCGCTGTGGCTCTCTGCTCTCCACCAACCAAGGACATCTCCTGACCAGCTCCCCGGCCCACCTGGCTGCGGGGCCCTCCACCCAGAACAGAAGGCAGACCCCCCCTTCCCCTCCCCTCCCCTCCCCGGGCAGCAGGTACGAGTCCTCCCCCTGCAGCCAGGCGGCCAGCAAGGAAACCAGGAAGGAGCAGGACACAGCAGAGCGGCAGGGAGGCACAGCTGCCCCCTGCGGGGCGGGCGTGGGGCGACCCTGGCCACCAGGGAGCCACAAGGCAGCACAGGCCACCTCCCCAGTGGCTGCTGGAATGACCTGCCCCCATCGCCTTCTCCCCACCTGCTTCCTGAGCCTTCCTGCTCTGGGGGGCGAGGGAGGGCCGTACTTTATAGGTCCGGGACTGGGACCGAGAGCCAAGGAGGCCCGGCCACACCCCCGGGGAGGCCCCGAGACCCAGGGAAGCCCAGAGACCCTGGGAGGCCCCGAGGCCCCGAGACGGGCTCCAGCTCACGGCAACAGCTGCAGGTTGGCAGGAAATCTCTAGGGCGGGGCTCTCACCCGGGACAATCCTGCCCCCAGGAACAGTGGGCGACACCTGGGACATCTGTGGCCGTCACGACTGGAGGGCTCCTGGCATCGCGTGGGTGGGGCCCGGGACGCAGCTCAGCCCCCACAGCGCCCAGGACATCCTCAGAGAGCGATCCAAGCCCAATGTCAGCAGTGCCGAAAGAAGAGAGCCGAGTCCAGAAAGTGTCCTCAGCAGAAATTTCCAACAGACCCATCAGTGCAGCTGAAGGAAAGAGAAGGCGGCCCAGAGCGGGGGCCAGCAGACTAAGAGGGCGGGCCGTGAGCGAGCAGAGCCATGAGCCCCCTGACCACCCTCCCTGCTGGTGTAATGGCAGAGGCACAACCCTGCGCCCCCCGCCCCCAGTACGTTGGCTCTTCCTGAGTCGGCTGGGGGTGAGTCCTGAGAGCCAGCACAGACGCACAGGTGGCACAGTAAACATACTGTAAAGACATCTGCCCCCTAGCACAGCCCCTAAGCACTTCTAGAACCAGTGAGAGAGCCCTCAGGTGCCTGCGTCCAGGCAAACCACATCCCTGTCTCCCCCGCCCCCGCAGCCCCCAGACTTTCTGGAAATCTCTGTCTGGGATTTCTAATCCCTGGGGCACCCAGGTGAACCTGGAGAGACTAAAACGTCCTCAGTCCCTCTGCTGGGAAGCCGCTAGAGGCGTCACTCGACCGAGGGGTGCTGTCTAGAGCCCCTACGACCACAGGCTGGCAGAAAAGTTCCACTGAGCCCACTCCCCGCTGGGTCAGCCACCCCGCCTACTCAGTGCCCAGCAGCCCGGTCCTGGGACCACAGCAAGCAGAGACCCCCGATGACAGGCACAGCCTCTGGGGCAGCACTGGGAACGCCTGCCCGTGGAGGCCATGTGCGCAGAGGGAAGAGTTACGCGGTCTCTCCAGACCCAAGACCAGATGAGCTGTCAGCTCCAGGAGGGTACACGACTGTCTTCGGACTCTGAGGTATCACAGCCCAACAGGAAGGCAGGTAACAACACGTCACGTCCCTTTCCACCTCTGAGACAGCAACTGCCGGCCCCGGGACCCCCCTAGGAACCACTCAGGGTCTGGGAGGAGGCTCTGAGCAGCGCGGAAATGGCAGGCACCTGGCCCACCCGCCAAGAACGCTCCTGGAGTGGCGCTTCTGGGGGGAGCTGCCCGAGTGCGAGAAGCACCCCCTCAGCGGCGGGGGGGGGGGGGGGGGGAGCGATGGCCCCTGGGTGTCCACCCAAGGTAGTGAGGCGTCCCTTCCCCACCCTCCCCTGCACGCACTCTGTCCACACTGGTCCCCACAGCCACCCTCTCCGCTGAGGGACTCACTCCTCCGGGTCACTGGCGGCTCTCCAGAACCTCGGGAGGTGTAACCTGAGAGCCGACCTTGCACCCCAGCTCCGGCCTGCTAGTTGACTTGACTTCCTTCCGCGCCACCAGGAACTCACAGGAATAACCCAGCATTCGACTATGGCTATGGTCGAGCTCCCAGAAGGGAAAGGACCTGTCCCAAGGGGGAAGGCTCCCAGAGGGGACCTCCGGCTGCCCCCGAGGTTGAACAGAGCACGTGGGAGGCCTTCTAGAGGAGGGGACCCCAGACAAGGCCTGGACAGGAGCGGCGTGACAGCCGGGTCCAGAGCCACGGTCTGTTCTTGGGAGCAGGAAGACACGGGGTTTCTGAGCAAGGAAAAGATGTGCTGTCATCCCCACCCTGTGACAGCGCCTCCGGCCCTGCGTGTGGACCCCCACGCCACTAGGGCCCTGCGCGAGCACGGCCTGCACCAGAAGCTTCTGTAGAAGCCGGACAGGAGAGAGACGTAAAGGCAGGCCACCATCCACGGGGAGAGTGAGGGCGGGGGCGTGCTTACAAGCAGGCTCCCGCCACACCCACTCCTTCGCGGGCCGGTCCCGCGGGCACCGGGGAGCACAGGCGTGCGCGCTGTCTTCCACACTCAGAAGGTCACTCAGGGCTCGGCCTGACACGGGCTCCCCAAGCCCCCAAAGGGGAAGGGAGCAGACTCGAAACCGCCCTAGGTGGGGTCCTCCCACGCCAACCAAGACTTGGTTTGGGTGTCCCCTTCCCCAAAGGTTCACGGAGTGTGCCACACGTCAACATTGCCGACCAGTCATCAGAGCGCTCCCTGGCATGTCCTGCTGCGTAGCCCAAGACCCCAGGGCATCCATCGGGTGCGACAGGCTGACGCGGACCCCAACCCCAACCAGCACGCCCACACTGGCCTGCCCAATGCCACCAAAGGCCTGAAGGCTGGCGGCCCCCAGCACCCCGTCTCTCCTGCTCCTTCCCCAGCCCTCTGCCCATCACCTGACCCAGGACCTTGATGGACTTCTAACTCCTCACAGGAGGAGACGGAGCCCCAGCTGCTCAGGCCTGGGTTTTCAGGGCCCACCTGGAATGACTCTACCAAGAACCCACCACAACCAGGACAAGGGACCCGGGCTGCTCGTGAGGTGGCCTGGGACAGCTCCATGGGGGCCGGGGGATGGGCACCAAAGGCAATCACGGGACAAGAGGTTACTGGGCATCCCAGGAGAAACGCCACCCTCCATAAGTACAGCCCTGAGGGAACCGGGTCAGCGGGGGCCCCCAGACCTGTCCCAAGCATTTACTCAGACCCACCAGGAAATCCCCATGGACACAGGTGACACCGTAGGTGTCTGGAATGTCCACTGACTAGCATGCCGGCTTCCCCAGAGCGGGGATGAGTAGATGGGAAGGCTTTCAACTTTAAAAAAAAAAAAAACACACCTCACCTACTTCCTCTCTCGACCCACAGATAATTACTATGTAATTACGAGGAAAAGGAGGAAAGCCAGCTGGAACCGGAACCAGGAGTTCAAAGAAGTCTGTCTTCACAGGGGCTCTGTCCTCCCCGAGCAGGGACACGCCCAGGACCAGGCAATGAGACGCTCATCCCCAATCCGCTCAAGAGAAATGAGAGGTAGTCAAAATCCGACCACAAGCCCCTTTACCCAAGAAGGTCCGACTGCCACCCTGAGGCAGAAAAAGCAAGCCCTGTGCCCCATGACTACTGCGAGCCCGGAGCCCCTGGGGTTCTGCCCACCGCTGGGGCGGGGCGGGTGTGTCCGGCCAGCTCCTCTCACACCTCCCTCCCCACAGCCCCACACAGGTCACACTTCCATCAGCCAAATGCAGCACACACAGCGGGGGGCCCCCAGCCCCTTCCAATTATCAGGGCTACTGACACCATTCTGGGAAGGGGGGGGTGGGGCAGGTCATCTCAGGTGTGTGCACCCCCTATGCACTCCCAGAGGTGCTGCAGTCAGTCCCCAGCCATCACCCTGCCCATCTACTTGCAGAGCCTGGGGGTCCCTTTCCGGGGGCACAATTTGGAGACACGAGCGAAAAACAAAAACAAACTACCAGGGAAACCGCAAACTTCCCCCTTTCAAACCTGCGGGTCTGGCTCCCAATCTGTTCTCGTCACAGACACCACCACCTCCTTCGGCGACCAGATCAGGTCCCTGCGGACATCACCCCCCTACACTGGAGCCTTTGTGCTCCCACTCATCTCTCACACCCACGAGCTACAGGGGCCTGAGCCTGGCCATGTCCTTCAGGGTAGGGACAGAGGACCCACGCAGATGAAGCCCCAGCAGATGGATGATGTGTGGACACCCCCGGAGGCCAGGGTCCTCTGTGGGGAGACTGGGAACAAAGTGCTGGAGCCCTCCAGGGCCACTGCCCACAAACAATGCCATCCAGAGGCCAAGAACCCCCAAGCCTGCCTAGGACGACAGCCCCTAACATGAAAGCTTCCCCAGAAAGTTGGGGCAGAAGGGGGCAGGGAGATCAGCGTGGCCACCGCCCCGGGCGCATAGACACCTCACCCCCTCCCTGATCCGAGGTGTTTCCGGAAAACAAAACCGGTGGCAAGGGCGGAAGGGGGAGGGCACAGCCACACCGAGGCAGCAGTTCCCAAGCAGTGCCCTGCAACAGGTCACCCTGGACGAGACCCCTCCTGCTGCGGGTCTCGGGCTGCACGCCCCTTCCCCACCCCAGTGCTCCCCACCCCCCAGCCCCTGCTCTTCCCTCAGGGCCTTCAACACCACAAAGCCAGGAATGGGTGGGTGCGCTGAGGGTGAAAGATGGAGGGTGGGGGACCTGGGGAGTGGGCAGTGGGGTCTGGAGTCAGGAGACAGTGGAGGAGAGCAGGGTCTGGAGTCAGGGCACACCGGGAGTGGGCAGGAGGGTCTGGAGTGAGGGGTCCGTGGAGGACAGCAGAGTCTGGAGTGAGGGGTCCGTGGAGAACAGCGGGCTCTGGAGTCAGGGGGTCGGGGAGGACCGTGAGATCTGCAAGGTAGGCGCCAGCCGGAATGAGTAAGGCCTGAGCCCGGGGAAAGGGGCAAGGTCTGGAGCGAGGAGGCGGCGGGTAGAACGCGGGAGTCCCCGGGCTGCGGGGGACGAGGGGTTGGAGTACGGGCCCCGGGGGCGGGGGTGAACAGGGTCTGGAGTGAGGGGTCCGCGCGGTGGGGCGCGGCGGCCCGGGCGCGTGGCCGTGGCAGCGGCGAGGGCGCGCGCGTCCTTACCTCGGGGCCTCCGCCGTGGCCGTGGCCGTGGCCGGCCGGGCAGCAGGCGGCCCGGGCTCCCTCAGCAGCGCGGCGCGGGCCCCCGCTCCGGGCCCCGCTCGTGCCGCGGCTCCGGCTCCAGCGCCCGCTCGGGCCCCCGCTCCCGCGCCGCCGCCGCCGCCGCCGCCGCTTCCGCCGCCGCCGGCCTCCGCATGTTGGCGCGGGCCGTCCCCGCCGCGCGGGCGCCCGGCTCGCCCCGGTCTCGCAGCGTCGCCCGCGGCCCGCGCTTACGCCCCGGCGTCGGGGGAGGGTCCGCACCCACTGCGCAGCCGCCGTCCGGCCCGGGGCGCGCGACGGCTCAGCGCGGGGCGGGGCTTCGAGGCCGCGGGCGCCGCCGCACGACGGCCGCCGCGCTTTGCGGCCGCTCCGGGGCTGCCAGACCGCTGCCCGCGGGGGGTTTCCCGGAGGCGCGCGCCCCGCGGCTCGGGTGGGGGCAGGGGAGAGCGCGCGGGCGCGCGGGGGAAGGAGCCGGGCAGCGTCCACCCTCCCGGGGGCGGGGCTCCCGCCGCTCGCCCGGGCCCGCCTGCCGTCGCCATGGCGACGCGTGGCCGGCCGCCCCGCCGCGCTTCTGTGACGTCACGGTCTCGCCACCTGACGTCACGGCCGGGCGGTGGCGCGGGGCGTGGCCGGCGCGGGGACGGGCCGGGAGTGACCGGGACTCGGTGGGGCGGCGCCCGCGATGCGCAGCTGAGGGCCGGTCAAGGCGGGGCGGGGGAGCGCTCCCCGGGCCGCCGCCGGCCGCGCGCCGCGGCAGCGGAAACTCGAGGGGCGGGGGCAGGTCCACCTGATCTGGCGCGGCCTGCAGGGCTTGCCCTGGGCTCCCAAGGTGGCTGCCGGCCAGGACCCCGGGCGCGGCTTTCCCGGGGGGTCCGGGCAGTGAATAATGGGCAGGGCCCTTCACGAGGTCTTGTGGGCAGCGTGGGGCAGGGCCCAGTACTCTGGAAAAAAGATGTGATCAGGTGGAAGAGTGCCGTCCTGCTGGTGGCGGCCAGATGGGATGCAGAGGAAACCGGCTGGGAAGAGTCCAGCCGGAAGGGCCAGCGGCCGGGTGCCGAGAGCGGGCGGGGCGGGGCCGGGTGGGGTGGGGGTGGGGGGCAAGCCAAGCGCTCGCAGAGGCTGGCGTTGGTAACCCAGGACTTCAGCCACCTCCATTCCACCTCAGTCCGGTACTTTCTAATTGATGAACTTCTTTCCAGCTTATCTCTTAACTCAGGCAAAAGAGCCTGCAGGGGAACCGTCCCCTGATGGGAACCAAAATTTTCCCCAACAAGCAAGAGGGACTGCCCTGAGCCAGCAAGACCCCACTCGTGATGGACCCCGGGACAGCGATGTGCTCGACATCACTGGCCACACGCTCATACCCACTGACTTTGTCCCACAGTTTCCTTATATAAACCTGGAAGTATTTTCGTCGTTTGGGAGTGGGTCTTGAGACGCTAGTCTGCTTTCTTCCCGGCGTTGGCCTCACTGAAAGAAATTTCTCATTTAACCACCACTCGGGTTCTCTGCCTTTGGATTTTGTTGGCAGCGAAAGGCTGGACCTGGCCTGTTTGGGATCCCCGGAGCCAGGTGCTTTTGCACCCCTGGACCCCCGCCACGTTAGGGCTTATCCTGCCACACCTTTCTCCAGCCCCCTTGCCCTGTCACCACCTCCAGGGAGCCCATGCCACATTCCCGAGTTGTCCTTTCTCACCACATCCTGACCCTTTTCCATAAAGCAGTAGATTTGTTTAAAATCAGCCTCCTCCTAAATACAGTGGTCAATGGATTACTAGGAAAGAAAGGAAGAAAGAAAGAAAGAAAAGAGAAAAAGGCAGAAAGCAATCTACCTTGTCCACCAGCCAGGCCAGGGACCACATCTGCTCTGCTCACTATGTCTGTGCACCCAGCAGCAGGCACTCAGTCTGTGTGTGATCACTGCGTGTGGCAAAGGAATGACGGAATGAATGAACAGAGTTCACAGTCCTTCCAGATTCTGGAGCACTCAGGGGTTTGTCTCCTCGGACTTCCTGGCCCCATCTCTCCTCTCCTCTCATTCCTTAGGAAAATCTGCTCTCTGCGCTCAGTTCCCAGGGTGTCAGGAAGCATGGTGGCCGCTTCTCCAGAGGAATTTCAGCCTAGCCTTAACCCTGAGCTCCAGCCTCGCCCCTATAAAAAGCTGCGTGGCTATGCAGCTGAAAGATCATGGAAAGTGAGGGCAAGTCTGGGGTTGTGCCAATAAAAGGCTGTGTGACAATGCACGGATCACCCACCCTCTCTGGTTCTCCGCATCCTCATCTGTAAGTTAGGACTATCCATAGCCTCCTCAGGTATATTATGGGAATTCATGGAGAAAGAATTGCCAGCACAGGACCCTCTGCCTCAAATGAACATCTCTCTAATCGCTCAGAGTCTCTGAAAAAGCAAACGGCCTCTGTGCTTCCTCATTTTGGACCCACTTCAAATGTGGTCCACATGTTCCTGCCTCCTTTTAGCTTTGATCATGGGGACACCATTTGGAAAGCTGGGGTGGGAAGCAGCCCCGTGGGAGCTCTCAGCACAATGAGAACATTGTAAAAAGGGTGAGCTGCTCTCTCCATTGCCCATCCCCCCATCCGGAAAAGCCAAACAAAATCCCAGCTTCCCGATAAATCCCAAACAGCTGTGGATTTCAGGGAGGACATGGGCAGGAAGCGACCCCTTCTGTTCCTTTACCCTTACAAGAGGCAAGCCCATCTCTCTCCCTGTCCTTGGAGAGACCCCAGCACAGGAACAGGCCTGCATCCTGGGGTCCAGTGACAGCGTACAGGCACAAGCAGGTGCCGGGCGGTCACTTTTGTCAAATTGAATTGGATTTCCGCTCCCTGCAGCCAGGCCTTTACCCCTGTGGGGCAGGGATGCAGACGTGCACATTCCCGTTTTCGGGATGTGGAAACTGAGGTTTACAAAGGAGAAGTGGCTTGCCCGCCGTCCCCTGGCTTCAAACTTGCAACGCTGGTACCCTCCGCCGGTGGGTAGCACCTGCCCCCACTGTTCTCCCTCCAGTCCCCCATCCCCCCGCTTGGGGAGAGGCAGCACCTCCCACTCCCAGTCCCAGTGTTTGTGGTGGAAGAGAACGCTCAACCCAAGGTGAGGCCTGGTGCCACACGCTCACAGTTCCGTCTCTCTGTGAGCTCTGGAGGGAAAACCGAGGCCAGAAGGCACGTGAGAGGCAGCCAGTGAGGGGTAGCCAATGAGAAGAAACCCAGGAGTTTCTGGGAGAGAGTGCAGAAGCTCCTGCGCGTAACTACCCACCCCCAAGGTCTCTCATCCTCTGAGAACGGACCCCAGCAAGGCTGTACCATGTGACCAACCAGCCACCTCTGATTGGCCCAGAGCGAGCCAATCAGCTCCTCCTCTGGGATTGCGGGGCGGGACGTATCTCTGTCTGCTTATGTTAAATGTGCCCCAGATAGTGGTCTTCTGACCTCGTGTGGCTTCTCCCGCATCTGACTCTGGCGGTGTTGAGATGCACCATAGGTGAACAAGCGCCCCAGTGTGCCCTGGCCTCCTGGGACCTGAAACTTCTCGTGCTAAAACCCTGAAAGTCCCAGCAAACCAAGATGGCCTCGTCACCCGAGCATGGGACACGCCATGTGCTATTTGTCACCACAGATCCCAGATGAGGAACTCCTCCACCCCACTCCCAGGGGGCCAAGGCCTGGGCGAGGTAGAGGGTTGAATAGCGACAACTCCAAAATTCAAGTCCACCTGAAACCTCAGAATGGGACCATATTTGAAAATACGGTCTTTCGTCTTTGCAGAGGAAATTAAATTCAGATGAGGCCATGCTGGATCAGGGTGGGCCATGACTCAATGGCTGGCGTCCTTAGAAGACACACAGGGACAGAGTGGCTACCCGAGACATGGAGCCACAAGCCAAGGCGCGCCTGGAGCCCCCGGAGCTGGGAGAGGCAGGACGGTCCCTCCCCTGCAGCCTCCAGAGGGAGAGCAGCCCTGAAACACCTTGATTTCAGCAGCCCTGACACAGGCTTCGGGGCTCCAGCATTTAGGAGGATAAATCGTTGTTTCAAGCCACCCAGTTTGCGGTGCTTTGAAACGGCAGCCTCAGGAAACTCCCACAGACGTGGTCCCCAGAAAGGTATGTTGAAATTCCAACTCCCATACCTGTCCAAGATCAAGGGGTCACAGGGCTATTCCTGCTGAGGGAGAATCTGCCTCAGGCTCTCGCAGCGTCGCTGGGAATCACTGCAACCTTGGTGTTCATTGGCCTGTAGAAGCATCACCCCATATTGGCCCCATCGTCACGGGGCTTCTCCCTGCTTGTGTGTCCCAATGTCCCCTTTTTAGAGACACCTGTCGTATTGGATTAGGGCCACCCTCCTCCAGTGTGGCCTCACCTTAACTTGAAAAATTACTCCTTCAGTGACCCTATTTCCAAAGAAGGTCACCTTCTGGGATCCTGGGGGCTAGGACTTCCAACATACAGATGGAGAGGTACTCAACTGAACTCGTAGCAGAGCACAGATCCAAGCACACGGGCACACGGCACGGACCCGCCACGGGGGGTATGCACACGGGCACACGGACCAGCACCCACCATGCTCCACCTGAGTGAGGGCACAGTCAAGGCCCTCCAACCCCAAAACACGGACGACCTGAGACAGGCTCAGTGCCTTCCGAAGCGTCCCAGAGGGACGGAGCCCCGACTGCCTGTACCTCTGACCTCCCTACTGGCTCCTGCCCTCTGGTCTCCCACATAAAGCTTTCACCCCCAGTCTTTATGTTGGGCCCAGACAGGTCACAACACAGTGAATGCAGCGGTGACGGGAGAATAGAGCTGCCCTCTCTGCAAAAATGAAAAGAATACGACTCATCCCTTTTTCTAAAAAACGTTATTTTTTTAATCTTAGAATGTAATGAGCATATTTTTAAATAACATTAACAAATGTTAAACTTTGTCTTAAATTCTGGTTAGTCCTAGTACTTAACTGGGAGAGGCAGGAAGGACCTGTCCCTGGAACTTGCAGAGGGAACACAGCCCCACGGAGACCTTGATCTGGGATGGTCCGGCCCCCAGGACTTGAGAACGCTGAGCCCCCACACTGCCCCATCATCCCCGCCAGGGCCTTTCCGCCTGCCTCGCCTGGATCGCAGGCTCTGCCCTCCAGAAGGTGGGAGGATAGACGCCTGTGGCTTAAGCCCCCAGTTCATGATCTCCTGCAGCAGCCACCCAGGCAAACTGTCCCACTCTCAACGCCACCCCCGTCCTCTGCCTTACAGGTCACCTGGGGGCCGAGGACACGTGCACTCCTTCCTCCGGGCCTGGGCGTCCATCTCCTAGGCCGTCCCCTCCTCCTCCTCCTCCTCCTCCTGTCACCAACACCATCTCCCACCCAGCCCAGGGACACCTGCAGTCAAGGCACATCCACGCAACCCGTGTCCCACGTCCATAGGCGCGTCCCCCCAGCACAGCGCACCCCATCTCTTCGTGGTTTCGTTTCCCTAATATCTGCGGGGCGCCTTCCTGCTGCAGCCGAAACATTTATCTTCACAACTCAGGACATAGCCCAGGAAGCATCACAGGGCTGCGGGGATCACTGCAATCTTGGCGTCCCTTGGCCTGTAGAAGCATCACCCCATCTCGGCCCCATCGTCGCGGGGCTTCTCCCTGCCAGCGAGTCCCAACGTCCCCTTTTTAGAAGGACGCCAGTCATTGCTTTAGGGCCCACCCGACTCCAGCGTGACCTCACCCCAACTAACTATACCTGCAACAACCCTATTCCCAAATAAGGTCCCCTTCTGAGGTCTGAGGGTCAGGACTTCGACATACGGATCTGGGGGGAGGACGCGACACAACCCACGCTGCTTGCCTGGGGCTTTGCTTTGTCTGGTTTCTGTCCACAGGCCTCGTTTCCTTCCTGTGGTGGCAAAGCGTCCTGCGGAACAGGACTCCGCCCTCCCGCCTGTGTCCACGCGGGATGTCCACTCTGCCGACAGGCCGCCACGCGGAGCCCTGGGGAGGCCCCTCCAGGTGGGTTTCCGTGAGACCTTCCTGTTTTTATTCCGGACGCTTCCACCATTAGTTTTCCTTCATGCCAAGTGACGCTGGTTTCTCATTTTCGGCAAACTCCCTTTTGCAAATTAGAAGTCGAGCAGCTGGGGGGCTCAGTCGGTTACGCGTATCTGACTCTTGGCGATTTCGGCTCAGGTCATGATCCCAGGGTCGTGGAATCGGGCGGGGTGCTGAGTGTGGAGGCTGCTTGGGATCCCCCCCCCCGCCACACTCTCTCTCAAAATTAGAAAGTAATAATTAAAAACAAAACCAAAAAAACAGCTAAGCGTATAAAACCAAGTTGATTGAAAAGGAGGACAGGAGGGAAGCACACCATGGAGGTCGATGGGCAGGGCTGAGGGGGTGCCTGTGCGGGGCAGGGCGCAGGGGCGACAGGCCACCGGGGCCGTGCGCCGGGTAGGGCAACGCCGCGCCAGCCACAAACGGCCCCGCAGAGGCTCTGCGATGCAGGCAGGACTACAGTATTTATTTCCAGGATCCTCCCCCGTAACAAAACCCACCGCGACGTAACAAAGGTGCCCAGCGCCGCAGGGGCACGGGCTGTGCAGGGGCGAATCCGCACGTGCGCACGCACGGTCCTCCAGGACGGGCTACCGCCTGGCGAGCCGGCCATCGGGAGGGACTCGGCCCCACGGTTAGTGCAATGCGTGCCTCTCACGGAGGCTGAATCGGGGACTTAGTTAAGGGACCCCCGGGAGACCCAAGGCTTGGGTTTTCCACGCAGGAGGCCTTGACCTTCGGGCACCCAGACCCGGGCGCTTTCTCAGGGACCGCGGCCACCTTTGGACACCACGTGGTGTTCAGCACGAGTAGCCAAAGCAAGCAAGCGTGTGTGGAGAACAAGGCTGGCCGTCCTGGGGCTTCTGGAGAGGCCGGCGACCCGGTGCGGCAGTGTGGGACGGAGAGGGTCCCCGTCCTACCCCGAGGCCAGCCAGCTCGGGGCGCCCGGGAAGCCTGGCCAGCAAGGGCGAAGAGGCCACTACTCCTTTGGACCATCTGTTCACAAGGGTGCTGCGGAGATCCCCATGGGACATTCGGCTGCTCCGTCTCAGAAGGAGCTAGAACAATCGGAGGGGAGAAAAGTGGAGTCTTGTTCCGGTTCCTAAGGCACAGGTTTGTCCTGTCTTCTTTCCTTCCGAAAAGCCGTTCTCCTGAGAAACTCCATCCCCCGCTTCCTGCAGCTCGAGCACAGGGCTGTGAGGCCACAGGCTCCGAGCGGCCGGGGGCAGGCGGTGAGCGTGCGGGCCACCTGCCCTCTGCCGGGTGCTGCTGCTTTCCTCGGCTCGTACACGGAGGGGAGAGGCCAACGGCCCCCCATCCTCCCCCAGAAGGATTCTGCCCCCGGTTTCGGATCTCGACAGAGGTCTGCTGCAAGTCCCCAGGAGGAGAGCCACTGCGGGCAGGAAGGCTGGAGCCAGGCTGGCCAATGGCCCCAGCACGGAGCGCATGGGGCAGGCGGACAGGGAAGCCCAGCTAACGAGCCTCTGGACGACCCCGGAGGCTGGTCCACAAGAGCCCTCTGGCTGCAGGTGAACAGAGACTTAGAAGGACGAGGACATGGGTGACTCGGCCACACGCCAAGCCCGTCAGGAACCAGGTGAGAAGGCAGAGGGCGAGCGGGCGGACACGGGGCCGTCAGCTCTGCAGGAAGGGCGGGTGGGCGGCCTGCTGCTGCCTTGTCCGTGGGGAGGCCTGTGGTCGGCCCTCTGAGACCTCGACAGGAGGGGGCGTGGGCGTTTCGGTAATCAGACAGGACTCGCAGCCAGGGAGGCGTCCTCCTGCTGGGCAGCAGAGGCTGGACCTCCACGCCTGAAGGTGAGATGAACACGAGTGGGCCCCACGCTCTGGCCGGGGGGCGGGGGAGGTGGGTGGCGGGGGCGGGCGGCAGGGCTGGTCGGCCCCTCTAAGGCCACTGGCTGCCAGCAGCCGGGTAGCTGGGCACGGTGGGGTACTCGGGCAGACTATTCCCCGAGAAGTTGTTGTACTGAGCCTCCCGAGACGGCGGGTTCCGCCAGGTGCCCGCATTCCACTCTGTCTGTGCCTTCTGGAAACTTCCACCGGCCCCCCGGTAGATCCTGTGCACCTGCAGGGACAGAAGGTGGGGGTGGAGGGCAGAGAAGAGAAGCCCAACTGAAGTGCACGTGACCAAGAGAGACCTCGTGCTTAAGGCTGTGCTTTTCCTAAACAGACTATAAAATACCAGAATGATCCTTGTGGAGACTTCAGGAAACGCATGGAAGCTGAGGCCGTCCCTCCCAGCTTCTCTCTGTGGACCGCCCCCCCCCCCCCCCCCACCCTCGGGCCCCTTGTGATGCTAACAGCCATCCCTGGGCGTGACCGGTGGCTTCCAGGCAGAGACCCCCAGAAAGGACTAACTCCCCACGGCCCAGCAGGCCTGTGCTGACAGGCCCCCCACTGCACCTCTGGGAATGCGAGGCAGTACAAGAAACTCTAGAAGTCCTGGAAAAGTCAATAAGCGAAAACTGGCATTTTAACTCAACGCTCTTGATGCTTAGTGACGCTGAACACTTTCCTCGTTTCTCACCGGGATTTGCCTTTCTTCTTCCACACAACTATTACTAAATATGTTTCTTTTCTTGGAGGCAGTGGGGGGTGTGCAAGACAGAGCCCACACGGGCCTGACACCTCCCTCCCCTGAGGCCGGCTCACGAGGCCGGCCCTCAGGGGCATCTGGACCCGGACTCCGGGGCTCCCACCACCCTCACTGGCGAGGGGGGGGGGGCTCGTGTCCCGGAGCTGTCTGTGCAGACACGAGGATTGCACCGAGGACCTGCTCCCCTCCTGGGGTCTGGGGTCTCCGCCCGAGCCCAGCAGAGGGGCCTGCTGACCGACCCTCGGTGAGAACCTGGGCGCTGGGTCCCTTCGTACCCCTGGAGACCACACCTCACACGTGGTCACATGCCGTTTTGGGGGGACACCTGGGAGAGGATTCTGGAAGCTTAGCCTGGTGTCCCCACCCCCACCCCCACCCCACAAGCCTCTGCCCTTAGGTCATTTTGCTTCTCATCCTTCCTCTGTATCAACCTAGGCCTTGGGGAGACTGCTGAGCCCTGGGGTCCTCCCGACATGCCCCGCCCCCGGGGCATCTCTTTGTTTTGGAAGCACAGGCTCTCCTCCCATCCAGGCAGCCTTTCTTTCTGGCCCAAGAGCCCTTTTCAATTTGCATTTGCTTTCTACTCTGTGAGGTTTGCTGCTCGGAAGTCCCTGGTTGGAAAGTCGGCTTCTGCGGGGACCTTGTGGTGGAACCCCCGGAGGCTCATTCCTGCGTGTTTTCTGCCGGCCCCTCCCTGCCCTCAGACTGTCCACACGGCTGAAGGCATCTGGGGTGCAAACGGTGGGGGGGGAGTGGCAGGATCCTTCTGTCCGCCCAGCCAGCTGCACCCGGGAGAAAGCCCACGTAGGCCGGGAGCCCCACTCGGACAGCTAGAGGCGCGGGGCCAAACGCTCACGACGCTCCACGCGTGCTGGGGGCGCAGCGCTAGAGCCCGCACCGCTCCTCTTTCCCACGGGGACTCCACGCACGTCCCCGCGCCCCGGCCCGTGACCGCCACCTCCGGGAGGGCTCGAGGCCGCCGGCCAGGTGCGGCCGGCTTCCCCAGCACCGCTCGGTGCGCGTTCCTGCTGCGGCCTCTGCACACCCAGGGCGGCACTGCCCACGGGAACCTTCCGGCACAGAGACGGCGCCCCAGCCCCACACGGCCGGCAAGTATCTGAGATGCGGTGGGTGGGTGCAGCGGATCCCCGCGCTCTGTGTTTAGCTTTACTTAACTTTACCTCACGTGACTTTAACTGTAAATGGCAACAAACGTCCGGTGGCAGCCACATTGGGCAGCGTGGAGTACGCCCTGGGACACGAAAGTGCGGGGACACTAGTGGGTGGGCCCCAAAGGCAGGCGCGGTCATCATCAGCCCACGCTCTGCGGTTTCCCTAAGCCTGCCTTAGCAGAGATCAGCTCGTCACGGACATCAGGTCACGTCCTGGAACGAGGAGGATACGGGCCCCCAGGGCCCGGGCGATCCGGTGACCGGATGCACGGGAAGATGCTGGAAGTCCCGGGCCCAGAGGACTCACCTTTATGATCGCAATGGCCATCATGGCAGCTGACATGGAGAACATGATGGCCGGAAGCAGCATGACCACGGCGGCCCCGACATTGGTCTGGAAGAACCCAACTGCCGCCAGCCAACCACTGCAAGGGGCAAGAGAGAGCAGCATGGGTGCCAGCACGTCCACCAAACAAGGGCCCAGCATCCTTCATATGTAAACAGCTCCAACAAATCAACAACAACAAAAACGAATGGCAGAGAAATGGGCAATTTGTGCAAGGGCTCGCAGGGGCCAATGCACACATGAAATGATGCTCAAACCCAGCAGTGGGGAATGCGAGCCAGAACGCGGGAACGTGTGGTGTGTGTGAGGGGCCGAGAGGAGCACTGCACCAGTGGGAGCGTGTCCCTTTGCAGGAGCAGTGGGAGTGGCCTACAAAAAGCCCTGAGAGCTCATTTCCTGCACCCCGGCTCTCCTCCTCTGAGAATTCACGCCACGGCAATGACTTATAATGAAAGCCAGGAGTAACCCAAATGTTCACCAGCCGGAAACACAGCCACACGACAGAATGCTGAGGAGACGTTAACAAAACCAGAGCGGAAAAGAAGGTTGCAGGTGAGTCAGGACAGCAAGACTCTACGAGACCCGTTCTGTCCATGGCACATGTGCAAAGTGGAAAGAACACCCACGCCCGCCTCTGGGGGGAGAGACAGAAGATAACTATTGTCGAGACTTCATCATTTTACTGATTTTTTTTTAAAGTAGGCTCCACGCCCAACGCAGGGCCTGAACTCACGACCCTGAGATCAAAACCTGAGGTGAGATCAGGAGTCAGACGCTTAACCCACTGAGCCATCCAGGTGCCCCTTGAGATTTCATTTTTCTAAACAGGTAATAAAGACACACGGTTCAAGGTTCAAGGAACCTAAAGGCTAGGAAATTATCACTAGTTCGTTACTATCACTGGAACCATGTGCTTTATTCGGGTCTCGTCGCTGTTCCCCTGGCATCCCTGTTCCAGAGCCTGTCGCGTGGCCACATCCACGGAGAGTCCAGCCAGGTCCCCCCACACAGGCTCCTGTGGCCACCCCCGCACTGTGGGAGCGTCACACCCAGAGAGGTGGCCACCCAGCACGCACGTGGTGGAGCCCCACGTCTCCAGGGGCTGCCCGCATTTGCTCGCGCCTTCCGGAACAGCACGAGGACCGCAGCGCTCAGCAGCACGTGGGCTTTCCCGCAAGCATGTTTAGGGACGATGTCACGCTCCCACCGAAAGGGAAGCTGTGTGTCTTCCTCACCCAAGTGTGTGAAGTGGGGGCAGAGGACCCCTGGCCCACAGGCCCATTCTGTGCTGGGTGCCGGGGCCGAGAATGACCCTGGCGGTGGGGACAGGCCTGCTGCCTGTTCCCACTCAGCCTGGGGGAGGTGGAAAAACTACTGGGGGCGCCCGGAGGGCTCGGTCGGCCAAGCGTCCGCCTCTTGGTCTCGGCTCGGGTCGTGATCCCAGGGTCATGAGATCAAAGCCCCACGTGGAGCTCTGTGCCGGGCGTGGAACCTGCTAGAGATCCTCTCTCTCCCTCTGCACCTCCCCAAAATAAAATTAGAAAAATTTTTGAAATAAAAAACTTAAAAAAAAACTAAAAAAAGAAAAGCCACTGGGAGGGGAGACTCAGCTGGGTGTTCAGGCCAAGGGAGAGGTAGGTGGGAGCCCATAGTGGGTGTGAGCACAGCTAGGCAGCTGCAGGGCCAGGCAGGCACCAGGCGCTCCTGGGAGGGGAGAAACGCTGGCTCTGCTGGGGGGGTCACCTTGGGGACCAACATCCTTCCACCAGATCTGGGGCTCTGGAAAGAGGGGCCGGTGGGCGGGGGCCCCAGCCCGAGGATCGTGGTCTCCGGGGAGGGCGAAGGCACCCACGGGCTGAACGTAGGACTGGGAGCCTGCCCCAGCCTCCCAGCAATGAGAATAACCTCCTTTATTACCCAAGGTGACAGCACTCAGGTTCTAAGGACAACAGGTGACAAACTGGCCTCCGTCAGGACCAACTGGATGAGCGACGGAACCTGCCGCATGCCATCCTTGTCGGGGAGACACCACGGCATCAGGGCTGGGGAGCAGGGAAGATGAAGAGGGCAGGGCTCAGGGAGGAGATGAGGGGGTGCTGGGTGCCCCCCCAGAGAGTCTCAGGAGATCGCGGGGCTGGAACCAGGGAGAGGACAACATGCACGTAAAAGAACAGTGCGGACACAAGACCTGGGGAGTCTGGCAGCTCCCCAGAAGGTCAACTCAGCTGCCGCGTCACCAAGCAACCTGGCAGCCCGGCGCACACCCGAGACACTGAGACCTGTGGCACAGCAGCACTACTGATGGAGATGCCCAGAGACACCCAGAGCCCGTGAGCTGTGGACGGAACTACAGCGTCCACCGCGCACGCGCACAGATGACCGCATCTACCGCGCATGCGCACGTCCCTCGGCCGCGAGCAGAAGCGAGGCGCCCACCCCCGCCGCCCCACGGGCCGACTCTGAACACACGACACTCAGGGAGGGAACCAGGCAGGAGAGGCCACATAGGGTGTGAGTCCACTTGTGTGAAAGGTCCAGAAAAGACTCATCCGGGGACAGGGAGGGGGCTTGTGGGGGCCGGGGGAGCGGGTGGGGATGACGGCCAACGGGGGCGAGTTGTTTTTGGGGCAATAGAACATTCTGGCACTAAACAGAGGTGATGGCTGCACCACCTGTGAACGTACTCTAAACCACTGAATTGTTCACCTTAAAAGAGTGAATTTCTGGACTGTGACACGTACCTCACCAAAGCCATTATTCTAAAAACAACTCTGGGAAACTACAGGACAAGCAAGCCTGTTTCTTCAATGAATCAATCAGAAAAAGACTGGGAAGAGCGAAGACAGAAAACGACTCATGGAGACGTGCGCGCCTCATCTGGGTCTGACCCGGACGGACGGCTAAAGCAGAATGTAACTCAATGCCACGTGGAATCCTGAGCAAGGGGGCAGCCGTGGGGACGCGGCGGAAATCCAAACGCGGCCCGCGTCCGGGCACCGTCACTGCAGCCACGCACACCTGGGGTCGTACCAAAGGCGTATCAGACACCCCTGCTGGCGCACGGCCACGCGCTGTCCTGTCTCCGCGCCTTTCTGTAAACCTCCAAGTAGCCAGACGTAAAATGCCCTGTTCAAGGGGCGCCTGGGAGGCTCAGTCGGTGAAGCGGGTGAGTCTTGATCTCAGGACCCACGGTGGCCATAAAGATTACTTTACAAATAAAATTGGGACACTTGGGTGGCTCAGTCAGTTAAGCGTCCGACTTCCGCCTAGGTCATGATCTCATCGTGGTTTGTGAGTTGGAGCCCCGCATCGGGCTCTGTGCCGACAGCTCGGAGCCCGGAGCCTGCTTCGGATTCTGTGTCTCCCTCTCTCTCTCCCCCTCCCCTGCTCACGCTCTCTCCCTCTCAAAAATAAACATTAAGAAAAGTTTTTTTAATTAAAAAAATTACTAAATAAAGTTGAACTCATGAACCAAGCCACCCAGGCGCCCACCCAATGTGGGTTTTGAACTCACAACCCCGAGATCAAGGATTGCACGCTCCACGGACTGAGCCAGCCGTTTAAAAAAGACAGGATCTCGGGGCGCCTGGGTGGCGCAGTCGGTTAAGCGTCCGACTTCAGCCAGGTCACGATCTCGCGGTCCGTGAGTTCGAGCCCTGCGTCAGGCTCGCGTCAGGCTCTGGGCTGATGGCTCAGAGCCTGGAGCCTGTTTCTGATTCTGTGTCTCTCTCTCTCTCTCTGCCCCTCCCCCGTTCATGCTCTGTCTCTCTCTGTCCCAAAAATAAATAAACGTTGAAAAAAAAAAAAAAAAGACAGGATCTCAGCGAGCGGACGGCACGAAGGACTTTAGGTTGGTCTGTGAGGCGTGAGGCAGCATCACGGTCTCGTATGTAGGGACACTGCGTAGGATACTCGTACGTCCTGAAACTTCTTCTCCTTTATGAGTTGACAGGGAAGCGTCTGCGGAGGAGATGACCCACGTGTGGAGCGTGAGGGGGGCAACAGACCCGCAGGATACAGAGCTGGCTGCGCAGCGCGGCCGGCACCCCGAGAGCACCCTCTGAGGACGCGCTGGACCGTCTCCGGGAAGCGCCCAGCGGCTGCTCCGTGTCCCACACGGAAGGTCACGAGCAGGGACTGGCCCGGGGCCACAGCCGCGGTCCACCCGGCCACCGGGGACCAGGAGGACGGGGAGACCCTGGCCGGGCTTTCAGGGGGAGTGTGGTTTGGTGAAGCGCACCTTCAGTCCCAACCCCCTGCTCCGGGCCCTGAGGAGGCCAAGGGGCCGGCGGGGGGACCGGGGGTGTGCCAGCACCAGGCAGTCCACCTGTGTGACAGTCAAAGAAGCCAGAGCAGGGCGGGGCGGGGGGGGGGGCGCCCCATACACTTGGGTAAATGAAAGGGCCCAGAGGCCCTGCCCCGCTTGTGCTGGCCTCAGGCCTAGCCTTGCGACAGAATGGGAGCGGTGACAAGCTTCAGGAGAGCGGATGGGCCTGCAGCGTCCCCCTCCCTCCGCCTCCCCCTAATTTTCCAGAGCAGCTCTCTGCCCAGGCTCACCAGCTGGTTGGTCACCGTCCCCTGCTCTGTTTGGCCTACACTCAAAGAGGGCAGGGACGCTCCTGAAGTCCCCTTTCTGCAAGCCGACCCCCAAGGAAGGTGCCCACCGTGCCAGCCCAGTGTGGAGAACGGCGTGGGGGTGGCACCGGGCAGAAAAGAGCCCGCACAGGCCTGACACCTCCCGCCCCCGAGGCCGGCTCGCGAGGCCAGCCCTCGGCAGCATCTGGACCCGGACTCTGGGGCTCACACCACCCTCGCCGGCGGGGGGCTCGTGTCCTGGAGCTGTCTGTGCAGACACGAGGTTTGCGCCGAGGACCTGCTCCCCTCCTGGGGTCTGGGGTCTCCGCCCGAGCCCGGCAGAGGGGCCTGCTGACCGACACCCGGTGAGAACCTGGGCGCTGGGTCTCTACACCCCCTGGAGACCACACCTCCCACACGGCCACATGTTGTTTTGGGGGAATTAAGCGCCTCCTGGGGGACACCCTGGGAGAGGATTCTAGAAGCTTGGCCCGGTGTCCCCGCCCCTGCCCTCCATCCCTTGCCCCGAGTTCAAATTACTTCCCATCCTTTCTCTGTATAAACCGTGGCCTTGGGGACGACAGGCTGCTGAGCCCTGGGTGTCCTCCCGGCACAGTCCCGCCCCTGGAGTCCGAAGCCAGCCCCTCACTGGCCCTGTAGACCGAGATCTGAGAGGGCATCAGAGACAGCTCATCTGCCCGACAGGTGCAAAGACCCAGAGGAAGGGTGTATCTTGGAAACGGTCCCAGGCGAGAGGGGACTTCGAACCTCTATAAAGGGGGCAGAAGACACGGGAGGGAGCTGAGGAGCAGGTCCAGGAGGCCACCAGCACCCACCCGGGGCCTCGAGCAACAAGACAGCACACGTTCGACATGCGGTGACCAGGACAGAGCCTCGTGGCTCTTCCAGGGCACAGAGGAAAGAGTGACAGGAGTGAAAGCCAGGAGGATGGCAGCAGGGTGTCCCCAGCTGAGAGCTGGAGACACGGCGAGAGCCACAGCGTGTGACACCCACCCTCAGGGGACGAGCTCCCGATACCGAGATTTCGACCGAGAGGCCGAGCAAGACACACACGAGCACAGAGGCGCGTGATGTCACAGCACTGACCAAGCAGAGCCACAAACACGCAGCTGTGGCTGTCGCCCACAGGACGCTCGGTGCCGCAGACGTGACCTGGGGGTGCCCACATCCTCATCCTGGGACTTGTCCCCTCATGCAGCAGAGGGGACCTTGTCAAGGCCCCCGAGACGGGGGTGGCCCTGGGTGCCCAGGGGGCCCAGCATCCTCACAAGGTCCCACGAGAGCAAGGCAGAGCCAGGCGACCCGAGCTGCTGGCCATGAGGATGAGGAGAGCCCATGGGCCGAGGATGCGGCGCCTCCGGGAGCTGGGAAAGGGAGGAGACGGGGCTCGCTGGGGCCCCGGGCGGGGGGGATTCCAGCCCTGCCCGCACCTGGCCGTGAGGCCCATGTCAGATCCCGGAGCCCAGAGCTGTGAGATAAACCTGCTTCCCTCCGAGTCACCACGTTTGCCGTGATCTGTTCCGGCAGCCACGAGACCAGGTACAAACCCGTCCAGGCAAACTGAAGGCCGGCCCTCTCTCCGGCTGTGCCCCGAGCCGCTCCGCCCAGGACATGCCACTGACCGCACTTCCCAGTGGCCCCGGTGGCCCGCGAGCGCGTCCTGGGCAGAACCCGGAGGGCCACAATGCCCAGCCCCACCCCACCCCCCACCGCCCCGTGCGGGTGCTCACGATGGCCGGGGCACCGCTGAGCACACACACGTCACACCCCTGCGCCACAGCCTGGGGGCCCGGCTCACCACGCGCCCCATCCTGAGAGGCCGATCGCCTGGATAACGGTCAGGACAAACTGGGCTCCGAAGATGAAGAAGAACGCCATGAAGTTGAAGGAGCTGTCGGCCCTGCGGAGGGAGAGGTGGGAGAGGACGGCCGTCACTGCGCGCGTGCACGGCCAGTGAGGGGACTGGCTTCCTCCCCGGGTCAGCCCGGGTCTCGGGGACCACCTAGGGGCAAACGCGGCACGCTCCTGAGTCGTGGGGCCCACCGGGGGCGAACATCCACAGGAGCCAAGAGGTGCCAATGACCCAAGTGTTCGCAAATGTATGAGCAGCCAGACACAGGCACACGTGTCCACTGTGCACGCGCACGTCCCTCGGGCCGCAAGCAGGAGTGAGGTGCCCACGCCCGCTGCCCCGCTGACGGACCCAGACATGACAGGCCACACGGGGTGTGAGTCCACGTGTGTGAAATGTCCAGAACAGGCTCATCCACGGACAGGAGGGGGGCTCGTGGGGGCTGGGGGCTGGGGGAGGAGAGGGGGTGGAACAGGGATGGAACATTCTGGAACTGGAAAGAAGTGATGGATCCACAACCCCGTAAAGATACCGGAAACACTGATACACGAAGCGTCTCCTGACGAAGTTATTAAAAGACAACGGGTCGTGGTTGGCTGTAGCCCGCAGACCGTGGACATAACCTGTCCCCCCCCCCCCAACCGGACAGGAGAAGGGACCCAGGCACCAGGCACAGAGCAGGTGCAGGTCCCGAGAGTGAGAGCGGGGGCCGCACGGACCTGAGCGCACGCGGTCAGGCGTCCTGGCTCGCCCCGCTCCGAGCAGCAGACGCTCCGAGGCCGCCCCGCACCCCCACTCACCGAAAGGCCTTGTACGCAGGCCGGAACCAGCACACGTAGCCACAGGGGGAGAAGAGCAGTAGCCAGACCAGGGCCAGGCCGAAGTTGGCTCCCGAGCCGCCACCGATCCACCAGGCCAGGCAGGCGATGAGGTTGACCCCCAAGGTGGCACAGTAGACTGGGCGGGGGCAGGGGGGAGAGGCGAGGAGGGTGAGCCTGGGCGGAGGGCTCCGGGCCGGGCCTCTCCCGCCCGCCGGGAGAGCAGGGCTGCGGCTCTGCTCAGCGTGGGCACCAGGGGGGCCAGAGCACAGCTCAAGGGACATCACTTTGTTGGAAAAAGGGATTTATCCCAGAACCTTTAGGTTCTCACCGCCCGGGAGGGGGCAAACTGTGGCCCGGAGGTGCCCCATGCCCACCCCCGCCCCGCCCCGGCCGCTCACACAGCCACAGCTGGTATATCTTCTTCACCAGGAGCTGGTGCTCGATGGGTATCTCGTCGGAGAAGTTCTGGTAGAAGCAGGGCTTCAGAGGGATGAACCTGGGCAGCGGCGGGAAATTATTCTCCTTTTCTGCAGAGACAGAAACCACCGCAAAACAAAACCAGGCTAAGGGACCCAGTGACAGACCCACACACGTCCCTGTCCTGGTCCTCAGAACCCGTGGACAGGTCACCTCACGTGGCAGAGGGGACCTTATCAAGGCCCCTGAGGCGGGGGCGACCCTGGGTGCTCTGGGGGCCCGGCGTCCTCACGAGGTCCTCACGAGAGGGAGGCAGAGAGCCGGGCGGACCCCGTGCTGCTGGCGGTGAGGATGAGGAGGGGCCGCGGGCCCAGGATGCGGCGCCTCTGGCAGCCGGAAAAGGGGGACACGGGGCTCCCTGGGGCCCCGGGGGAACCGGCCCTGCCCACGCCCGGGTGTTAGGACTTCAGAGCCCATAATCGTGGTTTAAATCACTACGTTGTGGTGATTCCTCAGAGCAGCCACAGTAGACACGCAGACTCAGTGGCAGAACACAAATGCTGGTGACAGCTGCCTCGAAGGAAGGTTCTGGCATCCTGAACGTATGAGCTTCCTGGGGAAGCTCTAAGAAGTGACCACAAACCGGGAGGTGTCAGCTATAGGGATCTGCTCTCTTCTAGTCCCGGAGCCCAGAAGTCTGAGGTCAAGGTGTCAATGACATCATACCACTGTGTGGCAGGACACGACTCCCAACTACCTCGGGGGGCCAGACCACGAACAGAACAGAGAGGACCCCTGCCCTCGAGGTGCTGCCCTCCTAGCCAGGGGGAGCCCGGCAGTAATCGCAATGGATGGACGACACTGTGGCATATAGGAGATGTCACGTGCAGGCCACCGGGGATGTGTGCTGGTTAGCTGTGATTTAAGAAGGGGGTCAGGGTAGGCCTCACTCGAAAAGGCAGCATTGGAACCAAGACTCCAGCAAGCGAAGAGGAGAGGCCGGTGGTCCTGGCCCATGCAAAGGCCCCGGGGTGAGTGCCAGGTGCTCTAGACGCAGCGGGAGACCAGGGGCCAGAGGGGAGGACAGGTAGAGGCAGACCACACCATACTGGCCACAGAGAAGCCCCAGGCATCTACCAAGGGACACAGGAAGCCGTGGAGCATGCCGAGCCTGAGCCCGGCGGGGTTCGACCCCACCCCGAGCTTGCTGGCTCTGCGCCTGTGTGATGAGACACGGGGAAGGGCCTCCCCGGCACAGCCTCCGTGCCACGGTCACAGGTCACAACCCTTCGCGGTTCCTGCCCAAGGCCCCAGCAAGGACCTCACCTGGCCCCTGCCCCGCTGCTCTCCCCTCCCCCCGCTGCCCACAGCAAGGACGGGGTGACGCCTCCAGCGGCCAGGCGGCCAGCACACCCTGTGCCGAGGGGGGAGACAGAAAACCACCAGGCGAATCACACGCCCCTTGAAACCCTGTCTTCTTGGCAGATGAAAAGCCCCAGGGGAACGTTGTGCGCAGATTTGGGACTCGGGGGCCTGAGTTCCAATCCCAGCAGCGGCACCACCAGCTGACCTCAGGCACCTAAGGCCCCAGCCGCCCTACACCTGAGCGCGGGGACAGATGCCGGGACAATGTGACCGTGCGTGGAAGGCGTGTCCCTGTGGCGCCTGGCCGTGGCTTCAGGGCCCCACCTCACGTGCCCCACCCCTCCTCCTGAGCGGGAGGGGGGCAGGCAAACCCACGAGGGAGTGAGGGTGTCATCTTACGCACGTAGGGATGAACCCTGATGTACCAACCTCACCCCTACACTGATGTCAACCGCCAAACGGGCCCCAAGGCAGAAGGCCTGGCCGGGCCAGCTACTCCTATGGAGACCGGCCTCTCCCTCTAATCTGGCTCCAGGCTAGGAGGCAGCCCCGACACCCGTCGTGGGAGGAGGGGAGTGAGGTGTGCGCCCCTCCCCGCGGTGGGGGGCATTACGGTCCGTCCGGCCACCAGGGGACGCTTCCCAGAGGAACAGACGAGCTGGATGGGCCTCCGGGCGAGACTTACCAGACATTTCCGCTGTGACAACTGGCGGGGCCGAAGCCTACAGCCACCTGGAGGGGAGACAGCCACAGTCAGGGGGTCCCCAAGGCCACTGGGGGACCCCCACACCAGCTGTGTGCCCAGCAGCACCCACGGGCGGAGTCCTCACCTCCAGGCCACCCCAGGGATGGTCTGGTCCCAGAGGCCAGTCCCCTGCACCACCTCCCTCCAGAGCCCCGTCGGCAGCTGGTGGGAGAGGGGTCAGCCTGTTGCCAGGTCACACACCGGCCAGAGCCAAAATGTTCCTGGGACCCCCCCCCAACCTACCCCATGCCCTCCCCACCCCCCAGGCTTTCGCTTTATCCACGACTGGCTCTGAGCATCTCCTCGGGGCCACAAAGCCCAACTTGTGAGACACTGAGAACTGGGTTCGCGCTCACTGCTACGTGACACGCAGTCACACAACCTCTCTGGCCTGCGGTTGTCGCCCCTGCAAGCCTTGCGGAGCTGAGGATCGCGTCACGACCCGAGCCAAGCACGTGGCACCCCAGCGGCCCTTCTACACGCAGCCACGTGAGCCGGTGTCACACAGTGGCCCCACGTACCAGGCTGCCACTAACACACACACCCGATGAGAACACGCCGGTCCCCGAGGGCTCTGCGGGTGGGCACCGCCACCTCCAGGAAATGAGCCACAACGCGGCCTTGCCCAGCACCCACCAGGGCCTCACGGCACAGGTGAGCCCGGCGTGGGCAAGGGAACCGTACCTGGAGGCGGGCAGGGGGACGGGAACCCACAGACGTCTCTCTCACGCACAGCCCAGGTGAGAAGGTTCCAGTGACGCGGAGTTTCCGGGGTCCAACCCCCGAGACCCTCCCGCCCACACCACCCATCCGCTGCACCAGCTCGAGGTCAGACCCCGTGCCCCGGCCCCAGGGGCTAGGACGGGCCGGGAGCAAATACCCCGGGCTCCACGGCGGGCTCAGAACGAAGCTGGCCCGGTGATCCAAGCACGCACGGCTGCTGAAGGGACACACGTCGCTCCTAGCACTACCTGCTCTGCGGCAGACCCCCGGCTCACCCCCTCTGGCCATCTGTGAAGGTCAGGAGACGGGCTGACGGGAAGGAGCCTTTCGGTGGGGTGAGTCAGGCCGGCAGGCTACACCCTAGCGTAAACACACGCTGGCCGGCCACGCCCCTTCCAGACGTAGCACACTGGCAGAGGCCCCACTCCCAGGGCCACGCTCTTGCCCCACCTGGCTCAGAAGCTCCCCTTCCCCTGTACAAACCCCACACCCTGGAGGAAGCGGTCACTCCGACCCAGGTACCCTCGGCCACCACGGCCCCATGCCTCTGTCAACAGACACCGACCTGGTTTGGGGTGTTTATTTTCACATGTAGAGCCGCTCTGTGACACCTGACACACAGGGGACACCGTCCCAGTGGACCCTCGGGCTGGGGGCAAAGGGCAGCTGGAGGAAGGAAGTCCGAGTGCCCAGCTCCCCGGCCCGGGCCGGACCCCCGCTAGGCTCAAGCCCAGGGAGGAGCTCGGTTGGGCACAGATGCGTCCCCACACACCGGTGGAGACCGCACAGGGTCTGGCTCCGGGCTGGGGGACGCGAACGTCCCTACAACTGACCGGCAGGATCACGGCCGGGACGAGGAGGGACGCAGGGGCCCGCCGGTGGAGTCTGCCGGGAGGCTGAGATGCCAGGGGAGAGCCCGGCCCGGGGCCCGGGGTCCGGCGGGCGCGGCCGCCTACACGAAGGGGTGGAGCCGGCGGCACTGGGCTTCCAGAACACCACGGAACACCTGGAAGCGGTGGTTGAGGTCCGGCCGGGCGTGGATGCGGAAGCGGGTGCCCAGCGCACCGTCGGGCGACGGCGCCCCGTAGAAGACGCGCTGCACACGGGAGTGTACCAGGGCCATGGCGCACATGGCACAGGGCTCGCGGGTGACGTAGAGATCATAGCCGGTGCACACGTAGGGCAGGCTGTCCCCGCGCGCGTCCCCGTCCTCCTCCAGCTTGCGCACAGAGCCCGCGCGGACGCCCTGGGGGACGACGACGGCCGGGGCGAAGGAGCAGGCAGGGTAGGGGCGGAGGTCGTAGGCGCCGCGCCCCTGGCCCCGGGCCACCAGGTCGATGCACACCATGGTGGCATGCAGCAGGGGGCTGGCCGCGCTGCTGCAGTCATGGCCCGTGGCCAGCACGCGGCCCGAGGACGGGTCCACCACCACCGCCCCCACGGCCCTCAGGCCCCTGGCGGCCGCCTGCTGCGCCGCCCACACGGCCCGCTCCATGTGGCCCTGCATCGCCGCCTGCTCCTGCACCGAGAAGAGCCGTCCGGCCAGGGCACGGGCCACGTGCCTGTCCTCGTGGAAGGACGTGGGCCAGTGGGCGCGCGCCTCCTCGAACTGGCCTCTGGTCAGGGGCGGCCGGGCGGGCACGGGCACCAGGAAGGGCTGCCCCAGGCCGCGAGGGTCCACGGCCGGCCGCGGGAGGAGCTCGGCCAGCGATCGTGCACCCGGGGCCGGCCCCGCCAGGCACAGCAGTATCTCCAGTGCGTGCGGGCGGCTGGCATCGCGGCTGGGCCGCACCCTCTTGAGGTGAGGCTGGGCGGGCAGCGGGTGCACGGCCGACACCTCCTTGAGGAGGCGCGAGGTCTGACGCTTGTCGAGGACGGGCGCGGCGTAGGCCAGCACCAGCTCCACGTCCTGGGACTGCTGCTCGGACAGGACCGGGAGGGCTTGCCACGGCGCAGGCGCTGGCTGGGGGCTCGCGGCCTCCTCGTCCCCACGCTGCTCCGCGAGGCCCGGGGCGGGGTCCATCCTGGGCGGGGCTCCGACTGTGGGAGACAGAGATCGGGGCAGAGCATCATCCCTCAGCCGCAGGAGTCCGTCCCAGGTCCCAGCGTGCGGAATCCGAAGTCCGGGAGCTCCGCCCACGCGACGCGCACCACCGGCCGGCCGCGCTCGCCCTCAGATGCTACTAACGCTTGGTCTGCAGAGCTTAAGCCATCACTGGCATCCTTTTCTCCCTGTGCGAGGTGCCACGGGTGAACGTGAGCGGTCTCGTGAAGCGTCTTCACGCTGACTACGTGCTCAGGTGCTCACGTTCCGTGTTTCAGGTTAAGCGAGCGCATCCTTACAGTGAATTTCACCTGTTTCTTTGCGCATTTTTTTGGAAACACGGCTTCTAAAACGCTTAGCGTTTCGTGCGTACCCCGCGTCATAACCCCGCCGGTCAGCACCGCCTCGGGTTACATTGGAGCTAAACCACTGGTCCCGTCGACGAGATTCAGAGGCATCAAAGGTGCCACCGTGTGCCCGGAACACACCGTCCTCTGGAGTCCTGGGGTGGACCAGCCCCCTGCCCCTTCCCCGTGGACAGGAAAGTGCTGGGATCATCTTACAGCTGTGGGCTTCCACCCTCTCTGATGCGCCTGAGCCGCCCAGAACCCCACTTATTCATCAGTCGGGCCCGCTGGAGGGCACAGGGGAGGGCACCCTCACCCACCGCGGTCCGTCCTAGGCTCATGATACAAATTTGACAAACGCACAGAATCGGGGGGGCCCGCGGCAGCCACGAGAGGCAGAGCGCGGAGAGGGGCCCTGCGTGCCCTCCCAGTGCTGTGCCCGGCAGGGCCCGTGGCACCGACCCTGAATCTGCTCCCGGCACACACCACGCTCAGGACCCCACGGCCCGCACCGGTCACGAGGCTCCCACTGTCTCCACGGCAAAACACACCGTCTCACCTGTCCTCCAGGAGCACAGCCGCTGAGTAACACAGGCAACAGGGGGCTGTCAGGGGGACGCCGCCGGCGGGGGCGCCAGCTCTGAGGCAGAAGGGGGAAAACTCGCAGCACAGTCACCGTGTGAGCCAGTGACCGCTCCCCTCCACGCCCAGGCGTGTGCCCACGAGAGCCGAGAACACACGTCCACAAAGAACCCCGCACACGTGTGTTCACGGCAGCCAGACGGCGGATACAGCACAAGCGCCCTTCAATGGATGAACGGACGGATACACGCGTCCACCGCGAAAGGTTCACGTCCCTCGGCCGCGAGCAGGAGCGAGGCGCCCACCCCGGCCGCCCCGCGGACGGACCCCGAACACACGACGCTCAGGGAGGGAACCCGACACGAGAGGCCACACGAGGTGTGAGTCCACGTGTGTGAAACGTCCGGAACGGGCTCGTCCACGGACGAGAAGGGGGCTCGCGGGAGCCAGGGAGGGGATGGAGGAGTGACTGGTGATGGGGACGAGGCTTCCTCGGTGGGGGGCATGGAGATTTCTGTAAGAAGACAGCGAGGAGAGTTTGGCACCCCTGCGGAGGTACTGAAAACCCCAGAGCCGGACGCTTTAAACAGGTGAGCTGCAAAGCGGTAAGGCTGCTAGAGAAAGCGGGGAGGGGGAAGGACACGGGGCAGGCGCGAGGTCAGCAGACTCGGCGCGAGGCCCAACCACTGGTGCGGTCCCCGCCACGTGTCCTCCCAGTGACACAGGAGGGAGCTCCTGGAACTGTCCCCGTTCCACAGGACAAAGACAAGGCTCTGTGGGGTGCAAGGCCTTGCCTGGGGCCACCGGCAGGCAGAGTCGCGATCTGACCAGGCTCTGGCCAGGCGGGCCAGCTCACCGCCTCTGCCTTCGGAGCCCCTGTGTAGGGCAGGGGTCCTGAGCCTCTCCCACAGATAAAAAGGAAGCAGCTTCGGGGCACCTGGTGGCTCAGACGGTTAAGCGTTGACTTCAGCTCAGGTCAAGATCTCACGGTTCGTGAGTTCGAGTCCCATGTTGGGCTCTGCACTGACAGTGTGGAGCCTGCTTGGGATTCTCTCTCTGCCCCCCTCCCGCTCTCTCAAACTAAATAAACTTTAATAAAAAAAAAGAAAGAAAAAGAAAGAAGCGGTTTCAGGAAACAGTGACCCGCCTGAACCCCCAACCCCAACGTCCTGGGGGGAGTGCCAGCACGGCTCCAAGCAGTGTCCACGCACGTGTGTTCTGTATAAACACGCCCAGGGATGTGGAGCAGGATGGGGTCGGCTGCTGGACCTGGGCTCCTCCTCTGTCCCCAAAGCCCCAGCTGAGTCCCCAGCTCCAGGCACCTGGCTGCCTCTACCCCCCACACACTCTGCTGCTCTTGCCCAGCTCAGTCCCCACCCTGGCATCTCCAAGGACAGCCGCGGCGGGCTCAGAATCGCCTGTTTTCATTTCTGGTTGCAGCGCCTCTGCCTCTGGTGCAGAAGTCCGGGGGCCGGGAGCACTAACAGCATCGGCGGCCCCCAGAGGGTGTGCTGGACCAGGGAGACGGGACCCTAACCTCAAGCCCCTTGGCAGCTTAGGCACCTCCCCACTGGAAGCACGGGTGCTCCGGGACCCCCCGAAGATACGGGGCAGCTGGCTCTGGGAGGGAGACAGAAAATGGCACTTATACACCCAGGAAAGCGTAGGCTCGAGGCCTCATCTTGTCCCTGGGTGACGAAGGCAGGCCGGAACCTGGACCTGGGTGTGTGTCCTGCCCTGTCCTAGAAGTCCACACCCAGCCCAGCTGTTCCCTGCCTGTGAGACCTTGGGCACCTGCCCTAGACCCCACCCTCAGTGCCCCCTCTGAGAAATGGGAACCCATCCCCACCTCCCAAGGCTGAGAAAAGCCACATGAGCTCCACGCTGTCCCAGGACAGCTCCCAGGAGGCGCAGTGCCCTGTGGTGGGCAGTCTAGGAAGGCTCCTTGGAGGCGGTGACCCCAGCTGGACCCAGAAGGCAGGTGAGGCAGGGTGGGGAGTCCCTGGCAGAATCTCCGAGGGCTAGTACCCTGTGGTGGGCAGTCCAGGAGGGCTCCTTGGAGGCGGGTCCGGAAGGCAGGGGAAGCAGGGTGGGGAGTCCTGAGCAGAAGGAACAGACGGCCAGAGCCTCACACACGCCCACAGGGCGGTAGCTGCTGGATTCCAATACAGTTTCCAGGGCTTGGCTGCCACCTGCATCCCTAACAAACTCCCCATTGGAGTGGGGCCGCTAAATTCGAATTCTGGACATGCGCAGAATTTGCGAGCGCGGTGGGGTCCCTTGCAAGCTCTGGGGCTTGACGCGAACATGGACATCGCTTGTCGTGTACACGGAATTCTAACCTCCCGGCGCGTCCTGCGCTTCACCTACCCAACCTGGCCACCCTACAAACGGCCCCTCTGTGTGTGACAGTTCGCGAACACTGGGCATGTGGGGTGTGGTAGGAGATCCCTTATCCGCGGAGCCAGGATAAGAGAAGGCCTCGAAAACCCACTCTTTCAGTATCAGGAAAGTTTAATGTTTGCCACGTTTACCAACGTTTAAGACGCCAGCAGCTGGCGGGAAGCTAGTGAAAGGGAGGACCGGAGGCAGAGGGCTGGCCGCGATGACCCCAAGCACGCGCACAGGGGAAGCGGAAGGGGAAGCGGAAGGGGAAGCGGAAGGGGAAGGGGAAGGGGAAGGCGATGGGAGGAGAGGGGCAGCTGGCTGTACGGGGCCTCCACCCCCGGCCGCAGGGGCGCGCGCACGCGCAAAAGGTCGACGGGCGCGGGGAGCGGCGGCCCGCGGCCCGGGTGCCCCGCGCGCACGCGCACACGAGCGGATGCCCCCGACTGCCTCCTCCCGCCCCGCGCGGCCGGCGCCCCCACGCCAGCCGAGGCTCTCCTTGACTGCCCCGGCTCGCCGCCCGTGGGAGCCGGGGCCGCGAGAACCGAACCCCCGGGTCCGCGCGCTTACCTGAAGAGCCGCACGCGAGGACTGCGCCTCACAAGTCTTAGCAACCGACCGCTGCCCCGCCTCCGCCTGCGCCGCGCGGCACGACGGGAGCGTAGTTCCAGGGGCGGGGTCGGCGCGGGACTGGGGCGGGGTCCGGACTACAATCCCCACAAGGCTGCGCGCCTGGCCGCCGAGCACCGCCCTTCTCTCGAGTGCCGCCCTTCTCTCGAGTGCGGGTGAGCGCGGAGTTGAGGGTTCAAGACCTCCTGCGGGCTGCCAGAAAAAGAAAACCTTGGCTGCCGTTTAGGGAGTCAGAGTAGGGGGACTGAGGCAGAGGGGCACACGACCCCCGCTGTGACGCTCCCCCAGCCCAGGTTGCTGCTGCCACGTGGCTCCTAAAAGGGCTGCCCCCAGAGACCCAGATGGATGGGTCAGGTTCCCATAAGGGTCTAGGACTGGGCGATGCTTGGCCTCAGTTTTCCCATCTGTACAGTAGATGAAGGGGACCTCTTGACTCTTTTAGGCAAAACGTCCTAACTTATGAGCAACTCCAGTTATTCATTCTAGTTAAACAGATTTAACCCAGCGGTTCTCAACCAGGGGCAATGCGACATTGGCCAATGTCTGGGGACATTTGTGGTTGTTACAACTGGGGGTGCGCTTACCATCAAATGGCATCAAAACCGGGAGGCCAGGGATGTCCCTCCACACCCTGCGGTGCACAGGACGCCCGCAACACAAGCAACCCCAAGTGTCCACAGAGCAGAGGTTGGACGACCCTGGTTTAACCCCGTTGCTGAGTAAAGAGAAAAATACAGCTCTAAAAGCACCCTGGGCGGGGGAGGGGGGGTACTGGAATTCCATTTTCTGGATGCTTACTTCCTGCAAGAACCAAGGAACCCCCCCCCCCCCATCTGTCAGATGTCTATCCACGGAGTGGGTGGCTGCAGGGGAGAACCCTAGCTGCCACCATGTCCCTCAACCCTGCGGGGCCCTGAGAATCAATCCGCAGGTGTTTCTCTTAGTTTGCAAAGCATCGTGATGTCCGCGTTTATTCCTGGTAAAACAACATCCCAGGAAACAATGCTGCTCACAGCTGGTCACTTTCCTTTTTCTCTTACAAATAAAAACTCAGATTAATATGTCCTTTAGTGTTCGGGCTTTTTTTTTTTTTTTTAACGTTTATTCATTTTTTTTTTTTTTAACGTTTATTTATTTTTGGGACAGAGAGAGACAGAGCATGAACGGGGGAGGGGCAGAGAGAGAGGGAGACACAGAATCGGAAACAGGCTCCAGGCTCTGAGCCATCAGCCCAGAGCCCGACGCGGGGCTCGAACTCCCGGACCGCGAGATCGTGACCTGGCTGAAGTCGGACGCTTAACTGACTGCGCCACCCAGGCGCCCCACGTTTATTCATTTTTGAGAGAGAGACAAACAAGTGTGAGCAGACAGAGAGAGAGACACAGAATCAGAAGCACGCTCCAGGCTCTGACTGTCGGCACAGAGCCTGACACGGGGCTCTAGAATCTATGAATGGTGAGCTCATGGCCTGAGTTGAAGTCAGAAGCTTAACTGACTGAGCCACGCAGGTGCTCCATGTTTTTTGTCACACAGATCTCTCCACCCCTGGAGGTGTCCCTCAGACTAATGTAGAGCCCCTTTTGCTGATTTTTTTTTTAATTTTCATGCTGTTTGATAGGCATATTAAAAGCAAAGACTAGGGGCACCTGGGTGGCGCAGTCGGTTAAGCGTCTGACTTCAGCCAGGTCACGATCTCGCGGTCCGTGAGTTCGAGCCCCACGTCGGGCTCTGGGCTGATGGCTCAGAGCCTGGAGCCTGTTTCTGATTCTGTGTCTCCCTCTCTCTCTTCCCCTCCCCCGTTCATGCTCTGTCTCTCTCTGCCCCAAAAAAATAAATAAACGTTTAAAAAAAAAAAAAAGCAAAGACTAGATTTTCTGCATGTAAAAAATGAAACTCCTCAATGTATTTTTCTGCCTATTTTTTTTATTATTTAAAACAATTTATGGGGCGCCTGGGTGGCTCAGTCGGTTAAGCAACCGACTTCAGCTCAGGTCATGATCTCACAGTCCGTGAGTTCAAGCCCCGCGTCAGGCTCTGTGCTGACAGCTCAGAGCCTGGAGCCTGCTTCGGATTCTGTGTCTCCCGCTCTCTCTCCTGCTCATGCTCTGTCTCTCTCTGTCTCAAAAATAAATAAAAACATTAAAAAAAAATTTTTTTAACAATTTAGGGGGGGCACCTGGGTGGCTCAGTTGGTGAAGTGTCTGATTTCAGTGCAGGTCATGATCTGACAGTTCGTGGGTTTCAGCCCCGCGTCAGGCTCTGTGCTGACAGCTCAGAGCCTGGAGCCTGCTTCAGATTCTGTGTCTTCCTCTGTCACTGCACCCCCCCATCAATAAACATTAAATACATAAATAAATACATAAATAGAATGTACATAGTACAAACTGGGAGCCAGGGGCTGGGGGAGGGGCAGTGGAGAGGGGCTGCAAAGGGGTATGGGATTTCCTTCTGGGGTGATAAAAATGTTCTATGACAAGATAAGAGTTGATGCGCGTGCGACAGTGTGCATGTACTCTCTGCACCACTGAACGGGACCCTCTAACTTTATCTTCTGTGAAATTCACCTCCAAAGGAAAAACAAAGACATACAGGGTAAAAAGAAGTCATCTTTGCCTTCCTACGTCCTGTCTCCGTGCCACCTCCATCGCCTTCCAGGACAGGAATGGGCACCTTCTCTGAAACCCTCTGGCCCAAACCACCTGTCTGCGGTTCGAGGCCCCCTCCCTCAGGGGATACTGCGGTCAGGCTGTTGCAGACACGTGGCCTGTAAAACGCATCCCTGCATCAACACAAAAAACTCCAGTCTGAGTGGGAAAAACCAAAGGAGACCGCTCCCCGCCCGCCCAAATCCTTCTCACAGAGGTCAGCACAGTCTGCATGCTAAGGGTAGCGCTGAGCCCAAGAGGGGGGCTCTCAAAAATAAATTCATTAAATAAATTAATAAAATTAATTAATTAATTAAAATTATGTATTTAAGAGGAATCAACTAAAATTATTTATTTTGAATAAATACATTTTTACTTTAAATTTTTATTTTAAATTTTTAGAAAAATTTTTAATGTTTATTTGTGAGGGAGAAAGAGAGAGAGAGAGAGAGAGAGAGAGAGCATGATTGGAGGAGGGGCAGAGAGAGAGGGAGAGGATCCCAAGCAGGCTGTGAACTGTCAGCTTGGGGCCCGACGCGCGGCTCGAGCTCATGAACCGTGAGACCATGACCTGAGCCGAAGTCAAGACACTTAACCGACTGAGCCACCCAGGTACCCCCAAAATAAATTTTTAAAAAAAATTTTTTTTTCAACGTTTTTATTTATTTATGGGACAGACAGAGACAGAGCATGAACGGGGGAGGGGCAGAGAGAGAGGGAGACACAGAATCGGAAACAGGCTCCAGGCTCTGAGCCATCAGCCCAGAGCCTGACTCGGGGCTCGAACTCACGGACCGCGAGATCGTGACCTGGCTGAAGTCGGACGCTTAACCGACTGCGCCACCCAGGCGCCCCTAAATTTTTTTTAATACTAAAAATAAATAAAGAGAAAACAGAAGCACCTGGTGATTCAGTTGGTTAGCATCCAACTCTTGGTTTCGGCTCAGGTCATGATCTCACAGTTGGTGAGATGAGCCCAACATTGGGCTCTGTGCTGACAGCATGGTGCCTGCTTGGGATTCTCTCTCTCTCTCTCTCTCTCTCTCTCTCTGCCCTTTTGTTCGCTCTCTGTCTCAAAATAAATAACTAAACTTTTTTAAAAGGCCTCAAAATCATTAATCCATCTTTTAAAAAAAATTTAAAAGTAGAGGCGCCTGGGTGGCTCAGTCGGTTGAATGTCTGACTTCAGCTCAGATCATGATCTCGCGGTTTGTGAGTTCAAGCCCCACATTGGGGGGGTCCGTGCTGTCAGCTCAGAGCCCACTTCAGATCCCCTGTCCCCCTCTCTCTGCTCCTCTTCCGCTTGTGTTCTCCCAAAAAAAAAAAATAAATAGTTTTGAAAAGAAACAAAACAAGACAGACGGGATCGCTCACACATCCCCTTAAGAGCCCCGTGTAGCCTCCCCAACCGCTAAGAATCGCGTGGGCACCGTCTCACTCACCTACTAAAGGCAGCATGTCTGCATCCCTGGCTTCAGTCCTGATAAGCTGTGCAGTTATTTGAGGGCTCCCTAAAGCATCCACACCCACAGCCTCGCCCCACCCCTTCTCCCCCCCCCCATCTGAGGGGCCTTGCCTCCTCCAGGTCACTCAGCGAAGCAGGGGTGGCTTGTTGGTAGCGGGCCTCTCAGCGACGCCAGGTACAACCTGAACTCCTTTAGAAATGCAGCCTCTTGGGCCCTGACCCAGACCCGCCGAATCAGAATTCTGGGTTGCCCCCCCCCCCGGGGTTCCAGTGCTCTTGACTTTGAGAACCAGGCCCTGAGAATCAGTAACTTTGCTCCCCCACGTTTGCAATGTCTGGAGATGTCCGTGGTCCTCACGACTAGGGGTGTTCCTGGCATAGAGCGGGTGGGAGCCAGGGATGCTGCTGAATCCCATATAAGCAAGAATCATCCACCCCAAGTGTCAATAGTGCCAAAGTTAAGAAATCCTGCCCCAGAGCCCACGATGTACTAACCATGGTGAGGGACCCTGGACTAGGGTCCTGGGGCTCCGAGCCTCAGTTTCCCCACCTGTAAGTTGGAATGATGACAGCACCCATTCGCCTTCGGCTGTTGCAAAGACAGGGACAAGCCAGGCCAAGGAGAGACCCAAACCCCGGGTCTGGGGTGGGGGGCGGGAGGGTCTATTCGGCGGCAGACCCCGCCCCGAAAAACGGAGGCTCTTCTCCGACTTGGCGATATCTACTTGGGGCAATAGGGGCCCTTCCTCAGGAGAAGGCAGTGCCCCGCGTCAGGGGTTGGAAGAACCCCCTTGCCCCTGTACTCCCCCCCCCCCCCCCCCAGCTCGGTCCTCTACGTCCCAACGTGGAGCCCGCGTGGCCCCGAAGCTACGGGGAGGGACTTGCTCCACATCCCGCCCCCGCTCTGGAAGAGCAATTTCTATTGGCCATCAGGCAGCGGTAGCCAGGTCCTATTGGCCGAGAGGCGTGTAGCGGCGAGTGATGGACGGGCTGGGGCGGGGCCTCCAGGGCGCTGCTCGGGATCTGCGCCTGCAGGCAAGCCCCGGCTCGGCGCCGGCTGGGTGGGGACAGGGGCGGGGCTGCGGCTATGGTGGGGGCGGGGCTTGCAGAGCGCCCCGCCCACCGCCGGACGGGCCTGCCTGGAGGTGAGTCTGCACGTCCTCAGCCGCCACCACTCTTCCTTTCTCAGACGAAGCAACTCGGTCCCTGCTAACCCGCTTTTATTTAACTTGTTATCTCTGCCTCCGATTTCCGCTCAGGTCGTGATCTTGTCCTTTTGGGGTTCGAGCCCCGCGTCGGACTCTGTGCTGACAGCTCAGAACCTGTCTCTCAAAAATGAATGATAAATGTAAAAAATATTTTTTAATGTTATCTTCAACACTATGGGGTGTTGTTGTTGTTTTTGCATTACCTTTGATTTTTAAATATATTCCAATAAAATAGTATTTACAGGGGCGCCTGGGTGGCTCAGTCGGTTAAGCGGCCGTCTTCAGCTCAGGTCACGATCTCGCGGTCCGTGAGTTCGAGCCCCGCGTCGGGCTCTGGGCTGATGGCTCGGAGCCTGGAGCCTGCTTCCGATTCTGTGTCTCCCTCTCTCTCTGCCCCTCCCCCGTTCATGCTCTGTCTCTCTCTGTTTCAAAAATTAAAAAAAAAAAAAAGTTAAAAAAAATAAATAAAATAGTATTTACCTCCATGACTGTTTTGTTTTTGTTTTTGCGTCTTGTAAATTTGGGGCCCAACTTAAGCTTCTTGCTCTCTTGACCCAGGTCCCAGCTCTACAGAAAGGGTCATAGGCAAGTGAGTTCAGTGGATCCACATTTGGGGAACTCTGATGCTGGGGTCAGTGTCATTACTGAACTTCAGGGGATGGAGAGGGAGGGGACCTGGCTCCTCTGGCCTTATATTCAAAAATTGAGTAATTAGAGGCACCTGGGTGACCCAGTCGGTTAAGCACGTGACTCTTCATATTGGATCAGGTCATGGTCTCACGGTTGGTGGGCTTGAGCCCTGTGTCCTGCTTTGGAGTCTCTCTCTTGCCCTCTCTCTGCCTCTTCCCTGCTCGCTTGCTCTCTCTCTCTCTCTCTCTCTCTCTCTCTCTCTCTCTCCCAGAATGTATAAATAAACTTAAAAAATTAAGTAATTAGACACAATTATCAATTTCTGCAACATCTGTGTAAAGATAGAATTCACATACCATACAATTCACCCATTTAGGGGCCCCGGGCTTCTCGGTCAATGGAGCGTGCGGCTCTTGATCTCGGTGGTGAGCTCCTGCCCCACGCTGGGTGTAGAGATTACTTAAATAAATAAAAACTTACCAAAAAATGCACCCATTTAAAGTGTACAGTTCAGGGGCGCCTGGGGGGCTCAGTCGGTTGGGCGTCCGACTTCGGCTCAGGTCACGATCTCGTGGTCCGTGAGTTCGAGCCCCGCGTCGGGCTCTGTGCTGACGGCTCCGAGCCCGGAGCCTGTTTCCGATTCTGTGTCTCCCTCTCTCTCTGCCCCTCCCCCGTTCATGCTCTGTCTCTCTCTGTCTCAAAAATAAATAAACGTTAAAAAAAATTTAAAGTGTGTACGGTTCAGTGATTTTTAGTACACTCGCAGAGCTGTGCATCCGTGACCATAATGTATTTCAGAACATTTTCATCTCTCTGAAAAGACTGCATCAGCAGTCACCCTCCACACCAGACCCCTGGCACCCAGCAATTCCCCTGACTCTACGGATTTGCTCCTTCTGGACATTTCATGTGAGTGGGACACACAGCATCTGTCCCTTTGTGTCTCCTTTCACTGAGTGCGATGTTCTCGGGGCTCACCCCCTCTGTGTGCCAGCATGCTGCTCCTTTTTACAGCTGCATACTATTCCAGCGTGCTGGACCACATTCCGTTCATCAAAGGGTGAACATTTGGGCTGCGTCCACCTCTTGGCCATTGCAAGTAGTGCTTCTGGGAACACGTGTGCACAAGTTTGTGTGCGGACACGTGCTTTCATTCGCTGGATCGGATGGCAACTCCGTGTTTAACCCTCGGAGGAGCGGCCGGCCTGTTTTCCGCAGCGGCTGCACCGTTTCGTGCCTCCACCTGCCTGTGTGCGAGGGTTCTGATGTGTCCGTACCTCACCAGCACTTGTTATGGCCTTTTTTTTGTTTTTTAAAGTTTATTTATTTTTGAGACAGAGCGTGAGCTGGGGCGGGGCAGAGAGAGAGGGAGACACAGAATCCCAAGCAGGCTCCAGGCTCTGAGCCGTCAGCACAGATCCCGATGCGGGGCTCGAACCCACGAACTGCGAGATCATGACCTGAACCGAAGTCGGACACCCAACCGACTGAGCCACCCAGGCGCCCCGATGGCCTGTCTTTTTGAAGGTAGCTGTCCTAGCAGGTGTGAAGAATCATCTCACTATGCTTTGGGTTTGCATTTCCCTGATGACTCAAGATGTGGAGGTGACAATGATTATTGAACACCTACTATGCACCAGCTCCTTTCCTGGGCTCTAGACACAGGGCTCTGGAAAACAGACTTGATCCTTGCCCAGCAGAGCTCCTGAGCAATGGAAGGGGACAGATGACAGTCAAGGAGGACAAGAGAAGGGAGAGGTCATGCCGTTGGGGTGAGTATTCTGCGGTGGGCTGGAGGCAGGTGTGGCCTTCACAGGGACTGAAAGGCTAAGGTACATGAAGTGGTCAGGGAAGACATCTCTATGGAGGTGACACTTTCCCAGAGCCCCAAACAATGCAATGTTTTCTGTGGGAGAGCATTCTGTGCATGGGGAACAGCCAGTGCAAAGGTCCTGAGGCGGAGCCTGGCTCAGCATAGTCAAAGCAGGGACAAGATCCTGCAGGTTGGAGTTTGGTGAACTCAGAGGTTCACGGAGGAGAAGCCAAGAGAGCCAGAGAGTGCCGGCACTTTGCAAAACCCTTCAGCAGTTTCCATTAAAGCTATATTCATGCATATTCTCTGACCGCGCACATCAACTCCTGAATACATAAGCACCTGTTGTGGACCTAACTGCGCCCCGCCCCCCATTTATACCTTGAACCTGCCAAGAGCTCAGAATGTGACTGTTTAAACACGGAATCTTTAAAGAGGTGATTACATTAAAACGAGGTCACAAGGGCGGCCCTGATCCAGTGTGACCGGTGTTCTCGTAACAAGAGGAGACGGGGACACAGAGGCACCCAGAGGGACGACCCTGTGGGGACACTGGGAGAAGACAGCATCTATACACCGAGGAGAGCGACCTCAGGGGAAAACAGCAGACACCCTGATCTCAGACCCCCCAGCTCTAGGAGACAGGGGGTGTGACCAACTCCCCCACCCGTGTTATAGACACGTCCGCACCATAGAGTTGTTTCACTCCCTAAAATTGCCCTGTGCCCCACCCGTGCCCACCCTCCCCAGGCCCCGGCAACCCCACCCCTTCGTGCTACCTGCCTAGCTCGGCCTGTGCGTGTGTACTTTGACTAAGCTATGCAGGTGAGATACATGCACTCTACTTTCTAAGGCATATCTTCATTGTCTAAATGTTATTTCCAGGTGTGTCTGCGAGGATGTTTCTGGATGAGATTATGACGCGTGTTGGTGGCCTCAGCAGAGCAGAGGCCCGCCCCCTGCTGAGTGGGCATCCTCCCATCGGTCATGGACCTGAACTCGAAAGAATGTGAAGGGAGGGAGAATTTGTGTCTTCTGCCCGGGCACTGGGGCTGAGCCCCGGCCTGGGACCCACACCACCAGCCCCTCCCGGGTCCCCAGCCTGCAGATGACAGATCGTGGGACTTCCAGCCTCCATAACTGCACGGTCCAATTCCTCATAGTAAGTCCCTGTCCGTATAGCCATTCTCATGTTCTTTTTTTTTTTTTTTTTTTTTGAGAGAGAGAATGTGAGCAAGAACGGGGGAGGGGCAGAGAGAGAGGGAGACACAGAATCCGAAGCAGGCTCCAGATTCTGAGCTGTCAGGACAGAGCCCAACGCGGGGCTCAAACCCACAAGCCATGAGACCATGACCTGAGCTGAAGTTGGACGTTTAACCAACTGAGCCACCCAGGCCCCCGCTGCATTCTCATATTCTTATATGTCCTGTGGTTCTGTTTCTCTGGAGAACCCCGACTAATACAAGCTCCCAGGGGCTCCTCCCAGCACCTCCTTCTCTGCTTCCAAGCCCTACTCCTGCAGTGGGACAGACAGGAGGGACAGAGGACAGGAGGGGCAGGAGGGGCAGGAGGGGCAGTGGGACAGGAGGGACACGAGGAGAGGGGGACAGGAGGGACAGGAAGGGCAGTGGAACAGAAGGGACAGGAGGCCCAGGAGGGACAGGAGGCATGGGTGGGGCAGGGGTGAGGAGTCTGGCCAACTTGGGAGAAGGAGAGGGCTGGATTCCCGGGAGAGGCTTCCTGGGAAGTCCCTGGCCTCCCGGTGCCCCCTCCTGTGTAGCCCCCCCTCCCCACCCCACCCCTAGGCAGCTGGGTGAGTGGTGCTATTTTAAGTCACCCCCCACTTCCTTCCTCACCCCTGTCAGGAGCCCACTTCCTGACTGGGTCTCGCTCACTCTGTCCTCTCAGGGTCGGGTAAAGACAGACTTGCAAGTTGGGGTGTTTCTAGGGCCCCAGACCTGGAATTTGGGCTTCCCTGTCCATTCCACAAACCAGGAGGGGCCACGTAATTTGCAGATCGCAGTCCAAAATGAAAATTTTGAAAATTTCAAAATGAAATGTTTTTGTTCAAAAATCAGTAGGAATTTCAAGACAGCAGCCGCAGAGCAATAAACCACGAGTGGGACCCTTCGGAGCCTGAGGCTCCGGGCGACTGCACAGGTCCCAGCCCCCCGAAGCTGGTGCCGCCCTGAACATCTGGGGCTCTCCCCACACCTCGTGCCTCCATAAACTTGTATTTATCTACTTTATTGTGGTTAAATACACGTAACATCAAATTCACCATCTGAACCCTTTCCAAGCACACAGATCAGCGGCATCAGGCGCACTCACACTGTGGTGCAGCCGCCCCCACCATCCGTCTCCAGAACTTTCCATCTCCCCAGACCGAGACCCTGTCCCCATGAAGCACGGACTCCCCGCCCACTGCCCCACCCCTGGCTCCCACCATCCGCTCTCTGTCTCTGTGGACGGGACTCCTCTGGGGAACCCCTGTGCGTGGGGTCACGCGGGACGTGTCCTTCTGTGTCTGGCTCCTGTCACTGTGCACAGTGGCCTCCGGGTCCCTCCACGCGGTGGCAGGTGGCAGGACGTCCTAACGTTCGTGGCAGGTGTGTTCCCCGGTTCAAGTCCCTGCTCTCACTCTTGGGCAGATGCTAAGAAGTCTAAACATTAATTAAAAAAAAATTTTTTTTAATGTTTATTCATTTTTGAGAGAGACAGAGAGAGTGTGAGCGGGGGAGGGGCAGAGAGAAGCAGCCTCCAAGGGCAGCCTCCAGGCCCTGAGCAAGCTGTCAGCGCAGAGCCTGACGCCGGACTTGAACTCACGAACCCCGAGATTGTGACCTGAGCTGAAGTCGGACACTTAACCGACTGAGCCACCCGGGGGGCCCCAACATTAATTTTTTTTTTTAATGTTTATTTATTTTTGAGAGAGACAGAGACAGAATGTGAGTGGGTTAGGGGCAGACGGAGAGGGAGACACAGAATCGGAAGCAGGCCCCAGGCTCCGAGCTGTCAGCACAGAGCCCGACGCGGGGCTCGAACTCGCGAGCTGTGAGATCATGACCTGAGCTGCAGTCGGGTGCTCGACCGACTCAGCCACCCAGGCGCCCCCCAACATTAATTTTTTTAACGGCCAGTCTTCTTTAAGCCATTTCATTTTATTTCAGCCTCCGCCTGATCAGAACAGTGAAACCTATCCTCTGCCAAGCAAGACCCAAACAAACTCAAAAGACACACCAAAGCGCAAAGAACAGAAAACAGCCACCAGAAATCTCATCTCCCCGCACTGCTGGCCGTTCTCATAGCGGCATGTTTTTCTCAGAGGGGGACCTGTGGGTTCTTCATTTCCTGGACCTTCGACCTTCAGGGATCTTCCCCGCTGGTCCCTGCCCCCGAGTGTGAAACGCCACACCAGAAACAACACGCACGTTCATCAGGAGGGGGTGGGAGTCCCCAAGCGGTGGACCAGCCTGGGGGTTGCACGAGAAGGTTGCGGCTGGGCAAGGCAGAAGTGACCACCCGTGCAGTGTTGGCTGAAGGCTACTATGCGTGTTTAAGAGTTTTTAAAATGAGGGAGGATCTCTTTGCACCTGCTCCCAGGTGCACACAGATGCATAGATTTCCCAGCACAGAAACAGAAGCAACTGAACATTGGCTGCGTTGGGATGGGATCATCCTTGTCCTGGGAGACAGGACCGAAAGCAGGACACGTTATGCGTTGTCTCCCGGACCCTTTATTTTGTTGTTGTTTTTTTTTAAATTTTTTTTTCAACGTTTATTTATTTTTGGGACAGAGAGAGACAGAGCATGAACGGGGGAGGGGCAGAGAGAGAGGGAGACACAGAATCGGAAACAGGCTCCAGGCTCTGAGCCATCAGCCCAGAGCCCGACGCGGGGCTCGAACTCACGGACCGCGAGATCGTGACCTGGCTGAAGTCGACGCTTAACCGACTGCGCCACCCAGGCGCCCCTCCCGGACCCTTTATTTTGAACCATGCACGTATATTTCCTATATAAATGCCAGTAAACATAAAATATTAAAAACAAGCGAACAGGGGCGCCTGGGTGGCTCGGTCGGTTAAGCGTCCGACTTCAGCTCAGGTCAGGATCTTGCGGTTTGTGGGTTCGAGCCCCGCGTCGGGCTCTGTGCCGACGGCTCGGAGCCTGGAGCCTGCTTCGGATTCTGTGTGTCTCTCTCTCTGCCCCTCCCCTGCTTGCGCTCTGTCTGTCTCTCAAAAATAAATAGACATTAAAAAATGTTTTATAAGTGAACAAGCAAACAAATAAAAAACAAAACCCAAAGAGCCTTGTATTGGTCTCCATATCACAGGGCTGCGTTTTTGCTTGTTTGTTTTTTTTTAATTTTGAAATCAAGAGTAGACCACGATTTTTTTAATTCTGTCGCCTGCTGCACTTTGAGGACGTTGTTATGTGCTTCACCGTTGTAACTAATGCAGGGATGGACAGCTGTGGGCAGAACTAGCCGCCCTCTTTCTGTATTATTTGCTTAGATCCTGAGAAGGAGAATTCTTTCCCTCCCCTCCCACCCTCCCTTCTCTCCTTCCATCAACATTTATTGAGCACTTACTGAATGTTAAAACCTGACTCAGGCACTGGAAATACAACCAGGAACAAAACAGACACAGATACCTTTCCTCTTGGAGCTCACTGGCTAGGTTGATGCTTCTTGAATTTTCTGGGCCATGGACACATTCTCTGTTCGTATCGTCTGGGAGCTACCAGCTGCCCTGTGGCCCTTGAACACTTGAAATGGGTCCTTGCAACTGAAGAACTGAATTTTAAATTTTATTTACTTTTTTAGTGTTTATTTTTTATTTTTGAGAGACAGAGAGAGAGAGTGTGTGCACTCAGGCACGTGAGCAGGGGAGGGGCAGAGAGAGAGGGAGACAGAGAATCCGAAGCAGGCTCCAGGCTCCGAGCTGTCAGCACAGAGCCTGACGCGGGGCTTGAACTCACGAACTGTGAGATCATGACCTGAGCTGAAGTCGGAGGCTCAACGGACTGAGCCACCCAGGCGCCCCTACTTTTAATCAATTCATTTAAATTTAAATAGCCACGTGGGGCTAATGGGTTCCTTATTGGATGGCACATGGTTGGAATTCAGGGCTCCAGGGTGGGAGCATTTTTAAGACCATTGACTCCTGTGACCCAGGCTGTGTCTCAGGTCAGTAGAGGAGAAGAAGTCCAGGGTCAAGACCGCTTGAGATCTATGCTGGGTGCCGCTCAGATGCTCACAAAAGCCGTCGGATTATCCTCATCCCAAGTGTCATGCATCCACACATTTGTCAGACATCCTGGGGGACAGTTGGGGACATGGTGAATGAGAGCCTGGGTCGCTGCCCTTAAGGAGCTCATGGCATGTGGGGAAGACGGGATAATCAAGGAAACAACCCCCTAGAATGACCAGAGATCGGGGTGCCTGGGTGGCTCAGTCAGTTGTGGGTCCGGCTCAGGTCATGAGCCCACTGTTTGTGGGATTGAGTCTCACATTGGGCTCTGTGCTGACAGTACAAAGCCTGCTTGGGATTCTCTCTCTCTGACTCTCTCTCTTTCTCTCTTAAAATAAATAAATGTAAATAAAAGATCACAAATGGTAAGTCCTATGATGGAATAAATGAGGCCACGGGATGGCAGTGCATGTGGTAAGGACTCTGGCTGGCGGTGGTCAGGGTGGGCTCTCTGAGGAGGTGATGTGTGAGCGAGGCCTGAGGCCTGAAATGAGAAGATGTTGGCCGCGGGGCTATCTGGGGACAGGGCACCGCAAGCAGTAGGTGCTGCTGGTGCAAAGGCCCTGAGGCAGGAACAAACTCGGGAAGGCCAGCATGGCTGGGGCTGAAGGGGTAGGAAAAAATGGGCTGGCGTCTGGACCACCCAGGACCCTTGGGAAGGGACGAAAATGGAGGTGACTGTCCTGAAACATTGGGAGGTTTACAACAGTGCTTCTGTCTTTGCAGAGTTTGCTCTGGTCAGTGGGGGAAGCTCACCGAGCTCAGCAGATCTCATCTGGGTGGGAATGGAGCCTCATCCCCACCTCCTGGGCCCTCCCCCCTTTTCACTGGTAACCGCCAGCATTGCCCTTGAGGCATACTGGTGCAGCCCACAGGGAGAGGGGCAGGAGAGGAAGGAGGGCTGGAGAAGGAGGCTGTGGACAAGCCTCTTCCTGCTCAGAGAAGTCACGAGGACATCAAGGAACCTGGCATAGTTGTGACCTTTGGAGTTCAGAGGAACTTGAGCTTGACGGAGGCAGCTGGGCAGGGGCACTGTGGGGTCCCTCTGGACAGCCCCCTGACACACAGCTGGGGAAGGTGGCCAGAGGAAATCACAGGAAGCCACCCTGGGCAGCCTGGACCCCCCCGAGCCCAGGTCCTCTTCTGGCCCCTGTCCGGAGATCTGGGGCCCTGGGGGAGGGCTGGCTGGGAAGCCCAGAGCTTCAGGCTTATCTCTGTAAACAAAACTGAAGATTAGAGTCCCTGGGGAGAAGAGGGAGCTGGGGCTTGCGGTGGGAGCATTTTTGAGCTGGAAAAGCCCTGCATGCAGGCAGAGGGGGCAGAGTGGAGGCCTGGAAGGGCAGGGCTGTCCAACTAATTCACAATCCTGCCTCCAGGCTGGGCTCTGTTGGCCTCTGCAGACTCTGCCTCTGTCCCTGTCACCTCTTCTGAAGGCTGGGCCTGATCACCCTCTCAACAGAGGCTCATCAGTAAACTTCCGCCACGTTCCCCATTCGGCTCCCAACTCTCATCCTTATTTCAGCTTCTGTTCCTTCCTTGTTTAATGTTCTGCTCCCTCCCTGCAGCGGGAGCTGAGACTGGACTAGGGCCGGGGCAGGAAGCACTCCCTGAAGGCACAAAGTTTAAGGGACACAAAGAAAAAGCTCAGCTACGAAGACTCAAAGCTTGTGCATTTCTTTCTTTAGAGTAGGCTTGATGTGCAATGTGGGGCTTGAACTCAAGACCCTGAGATTGAGAGTCAAATGCCCCGCTCACTGAGGCAGCCAGGCGCCCCAAGGTTCATAGTATTTTTTAAAATTTTTTAAACATTTATTTATTTTTGGACAGAAAGGGAGAGAGTGTGAGCGGGGGAAGGGCAGGGAGAGAGGGAGACACAGAATCTGAAGCAGGCTCCAGGCTCCGAGCTGTCAGCACTGAGCCTGTCGCGGGGCTGGAAGAACCCACAAACCGTGAGATCATGACCTGAAGTCAGATGCTTAACTGACTGAGCCACCCACATAGTATTTTAATCCAATATTTTAAAAGCTGAGACTAGGGGCACCTGGGTGGCTCAGTCGGTTGAACGAACGACTTGGGCTCAGGTCATGATCTCACGGTTCGTGGGTTCAGGCCCCTAGTCGGGCTCCGTGCTGACAGTGCAGAGCCTGCTTGGGATTCTCTCTCTCTCTGTGTGTCCCTCCCCTGCTTGTGCTCACTTTCTCTCTCTTTCAAAATAAATAAATACACTTAAAACAGTATAAAAATAAAAAAATAAAAAGCTGAAACGAATGCAAAATAATCCACGGTGGACAAAATATTAAGATTTTTAAAAAGGTAGGACCAGACCCTGCACTAGCATGACCTTGCCTCGCCGTCCTCACCCTGTCAGGGCCCTGGCTCTAGTAAAATTTTATTTTTTGATAGTCCATTACTATTTTTATCTTGATTACAGAGTTTTCTGGCGCCTCTGTAAATTTCGTTCCGAAGCGAGTGCCTCACTCGCCTCAGTCTACTGGCCCCAGAATGAGTGAAAGAACGAATGAATGGCCGTACCTCTGCGGAAAAACTGGGCTGCAACCCTTAACTCCGCCCCGCGCGCCCTGCCACGCCCACCCACGGCAGCCGAACCCGCCCACCCCACCATGCCCCGCCCCACCAGCGAGCCAGGCCCGCCCCCAAGCCCACATCCACCAACCATAACTAGGCCCCGCCTACTCCACGCTCTCCCCCGCCTCCAAGCCCGCCCCCCGGTCCCCGGACGCCTGCAGCGCCAGCGCCTGTCCGCAGCCCCTCGGCCCCCGCGCGTACCTTGCGTCACTTCCGGGGCGGTGGCGGGATCGAGGCTCATTTCCGCCTGTGGGGGTGCGGCGGCGGCGGCGGCGGCGCAGGAGGCCGGGCCGGGGTGCCGAGGGACCGACGGACGCACGGGCGGCGGCCGGGAGCCATGGAGCGCGGCCCCGGGGCCGGGGGGCGCGGGCCGCGGCGGTGAGTGCCGAACAGGGGCGAGCGCGGCGGCGCGGGGAGACTTCGGTGCCGCCCGCGGCCGTTTGGGGAGCTGGGCCTGCCCGCGAGGCCGGGACAGCCGGGTGGGACGCCCCCGAGACCCCTCACTGCTGGGGAGGCCGCGGTCCCGGCTGTAGGACCCGCCGACCGGGGACCGGGACCGCGGGCCAACGTGGCGACCCCGGCAGAGCCCTGTCCCCCGGTCCTTTGAGGTCTCGGATGTGGGGTGAGCGCCCACCCCTCTGGTGACGCGGCCCCCGCCTCCGGGCCGGGGCCGTCCGAGTCGCGGACTCTACCTAGTTTCCCGCCCCAGCCCGACACCCGGGCCCGCCGCAGCATCCCTTAGCGGAGTCCTCCTTCCTAAACGTCTCCCGGACGCCTGTACCCCTTCGCGGGCGTCCTCTGGCCGCCTGGGACACCGGGGTAGGCTTCCCGGTCTTCGCTCCAGTTTGATCTCCAGGTTGCAGCCAGGGGACGTACCGCAGCCCCTAACCCGTGGTGCCCGTCCATGCTCCGCCCAGGACTCCAGGGCTCCTCGTTTCCTCCAGGATGAAGTCCAAACTCTGCAGCAGGGCTCACGGGCGCGGCCTGACCCAGCCTGACCCAGCCCTGGCTCCCTCTGGGACCCTTCTGCTCACCTCTTCCTCCCAGCGTCCGCTCGACAGGGAGATCTGCAGTTCCTGGAACTCGCCGTCACTTCTGGGGTTTTGCAGTGCCCTGTTCCTTGCCACTCGGTCACTTTCTGTGCACCTCTCAGACTGCACCTTACTCCAGGCAGCTTTCCCACCCTGACTGGCTGGGTGAGGTGCCGCCAGGCCGAGCGTATTTAGGTCATCCTCGAGTATCGCGGTTGTTTGTTTCCTCGTTGGTGCTCAGAACACCAGCAGCCCTTACGGGGCCTGGCGGCAGAGTGCCCAGTCCGCGCTCGTGGACCGAATTGCCCCGCTCGCAGGGCATGCCTAGGGACACTCATAAATGTCGCACGGGAGGCCCCAGGCGTTCATGGCCTAAGAAAAGACTGTCCTCCTTCCCTGTCAAAGCCGGCAGACTGTAGCTTCCCTCTTTTCTCTTTACCTCTTGTCACTTGCTCTCTTGTTCAGCCAGGGTTCACTGGATAAGAACAGATAGCTGTCCTGCCCTCATGGGGCTTCTCTTTGATTGCTGTCGGGGGTGGTCAGACAGGTAAATACAAGCTGTGGCAGGTGCTGTGGGGACAGACTGGAACCAGGAGAGCTTGTGGCATCTCCCCGTGGTTTGGAAGGCCTCTCCAGGGGCACTGGAAGGTTGATCTGAAGGGTGGGCAGGACGGGGGGCAAGGGCTGGCCAGTGGAGATCGGGGGAGGGGGTCCCTGGCTGGGCAACTGCCTGGGCTCTGGCTTGTCTGGGGAGATCGAGGGGGAGTGAGGCCACAGAGGTGGGCCCTGGCAGGCTGTGGCAAGGCTTCAGTTTCTATCTGGAAGTGGCAGGAGACGAGAGGGCGTCCAGAGAAAAGGTGTACTTTCTTATCTCAGGTTTGTGCCGGGAGAGGGATTCTGTGGCTGCTGGGGGAGAGTGCGGGCGGGCAATGAACAGGACCGCACAGCAGTCCAGGTGCAAGGTGGTGGCTGCGTGGACCGGGCGTTGGTTGGATGGAGACCCATCAGGCCCCGGCAGAGGGGGAGCGAAGGATGCCATGCTGTGACTCTGGCTTGGGCAGTGGGGCTTCTCCACCTTGGTGTGCCCCTTCATTTCCCGGGTTGCGGGGGGCTCCTGCCTGCCCACGGACTCTCAGCCAGGCCTTCTCTCGAAAGCAGTCTTTGCTGTGCTGCCCCAACTCCAGACCCTCTAAGCTTCCCCAGCACCAGGGCAGTGTTGCTGTTTGGGCCTGGATCTGAGAAGACATTGAAGCCGCCTGGGCTTGGTTGACTGGTTGACTCTTGGGGACGGATAACTCCCTTGGGGTAATGGGGGAGGACATCCTGTGCTCTGGAGAGCGTCCATCAGCATCTCTGGCCCCCCACCCACTCAGGAATGGGAACACCCTTCCCCACTTGTCACAACCCAAAGTGTCCCCAGGAGTTGGCAGGTGTCCTGGGGACAAACTCTTACCTGGGAACAGGTACGATAGACTCTGTCCTCCAAAGGATGCTTGCACGTAAAGTGTGCGTCCCGCCTGCGAGTTCAGGGACCCTGGAAACTGCCTGGTGTCCCCTCCTGGTGTCCCCACCTGGGCCCTCCCACTCCCTCCTGTGTGCCCAGACTCTGGGCAAACTCAGGCTGTGGCTGTGGCTCTCTCCTGACCTTGGCACCAGATCACAGGCCCAGAGGGAGCACGTGTGTCTCTGGGCCTCAGCCTGCTCTGGTCCGCTCTGAATCTGTGTGTCCCCGGCCCGGTGGTTTTCAAATGCCACGGCCCCAAAACTGCGTGTGCCAAGGTGCTGTGCTGCTGAAAGTGAGTTGTGAGCGTTCCAGTCTGTAAGGAAAAGCCTAGTAAGTGGTTATTTTCTCAAGGCTTTGTATTTCTTACAGTCTCTGTTGGCAACTCCCTGTGGGACCGTTAGTGATTTAGCTGTAGTCTGTGACTTACTGTGCCGCCTCTGAGCCACGCCCCCCCGTCCACCACCTACTTCTCGCTAAGTCCTCGTGGGAGGCAGTGTTGTCTTCCCCAGTAGGTGAGGAAACTGAGGCCCAGGGAAGGAAGGAGCCTTGCCCAAGGTCACAGAGCCCTCCGTTGAGCTGGAGAAGGAAGCCATTCGGGCTCCAGTGCCCCCCTCCCCCGCAGCCTGGCCCCAGCACAGGGCCCAGCCATTGTCTGAGCTCAGTAGGCCTTCCCAGCCTCTAGATGTATCCTGCTTTTGTTACCAGAGCCTTTGTTTCTTGTATTTCCTCTGCCTGGGCTCCACTGTCTCTGGACGTGGCAGTCCTGCCCCTCGAGGCCCGGCCCCTGTGAGCATGCTCTTAGGTCCGAGTCCCTTCAGTTGGCAGTCTGTCCTTGCCTTGGCTGCGGTGTGTCACCTGGGGTTGGTGGCAGATGAATCCTTGAAGGATGGCCTGGAGATGGGCTGGGGGGGTGGGGGAGTCTGGGCCGGCTGTGTGAACAGAGGCATAGGGAGAGCACCGGGGTCTCTCTGAGCCCAGAGCAGGGGCTGTATGGGGGAGAGCTGGCTGAGCCAGGGGTCTCATTGCCCAGTACAGCCTGCTGGCCGAGGCTGGGCTGACTGGAGGGGCTTACCTGGCAAGAGTTGGTGACTGCATGCTGAGAAAGGGTGCAGCAGGTGGTGGTCCGGTTAGCTTTGGGTCCCACAAAGGGCATATGGGGGGTACATGGTCCCTGTGGATGACGAGCTGGGCCCCCAGGCCTATGGGGCCGAGAGTAGACCAGTTTGAGTGGGAGAGGGTGGACTGGGCTGCGGGGAAGGCCGAGAGGCTCGGTACAGACAAGATCGGGTCACCGTGTCCCAGCGGAACCCCGAGGGAACCCCGTTTCTCGCTCCCCCCCCCTCCAGGGTTTCCCTCTGCAGGACGTGGAGACGCAAGGCTGCGAGGCTCCCGAGGGCTCGGCTTGGACCACGATGGGGCTGGGCTGCAGCCTCCTAAGGGGGCTCTCGTCTGGGGCAGTGGCTGGGGGCTGCCCTCCGCCCTGCCCGTGTCTCAGAGCACCCCCACCCCTCCCCTGCCAAGCGAGGCCCGCCCTGGGGCCCGGCGCCCGCCATGAACGGCCTGTCAGTGAGCGAGCTCTGCTGCCTTTTCTGCTGCCCGCCCTGCCCCGGCCGCATTGCTGCCAAGCTCGCCTTCCTGCCGCCGGAGCCTACCTACTCGCTGGTGCCCGAGCCCGAGGCGGGGCCCGGTGGAGCTGGGGCCGCCCCCTCGGGGACCCTGCGGGCCTCCGCCGGCAGCCCGGGGCGCTGGAAGCTCCACCTGATGGAGCGTGCTGATTTCCAATACAGCCAGCGCGAGCTGGACACCATCGAGGTCTTCCTGACCAAGAGCAGCCGGGGCAACCGCGTCTCCTGCATGTACGTGCGCTGCGCGCCCGGCGCCAGGTGAGCGTCACGGAAGGACGGCACGGGGTCCGGACAGTGCCCGGAGGGAGGCCCGAGAGGTTCCCGGTGCAGAAGCAGAATGTGTCCCGTCCTCGGGCCCCTGGTGTCCTGCCGGAGGCCGTTCCCCTGGGGTGGAGCCGGGGCGAAAGCCCGTCAGGCGGCGCAGGTGCCCTGGGGATTCTTGTTGCCAAAGGGGTGGCAAATGGGATCCACCAAGAGCAGGCCACGTGGGACTGCCTGGGCCCTTACAGCCCCGTCACGGAGGAGTACCCTGGGGCTGGTTGGGGGTGGGGGGGGTCCTGGGTGGCCTTGTCGCACCTGCCTGACAAGGAGCCGCCTGCTTCAGGGTCTCCGTGCTCACCTGCCCGGGGAAGCGCTCCTGGGTGCTTGGTGCTCAGTGAGGACTTGGCATCTGCTTCAGGGCCAGGGCACTTGAGGCCTGGCAGGTGGCTCAGGCCAAGTCTGCCTCCTCATTTAGAGTGTCCTTGAAGCCCGGAGGCACAGCTCTTCCTTGAGTACGACAGCGGGAAAGAGGTGGGGCCCTTCAGGTGTCTCTGCCTTTAGACCGGGCGGGGTCTGAGTCCAGATCTGAGTTCAAAGGGCAAGCTTTTACCTTTTAGCTAGGCCGGGGCCCAGGGGTGCTGGAGGAAGAAGACTGTAGGAGTGCGTTGGCCAGGATCCAGCCTGTCGGGGTGACCTGGGGCAGGTCCTGATGGCCAGCAGCGTTGCAGGGCGGAAATGGGTTTTGGGGTCGTGTTCTGTAGGAGGGGAAGAGATGGTGTGAACAGGGATTGATCTGGTTCGTTTGTGGGGGCAAGGGTGGGGGCCAGCTGTCGAGAGGAGCAGCCCCTGTCTCATTCTCTGGAAGGTTCCAAGCGGCGGGCACACGTGCATGCCATCCTTGGGCTGTCAGAGCCCCTCTAAAAGGAGTGATTCCAGAGGAGAGAGCTGCCGTCCCCAGGCAATAGAGGTGTGGCGGTCACTGACTTGCTGAGCTGTGGGTCCACCCTGTGCTGAGGCCATGGCCAGCAGTCCCCTTTCACGGAGGGGAAGCCCTCATGGCCAGAGGAGCCAGGCCACTTTGTGGCAGAGGCGGCCTCTCTCCCGCATTAGTGCTCTCGTCCACGGGGCGGCTGGGAGCCTCCCTTGCCCTCTGACCTGCCCCCCCGCCCCGCCCCCCCAGGTACACGGTTCTCTTCTCGCACGGCAACGCGGTGGACCTGGGCCAGATGAGCAGCTTCTACATCGGCCTGGGCTCACGCATCAACTGCAACATCTTTTCCTACGACTACTCTGGCTACGGCGTGAGCTCGGGCAAGCCCTCCGAGAAGAACCTGTACGCCGACATCGACGCCGCCTGGCAGGCGCTGCGCACCAGGTGAGCTGTGTGTTGGGCGTAGCGGGTGAGCACCCAGGGCCTCAGGCCGGCCTCCCTGGGGAGGCCCTGGGGGGTGGTCCTCAGGAGAGGGCCATCAGCGGCCACACCGGGCGGCAGGGTGAGGTCTGACGTGTGTCCCCTTGGTGTGGCGACGGGCGTGCTGGTGTGCGGGGAGGTGGGGCGGGCAGTCTTCAGATCTGCCCTCCCCTCCCGGGAACCCCTTGTCCGGCAGGGGTATAGATGGGCTGTACCTAGGGGAGTGGGGGCTCTGCCTGCACGGGGTGGATAGAGGACCTGGGCCCAGGAGGTGGGCTGTGTGGGCTCTGAGAAAATACTCCGAGTCCTGGGCCCAGGGAGCATCTGGGGTGCAGGGGGGAGTGGGGCTGCTCTGTCCTCAGGGCTGACCCATGAGGCTTGCATGGCCACTGACGGTGGCCTCCTCCCCGGGGCAGGGCTCCTCTGGGCCTAGAGGGTTCTGAAGAGTTCCAGAAGGTTCTGTCAGGCAGTTTGGTGTCCAGCACAGCATCCGGGGGCCGGTGGGAGGCTAGCAAGCAGAGGCACATACCTCTGTGCTTGACTGAGGGCCACCAGGGCCTCGGCCAAGCCCCCTTCCCTGGACCCCCCCCCCCCCATCCTGTTTATTTAGATCCCAGGCAGCCCCCTTCCTCTCTCACTGAAGTTCATTTGTTTGGTCTCTGAGCCCAGAGATTCCTCTGGAAGGAGGCCACCCTGACTCTGGCCCTCCCAGACACGGGGCCCTGTCCACTGCCTCCTTGGGGCTGCCCCATCTCAGCCCTGCCTGCCCGACCTGCCACTCCCCGCCCCCCTTCCCCCCCCCCCCACCATTCCTGCAGGGACCAAAGTCAGCTTGGCCTGGGGAGGTGGGGACCCTGGTTGCCCAAGTGATGCACCAGGCAGTTCCTGCTGCAGGCCCCAGGAGTGGGGTCCCCTGGCACAGCCCTGGCACTGGGGACCAAGCGTGGGCAGCATGGTGCAGGTACGTGCTGTCCTCGGCTTCCTCAGTCCCTTGTGCTGCTCCTGCTGCTGGTGCTGGTCCTCAGTCCCTTGTGCTGCTCCTGCCGGCGGTGTTGGTCCTCAGTCCCTTATGCTGCTCCTGCCGGTGGTGCTGGTCCTCAGTCCCTTGTGCTGCTCCTGCTGCTGCTGCTGGTCCTCAGTCCCTTGTGCTGCTCCTGCTGGCGGTGTTGGTCCTCAGTCCCTTGTGCTGCTCCTGCTGCTGGTGCTGGTCCTCAGTCCCTTGTGCTGCTCCTGCTGGCGGTGCTGGTCCTCAGTCCCTTGTGCTGCTCCTGCCGGCGGTGCTGGTCCTCGGTCCCTTGTGCTGCTCCTGCTGCTGGTGCTGGTCCTCAGTCCCTTGTGCTGCTCCTGCCGGCGGTGCTGGTCCTCAGTCCCTTGTGCTGCTCCTGCCGGCGGTGCTGGTCCTCGGTCCCTTGTGCTGCTCCTGCCGGCGGTGCTGGTCCTCGGTCCCTTGTGCTGCTCCTGCCGGCGGTGCTGGTCCTCGGTCCCTTGTGCTGCTCCTGCTGGCGGTGCTGGTCCTCGGTCCCTTGTGCTGCTCCTGCTGGCGGTGCTGGTCCTCGGTCCCTTGTGCTGCTCCTGCTGGCGGTGCTGGTCCTCGGTCCCTTGTGCTGCTCCTGCTGGCGGTGTTGGTCCTCGGTCCCTTGTGCTGCTCCTGCTGGCGGTGTTGGTCCTCGGTCCCTTGTGCTGCTCCTGCTGGCGGTGTTGGTCCTCGGTCCCTTGTGCTGCTCCTGCTGGCGGTGTTGGTCCTCGGTCCCTTGTGCTGCTCCTGCTGGCGGTGTTGGTCCTCGGTCCCTTGTGCTGCTCCTGCTGACTGCTGGTGGCTGGCAGAACCACACTGCACTGTGGTGTGAGGGATCTGAGCTCTGTCCATCCAGCCCATCTGTCCTGCGGCCAGCACTGTCCTCCAGAGACCTGATCCCGCAGAGGGAGAATCAGTAGGAGGGCAGGAGGCTTGGGCCCCACTGGTGACCAGGGGCTGGGGAGGCCTGGGGAAGATTTGCTTCTCCGTCTGCCTCTCGTGTGTCCGAGTGTTAGGGCTGGACCGGCTGGTGCTCAGTGCAGTGGTAGCTTCCGTGTCCGGGGAGCAGGCTGAGGAGGAGCGGCGGGGTGGCAGGCAGAAGGCCACGTGGCATTCCTGAAGCTCAGGGCCAGGCGATTGTTAACCTGGAAGGCCGCCGGGACAGAGACAGGTGTGGATGGCCCCTGGGTGGACAGGGAGGTGGACTCTTGCTGCCTGGGTGGGCTGCACAGGTGAGATGTAGCAGAGGGGTGTTCCCTTGGTATGTCGGAGTCCAGGTCTGTGGAGGCCTCGTACCTGAGGAGGGTGGCTAGTGGGTCCCCAGGCAGATGGGAACGGGCATTTGCAGGCTGTGGAGTTGTCTTGGGGCTGGATCAGTTGTGCTGGGGGTGGAGGGTGAGACTCTTGGGGATGGTGGCAGGGTGGGGGAAGAGGCTGGGGCCTGGACGTGGGAGCTGGTGCTGAGGAGGCTCGGGACCCGGCCACACTGTAGGGAAGGTGCCCCGAGAAGGAGGTGGTGCCCACCAGCCTGCAGGAGACACTCTTCTTGCTCTGCCTGTGTTGTCATAAGGTGGACGTGCCGACACCAAGGGGCTGCAACCAAGGGGCTGCAAACGGGCCGATAAGTCAGGGGGCATGACTGCCATGATTTCCCATGGCTAAGGGATGGGCGAGGAATGCCAGGAGGGACCTGTTCCCTATGTGCTACTGGGAAGTGGGTGTGTCCCTGGGCAAGTGTGTTTGTCGGGGGGTAGGTGTTGGGGGGTGGAGAGCAGGAGAGGCCTCAGGGCCTGCCCTGCCCCCAGGAGCCCAGGCGTGGCCTTGGGGCCCTCACCAAGGGCACTCGGCATGTGTGGTCCAAATTGGTACTGTTGGTGAGGCAGGGTTAGGGCCACCTGTCTGCACACCTACCCAGGCCCTACTTTCCTACTGAGCAGACTTGTTCATTAATGGGGACAGGGGTGGGGGTAGGGGGCTTGTCACTGGGCCCAACCCTACTGCTTGGAGGCTGTGCAGGAAGGTTGGAGGGGGGACTGCCCCAGGAGGGCAGGCGGTGGGGGGGGAAGGGGGGGTGCGCGCGCGCACATGCAGCTCACTCGCCTAGGCTGCTGCTGGCCGCGGCTGATCCTGCCCCACTGCCAGGTACGGCATCAGCCCGGACAGCATCGTCCTGTATGGGCAGAGCATCGGCACGGTGCCCACCGTGGACCTGGCCTCTCGCTACGAGTGCGCTGCAGTGGTGCTGCACTCGCCGCTCACCTCAGGCATGCGCGTTGCCTTCCCTGACACCAAGAAGACCTACTGCTTCGATGCGTTCCCCAAGTGAGAGAGGGGAGGGTGGGGGGGCGGGGCGGGAGGCCGGGGGCGGGGCTTCGGCGGGGCGGGCGCTCCTCCCAGACTTGACGCGCCCTGCCCTACAGCATCGAGAAGGTGTCCAAGATCACGTCACCGGTGCTCATCATCCACGGCACGGAGGACGAAGTAATCGACTTCTCCCACGGGCTGGCGCTCTATGAGCGCTGCCCCAAGGCCGTGGAGCCGCTGTGGGTGGAGGGCGCCGGGCACAACGACATCGAGCTCTACAGCCAGTACTTGGAGCGCCTGCGCCGCTTCATCTCCCAGGAGCTGCCCAGCCAGCGCGCCTAGCCTAGCCGGGAGCCGCCTAGCCTAGCCGGGAGCCGCACCGGGACTTCAGCAATAAGGCGGCTTCTGGACCTTGCCCCCGCCCCGGCCCGGGGGCTGCATGTGAACCCTCGGGCACCCCGGTCCTCCGAGGCAGCTGGAGGGTTAGGGGGCCGGGACCTGCCCCAGCCCAGGGGCCGTGGACGATGTACAGGCGCGGAGCTACGCTCTCCCTTCCTTTTGGAAGCAAAAAGAAGGAAAAACGTGAACACAAATTAAAGATTTAAAATTTTAGGATTCCTCTCCCTTTCGTGGTTCGTGCACGCTCTCCCAGGGCCCAGCGAGTTGGAAGAGGGAGCTGGGCTTCGCCCCTAAACTTCCAGGACATTTCGGCACAAATGCAGAGGTCAAGCCACTGCCACTGTGGAAGACGGGTTGGGCTTTGAGGCCCAGCCGAGGTACCCCTTGAGGCTCCTGGTTGCTTGGGTGGTGATGGAGGCGTAAGGCAGCATTTGAACCCGGGACCCGTGCCTGCCTTCTTCGGTGCGCCTCCTGGGAGGGTGGTGGGCTCCCAGCATACCAGGGGTGGCAACAGTGGGTCTGAGGTCAGCCTGTTCTGGGACCCCGGTAAGGTCACCCGTTCCCATGTAGTAGAAGAGGATGTTGAGGTCTGGGAGATACAGTGCAACCTCAGGGCTGCCCTAATTGTCCCGCCCATCCTAGGTGTCCCCTATAACCCCCCCCCCATTCCCCGTTCCCGGACCCCCACAGAGAGCCCCAGTAGGGGCTCTCCAGGAAACGGGGCTAGGGCTGGGGCCATCCGAGCTATGTCCTCCTGGGGTGTCATTGAATGCAGGGCTGAGCCAGGGTCTCCCTGGACCTCAGCTAGAGGCCCACTCACCACCAGCTCCTGGAGTGCCCTCTGCGCCACCCTAGAGCGGGAAGGCCTGTCATTCCTGGCAGCTCAGCGTGTGTTGCGGCACCAGGCGGTGGCGAGGCCAGGACCCAGAGCTGCTTCCACATTGCCCTAGTCCGGGGCTTCGTGGGTTTCGCGGCCCCTTTAAGGGGTGGGGGGAGGTACTTCGGTCCAGGGGCGGGGCGACCTGTAAGTGTGGTCGAGAGGGGTGTGGCCAGGGCGGAAACGGAAGAGGCGGCTTTCGCGCGCTCGGCGGCGGCGGCGGCGGCGGCGGCGGCGGCCGGATCCCGGAGGAGGTGGCGGCGTCGGTGGTAAGTGGCGGCGGCTCGGACCCCGGCAGCCCGCCCGGCTCCCGCGTCCTCCTGCGGGCCTCGTCTTCCCCACGCGCGGAGCGGGCGTGTCCGGGGCCAGCGGAATGGACGCCGAGCGGGGCCGCGCGCCTGTGGGACTCGGGGCTCGGGGTGCTCAGAGCGCGCAGGCTGCTGCCACCGTGGCGGGGTGACCGGCCGCCGATGGCGCGAGGGGTCCCCCCCACCCCCTTCAGGCTACTCTCGGGGCCCACCCTGCCGGTGGAGCCCAGGCCCGGCCCTCTTGCTGGGAGTCTAGTGTCATTTGTGATAAGAAGGGACGCCTACAAGCAAAACTGGACGTGAGATGTGTACTCGCTGGAGTAGTCTAGGGGCCCAGCTCTCCTCCGCCCTTGCCACCACAGGGCCTTTGCTCGGGTTGGTCTTTGTGACTGATATGCCCTCACTACGTCCCGGCTTCGTGCGGATGACCCCAGCATGGCTAAGGTTTCTTGCTACAGTATTTCTTCCCCAAAGTGCATCCGTCCCCTCGTGCTACCCCACCCCGAGGTGCTGCACTTGTCACAGAGCATGTTGTCTTTTGATCCCATCAGAATGCAAACTCCCTGAGAGTCCGGGATCCACAAATGCATCAAGTTGAAAGCAATTTGCTTAGAATTGGAACACGTTTTCAGATACACAGAGTAAAAAATTTGGAGTTTGTAACGGTGTTGGGTGAAAACTTGGCATCCTTCCGACCCCTGACCTCCAAGACCTGGCTCGCCTTTCCTGGGGCAGTTTCTTATATGTTAACACAGAAAATCTATGTTTGTACATCCAGTGTATTTATACAAAACTCTGCCCACTGTACATGGGATCCTGTTACTCAGCATAGCTTGGAGAGCACTGTTTGTGTTCTGACGTAGAGATCTAGGTCGTTTGCATTGAAGCACCATATTGTGTTAGTCCTATAATTGGGTAGAAATTTAGGTTCTTTCTAGGCTTTTTGTAATAAGCAGTGCTAGACCGATTATCCTTGTACAAAAGTCTTTGTACCCAAGTAGGAATGTTTTTGTAGGCTAAATTCTTTAGTGCAGGAGTGCTAGGCCAAAGGGCTTTTCGTAGGTCTCTAAATGCCTGTGTGATCTCTCAACAGGTCATACCAAATTGCCTCCCACCACCAAAGGAGGGGCCTAGGGTCCTGCACCTGATGCTTGATTTTGCAGATCTGGTAGGCGTAAAATAGTATTTTTTTATTTTTATTTTTTTACATTTATTTATTTATTTTTTTTGATAGAGCAAGACAGAATGTGAGCGGGGGAGGGGCAGAGGAGAGAGCGAGACACAGGATCCGAAGCAGGTTTCAGGCCCTGAGCTGTCAGCACAGAGCCCGACCTGGGGCTGGAACCCACGGACTGTGAGATATGACCTGAGCTGAAGTCGGACACTTAACTGACACCCACCCAGGCGCCCCAAAGTAGTATTTCATCGTAGCTTTGTTTGGGTTTCCTAGAAGTACAATCAAACATCTCAGTGGTTTTGTCAGATTTATTTTTATGGTATTTCTACCTCTAATATAGTCATTTCAAAACTGGAAAGTCTGTACATATAAACATGTATATATTTATTTATTTTTAATGTTTTTAATGTTTATTTTTGAGAGAGAGAACGAGCAGGGGAGAGGCAGAGAGAGAGGGAGACACAGAATCTGAAGCAGGGTCCAGGGTCTGAGCTGTGAGCACAAAGCCCGACGTGGGGCTCAAACCCCCAAACCATGAGATCATGACCTGAGCCGAAGCCAGATGCTTAAACCGACTGAGCCACCGAGGCGTCCCAACATGTATATGTTTACAAGCCATGTGTATTTTTTATTCTTCAACCATTTTTCCATTGGGTCGGTGGTGTTATTGTTTTCTAAGAGCACTTTACATATGAAGGAAATTAGCCTATTTCCTGTTTAAAGTTTTTTTCCCCCCTCAGTCTGTAATTTGTTTTTGACTCGGACTGTGTTTTTTCCTTTGATTTCTTTTTTTTTTTTCCTTTGATTTCTAAAAAATTCATAGTCATTTGGCCAAGCATTTGAAATCATTATTACTAGTTTTTTTTCATTTATGGCTCCTTCATTTTGTGTCATGCTCAGAAATATTTTCTCTACTCCAAGATGATGAACATTGGATGTATTTTTCTCGAAATGTAATGGTTTCTTTTTTAACTATAGATTTAAATTTTTGGTGTAATTTTGGAAAGTGCTTCTGGGAAGGAGTGCGGTGGGAACCAGCAACGTGTCCCCCCCCCCCCCGCCAAATCGTTCACCCCAAGTCCATTTCTGGCAGAGGCCACTCCTGCCCCTACTGAAGTGTTGCCTTTTTAAAAAAATTTTTTTTTCATGTTTTTTATTTTTGACACAGAGAGAGAGAGACAGGGCATGAGTGGGGGAAGTGTTGCCTTTATCGTACGAGTGTGAGTGGTCTGTCCCCAGACTCTGTACTGTCGCAGTTCTTGGAATTCCACTGCCTTCTTTACCGAGGTCCCAAGACCCCGCCTCCCCTCGTTAAAGTCCAGGGAGGACTCTCAACTTAAGAGTCAGCAGTTGAGGACTTGGATATATCGCGCGCAATGCTAGTTCCACGTGACGGTCTCATAGAAAGGACTCTGAAAGCTTCAGTGTTTGCCCCACCCCCCCGGCCATGCACAGGGCACAGTGGTGACCTGGGTTGAGGCAGGTGGCTGTTCTCAGTCTGACTTGAATAGCACCGGCCCTTGGGGAGTGCTCACCCTGCTTTTCTCCCCTGGTCCTGCCCATTGCTCGGAAGGGATAAACTAAGGCAGGCCTCTGTGGCCCCCGGGCTCCGCTGTCTCCTCTTTCCATGTGGAGCCCTGGGAAGGCTCACCCTCAGCCTCTAGACTGGGGGTGGGGGGGGGTGGGGGAGTTGGGGAGGGGTTGGGCCATGCCGGAGCGGTGATGGGGGGAAGCCTGTGGTACATTCCAGGATGCGCCCCCCCCTTCCTTTCTGCTTGGTATGGCCCATGGGCCAGGCTGCCTGGGAGAAGGGCCAACTTTCGGTTCTCCATTTTGTGGATTTTCCAGAACACATGTGTGCACACCCGGCGGCAGCCTTCCCCTGCTGCCCGGCAGGTCCCTTAGCGCACACCCCGGCAGGGCGCCCCGCGGCTCACCGGCACCTTTGGTCCCCCCCGAGACGCCTGACCCGGCACACCTCAGACGCGGGCCCCTGGGTCGCATGGCCTGGGCTCGCCCCGGGGCCCGGAGACCCCGGGGCCCACAGCCTGCGTGGGGGGTGACAGACACAGCTGCCTCGCCGGGCGCGGGCCCCTTTCGAGGAGCGGGTCTGGGGCAGTGTGGGTGCCGCTCGCCCCGGCCGTGGAGCCCAAACCGGGCTTCGTGCGGGGTCCCCGGCACCCGAGGGCCGGTCCGTCCAACCTCTCCTTGCCCCTGGCGACCCTGCTTCCCCGCGTCATCGCGAGGGAGATGGTGGAACCCTGGCTGCTTTCTGTTTCCGCCCATCTCCGCGTGAACTGAAGGGGGGAGGGGGGGCAGGATTCCGGCAGAGCACCCCGTTCCCTCCAGACAGTGGCCGGCTGCTGGAAGAGCACTTGCCCAGCAGGGCCTGGACCGGAGACGGGGCCCCTGGTGGTGCCCCTACTGAGCACCCTGATCCGAGGCCTGGGCGCTCCTGCTGGGCGGGTTACCCGTCGGGGTGCGGGACCCACCTGGGAGCTGGGGGGGGCCCCGTAGCTGGGGGTGCCAACCCAGCGTCAGGATCCCCTTCCCTTACACTCAGCACTCCTGTCTCAAGCCAACTCTGGGCCACCGGGGTGGCTGTCCCCACCGTCCCCACTTACAAGGGACCATGGCCCAGGAGGAGAAGTCTCCGGGATCCCAGCTGGGCTTAGGCCCTGGGCTCCCGTGGTGCTCAAACTCTGGACACACACGTGCCCCTGCCGGACAGCGGGCTCTGTGCTGTCACCCCAGTGCGTGGCACCGGGCAGAACACACACCAGAGCCACGGGTGTGTCCATAGCGCGTGCCCGTCGGGCCTGGGTGGTCGGGGCCTGGCCGCCGTCGCTCAGGGATGCTGAGCCGGGGTACCCTCCGTGGCCACCGCCCAGCCCCGGGGTGAGAGGAGGAGAGGGCCTTAGGGAAGGGCTGTCCTGTCGCTCTGCAGCCTGTCTTCCCACAGCCACGGTCTCCAGAACTTAGAAACCCACGTTTGGGCTCGTGCCTTCTTTTTTCCCATTGCAAACGATGCAACAATATGCAGACCTGCCTGGTTCCGTGTGAGTATTTGGGGGGTACCTTTTTAGGAGTGGAGCTGGCGGGCCAGGAAGTACATTTAGTTTTGACAAGACGAAGCAGGGGGGTGTAAAAACTCCGTGGTGCCTCCATGGCAAACTCCCGATACCTTAGGACCCTGTACCGTGTTTGCTTGTAAGTTTTCCTCTTTCAGCCTGGGGGGCTCAGTCGGTTGAGTGTCCCACTTCCGCTCAGGTTGTGATCTCACAGTTCGTAGGTTCAAGCCCTGTGTCTGGCTCTGTGCTGACAGCTTGGAGCCTGCAGCCTGCTTTGGATTCTGTGTCTCCCTCTCTCTCTGCCCCTCCCCTGCTTGTGCTCTGTCTCTGTTTCTCTCTCTTAAAAATAAATAAAAATTAATAATTTTTTTTTTAAATAAAATTTTCATCTTGGGGGCACCTGGCTGACTCAGCCAGTGCAGCCTGCAACTTCTTGATCTCAGGGTTGTGAGTTCGAGCCCCATGTTGGGTGTAGACATTACTTAAAAAAAAAATTTCAGGGGCACCTGGGTGGCTCAGTCGGTTGAGCGTCCGACTTCGGCTCGGGTCATGATCTCGCAGTTCGTGAGTTCAAGCCCCGGGTCTGGCTCTGGGCTGACAGCTCGGAGCCTGGAGCCTGCTTCGGATTCTGTGTCTCCCTCTCTTTGCCCCTTCCCCGCTCATGCTCTGTTTCTCAAAGATGAATAAATGTTAAAAAAATTTTAAAAAAAATTTCAGGGGTGCCTGGGTGGCTCCGTCAGTTGAGCGTTCAACTCTTGATTTGGGCTCAGGTCAGGATCTCATGCGAGGTTGAGCCCCGCGTATGGCTCTGCCCTGACGGCATGGAGCCTTCTTGGCATTTTCTCTCTCTGCCCCTCCCCATCTTGCTCTCTCTCTCTCTCTCTCTGAAATAAACATTTAAAAACCCTTCATCTCGGAATACTTTGGGCTCTACAGAAAAGACAGCAGTGAGTCCCATCTACGTCTCACCTGGTGCCCCTCATGTTAACATCTTGTCGGAACCAAGAAGTTCACGTGCGTCAGCGTTAACCACACTCCAAACTGTATTCCAGTTGTTTCACTAATGTCCTATTCTGTTCCAGCATCCCTCATGCTGTTTACCCATCTTGTCTCCTTAGTCTCTTAAAATAGGACACTCCTTCATGTTTCTTGTGTTTCATGACCTTGACAGTGTTGGGGACTAGTCAGGGGTTTTCTAAGATGTCCCCTGACCTGGGCCTGTCTGAGGCTACGTGAGGGTTATGGGTTTGGGGGAAGAACGAAGCGTCAAGGTGTCCTTTTTGTCACCTCCCATCAAGAGTCCTTGATGCTCCCCGGACATCATCCTGAGTTTGACCTTGATCTTGACCACCTGGCTAAGGTGGGGTCTACCAGGCCTCCCCACAGTCAGGTTACTGCCCTCCCCTTCCCTGCTCTGTTCTCTGGAATCGAGTCCCGGAGTACAGCCTACACTTCAGTGGGAGGGATGTGTTTAGAAAAGAAATTTTCATATAGAAAACCATAAAAAAGAAAGGACACATGGCTTGTAATTGCACTGTTTAGGTACCTGCTGACATTTAAAGAGAACAAATAATACATACACACGGGTTCCCTAAAAAGTTGAATTGCATAAAGTATTATTAAAACTATTGCAGCGGGTGCCTGGGTGGCTCAGTCAGCCAAGCACCTGACTCTTGATTTCGGCTCAGGTCATGATCTCACGGTTTGTGGGTTTGAGCCCCAAGTCAGGCTCTGCGCTGACAGCACAGAACCTGCTTGGGATTGTCACCCTCTCCCTCTCTCAAAATATTTAAACATACAAAAACAAAAACAAAACTATTAAAAAGAAAGTCTTCACTTAAAAAAAAAAAGCTAAGGTCATTCCAGCACGTGTATACACACATTCGCACACTGGAGCTTTGATTCTGACCCTGACCTATCTGGGGCACCTTCTTCGTGGGCACACGGTCTGGGGCATCCGCAGCAGGGACGCCCCCACTTTTTGGAACTCCCCACTCACCTGTGTCCCCAGGAGTCCCTCCCTTCCACAGCTAGTGACTGCCCCTTGCCCTGCTTGGGTCTTGCAGCCCGGTGAGAGCCCTCCTGACCCCTTGGGAACCATCAGGGCAGGATAGAGACCGGCCCCCAGTCACAGGTAAGGAAACTGAGGTAGAAGAAAGAATGCACTGGCTGCTGTGGGTGTCCCAGCAGGTGTGCACTCAGGCCGCCTCTGTATCTTCCCCAAACCCTGTGCTGCCTCAGCTTTGCCCACAGGCAGGCCACTTCGCTGTTCTCCCCCAGCCTTGGTGTCCTCATCTGTGAAATGGGGATGCCACTTGTAGGGTCGTAGTGAGAACAGTGACAAAATGAGGCAGAGGTGCGCATGGGGTCAGAGTGGGGCGGGGATGGTCGAGCTGTGCGGGTGATAACTGAGCACAGGTCCCGCGGGTGCCGCACGGGCTCCCACGCAGGGACTCCTGCCCACAGAGCGGCCGGCACAGCCCACAGATGAGGTCTGAGATCCCGGATTATTGCCAGGAGTAACGACTTGTGGGGCCACCCTGTGGGGAACAACCAGGACGCAGCCCTGACCGCTTTTCGCACATCCTCTGCAAGAAGGTGCCTGCCTCTGCCCTGAGTGTGGCCTCGACCCACACCTGCTGGGGGGACCGCGTGCTCCAGGCCCCAGGTGGGGCTGCTGATGCCACGTTTCCCCAACCACCCCCCTCTTCCTCCACTCTGTAGGTCGGTGCCCACCCTACCACCTATGCCCTGATCTGACTCCCAGCTGCCTTGCCCTAGACCTTGAGCCCCTTGAGTGCAAGATGCTGGGGGGAATGGCTCTGAGCTCAATAAACATCCCTGGAAGCAACAAATGATTCCTGGCCTCTTTCTTGTCCTGGTCGTTGCCTAAGTGCCCGGTGCAAGCTGTGGGTGGGGGAGCCTCAAGGTGCTTCTTGCCTTGTCTGAACTTGGAGGGCCCTTTCTGTAAAGACTGGGCAGCACCTAGGGGTGTGTGTGGAGGGGATGTCTAAGGCCCCTGAGGGCTGCTGAGTTGGTGGGAGACTGGGGAACCCGCCCAGGTGGTTCACCTCCTAGACCTTTAGAGGCCCAGGGGCCCCAGGCCGGCAGGAACGAGGGCTCCCAGTGCCCACCTGGATGGTCCACGGCCTGTCAAAGGGGCTGTTCATCTCTGCGGCCTTCAGTCTGCCGTGTGTCCCTCTCCCGCCCTCCTCAGTACGGCCACGTGCAGGGTGGGGGGCGCAGGGAGGGGCCGAGGGAAGACAGTGGAGGATGGGGCCAGGGTTCCAGCCTCTGTCCACACGCGGGCAAGCACCTCTGTTCCCAGGAGCCCACCCTGGCCATTGCATGGCCCTCACAGCCAGCTTAGGAAGGGGCGGTGCTATCGTCACCAGGGAGGGGGCCACCTTGTCGTCCCACTTTCGCGTGACCCCCCCCCCCCCCCCCGCCTCGGACTGCTGGCTAGGCTGACCCCGGCCATCTGCGTCCTAGCCGCTGTCGAACTCCCTGGCCTGGACGTCCTCAGGGCTTCCACAGGCCCCACTTTTCCCCTCCGAGTCCCAAGGATCCCTGCCCAGCGTCGGGGAACGATGTTCCCAACCCTTGTGTACCGCCGGGCCGGAATGCTCTGCCTCGCCGAGGGGTCCCGAGCCCGGCCCTTTGCAACCCCACCCGTCTCCTCTTCCCGATGCCCCGACCCCACTCCTCCTCCAGCGGACACCGGCCTTCCCCACCCGTGAGCGGGGCGCAGGAAGAGAGACGAATGCAGGTTCACTGGGCGGGGCGCCCCACTCCTCCCTTGTCCAGCCGCGGGGCTCCGGGAAAGGCGAGAGGGATTCCCGCAGAAGGGGGCGAAGGAACGAAGGGAGCGCGGTCCGGCAGGGCCCAGGTCCGGGGAGAGAAGGGGGGGGGGGGGGGAAGGGTCGCGCACGTGGCCGGGGGGCGGGGCTGGCCGCTTCCGCACCCCCACCCGGCCACGTGGGGAGCGAAGCCCTCCCCCATCGAGAACGGGGGCGCGCCCGGGCCCGGGGTGGAAGCGTCCGGGGAAGGGGCGGGCTCCCGCCGGCCGCGCGCCCTGGCGTGGGGTGGGCGCGCCCGCGAGGGGGCGGGGCGCGCGCCGGGGAGGGAGGGAGGGCTGCGCCGGGAGGGGGTGGGGCCGTCCGGGGAGGGAAGGAGGGACGTGCCGGGACGGGGCGGAGCGCTCCCGGGAGGGAGGATCATACCGGAGGAGGGCGGAGCTTGCCGGCGTGGGGAGGGGGTACTCCGAGAAGGGCCCGGGGGCGCGCGCCGCGGGTTACGGAGGCGGGGTCTCTGGCTGGGGGCCCGCGTGGGGAGGGCGCGCTTGGAGAAGCAGGCGGGGGCGCGCTCCAGGGCCGGAGTGGGCGCGCCGGGGGCGGCTCCTTCGGCCCGGACCCCGCCCCCGGCGGCCGCGCGCCGCCGGCAGGGCGGTGGAGGGCGCGCCGGGCGGGGGGCGTGGCCGCGCGCCCCGAGGGGGCGTCCTCCGGGCGGGGCGGGCCGCGGCCGCCCCCGCGGGCTCCGGTGCGTCAGGGCGCGTCAGGCGGGGCGGGGCGGGCCGAGCGCGGGCGGCGGCGGCGGCGGCGCGCGCCGGCCTCCTCCTCCTCCTCCTCCTCCTCCGCCTCCCGCACTCGAGCAGCCGCCGCCGGCCGGACGGGCACCGCTCCCGCCGCCTCCTTTCAGCCCGCTCGGCCCGCGCCGCGCGCCTTTGCCCGGCATGTCGGCGGCCGTGGCGTGCGTGGATTACTTCGCTGCCGACGTGCTCATGGCCATCTCCTCCGGCGCGGTGGTGCACCGCGGGCGACCGGGCCCCGAGGGCGCGGGCCCCGCCGCCGGCTTGGAGGTGCGCGCGCCGCGCCGCGAGGCCGCCCCACCCGGGCCCCCGGGCCCGCCACCGCCGCCCCCCGCCGCCTCCGGCCCGGGCCCCGCCGCCACCGCCGCCGCCGCGCCCCACCTGCTGGCCGCCAGCATCCTGGCCGACCTGCGCAGCGGGCCCGGCGCCGCCCCGGGGGGCGCCTCGCCCGCCTCCTCCTCCTCGGCCGCCTCGTCCCCGTCCTCCGGCCGCGCCCCCGGCGCCGCGCCCGCCGCCGCCAAGAGCCACCGCTGTCCCTTCCCGGGCTGCGCCAAGGCGTACTACAAGTCCTCACACCTCAAGTCGCACCTGCGGACGCACACAGGTGAGCCCCGCTCCCCTGTCCCGCGCGCGCGCGCGGTCTCCTGCGCCCCTTCCCCCTCCGGGACCCCAAAACTGCGTGGCGCGTGGGGGGCGGGGAGGGGGGCGCGCCCGGGCCGCCGCCGCCGCGCCGGCCGGGCGGGCGGGGCCTCGGTGGGTGGGGCGCGCGCAGGGGGCGTGGCGGCCACGCGGTCGGGCGGCGCGCGGTTGGCGGGCGCGACGGTGGTGGCTGCAGGCGCTCTCGGGGCGCGCGGCGCGATGGGGTCCGTGGGCGGGATCGGGGCTCCCGGACCGTCCCCTCCCCCCTCGGCTCCGTTTCTCCTTAATTTCCTGTGGCGTTTGGGTCTGGGGAGTGGATATTGTGGTTGGAGCACGTAGCTCTGAGATGGTTGTGTTTTCCTTTCCCTGTCTCAGTTTCCCTATCTGGAGAGGGAGGAGGAGCCGCGCCGCCGCCTCCGGGGTGGCATCGAGGATTCACCCCCGAGGGCAGCAGAGCCCCTGGCGCGGGAGCCGGGGTGGGGGGGGGGGTGCCCGCGCGTTTTTGTTTTTTTTTTTTTTTTCCTTATGAGTTTTAATACGGCGGAGGGCGGGGCTGAGAGTGAGGGTTGGGGCCAGAGTCGGGGTGGGGTGGGGAGAGGGATTTGAAAGGGGACCCTTGAGGGAGTCAGGTCCTCATCGCGTTTGGAGGCAGGCTTTGGGGGAGGGTTCAGCGACATTTGTCACCTCTCACAGCCGAGCGGGGGTGGGGGGGTGCGGCGATGGGACGCCTGGAGGAGTCTGAGGCAGGGCCGCCGTCATCACCCTGTCACCCCCTCCCTTGTCCCCCTCTGGGTCCACCACCCTCGACGCTGAGGATGCTCTCCAGCTGGGAGTTTGGGGTGTCAGGGTGAAGGTGGGTCTTGGTGGCTGGCCTGGGCTTGAGTGTGGAAGGCGGTCCTGCCCTGGCGGTGGGCATCTGGCCACCGGCTGTGAGGATGTACTTCGATTCCAGCCCTGCCCCTCTCCAGCACGAGGCCTATTCCGGAGCTCAGTTTTTTCATCTGTGTGAAGGGCTCACGAAAGTCTGCCTTCTGAACGTCACTGTTTCTCGTGTCGCAACACTGGCTCTGTGGACACACTCTCATTCTGGAGAGAGGGCAAGAAAGCAGGGCTGGCCATAGCGGTGTGGTGGGGACATGGCGGGGCAGCCTCAGGCCATTTGCAAGGCCTCGGATGCCAGGCGCCCTCCTCCCTGCTCTACCCCCCTCCCCGCCTCATGTCTTGTTCAGTCCCCATCCTGTCCACAGGGACATACGGGCTCTGCTTGCTAGTGGGCGTAAGGCAGGACAGGGCAGCCAGGGCAGACTTGAGGGGGCAGGGTCTGTATCTCCTGCAGGATCCTCCGTCCTTTTCTGAGCAGTCCCCGGGTGTTACCTACACTTTGAGGCACTGAGGCGTGTGTGAGGGACACCTGGGGGGCCGTGAACACAGAGAGGCATCTTTATGTGGATCTGAGGGCAGATTTCTCTCTGGGTGGGGGGCTGGGGTCAGAGCAGAGCTCTGGCTCATGCTAGGTGAGTTTGCCTGTCTGAACAATGGGGGTGCTGGAGCGGGAGACCAGCCAGAGAGGGACCTTGTTTCTCCCGCTGTATTCCTCCGCCTGTCCTAGGTAATTGTTGCCTGGCGAGGCTCTGGTGCACTGATTTGCTTTTCCCTTCTGGGTCGGTTGAAGGGGGTGGCCGGGCCACCTCCTACAGCAGCTCCCAAGAGACCCTCCTCTAGGGTGTCCTGGAGTGCTTCAGAGCCTTCATGGGCCCCCCAGGCAGTGGCGGCCGTCTCCCTAAGCCCTGGGAGAGGAGGGACTCCTTACTGGGCCCAGGACGCCAATGTTGTCATCCCTGTTTTAAACGAGAAGATTGGGCTCATCCGGGGAGTGTCCCAGGGGAGGGTGGCCTCCCTGGATGGATCCCTAGTGCCAGTGGGAACTGTAACTCCGGGTATCCTCTCCCAAAGCCCTCTTGCATAATTAGGGTGTGGGGACCCAGAGAACACAGCTCCTGGGCCAACCCTGCTATTCCTGAGATTGGAAATCCTGGACTTAGGCACCCCTGGTGTTCTGTTTTTCGAGGGTTCCACACACTTGTCTGCTTAAGACTGTAGGTTCAGTGTATCTGTGATTCCCCCCCCCCCCCGGACCACAGAGCCCCGCGTAGCTTTTCTGGCACCTAGTTGGGGGTGGGGGGAGTCGCTGCCGATATACCTGGCTTGGGGGTGGGGAAGTCATGCCTGTCCCTGGTGCCCCAAGGCTAGCTTGGTGTTCCCCATTCACAGGGGCTGGCCTGGGGACAGATGTGACGAGGGACAATAATTAGAGGTCAGCTGTCTGCCGATTGTCCCCAGAGGCCTGTCTCCCCCTGCTCTGCCTGAGGTTCACTCCTCCTCTCAGTAAAGGGAACGAACTCCAATCCCAGCCTAGCTCCATTTTACAGATGAACAGACTGGGATCAGGTGCCTGGCCAGGGTCAAGTGTGGTACCCCCACCGTCCCTGCTCCGCTTGGCTTGGGGGTGGTGAGGCTGGGAGGGCAGTGGAGTCTTTCAGAGGGCCACCCAGCTGCAGGGGCAGGGCTGTCCTGTGCTCCCCCGGGGCCTGGCCTGCAGCCCCAGCACAGAGCTCTCCTGTGTGGGGTGGGCAGGCACTTCGGAAGCTTCAGGAGAAGTTGACGCTGTTGCTATGGATACGGAGATGAGAGGAGATGGGGCGGGGGTGGGAGGAGAGGCTGGCTGGCTCCCTGCTCTCCCAACCTCCAGATCCGGACTGCTCCCCTGCCCCAGAGCCCCCAGCTCTGAGCACGCGGTGAGCCCTACGCCTTCTGGGGTCTCAGGCTCCTTCCTGACAAGAGGGAGTCAGATCTGGAAGTGGAGCTTCTAGGCCAAGTTCTGATCCCCGGGGCACAGCTGATGCCATTCTCTGTGGGGCGTCCTGGGCACCTTGGGGAGTTCCGCAACATCCCTGGCCTTGCTCACTCCATCCCAGGAATCCCAGGAACGTACCCGGTTGCGACCAATAACAGATGTCCCCTGGGGGAGTTGCAAGGTCATCCCCCAGGAGAGACCCCCTGTTTTACTCTAAAACCCTCTCTCCTTAAGTTTGAGGAAAATCAGGTAAGGGTCCAGTGTGGTGCAAGGTACTGCGGGGAGAGCCCAGTCCCTGTGCCCTTATATTCTGGAACCTTGGGAGGGGGTGACAGTGGCAGTGATGGAGGAAGAGGCTTCTCAGCTGATAGGATGGGGTCCTGTGGGGCAGGAAGGGGTGTGTCCCCAGAGAGGGGACCACACCCTGGCCTCAGGGGATGGGGGCAAGGGCCCTGGGGCATGAGTTTTGAGGATGAGGTGGAGAAGTGAGGTGGGGAGGGTCAGAGCAGGTGAAGGGTTCCATTTAATCCCAAGGGCAGGGTGGAGGGTGGGCAGGAAAGCAGGCCCGGCTTTGCAGAGGAAAATCCGTTTATGGAGCAGGGATTAGGGTCCCGGGAGAGGGGTTGAGGAGGACTGTGGTAGGGGAGGGAGAGGGGTGGGCCAACCCACAAACCGGGGCCAAGTAAGAAGCCCCAGGACCCAGAGAGTAGGAGGTGGCTAGGGTGAACCCTAGTTTTTCTGACTGAGCAGCCCAAAGGGGGGCAGGGCAGCAGAGGTGGTATTCTTTGCTGAAGAGCCCCCCCCAGGGGAGAAGCAGATGGGGAAACTGAGGCCAGGAGGGGAAGCAGGCATCGTCCTCCCAGGGCTGAGCCGACGTAGACCCCACCCTCTCCCCCTGGCAGAGCTGTGAGCTCCTTTAAGGACAGGTGGGGTTCAGGAGACTGGTGGCTTATAGGGGGCAGGGTAGGACACTGCCAGGCCGGAGGGGGTGGGGGTGGCCTGTGAACTCCCTCCTGTAGCAGGCAGGGTGCAGAGAGCAGCTGGAACTGACTTTAGGTGCCCGTGCTATAACTGGGGAGTGCGGGAGGGCCCCCAACATTGTGGGGGGCGATAACCACCTCCGCCCAGGCTCCCTGATAAACGTGGCCCAGATGGCCTGGGAGCGGGCAAGTGATACCAGTCCCAGGAGCCGGCCGCCAGGGGAGTGAGGGCTGGAGGGCCGGCCCTCACTGTCACCCTTGCCCAGCACTGTTCTCCCCATCACACATGCTGGGGGGGGGTGGGGGGGTGGTTGGGGGCGGTGTTACCCTCTCATCCCCAGGCACCAAGAGCCCCCATGCCAAGGATGCCCGTCTGGGTGCCAAGCGGGTGATGGCAGTGTGGGTCTTCAAGGAGGAAGGGGGGATGAGGGGCTGCACGTGGTTGGCCCTTTAAACAAATGGTAGTGGGAGCCCCCACCTGGGGGGGTGGGGGCAGGGCGGGGAGGAGGGGTGAACCGCATGATGAACCAACAGTTAAGCCAGCAGCCCAAGCTTGGCTGGGAGCTCTCCCAGCCGTAGACTCTCTCCACAGATGAGTTAGGTGCCCATGGCATGCCAGGCCTGTGCCCTCAGCTTTGCAGTCAGGTGAGGGGGCAGATATCACACCTAGGAGATGCTAAGCACAAGGTTATTGAAGCTAAGAAAGGGGACTGTGAAGTGCACCAGCGGGGTAAAAGGTAAACACTTTCGGCTTTGATCCTGGATCAGGGAGTCGCTCTGGGAGTTCGGAGGGCAGAGCCCAGACTGGGCGGCTCAGCCCCAAGCCTATGGGCTACTGCACCAGTCCAGGCAGGAGCTGGAGTCTAGAGCCAGGGTGGGGTCTGGAGATACTGTGAAGGCGCTACTGATGGGATTTGCTGCCCGGTACCACGCAGGCCAGGGTGAGGGGCAGAGAGATGGCTGGGGGATGCCTGCCTTAGTTTTCGTGGCAACAGCACAGTGCTTGAAAGGGGAACCCTACGGGAGGAGCTGGGATGTGGGGTGGGGTAGGTGGGAGGCCTTGGCTTTTAGGGGGCAGGGCCCAGGGGTGGTTAAAATCCCAGAACATGGGGCGTTTTGGTGGCTCAGTCAGTTGAGCGTCTGACTCTTGATCTCAGCTCAGGTCGTGGTCTCACAGTTCCGGGGATGGAGCCCTGTGTCAGGTCCGGAGCTGACCGCACGGAACGTGCCTGGGATTCTCTCTCGCTTTCCCTCTGCCTCCCTGTTCCCCCTCGCTTCTGCGCACTCCCTTTCTCAAATAAATTAAGGAAATAATAATCATAAAATCCCAGAACGGGGCACCTGGCCGGCTCAGTAGGTGGAGCATGGAACTCTTCGTCTCGGGGTGAGATTGAGCCCCACATTGAGTGTAGAGATCACTTAAAAACTATGAAATAAAATCGCAGAATAGACAAGCCTCCCGTGGGCGGGTCTTTGTAAAGCCATAATGGCTACTTGAAGGGGACCCCCTGCCCTGCTCTCCAGACCTCAGCATCTATTTTCCACCTTTCTGCTGTATTTCCAGAACTGCTCTCTGGGCTCTTTCTGGACTACTCAGGGGCCGTTTTCAGGTAGTCTCAGCTGCTCCCCACCTTCTGTAGCTCTGCGAGAGTGCTCCCTCACTCGTCCTCCCCCATGCAGTCTTCCTGGTAGGTGGGCGTTTGTTCCGATCAGTTGGCAGACACCCCTCCCTACCCCTAGGGATGACCTCAGGAGGTCACGGTGAAGGTTAGTTGTCAGAGCCCTGGTCCTTGGCCTCTGGCCCTGCGGGGGGGGGGGGGGGGGGGGAGGTGGGGCACCCACCCCACGCAGGCCAAGCCGTCCTGGCTCAGGGACCACCTTTGCTCTGTCCTGTATCAGGTCTCAGGACCTCTTGGCCTCCGTTTTTCTGAGCCTGCACGGCACTGTGGTGGCCCCAACTGTCCCGAGGTCACCCCAGCCCAAGTCAAAAGGTTATGTCCACCAGGGCCCCGCCCACCACATCTTCCTCCAGTCCCTGTTCCAGTCTGCTTTGGGGCAGCCGGTGGCCGTACCTAGGGTCCCCTCCGGCTCTGAGCTTCCCGGTTGCTCCCCACCAACCTCCTGGCTAGTGGGCTGTGGGAGGGTGACAGGGCCTGGTATCTTGCAGGCATTCGCTCGACGTTGTGGGGGCGGCGGGAAGCCTCCGCGCCCAGGTCTCCGCCACCCGCGTGTGCACGTGAGCGCCCCAGCAACTGGGTGTGGGGCGGGGCTGGCGGGCGTCCAGCCGGCGGCAAGTCGACCCCGACCCCCCCCCCCCCCCCCCCCCCGCCCTAGAGGGAGCGGGACCACGTGAGCGAGGCCGGCTGGGCTGCGGATGTCCCCGCCGCCACCGAGCTACGTGCGGCAGCTGTGTTCCCGGCGGCTGCATGTGTCCTGCCCCAGTGGGCGCTGGCACCGCTCTTGCAACCTGCTCATCGCAAAGTAGAACTGCCGGAGGAGGGGAGGCTGGGAGGCGGGTACTAGTCCCGCCGCCCGAAATGGGGAAGTGAGCCAACTGCGGGGCGCGCCAGCAGCGGGATGCCCGCCCCCCCCTCCGCCCCGCCTGCGCCCTGCAAGATGGCGACAGGACTGCACGCCCCTCGGAAGGGGCGCCGCTCCCCCTGGCACCAGGTCTGGTCTAAAGCCAGCAGCCCCGCCTCCAAAACCGGACTCCCCTCCCCCAGACTGCAGCCCCGGGGAACTGTCAGATCCAAGCCTTCCGCCATCCAGGTGGGGTAGGGGTCCTTTCCGGGCTGTTTTGAGCTCCGTGGTTCCCGTAGACGATGCCCTTGCTGAGACCCCTCCCCCTGCCTTCTGGATTGTTCCAGGGAAGGGTGCAGCCCCAGAGACTTAGGGTCTGCGAGGTCTTGGGCATAGTTGTGTAACCTCCCCTCCCCCCCAGGGGTAGGTGACAAGTCACCTGGATTCACAGTCTCCTGGGGGCATGCGCTGCCCCAGGCGTGAGCCTGAGCCACAGGCAACCCACAAGAAATCTTCTTGGGGGGACCGCTGGACTCCACCTCCTCCTTTGGTGCTGGTGGTAGCCAGGAAGAAGGGGTGGGGGAGGGGAGGTTTTGGTCCCGCTCTTTCCTGGGCCCTGGGAGATGGCAGGAGCCCCTCTGCCTCTTCTGACCCCTACTCCCCTCCCCCACCCCTCCCCAGCGGTTGTCCCCGGGACAGTCCCTTAGCTTTCAGAGCAGAGATGTTCCTGGCCTACCCTGTTCCCCCCACGGCCACAGGTCTGTCCCGTGGGCCCTCCTGCTGGCTCCCGGTTACCTCCACCATCGGTCCTGTTTGGGGAGCCTTTCTCTGATCCTAGACCGTGTACCTTCTTCTGGGTGTGTTCCCTGAGACAAGGTCAGCCTGGGTCACTGCAGGGCCAGCATGTAACCCAGGATGTGACCACCCTGACCGCTCTGTGGCCTCCCCCAATTCCAGCGCTCTGCCTTCCTATGTGGGGCTCCATCCAGTGCCACAAAGGGTATAGCACAGGGGTGCGGGCATCACGGATCGGTGTCCACATTCTGTCCACACCCCCACCACACACACACTCCAGAACTCGTGGACAAAGCAACGCCTGGGGAGTCCAGGGTTCCAGGTGCCGGGCGCGGGGCGCAAGGGTGCAAGCTCCAGGATGCTTACCACCCCTTGGCCTGGGGCGTGGCGGGGTCCCCGGTGGACCCTGCGTAGAGGTGGGGCCCTCGGCGCTCCCGGGTCGGCCGGGGAGATGCGGACAATACTCGCTGGGGGTCGGGCTGAAGCGTTCTGGGGCTGAGACCCCAGACGCGAGGGGTGGGTGGGGACCGGCGCTCGGGGCTGGCAGCGCCGTTCGGTTCTCGGCAGGATGGGCGAGGCCAGCCGGGGAGGTGGGAGGGGTCTGCAGAGGAAGTTGCAGGGTGGCGGCCCGCCCCTCCCCTCACGGTCTGTTCCGCGGGGGCGGGGGCGGGGTGAGGCCAGTGGCCGTGGCCTCCAGGCCCTCCCCTTGCCGGCGGCCGTCTGTGCCTGGGCCTCGTGCCCTTCTCCTGCCTCTGCCCCTGTGTGGGGCTGCAGGTGGCCCTAGAGGCCCTTCACGTGTTCTCCGTCCATAGAGGGGCCACAAGGGTCAGTGGGTCGTTGGGCCACGGGAATCCGCCCAGGCACCCCCACACCGACTTTGCGTCCGGGGTGGTCATTTTCAAAAGGAGGGGGCCAACGGGTTGTGAACACCTGAGAGCCTCCGGTAAGCTCCAAAGGAGAGCGGAGGTGGAGGTGGGGACGGCGGGATCCATTTGCATCGGGAGAAGCCCCTGCAAAACCCCGCATGCGTTCCGAGCAGGCGCGCACGTGTGTGTGGCTCGTGCACCGCTAGACCCTGTCACGGATGTCACGGAGGCGGTGCGGTGGTGCCGCGGGGGCGGGCCTGGAAGGGCTCGGGCTCCGCACGGTCTTCTTTTAACGCACGGAAACTGCTCGTGGAATTACTACGAGTTCATAGGAAAGAAAGGGCAGGAATACTAATTAGGGGTTCTTGAAGTGAGTGGGGCTTTCCTCTGCACATTTCCACGTGTTCAATTCACGCCCGGAGTTCAGCCTCTAGAAAGGGGGGCGGGGGGGGACGAGTTGCCCCGCCGCCCCCCCCCCCCCCCCCCCCACTGACCACGCTGTCTGCCCTCTGCCTCCTCTGCCCAGGTGAACGCCCCTTTGCCTGTGACTGGCCTGGCTGCGACAAGAAGTTCGCGCGCTCCGACGAGCTGGCGCGCCACCACCGGACGCACACCGGCGAGAAGCGCTTTCCCTGCCCCCTCTGCTCCAAGCGCTTCACCCGGAGCGACCACCTGACCAAGCACGCGCGCCGCCACCCCGGCTTCCGCCCGGAACTGCTCCGGCGCCCGGGCGCCCGCAGCACCTCGCCCAGCGACTCGCTGCCCTGCAGTCTGGCGGGCAGCCCCGCGCCCAGCCCCGCGCCCAGCCCGGCCCCCTCTGGCCTGTAAGGGCCCTAGTCCAGCCCACCCTGCCGCACCCCTGCTGGGCCTGGGCCTGGAGCACCAGCAAAACGCCTGCTGTCCACAGCCCGGGGCGGGCCACGGACCGACAGCCGGTGTCCCCGACACTGGGGGGGGGTGGCCCTTGGGAGGGGTGGCTGGGGCCCCGTGTGTGTAAATAGCCATGTCGGATAACTCTCTTCCTATGTGTTAAACAGGAACCCCAGGTGGGCAGCCGGCCGGCGCTCCCCTCCCCCCATCGCCACCTCCCTGCTTCGGAGAGGGTGGGTCTGGGGGGAGTGGCCCAGGAAAGGGGCACGTAACCAGTGCTCAGACTTGGCCCCCCAGCCCTCCTCTCCAGGTTGGGATGATGTGTGCAAAGAGCCATAGATGAACCGGGGGTTCCCGCGGCCCCACCCCCACCCCGCCCGGGGCCCCCCACCCCACTGAAAGCCATTGGAGACGTTCAGGGAATTGGGGTGCGGCTCCAGCCGCCCCCATCCGGGTATTCAATCTCAGGTGTCCACAGATTCTGCCCTGCCACCCGGCTCCCCAGCAGTGGGGGCAGGGTGGGGAGGGGGGAGGCCGGGAGGGGGGAGGCAGTAGGGTCCAGGTTTTGCTCCTAAAACTGGGGTAGGGAGGGAGAGAAAGGGGTTCTTCCAAAGAGCATTTTGACTCTCGTTTGGGGAAGGTGGATAACACGGGCTGGGGCAGATGCCTGCTTATTTATTTTCCTCTGTCTCTGCTGGTAGGAAGGAGGGGGGCAGTGAGCGGCCCCCCTCTGGGTGGGTGTGTGAGTGTGTGAGTGAGGACTGCTCCCTTCGGGGTAGAGTCCCCAGCTTTGGCCTTCCATAGCATCACATGACAATCAATCTCTCCTGTTTGGGACCATGACCAGTCATTGAGCATCGGGCAGCCCTTCCCTGCAGGTGCCCCTGGACCAGAGGTTGAGGTCCTGCTTTGCAAGGGCAGGAAGCATGAGGGCTGACCCCTGAACCCCATGGGATAGCTCGCTTTTTTGGACCGGATAGAATATTTTTTCAGGCGCCAATCCCTTTCTTGATCTGGGCCCCATGGGTGGTCCATTGTCCTCAGGGGGTGTGGGTGTTGGGGGGAAGGTCTGTATGATCCCTGCTTATGGTAGGGAGGGGTAAGCGCCATGACCCCTCCTGGTGTCTTCCCACTGTGGCTTCGGTTGGATTTCATTTTGGGTAGGGACTGAGGGCCGTGCCCTAGAATGGGACAGACCCAGGGTCCCTGTCCCAAGACCCTGAAAGGACCCATCGCCCACTGTTGGCTGCAGGAGGTTTTTGGCACCCACGTGTGTTCCAGAACCCTTCTGTCTCCCCACTGGGGGCTGGGGATCTGGATGGCGGTGTGGACTGGACCTGCCTTGGCAGGATCAGGGGGTGGGTGCCTGGGGTCCTGGGGAGGAGGCCAGGGAAGCCCTTTGGAGCTGGGCTGGGAAGGGTCTTCTGGCCCAGTCTCTGGGCAGATCTTGGCAGGGCTGGCCCATTCGTGCCCTTAAACCCTCCCTGCCAGCAGTGTTGGTGAGATGCCTTAGTCTGTGGGGGCAGGCTGGGGTCCCATTTTCCTTTATGTCTTTATGGACGTCCTCCTGATTGTCCCATCCCTGGCTGGTGCCTGTCCACAGGACGTGAAGTATGGGTCTGAGGGCCCAGGAGGCCGAGGACTCGTCCCTGGCCCCTCTCCAGTGTCCAGGGGTCTGGCCAGACCTGTGCCCCTCCTCCCCCAAGGAGCTGGAGGTCACTGGGACCTGGTTCCAGCCACTTCGCTGTGGCATCTCAAGGGGAGGGCCCCAAGGGACTCGTGCTGTCAGGTGGCGCCCCCCCACCCCCACCCCCACCTTACCCTGCCCTGCCTGGCCTTTTCCTTGTATTTAATTAAACAAGCCCTTTTTTAAACCCGACTCTGGTGACTGTGTGGTCTTTCTCACCTCTGGCCTTCAACCGGAGAACTCTCTGAGTCTCTGTGTCCCACGCAACAGGGTAGCCTCCAGGTCACCACGTCCCGCTGCAGAAAGCGAGGCAGTGGGGCCCTGAATCTCGGGACCTGGTGGGGGCATGGGATGACGCCCCCTCAGCCCTAAGGCCTGGGGAGGGGGCTGCTGGAAGCAGAGAGCGCTGCCGTCCCGTGTCACCCACGCCTCTCGCAGCTGCACCCCCTCCTTCCCGCTCGGTTACCCGGCAACCGAGGCGCGGTGACATGGCGCCCGGGGGCGTCCCGCGCCCGCCCCCTTCCGGCACCGGGAGCCGGGCGGCAGGGGAGCCTGCGCCGCTGGGGCTGCTCGTGGGCGTGACAGGGCTCCTCCCCAGAGGGCCCCCCGCCCCCGCTGTCTGTGCCTCTCCTGGCCCCTGTGCCCAGGGGGCTGCCCACGTTCTGCACGCCGGCCTTGTGCCAGCTCCCGCCTGGAGGCGGCCGGGAGTGGGGGGGGGGGGGGCTTGGTGAGGGCTTGGCGTTCCCGGGAGCACCGAGAAGCCGATGAGGGTCTCGGACCCCTTCCTAGGAGATAGACACGCAGATTCCAGCGGTCTCCCGAGCCCCGAGGGCGGGTGTGGCTTGGGCGGGGAGCCAGACCCTCCCCAGGGCCTCCCCGGAGTCCGTCCCCGGGGAAGGCGGAGGCTGCGCCCTCTGGCGGCCGCCCCTGTCATTGCACCGCCGGCTCCCGCCGCGCCCTCCTCGGGGTCCGGGGTCCGGCCCTGGCGGCCGCGCAGGTGGCCCTCAACCTGGGCGCGGGGCCCTCGCCCTTTCTCGAGGTCGGCCTCCCTGTTGCATCCCCCTAGCTCCTGCTTCACTTTGTCCCCCTTTCTACTGGCTTCTGCCCCGCAGGCCCGCCGACGTTGCTCCCTGGACCCCTGTCCCACTGTCCCTCTCCAGCTCTTCTGGCCTTTCTGCCCCTTTGGGCAGAGTTCCTGGGATTCGGGGAACGCAGCCCCTGCCTCCAGTCTCTCTCGGACACCATCCCACGTGCTCCGAACAGCTCGAAGATGTCCCCCTCCTGCCTTCTCGACACTCCCTGGTCATGCGGCCTCGGGGACCCCTGACCCTCCCCGATGCCCCCCACCCCCCACCCCAGGCTAATGTTCCCCTCTGGCTGTGCTTCTTGTACGCTGACCTCCTCTGTGTGCAGACGATACTCCCTGGTCCGACACCAGGACCTCACCCTCAACTCCAGACCCTGAAGGTGCCAACTCTCACCCCCAGGCCGCCCAGTCCCATCCCCACCTCGGGCACTGGTACCCCCATGTTTCCTGGTGCAGAGGCCCGAATCCTTGACCTTGACTCAGTCTGACTACCACGCCCATTTCCATCAGGAAATCTCCCCGGAGTTTTCAGAGCACATCCGAAATCTGCCCACTTGTACCCGGTCCTGGCGTCCTCCCAGTCCACCACCTCGTCTCCTCATCTCAGGCAGTCTCCCCCACCCTGGTCCCCGGGGTCGCGCCGTCCCACCGTCGCCCCGCCCCCGTCCGCCCTCCCCTCAGCGGCCACCAGAGGACGGTCGTGAGCACCCGAGTCAGGTCCCGCCCCCTAATGCCTACAGCCCTGGGAGGCTCCCACCTCCCTCCGTGTGAAAGCCTAAGTCCTCACGGAAGTCCCCAAGGCCCTGTGCGACCTGCCCCCATCCCCTGCATCCCTTCCATTCCCCCGTGTTTCCCTCTTGCCCACTCTGCTCCAGCCACGCGGACCTCCCCTCGGTTCCTCCAACACGCAGGCCTGGTGCTGCCCCCAGGGCGTTTGCACAGACTGTGCCTGCTGCCTGGAATACCCTTCCCCCTCTTTAGAACTGTTCATATCCCACCGTCCTCAGAGGACTACACGGACCACCTCTTAGTCCCCTACCCTGTTCTACTCCCCCCGCGCCCCCCCCCCCATAGCACTTAAATCATGCTATATCATTTACTTATTTCCAATTGTCTGTCTCCCCCATTGAGAACACTACTGCACCAGGGTCGGGATCTCTGCCTTGTTCACCGATGTTTCTAGCACTGTGTCTGGCATATAGTAGGTACTCGGTGAATATTTGCTGAATGGATGACCAAGGCCATCCTCGGGCGTGGATGGAGACCAGGCGGGCTCTCGCAGAGGGGGCCCCTCGCTTCACCTCGCACGCGCCGTCAGACCACTCTCAGGGGCTCACCCTTCTGTTATTGGCGATGGCAGGTGTTGAGAGACCCCTGCATGAGGGGCCTCGGGGCCTCAGGTGGCTGAGGTGAGGAGGGCAGTAGGCTGGGAGGGGGCTCCTCGTGTGCTCACAGGGGTCGGTGGCCATCACCAGCCGCTGGACCCAAGGGTGGCCAACTGTTCATACAGAGGCTGGGACGGCAGCTTTTAGGTAACGTCTCCCCAAGTTTTAAACATGGGCGGCAACAGATTTATATCATTTGAAAAACTAGTACAGCACTCAAAAAACCTAGCCCCCAAACACGCACGTTGAAAACAAACACACGCTGCACAGCAGCACAGAGCACAACGCCCAGAGACGCGGCAGCCAGGTGCCCTTGACCGGCGAGCGGACGCGACCGTGTCCACCGCGTACGCGCACATCCCACGGCCGGGAGCAGGAGGGAGGCGCCCACACCCGGCGCCCCGCGGACGGGACCCTGAACACAGGTGCGCCGCGGGACAGACTCTGAACACACGACGCTCAGGGAGGGAACCAGACGCGAGAGGCCACACGGGGTGTGAGTCCTCGTGTGTGAAACGTCCAGAACGGGCTCGTCCACGGCCAGGAGGGGGGCTCAGGGGGGACCGGGGAGGGGGAGGGCGTGCTGGGGGAGGTGATGGCTGATGGAGACGGGGTTTCTTTTTGGTTTCAGAATATTCTGGAATTACACAGAGGTGATGGTTGCACAGAACAGTGAATGTACCAAATGCCCCTGAATTCTCACTTTTTAAAATCAAGTAATTATTTTTTTTGTAATTTTTTAATGTTTATTTTTAAGAGAGAGAGAAAGTGCCAATGCAGGAGGGGCAGAGAGAGAGAGAGGGAGAGACCGAGAATCCCAAGCAGGCTCTGTGCTGTCAGCACAGAGCCCCACAAGGGGCTCAAACCCACGAACCATGAGATCATGACCTGAATCGAAATCAAGAGTTGAACGCTTAACCAACTGAGCCACCCAGGCGCCCTATTAATTTATTTATTAAAGTTTATTTAGTTTGCGAGAGAGAGAGAGAGAGAGAGAGAGAGAGAGATTGTAAGTGGGGGAGGGGCAGAGAGAGAGGGAGAGAAAATCAGAATCCCAAGCAGGCTCCATGCTGTCAGCAGAGAGCCTGATGCGGGGCTCAGACTCACAAACCGTGAGATCATGACCTGAGCTGAAGTCGGATGCCTAACCGACCGAGCCACCCAGGTGCTGAATTTTCACTTTTAAAATGATTAATTTGGAGGGCACCTGGGTGGCTCAGTTGGTAGAGCATGTGATTCTTGACCTCAGAGTCATAAGTTCAAGCCCCATGTGGGGGGTAGAGGTTACTTAACAATAAAGTCTTAAAAAATAAAATAAAATGATTAGTTTTGTTAATGTGAACTTCCCCTAAATAAAAAAGGGGAACGAAGCGGGGAAGAATTTGTCCAGGATGCCCTGTTGTCCCATCCACCCCTGCCCGCATTTCTTGTTTTCACTCACTAAAGTCTTATCCCAGTTAGCACACATCACATGCGGTTTTCCACACCCGCCTAGAACTGAGGACACATTCCTTCCTTGAACATTCATTGATCCATGTTACAGATATGTGTTTAGGTCCTGTGTCCAGCCGGGTCCTGTGGTCGCGGGCCCTGGCCCTGAGGTTCCCTTAGTCCGGTAAGGGGTGGGAGGAGGCAGATGTGAAAAAAATGTGTTCGCTGTCGGGGATAGAAAATGTTGTGAGGCTGCCGTGGCGGGAGACCCTCGGGGAGAAATGTGGTTGTCAATTGGAGAAACCCCACTTCATCCTCCTCCGTGGCTCCCAACCCTTTGTGGCTCCCCATTGCCCTCCTGGTTTGGACAACAAGCACCCTCACACATTCACAGCCGCAGGTTGCCTCTTGCCCGGACACTTGCTCAAGAGAGAGTGTCTGTGCTCAGAATCCCCCCGCCCCGCAATATTCCGTGCACCCTCCACTGTCAACGCTTACTGCGTTTGAAACCAGGGGCTCTCGGTGATATGGCCAAAGAGGCAAGGGCTCTCCGCCCTCAGGGCCCACTGACCAGCCACCAGACAGACTTCGGACAAAAATCAGATCGTGTCCTCTGGAGAGTCATCTCTGACTCTCTCCACCCCACCTGCCCTCCATTACTGTCCTTCTTAGTCAATTAATTTGTAATTGTGGTAAAAATACATAACAAAACGTTCCCTTGTAACCACTTGTGAGAGTACAGTTCACTGGCATTAAGCAAACACACACTGCTGTGCAGCCACCCCCACCATCCATCTCCAGAACTTTCCATCTCCCCAAACTGAGACTCAGTCCCCACGAAGCACCGACTCCCTGTCCCCTGGCCTGTCCTGGGCTCCCACCATCTACTCTGTCTCTGTGGACGGGGCTCCTCCAGGGACCCCCTGTGAGTGGGGTCACGCAGGACGTGTCCTTCTGTGTCTGGCTTCTGTCACTGCGCACGGTGTCCTCCGGGTCCATCCACGTGGTGGCAGGTGGCAGGACGTCCTTTCTTCTTCAGGCTGAATAACAACATTTCATTACATGGACAAACCACATTTTGTGTACCCACTCACCTGTTGATAGATAAGGGCTGTTCCCATCTCTTGGCTGTTGTGAATTATGCTGCTGTGAACAGGGGTGTACAAATACCTCTTCAGGACCCTTCTTTCCATTCTTTTGGATATACAACCCGAAATGAGATTGCTGTATCATAGGGTAGCTCCCTTTTATTTATTTATTTATTTTTTTTTAATTTTTTTTTTCAACGTTTATTTATTTTTGGGACAGAGAGAGACAGAGCATGAATGGGGGAGGGGTAGAGAGAGAGGGAGACATAGAATCGGAAACAGGCTCCAGGCTCTGAGCCATCAGCCCAGAGCCTGACGCGGGGCTCGAACTCACAGACCGCGAGATCGTGACCTGGCTGAAGCCGGACGCTTAACCGACTGCGCCACCCAGGCGCCCCTTCCTTTTAAACTTTTTGAGGAATGACCATACTATTTTGGCCGCACCATTTTATAATCCCACCAACGTACACTGTATGGATTATAAATATGTTTATATATATACTATATATAAGTTTATATGCTTATGTGTGTGTGTGTGTGTATATATATATATATATATATATATATATATATACATACTGTGTATGTGCATATATATATATGAACTTGAACTCAGGACCCTGAGATCAAGAGTCACTCGCTCCACCGACTGAGCCAGCCAGGCGCCGCATTCTTACAATTTTTCATTAAGATGTTGGCCTAACCCTCCAGGCTCCAGGGACCCTCCCCTCCCCACCATATCCCTCATTTGTCCAGGTCAAGGTAGCATCTAGGGTAGATCTTGGTATACACTAGGCACGCAATTTTATGTGAACACATGAATGAGTGAGAACGGGATTCTTGTGGGTCCGGGACAAGAGTCCAGCGGGGAGAAAGGAAGCACTCATTGACTCAAGTCAGCTGCACACCAGGGCGGAGGTAAGCTTTAGGGGTAAACGGAGCAGGTTCCCAGGCACAAGACGCGCCTGTAGGGCTCGCCTCGTCCGGCAGGGGGCACTTCAGGGCAACGTGTTCCTAAAACGCAAATTAATAGCAAATGCATGACAGCTGGTCCTGACGGACTTCGTTGTTGTTGTTTTTGTTGTTTTTTTTTTTGATCAGGCGCGCAGTAGACAGCCCAGGCGCCGTCGGGGCCTCGGGCTCAAGATGGCTTTGCTGCCATAGCTCAGGGCCGGGCGGCGGCGCCGGCGAAGCCCCTGGAGGCCGCAGGCGGGGCCGCCCGCACCCTCCGTCCCTCCCCCCGCGGCCACCTGTCCCTGCCCACGGGTCCGCGAAGCGCCTCGGTTCCTCGAGGGCTGGAGTTTCTGATCAGGCGCGCTGCGGGCAGCCGCTCCCGGGGTCCCTTGCGGCGGCGTCCCGGGGGCCTGCGGGGGCCTCGGAGCAAGATGGCGGCAGCGGGGTCCGTGAGGCGCGGGCGGCGGCGACCGCGGCGCCAGTGAGCGGCCCGGGGGCCCGGGCGGCTCCGGGCCGGGGTCCCGCTTCGGGACGGACCATGCTACGCTCCACCGGTTTCTTCCGGGCCATCGACTGCCCCTACTGGGCTGGGGCGCCCGGGGGACCCTGCCGGCGGCCCTACTGTCACTTCCGGCACCGCGGGGCCCGGGGCCCCGGCGCGCTGGTCGGCGGTGGAGCGGCGCCCTCCGCGGCAGGTAATGCCCGACCTGGGCTTGGCTCCCCGACCCGGGGCTAGACTCCACGGCTGGGACTTTCCCGGCTCCTCCGTTCTCGGCCCAGACCCCTCTCCGGACGCTGGTGGGCGTCGTCTCGCCAGCCGGGACCGGGACCACCCACCCCGGGGCCCGGTGCAAGTCGCGGGATCTGTGCGAGCCTCCGTTTCCATGAGCGTACGGTGTAACCGTGAGGGGGCATGCCGTCCTACAGCTGTCGCGAGGGTGCAGTGAGCTAGCGCAGGCCGAACGCTGAGCACGGGGCTCGGGAAACGAGCGCGGCTGACACTGGTCCGCAGGCCCAGGACTCCCCCTGCCTTTACTCGCACCCGAGTTTCTCGCTGGGGTGACCATCCCCGCCGCGCCCCCAACCCCAGGTGCCGTGGCAGCTCTTGTCTGCTGCTGCGTTGCGTTCCCCCTCCGCGCCTCCAGTAGTGGGGTCGGGAGGGTCTTAGGAGCACCTACTGTGTGTCGAGCCCTGTGTCAGACGCAGCTGGACAGGGAGTAAGCCAAACCCGAGGGACTGGGACGGGAGGGCGGATAGGCTCCCAGGAAATTACCTTCTTTTGGTTGGGCAGAGAATGTTAGCGGGCTGCACGTCGTATCCTCGCGGTGATTGTCATTGTCACGGCAGAGTTTGGTGAAAGCTGGGAGCGCTTCTTGTAGGAGGTGTGGGATTTCAGCGGAGACTTTAAGAACGGGGAGGGGTGGGGGGAAGGAGGACATCACAGGGAAAGGCTTGGAGGGAGGATTAAGTGGTGTCATTCCTTCTGAGGGAAACTCAGGCTCCCGCTGGTGATCTCTGTCCTTCAGGACTGGCTCTCCCTTTCCATCAGACCCAGACTTCCTCATTCAGCCTCAATTTCAAATTCCCTCTCTGTCTTTCCCCAGGAAAAATGTTTTTTATTTCAGAACCGTCTTCGAAAGAGGAGTGCGCCGGCTGGGATTAAATAATAGGCCTGTTTTCCCATTTTGCCAAGGAAAGAACAGTAGGGTTTTTTAAATTTCTCGCACGAATTTGTTTAGCCCCCCCCGCACCTGCAGCTGACGGTTTGCAGACAGCCAGATGCGAGCGTTCATTGCCTGGCTCCCCACCTGTTCTGGGCACGGGGCATTCAGAGCTGCGAGCCACAGGCGCGGCCGTCAGGAACCTGCAGTTGAGAAGACAAAACAGAGGTGCCCCCTGGTACCTCAGCATCGGGTCATTATCACTCCCGTCTCTCGTGGGGGCCAGGAAGGTGGCGGACAGCACGTTGGAGGCATCTGGGAGTCAGTGCCCAGCTCACGTGTGGAGGCGCGGTTTCTTGACTCCATTTGTTTGCCTCTTGGTGTCCTACGCATTGCTTTGCAAAGAGCCCCCTGGGTTTTGGGTTCCTCTGGGTGAGTCCAGAGAGGGCCGGCCCACTCCCTTATGCCCCTGACGTTCTGACTTGGCCCCAAGTCTGCATGTTGCCTTCCAGCCTTCCGTTCTGGGGTGTTGATTTCTGTCCTCGTGTGTCCCTCCCGTGGTAAGTCACTTTTCAGATTTCTTTCTACGTCAAGAATGGCCAGTTAGTTTCCTAAAGGATCATTTCTAGGAGCCTGTTTGGTGAGGAAGTCCTGTGTGCCCCACTTGCTATAGGGGAAAAATGCAGCTGTCTACCCCTTTCCGTGGTGGGTCTGCATTTTCTTTTTGCAGGGAAGGGAGGGAGGGGAGAGAGGGGAGGGAGGGGAGGGAAGGCCTGCTTTCTGGTAGCGCCGCCTCTCCTGCAGAGGGGCAGGGCCAAATCCCAGCTCAGCCTCTTCCTTGCCATGCAGCCGCTCTGACCCTCTGTTTCCTTCTCCGTGGCATGCTTCTGGGGTCGCTGCCCTCTGAGGACGCCAGGGGAGAGTGTGTGCCTAGTCCTTTCCCTCCCTTTCAGCTTCCCCCTGCTCCAGATTTTGACAAGCTCAGTTTCCTATGGGTCGGAAGAGGCCGCAGCGGTCCAGATGTGCACAGGGAAGCGCTCTTGCCAGGGTGGGCTGGGCCAGCTTTGCTTGGACTCATTTTTTTTTCAACGTTTTTTTTTTTTTTTATTTATTTTTGGGACAGAGAGAGACAGAGCATGAACGGGGGAGGGGCAGAGAGAGAGAGAGAGGGAGACACAGAATCGGAAACAGGCTCCAGGCTCTGAGCCATCAGCCCAGAGCCTGACGCGGGGCTCGAACTCACGGACCGCGAGATCGTGACCTGGCTGAAGTCGGACGCTTAACCGACTGCGCCACCCAGGCGCCCCTGCTTGGACTCATTTTTAAGCAACAGCGTTGCTAAGGTGCTTGGTGGACGCAGCCTGCAGGTGGGACGTTGGGGTCCCCGTGAGGCCCAGCACCTCCAGTCTTGGGCCGCTGGGCGCCTGAGACTTTTGGCAGAGTCTGAGGCCCGTGAGGGGCCGGGGCAGGGATCCTGTTCCTTCCAGACCTTCAGCTCCAGCCCCGTGCCTCCCAGTGTGGGATTCAGGATCCCCACCTCCGAACTTCGGTGTGATATTGCCCAGTTTCGGCAGCACGCACTTGGGCAGGCTCTTTAGGACTCTGAATGGTAGGGATGATTGTCCCCATTTTACAGATGAGGAAACTGAGGCCCAGAGATGGGAAGCCACTCTCCTGTGTGCACGTGGCCGGTAAGTGGGGTTATGGGATTGAGTTTGGGCAGTCAGGCCCTCGCCCCACGCACCACCTTCCTCCAGTTTCTGCTGCCCAGCACCTGCGTGTCTCGCACACACCTGGGCACCCACTGTGTGTCAGGCTCAGCGCTCTGCGCTCTGCCCTGGGGCCGGCAGGTCACAGTGAGTCTTGGGAGACACAGAATTGTGACATCTGAACACGAAACCTGAGGACAGGCTGGAAGGCAGGAGCGGTCACGGCCGTGGCAGGGGTGGCGGCTCTTGGGGCAGCCCTGCCCCTGGGCTTCACATTTCGGCCCTTGAAGGCCCTGCGTGGTCCGGAGCCCCGAGAGCGAGCACCGCTTCTGTAGGGCAGCTCTGAGCCCACAGAGTCCTGCAGAGGAGGGGGCTGGAGCCAGAGAGATAGGGCCTCCCAGCAGAGGGTGGGTTCTGTTTCCTCCGCGAGCGGACTCGGGACAGGAAGGGCACGGCCTCAACGAACAGGCAGCCCCCGAGGCGTGGCCACGCTGCCCCTCTGCTGCTTCCTCTGTGGGCGGGGTGCCGGTGGGTTTCAGGGGGCGACTCCCCCACCACGGAAGTGTGCTTTCCTGCGTCCGGCCCGTCAGCGCTGTGAGCGTTTCTGTGCCCTGAGGCCGTGGGAGAACCCCAGCAGAGCCTGGTGTCTGGAGGCCTGGCCCGGCCGAGCAAGGACCCTGCACCGTTTGCTCGCTGGTGGGCACGTGGGCTTGAGCTGGGCGTCCTGCGGGGTCTGGGTGGGAGCTCTCAAGCTGGTTGGAGGAATAGTAGTCCCCCATCCTCGGGGCCAGGCCTGCCGTGGGGGGGTGTGCTGGGCGCCCCCGGTCGTGACGCCCCTACCCCAGCTGCAGTGACAACAGACGTTCCCCGGTGTCACCCCGTATCCCTTGGTCATAGGCTGATTCTCACTGCAGCCACTTTACTTTGTTTTTCAACTTCAGCCCCTGCCGCAGCCCCCAGGGGCCCAGCCGCGCAGGCCTCCCACGGGAGAAGCCGTTGGTATCCTTGGTGGTGCTTCTGCTGTGCCGTTGCTGGTTTTCTGTGAGGATGGCATTAGAGGAGAGATGTGGGGGTTTTCCGTGCCCCCGGGTGCGCCCTGCCTGTGGTTTCAGGGGCAGAGTCCCAGCCGGTGAAGCCTGCACGTTACCTCTGTTCAAAGCACTTCTTTTCAGGACTTGGGTAACGTTTGTTTTGAAAACATTGGACGATCCCCAAAAATCCGAAGAAACACGTGGAAATTGCTGCAAATCCGTGCCTCCTGGCTTGCGGTGTTCCCCCTGGCCTGAGCTGGAGGAGGCCTGCTGTCCTTTCATGTAGCTGTGACCCTGCTGCACTGGTGACGTCGGATCGTGTTTTCCGAGGCTCCGCAGCCCCGGTGAGGAGAGGGGCTGTCCTGGGACCGAGTCCCCAGCTTTCCACACCTGGCAGTCCTCTGGATGCCCGAGGAGCCTTAAAAAACCTGCCTTCGCGCCCTGAGCCGGTCTGGAGCCACACACCTATCGCTGTGTCTGCACATAAAGCTGCTTATGGCCCTGTGACCCTGCCCCCAGGGGACTCGGAGTGGTGTCTGGGGAGGTCTGTGGTTGTCGGTTTGGAGGAGCTCCACCCGTTCGTGGAGCGGGTGGGGGCGCCCCTCCCCGTGGTGCTGAGCACCCAGCCCCCGCGTGGGGCTGCCTGCGGGGGGCTCTCCAGGGGCTTCGGGGAGGAGGTGCGGCCAAGGCGGGGGTGCGGAAGAGCCCTTGGCCCCGAATGAGGGCATTCCTGGCTCCGCTTTCTGTTGTTCAGAGAGCCCGTCTGGCAGGGGGCCTCCAGCAGGTCAGCGGTACCGCCCGGGCCTCAGTTATCCCTTCCGTGAAGCGAGTAATGACACGGGCCCTCGGTGGACAGAGCTGCGGGAACGTTCTCCCCTCTGCAGCCCGTATCCCCTTTGCAGAACAATCCTTGGGGCTGTCGAGGGGTATGCGCATGGGGATTCTTTCTGCTCCGTGTGCGTGGGCAGTGGGCAGACTGGTCGGTGTGATGTGGTGCACGACAAACAGCCGGGCGCTAAGAAGGAAATGGACAGCGGGTAGGAGGCATGGGGCTCACCGGAGCCTGGAGCCCCCCGGGCGGACTGCCGGGGAATCAGGGAGACGTCTCCTGGCCACCGCTCTCCTCCTTCGCGATAGCTGCGTCCTCCAGAGTTTCTGCCGTTGGCTTGTGCCTTTTGAGGAAGCGGGCACGTGTGCTTGCCGTGTGAGGGCCTCTGGTCTGGCGGCCCCCCAGGCGCTGCAGGTTTCTGGAAACGGCCACGTGGAGCACCTGGGGGAACCTGCTTGTTGCTGTAGTTTACTGGAGAACAGGGTGGGAGGCTGATGCGGGGCCCAGCTCTGGGGGTGGGGCTTGGCCTGGACACGTGCGTACACACGCAGGTATATCTGGGTCCTGGGTGTCTTCTGTAAAATCAGGAGCTAGCCCCAGGACCCTGCAAGGGCTCTTCCGGATGGATCTGAATTCAGTACATACCTGGGGACCAGGATGGGGCACCGTGGCAGCAAAGGATTGGTGTCCAGCACAGATAGGGGCTGGGGTCTGGGGAACTGGGGGTTGCAGGGACATCGGGCGGGTGTCCCCAAGCAAGTGGTTGCCGAGCTGGGTTTTGAAGGGTGAGTGAGTAGAAGTTTGCCTGGCGGCTGGAAACAGGGGTGGGCATGGGGGTGGGGAGATGGTAATCCCTGGTTGGGACTGGGAGACAGTGCAGTGAAAGGCCTGGAATCTTCTGTCCTGTGGTTTGGGGGGAACTGGGGCGGGGGAGGGGAGGCTGCTCGCCAGCATTGCTGCCATCCCCCGCGGCTCCAGCAGGGGTCAGTGTTGCGACAGTGATTCTGACTCCTCCAGCACGGACCCCTGAGTACTGCTGTGGTCTGGGAGTCCACCCCACAGACTGGGAGGTGGGGGTGGGTGCAGGGGACAGGGGGAGGCAAGGCCCAGGAGGTAACAGGGAGGGCATGTCCGGGTAGCACCGGGACCGCTTTCACTCCAGGCACATCCGGGTGAAGCTTGTCCCTATGTGTCCTAGTTGACGGTCACACAACACTGTTGTTTGTCCTGGGAGACCTGTGTGCTCTTCTCCAGCGGAGTGGCCCAGAGGGCCCTCAAAGAGCAGGAATGTGGGTGCTGTTTCAGGAGACAGGGCCCAAAAGCTCTGGGGCCCCCATCCCCACGCACCCATGAGCACAGGCCTGCCCAAGCAGCTGAGTCCCACCGCTTCTGCAGGGACAGTCTCGGAGGGCTGCCTGGAGGAGCCGCTGAGACAGTCCATCGGGCTCTGGGCAGGAAACTGTCCAAATATGCGGGTGGGGGAGGGGCTGGCCTACCTGGGAAATCTGTCCTCATCACTCCCCACCTCCCCGCCCCCCCAACTCCCCCCCCCCCACCCCCGCCCAGCACCTTCCTGGGGGATCAAGTAATAGAAGCCACTGATGCTGATGGGTGATGTTGGTGTGTGGGCTCTTAGGGGACACAGCCGGCTCCCCCCGTGTCTTGAACCCACGTTCCAGGAATGGCCGTGACGGGCGTGGCCTTCCTTCCCTGCCAGCTTCACCTGGAGCATCCAGAGGACACTGTTCCACGTTCTAGGCCTCCCAGGACCTCCCAGGAGCCTGTGTTGTGGAGGAAGGTGACCCCAGGAACATCCACTGGCCAGCGTGTTGGAAATGCACCAGGGCCAGAGCGAGAGAACTGCTGAAATCGTGTGTTCGGACCCTGAAAGTGATCTGCACCTGCCGTGGACTGGCTGTGAGGGCAGAAGGGGGGCCGCAGTGTTCCATGCCCATGGTGGCCTGGCCACAGGAGCAGAGGGGGCGCCGCAGAGAACGGGCCACGGTCAGCTGCACCCCTGGGAGGCCCGTTGTTGCCAGTGCGGCCTAGTCCTTCGAGGGTGCTGTTCTGTTGCGTTTTTGTGCTCTTTAGGGATTTCTGGGTTCTCTTTGTTTTTTTGGCCTGTGCTGTATGCTTCCCTGTGTTTTTGCCGCATGGTTGAGCCCCGTCGTATTTAGACTCCGCGACTCCACGTGGGTACTGCTGTCCTGGTCCTCCCAGGATCAGGCCCTGGGGAGAGCGCGGAGTGCCGAGCGACCGGTATTCCCAGGTGTGCCTGGGGCCCTGGCCTCGAGCTTGCTTCTGGGCTGGGGGCTTTAGAGCTGAGGGGAGGCTCCAGGGGGCAGAGGGCAGTGAGGGGAGGCCGTGCAGGGGTCGGGCCGTCCAGTGTCATCAGCCCAAGGTGGAGGTGGACCCCAGGCCCCGCTCCCCAGGCACAGCCCAGGTGTCCCTCACGTGCACTCTCAAACACCTGCTTCTGTTGGCTGTCACGGTTCTCTTCCTGCGTGTCTGGGGTGCCACAGGCAGCCACAGGCCTCTGCCGTCTGCTTCGGAATGAGTGAGTGGCCAGGTACTTTTTCCATGGGCTTCAGGCTCCTGCTGTGTCCAGTGGGGCACTTGGATGTCCAGGAGTGGCGTGTGGGGGGCCCCGGGAACAGAGACTCTGGGCCTGGAGGGGAGTAGTGACAGCCAGCCCCTCTGAGGACCTGGGGACTGCCCTGCCCCCCATAGGGGTGGTGAGCGCTCAGAACCGCTGTGCCCCAGTTGGCTGTCTACGCTGCATTCCAGCCGAGCCAGCCCGGGCTGGCCGTCAGCCAGTGTCCTTTCTGCCACCGTGGTCTTCTGGGGATGTCCCCCCTTTCTGCGAGGCCTCGCCCCCTATGGAGTCCTCAGAACATGGGTGGGTTTAGTGTCTCCACTTAGGCTTCACACAAGCAGCCAGCGTATCCTGCTTATCTCTGGTGCTGTAGGGACCGTCTCCTCCTGTGTCCCCGCCGCCCCCGTGTGGGGTCAGCCGGCTGTCACTGCCACCGCCACCGGGGTTGGAGGAGAGCCCCGCTGATGTCTTTTTTTTTTTTTTTTTTTTTTAATTTTTTTTTCAACGTTTTTATTTATTTATGGGACAGACAGAGACAGAGCATGAACGGGGGAGGGGCAGAGAGAGAGGGAGACACAGAATCGGAAACAGGCTCCAGGCTCCGAGCCATCAGCCCAGAGCCGGACACGGGGCTCGAACTCACGGACCGCGAGATCGTGACCTGGCTGAAGCCGGACGCTTAACCGACTGCGCCACCCAGGCGCCCCCTTTCCCCCCCCCCCCGCTGATGTCTTATCAGAGCTCAAAGCCAGGGTGGGACCGCTGTGCGCTGTGTGCTTATCGGCTTTGGACCTTGGGCCGAGTAGAAGGAGGGGAGCGGCGACGGCCAGCCCTTCAGAAGGCAGCGCCGGCTCTCCTTTCCGGAGCGGGGAGAGGACCCAGGCTTCGGGGTCAGACCTCTCCAGCTGGGCGGGGCTGGCAGCTAGGCTGGCCAAGACCCCGGCTCCTTATCTGTGGAACGAGGGCTCTGTCCGTGCCTGAAGTTCCCGGTGGGGCTCACGGACCTCCCCCAGTGTGGCCTCCGTGCTTGGCCGGCTCGTCGAGTCCGCGTGCGTTGTGGAGGGGAGGCCGCGCGGTGTTGTCCGGAGCGGAGTGAGGCGCAGAGGCGCGGGTGCGGCCAGAATTGGGTGTCTCCCGGCAGGGGGAAGGGTTGGGGTGACTGGGGCCGGCTGCCCTGTCCTGCTGTTCTCTCAGCCCCTTGTGGTCTCCGTAGCGAGCCTTGACCCAGCCCCACGTGGGCTCTTGCACTCAGTGACCCACAGCCCTGGAAAGCGGGGGTCTGGCCTTCCCTTGTGGGGATGGGGAAGCAGGCCTGGGGTCCACCACGCTGGAAGCCTGTCCTAGAGGCTGGTGGTCAGAGAGGGTGTCGGGCCTCCACGGCCGGGAGAGCCAGAGGCGGGCGGCTCTGTCCTTCAGCAGGGCAGGTCTGGTGGACGCGTGGCCTCCGAGGGCACAAAACCGAGGCTCAGGCACCGCCAGGGGAAGACTTGGCCTGTGTGGGCTGGCGGCAGGGGTGGGAAGAGGCATTTGGTGACTTTCCTTTTCCAAAAATCAGCCCAGTTGATCTTGCTTTTCCAGGGGCAAACCCCCACGGGAGCGCTCTTGGCTCCCATCTGGATCAACCCCCTGATCATTGGAAGACGCCTTCCACGGTGCCCTGAGGGCCGGCCTCACAAGGTGCCACCTGCCCAGAGCCTTCGGCTGTGTTCCTGCAGGCGGGTGGGCAGTGCCCCCAGGGCACCCCGCGGCTCGCAAAACATTTTCTTGGGGAGCTCCTCCAGTTCCCACAGGCTCCGCCAGGGACCCGGCCCTCCGAAGCAGGGCGGGGCAGGGGCCACGTGCCTGGGGAACCGGTAGCTTTTGCTCTCCCCTCCCCGAAGCCTCAAGTAGCCTTGGCTGGGGCTCAGCGGGCACCTGCCTGCAGGGACTGAACTCTGGGCTCCCTGTGCCACGAGGTTGTAACAGAGCTCCTGGCAGCTGCACTCAAAGCTTCTAGACCTGTCTAGAGACCCTCAGGCTGTTGATGAAAACTTACAGGATCAGTGGGGAACCAGAAGCCCCACAGGGGCAGGCTCTTGGCCTTGACCTTCTTAGGCCCACTGAGGGTGTTGCTTTTTGCTTTGTGGTCTTGAAGGCAGCCTCCAGCTGGGGCTGAAAGCGCCCTGTGTTGGCAGGGCTCATACCGAGGGGCTGGGTGCTTGGACTGGGCTCAGCCGGGGGCTGTACCCCCTTCAGAGTCTGAGCTGCTGGGACCCCAAGTGCACTCGCCCCTTCCCGGTTGAGAGGCCAGGGTGCTTGGAGGCTAGAGAGGGTGGAGCGAGCCGGTGTGACCGCCCTTACAATGCCAGTATGGGCTCCAAGGTGGAAAACGAGACGGCCTCCCTCCTGGCCTCTCTGCCTCCGGTCCCCCAGAGCTAAGGTGGCCTCAGGCTCTTTGTGGGGCCTCCTCTCTCCCTCCCTTGGGGGGAAACCCTTCCTTTCAAAATGTATAGTGGCTTCATTACTTGGAACCTGGCTAAGGGGCTCCTGGCTGCCCTGCATTGTTTGTAGCCCTTTTCCCTAGGGAGGGGTAGGGAAAGACCCCCCCCCCCCAATCGGTGCCTCCCTGACCGGCCCCTGGGGGAGGGGCATTGCCGTTAGGTGGACCCTAACTCCCATCTCCCCCACCAGGGGGAGGACTCTTAGCCAAAGGAGGGCAGCGTGGGGAGTGAGGTGGGCCGGGCCGGAGGCCCCTTTGAGACCCGCCAGTCCAGCCCCTCCAAGCCCCTGGTGGACGTGCCCAGTAAGTGCCCCCCAGCTTGTGGCTGGTCTGGGCGCTTCCGCTTTGCTGGCAGCCAGGACTTCTGCGGGGAGGAGAGGGCAGGGCACTGTCTTCCCTCTGTTCACTCAGGGGTCGTTAGGCTGGGGCGGGTCTCCCATTGGTGCCTTTGGACTGGTTGGGGGGTCAAGGTGGGCTGGGAGGGAGGCCCCCCTCTGGGTGGTCCCTCCACCTCTTACCAGGGGCGGCTGTGCTCCCTGCCCCCAGTCTCCCTCCCCCGTACCCTCTAGTGTTCAGCTGTGAGGTGGGGGGCATGGAGTGGCTGCTTCCCCCCGCCCCTCTGGTTTTGCCTCCTGTCTGCGTCTGAAGCATTTCTGTCCGCTCCCTTTCTGCCGAGTACGACTTAAGATATGGGCTCCAAGGCAAAAGGCAAGCCACAGGCCGCAGTCTCTCCCCTCCCTCGGGCCCCAGGCGGCCCCAGCCCCAGCGCTGTCCCCTGCAAAGCTCCCTGTCCCCTGAAGGCAGGCAGGCAGCCCCAGGGTTTGGTTTCCTTTCCTTTCTCGAGTTTCCTGGGGCCACTTTCCTGGGGCCACGGTGGCCGGCACCACCACCCGGGGCCTCAAAACAACACAAGATTTCCTTACCCGAAGAGGTCAGGGGTGCAAAATGGGTCTCACCGGGCTACATCCGGGTGTGGGCAGGGCTGGTCCTTTCTGGAGGTTCCGGGGGAGAGTCGCTGCCACACGGTCAACCACAGGGCATCGGATCCACAGACATATTCTTCGGTGACGGTGGAGAATTATCTCCGGTAAGGTCTTTTAAGTTTGTGAGTATAGTTGACCTACACTGTTACGTTATTTTCAGGCATACCGCTTAGCGGTTTGAAAAGTTTGTACGTTACGCTCGGTTTTTTTAAACATGTTCTACGCTTTAGATGGGATTTCTAGCAAAGTCTCTGAATTCCGGAATACGTCAACACGGCGAACTTGAATCTGGTGTATTGTCCCTTTCTTGGAACGGTGGGCTTCATTTGGTCACATTTTATGGAGAATTTCCGCACCTCTGTCCATGAGGGAGAGTCTCTGGTGGGTTTCGTACCGACGTTGGTGGCACTGGTCGTGCTGGTCTCGTAGACCATGCCCTGGAACCTGGAACAGAAGCAGGATTATCTGTCTCACAGCCGCCCCGGGGGTGGTGGGGGTGGGGGGTGGGGCATGACTGTTCAGACTGATAGAAACGTTAAAAGGACGTGAGGGGGGCGCTTGGGTGGCTCAACTGGCCGGGGTCCGACTCTGGGCTCGTGGGTTGAGGTGGATGCTGGCTTGCTCTCCACCCTACTTGGCGTTCTCAGAATGCGATGTGACTGGAAATGCTTTTTGCCGCTTTGCTCCGTGGGGCCGCAGCACGGACGGCACTGTGCCTTTCCTGTCCCCTCACAATCGTGTGTGGGTGTCCTTCGTGGCTCCGTGCTCCCTGACGGTGGGTCCCTCGGTGGCTCCGTGCTCTCCTGGCGCATGCACGGCCCCGTGGACGTAACTGCGGGGAGCAAGTTGGCGGGACAGAGCCCTAGGGGTGACGCCTCTGGGGTGGCCCTGGCCCAGGGGAGTGGGCGAGGGCCGTGGCTGCTCCCTGCCTGGCCGGCCAGCCTCCCGCGCACACCCTCCCGGCTCCCGTCCGTGGGAGGCAGCACGCCGTGGCTGCGGTGTGGGCCAGGCCCGTGGGACTCTCGTTCTCACACCGGCTCCTGGGGCTAGTCGTCCAGTCTGTGAGGTCGCCCCTGCCCCACCCCCTGCCGGGAGGTCTGTGGACGAGTGGCCGTGCCCCCGGGGGCCCAGTTCTGCCTCCTGGCCGGGCCGGGCCGGCCTCCCTAGGGCTTTGCCAGAGGCCCCGCCCCCCCGTTGGTTCTGCTTCTCTGCTCTTCCCCGGCGGCCTCGGGGGCGAGGCCCGGGCTGAGGCTGTGGCCCGACGTTGGCCCGTGTGGCTGCGGCTTCTTCGGGGGTCCTGCTCACTGCCATTTTCTCCCGCTTCCCGTTTCAGGGCTTGGATATGACCCGTACAACCCCGAGCTGCCCAAGCCCCCCGTGCAGAGGGAGAATGGCGCCCTGGGCAGCGGCGGGGAGCCCCGCTCGGACATCCTGGAGCTGGAGCTGGTCAACCAGGCCATCGAGGCGGTGCGCTCGGAGGTAGAGCTGGAGCAGCGGCGGTACCAGGAGCTCCTGGAGACGGCCCGCGAGCACCGCTCGGCCGAGGCCCCTGCCGTGGCGCCCCGAGGCCCCGCCGCTAGTCCCGCCGCGGGCCTGGACGAGGACGCCTTCCCGCTGTCCTTCGATTACAACCCTGGCGGCCGCCCGGGCCTGTTAAGCCCCGATGCCGGCTACCAGCCCACTCCCCTGGCCACCGCCGCCGAGGCGGCCGGCAAGTACTCGCTGGCTGTGGATCGCGCTCAGGGCCACGGCGGAGGGGCTGGCGGCGCCTTGGAGTACGTGCCCAAGGCTGTGAGCCAGCCCCAGCGGTACAGCCGCCCCGTCCCCAGCGGCAAGTACGTGGTGGATGACTCCAAGCCGTCCACGGACCTGGAGTATGACCCTCTGTCCAACTTCTCTGCCCGGCTGCTCAGCAGGGCCAGCTCCAAAGATGACAGGGCCCCCAAGCGGCCCCGGGGCTCCCGGGGTAGCGAGCCCTACACGCCCGCCCTCAAGAAGCCCTGCGACCCCTTTGCCGGCTGCGACGCCAGGTTCTCAGACTCGGATGATGACGCCGCCGCTCCGGGTGATGGGCCGGTCACCACGAGCCCCCCGCGAGCCCAGGCGGGCCCCGAGGGCAAGGCCCCCGGGAAGCTGGCCTCCAGGGAGGGCCAGGAGACCGAGGAGGGCAGCCTGCGCGAGACCAAGGAGATGGCCGTGCAGTATGACGTCGAGGACCTCGGGCAGCCCCCCAAGGGTCCCGGTGGGGAGCCCGGGGCCAAGCCTGGCTCCCCGGCCAGGGTCTCGCAGGACCCCAGCGGCCCCAAGGAGGGGAGACCCAAGAAGAAGAGAGGCGGGGCCCTGCCCGCCCCTGGCCGCAAGGACGGTGTCCGGAGGAAGGACCGGGGTAAAGACGGAGAGCAGGAGCGGCCTGCCGGGAAACCCTGTGCAGACCGGAGGGGCGCGCGGGCCGGCAGCCCCCGGCACAGGGCCAAGCAGCCCGAAGGGACCAAGAAAAAGCCATCTTCGGCCACCCCGGTGGCCAGCTCAGGGAACAGCCGGCCCGACCGCGGGGGTGCCCACCAGCTGCCAAGCAGGACGGGCGGGAAGACGCCGCCGGGGAAGCTGGCCGAGCGGAAGGCCCGCTCGCTGGACGAGGGTGCCTCCCGGGACGCCCCCAAGCTGCAGAAGCGGGCGCTGAGCCACGCGGACCTCTTTGGGGACGAGAGTGAGGATGAGGGCCTGGGCCCGGGGCCCGCGGCACCCCCCGCCCTGCCCTGCCTCAGCTCCAGCTCGGACTCGGACTCGGACTCGGACCGCAGCCTGGGCTGCTCCCCCGCTCAGGGGCCGCGCAAGCGCCTCAAGGCCCCGCAGCCCCCCTGTCCTGCCCCCGCCCCCGCCCCCGCCTCCCCCGCCTCCCCCTCCTCTTCCTCTTCCTCTTCCTCCTCCGGGGCCGGTGGGGATGTGGACTACTCAGCTTTGGAGAAGGAGGTCGACTTTGACTCCGACCCCCTGGAGGAGTGTCTGCGCATCTTCAACGAATCCACCAGTGTCAAGACAGAGGACAGAGGCCGGCGGGCCCGGCAGGTGGGCCCTGCTGGGGGGGTGCTCCCCTCCCTCCCCGTCCAGGAGCCCCTGCTGGCGCCCTGCTGCCCCTGCACCTTGTCCAGAAACAGAGCGCCAGGTCCCCCAGGCAGGGCCCGTGGCCACCGAGGCCCCGAAACCAGGGAGACTGGGCAGAGTTGGGGGGGGGGGGCAGCTCCCCTCTCCCTCGCCCTTCATCTCCCGCCCCCCTCCTTCCCACGATCTCTCTTCCCCTGCCCCCCACTTCCCTCTCTCTCCTTTCCCCCCTTTCTCCACTTCCCTTCCCTCTGCCTCCCTCTCTCCACTTTCCCCAGGCTACTCCTGTCTTCCTCCCCTCCCCACTTCCCTCCCTTTTCTCCTCCTCCTTCTCCTTTCCCACCTCTTTTCCTTCCCTCCCCCCCCCTCCTCTCACTCTCCCCCCCCACCCCCCAAACTCCAGTGCGCCCACGTCCCGCCACCAGAGGGTGCTTGCTTTGAACAAAGCCAGAGGGGCTAGTCCCTGCTCGGAAACCTGCAGCTTCTGTGCGTGTCACAAGATCGGGCCGCCTGCTTGGTCCTTCAGTGCTCTGCTCTGCTCACAGACCTTTGAGGTGTTGCTGTTCAGATTTTTTCCCTCTGTTCCCACATTTCTGAGTTGCCCCGTGTGAGCTGGCGAGGGAGGGGAGCAGGAGGCAGTGGTTTGGGCCCGAGACCACCTTGGCCGGGGCCTGGGTCACACTCGGGCTGGGTGCGTCTGCAGGAGTCGCGTGCAGGACTGGCCGACACTGGGGTTTCCCCATCTGTGAGTGGGCAGAGCACGCCTCCCGGTTCGGGGTGTGAGTGGGCAGAGCACGCCCCCCGGTTGTGGGTGAGAGCCCCACATCGTGTTTCCAGACCCGGTAGGCCCTCCCTTGACTGTGTTCCCGCTTTCCCACCTCACTCTCCGTGTCCTTTCTGAGTTACATATTCGCGGCGGGGAGGGTAGAGGAGTCGCCGCGCTGGTGTGGGGGTGAGGTCTGAGGGAGGAACCTCATCGAGGGTTGAATGTGTGTTTCAGCCTCCCAAGGAAGAGAAGGTCGAAGCCCAGGGGCATTCGGGCCTCACCACTCTGTTCCCGGGGCAGAAGCGGAGGATTTCTCATCTCTCCAAGCAAGGCAAGGAGGTAAAGTCCACTGCTGGGCCCTGAGGGGAGGCTGGTGGGAGAGAGAAGGCCCCCGGCCTCTGCTGACGGCCTCCTCTGGCAGGCACGTGCCTGGCACTCCCCACGTGGTGGCAGAGACGTGCTTGGGGCCCACCTCCAGTCTTCGGTTCGGTGCTGGGGGGGTGGGTGGCGCGGGGCACGGTGGGACACGGGGGGTACTGCTGGCTGTGAGCTGTGCTGTGTGATCTTGGACCGGTGGCCCGACCTTGCAGAGCTGGATCCCACCCCAAAGAGAGAAACAGCTGTCGGTGGCATAGGGAAGGCTGGGGCAGAGGACCGGGCTCTCTGCCAAGCACCTGGGAGCTCTGGTGGATTCTATCACCAGACCCTTCCCCTGGCTAAGCTGAAGGCCAGAGAAAACGGAGTCAAGTGGGATTGGATTAGCGTGCCAATCCAATCAGGGGCCTAATGAGTCCCACCCACGCCGCGCCTATATCGGGGCCAAGGGCAGGGCCTAGGCATTCCGAGGCCAGGAGCCAAGAGAGCAGGGCGGCCGAGGTGCCCTGGGACAGCGAGGCAACATGAGTTTGAGGGCTAATGCGTGGAGCTGGCTGGTGCCTGCCAGGGTATCTGAGCACTCAGAGGAGGGCGCCGGGGCCGCGTGCCTGGCCCTGGCCCCGGAGCCCCTGCCTTCCTGTCCGTGGCCCTACCGTCAGCCTTTTGCCCCGTGTGGCCTGCTCTGGGTGCTCCCAGCATACAGACCCCCCCGGGAATTTGTCATCACCCAGGCAGAGCCCGGGAGGAGAGGCCCAGCGCCCCCTGCCCGGCCTCCCACCGCCCAGGAGGTGTGCTACCGGCGGGCCCAGCAGGCCCAGAGGGACTCCGCCGCCTGGCTCCAGGCCACCCAGCAGCCGGCCGAGAAGCCGTCATCCTCCGTCCACATCTCGGCCCCCGGCGAGAAGAGGAGGATCGCCCACGTCCCCAACCCCCGCCTGGCTGCAGGTGAGTCCCGGGGCACAGGGGCTTGGGGGTGTGACAGGAGCCCAAGGCCAGGCTCTGCTTCTGCCAGCGATGGTGAACTCCAACGGGGCCCAGCTGGGGCCTCAGTGTGCTGGTCTGTGGAATGGGGATAAAAGTTTCCCTCCGCTGTTAGCAGGAGGCTAACTCAGGCCTGATGCAGTGCCCAGCGGCTCCGGGCCTTTCCCGGCCTTGGTGTTGGTAGCCGGGGGGCTGGCTCTGGGGGGTCTGCGGGGTGCCTTCTTCCCACCCCTTGTCTGTCTAACAGACCCAGAGAGTCTGTTGTGCCAGCTTCCTGCCTCCCTCTGAGGCCCTGACCCAGGGATCTCCCTGTGACTTCCACTCTGTCCCTGCCTGCCTGATCTTTTTGTCCTTGCCTCCCCCGGGCTCCTGAGTGGGGGCACCAGGCTCTATACCGTGATACCGGGAACGGGGGGGCTGGCCTCGGTGGTCTGTGGGGCTGGGGTTAGCGAGGCTGTGGCCCCGGAGGCGCTCAGCTTGGTCGAATTGAGCCAGCTGGTCTGGAGGCCCCTGGGGCTGTGTTTCCTTCTGTCTTGTGGGTGCTTCCCCCGCTTGGTCTTGTGCGAGAGTCAGGTCAGACCTGCGTGGTCTGACCGGCAGGACACTCGGTGGCATCTGGAGCTGGGGAAGTGTGAGGGGGGCCCCTGGCTACTCGGCCACCTGGAGGCCCTGTTCAGATGCACATTCAGCTTCTCTTGGGTTGTAGAGGCCCCCTGCCATCTGACCAGCTTCGGGGGGCACGGGGGGCGTCCTTGCTGCTGGTTCAGATACTCCCTGGAGTCACCAGGGCCTAAGGGGTGGGCCCCACCAGGTAGTCCTCCACAGCCCTCCCCTGCCTCTCCCTGCTTTAGGATAAACTGTCTGGATTCTGCTCCTTCCCCTCCCCAGAGCTCCCGAGTTAGAACTTGAGGGCAAGAAGTGTGCACTGTGGATCTTCAGCAGTGGTTTAGCTGCAGGGACAGGAGAGGACCCCGAACTGTGTGGATCCTGGGACGCGGAACCCCTCCTGCACGTGACCGGGTCCCCTGGGTCATCCTCCGTGGCTCGGGACAGGCCTTGCCACAGTCCTCACCAGACACACTCGGGGTGGCATTGACTCGCAGATGGCCCGGCACCCTTAGACCCAGTGGCACGCTTCCCGAGCTGCAGGGGGTCGCCCGAAGTCGAGGAGTCCCCTCCGATGCCTCGTGCTGGCTTTCGTCCCCAGGCGCAGCCCGGGTGCTGCGCAAACAGTCCGTGTGTGAACGAACCTAAGAGCGGTCTTTCCGTTCCGGAAGAGCGCGCGTTTTCCGCCCACTCTGCAGAGGCCGGCCCTGGCGCGGGATGGGCCGCGGCCGGCTTGTGGTGCCGTGGTGCCTGCAAGAGGTCGGGGACCTGGGCCCCGTGCTCTCCTCACCCGCTCCCGTTCTTTTGTCGGCACAGAAGCCCCGTGCAGGCGCGTGCGCACGCCCGCAGCCCGGCCTCCGGCCCCCGCCGCCTCCCCGGAGCCCTCGGAAACAGCCCGGCAGGCGGGTGCCCTCCTCCCCGGGGAGGCGGGAGACTGTTTGCTTTGTGACCTCATCAAAGGGAGAGGCAGAACACACAGGCAGCGGAGGGCCGGCCCCGCTGGTCACAGTGACTGGGCCGGGGCCATCCTGTACCCTCTGGTCCGCAGCCCAGGAGCGAGGGCCTTTCCTCCCTCATAGGTCGATGCCTCGGAGTCGGGGGCCGGAGCATGTGGCAGAGGCTTCCCACGCGCCCTGCCACTCGCCGGGCCGCCCCGGCGGAGACGTTGCCTGAGCCGGCCTCCGAAGCCCCATTTGCGTTCCCCCCTTCTCGATGGACTTGCCCGAACGCACATAGAGCCTGATGTCATTCCGTAGCCCGTGCCCCACAGCCCGGCCCGGCCCCCTGTGCTCCGAGATGCACGTCCTGCTGACGCTGAACGACCGCGGCTGCTGGGTGCTGTGCAGCTCGGTCATGGGTGTGCTCTCTTCCTGCTCTCACGTCCCCTGTGCCCCGCCAGCCCCCACAGGTGCCAAGAGGACCCTCGCCGCCAGCAGCGGCCGGCCTCCCAATGGCCCCGAACCGGGCGGCCAGCCCCTGAAGGCGCGCACGCTGTCCGGCATGGCGTCCAAGACCACCGCCACCGTCACCCCCAAGCGTGTTGCCCACAGCCCGTCTTTACAGGTGAGCGCCCGCCCCCCCCGGGTCCCCTGCCGCGGGAACCTGGGCTCCTGGCTTGCCGACGCCCCTGTGCTGCGTGGGCGCTCCTGCCCTTCCGGCTCCCTCTGCTGCCTTTGCTAACAGACTCCCCTCGCCCAGGGCGGCTTCAGTTCATAGACGCTGAGCAGCGGGCACGCGGCCATGTACCCCCCCGCCCCCCACCACGCCTGCCCTCAGTTTCCCCTTTGGCCAACGCTGCCGCGGCTGTGCTGGCCTCAGTGAGCCAGGGATGAGCTCTCGCGGGCCCCGAAGCCCAGAGTTTCCAGCAGGGTCCGTCCTGCGTGTCGGTGTCCCGTGGGTTCTGCGATACACATCAGGGGACCAGGCACGGTATGGGCCGTCTGTGATGGGTCTGTCTTCTCTAGAGTTTAAAGAAGCCCGTTATCCCAAAAGAGTTTGGGGGCAAAGTCCCCACCGTCATCCGCCAGCGGTATCTCAACCTGTTTATTGAGGAGTGTCTCAAATTCTGCTCTTCAAACCAGGAAGCAGTAGAGAAGGTGCGTGACCCTGGGAGGTGGCCGTGGGCCGGCTGGGGGGACAGCGGGCTGGGGTGTGCGTAGGGGTGGCCAGGTCCTAGGCCGAGGGGCCGGGACCTTCCCCCCCCCCCCCCCCCCCGCCGAGCACAGGGCCACAGGGCTGTGGTATGTGTTCTCAGGCGCTGAATGAGGAGAAGGTGGCCTACGACCGCAGCCCCAGCAAGAACATCTATCTGAACGTAGCTGTGAATACCCTCAAGAAGCTCCGGGGCCTGGTCCCCAGCTCCACACCTGGTCTCAACAGTAAATCGGGGCGGGGCGGCCAGGGTGTCACGTCTGCGAGATTCAGGTCTGCGCCTCTAGCAGAGGGCCACGGGCTCCCCCGACGTGCTGGGGCTGCTCCCCACCCGGGCTGTGGGAGCGGTGGGGCGGGGACCCCAGCCGCCAGCTCTCTGCTGCTCCCGGGGCCGGGTGGGGGGCAGACGGGGACGAAAGCCTGCAGGGAACGTTGGTGGCAGGTGCAGGCTCCCGCTTGTCGGGCCTCTGTCGGAGACGGCTTGGTGCCGTGCCCTCAGAGCAGCCTCTTCTCGCTGTTGACCACGCTCCTTAGAGAGCCGGGTCTCTCGAGCCGAAGGCCACCAGCTAATGGGGCGGCCTCTTCAGAGGCGGAGCTCGGTGGGGCCCGCTCTGTGCGTTAAGCTCGGGGTGGGGACGGGGAGGACGTTTCAGGACTGCTTCTCGCGGGCATGCTGCCGTGTCCGTCTGCAGGCCTCCCGGCTCTCCTGCTCTTGCCTTGGCTCCGGCCCCGGCCCCTCCACCCCCTACAGCTCCCCCTGGGCAGGTTCCAGGGGCCCCAGGAGGCCCGGGACTTCCAGGCCACCTGCAGCCCGTCCCAGAAGAGTTGAGGTCACAGGAGGTCAGGCCTCTCCTGACCAGCGAGGAGCAGGCCAGGGGACAGGGCAGTATGGAGGGGGAGGGTGCACTTGGGAGGGACGAAGGAGACTGAGTGTAGTTTTTACCCCTCCCCCTTCCAGAAACCAGTGGCCGGAGGGTTGTGTCCCACGAGATGGTTCTGGGGGGCAAGTTGGCCACCAAAACCAGCTTCTCACTCAGCCGCCCGAGCAGCCCCCGGGTGGAGGATCTGAAAGGTGACCTGCCTGCCCCTCCCACCCCCCTCCCCACCCCCGGGCCACCTGGGGGCCCAGCAGTGGCTGCCGTGGCCGAGCTCCTGTCCCCCCCCTCCCCGCCACGGCTGTCCCGGCCTCCCTGTGGGCTGACCACCTATGCCTGCTGTCCCCAGGGGCCGCCCTGTATGGCCGCCTCAAGGAATACCTGCTCACCGAGGACCAGCTCAAGGAGAACGGCTACCCCTTCCCTCACCCCGAGCGGCCGGGGGGCGCTGTCATCTTCACGGCCGAGGACAAGAAGCCCAAGGACTGTGAGTGGCCTTCAGCCCCACCTGTGCTCGAGGAGGGGCAGGGAGACGGTGGCTCCGGGAGGGCCGCGTGGGGACAGGGAGTGGCAGGGCCTGATGCTTCCCCTCCCCCCGTAGCCGCCTGTAGAATCTGCTGCCGCTGTGGCACCGAGTACCTCGTGTCCTCATCCGGCCGCTGCGTGCGCGAAGAGGAGTGTTACTACCACTGGGGGCGGCTCCGCCGGAACCGAGGTGAGCCCCCCCCGCCCCACCGCCCCAGCACAGTGGGTGTCGGGGCTGTGCCTGGGGCACGGGGGAGGCCCGGCCCTGACCGCTGCCACCTCCCTTCCAGTGGCTGGCGGCTGGGAGACTCAGTACACGTGCTGCTCGGCTGCCATCGGCTCTGCCGGCTGTCAGGTCGCCAAGGTAGGTCTCCTGGGCCCGCCGATGCTCCCTCATCTCGGGAAGGGCCCCCAGCCTGCCGGGAAATGAGGTGCAACCAGGGCCAGCCCCCTGATCCCCCGTTTCTGTCCTTCGATCGGTCTGTCCCCGACTCTGGCGGTGGCCTTGGAAAGAAGGGGACATCCCCTGGAGAAAGCCCGGCACCAGCCTGGCCCCTCGAGCCTGCCGCCCTCACCCACCCTCCCCTCCTCTCCCCTCCCTTGCCCTCCCCTCCCCTCCCTTCCCCTCCCCTCCCCTCCCCTCCCCTCTCCCCCCTCAGCAACACGTGCAGGACGGCCGGAAGGAGAACCTGGAAGGCTTTGTGAAAACTTTTGACAAAGAGCTTTCGGAAGATGCTCACCCGGGCGTTTATGCCCTTGACTGTGAAATGGTGAGCTGGCTGCCGTGGGTGTTCTGTTCGGTGGTCGTCCCGCTGCTGCGCCCACAGCTTTGAGGTGGGGGTGGGGGTGGGGGGTCTTAGGATAGAGAGCAGGTAGAGGGAGGAGCCGGGAGCAGAAGGGGGGTCCTGCCAACGCCCCCCCCCCCCGCCCCGCCCCCGCCGTGTGCCGGGCTGCATCCGTTGCGCCTCCTCGAGGCCTTGCCGGCAGCTTCTGAGAGAGGGCTCCCCCCACCCCGCCACCCCCCACCTCCAGCCAAGTAGATGCTCTGACCTCCCCCCTCAGCCCACGCTGCGGGCCGTATGACACGGCCCTGGCTGGGTAGTGGAACGCCGGCCAGAGGCCTCGGGGACCGGGGCGGCCTCGTCCTGAGAGCGCTGGGTGCGGGGCGGGGCGCACGGTCACGGGAGCCCTCTCGGCCCCGCAGTCCTACACCACATATGGCCTGGAGCTGACGCGCGTCACCGTGGTGGACACAGACATGCGGGTGGTCTACGACACCTTTGTCAAGCCGGACAATGAGATCGTCGACTACAACACCAGGTGTGGCCGCGCCCCCCCCCCCCCAGCCCCCCCCAGGAGCGGGCACCCGCCTCCCTCCCTGGCTACCTTCAGGCTCCCCGCTCCGCCCACGCCAGGTTTTCAGGGGTCACTGAGGCTGACCTTGTGGACACGAGCATCTCGCTCCGGGATGTCCAGGCCGTCCTGCTGAGCATGTTCAGCGCTGACACCGTCCTCATCGGACACAGCCTGGAGAGCGACCTGCTGGCCTTGAAGGTACTGCCCGCTCCTGGGGCTCCTGGGAATGGGAGCTGTGGGGGCGGGTCTGAGCCCCAGGCACCTTCCTACCCTGGCCCTCCCGGGGCCCTGGACATGTGGTCTCTGCCCGCCTGCCCGCCCGCCTGCAGGTCATTCACAGCACCGTGGTGGACACGTCCGTGCTCTTCCCGCACCGCCTGGGCCTCCCCTACAAGCGCTCCCTGCGGAACCTCATGGCTGACTACCTCAGACGGATCATCCAGGACAACGGTGAGCGGCCGGCGGGGCCGGGGGGCGGGGGGGGGGGTGGCGGCGGCGGGGCCCGGGGGCGCACCCACTCTGACGCGTCCATCCGCCCCGCAGTGGACGGGCACAGCTCCAGCGAGGACGCCAGCGCCTGCATGCACCTGGTGATCTGGAAGATCCGAGAAGACGCCAAGACCAAGCGGTGACCGCCGCCTGCCCGCCTCTCCCGCAGCCCCGGCCCGGCCTCTACCCCAGGCCTCTTCCAAAACAGTGCAATAAATCTCGAGAGCTAACCCTGTCCACGTCGCCGAGACATGGAAACAGAGAGAGCGGGACGAGCCGGCGGCACAAGAGCCCCAAGCCGAGACCACCTGGAGCCCTGACCGCCCCCCCCCCCCCCCCGACCTGGCCCCTTGCGCCGCCCCCGCCTCCCCCCCCCCCCACACACACAACTCTGTCCTCCGGAGACTGCTGCTCATTCCCAGACGGGACCGGGACAGACCCCACCCGGCACCCAGAGGGCCCTGCGGAGTCCCTGGCAGCCAGGCCTCCCGCCCCTGCCGCTTCTCCTGCCGGGCAGGCTTTTCACGGGTGTGTTTGAGACAGGGGTTGTCTTTTTTTATTTTGTATTGTTATTTTTATTATTTGTAATTTAAACCTGGCGATTCGCACAGTTGTCTCTCCCCACCGGAAAAGGAAGACCCTGGTGCTGCCTTCCCCGTTGGGGGCGGGGGAGCGGGGGGGGGGAGAAGTCGGGGGGCCGGAAGCCGGCACCTTGGCAGCCACCAGGACGGAGAGTCCAGTCTGGCCCGGGCCGAGCGGGTGGAAACTGGCCTCCCCAGACCCACCTGGACTCCGTGACCTCTGGGAACGAAGCCAGCCCCCGACCCCTGCCACCCCCCAGGGCCTCGCCTTCGGGACCCCTCCAGGGCCCACCAGCCTCTGGACCCTGTCTTCCTGCTGGAGCCCCGCCCTCCCCCTCCAGGGGCTGTCTGTAAAGGCCTGCAGCCCCCCTAGGGCCCTGACCCCTGGTCCCCTGACCCGAGGCAGGAACAGAATAAATGTTTGTATGGATTTTAGATCTCGTGGCGTCTGGTGGTGTTCTTGGTGCCTGGTGAGGCTCCACACTCAGCTGCCCCCAGGGTCGGGTCTGCCCCTAATTGGGGAAGCGGAAATGGAACCTTGTTCATCTTCCCGAAAACCATCTCCTGCGGTCCCCGGGCCCGTCACGCTTCTGGCCCCCTTGGGGCTCTGCGATGGTGGAGGTGGTGACCCAGTCCTGTGAGCGGAGCTGGCTTGGCTGGCTGTCTTGCTTATCCATGGGGTGGGGAGCGAGGCGCCCTGGAGAGCCACCGTGCTGTGTCTGAGGAGCTAACGCGCACAGGGGAGGGTGGCCACCTGCCCCCTCCCCAAGTGCCGGCCCGCTGCTCCCGGGAGGTGCTTGTGTGCACGGGGCTCAGTGATGGACTCGGCCTGTCACTTGTGCCTCTTGGGGTTGTTGAGGTCTCCACGGTTAGTCCATTTAAGACACAAAGTGCAGCCAGAGATGAGCCCGTGGAGGGGCAGGTGGGGGGCGCCCTACGTGTGGAGGCAGGAGGGCTTTTGGAGGAGGGCCCCTGCCACTCCCACTTCGGCTTCTGCTAAAGGCCAAGAGGGCAGGGTCCCAGGCTGAGGACACGGCAGCCTCTACCCCCGAAGCGCCCTGGGCCAGCGCTGCCGAGGACTGGGTGCCCTCCAGATCCCGAGGGGCCCTCACGGGGGAGTGGTGACTGAGTCGGGGCCCCGGCCACTGTCGTGTCCCCCTGAGGCTGTTCTGACCATTTGACTTTCTCCCACCTCTTGTGTAAACAAGTAACTTTCTAAATAAATGGTGCAGGGCCGTTTCTGTTTCTGTGTGGTGTCGTTCCCTTCCCCCAGAGCATAACGAGCCCCCCAGGGAGACCCAGAGGAGGGGTGCAAGCTTTCAGCTGGCCAGTGAGGCTCTTGGGGCTGCAAGGAGGGAATGGGGTCCCCTGGGTCCTTCTCATTAACCACTGGGTACGGGCTGGGTGTTTGTCAAGTGAATGAATAAGAGGTTTACCAGTGCCCATCCCCCTGCCCACCCTCAAAGGCCAAGGAGGGTGTGCAGACCAGGCTTCGTAGGAAGAGGGAGTGGGGAGGTTGCTGCTCTGATGGGGGGGGGGGGAGGTGTCATAGCCTGTGTGCTGTCCTCACCACCCCATCGCTCCCTCATCACCAACATTTGCTCATAGGTGATGCTATGAAGGGCCCCAGTGCCAGGTGGAGAGGGGAGGCTGGGCATGGAGTCCAGCGCAGGGCAGAGGGGGGAAGGTGGTGACAGTGTGAAAGTGCCCAGAACCAACTACCTTCCTAATTTCCATATTTCCCAGAGGATTTCTAAGAGTGAAAATATGAAAGCGTTCAATCATCTCTTGTGTCCGCCCAAGTTTGCCCCTCTCCCTGAGTCCCCACTGCTGGGGACCCTAGCTTCAGCAGCCCCCCCACCCTGGCTCAAGCCCCCCCCCCCCACCCAGCTCCCCCAGCCTCGTGGCTGTCCCCCACCCCTGTCACCTTCAGGAAGGCCCTCAGAGCCCTGGTCGCCCGCTGGGTGGGCTCACACCGGGCCAGAACGTCGTGGGCTTCCTCTAACGGTCTCTTTTACCTCCCCCAGCCCAGCACCTAACACTGCACCTGAGCTTAGAAGGTGCTCATTAATGGGTACCGGATGAGGGAGTGAAAACCCAGGACGCAGCTCAGACCTGTGATTACCTGTGCGTCCTTCCTGTGTCCCTAGCCCCACTCTGGTCCCGTCCAACCTCGGCCAGGACCAAGTCTGCTTTACAAGGTTCCGCCCCTAAATTACGGGCGGATTAGTACCCAGGCCCGAATCGAGGCCCCCTATCCCGCCCTGGGGTGCAAGGTCCCGCCCACTGATCCTCCCCAGTCCCAGCCTGCCCCTATTTTGACAACCCTCAGCTCCTTGCAAAGCCCCAACCCTGGATCTGGGCCTGCCGCTCCCCACCCCCGCACCGCCGCCTGCCACCACTCCAGAGGCCCCCCCCCCCCCCCCCCCCGCCAAAAGCCTCCATCTCTGCCGGGTCCCCACCACCCCGGTCCTCTCCGTAAGTCTCCGCCCCGCCTCGCCCCACCTTGACTTCTGTCTAGGTTCGCCCGGTGAAACCCCGCCTCACCTCCTGCTCTCTGCAAGACCCCACCAGCCCTGCCCCCGATCCCTCGGGCCCGCCCTGTTTCTCAGGACCCCGCCCCCCGGCCCTCCTCGGGCCCGCCCAGCACGACAAAGCCCCGCCCCTAAGCCCACCCGGGCCCGCCCCTCGGGCCCGCCCAGCACGGCAAAAGCCCCGCCCATCGGGACCGCCCAGCGTGACGAGGCCCCGCCCCCGGTCCCGCCCCCGCGCCGCCCCAGCCCCGTCCCGCGCCCGCGCCGCCCGTTTCAGGCCGGTTGGCACCCGGCTAACAGCTCCGGCACGTCCGCCGCCCTGGCCGCCCGAGGACCACCCGCCCCGGCCCGCGCGGGTGAGCGGCGGCGCTCCCGCTGCTGTGCGTCCTCGGGTGCCCTCGCACCCTCTCTGGACTCCGCCCCGCCTGAGGGCGTGAGGTCGCGGCGGCCGCGGCGGGGCGTCCCTGGAGGTTGTCGCGGAGCGGAGCCCAGTGGGGGTGCCGGAGCGCCTGGGGTCCTGTGGAGGCCCCGGCGTCTGGGCCGCCGCCGCTGCGGGATGCTCGAGGCTTCCGGTGAGCTGAGGGTGGGAAGGAAGGGGAAGCCAGCCCTGGTGGGGGGCGTCTTCCTGTCCCCCCCCCCCATAAACGTGGGGTGGATTCTGTCCACCTCAGCTTTCCTCCGACCCCGTCTGCCCTCCGCTGGGTCTCCCGGGCTCTGGGTCCCACTGGCTAAGCCTCGCTCGCCCTGAGCCTCACTTTTCCCCATCCGGTGAATGGGCACTGGCCCCGCTCAGGCTCCCGGGAGCAGCAGAACTGGTTGTGAGCCAGGTCCTCCCACTCGGGGCCTGGGGACACGGTCGGCTCAGATGCCAGCCGTCTTTGCCCTGAGAGGTTCTGAGTTCAGCAGGCAGCCCAGACAGGGAGAGAAGCAGAGGAGGGAGGGGGAGCAGGACTGGGATGGGGGACGCCCCAGGTAGAGGGGGAGCCCAGAGGAGGCGCCTGAAGAAGCACGGACGGTCTGAGAAGTACGAGCTGAGACCAGAACGGTGAGGACGCACTGACCGCGCATGCGGGGAAAGCCCCTCCAGGGGGACAGCCAGCCCAGTGCCCGGAGGCGGGGGGCTGCTGAGTGCTGGTGGCTGCTGTGGGTCCCCTGGGCAGACTCCTATTCCTGGCGTCTAAGGGCAAGGGCCAAGCGTGAACTAGATGGTGGGAAGGTTCCAGGCTCCGTGGGAGGTCTGGGGTCGCCTGCATCTCCCCCGTCAGGGTTGGCCGCCCCGAGACCATGCTCAGACCTCTCTGGGTAGCTTGGCCCTCGTGTATGTGAGATCTAACATATAGCCCTGGGGCCCCATTTAGTCACTCAGCAAACACTGGTGAGCACCTCAGTGGGCTGGGTGTGCCGGGCGGGGATTGGGGCAGGGGGGGCGGCAGGAAGACCCGGGAGGACGTGGGTGTGGGCCTCCCAGGAGAGCTGACGGGGGCTGGCGGGGAGCAGCGGCCCGAGGTAGAACCCCTCACCCCAGCGATGGGCCGTAACGGGGGAAGACGAGGCGACCTTGGGTTGCTAGCTTGGGAGCTGCTGGGTGTGAGGCTGTCGCAGGTTTGGGGGGCAGCCGGGGCCCCGCCAGGCCTGAGGACGGCCAGAGAAGGACACGTCCGGCGGCTGGAACGTCAGAGCCCTGGGACGGGGCAGAGAAGCGGGCACCGTCCGGGCTGCTGGTGCGACCTGGGGCCCTCTCCCCGCAGCCCCACCAGCATGGGCAGCCTCGCCTACCGAGAGGACCTCGAGGAGGAGAAGAACTCCGGTGCGTGTCCTGGGTCCTGGCGAGGGGGCCGAGGGCCATCACGAAGTGCAGTGGCTGAGGGGGGGACCGAGGAGGCCCAGTGTGGGTGCTCGCCGGCTGACGGTCCCAAAGCCGATGGCCGAATGCTAGACTCAGGATTCGGGGCCTGTAGCCTTGGACACCTTGGAGCCCGGTGCTGGGCCCCAGTTTAGCGCTCTGAGGAAGGAGAGGGCGTGAAGGGGTCTCCCAGAGCCTGTACTCTTCTTGGCCTAGGGACTGGCCCAGGGCAGCGGGACGAGGGGCGCTCCCTCTGAGTTTACTGTGCGCGGGGGGCCGCGGGCCGTCCTGTTTGTTTACCAGCTCCCTGTCCGTGAGCTGAGTGTCCCCAGGGCTGGGTCCCCCCGGGGCCCCTCGGGCCCTCCTCTGGGGTGTCGTTAGCCTGTGTTTGCTGCCCTGCGTGATGCCCCGCTCTCTCTGGCTTCAGCGTTCACCTGGGAGCTGGAAGCCAACAGCAGGGACTACAACAGCCAGTTCAAGGAGAAGTCTTTCCTGTGCTGGCAGAGGAGGAAATATAAGGTGGGCGCCCCCATCTCTGCCCCCCTCCCCCGCGGCACCCACCCTGAACTTCAGTCCCCAGGACTGTAACACCCCCAGCTGGGTGCTGGCGCCCCCCCCCACCCCAGTTTAAGTTATATTAATACGAAACCTCCAAAGTGCAATATGTTCACGGGGCCCCACCTAAAACCTCTTGCGTGCGCCTCGCTTTGGGAAACGCTGAGCTCACGGCTCTGCTCCCCGAGTCTTTGCGCCCAGGAGGGGCTCGGTCAATGCTGGCTTAAGGCTTTGCCTCCCTTGGGCACTCAGTAAACTCTGGCTCGAGACCTTGCATTCAGTAGGTGCTCAATCAATGCTGGTAGCGGCCAGAAGGCGGGGCAGGCGGGCGTGGGGCCTCCCGGCCGGGCAGCAATCCCACGCTGGCTGTCGTTCCAGAGCAATGTCATCCACACGGCCAAGTACACCGTCTTCTCCTTCTTGCCCCTGAACCTGTATGAGCAGTTCCACCGCGTGTCCAACCTCTACTTCCTTTTTATCATCATTCTCCAGGTGTGGAGGGGTCAGCCGCCTGCCCGCATTGCCTCCTCCAGGGAGCCCTCCCTGACTACCCTTTGCCCCACGGCTCTGTAGACCCAGGGCAGTTTCACTGTGCAGTTGTCTGTGGGGTTTGTGGGTCAAGGTCTGTCCCCCAACACTCATTGCTGGGTCCCCACTGCACAGCCCACGGCCTGGCACAGAGGAGTCCTCGATACATGAAGAATTATGGGAGGTGCGTGCGTGGCTCCTTCAGGTCAAGGAGGGCACGCCCCCCCACCCCCCCCCGCCCCCGTCAGGATGGACAGCTTCAGACATACCGCCTTTGGCCCCAGCCCTCCGAGCTAAACCCAGAGGGCAAGGAGCAATCAGGGGTCAAAGCACGTTCTCAGGACCGGTGGGGGCCCTTCCCACTGTCTGGGTCGTCTGGGTGGGGCACGAGGGGGGCCGGCATCCAGCATGGTCACCTTCCTCTCTCGGTGGGTGGGCAGTTTCCAGGGAACCCTGACCCAGCATCTCATTCTGTTCCGAGTAAAGATCCAGTAAACGTTTATTGAGCACCTACTGTGTGCTGGGCACTGGGGACCCAGCAGTGGCCCTGACGCGTGTTTTCAGGTGCCTCGGGCAGGCAGGGGTGACATCAAACCATGGGGTAGGGACCAGTGATGGGGACCGGGACCAGAGGGACAGGAGGGTGGTTGTCCCAAGGTCTGGGGGGAGAGGGGCCTGGCCCTGGGCTGGGGTGGTCAGCAGGTGGACACGGGATGCCAGGCTGCAAGGCTGGGTGTGCCGGGTGGGCGGGGAGCGGGAGGCGGGCAGGGTGGTGCCTGGGGGGCGGCCGGCATGACCCGCCCTCCACGTCAGGGCCTCCCCGAGATCTCCACGCTGCCCTGGTTCACTCTTTTTGTCCCGCTCATCTGCCTCCTCGTCATCCGGGCCACCCGAGATCTGGTGGACGACATCGTAAGTGGCCGGGGTGCCTGGCGAGTGGAGGGGGCCCTGGGTGTGGGGGGTACTGGGCTGTGGTAGGTCGCATGAGAGACCGCCGGGGGCGTGGTGTGGCCAGGCAGAATCTGCCTTCCTGCCCAGCAGCCCTTCCCCCCTGGGGTGGCGTGGGGGCCCGGCTGGGGGCGGGGCCGTCCCTCTGACCCGCTCCCCTGTCAGCCCAGGGGCGACACAGAAGCGACAGAATCATCAACAACAGGCCTTGCCAGATCCTGGTGGGGAAGAGGTGAGGCCTCGTGGCCCCGTGTATGTGTGGGGTCCATCCCGGGGCAAGAGGCCCCCAGCACGGCTTGTCGGGACCGGGGACAGGCCAGGGAGGAGTGCCTCTCAGAGGGCCCGGAACCTTCTGTGTTCCTGGACATCCTGGCTGAGCCTGACAGCGGCCCAGCCGGCACTACTTAAGCGCCTGCTGTCTACCAAGGCCGGGACGGGCCCTGTGATGGGGGTTCAGCTGAAGACGGGGGCGGGGAAGATCTGAAAGGGCCTGGGACCTGGGGCTGGGGGGCCAGGAAGGCCGGACCTCCAGGAGGACCGGGGGCGGGCGGCCAGGACCTGCAGACTGGAAGCCCCGCTCTCCCGGCTGGGGTGGCCAAGGCTGGGCCTGGGAGGGACCCCCCCCTCACTGCCACCCCCGCCCCCGCCCCTGCAGCTTCCTGTGGAGAAAGTGGGAGGACCTGTATGTGGGAGACGTGGTCTGTCTGCACAAAGACGACATCGTCCCGGTGAGCTGGCGGCCGACCGCGGGGGGGGCGGGCTGCCTCCTCCTTGCCTTCCTCCTGTGTCCCCCCTGAGCAATGCTGTTGCCCCCCACCCCTCCCAACCCCAGGCCGACTTACTCCTGCTGGCCAGCACCGAGCCCAGCAGTTTGTGCTACGTGGAAACTGCGGACATCGATGGGTGAGCCGTGGGCCATCACTAGGGGTCTGGGGCTCTGGATGCAAGAACTTCCCCAGCGGCCGAAGAGTTAGGTCATTCGCCCCGGGAACGGTGGTGGGGTGCCTGCGAGCCAGCTGGGCCAAAAGGTTGGGCCAGAGCAAGGGACCTATCTTTGTGCCGACATTTTCTGGAGGCCCTCGTGTGCGCCAGCCTGAGCGTGAGAAGGCCTAGGGCGTGGCCTCAGCCCTGTGGCAAAAACGCTGTGCGTCCTTGGGCGAGGCCCTCTCCCTCTCTGGGCCTCGGCGTTCTGGTCGGCAGCCGGCACACCGTCGGTGCTTAGCGAGAGTGTCTGAGGGACTCTGGGAAGGGCTGCGGGTGCCTTGCCCTGGTACCGTCCATCCGTACCTTCACCTGCTCCCCGTCTCATCACCAGGGAGACCAACCTGAAGTTCAGGCAGGCCCCGCCGGTCACCCACCACGAGCTGACCAGTATAAGGAAGATGGCATCCTTCCAAGGTGAGAGGCAGCAAGCAAGGAACAGCAGACACCCCGTCCCGTGTGGGCCTGCCCCTCTGGGCAGCGGGTGCAAAACTTCCCCACCTCGCTGGGTTTTGGGGCGTGGCAATGGGGTGTCTAGGGGGCGTTGGGGGTCGGGATTCATGTTTTCATGGCCCCTCAATCAACGTGACTTTTGGGACATTCTATTGTTACGATACGCAGGGCAGCATCTTATCAGGCTTTACATTTTATTTATGAAACACGACCGCTTCGAGTCAAACAGTTTTGGTGGTTTAATTAAAAAGGCGGCCTGCGTACATGGGCTCGCGATTCGCCTGCACGGTGACCCAGCAAGGGGATACTTTATTTTTTCCCGTCTCGTTGCAAAGGCAGGCTGCTCTGATTGGTTCGGGAGCCGAGTCTCTGTCCTGAGCCGCAGCCCCTTCGCTCCTGACTTCCACGCACCGGCTGCATGCCTGATATCTGGGGAAAAGCCTCGCTCGTGGGGAGGGTGGCTGCACGTGTCCCCACCGCTCCCTCTAGGCCCTGACCTGACTGAGCGGTGCTGCAAGGCATGGCCCCATTTTTCAGAGGAGGAGACTGGGGTCAGAGAGGTGGCAGGAGGTGTGGGCTTGCTCCCTGCCAGGGTCCCGGTCCACACCCCATGGCCATTTTAACCCTGCGCTGGTCCAGCCTTTCATCCTGCCTTGATTTCCTCGAACGCGAGCGGGACTGGTGGTGGGAAGGACCTCTCCCACCACCTTCTGGAAAACGACAGTGCCTGCATTTGTCCCCTGTGGCTTCAGGGAGTTGGATGTCAGTGTCCCTTCTTTCTTTCCCTCCTTACACATTTATTGAGCACCTGCTGTGGGCCAGGCGCGAGGCTGGGCCCCGGGGCCTCAGCGTCACCAAGACCAGGCTGGCACCTACCCCCACAGAGCTCAGGTTGATGATGTCGTCTCAGGGTTGTAACCATGGGGAAGGGGGCTCAGGGAGGGAGGGTTTCTCTGAGGAGGTTGAGTCCGGGGGTCCGGGGCCGCGCACCCAAGAACCCCGCGGCTGGAAGGGGCCGGCTCTGGAGCAGGAGGAGGCTGCCTGGGGGTGGTGCAGGGGTGAGCGGGGCCGGAGTGGGGCAGGGCGGGCCCCGTGCGGGTGGCTGGGGCCGGAGGGGGACAGCGGCGTCCCCCCCGCCCCAACTCAGAAAGGGCAGGCCGAGCCCCCCCACCCCCAACGAGCCTGTGGCTACCTGACCTCCCCCCTACGTGGCCCCCAGGCAAGGTGGTGTGTGAGGAACCCAACAGCAGGTTGCACCACTTTGTGGGGTGCCTGGAGTGGAACGGCAGGAAGCACCCCCTGGACATCGGCAACGTGCTCCTGCGCGGCTGCAAGGTCCGGAACACGGACACCTGCTACGGGCTGGTCATCTACGCCGGTGCGGCCCGGGGTGGCCCGGCGGGGGGCGGGTGCAGGCCAGGAGGACGGGCAGGCGACAAGCAGACGCAAACCCCACAGGTTTCGACACCAAGATCATGAGGAACTGTGGCAAGATCCATCCGAAGAGAAGCAGGATAGACCGTCTGCTGAACAGGCTGGTGGCCCTGGTGAGGCGCCCGAGGCCCCCACCGTCCTCTTCCGGGCCTCCGTTTCCCTCCTGTGCAAAAGCACGTGCGTCTTGATCCTCAGACGGGTCTGTGGGCCGGAGGATCTCTTGTTAGGATGAGGGCCAAGTAGTGACGTCCTCGTGGCCCCAACTCTGACGCCCTCCAGGCCCGCAGGAGATAATAAGATGGCCTGCGCTCAACTTAGACGGCTTGCGGGTTTTGCCCGATTAGTTCTCTTTTCTGAAGTTATTGTAATAATAATTGAAACAACAGCAGCTCACGAGGCCGACGAAGAGCCTGCAAGTTCCCCTCCCCGGGTACACACCCCCACCCCCCGCAGCGCCCCTGCCCCGGGGACCGTCCCACCCACCCGTCCCCACTGAGTGCCCCTGTCGGTGAGTCCCCGGGGCGCCCCTGTGTCACCCAGGGTCACCCGCATGCCCACCACTTGCCTTCCAGATCTTTCTGTCCCTGGTGCTGATCTCCGTGGCGTTGAGCTTGGGCTTCTGGTTCAAGGTGAAGGAGTTCAAGGCCAAGCACCACTACGTGTCCCCCAGGCACTTGCAGAGCGTGGCCGCCGAGACCTTCCTCACCTTCTGGGGCTTCTTCATCCTGCTCAGCGTCATGGTGCCCATGGCCATGTTCATCATGTGAGGCCCTGGCCGTCTCCCCCCCACCCCCAGCCCCTTCCTGCCCTTCCCTCAGGAGCGGGGGTGGAGCTGTGACCCAGAGTGTGTCGCAGGGTCGAGTTCATCTACCTGGGCAACAGCATGTTCATCAACTGGGACGTACACATGTACTACGCGCCACAGGACGTGCCCGCCAAGGCCCGCAGCACCAGCCTCAACGACCAGCTGGGCCAGGTGGGGTACGTGTTCTCGGACAAGACGGGCACGCTCACGCAGAACGTCATGACCTTCAAGAAGTGCTGCATCGGCGGCATCGTCTACGGTGGGTCCCACCCCGCGGGTCCCGGGGACGCCGGCCCCACGCCCTGTGCTTCTGGGCCACGGAGCTGTGGCCACGCGGCATCGTCCCACGTTGCCCATAGAGCAATACTGTGGGCCTCTCCGCTCACCCGGCCCCAGTCGAGACTCGGGTCGGCCGTTGCCCTGCAACAGCAGCCTGCGTGTGGACACGGGACGTGGGGTGTCAGTGTCTACACGTGTCACGGAATAGGATTCTTTCGGTTTTCACAGACAGACCTCTCCTTGGGGACGCTGAATGTGCAATTTCTTTATTTTATTTTTTTAAGTTTATGTATTTTTGCGAAGCAGGGGAGAGAGAACAAGTGGGGTGGGGCTGCAGAGAGGGAGAGAGAGAGAGAGAGAGAGAATCCCAAGCAGGCTCAGCACTGTCAGCACAGAGCCCAACACGGGGCCTGAACTCACGACCTGTGAGATCACGACCTGAGCCAGAATGGAGAGTCGGACGCTTACCCGACCGGGCCAGTCCTGAATTTGGAATTTCATTAACATTTTCACGTGGTACGAGATGATCGTCTTTCGATGTTTTCCCAGAGATTTAGAAATGTGAGAAACATTCTCTCTCTCTCTCTTTTTTAAAAATGTTTATTTAATTTTGAGAGAGAGAGACAGACAGAGTGTGAGCAGGGGAGGATGAGAGAGAGAGGGAGACACAGAATCCAAAGCAGGCTCCAGGCTCTGAGCCGTCAACACAGAGCCCGACGCGGGGCTCGAACCCACGAACTGCGAGATCATGACCTGAGCCGAAGTCGGACACTCAACCGAATGAGCCACTCAGGCGCCCCTCTCTCTCTCTTTTTAAAAAATATGTATTTATTTTTAGGAGAGCGAAAGCAGGGGAGGGGCGGGGCAAGGAGGACAGAAGATCTGAAGTGGGCCTCGCTCTGGCAGCACAGGGCCCGATGTGGGATTTGAACTCACAAACCACGGGATCATGACCTGAACTGAGGGCAGGTTGCTCGACCAACTGAGCCACCCAGGCGCCCCAGAAATGTGGAAACCATTCTTGGCTCGCAGACCACGCAAAAAGTCGTGGGGCGGGGTCCTCTTGGCCGTCATAAAGTGGGGGACGTGGTTTTGGGCAGGACGTGACAGAGCACCCACCGGGGTAGTAACGGGAAGACGGAAATGGGCCCATGCCCTCTGGTAAAGCCCACCCCACCCTCAGCCGGGGTCTCAGGGCGATAGGGAGCAGGGGGGCCTGTGGCAAGCAGCATCGGCCCCAGGCCAGGTCTTCTGATGTTTCTAGAAGGGCTGTGGACCCGGGGTGTGTGTGTGTGTGTGACATCACCCCAATCTTTCAAAGTAGGCAGGCAGGTCCAAGTTGTAAAAAGACACCGTGAAGAGATCAAACAAAACGCCTGCATGCGGCTGGGCTCCACCCCGGCCGTGCTGCCGGGACCTCTGGAAGCCATGCCATTCTTTTCTCTCCTTCGTGCAGAAGGCAAAGCTGTGGCCAGGGGGGGTCCTTGGTTGTTGGGGTGTCGGGTCCAGAGGCCTGGGCCCGCTTGTCTGGCCGTCTCAGTGGCCCCGGGAAGCCTGCCGGTGGGGGGTGGGCGCTGCGGGATCCCCGTGGGCGCGGCAGCTGGGGCCTGAAGCTGGGTCTTTCCCCAGGCCCCGACGACGAGGAGGCGGCCCCATGTAAGGTGAGCCCCGGCCGCCCTGCAGCACAGGATAGGGGTGGGGGTGGGCAGTGGCCCACCCAGAGCCGGCCTGTCCCCTCCCAACCCCTCAGGGGAGCCCCTACCTCTGGAACAAATTTGCCGACGGGAAGTTCCCTTACCGGAACGCGGAGCTCCTGCGAGCGGTTCGGTGCCGCACGGACGAGGCGGTGCGGGAGTTCTGGCGTCTGCTGGCCATCTGTCACACTGTGATGGTCCAGGAGAAAGACCGTGAGTGCGCCCACCTCCTTTTCCCCGCCTGGGGCGGTGCTCCGGCCCTGGGGCTCCCGAGACGCTCCAGCCCACTCCCCAGGGCTCCCTTCCTTGGGCTTGGAGGGTGCTTAGGCCCTGTCCCAAGCCCCACCTCTTCCGGGCCTAGGGGTGTCCAGGCCCGAGGCTCGAGATCTGTTGCTGTGGGAAGCGGGGGGCCCTTCGGACCGGGGTCCACACACCTACCTCCCTCTGCCGGGCTTAGAGCTCGTACCGGCCCGAGAGACCACCGTCCTGTGAACGTCTGGTTTCCTCCTTTGCGCTCTGGAGATGGGTGGCGGTCCCGATGGAGGAAAGCTCTCGGGGGACACGCCCGCCCCAGCCGCGGTTCCCTCCCCCAGCAGACCAGCCGGTGTACCAGGCGGCATCCCCGGACGAGGAGGCGCTGGTCACGGCGGCCCGGAATTTTGGCTACGTGTTCGTGGCGCGCACGCGGGACAGCATCACGGTGATGGAGCTGGGGGACGAACGGGTGTATCAGGTCCTCGCCATGATGGACTTCAACAGCATGAGGAAGCGCATGTCGGTGCTGGGTGAGTGCTCGCGCCCCGCGCAGGGGGTGGGCGGGCAGGGGAGAGTGTGTGTGGGCAGCCTGGCCTCTCCCTCTGCAGTCCGAAACCCCGAGGGCGCCATCTACCTCTACACCAAAGGCGCCGACGTGGTCATCTTTGAGCGCTTGAGCAAGAAAGGCATGACAGAGTGGACCACGGAGGAGGCCTTGGCTGTGAGTCCCTGCTGAGGGGGGGGGGGGAGGCTGTTGGGGTAAGGCAGGGGGTGAGGGGCAGGGAGAGGCGGGCAGAGGAGGAGAGTGTGCAGAGAAGTGGCAGGCACCCAGGCTGGCCACGTGCAGTTGTCCAGGTTGTGTGCGGTACGGACATTCCAAAGCCCAGGGATCAGGGGAAGGGTCAGGGGCTGTCGGGGTCCCGGGGAAGGGTCTGGCCGGGCTGTGCTGAGGGTCTTGAGGAACAGTTAGAAATGGCCATGCAAAGCCAAAGCAAAGGCGGGGGGGGGGGTTCCCGACAAGAGGAAGGGTAAGTGCAGAGGTGTGGAGGCAGGACAGAGCTGGGTACGGGGTGGGGGTGGGGGGCTGAGCCAGAGCAGCCCCCCTGGGGGTGGGGGGCAAGGTTCGGGGACCCCAAGCACGGAGCAGGGCCGGAAGAGTGTCAGGGAGGCAGAGTGGCGACGGGGTGGTGCCAGGGGCCCCCCACCCGGCCCCCAGTCCTTTGCCGAGGAGACCCTGCGGACCCTGTGCCTGGCCTACAAGAGGGTGGACGAGGACACGTACGAGGAGTGGCGCCAGCGGCACCAGGAAGCCAGCCTGCGGCTGCAGAACCGGGCCCACGCCCTGCACCAGGTGTACGAGGAGATGGAGAAAGGCCTGCAGGTGGGCGGAGCGCGGAGGGGCCGGGCCGGGCGCCCCGCCTCTGCCAGGGCGCTGACCCCCCCCCCCCGGCCCCGCCCCCAGCTGCTGGGAGCCACAGCCATCGAGGACAGACTCCAGGACGGCGTCTGCGACACCATCCGGTGTCTCAAGCAGGGGAACATCAAAGTGTGGGTACTCACAGGGGATAAGCAAGGTGGGTCCCCGGGGCGCCGAGAGAAGGGGGATGGGTGGGAGAGCGCCCCTCACCTGCCCGGACAGGCCACCGCCCTCCTGTCCCATTTGTCCCGGCTCGGCGTTGCCCTCCGCGTCAAGCCGGGAAGGGAGGAACGGGCACGATTAATGCAGGGGTCCCCCCGACACCTCCGTTGGGCGGGCTGGCCCTGTGCGGAGGCTTCCTGAGTGGCCGGGTTGCCCCTGTGTGACAGGTGGGCGGAGCCGGGCTCAGAGGGCTGGGAGCAGGCGCTGGAGGTTGCCCAGTGACTCGGGGGCAAAGTGGCGTGTGCCCGCCGGTCCCTTGGTCCTGGAGCCCCGAATCTCCTCCACTGCCCTGTGGGTTCTTTGTGGCCCCCGGGGCCGCATTGGGACTTACGTGGGCACCAGGCACATGCACACAAAATACTTAAAATGACGTCTTGCAGCTGCGTTGGGATCAAGACAAATATCCGAGCTGGATCACAGTCATTATATTTTCTTCTGATTTTAAAAGAAATTAAGTCATTTGTGTGGGTTCCAAGAAGGGCCCGTGGGGTCTAGGCAGGCTATGCCCAATGACCTCTTGGCCCCGCGCCCCACCCTCCCTTTGTCCAGGAGCCCAGCCCCGGCCACCACCAAAGCCGAGCCCCCTTTGCTCAGAGAGGCAGCCAAAAAACTCAGGGCTGGCTGCCATTGGCCGGCCTGAGTCACGGGCCCTCTTCTGAACCGATCCCCGTGGCCAGGGGGAGGGGCATGCTGATGTGGTTGTGGGGGCCAGGGTCCACGCAGCAGGGTGGGCGTGGCCCCCAAGGGGCGCTGAGCTGGGCTGGTTTGCAGAGACGGCCGTGAACATCGGTTTTGCCTGCCAGCTGCTGTCGGAGAACATGCTCATTCTGGAGGAGAAGGAGATCAGGTAAGAAGTCGGGGTGCGGGCGGGCGGGCGAGCCGGGGATGGGGAGGGGGCCGCACCCACAGCATACGAGCGGCCCCGGGGGGTCTGCGGAGTGCCCGAAGCCGCTGCCCGGCGGGACTCCCGGAGCAGGGGACCCCGGCACAACGAGGCAGGGGCGTGGGGGGGGGGGCCGGGGGGGCGGAAGGCCGTGCCTTGCGGCGGCTGACCACCCTCCCGGCCTCCCCCCCCCACACACACAGTCGGATCCTGGAGGCCTACTGGGGGAGCAATGACGGCCAGGGCCCCCTGCAGAGCCGCTTCCTGCAGCAGACCAAGGTGGCCATGGTCATCAATGGGGAGTTCCTGGTCAGTGTCCGCTCGGGGCCACGGCAGCGGCCCTGGTGTAGGGCAGGGGGCCGGGAGGCGCACCGGCCGCGGGAGCTGCTGGACGGGGCGAGGCGGAAGGGGCCGGAGCAGGAGAGGGGCGGGTCGCGGTCAAGTCCAGCCTGGCTTGGGGCCGCGGGGCCTTGCCCGGAGCGGAGGGGTGCAGGGTGACGCGCCCCCGCCCCGCCCCTCCCCGCCCCTGCCGGCCAGGACCAGCTGCTGCTGTCCCTGCGCAAGGAGCCGCGGGCGCTGGTGCGGGACGTGGACGTGGACGTGGAGGAGGCCTGGCAGGAGCCCGGCGAGCGGACGACGAACTTCCTGCGCGCCCAGAGGGTGTCCCTGATGTGGCGGACCCTCGGGACCCAGCTGAGGGGCACGGGGCTGGGGCCGCGGGTCAAGGACTCCGGCGCCCGCGACGGCCCCGAGGTGCGGCGCGAGCGGGCCTTCGTGGAGCTGGCCGCCCGTTGCCAAGCGGTCATCTGCTGCCGCGTGACGCCCAAGCAGAAGGCTCTGATCGTGGCGCTGGTCAAGAAATACCAGCGCGTGGTGACCCTGGCCATCGGGGACGGCGCCAACGACGTCAACATGATCAAGAGTGCGTCGCGGGGCGGCAGGGGGGCGGCGGCGGGGTGGGGGTGGTGGTGGGGGGGAGAGCCCTGGCTGACCGGCCGCGCGCGCGCGCGCGCGTCCCCGCAGCCGCGGACATCGGCGTGGGGCTGGCGGGCCCGGAGGGCATGCAGGCGGTTCAGAACAGCGACTACGCGCTGGCCCAGTTCTGCTTCCTGAAGCGCCTGCTGCTGGTGCACGGCCGCTGGTCTTACGTGCGGGTGTGCAAGTTCCTTCGCTACTTCGTCTACAAGACGCTGGCCAGCATGATGGCGCAGGTCTGGTTCGCCTTCTACAGCGGCTTCACCGCCCAGGTGCGCGGCCACGGGCGCCGGGCAAGGGAGGAGGGGTCCTGCCCTCGCTCTGTGCCCAAGGTCTCCGGGGATGCTTGGCGAATTGGAGCTTTGAAGCCGGGGGTGGGGGTGGGGGTGGGGGGCAGGTGCTCCAAAGTCCTTCCTTCGAGGGGAGAAGAGGAGGATTTGCGCCACTGAGAGGTTGGGGGCTGGGGGGGGGGGGCTGGGTCCCTGACCGCAAGACTCTGGAGCTTTGGAAGGGGAGTTTTCCCTGCGTGCCAGGAAGCTGTCTCAAAATAGACCCGAGAGAGGGAAGGAGCTCCCTGTCCCCCAAACCCCAGCGTGTGAGAGGGAGCTTTACGGGGGGGGGGGGCGCCGTAGATCAGTAGATACTGCTTGGCTGCTCCACTTTTTCCTGTACAGGTATTTCTTCGATGTTTCTGTAAGCTGGAATGTTCTTAATTTGCTTTTGGGATTGCTCACCCCAGCAGGTGTATGGAGACAAACTTTGCTGGTCTGTTGGTTGATTCTAGGAGCTTCCTTGTGGATCCTTGGGGAGTTTCTGCATATAGGATTGTGTCCTCTGCAAAGAGAGAGTCTTACTTCTTGCTTTGCTTCCTTCCTTCCTTCCTTCCTTTTTCTTTCTTTCTTTCCCCCTTCCTTCCTTCCTTCCTTCCTTTTATAATTTTTTAATGTTTATTTATTTTTGAGAGAGAGAGAGCGCGCGCACACACACGCGCATGCATGCACACCCCAGTGGGGGAGGGGCAGAGGGAGGGGGAGATACAGAACCCGAAGCAGGCTCCAGGCTCCCAGCCGTCAGCACAGAGCCCGACGCGGGGCTCGAACCCGTGAACCGTGGGATCGTGACCTGAGCCGAAGTCGGACGCTTAACCGACTGAGCCCCGCAGGCACTTCACTTCTCCCTTTTCTGTTCGAGTAACATTTATTTCCTCTTCTTGAGGAAATTGCTCTGGCTAGGACTTCCAGTCCAGTGTCGAACGCAGGCTTCCTCTTTTGTTCTGGATCTTCGTGGGGGCGGCGTTCAGTTTTTCCACATTTGTTCCTTCTCCTCTGTTTATTTTTTCCGAACGGACGCCTGTCAGTGTAGACTCGCGGATATTACTTTCTTGTATATTTTGTCGCTGACATCGTCCCCAATTTGTCCTTTTGACGTGCACCTGGTCTTTTCCGACCACACCCCCTCTTTCTGGTGCTACCAGAACTGCCCCGATCATTTTGTACTTTCCCTGCCCCGACCCTGCGATCAGCGGGTTCCATAAGGAGCCCCGGTTCTTGGTAGTTAGACGCCAAGATCTCAGTGCTTGGTGTGCTCATCGGTCCTGGGATGCTGCAGGATTACTCTCTCAGTTGACAAGAGCGGGGAGGTGGACACATATTGACCTCGTAGAGAGGCGCACCCGTCTCTCTGTCTTGTCTGTGTCTATCCCTCTGTCTTTGTGAACACCGGAAACGGACTCCACAGCAATATGTTTGAGTCCAGTCCCACGGGACCGGGCTCAGCTTAGCCTTTTCCACGGACCCACTTTGTGATTCTTTTCTGCCCCAGTGAAAAACTTGATTCTTGTAAAATGTTTGGTTGTTACTTATGCGTTCAGTTCCAGCACGCACATGAAGCGGGTTTTGGAACTGAAGCCCTTATTCTGTCAACTGGATTGGATTGGTCATTAGGGGGGCTACTTGTCCCTGAGGGCTCTTCCACGCAGTGATCCCCCGAGACCGGGAACGGCCAGAAAACACATTCTCTAGCCGTTTCCCACCCCCCCGCCCCCGTAGTTCCGCATTGCAGCCATCCAGCTAAAACAAGGACTCAAAGGCGAAGTTTCGAAACAATCAGACTATGTTTTGCTCTCTGCCTTGTTCTCTTCCGGCCTTTATCAAGCCTCCTGTGACCCATCCCTGGCCTTAGCACCAACCTTCATCGTGCCTTGACTTCCCAGCTCACCTGGCATCCTCCCCAGGGGGTCCAGCCAGCTTGGGTGGGTCTCCTCGGGTAAAGACACGTTTCTGTTTCTGGCCATTTGGCTCCTGAAGGCTGACCACGTTCTCCCTCCCCCTCGTCCCCGCCAGCCTCTGTATGAAGGCTGGTTCCTGGCACTCTTCAACCTGCTGTTCAGCACACTCCCGGTCCTCTACATTGGTCTCTTCGAGCAGGTGAGCCAGTCAAGGCCTCGCTTCCTCCTTTCCGGTAGATGCCCCTGTCTCTGCCCTACGTTCCTCCCCCTGGGGGCCTGGAGCGGGGCTGGGGTGGTCCCCCACGCGCCACCGGGTCCCAAGAGCCTGCCCCTCCCCGCCGTGCCCCACCCCCAGGACGTGAGTGCCGAGCGGAGTCTGGAGCTGCCCCAGCTATACATCGCAGGCCAGAAGGACGAGCTCTTTAACTACTGGGTCTTTCTCCAGGCCCTTGCCCATGGCACGGCCACCTCCCTGGTCAACTTCTTCGTGACCCTGTGGGTCAGCCACGACTCGGCCGGGCCCACCAGCGTCAGTGACTATCAGTCTTTCTCCGCGGTCGTGGCCCTGTCGAGCCTGCTGTCCATCACCATGGAGGTAGGCGGGGCCACCGGCCTGTCTCCCCCCCCCCCCCCCCCCAGTGGGGCCTTGGACGTGAGCCACTGAGATGTCACTGCTCAGGTGACCCTGCCAAGGGCGTGCTGTTCGTGGGCCCTGGGGACTCAGCCCCCACCCGCCTCCACGAGCCCTGCCCTGAGCCTCCTGCCACCACCCTGGCTTGATCTTCTCTCCCTGTTCAGGCCATACTCATCATCAAATACTGGACGGCCCTGTCTGTGCTGGCCATACTCCTCAGCTTCTGCTTCTACATGGTCGTCACTTGGGGCTGCCAGAGTTTCTGGCTCTTCCAAATCTCCCCTGAGACCTTCCCGTTCCTGTGTGAGCCCCCAGCAGGGGATGGGGTGGCGGGCCCTGGGGGACGGGTGCGTCCATGTCAAAATGTCCACTTCGTGCCTCTGTGAGCCACTGTCTTCTCGACTGTGTGTGTGTGTGTGTGGGGGGGGTGTCCCGTGCAGGGGGAATCGGTGCCTTTTGGGAATCTGCACAAAGGTGTCCGGGGGTGGAGGGAGAGGAGGGAGAGGTGGGGTGACAGGAGGAGGGGCCACCAAGCAGGCTCTGGGGAGGCTCCACCCCGGGCCGGGCTGTGACCCTGTCTTGTCCCCAGATGCTGACCGCAATGTGCTGTCCCACCCCTCCATCCTGCTGGTGATCCTGCTGAATGTGTCACTAAACACCCTGCCTACACTGGCCCTGCGTGTCATTTACCAAGCCCTCGAGAAGCCACGCCCCAAGGTGAGGGCTGGGGTCCCCATCGCACATTCCCGGGACCCCACCAGGCAGAGCCTGTGCCCGGAGCAGACACTCCTGGACATGCGGGGCTGGGGGTGGTGGGAATGGAGACCCAGGTGCATGGCCAGGGCCCTCAGGGGGACCAAATGACAGGCCCCAGGCTCCCCAGGGAAAACCACCCCTTCCTAGGGTGGGGCTGGCCAGGAGCACGACAAGGCGCACTCCAGCATCACCGGACTTCTGCCCAGATGACTGGGGCTTGGGGGTGGAGATGACAGAGAAACCAGGAAATGGCTTAGGGAAGAGAAGGGACTTAGAAACAACCCTGGGTCCATGTGTGGATGAAGCGTAAACACAACGTGTCCCTCCACACGCTGGAATCTCGTTCAGCCTGAGAAAGTTAGGACATCCTGCCACCGCGTGGATGGACCCGGAGGACACTGTGCGTGGTGACAGGAGCCAGACACAGAAGGACACGTCCCGCGTGACCCCACTCGCAGGGGGTCCCCAGAGGAGTCCCGTCCACAGGGACAGAGAGTGGATGGTGGGAGCCACGGGCGGGGAGTCCGTGCTTCATGGGGACAGGGCCTCAGTCTGGGGAGATGGAAAGTTCTGGAGATGGATGGAGGGTGGGTGCACGACAGTGTGACTGTGCCTGACGCCTCTGAGCTGTGTGCTTGGAGACGGTTAAATGGGTACATCTCGTGTTATGTGCATTCTGCTACCGTGCAAAAAGGCGTGCGTGGGAACTTAGGGGCTCACGTGACCCTAAGAACCTTCCAGAAGGGCAGGCTGCAGCCGGGATGGGCCCCAGAAGTGACTGGAATAGCGACCAAACATGGTCATAAACCTGCCGTCTTCTGCCACACAGGCGGACACCTGGCTGTCCCCGGCTCACCTCTCCTGGCTTTGCCACCAGAGGGCACCCGAGGCACCTGGTGGCGGCTGGTCCAGAGTGGGGTGCCGGGGAAGGAATCTGATGGGTTGGCCCAAAGTCAGCCTGGGAGGGGACTCTAAGTGGCTCTGCTCAGGGAGGGAAGGCCTGGTCGATGGGTGGTGGCCAAGGAGGGGCTCTGACCGCCCCCACCGGCAGCAGGGACCTGAGGGCAGTGGGCACGGCGTGGGAGCCTGCTGACCACCGCTTTCCTCTGGGCCCGGCAGGAGGTGGAGGAGGCCCCGAGCGAGGACATCACGGCGGTGGAAGCTGCGCCCTACCTCCGCCGGGAGTCGCGCAGGCGGCGCTCCAGCTACGCCTTCTCCCACCGCGAGGGCTACGCGGAGCTCATCACGCAGGGCACGATTCTGCGCAGGGCGCCGGGGGTCGACAGCGACATGCTGATGGGCCAGATAATCCCGTGCCACGAAGAACTGTCCCCGAGCATCCAGGAGTCCCCCCGGTGCTCCAGGAAGATGTCGTTCCTGGGGAAGACGGGGCACCAGCACCGGGGCAAGGTGTCCTCGAGGGACGGGGGACGAGCAGCCCGCCGTCCTCAGATCCCCGGCTCCCCGCGGGGGCTGGCGGTCCGGGGCGTCCCAGGAGACGTTGCGGGGGGAGCGGGAGGACTCACGGTGGTCCAGGGGGAGCGCGCCGGGGCCGTCGGGGGCTCCCCCGCCCCCCCAGCAGCCCGCGGACGAGGGGGGCAAGGTGTCCCCCGTGGGGTGACTGCCGGTGCCCGGGGAGGGCGCAGTGGCGCCCGAGGCGGCGGGGCAGCCCCTCCCCGACCCCCGACCCCCGAGGAGCAGTGACCCGCCCCGCGTCGCACCCGCCCTCCGGCCTGCGCGGCCTTCCCCGGGGGGGACTAGGCTCCACGTCCCTTTGTGTTGCTAATAAACCAGGGTCCACCTTCCCCAGGGCTGCGCCAGGCTCGTTCCTTTCCTGCACCCGTCACGTCCGCGGTCCCGCGACCGGCTTTCCCGCTAAAGCCCCGAACACCGACCTCTAGTGGCCCAGGCGGGATTTGCAGGAGGAGCCCCGCCGCCGCCGCCGCCGCCGCCCCGGGGCGGGGGTGGGGGAACGCCGCGCGCGGCTGGGGGGGGGGGGGGGCTTCCACGCCCTCGGGGTTGGCGGTGCTCCGTGGACCCGCGAGCGTCCGTCCCCGGGCAGCCTCGTCCCCAAGCAGGTGTCTTCCCCTCTGCTTCGGGGCGCGTCCCCACGGGGCGGCTGGGGGGGGGGCCCAAATAGAGACTTCCTCCCCTCCCCGCGCCCCACGCCTCCCCTCCCTGCCGCCGACACACACGTCCAGGTGAGTGAGTACAAAATAATTTATTGGAGAAAAACAAAACAACAAATCCAGCACAGCAGTGGTTAACAATGACGATGATTTTTTTTTTTTTAAACTTTTAAGCCTGTCACCTGAGGGTGGGAGGGACAGGGCTTCTGTTCCCTCTAGCATCTAGCATCGGGGAGGGGGGGAACTTTGGATGACGTAGGTGGTGCCCCCCCCCAAAGCCGCCCCAGTGTCCAGTCTTGATTAAACACTCAGGGCCAAGCGGCCTCTTGGTCCTCCCTCACCCCTGGCTGAAGAGAAGGCCCCCCCAAAACCAGCCCTCTGGGGGGAGGGTTGTCTGCCAGGACCACAGTGGGGAGCCGGGACCGAGGGGCAGGTGTGGTTTACTCTGGGAAATGGCCCACGTTCTAGCCGGCGCTGGGCTGGGTAGGGGGAGCCCTGGACTGTGTGTGCCGCACCCCTGCCCTCTGATCTGGGGCCTCGGGTCCTTGGGGTGAACCTCCCTTCACTACCCCAAGCCCCCTTCCCCGGCTGTCTTGGGAGGCGGGCTCTGCCCCGGTGTGAGCTCAGCCCAAGTGGAGTCACGGGCAGGGGTACTGCCCCAGAGCCCGCTTTCACGATTTTTGGGGGGCCTCTCTGTTCTCTAGGGTGGGCTGGGAGGGAGGGCTCCACAGATGTGCACCCCCCCATTTCAGGCCGGAGGGAAGAGGGCTGAGGAGGCTGAGGGTGTGGGAGGAGTCCAGCTGGGGGCAGCGGGTGTCTCGAGAGGGCCCTTCGGATATCAGAAGTTGGGGTACACCCCGGCCCCGCTCCCCCTGGGCGACAAGACTCGAATTGGCTGATTGTCTCTCTCCTGTGAACAAGACACTTGGGAATTCATGCTAGCGTGAAACCAGCCGGGCTGGGGGAGGGGGCAGCGACACCCTCCTGCGCCCAAGAACCAGGAGCAGGAGGCCCAGGACACCCCCCCCCCTCGGCTGGCACAGGCAGGTGGCATGTGGGCTGCGGGAGGTGGAGACGGGGGTCTGGGGGTCCGCTGCCTCCTCCACCTTCCCGTCCCCCTGAGGCCTCGTCCCCCTCCCGCCACTGGACACAGATCCTTAGAAAGGGGAAAACGAACACAGAGCAGCGCGAAGAAGCCCCGACCGAACCCGAACTCGGCACGAAACACAACCATGCGACACGGAATCTTGGGGCCCTGAGCGGCCCCCCCCCACCCCCCGCCCCACCCCGAGCACAGTAGTCATGCATCAAATCAAATTCCACTGTCTTTTTTTTTTTTCATTTTTCTTCCTTTTTTTTTTTCTTAAAGTACATTTGAACACAGGACACATAGAATAATAAATACTCTTATAAGACATGACTCCAGAAAACGAGAAACAACACACCAGAGAGAAGAAAGGTGCACCTTCTCCCTTCCTGCCTTTCCTAAAGGACTCGTCTGAATAAGAAATCTGTAAACGCCGGTCCGCGCTCTCCGCCTCCCGCGCTCGCTGCCTTGCCCTTGGCCTCTGACCGCCCGGCTCGCACTGCCCTGACATTCAATATGTCTCCCACGGAACTCTTCAAAGAAACGACATACCATCGTCTGCAAAATTATAATTTAACGGTATAAAGCTTCAAGTCACGTATTCCAAAAACTAGCTAAGGATTTTTTTTTTTATCACATAAACTATACATTAAATATTTTGAGGTATTTCAGAGAAAATTGTCAAAGGCTCGAAGGAGCTGTGCTGGATACGTCATTCCCTGCGTGGAGAATGGTCTTTGGTGACAACAGCTGGGCGTCAGGGGGAGGGTGGGGTGAGGGCCCGCTGGAGGGTGGGGCTACTACGGAGCTGGTGTGTGTGTGTGTGTGTGTGTGTGTGTGTGTGTGTTTGAAAGGGACCCTGGAATCTGGGGCTGCTTCTGTGACCCAGGGCTGGTGGGACTTGACCCGATATGACCACAGGTCACCGTAGTGAGAAAGTTCCACAATCAGAATGGTCCCAGGCCGGTTCGTAACTTTCCAACAGGGGACAAAACAGAGACCTCTGGCCTCTGATCCTTGCTTGAGCAAATGACTTGCCCAGCACAGTGGGGGACAGCAGGAGGTCCCCTGCCAGCAGGAGGTCTGTCCAGTGGGGCCCAGGTGATAGTGGGCACAGAAGGAAGGGGTCATGTCCACCCAGACTCCAGTGCCCAGCGCCACCACAGAAAGGACAGCGGTGTGCGTGCGTGCGTGCGTGCGTGTGTGTGTGCGCGTGAGCGTGTGCGCGTTTGGGGGGACGGTTGCTGAGCGGGGACAAGGACTCAGGATTCTGCCCCAACACCCAAAGGTTCTAGAAGCATCACTCGGATCAGTTGCTTCAAAAGCCGGGAGAATAGTGAGTCGATAAGGACAAGAGAACATTTCACACACATCTTTGGCTCCAGAAAAAGGCACTCATCGACCTCAGTATCCTCTCTCCCTCCTTCTTCTCTTCTCCCTGTCTCCCTCTCTCTCTCCCTCTCTCTCTCTCTCTCCTTGTCTCACTGCCTCTCTCTCTCTCCATCTCCCTCTCTCTCTCCTTCTCTCTCTCCCTCTCTCTCTCTCTCTCTCTCTCTCTCTCTCTCATTGCTAGGGAGCGGGGCGCACCTGAGGGCACACCTGGTCCCAGGCGGGGCATTTCAGCGTCCAGCACAGGTCCTTGGGGGGAATCTTTGGTATCAGGCGTGATTTATCCAATCACAGACAAGAACGTTTGAGTGAGGTAGCCTTTACCTGGGTGGGGGGGGGGGCATTTCACTAGAAATGTCTTTTGCATTCTCAAGGGGGGAGGGGGTGACTACCTCCCTGGGAGGCAGTGGACGCGCCGGGGTTTGGGGGGCGAGGTTCCTTCTAGCCTCCAGGTCTTGAACCGTGGGGAGTGGGGTTCTTGGGATCCAGCTGCCGGCCAGCCTTGGAGGTCACCTTGGAGGTCACCAGGAAGGGAAGAGAGACGAGCTGGGGGTGGGAGGGGGGGCTCATCTTCATTTCTGACCCTTCCTTCCCCCTTGTCTGTCATTTTTTTTTTTTCTTTTTGGCAAAAACAGGAGCAGGCAGGACCCCACCTTCCTCAGCATCGGCTTCAGCTCCTTGGAGAGAGAGTCGCGAGCGCGGGCTCGCCCCCTGCCTCCCCTGCAGGCCCGGCGCCGCCCGGCGGGGATTCCGTGCGTGCGGGTGTCTCCTCCGTGGAATCGGTTGGTTTGTTTGTTTGTTTTTCCTGTTTCCCGGGGTCTGTCTCTCCCTGCGTGTCATCAAGGTGCCGAAAGGTAAAGTGAACTGGCGGGGGGGTGGGGCGCCGGGGAGGGGAGGCGTCTGGAATGTACCCGCATGTTTGAGCTCGGCGGCCCCTCCGGGCTGGGACCGGGTGGGGGAGGGCGCCCGCCCATGGGCGCCGGCGGCCCCCGCTGCTGCGACCCCTCCCCAGACGTTAAGGCAGGCGATTCTTGGCACAAGGAACCCCGGCCGCCGGGAGGGGGTGTGGGGCGAGCAGCGGGGTTCTCGGCTGGGGGGGCGGTTCTGCCGGCGGAGGGGGGCTGGTCTCGGTGCGGGTGGGGGGTGGCGGGGGGCGGCGGGGGGGGGGGGCGGGGAGGACCCAGCCCCACGGGCTTTTGGCGACTCGGGGAGGGGCGGGGTCCGGGGCGGGGTCGGTGGGAGGACGGCTGGGGAGGGGGGGACTCCGCCGGGCCTCCCCGCGTGGGGGGCGGGGGCCGGGGAAGGAGGGGGGGGGCTTATTCTTCGAATTCCTTCTGTTCAATACCCGGTTTATTCTAGTATGTGCTTCTTGACCCGCTTTGGGGGACGCCGCCGCGAGCCCTGGTTTTCCTCCGCGGCCCTCGGGGCGCTGGGGCGGGGGGCGGGGGGGGGGGGCGGCGCGCGGCGGGCTCCCTTGGGCCTGGAGGGGGCGGGGCGCAGGGCGGAGGGGCCCTTCTTGTGCACGGCGTCCCCCCCCTCCCCGGGGCGGGGCACCCCTCCAGCGCCCCCCCCCCGCCCCTCCCCCCCGCCGGGGCTCAGGCCTTGGAGAAGGTGGCGGCGGCGCCGGCGGGGCCCGCGGGGGCGGCGCCCGCTCCTCGGCCCAGCGGTTCATGCAGCGGCGCCGCGCGTTCATGAAGAAGTTGCTGACGGTGTTGAGCTCCAGGCCGAGCTGCTGCGAGATGGTGACCTGCATCTCCTTGGACGGCCGCTTGTTCTCCTTGAAGATGGCGATGAGCGTGCGCCGCTGCAGGTCGGTGAACACCAGCCGCTGCTTCTTGGGCTGCAGCGCGCGCTCCTTCTGCTGCTCCTGCTCCTTGCGTTTGCACGCTGTGTTCGCGGGCCGGCGCGGCGGGGACAGACAGGGGACGCGGGTCAGCTCGGCTCGGAGGGGAGGGGGCCTCGCGGGCCTCGTCCCCGCCCCCCCCCCACCCCGGCTCTGACCACCCCCCGCGAGGGCTCGGACCCTCACCCCCCCAGGGCTCTGACACCCCCTCCCACCCACCCCGCTCGGACCCTCCCCCCCCAGGGCTCGGTTCCCTACCCCCCAGAGCCCGGACCCCTCTCCCCCAGGGCTCGGACACCTTCCCCCCAGGGCTCTGACACCTCCTCCCCCCCCACCCCTGCTCGGACCCCTCACCACCCTGGGCTCTGACACCCCCTCCCCTCCCCCCCCACCCCCCGCTCGGACCCTTTCCCCCCCAGGGTTCGGACCCCCTCCCCAGGGCTCCGTTCCCTACCCACAAGGGCTCGGACCCCTCTCTCCCAGGGCTCTGACACCCCCTCCTCCCCCCCACCCCCGCTCGGACCCCTCTCCCCCAGGGCTCGGACCCCTCTCTCCCAGGGCTCTGACACCCCCTCCTCCCCCCCACCCCCGCTCGGACCCCCTCTCCCCCAAGGCTCGGACCCCTCCCCCCAGAGCTCCGACCCCTCTCCCCCAGGGCTCAGACCCCTCACCCCCCAGGGCTCTGACACCGCCTCCACCCCACCCCCGCTCGGGCCCTTCCCCCCCAGGGCTCGGACCCCCCTCAAGGCTCGGACCCCTCCGCCCAGGGCTCGGACCCCTCACCCTCCAGGGCTCTGACACCCCCTCCCACCCACCCCGCTCGGATCCCCCCCCAGGGCTCGGTTCCGTATCCCCCAGGGCTCGGACCCCTACCCCCCCCAGAGCTCGGACCCCTCTCTCCCAGGGCTCTCACACCCCCTCCTCCCCCCCCCCCCCCGCTCGGACCCCTCCCCAGGGCTCTGAACTACCCCTGCGAGGGCTCGGACCACTCACCCCCCAGGGCTCTGACACCCCCTCCCCCCCACCCCGCTCGGACCCCCCCCAGGGCTCGGTTCCCTACCCCCCAGAGCTCGGACCCCTCTCCCCCAGGGCTCGGACACCTTCCCCCCAGGGCTTGGAACCCCCCAAATCTCGGACCCCTCCCCCCAGGGCTCGGACCCCTCCCAGGGCTCAGTCCCTTCCTCCCAGGGCTCGGACCCCTCACCCCCCAGGGCTCTGACACCCCCTCCCACCCACCCCGCTCGGACCCCCCCCCAGGGCTCGGTTCCGTATCCCCCAGGGCTCGGACCCCTACCCCCCCAAAGCTCGGACCCCTCTCTCCCAGGGCTCTGACACCCCCTCCTCCCCCCCTCCTGCTCGGACCCCTCCCCCCAGGGCTCAGACCCCTCACCCCCCAGGGCTCTGACACCCCCCCCCACTCGGAGCCCCCCCCCCCAGGGCTCAGTTCCCTACTCCCCAGGGCTCAGAACCCTCTCCCCCAGGGCTCGGACACCTTCCCCCAGGGCTTGGATCCCCCCCCAAGTCTCGGACCCCCCCCCAGGGCTCGGTTCCGTATCCCCCAGGGCTCGGACCCCTACCCCCCCAGAGCTCGGACCCCTCTCTCCCAGGGCTCTGACACCCCATCCTCCCCCCCCCCTGCTCGGACCCCTCCCCCCAGGGCTCTGACACACCCCCCCCCCGCTCGGAGCCCCCCCCCAGGGCTCAGTTCCATACTCCCCAGGGCTCAGAACCCTCTCCCCCAGGGCTCGGACACCTTCCCCCCAGGGCTCGGATCCCCGCCCAAGGCTCGGACCCCCTCCCCCCAGGGCTCGGACCCCTCCCCCCCCAGGGCTCCGACCCCTCTCCCCCAGGGCTCAGACCCCTCACCCCCCCAGGGCTCTGACACCGCCTCCACCCCACCCCCGCTCGGGCCCTTCCCCCCCAGGGCTCGGACCCCCCCTCAAGGCTCGGACCCCTCCGCCCAGGGCTCGGACCCCTCACCCTCCAGGGCTCTGACACCCCCTCCCACCCACCCCGCTCGGATCCCCCCCCAGGGCTCGGTTCCGTATCCCCCAGGGCTCGGACCCCTACCCCCCCCCAGAGCTCGGACCCCTCTCTCCCAGGGCTCTCACACCCCCTCCTCCCCCCCCCCCCCCGCTCGGACCCCTCCCCAGGGCTCTGAACTACCCCTGCGAGGGCTCGGACCACTCACCCCCCAGGGCTCTGACACCCCCTCCCCCCCACCCCGCTCGGACCCCCCCCAGGGCTCGGTTCCCTACCCCCCAGAGCTCGGACCCCTCTCCCCCAGGGCTCGGACACCTTCCCCCCAGGGCTTGGAACCCCCCCAAATCTCGGACCCCTCCCCCCAGGGCTCGGACCCCTCCCAGGGCTCAGTCCCTTCCTCCCAGGGCTCGGACCCCTCACCCCCCAGGGCTCTGACACCCCCTCCCACCCACCCCGCTCGGACACCCCCCCAGGGCTCGGTTCCGTATCCCCCAGGGCTCGGACCCCTACCCCCCCAAAGCTCGGACCCCTCTCTCCCAGGGCTCTGACACCCCCTCCTCCCCCCCTCCTGCTCGGACCCCTCCCCCCAGGGCTCAGACCCCCTCACCCCCCAGGGCTCTGACACCCCCCCCCACTCGGAGCCCCCCCCCCCCAGGGCTCAGTTCCCTACTCCCCAGGGCTCAGAACCCTCTCCCCCAGGGCTCGGACACCTTCCCCCAGGGCTTGGATCCCCCCCCAAGTCTCGGACCCCCCCCAGGGCTCGGTTCCGTATCCCCCAGGGCTCGGACCCCTACCCCCCCCAGAGCTCGGACCCCTCTCTCCCAGGGCTCTGACACCCCATCCTCCCCCCCCCCTGCTCGGACCCCTCCCCCCAGGGCTCTGACACACCCCCCCCCCCGCTCGGAGCCCCCCCCCAGGGCTCAGTTCCATACTCCCCAGGGCTCAGAACCCTCTCCCCCAGGGCTCGGACACCTTCCCCCCCAGGGCTCGGATCCCCGCCCAAGGCTCGGACCCCTCCCCCCAGGGCTCGGACCCCTCCCCCCCCAGGGCTCCGACCCCTCTCCCCCAGGGCTCAGACCCCTCACCCCCCCAGGGGCTCTGACACCGCCTCCACCCCACCCCCCGCTCGGGCCCTTCCCCCCAGGGCTCGGACCCCCCTCAAGGCTCGGACCCCTCCGCCCAGGGCTCGGACCCCTCACCCTCCAGGGCTCTGACACCCCCTCCCACCCACCCCGCTCGGATCCCCCCCCAGGGCTCGGTTCCGTATCCCCCAGGGCTCGGACCCCTACCCCCCCAGAGCTCGGACCCCTCTCTCCCAGGGCTCTCACACCCCCTCCTCCCCCCCCCCCCCCCCCGCTCGGACCCCTCCCCAGGGCTCTGAACTACCCCTGCGAGGGCTCGGACCCCTCACCCCCCAGGGCTCTGACACCCCCTCCCCCCCCACCCCGCTCGGACCCCCCGCCAGGGCTCGGTTCCCTACCCCCCAGAGCTCGGACCCCTCTCCCCCAGGGCTCGGACACCTTCCCCCCAGGGCTTGGAACCCCCCCAAATCTCGGACCCCTCCCCCCAGGGCTCGGACCCCTCCCAGGGCTCAGTCCCTTCCTCCCAGGGCTCGGACCCCCTCACCCCCCAGGGCTCTGACACCCCCTCCCACCCACCCCGCTCGGACCCCCCCCCCAGGGCTCGGTTCCGTATCCCCCAGGGCTCGGACCCCTACCCCCCCCAAAGCTCGGACCCCTCTCTCCCAGGGCTCTGACACCCCCTCCTCCCCCCCTCCTGCTCGGACCCCTCCCCCCAGGGCTCAGACCCCTCACCCCCCAGGGCTCTGACACCCCCCCCCCCCACTCGGAGCCCCCCCCCCCAGGGCTCAGTTCCCTACTCCCCAGGGCTCAGAACCCTCTCCCCCAGGGCTCGGACACCTTCCCCCCAGGGCTTGGATCCCCCCCCAAGTCTCGGACCCCCCCCCCCAGGGCTCGGTTCCGTATCCCCCAGGGCTCGGACCCCTACCCCCCCAGAGCTCGGACCCCTCTCTCCCAGGGCTCTGACACCCCATCCTCCCCCCCCCCTGCTCGGACCCCTCCCCCCAGGGCTCTGACACCCCCCCCCCCCGCTCGGAGCCCCCCCCCAGGGCTCAGTTCCGTACTCCCCAGGGCTCAGAACCCTCTCCCCCAGGGCTCGGACACCTTCCCCCCAGGGCTCGGATCCCCCCCCCAAGGCTCGGACCCCTCCCCCCAGGGCTCGGACCCCTCCCCCCCCAGGGCTCTAACAACCCCCCCACCCCCGCTCAGACCCCCCCCCCCAGGGCTCCTTTCCCTATTCCCCAGGGCTCGGACCCTCCTTAGATCTCAGAACCACCCCCAAGAGCATGGACAGTGCGGAAGCCCCCAGGGCTCCTACCTCCAACCCCCACCCTGAGAGCCCGGACAGTAGGGAAGCCCCCAGAGCACGGACATCCCCCCACCCCCAGAGCAGGGACAGTGGGGAAAAGACCTGAAAAGGCCACAGGTGAGCTGTGGCTCAGTGTAGACTGGATGGAAGAAGCTGCTAATGACTGGGTCCTAGGGGTGTGTCCCCGATCTCCCGGGACCTCCCTGGCATGCTGGGGCAACCCGGGTCTCAGAAGGGAGGGTCTGTGCCTCCCTCCCAGGGCGATCCTCTCAGGCCCAGTCAGCTGAGGGACCCTGTGGCAGGCTGACATTGACGTAGCCCTGACTCTGATACCTAAGCACCCCCTCCCCCAAGAGTCGCCGAGGCCCAGACTCCGCCTCCCTGAAGTGCCCTCGGGATCCTCCAGAACCGGGAGGACCTAAGGGGGCTATGCAGGTCGGACACCCCTGCTCGGAGCAGGGAGAAGGCTGCAGGAGGCCACCCCGGGCCCCGTGGCTGCTGGAACAGGACCCAAAGCCCGAGCTCCAAAGTGGCCCCCTCCCGTCAATGCGGTGGGGCCAGCGGGCGGAAGCGAAGAGGGGGGCCGCCAGCGTGGGCTCCCTCCCTCCAGGGGCTGCAGCTCAGAATCTCAGTTTCTCTGCCGTGTACCCCTCGGGGCTGCAGGAGGTGGAGGGCCCGCAGGTCCTGCCTCCCCACCCAACTCCTCACCCCTGCGACTCCATCACCTTCCATCACCTTCGCAAGTGCAGGTGTGGGCACAGGCTATCCTGGCAGATAGACCCCCGCTCCCAGCTCCGGGCCCCCTGGCCCACTGGGACCACGCACCAAACTGGCTTTTTTTTTTTTTTTTTTTTGGTTCCGGAACAGTCTGAACCAGATGGCCTGCCAGATCAATGTCCACACACGTCTGCAAGAATAAATAAATGTTCCCTGTGCTGTGGCTCATTTCTCAGGGACAACGGGTGCTCCCGTGAGAACCGACACCGCTTCCCTCCCTGTCTCCCTCCGACCTGAAATGCACAGCACTTCTAATGGGGCTGTTTTAGGCTTTAAGATTGAACATGAATGAGGGTGAGATTTGGAGATTGCTGGACAGCTTAGAAAAGCCTCTGAGGAGAGAGAGGGAGGGAGGGAGAGAAGGAGGGAGAGAGGGAGGGAGAGAGGGAGGGAGAGGAGGGAGAGAGGAGGGAGGAGGGAGGGAGGGAGGGAGGGAGGGAGGAGGGAGGGAGGGAGGGAGGGAAGGAAGGAGGGAGGGAGGGGAGGGAGGGAGAGGACGGAGGAGGAAAACAGTAGGAGGAACGGTAGAGGCGCTAGAGGGTGAAAAAGCGGACTGAGCAGGCCCAGCTCTGATGCGCACGCGCTCTGGGAGGGGTGAGAGAACAGTCCGGCACCCATGAAATAAGAACAGGCTGCTGTTCAACCAAAAGGACAATGAGGAGGGAAGGGGGTGCCCTTAGAACTTAATATAGAAGCGCTGGAAGGTCAACGTGAGGACGGGAGCGTCGAAAGCACGCGTCTCTGGACGTAGAAGGCAGGTGCAGAGCCGGCATGTGGGGGAAAGACGGTCGTAGGGGGTCGTAGGGGCAGCGGGGACCGGAGCAGGCCCGTCGCCAGGTTCAGACGTCATCCCAAACCAGAGGAACACATTGCAAGTGGACCGTGGGGGGGAAATCCACGCTGAAGGACACAAGAGCCCCGTTCGAAAGGGCCCGAGAGGAGAGGCGCTCAGCTTCATGGACGAGGAAACGCCCCCCCCCCAGGCTCACCCTGGGGAAATTCCTGAGGCTCAAAGAGAAGCCAGTACCAGCTCGCAGCGAGGAAGGCCAGACATCACGCAAGGGAGCGAGTCAGAGCGCTCGGGGCTTCTCAGGAACTAGGAGGCAGTGCAGTGATGCCTCCAAAAATCTGCGGGAAATTCTATTCAGCTAGAATTGTATGCGCGGCCGGACACCAGGCAGGAGGGTGGAATAAAGACAGTCAGACAGTCGGCGGCTCCAAAAGGTGACTTCCGTGCCCCCTTTCTCAGAAAGCTCCCGGAGGATGAGTTTCACCGAAACGAGGAGGTAAATTAAAGAAAGAAAGTGCGAGGGTGCCTGGGTGGCTCAGTCTGTTAAGCGCTCGACGCCCCGACTTTGGCTCAGGTCATGGTCTCACAGTTCCCGCCTGGGGCTCTCTGCTGTCAGCGTGGAACCTGCTTTGGATCCTCTGTCCCCCTCTCTCTCTGCCCCTCCCCTGCTCACTCTCTCTCTCAAAAATAAAGAAATGTCAAAAAACTTTTTTTCTGTAAAAAGGAAAGTGTGACTCAAGTGACAGGACAAGGAGAGGCTCCCCCAGAAGATGAGGAGGGAGAGCCCAGAAGGCCGTGGAACAAAGGCACCCAGGACACGGAGGGCAGCCCCATCTGGCACCAAAGGAAGTGGAAAGCGAACATGACCTATTATGTGTAGAAAATCCTATTGAGTTGGTTTGCATTTTTGTTGGGGAGTGTGGGGAGAACTTGTGATTGGCAACCACTAACTCCTGGAAAAACAAAGAGCTGTACAAGAAAGGAGTTGCAATCCTAGTAGTCTGTGTGGCTCAGCTGCGGGCAGTAGTCCCTGAAACCACAATGATGTGACGCTGAATATTGATTTCGGCAAAGGACTGTGTTTGCAGCTATATCGAGAAGCTGACAGAGGGAAGGCGTGTGGCGGGGATACGGAAAGGTGGTGACGCCGGACGTGGCGGATGAACGGCGCACCAGGCAGCCCTTTGTGTATAGAAGATGAGGGCAAGAACCTGGGTTCATAGTTGGTCTGCAGAATGAAACGTTGGAAGGGAGTTCAAGGAACAGTCTTGACCTCCCATCTCCTTGGAACTTGGCCACCCTGTGAGGGTCAAGGGAGGGGCCAGGTCCCCCATTCTCTCTAAGAGAAAGCTGGGTCTCTGGCGTCAAGTCCAGGGTAAGAGTCAAAACTCAGCCTCGGGCCTTTAAGTTTCCGAACAGGCCCTTCTTGCCCACCTGTCGGAATCGCCAATTCGGTAATTAATCCACTTAATTAATTCGGTTCAGTCACAAATTCATCACGCATTTACCGTGCAGGGTCGGAGATACAAATGCTCCTCGGAAAGCTCACAGAGGGGGGGCCTGGCTGGTTCAGTTGGTAGAGGCTGCGACTCTGGAACTCAGGGTCCTGAGTTCAAGACCCGCGTTGGGCCTAAAGCTTACTTTAAGCAACCAAGCTCGCTTACACGTCAAGAGCCTTACATGTGTCCTGTCGTTTCATCCTTATGATCATTCCATAAGGGAGTGTCCTCCTCATTTATTCAGAGAAGGCAAGCCACTTGCCCAAGGTGGCCCAGCAGGGGCAGGACAGGAGCCGGGCGGACGCCCCGCCCCCCCCACCAATGGGAGGGAGGGAAGGCAGTCTGCTTCTCTCCCACCCGCTCCCCCTCCTCCAATCAAGTGCCTAGTGGGGGCCCCAGAGGCAGGGGCTGGGGGAGGGGCCAGGCCAAGCAGAGTCATGAAAAAACTTCCCGTTTTGTCGATCACAGCAAAAAGAGGCTCCCCTCTCCCCACTTCCCAGTGTTCAATCTAATTACAGCTCCTCACAGCCCCAATCGATCTGGGCTCCAGTCAGAGCTGTTTACCAGGAGCAGCTTTTGTCCTGGTTTCCATCCCCCGCGGCCCCCCAGCCCAGCCTGGAAGCTCGGAGGTGTGAGCGCCAGCGGTGGGGGGGGGGGAGGCAGCCCAGACGCGCCCCCCCATCAGCGCACCCCTCCCCGCCGCCACCTTCCCCTCCTCGGCATCCTGTCTGGTGTCCGGGATCACCCCACCAGCCCCAAAGGCCACTGCGGTTCTTGTGCGGCCCGGGCTCCCCGAGAGGAGGCCAGGCTGCGGGCATGAGCCCCTTTCCGGAAGCGAAAGCCCAGGCTTGGAGAGAAGGGCTGACCCGGAGGAGGGCTGGGGACGGGGAGCCTCGAGGAGGAGCCCGGACGTCCCAGGAGCGCCAGCCTCCTGTGGCGATGCCACTGCTACGGCCACCTCTTCCGCGATGATCTTCACTGGGGACAGCCCTGGCTTCCACCTTCGTCACCTCCCCCCCCCCCCCCACCAGCACCTCTTCCAGGGCATCACCTTCATCACCTGTGCCTCCCATCACCACACCGACATGTCCTCTCGCCCACTCTAGGCGCTGCCCCACCATCACGAGCTCCACTGCGGTGGCCCCCACGTCCCCTCTCTTTTCATGGCCATCCCTCTCACCTCCTGTTGGCTTCACCTGCGCCCTCGCCTCCTCCCATTTCC